>NC_137805.1:0-1355000 GCF_963383645.1 Muscardinus avellanarius | reverse complement strand
AAATAAGGGACTTTATAGATGAAGGACAAGAAATCATGAGAAATTACAATGTCAGTGGAAATGCTTTCCTGTAGAACAGATTTTTAGAAATCCATTATTTTTCTCATTGGAGGGAAGCTTTAAAGAAACTTCTGCATTCTGGAGAGATATGAAGCAAAGAGAAGCCCTGATTAAAAAAAAAAAGTACAGCTTCCCATATGGAGATAATGTTTGTTCAAACCAGGCTCAGTTCTCTCAATTGGGTAGTGCTAATATTTCATGAAAACTGACAACTGAGGAGTTCAAAGAGGCCAAATAAACTACCTTCTCTCTTCCTTTCCACCCAGTTCTGTGCCCTAATAAGCAGATGGTTTTCGGGCACATGGGACTATATAAATATCACACCAGGGATAGAGGGGATCCAAAGGTGGTGGCTATGTCAACCCTTGGACTGGTAGAAAAGTGTGGCTTGCTGTGGATGGAGATAGAGTAGTCATGTCCACTTACTGATGAGACATTAAGACTCTTCAGGTAAGATTTTATATCAGGTTAGACCTCATCTTTGTGATGTTCAGGGGAACTGAATCCTCCTAAGATCAATTCCTGCTCTTCCATGTTGAAGTGCCACAGCCTTGAAAAGCTAGAACCCATTCTGTTCAAGCTGTAAAGAGAACACTTGTGATTGGTAAGACTAACTGGATACTTGGGTGTGGTGACTTGGCATTGTTATTTCCTGGCAGCAAATTATTACACAGAATATTCCAAAGGGACCAGAGTGGTGATCACTGTTTTCTTTCTTTCTTTCTTTCTTTCTTTCTTTCTTTCTTTCTTTCTTTCCTTCCTTCTTCTTCTTTTCTTTCTTTCTTTCTTTCTTTCTTTCTTTCTTTCTTTCTTTCTTTCTTTCTTTCTTTCTTTCTTCTTCTTTCTTTCTTTTTGGTGGTACTGGGGTTGCTGGAAGCCCTTCTACCTCCAGGCTACACTCCCAGACCTATTTTATATTTTTATTTGGAAACAGGGTCTCCTAAGCCAGTGCACACGGCTGGCTTCGAACCTGCATGATCCTCCTGTCTCCGCCTCCCAAGCACGGGGATTACAAGTGTGTGCCACCACACCCGGCTGATCACCGTTTTCATTGTTGATCCTCTTCGAGATAGACTCTCAGCAAGTCTTAGAAAAACAAAGAGCTAAACTGGGCCTGGTGGTACCCACTTGTAATCTCAGCATTTGGGAGGCTGAGACAGGAGGATTAAGGTTCAAAGACAGCCTCAGCTACTTAGTGAGGCCCTTTGCAACTCAGTGAGACCCTATTTCAAAATAAGAAATAAAAAATATGGCTGGGAGTGTACCTAAGAGGTAGAATGCCCCTGGGTTCTATCCCCAGAACTGAAGAAATTTAAATAAATAAATAATAAATAAACAAATAAATAAATAAATACAAAGAACTAGAAGAAGTTGGGCAGAGAAGCTCGCCTTCCTGTTGACCCTTCCTGTTGACACCCTGAAATTGACCCTTGTGCCAGGAAAGAGTCAATTCAGATCACTCTGCTCTTGCTCATTTCACAATGCTCTTTTCTGCCCTGAAAATTTAAATACATATTCTACTTGATTTTTAAAAATAATTGTGCAATGCAAACTACTATTTTTAAATATTAGATCAATTACCAATCACTTTTGAGTATCAAAGTGTTTCTATTATTTGGTGAAGTGATACTTTTTGGGTTCACTCTGGGCAATATAAAGTTGATGACTATGTATTAATCTTTAATTAAAACAAAGCATACTGGACCATGGCATTCAAACATTGTAGACTCTCTATAGATGATGCTCATTCCATTAAAATTTATTCATTAAACTATATCAATATCTACTTAAATGTGGATTCCTAAGGCAGCACCATACAGGAGAAATAAAATGTGAGCCACTCATGTAATTTAAAATTTTCTGGCAACCATACTTAAAAAAATGGAGCAACCACATTGTCACCTATCCAGAACCTCTAAAAACACAGTCCTTTGGGATTTTAAGAAAGCTTCATCATGAAGTAGAGAGCAAAAAAGATTGACTGACTCTTGATCTTCAGGTGTGTTAATTTCACAGTACTTACTTGCTTGCTGTATGATTGGCCAAAGTAACTTTCTGTAGCTTCAAAGAAAACCCTCAGTAATAAGATTAAGATGTAGGTAATTGGGAGTAGAAAATTCTTATGAAGTGCTAAGGCTCAAAGCATTTGGGCAAATTTTGCTGTACATACTTAATAACACCAGAAGAAAGCTGCCTAAATGTGAAACAGAGCCATGTTTTTTCTAAACCTTTTCTTAAGTTAGACAAAACAACAAAGAGAACAGAAAAGAGGAGTAAATGATATATCAATGTCCAATCAGGAGACAGAAGCCACCCCAATGATTTAAATAAAAAATTTTAAGAAAATCTTAATGACCCACAGGACTGAGGCACTATTATTAATATTCCAGTTCCCTTGCTTCTCCAGTGGGGTGCCTATGGGTGTGAATTCCACAAGGTTCTCTAGAGTTCTGCTAGAGGTGAGGCAGCTGGAGTAACAGTGCTTACTCTGAGCATCCTTGGTTCCTTCCTGGCTCTTTCATTCCCTTCCCTTTCCTTCTTCACTTCCAGCATTTTCTGAGGTCACCTTCTAAATATAATATTGCAATTTTGCTCAGAATCTGCTTGTGGAAGAACTTTGCAAACTAAGGAAAATAAATTAGCATTTAAAATTCCTTAATATTCTTTGAAGGTGTAAAAACATGTTTCTAATACATGATTTTTGTATAAACTGAATACCAAGGAGCACATCAATATTTCACATCTCAGTTACTTACTGAACACATCTGCCATCTCCACCCCCTCTGTAATAAACTAAAACAATAATAGTACTACTTTCCTAGGCCATTGCGAAGATAACGCCTAAATATTGTTGTGGGGCACAAATAAGTGTTATGCAAATGTTAAATAACAAACTTGAAATATTCTATTTACGGATATTAAAAAAAACAGATTGAAGTATATTAATGCTTAGAATTGGTATTCTTCTTCTCTTGTGCATCTCTGGTTAAACATTTCTCTCATTCAGAAGGTTTCCTGATCAACTTGTTTCTATTATGATCATAAACAGTTTCTGGTCACTATTTTGTTTATTAAGTTCTGGTGAAACAGATTGATAAATCAATATATGCCTAAAATGATTCATGTGGTAGATGACAAATACGACTGCTATAGTTTCTATCTTAAATATCCCCCAAAGGCCCATGTGTTAAGGGACCTCAGGGCAACACTGTTGGGAAGTGGTAGGACCTTTTAGGAGGTGAGGGCTAGTGGGAGGTCACTGGGGATGTGTCTTTAAAAGTGGTAGTGGGATCTAGACCCTTTCTATTGCTCTCTTTTGCTCCCTACCTCATGATGAAGTAAACAATTTTGTTCTACCAGATGTATCTGTGTGATGTACTACCTCACCATATGACTTGATTTTCATAATAGGATGTTCACAGAAAGAAGAAAGTGGGTGCTTGATGTGTGTCTGTGTATCCTGGAGCTTGCTTTCTCTTGGATCACCATCGTTACTATGAATACCTGTATTGGTTTGCTGGAGGATGATAGATATATGGAGCAGATCCTGTCACCCACTCACCCAGATGAAGATAGTCATGATCAGCTAATAGCACGTCAGCCTCCACATATGTGTAGAGCGCAACTGAGAGCAGAAGAATCACCCGCTGATCGCAGCACAAATTCCCAACCTGTAGCCTAATGGGGTAATATATATGCTCTTTGTTTTAGAGTGACCATGCTTGGCAAGGTATGTTAGGTAATGCTATTATTGTTCCAGGTAACACCTTTAACATGACGAAATCCACCAAACCATCAGAGTTCTATTTCTCTACCTCTTCTCTGTCTTGATGATGTTCTCAGACTTTCTGGCACTCTCACCATCTCATTTCCTAGAGTTTTCTCCTCATTTGAGAATTCCAAATCTTTTCGACACTTTTATTTTCTTGACTTCACCTATCCTGTTAGGAGTCAGACCCTCTCTCTGCCATTAGCCAAATATGGAAGTAAATGTTTCTATCATATAATTTCTCAGTAAGATTTTTCTCCCCTTTTACCCTTTATAACTAGAGTTCATTATGACACTGCTAGCAACAGCAAAAGTATTTTATTATTCAGACAGACAGTTTAAAACACATTTTTGACATTCTCCAAGCCAGTGTGGGAGTTGAAGAAACACATGGTGGGTGGGAAGAGGGTGATTGGCAGAGACATTTAAAATATATTTTTACACAAAGGGATGCATCTATAGTTTTTATAGAACTTGACACTTGAATATGAACTGCACTCACTAATTTTCTCCCAAACCATTTTAATAATATATTCAGAAGACTCCATTCTTTCCACAACTACTTTTGTTCATGAAGTACATACATTGCAGGTTTCTTTCTCTCTCTCTCTCTCTTTCTCCATTTCTTTCCTCTTTCTTTCTTGCTTGCTTGCTTGCTTGCTTGCTTGCTTGCTTTTTTGTACCAAGCATCGAACCCAGGGACATTCAATTTTTAAACTATAACCCTAGTCCTTTTTATTATGAATGAAGCATCCCTTTTTACCCTTTTTATTTTATTTTGAAACAGGGTCTCACTAAGTTGCTGAGGCTGACTGTGAATCTGTGATCCTCCCAGACCAGCCTCCCAGGTACTGGGATTACAGGCATATGCCACTATGCCCAACCTTCAGGTTCCCCTTGAGGGTCCTATTAATCCCTTTAGCAGATTGTAGTATCCCCATTTGCTTTCTTATCTTCCTCTACCAAATCCCTAAAATTATCTCCAAGTGTTGTGAATTAGTGAATATTTTTCTATGAAGCCTTTTGCATTTTCTATTCTATATCAAATTTTGCCATATGTTTCTGTACTAGATAGAGGTTGCCTTATAAGCAAACACTAAGATAAATACTAAAGCTCCAATATTCAATATTACTTGGTAACAGAATAGCATATAAATTTTGGAGGAAAGTCATCTCCCTACTACTCCCTGAAACACAAGATGGCTTCAGAGCCTTGATAGCTCTGGAATTTCCGGCTCTACCCACCTGAGTTCAGTCTAGGGGAGGATCCCTGAACTGAGTCTCAGAAGAATCAGTGGTATACAAAGGGAGTGCAAGTGTAGTGGATTGTGGAAATGAAAACGACACCTTTCTGGGGCTGCTTCAACATTTAAAGCCTTAGCAGACAGACACCACTGAGAAGGGTTGGAGTAGAAGAGAAAAAAAATGGAGGCAGGCACTTTATTCCTAACATTTGTTTGCAAGAAAGAATAAAGCATGCTCAGAAACATGATGGGGTTTGTTTGACAGGGCATTGGAGTATTTGTAATATTAGGTGAAAGAAGAACCAGTAAAGTGAATGTTATTTCTGGCTTTATTTTTATTTTTATTTTATTATCATTTTGCAGGTCTGGGGATGAAACACAGGGGCATTCGACCTCCGAGCTATACCCCCTTTTTTATTTTTTATTCTTTATTTTGAGACAGGGTCTCACTAAGTTGCAGAAGGCCTCACTAAGTAGCGGAGGGTGTCCACAAACCGTGATCCTCCAGTCTCAGACTCCCAAATGCTGGGATTACAAGTGTGTACCACCACGCCCGGCTTATTCCTGGTTTTAAAGAAAATCATGCGTACATGAATAAAGACTCTATGAACTATAAATTCAGCCCTTTTCCTAAGCTTCTTTAGTTTTGAATGGTTTTATTTTTTGAGTCTTTTATTTCCTTTCATTTAATACAGATCAGGCCATACAATATTCATTTCAGCTTCTAATTTTGATTCTGGGGTTAAATAATAAAATGGAAATAAGGGAAAATATTCTAGAGTGACTCCTAAGATTTACAAAGGTTGAAAAGGATTTTTAATTCTTGTATCATATTAGAATATACATAAGCTAATGAATCATATATTAGTGCTACTTTCCAGAGTCTTAACAGATGGCACTTCTAGTGGAAAAAAGCAAAACTTACTCATCTCTGTAGAGATTCACTTGGATGCAAAGCCAGGGACACTCAAGCAGCTATTACCTCTGTGTCTAGTTTTGTAAACCTCTACACAAAAGCCCATTATCATTTCTGACAAACAGTAGATAAAAATAAGATTTTTATGTTTTGGGGTTTGGAATGGCCCCAGAAACTCATGTTTTGAAAGCATAGTCCCCAATGCAGAAAGGTTCAGAGGTGTGGCATGGCTGGGACTATACCCCAAAGCCTTTTGGTTTTTATTTTGAAGTATGTCTTGCTACATTGCTGATGGTCTTGCTAAGTTGCATCTATGATCCCTCTGTCTCAGTATGACAAGTACTGAGGATTAAAGGTGTGTACCATCACTTCTGCTTGATTTTTTTTTTTTTGCAGTACTATGTATGGAACCCAGGGGTGTTCTACCTCTGAGTCAAACCCCACAGCCCTATTCTTCAAATTCATTGTGAAAGAGAGTCCCACTGAATTGCAAAGGACCTAAGTAGCTGAGGTTGGCTGTGAACAGTGACCTCCTGTCTCAACCTTCCAAATGCTAGGATTACAAGCGTGTGCCACCATGCCCAGCTTGCTTAATATTTTTAAATGGATTTAATGTTGACTCTTTTGAGAACCTTGTCCTTGAACCAGTGAATCTTCTTTGTCCATATTTACGAACTTAAAAATGCCTTTGGGTTAAGACCCTTTGGGGTAGTTGGTGGGTATAGTCATAGCAAAGCCCAGATCCTCTGCCTCCACTCATACGCATACATCACTCCTTTAGTCCTTCCCCAACTCCCACCCCATTCCATCCCTCTCCTTCCTTCTCTTGTTTGTTTTAGTGATCGATTGACTTTGATATGTTTGTGAATGTGCATCATATACATTAGGAAATGTCCCATTTATTTATTTAGATCTTGCTATGTGGCCCAAGCTGGTCTCCAACTCCTCCTGGGCCTAGTTTTGCTTTTTAAATTTTACAAAACTTCAAGAATCATAAAATTCTCAATACATTATTTTCCAAATTTACTGGTCATAAAGCTGTTTTTCAAAACATCTTTGTTTCCATAGACAGGACTCTGAACTGAAAATTTTTTCTTTACCTTCCTCTGCTTTGTTTCTTTGTCTCCTTTGATTCCTTATCTGAGTCATCTGGTATGAAAATAGCTGTAAGTATAGGTGTCGGCTAGTCTCCTATTCACATACTTCTGTGAACTCAAACATCTATTGTGGGAGGGATAAGGTCAATAGTGGTCTCATATTTTGTTATTTCATGTGTCCAGGCACAGAGAAAAAGGAAGAAGGAAGGAAGGAATCAAGGGACAAAGGGTGGGAGAAAGAGAGGTAAGAAGAGAGGGATTTAATGCTTTATGGCACTTGCATGCTTTTTGCTAAGGGGTAGCTGCTACTCTCATTCATATCTAACATACAAGTATGTCCTATTACATAGCAACAGATGTGGTCTTCTAGAATTTGAGTGGGTGGTTTGTGAGTTAAGGTAATTCTATTACCAGAACAGCGTCAAGGAATTAACTAAATGAGTTGAAAGTTGTGGGGATGTAATAGTTTGGATTAAGAAAGTGCCCCTACCCTTCACAGAATCAAGGTAGCAATGTTGGAAGCAGGACTTGGTTGCTAAGGAGGGGTCCCTGGCTGTGGCCTTGAGGATTGTATGGTTCCTCTTGTCACTTCTCTCTTTGCTTCTGGCCTCTGTAGCGAGAACAGAGCCCATGTGCTCTCCCTCTCTCCGCTCCCTGCCGCCACCTGTGAGGAAAAATTCAACAACAACAACAACACAATCATTTCAGTTAATTTTTTATGTGTAGGAAGAAACAGGAGATTACCAGAAAATTCTGCTTTTTTTTTTCTTTTGTTGTTCTGCTATTTATTCATGGAAACCACTATTCTATTCTCTACTCCTATCAACTTTCCTAGCTTTGACACAGAGGTGGACACATGTAATATTTGCCCTTCTGTGGCCAGAGCTCACTTAACATCAAAATGAAGCCATACCATACGGAGCAATCCTGAAACTGACAGACCCTAAAGCCCATTTCAGTCTGGCCAAGCTAGAACAGATCTCATGGACTCATAAGCAAATAAGTATTTCAGGTCACTGAGTTCCAGGCATGTTGGTTGACTATGTAAAATTGAGGCAGGATGACTTCACAGGGGTACAATGAGGCATCACACTACTCTGTGTATGTGGCTCAACAAAAGCTACTTCACTTCTTACTAGAGAACCTTTTCAGCTACACTCTTGAGTTCTCATTCCACTGTTCTGATTTCTGCTGTTGGTCCTGCCTATTTTATACCATGAGGAATATGCAAAATGATGAGAAATATACCAAATAGCTGGATTGGACATAAACAAATGCTGGGCAGAAGAAAAATTTTGTAGTGGGATGTTGATTATGATTTAGTTGAAAATAATTTCAAGTCATCCAGTTGACAATGATCATTATTGAGAGGAGTTATCAACACAGAATAAACTTCATATGAATGACAACTTCACATGATAGAATTTGTAGGAAAAAAACTAAAAGGAATTATGTAGGAGGTGTTGAAAATGGCA
This sequence comes from Muscardinus avellanarius, assembly GCF_963383645.1. Classification (NCBI taxonomy): domain Eukaryota; kingdom Metazoa; phylum Chordata; class Mammalia; order Rodentia; family Gliridae; genus Muscardinus; species Muscardinus avellanarius. The sequence continues at coordinate 1,346,439 of NC_137805.1, read as the reverse complement.
AAGATTGGAAAAATTAAATTCAATAAGAAAAATCAACAAATTAAGTAAAAATGACTGAGTAAAAATTGACTAAAGAATCAAATTTCCTCTGGAAAATATTGATGTGGAGAAGACAGCCTTAGAAAAGTTAGGCTTGGCACTAGAAAAAAGACCACACAAAAAGATTCTCAATGGCCAGGGCTGATTTTGGAGGATCTAGATGATGATGGTGTATTTCTACGATGTATTTCCTGGGGATTTTCTCTCCCTGCCCTGGTCACCAGGTCATCAAGTGCATTCTTTGGGCCTGAATTCATACCTTCAGCCTGACTGGGACTCTGGGGCAGCATTTCTGAGCTATCCAAAGGACACAGAAGAGATGAGACAATACCCTGCTCTTCCACATGTGCAGCCCCCACCTACAGGCGCTAGCTCTTGGGGTTCCCTTGGGGTACATGTGGATCTTGTAAGGAGGGGATCCAGGTCACAAGGTTGCTTCCCTCCTACAGGAAGCATCTGTTTCACAAAGCCATACTACATAGTCATGAGCAAAAAATTCCACTTGTGCTTTTTCAGTCCAGCTTCATCTGCTTTCTACTCAGTGAAATTTTCTCACAATCTGGTATTTTAGACAATCATCAAGTTAGAGGTAAGCTCCTGAAAGCACACCACCACTTTTTTTTTTTTTTTTCGTGTACCAGGGAATGAACCCAGGGGCATTCTACCACTGAGATACACCCCCAGCCCTATTTTTAATTCTTTATTTTGAAACAGGGTCTCACTAAATTGAGAGGGCTGGCCTTGATACTGCAGTCCTTCTGTCTCAGCCTCCCAAGTACTAGGATTACAAGCCTGTGGCACCATGCCCGGCTGAACATCACCACTATAAGCCAGAACTTCCTGAAATATTATCTAGTATGTGTGAGCAAGCATGTGTGTGTGTTTATGAAAACACATTGATTGTTTAGTGTATGTGTGCATGTAGTGTGTGTATTTTTGTATGTGCATATACATAAACATATGGGTTTGAGAGATTATATGTATTTAGGTACACATACGTACACATGAGTATGTGTATGTATGGATGTATGCATGTGTGGACTTTCCGGTCTCCAGAACTGCGCATAAATAAATTCTCTTTACAAACTGTTAGTCTTAGGTACTTTTGAACAACAGCAGGTACTGACTGGGACAGAGCCTGAGGAACACCTTTCCTCCGTCATGCAGAACTAATCAAGTAATGTGAAACCAGCCTTCTTGTTCTCTTCAATCAATATATCTTTCTTTATTCCTTAAAAAAGGTCCTATAGGCTCTCATCTTTTTGTTGGTTTTTTTTTGTTGTTTTTACTGCTTGGAAAGTATTTTTATGCACAGAGTTGTGTAAATTCTACAAGGGAAGTGAGTAAGAGAATTTTAGAAAGCAAATACTTGTTCCTTCTAGTTTGGAGATGAATGAAAGGAAGAAAAGATATAAAACATTTATAAGATAAATTACAAAGAATTTTTAAGTTGTAATATTTTAAACTAATTTTATATGGTATGGGATCATAGATGACCTGTGGAGAGAGAGACAGGATTGTGTAGAATAAGCTCTACTTCTCTCAACCTTCTCAATTAATAGATGCTAATTGCAATGTATTAATAAAGTAATTTTGAAACGTTTCCATTAATGAACCTCAGGCTTTCTCCCCTCATTCCCTTAGACCTCCTCTCTGGCTGCACTGAAGTTTCTACTCCATTATCTGGAGTCCCCGAGGTATCCTAGATGTGCATATTAGAGAAAACATATGACCCCTCCCTTCACTGGCTAACCTCACTTAATGTTCTCTAGGTCCTTCCATTTCCTTGCGAATGACATAACTTTGTTCTTTTTATTATGAATAGAACTTGATTGCAAGGTTCATTAATGGAAATACTACCATTGACTTTGTGTACATATGTGAATATACCAACATCAATCTTAGTACTCTGTTGGGAAGGGAGAACAGGGGAGGGGGGCACCAAGTGCTGTGTGCATGTCATTGTCATGTACACATGATTTACATTATGATGTAAGACTATCATGCAATAAAAGCACATAAAAAGAAAAAAAAGAAACAAAACCATAAACCCTTACACTGGCAAGATCACCTGTACCATGTGATGAAACTGAGCGTAACTATAGTTTTAACATTTCATTTCTGTGACTTCCTCATATGATTCAGGTGGAAGGAGGCAGTATCTCCTACAAAGTGTTCTCACTAATAATGGTTAAGCTGCTCAATTATTTTGGCTGAATTTAAAATTTGAAGGATATAAAGAGAAAAAAGTGAAGCAACTCCTTGGAGAAAAGAATCTATGGGTAGAGGATTTCTTTTTGGATGAATGAAAATATTCTGGAATTAAAACTTGGGAGTTTTAATTGGGAGTGATACTGAGATACTTAAGAGAGTATGTAGGCTAATGGGATGACACACAGAAGTAACAAATAATATGAATATTTGGAGTCTATCAACAATATTTGTACTTTAAATGTGACCCCGATGAAGTATTAGCATCACTATTTTTGAGACTTGAGCGAATGATACTAAGGGTCAGATGGAGAAATAAAAATATGAGAATATCTATCTCATTCTTAAAATGAGAGTGATTTTAAGTGGTGCCCAAGCTCACGAGCTATTAAACCATTATAAGAATCTAAATTATAAAAGAATTCATGTAGAAAAAATAGCCATATAGAAAAAAATAACAGAATAAAACAGGATCTCAAAAACTGACCCAAATACATGTGAGAATTACTTTAAAGGTGGCATTAAGCATCAGTGAGGAAAAGACAGGTTATATAATACATTTCTCTGAATGAAATGACTAGCTCTTTGTAAAAATCCAAATGTGGATCTTTTAGTCCTTATTTCAAATACTTTCTAGATGTAGACATTTCAAAAAGGAAACCATAAAAATTAGCCTACAGATGATGAAGTCATATCTTGTGTTTCTATAATTGAGCAGCAAAGTAAGATTTAAAAATAACTATGTAGCTGGGTGTGGTACACCAAGCTGGGCTTGGTGTAGCTGGGCGTGGTGCACACCTAGTGTTTAAGAGACTGAAACACATCCTTTATTGATTCAACAAGACCTTCAGCAAATCATAATCATCAGTACAAAAAACAAAAGAAAACAAACTGAAAACACTGTGTATTTTACATAGTGCTACTGCTGTCATTAGAAAACTTTTGATTCCAAATTTGACTGTTCCGGAGATTTTCAGTGCACTGCCTTTGGTTAGTGAAGACTTTGTGGGAAAGTTTGATGTTGTGAATATCATTGAATGGGGGGGGGGTTACTGTCACCACAATCCTGGTGTTGTGAGTTCATGGTCTCTACATTAGAAGAATCACAGACACACACAGCTATGATGGAAACAAGTATCGGGATCCTGTTGGAGCATTGACTCAGATTAGCTCAGGACAAAGGAGAGAGCTAGTTTTTATTCCTGTTAGCAGGCTGTTAGCAAGGGGGTTATGTATTTAGGAATATTAACTGGTATTTTTTGTTTTGTTTTTCTTTCCTTCCTTCTTTCTCCTTTGGGGGACATTCTTGGGGACCCACATAGCTAAATAAAATATAATGCCTATGCCATGTTCTTACTTCAGAGTTGCCCTTTGAACATGAAAATGCATCCTCAGTATGACTGAGGTTCACATGGAAACCTAATACTGTAATCAGACCTGCCATTTCCTAGGATATGTGCTGTGAGAGTTACACGCCACTCTCCTCAGATGCATGCCCTTATGGTCCCCAGGAGCTACCCAACTTCCTCCAAATGTCAAATGAGGGAAATGACCTTTTGATATGTAGATAAAAAGGAAACACTCTCTCCAAACCTGGTTTGGGAACCAGTCCAACCCTTGCTCTCAAGGTTCTGCATTCTGGATGAGCTTAGATTCTTTTGTGCTTTCTACATAAAGCAGGCATTATGGAAGGTTTGGGAAGCAAAACACTGTAAAATGTTCAAAGAATTAATTTTGTAACCACAGGTATGAAAAGTTGTATCTTCCTACTGATTTTAGGCTCTTAATTCCTACTTTTCCTGAAATGCAACCCTCTCTCTGATATGCAGAAACACCTGGGTGCCCTCAGCTCCTGTTTAGTTGAAGGCTGAGGTTTACATATCCGAAATCTGGGAATGGCCGGGTGTGGTGGTGCACGCTTGTAATCCCAGCATTCGGGAGGCTGAGACTGGAGGATTGCAGTTCGCGGACAGCCTCAGCTACTTAGTGAGGCCCTCTTCAACTCAGTGAGACCCAGTTTCAAAATAAAGAATAAAAAATAGGGCTGGCGGTATAGCTCAGAGGTTGAATGCCCCTGGGTTCCATTCCCAGACCTGTTAAAAAAAAAAAATCTGAGAATGGCTCCACTACACACAGCACAACAGCACAGGAAATAAAACTGGAGAAGTCTTCAAGAGATTTCTTTTTTTTTTTTTTGCCTTGCCTCACTCCCTTAATCCCATTTTGTACAAATGGGAGAGAACTGTCAAAAAAAAAGAAAGACTTTTTGAGTTTCATTCATAGAGTCAAGGTTCCTCTTACATACCATTGTCCAGAATTGGGTCACTCACTTCAAACTCTTGTCAAAGGAGTGGAGTATCCCTAGGACTTCTGGAGCTAAGGCAGTGATTGGAAGATGCTTCATAAGAACCGCATGGAGATGTAGCTGGATGAAAGATGGGTTTATAAGAAGTTTAGGATTTTACTTGTTCAGGATGAATATTTATGTATATTTCTTTAAATATATTTAGTTCCATTGGTTTATGTGGCGGTTTTTGTGCCAATATCATGCTGTTTTTATTACTGTAGATCTGTAGTATAATTTGAAGTCAGGAATTGTGAGTCCTCTTGCATGGTTCTCATTGCTGAGAATTGCTTTAGCTGTTCTGGATCTTTTGTTTCTCCATACGAAATTTGGGGTTAATTTTTCTAGGTCTGTGGAGAATGACATTGGTATTTTCATAGGATTATATTAATTGACCATGTATATCACTTTGGTCGAATGACCATTTTGATAATATTTATTCTGCCAGTACAAGAGCAAGATATATCAATACTCTAAGATCTTCAATTTAGGCTTAGTATTATGTATTTAATTGGTTTTGTGGTTATTGTGAATGGAATTGTTTTCTAGATTTCTTTCTCAGTGAATTCATGGTTGGCATATAGGAAAGCTGCTAAATTTTAATTGAATTTTATCCTGTTACTTTGATGAATTTGCTAATCAGCTCTTGTAGTCTTTTGGTTGAGTTTTTGGGCCTTCTAAATAGAGGAAAATGTAATTATGCAAATAGAAATAATTTTTTAAAAAATTTATTGATGTATTGCAGTCATATGTCTTAGTGGAGTTCTAGATGGTAGAGGCATACATGTACCCATCATCCAATTAGCCCTTATCTAATTCCTGTCCCATTCCCTCCTTCTCTCTCCTCATATTTGACTTAGTGATTGGCTTTGATATGTTTGTTAAAGTATATCATGAAAGCTGGGCTTGGTGGTGCACACTTGTAATCCCCACGCTTGGGAGGCAGAGACAGGAGGATTGCGCAGGTTCAAAGCCAGCCTTGCTGGCTTAAGAGACCTTGTTTCCAAATAAAATATAAAATAGGTCTGGGAGTGTAGCCTGGAGGTAGAAGGGTTCCATCCCCAGTATCACCAAAAAAAAAAGTACATCATGAACATTAGAGAATTTCCCTCTTACCCCCCTATCCCCTCAGTTAGACTGAACTATTTGCTCATCTATAGTGTCCCCTTCTTCATCTAGAGTTCCTCCTATGACACATTTTCTCCCTAGCTTTCACATATTAGGGAAAGCATCTGATATTTTATTTTATTGTGACTGACTAATATCACTTAGCATAATGTTCTCCAGTACCATTTATTTCTCTGTAAATGTGTTTTCTTTATGGCTGAGTAAAATTCCATTGTGTACATATCCCATAGCTCTGTAATCCACTCATCTGTTGATGGACATCTCGGCTGGTTCCATAGTTTGTCATTGTGAATTGTGCAGCTATGAGCACAGATAAACGTGCATTAGTTTGGTAATTTGGTTTCCATTCTTTTGGGTAGATACCCAGAAGTGGTATTGCTGGATCGTATGGTAAATTCATTGCCATTCTTATTGGGATCCTCCATACAGTTTTCCAAAGTGGTTGCATTAATTTGCAGTCCCAACAACAATGTATTAGAGTTCCCACTCCTCCACATCCTCTCCATCATTTGTTGTTTGTGTTTTGAATGATTGCCATTCTAGTTGGAGTTAGGTGAAATCTCAGGGTAGTTTTGATTTGCATATCTCTGATTGCCAGTGATGTTGAGCATTTTTTCATGCATTTATTGGCCATTTGAATTTCTTCTTTTGTGAAGCATCTATTGAGTTCACTTGCCCATTTTTTAAATTGGGTTATTTGTTTTCTTAGTACTGAGTTTCTTGAGTTCTCTGTATACTCTAGATATTAGTCCTCTATTGGTGGCAAAAATCCCCCATTCTGTTGGCTCTACGTTGAGTTTCTTGAATGTTTCCTTTGCTTTACAGAAGCTCTTCAGTTTAATGCAATCCCATGTATTGATCTGCCCCTTAGTTTCTTGTGCCTTTCCTTATAGGCACAGAAAAATCAGTCCTTAAATTCACTTAATAACAAAAAAACCCCCAGAATAGCCATATTAGTTCTCAGCAATAAAAACCACACAGGAAGAATCACAAACTATAAACTATACTACAAAGCTATAGTAACAAAAACAGTGTGGTACTAGCACACAAACAGATACATAGACCAAAGAGCAGAATAGAAATCTCAGAAACAAATAATTTTAATTCTACTTTTTCTAATCAATTTTTTATATTCTTCTCTTTTCTTATTGCTCTGGCAAGAGTATGAGGACTGTATTGAAAAGCAGTGCTGATAGTGGTCATCCTTGCCTTGTTTCTGATTTTAAAGGGAATTTCCACAATTTTTCCCCATACAATATGATGTTGGCTTTGATTTTATTGTATATTGCCTTAGTGATGTTGAAGTACATCTCTTTTATTCATATTTTCTGCAGTGTTTTTAACATGAATGGGGGGTTGGAGTTTGTCAAATGCTTTTTCAGTCTCTATTGAGATGATCTTGTGATTTTCTTCTTTAATGCTATTTATGTGGTGATTAATGTGTATTGATTTGCATATTTTGAATCAGCTTTGCATTCCTGGGATGAAACCAGTTTATTCATGGTGCACAATTTTTTTGGTGTGGTTTTGAATATGTATCAAACCATAAATCTATTAGAAACATACAGAATATTCCATCCAACTACAGCAGATTTGCATTTTCAGCTGCTCATGAAACCTTCTCCAAAGTAAACCATATCCTAGGCCACAAAGTGAAACACTAGCAAATTAAAAAAATATGATATACTCTCCTGCACATTTTCAGACCGCAATGGAATGGAACTAGAAATCATCTATAAGAAGACCCAGAGTGACCATATAAACATGTGGAGACTGAACACCACAGTACTGACTTGAGGAATAGGTCAGATAAGAAGTAAGGGCTCAAATTAAGAAATTCCTAGAAACAAACAAAAATAGAGACACAACAAATCAAAATCTTTAATTGGGGTTAGATGGAATCTCAGTGTAGTTTTGAATTGCACCTTCCTGATTTCTACTGCTATTGAATATTTTTTCATGTATCTTTTGGCCATTTTTATCTCTTCTTTTGTGCAGTGTCTCCAATTTAGTTGCCCATTTATTGATTGGGTTAATTTTCTAATGTAAAGTCTTTTAAATTTTTTGTATATTTTAGATATTAATTCTCTGTCAGAAGGATAGCTAGTAAAGATCTCTCATTCTGTAGGCTTTCTCTTTAGACTCTTGATGGTTTCTTTAATGAGCAGAAGCTTGGTAGTTTGATACTAACCCACTTTTTAATTCTTGTTTTAATTTCCTGAGCTTTGAAGGTCTTGTTGAGAAAGTTAATACCTGTCTCTACATGTTGGAGTATTGAACCTATGCCCTTCTCTAATATATTCAAGTTTCTGGTCTAACTTCCAGGTCTTTGATCCATCTTGAGTTGATTCTTGTGCAGGGTGAAAATAAGAATTTGGTTTTATTTTTCTACAAATATATAGCCAGTTTTTCCAGCACTATCTGTTAAAAAGGCTGTCTTTCCTCCAGTATATGTATTTGGCCCCTTTGTCAAAGATCAATTGACTCTAAGTGTGTGGGTTTGTTTCTGTATCTTCTATTCTGTTCCACTGGTCTATGTTCCTGTGTTTGTGCCAATAGTATTGGTTCTTATTGCTAATGGTTCTTATTGCTGAGAGTTGTGTTCGCTAGTTTGGGTCTTTTTTTCCTTCATGTAAAATTTATGACTGATTTTTCTAGGTCTGTGAAGAATGACATTGGTATTCATCTGCTGGAGTTTACTCCTGCTCTGGTTCTGCTGTCGCTTCTTTTCCCCTCTTTTGTGGTGTGTGTGTGTGTGTGTGTGTGTGTGTGTGTGTGTGTGTGTGTTACTGGGGTTCCTGGAAACCTTTCTACCTCAGGGTTACATTCCCAGACCTATTTTTTATATTTTTATTTTGAAACAGGGTCTCTTAAGCCAGCGTGGCTGGCTTCAAACCTGCATGATCCTCCTGTCTCTGCCTCTCAAGTGTGGGGATTACAAGCGTGTGCCACCACGCCTGGCATGTTTTATTTTTTATAATATTTTCTCTAGTGCTGGCTTGGTAGTCATGGATTATTTCAGTTTCTACTTGTCTCAGAAGATTTTTAATTTCTCCATCAATTTTTAGTGATATTGGAAGTTGTTTCCTCCAAGTGTCTGGAGTAAATTATAACAGCTCTTCCTGGCTTTCATGATTGGGTTGAGAAGTCTGAAGTGATTCTTATTTTGATCCTTAATGTCACCAGTTCTTTTGTTCTTGATGCTCTTAAGATTCATTCCTTTGTCTTTATCTTAATCATTTTGATTATTACGTGACGGGGGAAGGTCTTTGATCTTGTCTTGTTGATGTTCTGAATGTCTCCTGTATGTGGATGTCCAGTTTTTTTCCTATTTTTGTGCAATTTTTTCATTTCACTCAAAGCTTCTTCTTGGTTCTTAGGGCCTCAATTTCATCTTTATTGATATGCTCTTTCATTTCCTATACACTTTCTTTAAGGCCTTTGAACATATTAAGATCATTCTTGTGGCATTTCCTAAAGGTCAGTACTGATAATCTCCCTCAGTGATTTGTGGGAGTTCATTGTTAATTCACTGCTCATATTTTCATGTTTTCAGAGTTCTCAAGTTTGTATTTCTGTTGTCTTGGTGTCTCCTTTCCCTTTGTGTATGAGTACTGTGTCTGTCAATAAAACTTCTGAGTTTGTCCCACAGCACCTCTTTAACTAGATATAGTTCATAGTGCATCTAAACAGGAGTCTCTGATTGGCTGTAGGCTGCTGTGCTATCTAGGTCCAGACTCCATAGGGCCAGAGACCAGGGTGTTCTGTTCAGAGCATGCGTCCAGCTGGTTGGGATTTAATGCCCCACAGACACCACCACTGCTCTGCTGATTGTGGACCTGAGAAACTGCAGAGCACTGCACAGCCACAGCATTCTTTGTGGCCAGTGAGCCTAAGCTTGGGAGGGCCAGCAATTGCTAGGACACCACTCCTGATCTTATGGAGCTGTCAGTCACTGACATGCAAGCATGACTGGTACAAATTCTGCTGGTGGAGAGAGTTTTGAGTTCCCATCTGTAGCTGTGATTGCATTAATACCTGCCAGGCCCTGGCCTTACTGCTTTCAAGACTCAAGCACTGGCAGGGAGAAATTCTACTGTTCTGAGCCTGATGCTTGTGTGACTCTGTCACTTAGCTCCAGGGACACCACTGCTGCTCTGAGTGGCTGTGATTATATAGGCCCTTGTTGACCTCTGGCATTGGTGCTTGTTGACCATCTTGGTAGTTGGGTCTTTGTCAAGCATGGAGAGAAAAGTGTGACTGCTTTTGATGATGGTCTGTAGTCACTGGCGTCACAAGATTCTGTTGCTTCTTTGCTAGAATTGGTTTCTGGGAGCTGTGGTTCCATCAGCCACCAGCCTGGGCATGGACTGGCCAAGAGGGCCCACTGCCATTCTCAGCTCACCAAGTGAGATGCATGGAGTTCTTCACAGTCTTCTGCTTTCTCTGTTGCCTTCAATCCCACCACGTTTGGACTCACATTGTTCTTTTGAGTTTTGGCTGCTTTTCCCTTGTCAAGAAAATTTCTTTCCACTGGTTGAATTCTGAGTCTCAAAGTGCCTGAAACACACTCTCTATTATGCCATCTTTAACTTCCAAATATAATTTTTTTTCAGTTTTGGGGATTGAACCCAGGAGTATTCTATCTCCAAGCTACACCCCCAGTGCTATTTTTATTTTTTATTTTTAAACAGGGTAATTCAATGGCATATTATGTATATTCATATTTTTATATAACCATTATCACAATCCATCTCTTTTGTGCTACAAAACTGAAACTCTGTGCTCATTATCCATACTCCCTAACTTTTCTCCTCTGGTTCTTGACAACCTCTGTCTGCTTTCTTTCCCTGTGAAGCTGAGATTTCTCTTATATGTGGAATCATACACTGTCCTTTTGAGACTGGCTTATTTGAGACAGTATAATTGTCCTAAAGGTCCATCCATGTCATAGGATGTGTTGGAATATCCTTTATTTTAAGACTGAATAATATTTAATTGTATGCATAAACCACATTTTGCTTATCTACTCATCTGTCAATTGATACTTGGATCAGGTATGTGGCTGTTAACAAATTTATCTTAATTCAGGGTTATTGCAAAATGTCTAGGGGAATAAAAAAAGTTTGTATATATAGTACATGTCTAATTAAATCTGTCTCTGAGCAAAAGAGATTTTGGAGAGATTGAGCAGCCAAGCATTCCACATGATATAACCAAAATGATATTAGGGGATTGGCAGCAGAGGAGTCTGAGTGTTGGTCCACCTCGTTGACATCTATCATTTCCTGACATCTGGGGAAAATAATCTAGGCTCCTGAAACTTCCACACCAATAACATAGACAGAATAATGCCTGCTTCACATGAATGCTGTGGTAGTTAAGTGAAAATAATTTTAACTAAGCATAGTTCCCAAAACCCACAAGTGCCTAAGGAACACAAACCTATTACTGTATCCCATATATGTGGTAGCCACCTGGGTTTCTGTCCTTCCCCAGACTCCCAGATTCTGTGACTTTCTTTATTAAATTTCTCTTTTTGTTCAATTTTTGCAAAGCAAATGTCTCTTGTGTGGAGTCAAAGATCTTTAGGTTTGACTCAAATTCTTATGGGGCACACATTTTGTCTGGTTCAGCCATCCCGTGCTGTCAGTTAAATCTAGAGCTATTCTTTAACAACTGAAGAGGTTGGGGTGCTGACATTATTAAAAAGAACATCTTCCTTATTTCCCGTTAAAGGGGAGCAAAGAAAGCATTTTTTTTTTTTTTTGCAGCTCTACACATTTCCTTGGAAAATAGTCTTTGGTTGGTTTAACCACATGAACAATGGGAATGGTTGCAGGAAAAGTCTAAAGCCAGTCTCACTGTCATGTAAAAAGCAAAATAAATCTCAACTAATGCATGAATAGAAGGCCCAAGTTTGGAAGGTCAGCTTCTTCCAAAAGTACCCGCAAGGTGAACATTTGAACAAGATGACTTGTTCCAAAAGGAGGCTGAATATGCAGAGCTTCAAGAAGATGGTAGAGATTTTGTTATTTTTATTTAATATATTTTATTGGTTCATTGAAAATTATACATCATAATATGAGGTTTAGAGTGATAGAAACATACATGCCCATAGCACTTGATGTATTTCCCTTTCCACACCCCACTGTCTCCCCCTCCTAGTACATGAGATTCGTATTGATAACTTTACAAATACATATGTATGTGTATATATATATATATATATATATATATATATATATATATATAGTTTCTTTCATATGTGGAAGCTAGAGAGAAATTAGGAAACAAAAGTAATTTCATATAAAGGATTAGTTTTAAATGGTGATGATAAAACCTTGCCATCTGCAGATAATAAAATGCTTATCTTTTATATTTCTATTATTGCAAAAAGACATGCAACTGCTTTTGCCAAATATTTAAATAATGTCACTAAATTGGCATTGGCTAAATACCTGGGAGATGGTATGTAGCTATTGGAAAACAGTCTGGCTGTTCTTCTGAATGTTAAATGCAGAGTTCCTATATGACCCAGAAATTCCTCTCTAAGGTATATTTTCAAGAGAAATAAAAATGTACACATGCAAAAAAACTTGTATGTTGATATTCATAGCATTGGTATTTGTAATAGCCCAAGGTGAAAATGGCTTAAATGTCCATGAACTGGTGATTAAATTATGCATATGTGATAAACAATGTGATATTATTTTATAATAAAAAGAATGTGAAAATTTTGAAATAGGCAAATCTATAGAGATAGACAGTAGGTAAGTAGATCTTCCGGGCTGGGGGAATGTGGAGGGGAGAGTGACTGCTAGTGCACAGGGAGTTTATTTTGAAAGCAATGGACATGTTTCAAACTTAGATTTTGGTGATGGTTTTACAGCTCTATGAAAATATTAAAACCATTGAATTATATGCTTAGGATTATTTTGTAATATGTAAATTGTATCTCAGTGAACACATTTCAAAAGCAAGAACTAGATAAGCCATTTAGCCAAGCATCTGTAGGGAAATGTCATTCTGAAAGTAGCCATGGGGAAGAATTGCAGATGGGATAGGTATTCCAGACTAGTAAACTATAAAGCATTTTCTCCCAATCAAGGGAAAATTTGCCTCCCAGAGGACATTTGACAAAGTTTAAAGACTCTTTGTTATCATTACAGAGAGATACTACTGGCACCTAGTGCCTAGAGGCTAAGGATAGTGCTAAATATCATATCATGCACAGGACAGCACCCAACAACAATGAATTTGACAGACCAGAAAAACAGTAGTGCTGAAGTCTAGAAACCCCTTTTTTTATCTGAAAGGAACTATGATAATATTTGTACCTTTTTCCTAGAGTTGTTTGTTGAAAAAAAAAAAAGGGTCTGGGTTAAGTAGAGATAGAAAGTTGTCACCTAATGGCAACTTTATGCTAAAAACTCCAAAATTTGCCTAAATTCTAATTCTTAGAGTTGTTTAGTACCCAGGGTCTACATTGGTAGAAACTCACTGCTGTTGGGTCAGTTTCCAAAAGCTAATAGAAAAAAGTATAAAATAGTATATCATCAATTTATACTAATTGGCATATCCTGTGTTTAACATATCTTTTATGCACCCAAGGATCAAAGAAAAATTATGGGTATTTTATTTTTAAAGTCTAGAAAACACATTTGTCTTAGTTTGGAAATAATCAGAATCTATTATCTCTATGTTAATTCTGAATCCAATTTCATAGGATCATAAAATAGTGACAGAGTGGGGAAAGGAATTATTAGCCATTATGTAGACCAGAAATATTTATTTTATGGGAAATCTATACGAAGCCAATCAATATACATGACAGATAGAAGACTATTCCTACTACTTACAGAAATTATTTATAATCAGCCACATTTTAAGACAAGCCAATTAGTCAGGCAAACTAATGGTAGAAATTTGGAAAAGGATATATTTTCTTAAAATTTGGGTACTGGCAGGCATATGCAGAGTACTCCCAGAACTTGGGAGCATAGAATCGGACTCAGTTTGCATTTCAAATGTAAAAAGTTGATAGGGGTTAAGAGGTTTGTTCCTAGAAGTTTTAAGAGTTCATTTTAATTCATGCATAAAATAAAAATGTTGGAGCAAATTAGTGCCTCCCCAAACTAATGAAATTAAATGTATATATCCCACAGGCTGAATTCTTAGGAAGTCCTTATCCATAGGCCTGGAGTTAAGCACAGACACCCAAGCTTTAAACTATGGGTTACTTTCATGTGTATCTCAGTTTGGGAATAAATGGACATATTTAACAAATTGAATCTCAATGTGTCATCTATATAGAAACCTATACCTTAGTATGATGAGGCTCTAATGTACATCCACTGAATATAAATCAAGTAAAACAAAAAACCTTCCAGGGAAGATGGGGCCCTAGCAAGGAGGGTGCTAAGGGTAGAGAGTGCTGGATGCTGTTGCTATAGCAACACCATCCTTTCCTAGCATGTGTTCTGAAAGACTTCCTGTGCTGTGCTGTGTGTCCACATATCTGATAAAGTGTAAATTGTTCATGTTGTCAATTTGGAGATGAGGACTTGTGGTTACAGCAGGATAATTAAATAAAAGCACACCTGAATATTAAGAATTAACATTTCTCAGTAAGCTTAAGTGTTTGGGTATTTGCTCCACATCCATTACAGGTAAAGCAAATGGAACCCTGTCTTTTGTTTTGTTTTGTTTTGTTTTCTTCTCCAAATACTTATGATTCTCTGAGTTTGCTACTTTCATGTTTCTTCTTATTACAAGTCCTCACATCATGGAAGGTCACTGTATCTTTATTTTCTTATTTATTTTTGCTACTGGGAATTGAACCCAGGGGCAGTCTAACTCTGAACTATACTCCCAACCCTTTTAGATATATTTTGAAACAGGGTCTCTCTTTTTTGCGTTATTGGGGGTGGAACCCAGGGGCCTTCCACCACCATGCTACACCCCCAGACACATTTTATATTTTATATGAAACAGGAACTCACTAAGTTACTGAGAACCTCACTAAGTGTCTGAGACTGGCTTTGAACCTATGTGATCCTCCTATGTCAGCCTCCCAAGTACTGGGATTATAAGTGTATGCTATCACATTCGGCTACAAGGTCTCTCTTAGTTGTTGAAGCTGGCCTTGAATCTTCAATTCTCCTGCCTGAACATCCCAAGTGCTGGGATTATAGGTATGTGCCACCATGTCTAGATTCTTTATTTGGAAAAAGAGAGAAAATGACTCAGGAAGTTTAAACTGATTTGAGTAAAGTGACATACTTTATTTCACATAAATTGCATGTGCAGTAGTCAGAGAAACCTTGTGGCTTAGCTTCCACTGTTTACCAATTTTATGAGCTGTCCAAGCAAGATTCCCTGCTAGGTAAGTGAGCCATATACCTCACAAAGCCTGTGCTTTGAACTAAGACCACCTCCTAATCAGCCACATGGATTTTCTTACATCTACATAAAAGAACTGAGTTAAATAACAAGGTCATATTTTTAAAAGTGTTACTTGAGATAGTTTGGAAATGCCAAGTGAAGTAAATTAAATTTTTTCAATGGAACCCTTCAAAGCCTAT
This sequence comes from Muscardinus avellanarius, assembly GCF_963383645.1. NCBI lineage: Eukaryota > Metazoa > Chordata > Mammalia > Rodentia > Gliridae > Muscardinus > Muscardinus avellanarius. The sequence continues at coordinate 1,331,130 of NC_137805.1, read as the reverse complement.
TTATTACATATCTTGTACTGACAAATAAAACATTCATTTCCCACATTTATTTGACCCTAGAACTCAGTTTCTTCTTATTTTGCAGGAATGCTGTTGGAAAAAAAAACACTCTAAGAAGTGTATTATTTGATGACTTTTAAGAACCCAACTAGTGTTAAAGTAAGGGTTCTTTTTATCTCACCTACTAATTCTTGCTATGTTCCTAAGGTGTCAACTTCCTTTGTCCTTCTTCCCCACCTTCTTTCCAAATCTACTTTTAAATTTTTTTTATTGGTGTATTGTGGTTATACAACTTAATGGGGTACAAGATGGTAGAGACATACAAGCACACATCACCCAATTAGTCCTTACCCAATTCCCGCCCCATTCCCTCCTCCCTTCTTCTCGTGTTTGGCTTGTGATTGACATTGGTATGTTTATTGAAGTACATCATGTACATTAGAGAATTTCCCTCTTCCCCCTTCCATCCCCTCAGTCTTATTTGCTTATCTAAAGTATCTCTTTCACCAAGAGTTTCTTCAATGACCCATTTTCTCCTTAGCTTCCACATATTAGGGAGAGCATCCAATTTCTTTGTTGTGCATCACTTAGCATAATGTTTTCCAGTTCCAAACATTTCCCTTTAAATGATGTAATTATGTTTTTCTTTATGGCTGAGTAGAATTTCATTGTGTACATATCCCATAATTTTTAATCCAGTCACCTGTTGATGGACATCTTTGCTGGTTCCATAGTTTTGCAATGGTGAATTGTGCAGCTATGAACATAGATGCACATGCATTAGTTTGGAAGTTTGGTTTCAATTCTTTTGGGTAGATACCCAGAAGTGGTATTGCTGGATTGTATAATAAGTTCACTGCCATTCTTCTGAAAATTCTCCATACTGTTTTCCAAAGTGGTTGCACTAATTTGCAATCCCACCAACAATGTTTTAGAGTTCCCACTTTTCCACATCCTCGCCAGTATTTGTTGTTGTTGTTGTGTTTTGAATGATTGCCATTCTAGTTGGAGTTAGGTGAACTCTCAGGGTAGTTTTGATTTTCATCTCTCTGATTGCTAAAGATGTTGAGCATTTTTTCATGCATTTATTGGCCATTTGAATTTCTTCTTTTGTGAAGTGTCTATTTAGTTCGCTTGCCCATTTTTATTCGGTTGTTTCCTTAGTGTTGAGTTTCTTGAGTTCTCTGTATATTTTAGATATTATACCTCTATCAGAGGAGTAGGTGGTAAAAATCTCCTATTCTGTTGGCTTTTGGTTGAGATTATTGATACTCTGCTTTTCAGAAGCTCTTCAGTTTAGTGCAATCCCACATATTGATTTGCCTTTTAGTTTCTTGTGTCTTTAAGTTTTTATCTGTGCCTATGTGTTGCAGTGTTGGATCTATGCCCTCTTCGGGGATCCTCAAGGTCTCTGCTCTAATTTCCAAGTCTTTGATTTATCTTGAATTGACTCTTATACAGGATGAGAAAGTGGGAATTTTTTCTCTTTTTCTGCATATGGTTAACCAGTTTTGCCAACATCATTTGTTAATGAGGCTTTTTTTAAATATATTTTGTCCCTTTGTAAAAAAAATTCATTTGGCTATAAGTTTGCAGATTTGTTTCTGAGTCTTCCATTCCATTTATCTATGTATCTGTTTTTGTGCTGGTACCATGCTGTTTTTATTACTATGTCTTTGCAGTATAGTTTAAAGTCAGGTATTGTGATTCTTCCTGCATGGTTTTTGTTGCTGAGAACTACTTTAGCTATAATGGTGTGTTGTTGTTGTTGTTGTTATTGCTCCAGATGAATTTAAGGACTGATTTTAATATGTCTGTGAGGAATGACCTTGGTAATTTAATGGGTATTATGTTGAATCTGTAGATCATTTTTGGAAGTATGGTTATTTTGATATTTATTCTGCCTATCCATGAACATGAACTATCATATTTCCATCTTCTAAGAACTTCTTTGATTTCATTTTTTTAGTGTCTTATAATTTTCCTTGTCTAGGTCTTACTAAAAGAAATAAAGCAAAATAACAGTAGTCAACATTTATGCTCCAAACACAAGAGCAGCTACTTTCATAAAACAAACTTTTTGTCACACATAAATCTCAATAATATAATACTGGGAGACTTCATACCCATCTCACACCATTAGACCAATATTATAGACAAAAAATCATAAAGATGCCTCAGAACACTATCAACCAAATGGATCTATTAGACACATACAATATTCCACCCAACTACAGCAGAGTTTACATTTTTCTTAGCTGCTCACAGAACCTCCTCCAATGTAGATCACAACCTGGGTCACAAACTGAGTACTAGCAAATTAAAAAAAAATGTGACATACTTCCCTCTTTGGAATGAAACTAGATATCAACTATAGAAAGACCCAGAGAAACCATATAAATATGTGAGGACTGAACACCACAATGCTGAATGAAGAATGGGTCATAGAAGAAATAAGGGGTGAAATCAAGAAAATTCTAGAAACAAAAGAAAATAGAGATACAACATATCAAAATCTCTCAGCCACTCTGAAAACAATATTAAGAGGAAAATTTATTTTTTCTTTTATTGATTTATTTATTTTTAAACAAATTTTTATTGAACATAAATGGTATACATTTAAACTATATTTGGTGCCCTCTCCCCTCCACCCCATTTTCCCTTCCCCCCTCTCACCAATGGTTGTCCAGGGTAACCATGTCATATTCATAATTTTACACATATTCGATATAGACCCTCATTAATCAAGATCAGCCTTCCTCCTCTCCTATCTTTCCATTCAAACTTTGCTGATATTTCCCCTCCATTATCCGGAGTCCCACTGGTATCCTCTGTGTTCCCTAGTTTGGGCATATTAGAGGAAACATATGTACCTTCTCCTGTGCTTGGCTGATCTCACTTAACATAATGTTCTCTAGGGCTTTCCATCTTCTTGCAAATGATATAATTTTGTTCTTCTTTATGGCTGAATAGAATTTCATTGTGTGTATTTCCCAAAGTTTTGCTATTCATTCATCTGTTGATGGAGATCTGGTTTGGTTCCATATTTTGGCTATTATGAATTGTGCTGCTATGAACATAGGTATGCATATGTTGCTGTAGTTCTCTGAATTTAACCCCTTTGGAAAGATACCCAGATGTGGTAGAGCTGGATCATATGGTGGATCTATTTCCACCTTTCTTAGGAATCTCCACACAGATCTCCATAGTGGCTGAACTAGTTTGCATTCCCACCAACAGTGTAAAAGAGTTAAGAGGAAAATTTAGAGCACTGAATGCTCACAGAAAAAAAAACCAGAAAATTGTCAAATAAATAACCTAATGATACTCTTCAAAGCCCTTGTAAAACAGGAACAATCTAACCCCAAAGCCAGTAGAAGACAGGAAATTATTAAAATCAGAGCAGAAATCAACAAAGTAGAAAATAAAAAATACAAAAAATTAACAAAACCAAAATCTGGTTTCTTGAAAAATTAATAGTAAACTACTAGTCAAAGATATTACTACTTACAGTGTAGAAATCCAGAGGTTTATCAGAAACTATTTTGAAAAACTATACTCCAACAAAATGGAAAATATGGAAGAAACTGGTGACTTTCTAGATAAATACAACCTTTCTAAACTGAGTCAAGAAGATAGAGAAAATTTAAACCAACCAATAGTGATCAAAGATTGAAACAGCAATAAAGAGCCTACCATCAAAGAAAAGCCCAGGACCAGATGGTTTCTGAAGTGAATTTTATAAAACCTTTATAGAAGTGCTAATCCTGACACTCCTCAATCTATTTCATGAAATAGAAAAAAAACGAGACTCTCCCAAATACATCTGTGAAGCCAACCTCACATTAATACCAAAACCAAATAAAGACAGCTCAAGGAAGGAAAACTACAGGTCTATATCTCTGATGAATTTAGATGCAAACCTGATAAAAATACTAGCAACATGAACTCAAAACCACATTATGAAAATCATATACCATGACCAGGTAGAGTTCATCTCAGGGATGCAATTGGAAGTAAGGCCATTTTGATGATATTTATCCTGCCCTTCCATGAACATGGAAGATATTTTCATCTTCTAAGGTCATCTAAGAACATTATCTATCACCTTCTAAGATCTCTCCATCTTATAAGATGAAGAAAATTAATTGTGCTCTCTCCCTTTCTTTGTAGAGAAATGAGGATTCATGACTTTTTTTTTCTTGGTGGTACTGTGGATGGAACCCTTCTACCTCTGGGCTACACTCCCAGATGTATTTTATATTTTTTATTTGGAAACAGGGTCTCTTAAGCCAGTGAGGCTGGCTTCGAACCTGCATGATTCTTCTGTCTCTGCCTCCCAAGCACGGGGATTACAAGCGTGTGCCACCATGCTAGGTGGATTCATGACATTTTGATGGACTGTGAGGGGGATCTGGAAAATGGTCCTTAATTTAAGAATTATCAATGGAGTTTATACTATGATATCAGGAATTTTCTAGATCTTGAATAAACAAAGACAATAAAACATGGTACAGCTATCCAGGGGTTATGAGTCAAGTGTTTTCACATCATTAATTTTCATCTTAGCATTTTTTAGTTTTGTAAAGACAATGATTAAATAGGTTCCATTTACCAAGTTTTCTTTTGTTGACAGTCAAGTGTTTAGAGATTGTTTAAAGTAATAACCATTAAATTTCTTCTGGAATTAAGTTTGAAAAAAAAGATATCTTTGGAAGTGATAGTGCCATCCCACAGACCCCATTATCTTTCCTCCATGCTGTACCTGATCATGCTGAATGCTAAGCTTGTTCTAAGGCACTTCAAAAATGCACAAAAGATAAGGTCATTTCATATCAACATAAAAATATGATTCAATTTTTTAGTTCTTTTTTGTGGTACTGGGGATGGAGCCGAGGGGCTTTTCTACCTCCAGGCTATACTCCCAAACCTATAGTAGCAGAGGTTGGCTTCAAACCTGTGCGATCCTCCTGTCTCAGCCTCCCAAGTGCTGGGATTACAAGTGTGCACCACCACACTTGGCTTTGATTCAATATTTAAACTGTTATTGAATGACAATTGTGAGAATGACCACAGGACCATGCATGAAAAATGACCATTAAATGGACCATTTCTGCTGTGTAAAGTGATCAGAGAAGGATATCTGAAGAAAAACTGGACTGGACCATGGAAGATGGCAGGATCCAGAGAGAGAGAGAGAGAGAGAGAGAGAGAGAGAGAGAGAGAGAGAGAGAGAGAGAGAGAGAGAGAGAGAGAGGAGAGCTGGAGGGCATGCCAGTCAAGAAAATAGTCAGATGAAACATGTGGCCATAAACAGGGCATGATCAAAGGATGAGGGAAGAGCTTTGGGGTCTTTCCAGGAGAGACTATGAACAGTTCATTTTAAGATCCGACTTTAAAGTCATTAAAATTTCAAGGACAATATTCTTTTTTATTTTTGGGTCAATCATTCCTGTGCAAAATGTGTAGAGACTTCCTTTAGTATCTTAAAGGGTGGATAATTTTAGAAGCTATGATTTAAGCACTGACTTAGGTATTTATCTGGTTCTATAGGAATGTACCTTATAATTCCATAATAATAATTATTGTTCCTCCAATTACGTGTACTTTCAGCCTTGCTTCTGAGAACTCATTTTTAGCCAGGAATGAATTGTAAGTACTAAAATCAAGTTTTCCTTCTGTCTTTTGTGATAAATAGAGCTACAGCCTGAGTATTTTGGCTTGTAGCTCTGACCTTAACTTTATTTTCAAAACTGTCAAAAGTAATTAGAGACAGATTTTCCCACTCAGCATCTGGAAATGGAATGATACCAAGAAAGAGTCACTTTTCTGTCTGCTTTTTATGTCACCACAGTCAGCAGATCTGTTATGGGAGCCATTCTTGCCCTCCAAGAATATTTTGTCCACAAGAAGGAAGCAGGTTCCTGTCTTTCTGTGGTCACATTGACCATTGAGGGTTGTGTGATGTTAGGAAATCTACTCAACCTTGCCTGCTTTAGTTTCTTCAGCAGAAATTCATGTCTTCTAAAGACTTTGTGAGTATTCCATGAAGTATCATGTGGAAAGCAACTTGCAAAGCTGTTAACATTTTTGCAGAAATAATGGACATATCTTTCACTGAAAAGAGATGTGATGCAGAACATTAAAAAAGTATGGGGCTATCTCACTTAACCAAAAGGTTAAGACCTATCTTTCTTCAATAAATCTAAAGGCTAAGTATAGTTAATTTTTAAAAATTTAATTTTTGCAATTTTAAAAAGGTTTCAAAAATGTTCATAGATATCTACTCAGTGTAGAGGATGAAGGAGGAGCCTGAATCAAGCACATTTTTTTTTAGTTCACAGATTTGTCAAGAGCTGTTATTGCCTACCATTCTCTTCTACAGTTAGTGGAGAAATACATTTTCAGGACAATCTTGGCTTCTGGAATCTAGCAATGTATGCTAGCTCAGGAAAGCCTTTAGACTACAAGATAGTACTCTTCAAGGTTTAAAATGGACTTCATTTTAAGCAAAAATCTTTTTTTTTCATAAAAAGGACTCTATAACAAAGCTACTTCAGAATAAGATATGCTCACTCTGATTTCTTTATTCTTAAAGCTTAGGAGTTCTGATCCTAGACAAGGAAACATCTCCAATTTTCCAACATTTTCAATATTATACCCATTGGCTATCTACCAGCACACATGCATTCCCCTACACACCAACACACACACAATACTAGACATGCATCAAGGAAGATGAGAGTTATGCAGATGAGCTAATAAGGTCAAAGAATTTACAATTATGAGAAAAAACATTTCACAGAGAAATGCAGGAAGAAATCTTTAGCTTTAATCCCTAAAGAAGGTGTAAATGTGTAGAACTAAGTTTGTGAAAACTAAAAAATAGAACTCTGTGACTGCACTATTATGTCAAGTATTGAACCCTAAAGATTATGAGAAGCATTTCAATAGCTAGATATGAGACCACACATAATACCGTTTAAATTTTCTGTAGATTACAAAGCAGTGTACTTTCATAAAATCATCTTCATCTCCTCTTCACGTTCAACCTCTCAATCAGATCATTTGCTCTTTGAATGTCAGAACATGATTTTTTTCAATTATGATATTTATGGAAAACAATAGCAGATCCTCTACTTAATTGTTTCCTTCAGTTTTAACAATAATCCTTTTAGATAGACAAGTTTGGGGTTGTTATGAAAATAAACATTGTTTCTAACCCCACAAACATTAGCTTTAAATGGTACTGAAACCTAGAGATAAATTGTATTTATCTGTATGAAACTTTAATCTGGCAGTTATTTATCCATCTTGTTTTAGAGGATATTGGGCAACATAAAGAAAACATGCTTTTGGAACATGATAAGGGAAATCAGTTAGAAAACTTTGGGAAATATTCCTTTTTCCTAGTGTCCTGGTCTGTCTTCCCTCTTTCCCTTGGAGAAATGAAGATAGATATCTAACACTTTTATAAGTCACTCTGTAGAACCCAATTGTGACTCTAAATAAATCATTTCACATAAGCCAAGAGTAAAGCCATCAGAAATGGCAATGTTCAACTTTGTTTCTTTCATTATATCTTTAGGCTCACCTGAGGAAAGCAGAGGAAGGAGAATGTGCTGGAACTTGGGCTTTCATCAGCAAAATCTTATTTGAGGAAAGGTTAAAATTGTCAAATTAGGTGGTTATGATATTTATTTATGTTGTCAGAATACTTAAATTATTATTGATGCTTTCATCTCATAAAAATGAAAAATTGTATAAGTTTTTCTGTTAACAAACATGAACAAATATGAAATTTAACAAATATTAATAAACATAGACAAATAATAGATATAGACAAATATTATAGAAAGGAATGTAAGGTTATTTTATGAGGATGGAATGAATTAATATTAACTATATTATCCAACTGCTTCATTCCTTGGCCCTTCCATTTGCTTTTTATAATTTATAATTTACAGCTTAATATCTAACCATAAAATTAAAATAGTCCAAAAATAAAGTAGTAGATTTTTGAGCCAAATAAATCCACTGCTAGTAGCACACAGTAAGTAGTATAACTACTCATTATTCATGTGGCTAACATAACCCAAGTAGAAAAAAAGACAAGCTTTAAAAAAGAAGAGCCAGATAAAATAGAAAAATAATATTTAAGTCAGGCAAAGCTACTTCATAAATTTATCTAAAAATATAGTAAACTAGCAGAGTTAGTTTATTTATTTCTAATTTCTTCTCAGATACCAAAACATTTGTGCAACCTGAAGGCAAATAACAGTAGAAAAAGGATGAACATTTCTCTCTGCCTTTCCTGGGCCCAATTAAGATAGAGCACTGATTTTTTATTTATAGGGTCCATGTAAGTATTGGAATAAAATATTGACTGAGTTATTTAGGGAGAGTATTTTTCCCCTCTTTGTATTTTTGTTCCTATTTTTGGAAATGAAATGGCTCCACGAACATTTGTTGGTGAGAATAATAATCTTTTAACTAAATATTGTTGAAAAATAATAATTACATGGAAAAGAATAAAATTGGACCCTTACCTAATCCCATATACAAATATTAACTCAAAATAGATAAAAGACCTAAATATAAATCTTAAGACTATAAACTTTTAGGAGAAAATCTGGGTCATAAAACCTCACAACACTGAAATTGGCAGTGATTTCTTGGTCATGATTTCAATGGCACAGGCAACAGAAGAGTATACAAACTCCCTAAAAAATAAAAAACATATTGTATATCCAAAGACAATGTAAACAGAGTTAACAGTTACTAATAGAATGGGATAAAATATTTCCAAATGCTATATCTGAAGGTATATTAATATTCCAACTAGAAATCCTAAAAATTAACAACAATAAAGGCAAACAATACCCTTTACAGATAGGTAAAAGACTAACATAAATAATGAATCTCCACAGATAACCAATCTTAGTTGTCTGTTGGATGGAAAATCTTGTTTCTCTAGTTCTGATGTGTGTTACCTATTTCTTCTTTGTAGTTAATCTCTTTGAGTATTTTCTCTAGTGCTGGTTTTGAAGACATAAATTCCTTCAGTTTCTGTTTGTCATGGAAGCTTCTTATTTCTCCATCTAATTTGATAGAAAGTTTTGCTGGGTAGGAAATTTTTGGCTGGAAGTTGTTTTCTTTCAAAATTGGGAATATGTTACTCCAAGCCCTTCTGGCTCTCATGACTTGGTTTGGGAAGTCTGGAGTGATTCTAATTGGTTTGCCTCTGAATGTCACTTGGCCCTTTGCTTTTGTTGCCTTTAAGATTCTCTGCTTGGCTTCCACATTGGTCATTTTGACAATTATGTGGTGTGGGGATCCTCTTCAAAAATAACTTGACAATATAGGGAAGAATTTAGCTCTAGGCTTTTATTTAACTCCAATGGTTTATATATCTGCCTTTAGAATAGTACTACACTGTTTCAATTATTGTAGCTTTATATGGTTTGAAATCAGAAAATATACATCTTCTAGCTTTGTTCTTTTTCAAGATCGTTGTGGGTACCTAGAGTCCATATTCCATATTAGGATAGATTTTTTTTCTGAAAAATAAATATATAAATATATGATAGTTTCACCTAAAAAATAGAAAAAATAGATTCTCTGGTAAGAAAGAAAGCAAAAAGAAATATTGAAATGTTATCTTTAAGTCATCAAAAGCTTGGTATCAGACAAATGAAACTGTTATGTGAGATTATCATTTTTAATTTTTGATAAATTGCTATAATACTAGATGTCAATCACTAAGCCAAGCATGGGAGGGAGGGATAGGGAGAGAATGGGGTGGGGATCGGGTGGGGGCTGACTGGGCAATGTGTGCATGTATGTCTACAAAAGTATGTATCCCACTATGATGTATGAATACAGTGCACCAATTAAAAATAAAAAAATTAAAAATTAAAAAAATTAAAAAAAAAAATAGGTGAGGCTGGTCTCACACCTGCCATCCTACTTACTGTCTTAGCCTCCCAAATACTAGGATTATAAGCGTGTACCACCACACCCAGCATGTATCTGTATTTTATTTTCAAATAAAAAGGTTAACTAAAAAAAAAAAAAAAGAAATGGCTCAACCTGTTTCCCTGATTAAAAGTGATCTACAGATTCAATGCTGTATCCATTAAATTGCCAAGGTAATTAATCACAGGCATAGGAAACTCAGGTTTTAAATTCATTTGAAAGAAGAAACCCAGAATAGCCAAAGTAGTTCTCAGCAGCAAAAACCATGCAGGAGGAATCACAATACCTAACTTCAAACTATTCTACAAAGCCATAGTAATAAAAACAGCATGGCATTGGTACCAAAAGAGATACATAGACCAATGGAGCAGAATAGAAGACGCCAAAATAAATCCACACAATTATGGACAAATTATTTTTGACACAGGGCCAAAAACATACACTGGAAAAAAGATAGTCTCTTCAACAAATGGTGCTGGCAAAACTGGTTAACCATATACAGAGAAATAGAAATAAACTCCACTTTCTCACCCTACACAAGAGTCAGTTCAAGATTTATAAAAAAATTGGAAATTAGACCAGGGAACTTGCAGCTCAAGAGAGCATAGGTCCAACACTGCAATATATAGCCAAAGGTAAGAACTTTCTCAACAAGACTCCAAAGGCACAAGAAACCAAAAGGTAGATAAACACTGAAGAAATCTACCTTGTGTCTTACAACAGCAAAAGAATAAATACAAACAGAAATTTAAGATCCATCATCTTCACAAATTGCTGTTTCTTAGTTGATGCTAAGGAGAAAACAACAGACAAGTAGTGAGATGCTTCACTGTTATGAGTTTAAAACTTTTAGTTTTATTATTTCCTTTGCTTTTTAGTTCAACCAGGAATGTTCAGCCTTTGGAAAACAAAATTAATAACCCAATAATAACTACAAATAAGAATTAAAAAGTAATTTGCTATTAATATAAATGAGGGGCATTGAATACCTTAGGAATTGTTGGTATTTAAGTGTTTAGAGATTATCAGGGGTTGAATAAATGCAATTAATTTGAAAAAGACCCAAAGGTTTAGCTTTTATATCATAGTCAGAAATGTTGCATGCCTCATTCTAATGTACTAGAACTCATACTTAGTTCTTAAAATTTTAAGTATTAAAAATAGTGTATTTTTCATTAAGACTTCCAGACTAATATCAAATAAGTGATGATAGAATCCTTATCTTTTCATGAAATAGAGGTATGGTTATGCATGTTCTATATCTGATTATTCTACTTCATAACTAATGTCTGTGGGTGTACACACATGTGCTCACATGCTCGTGTGTATATATGTGTGTGTGGTATTGGGAGTTGAAACCAAGGCACTCTACCTCTGGGCTAATTCCAAGTCCTATTTTATTTTGAATCAGGGTGTCTCTAACTTACTGTGCACCGGCCTCTATCCTGCAGTCCTCTTGTCTTGTCCTCTTGCAATTCCAGCATTTAGGTGGCTGAGACAGGAGGATTGAGGTTTGCGGACAGTCTCAGCTACTACTTAGTGAGGTCCTTTGCAACTCAGTGAGACCCTGTTTCAAAGTAAAGAACAAAAAATAGGGGTGTTCCATCCCTAGTACCACACACACACACACACACACACACACACACACACACGTTAGAGGCATGAGATTATAGGCATGCATCACTACACTTAGCTGTTTTTCCTGTTTAATGAACAAAAATTTAAAATTTTTACAAATGTCTTTTTAAATTTAATTAAGTGATCTTATGTTTCATGATATTAGATTTATATTATGTTAACACGTTATTTATATATTAGACATCAATCTTGAGCCATTTTTGCACTTCTAGATATATATATATACATATATATAAATATATATATGTATATAAATATATATGTATATACATACACACACATATATATACATATATATATACATATATATACATTATATATATATACATATATATATATATATATATATATATGTACTGGGGATGGAACCCAGGGGCATTCTACCTCCAAGCTACACCCCCAACCCTATCTTTTATTCTTTTTTTAATTGAAACAGGGTCTCACTGAGTCGCAAAGGGCCTCAGTAAGTAGCTGAGGTTGTCCATGAACCACAATCCTCCTGCCTTAGCCTCCCAAATGCTGAGATTACAAGTGTGTGCCTGGTTATTTTTTTTATACTAGAGATTGAACCCAGGAGAGTTCTACCTCTGAACTACACTCCCCAGATATATTTCTTTTATATAACTTTCTTAATTTCTTCTAGAGTCCTTTAAAGTTTCTAACTTACGCTAGAATTGTACAAATAGAATTTGTTTTTTATTTTATATATAATCTGCTTTCCCTGTTTTCTAACCCCTTATTTTATTTGTTTGCGTTATATGTTTTTATTAATTTTCTTTATTTTATTCTCCTTTTAAATTTTAATTTAATTGTGTGTTTTTAATAACTATGGCATATTTAAGAGTAAAGTTTGTCAGAAACTGAAAATTTATAAGAAATTATGCTAATTCTTAAACATTTTTGGCTCATCCATTGAATTTTTCTATTAAAACTATGCTATACTGTTAGCCTTTCTGTTAATCTAAAATGGTGTCTTTTATGATGTTGACTATTTTATTCTTCGTGCATGGTTAGGGTGTGTGTGTGTGTGTGTGTGAGAGAGAGAGAGAGAGAGAGAGAGAGAAGAGAGAGAGATGAGACAGAGAGAGGAGAGAGAGATGAGAGAGAGAGAGAGAGAGAGAGAGAGAGAGAGAGAGAGAGAGAGAGAGTGAGTCTTTGGCCAATATGATCTTTTTGATATGTAATCTGACATGTAATTTGAAATGTAATCTGACATACAACCATGTTAAAGTGTTTTTTGTTTCTAACATGAGACCACTGTGATAAATGCAAAAGGACAAACTTTTAGCAAACAATACAGTGGAGATGAAATTTAGAATCTCTAAATTTTCCATATATGTGGCATATATGGAAAATTACTTGAATTCATATCTGAAAAAAATCATGGCTCTGCACCCCACCACTCTAGTCCAGCTTGATCTAGTCCATTCCTGACTTTCTTCTTGTCAAATCCAATATATTTCTCAGTTGGTTGAGGCTCACTTATGTTTGTTTGCAAGTTGTAGACTGGAGTTCAAAAGCTCTAGCCATCTAGATGGCTCCAGTGCTCTAAGGAAATGAATACAGGCATCAGAAGGGATGGAATGTGTCCACTGCTCTTCAGCTGAAGTAATCATGGAGTCAGTGGTGTAGGTGTCTTTCTCATGTACAGTTCCATTCTCAGTGTGGCTTTTAGCTGCACCTATTCGGGAACTATAACTACATTTCATGGCTCCAGTCATGCTACATGCCTATGCAATCCCAGGAGCAGGCACATACCAGCGTTGCCTCTCCTCCCCTCCCCTCCCCTCCCCTCCCCGCCTCCCTCCCTTCTCTCTCCTCTCTCCTCCCTCCTCCCTCCTCCCTTCTCTCTCTCTCTCTCTCTCTCTCTCTCTCTCTCTCTCTCTCTCTCTCTCTCCTCTCTCCTCTCTCCTGTCTCCTGTCTCCTCTCTTCTCTCTTCTCTCTCTCTCTCTCTCTCTCTCTCTCTCTCTCTCTCTCTCTCTCTCTATCTCTGTCTCTCTCTCCTCTCTCCTCTCTCCTCTCTCTTCTCTCTCTCTCCCTTCCTCCCAACTTCATGACATGCATGGGGTCATAATAAACTGCTCCTCTTTCAATATCACTTGGATTCAAGGGAGGTGAGCATATCTTTCATACAAAGAGGTTTTAAGATGCCAACTCTAACACCTTGCCTTGTAAGGATAAAATTTACAGAAAATGTAGTTTATATCCCCTAAGGCTCAGCCAGGAAGCAAAGCAGAGGTCTTTTTCCATTCTCAGTTTTCCTAATATCAAGGTACAAGTTCACTTTGCCCACTTATTTTTCTGAGGGTTTCTTCTCCTTTTTGCCTGTTCATTAGAAGGGATTCACATGTCTAAGTCACCATGTGAATCTGCAAACCTATTTAGAGCAATGGTGAGAAACTGAATGTACCTACAGCTATCCCTTGCTTCATTCTAGCAGGAAAATCAAGTAGAATCCGCAGTTATACAATGTAGGCAAAAATATAAGCATCAATGAATACTTTGATACTCATGAATGATGTAAAGTAACATGTTAAACTCTCTCATTATCCTTAAATATTTACTATTCCTGATACATATGTGTTAGATTTATGTTATGGTTAGGGCACTATAATCTCAGAGTTGGGAATGCTACAGATTTGGTACAGAGATTTTGGCAAAGATAAGAGATAAATTAGAAATATGTAGCCCCTGGAGAGCATATAATGTGGGCCCCACATTTATCACACTTTTTTTTTTCAGGAACTGTCTTTAAATATACTGTCTTTTCATTCCATAAGCAGTCACATAATCTTGAATGATCCATGTCTTTCTCTGAGTTACAATACACATCTTCATTTAATTTGAGTCCTTAGATAGATTTGGCTGTTTATTATTAATAAAACAGTCTACTTTTTATTGGAAGTTTTCTAAGAATACATTCCATTCTTTTTAGAAGTTTAACCATTTGATTTCTTGTGGGTTTTTTTTTTGTAGAAATTAGACCAGAAACTTTGCAATTACTAGAAAAATACATAGGACCAATTCTCCAACATACTGGTACTGGTGTAGACTTCACCAATAAGACCCCTCCAAAGCTCAGGAAATAAAACTTAGAATCAATAAATGGGATTGGTTTCAAATTAGAAAGCTTTTGTGAAGAAAAGGAAATAATAATCTGAAGAAAGAGTCTAGAGAATGGGAAAAAAGTATTTGGCAGCTACTATTCTGATAAAGAACTAATATCTAGAATATACAAAGAACTTAAAAACCTTTGCATTATTTGAACTACCAATTGTTTTCTAAAGAAAAATGCAGCACTGCTTTGTATGCAATAAAATAATTTCAGATATTATAGATTCTTTGTGTTGGGTTTGAAGTTTTTACATTTTTTTATTTTTATGTGAATCATACTGAAAATGGGATACATTCAGACTGTGCTTGGTGCTCTCTCCCATTCCCCACATCCCTTTCCCCCTCCCAGCAATGAGTTTCCAGGTTAACCATGCTACATTCATACTTTTACACATATTAGAATGTAGCTCCTCCATTAATCAACCTCAGCCTTCTTCCTCTCCTACCCTTCCATTTCAGCTTTGCTGAGGTTTCCCCTCCATTATCTAGGGTCCCTCTGGTATTCCTAATAGTTCCTAGTTTGGGCATATTAGAGAAAACATATGCCCCTTCTCTTTCTGTGCTTGGCTGATCTCACTTAACATAATGTTCTCAGGGTCTTTCCATCTTCTTTCAAATGTCATGATTTTGTTCTTTACATTTAAGTAGAATTGCATGGTGTGTATTTTCCATAATTTTGCAATCCATCCATCTGTTGATGAAGATCTAGGTTAGTTTCATATTTTGGCTATTACAAATGTGCTTCTATAAACATGGGTATGGATATGTTACTGTAGTTCTCTGGTTTCAACCCTTTTGGAAAGATACCTAGGAGTGGTATAGCCAGATCACATGGTGGATCCATTCCCAGTTTTCTAAGGAAACTTCAGACTGATCTCCATAATGGCTGAACTAGTTTGCACTGCCACCAACAGTGTAAGAGAGTTCCTCTTTCCCCACATCCTCACCGGCATTTGTCTTTATTTGATTTCTTTATGCTTGCCACTCTGATTGGGGTTAGATGGAATCTCAGCATAGTTTTTATTTACATCTCTGTAATGGCTAATGATGGTAAACATCTTTTCATATATCTATTGATAATTTGTATATCTTCTTTCGTGAAGTGTCTATTCAATTCAGTTGCCCATTTCTTGATCGGATTATTTGTTTTGCTAATGTAGAGTCTTTTGAGCTCTGTGTATTCTGGATATGAACCCTCTATCAGAGTGGTGGCTGGCAAAGGTCTTTTCCCATTCTGTAGGCTTTCTCTTTAGGTCCTTGATTGTTTTCTTTGATGAAGGGAAACTCTTTAGTTTGATGCCATCCCACTTGTTAATTTTTGCTTGAATTTCCTGCACTTTGGAGGTCTTGTTGAGAAAGTTACTGCCTGTACCTGTATGTTGGAGTGTTAAGCCTATGCCCTCCTCTAATAACTTCACAGTCTCTGGTCTAATTTCAAAGTCTTTGATCCATCTAGATTGATTCCTGTGCATGGTGAGAGGTAAGAATTTAGTTCTATCTTTCTATAAATGGATAGCCAGTTCTCCCAGCATGATTTGTTGAAAATGCTGTCTTTTCTCCAGCATATGGGTTTGTCTTCTTTAATTTTTTTCTTTGATAGTTTTCAGTGTAAAGGGATTTTACATCTTTGGTTAGGTTTATCCCTAGGTATTTAATTGGTTTTGAGGTTATAATAAATGCAATTGTTTTTATTTCTTTCATTGTGGATTCATTGTTAGCATATAGAAAAGCAACTGATTTCTTTAGATTGATTTTGTATCCTGCAACTTTGCTGAATTGGTTAAACAGCTCCAGTAGTCTTTTGGTTTCATTCTTTGGGTCTTCTAGATAAAGGATCATGTCATCTTCAAATAAAGATAGTCTTCATTCCTCTCTTCCTATTTGAATTCCTTTGATTTCCTTCTCTTATCTTATTGCTGTGAAAGAGTCTTGAGGACTATATTGAAAAGGAGTGGTGATAGTGGGCATCTTTGTTTTGCTCCTGATTTTAGAGAAAATACTTGCAGTTTTTCCACATTCAACATGATGTTGGCTTTGAGTTTATTGTATATTGCCTTAATAATGTTGAAATACATTCCTTCTATTCCAATTTTTTGCAGTGTTTTTAACATGAATGGGTGTTGGATTTTTTTTAATTAATTTATTTTTTAAATTGGTGCATTGTAGTCATATATCAATCACATTGGAGTACAAGACTTGAGAGGATATACAAGCACACATCATCCAATTAGCCCTCATCCAGCCCCCATCCCATTCCCTCCCCCTCCCTCCATCCCACACTTCTTTGGTGATTTACTTTGATACATTTGTTTATGTACCTCCTGCGTTTTAAAGAGGCTCAGTCCTCCAGTATTACATACCCTCTGATTGGTCACATTAGTTGCTTCACTATAGGGCCCTTTCTATAGCTCAACCTCTTCCTGTTGCCCTTTTCCTCCTAGTTATTGCTGATTAAGAGAAGCATCTGATTTATATTTTCTGTGATATTTCTCTGTGCATGCTGCGTTGCAAGTACCAATCCCACTCTTGATGGTCCCAGTAGTGGTCTGGCTACTCAGTGGACTGATCCAGACCTCGCTGGCTCAAGCAGCGGCCTTGCCTCATGGGAGGCCCCAGTTCTGGTCTCGCTGGCCCCTGAACCGGTCTAACCCCTAAGATGGCTTTGGTCCCAACCTTGGAGGCCGCAGGAGTGAACTTGCCTCACGACAGGCTCCGATGCTGGCCATTGGCCCCTGCACAGGTCTAACCCCTTGGCAGAATTCCAATCCCGGCCTCGGAGGCCCCATCACCGGCCTAGCCTCATGGCAGGCTCCAATGCCGGCCTCATTGGCCCCAGCACCAGCCTAACCCTTCGGCAGGCTCCGATCCCGGCCTCGGAGGCTCCAGCACTGGTCATGCCTCAAGGCAGGCTCCGATGCTGGCCTCGCTGGCCCCAGCACCGGCCTAACCCCTCGGCAGGCTCTTATCCTGGAATCAGAGGCCCCAGTACCGGCCTTGCCTCAAGGCAGGCTCTGATGCCGGCCTCGCTGGCCCCAGCACTGGCCTAACCCCTTGGCAGGCTCCGATCACGGATTTGGAGGCCCCAGTACCGGCCTTACCTCAGGGCAGGCTCCGATACCGGCCTCACTGGCCCCAGCACCGGCCTAACCCCTCGCAGGCTCCGATCCCGGCCTCGGAGGCCCCAACACTGGTAATGCCTCACGGCAGGCTATGATGCCGGCCTCGCTGGCCCCAGCACCGGCCTAACCCCTCGACAGGCTCTTATCCTGGCCTCAGAGGCCCCAATACCGGCCTTGCCTCACGGCAGGCTCCGATGCCGGCCTCACTGGCCCCAGCACCGGCCTAACCCCTCGGCAGGCTCTTATCCTGGCCTCGAGGCCCCAGTACCGGCCTTGCCTCAAGGCAGGCTCCGATGCCGGCCTCGCTGGCCCCAGCACCAGAATAACCCCTCAGCAGGCTCTTATCCTGGCCTCGGAGGCCCCAGTACCGGCCTTGCCTCACGGCAGGCTCCGATGCCGGCCTCACTGGCCCCAGCACCGGCCTAACCCCTCGGCAGGCTCTTATCCTGGAATCAGAGGCCCCAGTACCGGCCTTGCCTCAAGGCAGGCTCTGATGCCGGCCTCGCTGGCCCCAGCACTGGCCTAACCCCTTGGCAGGCTCCGATCACGGATTTGGAGGCCCCAGTACCGGCCTTACCTCAGGGCAGGCTCCGATACCGGCCTCACTGGCCCCAGCACCGGCCTAACCCCTCGCAGGCTCCGATCCCGGCCTCGGAGGCCCCAACACTGGTAATGCCTCACGGCAGGCTCTGATGCCGGCCTCGCTGGCCCCAGCACCGGCCTAACCCCTCGACAGGCTCTTATCCTGGCCTCAGAGGCCCCAATACCGGCCTTGCCTCACGGCAGGCTCCGATGCCGGCCTCACTGGCCCCAGCACCGGCCTAACCCCTCGGCATGCTCCGATCCAGGCCTCGGAGGCCCCAGCACTGGTCATGCCTCACGGCAGGCTCCGCTGCCGGCCTCGTTGGCCCCAGCACCGGCCTAACCCCTCGGCAGGCTCTTATCCTGGCCTCGAGGCCCCAGTAACGGCCTTGCCTCAAGGCAGGCTCCGATGCCGGCCTCGCTGGCCCCAGCACCAGCCTAACCCCTCGGCAGGCTCCGATCCTGGCCTCGGAGGCCCCAGCACTGGTCATGCCTCACGGCAGGCTCCGATGCCGGCCTCGCTGGCCCCAGCACCGGCCTAACCCCTCGACAGGCTCTTATCCTGGCCTTGGAGGCCCCAGTACCGGCCATGCCTCAAGACAGGCTCCGATGCCGGCCTCGCTGGCCCCAGCACCGGCCTAACCCCTTGGCAGGCTCCGATCCCGGATTTGGCGGCCCCAGCACTGGTCATGCATCAAGGCAGGCTCCGATGCCGGCCTCGCTGGCCCCAGCACCGGCCTAACCCCTCAGCAGGCTCTTATCCTGGCCTCGGAGACCCCAGCACTGGTCATGCCTCACGGCAGGCTCCGATGCCGGCCTCGCTGGCCCCAGCACCGGCCTAATCCCTCGGCAGGCTCTTATCCTGGCCTCGGAGGCCCCAGTACCGGCCTTGCCTCACGGCAGGCTCTGATGCCGGCCTCACTGGCCCCAGCAGCGGCCTAACCCCTCGGCAGGCTCCGATCCCGGCCTCAGAGGCCCCAGTACCGGCCTTGCCTCAAGGCAGGCTCCGATGCCGGCCTCGCTGGCCCCAGCACTGGCCTAACCCCTTGGCAGGCTCCGATCACGGATTTGGAGGCCCCAGTACCGGCCTTACCTCAAGGCAGGCTCCGATGCCGGCCTCACTGGCCCCAGCACCGGCCTAACCCCTCGGCAGGCTCTTATCTTGGCCTCGGAGGCCCCAGTACCGGCCTTGCCTCAAGGCAGGCTCCGATGCCGGCCTCACTGGCCCCAGCAGCGGCCTAACCCCTCGGCAGGCTCCGATCCCGGCCTCGGAGGCCCCAGCACTGGTCATGCCTCAAGGCAGGCTCCGATGCCAGCCTCGCTGGCCCCAGCACCGGCCTAACCCCTCGGCAGGCTATTATCCTGGCCTCGGAGGCCCAGGTACCGGCCTTGCCTCATGGCAGGCTCTGATGCCAGCCTCGCTGGCCCCAGCACCGGCCTAACCCCTCAGCAGGCTCCGGTCCCGTCCTCGGGGGCCCAACACTGGCCTTGCCTCACAACAGGCTCCGATGCCGGGCTCGCTGACCCCAGCACCGGCCTAACCCCTCAGCAAGTTCCGGACCCGACCTCGGAGGCCCTAGCACAAGCCTTGCATCATGGCAGGCTCCAATGCTGGCCTCCCTGGCCCCAGCATCAGTCTAACCCCTCTGCAGGTTCCAATTCCAGCCACAGAGGCCTCAGAAGTGGCCTTGCCTCACAGCAAGCTCCGATGTCGGCCACTGGCCCCGGCACCCGCCTAACCCCTCAGCAGGTTCCGATCACTGTCTCTGTGGTTATTATTTCAAAGGTTCCAGTTGTAATGTATCAGATCTCTGCCTCCCCCGAATATTGGCCACTGGCATTGCCACTGCCTCCACCGTTTCAAATCCTTCCCAGGCTCTTTTTCCACTCTGAATGTTGTCCAGTGTTCCTAAGCATGCGTGATGGTAGCATTCGACATTTGGTATAATTTCTCCAAAAAAATAAAGTTGGTAAGATCCGGTTTCTGCTTCTCCTGAATACAAGTCTCCACCACCATTGCGGAGAACTCTTTCAACACCGCATTTCTCCTTGGTCTCCGCTAAACTCTCTCCTTATATGTGATGTCTGAGATTCTTAACAATATAGAAAAATAGCAGTCCTCTTTCAAGGCGAATTTTTCCATAAGTTCCAGTGCATTTAGATAAGTTTTGTCTGCATCTCCAGTGTCCTGGCATCCATAACGGCTTTCTTACCACCTCTCCGATATTTTTCTTTATCTTTTTCTGTTCTGGGCCCGGTTTCTCCAGGGGTCTGGCGTGCTACTCGCAGTTTGGCCAGGGGCCTAGAATCCCGCGACCCGGGCCCCAGCTGGCGTGCCCCGCGCGAGACCCCTGCCCAGAACCCAGCATCTTACTGGGCCTGGTTTCTCCAGGGGTCTGGCGTGCTACTCGCAGTTCTGCCTGGGGCCCAGAGTCCCGCGACCCGGGCCCCATCTGGCGTGCCCAGCCCGCGACCCCCGCCCAGAACCCAGCGTCTTACTGGGCCTGGTTTCTCCAGGGGTCTGGCGTGCTATGCGCAGTTCGGCCGGGACCCAGAGTCCCGCGACCCGGGCCCCAGCTGGCGTGCCCTGTGCTCGACCCCCGCCCAGAACCCAGCGTCTTACTGTGCCTGGTTTCTCCAGGGGTCTGGCGTGCTATGCGCAGTTCGGCCGGGGCCCAGAGTCCCGTGACCCGGGCCCCATCTGGCGTGCCCCGCCCGCGACCCCCGCCCAGCTGGGTGTTGGATTTTGTCAAATGCTTTTTCAGCATCTACTGTTATGATCATGTGGGGTTTTTTTCTCAGTTGTATTTATGTGGTGAATAATGTGCATTGATTTGTATATGTTGAACCAGCCTTGCTTTTCTGGGATGTAACCAACTTGGTCATGGTGTACAATTTTCTTGATATGGATTTGAATAAGCATAGGTAGTATTTTGCTTAGAATTTCCGCATCTATGTTCATTAAAGATATTGATCTGTAATTTTTATTTCTTTAGGTATCTTTATTTGGTTTGGGGGTTAATGTGATACTGGCCTCGAGAAGGAATTTGGGAGAATTCCATCTCTTTCAATTTTCCAGAACAAGTTGTGAAGTATTGGGATTAGATCTTCACTGAAGATTTTGTAGAATACAGCTAGAAACCCATCAGGACCTGGGCTTTCCTTTGATGGCAGAATTTTTATTGCTTTTTTTATTTTTTGCTTGCTATTGGTTGATTTAGGCTTGCTATGTCCTCTTGGTTCAATTTAGGTAGGTTTTATGTGCTTAGAAATCTATCAATTTCTTCCATGTTTTCCACTCTATTGGAGTATAAATTTTCAAAATAGTTTCTGATAATCCTTTTAATTTCTCCATGGTCTTTGGTGATGTCTCCTTTTTTTATTTCTGATTTTAATAATTTGATTTGATTCTTTTTGTTAGGTTGGCCAGGGGTTTGTCAATCTTATTAATTTTTTTTAAAAAACACCAGCTTTTTGTTTTGTTGATTCTTTGAATTGTTTGTTGTTGTTGTTGTTCTCTATTTCATTTATTTCTGCTTGATTTTAATAATTTCCTGCCTTCTGCTGGCTACCATTGACTGTTGCAGTCTTTCTAGATCCTTGAGATGTGTCAGTAGGTTGTTTACTTGGCAACTCTCTGTTCTTCTTATGTGGGAATTCAATGCTATAAACTTTCCTCTTAACATGGCTTTCAAAATGTCCCATAGATTTTGGTAAGTTGTGTCTCTATTTTCATTTAATTCCAGAAATTTCTTTATTTCTCCCCTTATTTCTGATCTTACCTGCTCATCATCCAATCTCCATGTGTTTAAATAGTTTCTTTTGGTCTTCCTATTGTTGAATTCTAATTTCATTCCATTGTGGTCTGAATTATATTACATCGTTTGAATTTGCTGGTGCTTGTTTTGTGGCCCAGGATGTGACCTATTTTGAAGAAGATTCCATGGGCTCCTAAGAATGTATATTCTGTTGTTCCTGGTTGAAATATTCTGTATATGTCTATCAGGTAAGTCATTGTCTTTACAAGGTAGTAGCTTTGCTGTCACTGCAAAATTTTATGTTCCAAAAATTTATGAATTATTTGTGATAAGTCATTTTTTACTTTGTAAACTAGTTAATTACATCATATGAACTGCATTTGAGTAGGCAATTTTATGACCCATAAGCAGAGGCCAGCCATTGGCACATGTCAGTTTATTACAGATTGGCAGTCGAGAGCATTACAAAGAATGAGAAATCTAATTTAGCTTTTAAAACATAATAATTTATCAGCTCCTTTTACTACCATTTATGAACTCTTTACCTTTCAAATAAAAAGTTACTTCCCATTTAAAAACTGAATGGTCTGTTTATTTAAATATAACCTATTAGGTTTTGAGAAAAGTTTTGAGTAAAAATTACTCACAAATTCACCTCCTCCGGAGATAACATTGGTAGCACTTTTACTTTCAGTAGAGCTTGGGAGTAATGATTGAATGAAATGTGTTGTATTAGAGAAGGGTGATATATTTAGTTAAGAATAAACACAAGGCTCAGTTGCAGAGCACTCACCTTTCAGGTGGAGACCTTGGGTTTCATCCCCAGAACCTACAAAATTAAAGAGAGAATAAATATGTAAATAAAAATTTATAAACATATAAATATAAATTTGTAGGTTAAATTGGGATTAAATTTTGTATGTGTTTAATGTGAAGAAGACTAGAATGTCAGGAACGAAGAACAGATAAGCAAAGAGAGTCTGTACAATATTTCTATTTTTGAGATAATAAAAAAATAAAATGAGCCAGATATTAGTTGTGGAGGTAAATCACCTGAAGCAGAGGTCCACAGTTGTCTGAGATGGAACCAAGCAGGTATTAGGTACAACTCCTTTTTGTCCTAATTACATGGCCCGGCTCCTCATTTATTTATTTGCAAGTGAAACACTTATATACCATTCACTATGTGCCACATACTTCTTTCAATGTTTCCAAATTACAGAGAAGGAAATTGGAACACAAAGAGGTAAAGGAATTTGCCCACACAGTTGGTACGTGGTAAATCAGGACAATCGGCCCAGTCTAATCCCTGAGTCTGTGCTCATAGCTATTCACTCTGGCTTCTGATATAGAAATTATTTTTGGTGGTACTGGGGTTCCTTGAAACTCCTCTACCTCTGGTCTACATTCCCAGACCTATTTTATATTTTTATTTGGAAACAGGGTCTCTTAAGCCACCGTGGCTGGCTTTGAACCAGCACGATCCTCCTGTCTCCACCTCCCAAGCATGGGGATTACAAGTGTGCACCACCACGCCTGCCCTGATATAGAAATTTTAAATATTAGGTCATGAGCAATATTGGTGAGGGGCCTCACTAAGTTGTTGAGGCTGTGATTCTATCCAAATATGAATGTGCTTAATATTAACAATCTGAATAATAGTTCAGTGTATGATTGCATCTTTGTGTACTTAAATATTGACTGTTAGAAATTTTATGGATTGTGATATTTTCATGTCAAAAGTAATGTGGCAATGAACCATCCTTTTTATTGGTGTATTATTGTCATAAATCTTAATGGGATATAAGATAGTAGAGGCATACACACACACATCACTCATTTAGCCCTTCTCCAATTCCCACACCATTCCCTTCCATCCCTCCTTCTCATGTTTGGCTTAGTGATTGACTTTGATATATTTATGAATGTACATTATGTACACTAGGAAATTTTCCTCTTCCCCCATCCCATTCCCCTTAGTTAGGTCACCTTATTTGCTCAAATATGGTTTTTCCTTCTTCAGCTAGAGTTCCTCCTGTGACCCATTTTTCCCTAGCTTTCACATATTAGGGGTAGGATCTGATTAGCATAATGTTCTCCAATTTCATTAATTTTCTTGCAAATGACATAATTTTGTTCTTTATGGCTGAGTAAAATTTCATTATGTACATATCTCATAGTTTTGTAATCAATTCATCTTTTGATGGACATTTTGGCTGGTTCTATACTTTGGCTAATGATGGATTGTGCAGCTTTGAACATAGATACACATACATTAGTTTGGTTGTTTGGTTTCCATTCTTTTGAGTAGATATCCAGAAGTCATAATGTTGGATCATATGGTAGGTTCATTCTCATTTTTCTGAGAATCCTTCATACTGTTTTCCAGAGTGGTTGCACTAATTTGCAATCCCACCAACAACAGGTGGCCGGTATCACTGGTGCTGATTTTCAATGCTTTCCACAGACCCTGAGCTTATCTCTCCCCACCTCCATAGGTGGTGAATACTTCTGGGACCAGACCCAGTGTATCCATAGGAGTTTGAATTCTCCACAGCTAGGGCTGTGTTGATCTGACATCTCCCCAGATACCATAGGCCCTATTAGGGCACTGTACCCTGTGGACTGTAGGCTTCTTTGTCTAATTGGCCCTGGGGGCCATGTCAGACAGCAGACTCCATTCCCACCCTCACCGGGGTGAACCACAAAGTCTCAGATCCTGGCAGTCTGAGTCTATCGCTAGCTGCACAGATGCCTGAGGCCACACCAAGCAATCTCCCACAAGAATGACAAGTTTACTTACAGTATTGTTGAATGCTTCTGTGGATCTTCAGAGACCACATGGAGCTCTACCGCCACTGCCACAGGTCTATCTGGGGTCTACACAGAATGATCTCTGTGGATCATGGGACAGAGAGTCATCTGCTTACAATTCCACTGAGCTGAAACTTCTTACTTCACTTCAAGGCTTTCTGCTGGGGGTGGGGGGGGGTCTCTGACACTGCTGTGACTTCTGCAGCCACAGCCATTGGAGGCAAATGAGGAACTTTTCTGCTCTCTGTTCTGCCTTCTAGGTTTTTATTTTTCTGGTGTCTTTCAATTCTCAGTGCTTTGTTCAGTTTTATTCTGTTTGTTATCTCTTGAAAAGATTCTGTTTTTATGTTGATAAAGATCAAGTGTCATCAGTACTGAGATATGCTGCTTCCCTTGGTTGCCATTTTCTCAGAAGTCTCTATATTTTTCCTCCAGTCCTAGCCCCTGGGAGCTTCACTTTCAGCTGGCATGGTTGACATTCACCAATGGGATGAAACTATTCTTATTTATAAGAATTAGTACATACTACATTCCACATGTAATGGGAAAAACTGGAAAAAATAATAAACCTAACATAGGCAACTATTTATTATCCAAGTGATTGCAATTATCAAACACAAGTTGTTTTGTTTTGATAGAAGGCATAGTTTGAGGATAAGTATTCAAAAGATGTATGATAAGAACAATATTATAATTGAATTGCATGTGATTTCAATGTGCCATTTTATCTTAAACTATTGGTAGGATATAATCATATTCATCAAAGACTTGTCACATGGTAAGAGGAAAAATGAAGTGACAGGGAATAGCTCCAGGTGCCAGCAATGCCATAAAACTCAATAGACACTAGAAAGTGATGAATGCAAAACCTGATCCACTGATTAAATAATGAATCTTGTTCAGTGTGCTTTTCACTAGAATGATAGCCTTTCTTTACATGAATGAACCATAAATTAATTCTTATATTTCTTCTTATAAATAAATGAACTACCTGCTCAGGTTTTTTTAAAGAGACCAACAAGATCTCCAGAGTAGGCCCATGAAGAAAAAAATTGGTTGGCACCTCCTTGGGGTACACAAGGAAGCCACTTTCCTAAGAGGTGAGGGAGTACAAAATCAGATAAGACTGGTTTCATCAGAAGACTACCAAAAAAGCTTAGCTCCTGTTAGCGCCTGTTTCTAAAATTATTTCAGTCTTAAAAATATCTTTCCTCTCACTAATATACTACTAATACCACCACTAATCTATTATAGCAGATAACATTTGTTTTGCTGTTGCTATATACTGATTACCCTATAAAATTTTGCATATATAAACTTGTTAGCTGGGTGTGGTGGTGCATGCTTGTAATCCCAGTATTCAGGAGGCTGAGATTGGATGATCACAATTTGCGGACAGCCTCAGCTACTTAGTGCCCTCTGCAACTCAGTGCGACCCTGTTTCAAAATAAAGAATAAAAAGTAGGGCAGGGGGTGGGGGTTGGAGGTCGAAAGTCCCTGGGTTCCATCCCCAGACCTGCAAAACAAACAAACAAAAAACCATAAACTTGTTGTTATGCCTTTCCTCAAACCAGGGATAGGATATTTTATTGCATCTTTAAAGGGTAAAGAAATAGAGGCTCAAAGGACCTTGACTACACAGGGTCACACAACTACTGTGAATGAAGCAGATGAACTGATAATAACTTTATTTTAAAAACTATTAAAGGTTGTTCAATAATTTATTTGGGTAACAACATAAAAGTTGAATTTCCACATCTGAAATACAAGGTAAGTAGGAGAATTTCCAAAATGATTAGTGTTCATTAACAAAGTTCTAACTTAAGCATCCTTAAGTTCCCAACAATTCAGGATAAAGTTAATCCCAGAACTCAGGAAACTCATAAGGATGTGAACCTATTGCAAAGGTTAAAACACATCAAAGGAAAACTTGAATCTTTCCTTGGAACTATAAGCCTGTCCCGAGGATCCAGACTCATATTCATAG
Organism: Muscardinus avellanarius; assembly: GCF_963383645.1. Lineage (NCBI taxonomy): Eukaryota > Metazoa > Chordata > Mammalia > Rodentia > Gliridae > Muscardinus > Muscardinus avellanarius. The sequence continues at coordinate 1,304,139 of NC_137805.1, read as the reverse complement.
TCTTGCTAATCAAAAATCCCTTTGTATGAGTTGGGTTTAAAATTTTCTCACGTGGTCACTTAAACTACTCAACAAAGAGACCAGGACAGGTCAAATGTGAAACTTCTGAAAGTGAAGAATCAAAACACTCTTTGAAAAATCAGATTGGTAGTACTGCATCTCCCTCTAGCTCCTAAAGCAAACCTCAATTCAGTGAGACCCAAGAAAATCCAGCTCTGTGGAAGGAAGGGCTCATGTCTCTTCCTATTCGTCCAAGTCCTGTCCAAATTCTGGATCAGCACATGAACTGACCTCATTTGGAGTGGAAGCCACTGTTTGCTAGTGGTCCGTAAAGAGTGAAGTACAAATACTGAAAATGTTTAGAAATTTTTATGTCAATTCATCATTGCCACATGTTATGGTAATTATATTACAATGCACTCCAAAATATAGTAGTCTAAAATGAAAATCCATAACTGGGCTATGGTGGCACACACTTGTAATCCCAGTACTTGGGAGGTTGAGATAGGAGGATCACAGGTTCCTGGCCAGTATCAGCAACTTAGTGAGGCCCTCTGAAATGTAGTGAGACCCTGTTTCAAAATAAAGAATAAAATAGGACTAGGGGTGTGACTCAGAAGTAGAATGCCCCTGGGTTCCATCCCTGCTACTACAATAAAATAAAATAAATGAAATGAAATGAAAATCCATTATCATCACTTGTGGTTGTGTGTGTTGCCTGGGATCAGCTGATAATTTCTCATGTGAGGTCTATCATGTGTCTCCTGTCATATGGCAGCTAAAGCTGGAACTAACTACAGGCACACTGGGCTAGATTTCCAAGATGTTTTTGCATTCAAACATCTGGCACTTCATTTGGCATGGCTGGGACATCTGGAGGCTGTGTAGGGCATCAGTTTCCATGCAGCTTCTGTATGTGGTGTTTAGTATTCTTTTCAGTGATATTAGTCAGACCTCTGAACCTGGTGGCTGGGTGCCAATGACAGAGGTGGGAACTGCAAGGCTTCTAATGACCTTGTCTCATAAATCACAGTATCACCTCACTACATCCTATTGTTCTCTTGTATCTGCCGGGCCCATTCAGTTGCAAGAGGAGAGGGCCATAGAAGGACACAAATACCAGAAAGTGTCATTTATTAAGGCCATTTTTGGAAATTAGCTATCATCATGATATCCAAGTGCATGATCAGTGGACACATTTTGTTGAACTGTGTATAAACCAATACAGGAGTGGGACATGTATGGTTTACATTACTTATTAGTAATTGGGACCAGGTATCGTCTCAAATCATGTGAGAACTATTTTACATCTTCTTCCTGCTGCAGCCTTACTTGTTCTTAATTCTATAACTGCACTCAACATTGGTTTTCAAACCCAATGCAATCATGTGATTCTCATGCATGAATTATTTTTTTCTCCAGCAACTCCCTGCAAGTGGATCCTTCCACCATTTTTTAAAAAATCTCAAACTAAATATTCTTTATATGCTCCCCTTCTGCATGACCTCTTTTATTGTTGGCTTTAATTTAATTCATCTTCAATCAAGCCCTGCATTATAGTACTAGACAGTCAGTACTCTAATTACAGACACCTATGCTTTCTGTTTATTTATACTTCATGAAATTCTCCTTTTAAAAATTAAAATTCTGAGCCAGGTGTGGTGGCTCAAGCTTGTAATCCCAGTACTTGAGAAGCTGAGACAGCAGGATTGCACCGGTTCAAAGCCAGCCTCAGCTATTTAGTGCGGCTCTCAGCAACTTAGTGAGACCTTTTTCCAAATAAAGTATAAAATAGGTATGGGAGTATAGCCCAGAGGTAGAAAAGCCCTGGGTTCCACCCCCAGTACCACCAACAGAAACAAATTAAAATTCTGAAGCAGCCTTCTATAATATCATTATATCATTTTTTCTCTTCTGTTACATAAGAGTTTGAGAATACAGAGCTCTCTATTTAAAAAATTAACATTTTTTTATTATGAGAAATTTCAGACATACCTGGCAGTTGAACAGTAAAACCACCTTCTCCCATTTCCCACTGTGATCAATCATTCAGACATTTGTCCACTGATTTTTATTTTTAAAACTCCATTGTCCATTTCTGTTGGGCTGGAGGAAAAGATAGAGCAAACTATTCTTACTCACACACACACACACAGAACATAGAAAGGATCAAAATTTCTAATCAATGGTCAAGTCAGAAGATAAAGTCCTAAATATAGGTTTTAAGAAAGATGTTAATATAAGGGTTTGGGATGAACACTTGCCTAGCATGTACAAAGCCCTGGGTTCATTCCCGAGCAAAGAAAAAAAATTAATGTGACACAATGATGGGGAATATACTGTGTTGCTCGCAACAATTTGTGGCCCCCTCGATATGATATTCAGTCTCAGGGGAAGCACAGTGTTGCCTCATTCTGGAAAGACTAATTGTATTTCTAGATGTACATGGATTTGATAGGGTCAAACAAAAATTTGAAATGTGAAGTTACTATTGATCCATTTGCAAAGCAAAATTGCTTTCTGTAAGTGATTCTTAGCTAAAGAACATTTTAAACAACCTGTATTTCTAAGGCAAATGTGTACATTTTACTAAGTCAAGAGAACACTTGGGAGAACACAATGCCACTCTTCAAATACTTCAAGAACTCTCCTACCAAAGAGATATTACACTTAATCTACTCTTATCCCAAGGTCAGAACTAGGGCAAAACAGTAAATGTTGCTGGGAAGTAAGTAGATTTCACATCAGTTAAAGAAAAGGCAGCACAATTGTCAATAGTTAAATTGTGAAAACAACCCAGGCGTCCATCTTGATGAATAGACAAAGAAACATGGTATACATGCACAACAAAGTTCTACGTAGCCATAAAGAACAAAATCATCTTATTTGCAGGGAAATTGATGGAAATATTAAGCTAATTGAGATCATCTAGTCTCAGAAAAATAAAGGGCTGTGTTTATTCTCAGATGTGGAAGCCAGAGAGAAAATAGGATATATAAGGGATTTGGGGTAAATATAGAGGGAGAACATGGGAAGAGTGGAAGCAGATTGAGGGAAAAGGATGAGAAGGAAGACTGAGTAAAGAAACAGTTCAAAGAATTCTTTGGCATTGGTATTACTATCAGTTCTGCCAGCATGTACAAGGAGAGAAAACGCTGCACAGGGTGAAATGTGGAGGGAAGTTACCAAGAGCTACATGCGTGTGTGCTCGTAGCACTTTGATATATAATTGCAATGCGCTAAAAAAGTATTTTTAAAATTTAGCATTTCTCTAAAGTAGATAGGGCTGTCAGGTGAGTACATGAACTTCCAATCATGGGAAAAGCTAAACATAGTTTTAATAACTGCTTTTGGGGGAGGCCTAAGAGGTATTTATTTAGTATAATGGTCCCTAAGCTTGTGTGTGTGTGTGTGTGTGTGTGTGTGTGTCTGTGTGCACAAGCATGTGTGTGTTTGTTCATGGCAAACATTGAAAAATAAAATTATTGGTGACACCAGAAGAGATTAAAAGAGTCAAAATATCTTTAAATATTGTTAACATAGTATAATCATCCCTGTAGCTTAATCACACCCCAAGTCACTTTAAAATTTTGGGAAATTGTATACATTGTTTTCTTCAGGAACCTTCTAGGAACTGTTTGCATTGAACTTTTTATTGTCACAAAAAAATCTTACTTGGAATTCAGAGGTAAAATTTCAGGATGTTGCCATTTTAGTATAAGTATATAAGTATTATATAAGTATATAAGTATATAAGTATATAAGTATATAAGTATATAAGTATTAGTATTAGTATAAGTATATTTAGTATATCACTAGTGCTAGGTTGATGCTGCTCTGCACCATTTATCATTGGTATAAACCCAGTTTACTACAGCTAAACCTTCCATCAATGGTATTGCTATTATTGATAGAAAAATTTGCCAGTACATGCGAAGGCTGTCAGGACACTAGAATGCTTTACCAGGCTCTGATCATTCCTAAGCGTTTTAAGTTACTTTTAAATTTAATAAAAGTCAGGTGAGAAATGCTTTTATTTTATTATTTTTGTTCAAAGGCTTAAATAAGTACAAAAATCTTAAACAGAAGTTACATGAATGAAATGACATCTACACAGAAGTCATTGATCACTATAGCTTTGAAGAATATGTTTTACCCTTTTTTTAATATTTATTTATTTATTTATTTATTTATTTATTTTGCTATTCTGGGGGTGGAACCCAGGGGCATTATACCTCCAAGCCACACTCTCAGACCTATTTTTTTTTTTATTCTTTATTTTAAGACTGGGTCTCACTAAGTTGGGGACAGCCTCACTAAGTAGCTGAGGCAGCTGCAAACCTTCGATCCTACTGTCTCAGCCTCCCGAATGCTGGGATTGCAAGTGTTTGTCACAATGCCTAGCTTACCTGGTTTTTAAGAGTACATGGTACAGGTCTTGAGTGAGAAAATGGAGTCGTGGAAGAATATTTGCTTTGCTCTCTTCTCTCATCTCTAGTTGAAATTTACATGTTAAAAAATAACCCTGGAGCATCAGCATATTGTATCTGATGCTTTAATGTGATTGTCTGACAACTTCAGTTTTCTCTAATGACAAAAGTAATCAATTATCTGTGTATAAAATTGTAAAAAAAAAGAGATAAGGACAAAAAGAAATCTTCAGCAACCCTTATCATTCAGAGATCATCTTTGTTCACATATTGGTAAATTTTCTTAGATGTTGAACCTAAATTTTATTGGATTTGCAGAAGTACATTGTGTTCAGGATAAAGAGTTATTAATAAGTCAGAAAACCAACTCCTCTGTATATATTATTGCTGCTGCTATGGAAACCAACATCTGACCTGAATGTAATAAGCAAGCTATTTGACAAGAAGGAAATGTGAGTTGGCAGTGCCATGGCGGGACACTGGGAGAAAGGGGCCTGTGCTCTTTGTAGGCTTCCTGTAACCAAATAAAGACATCAATCAGTAGGAAGATGCAGTGAGCACTGGTATCATTCACCAGGCCTGGCTTGAACAGAGGGCGGCCTTGCCTGACCTTTCACAATACCCAGCATTGAGCCCAACCTCCTGAGGTTTTTCACCAATCAGGTCTGCACTGAAGCCCGAAACCGATCAGCAGGGCAGATGCACTCTAAGCATCTGCTAATGGATGAGCAAAACAGTAAGAGTGAGCAAAACTGAAATGGCCTTTCCCCATACCCTGTCTCTTTCACTCATAAATGGGCCTTAATGGGCCCTGTGCTTTTTATTATGACAATAAATACAAAATATTTAACAAACTGGTTTTGTTTTCCCTAAAAAACACATCTCCCTGGCTCCAGGAAAGCCCTCAGAATCATGAGTTTTGAACATAGTATTGAAATTCTAATGAGAGTCATTAGGTACTCCTTAGCAAGAGTGTGTCTGGCTTTGGGCTATAATCTAAATAATGAAAGCAGCTTTGAAACTAAATGGCTATCCCAAATTCATCCTATAAAGTGTTAGAGTAAAACTTCTAAGTGTAATTTTTCTAAGACCTTACATGAGATCTCTGTCACTGACAGTTGCAAATTTTCTTTTCAAAGAATTATTTTGTGGCTTCAAGGAACTATTTTTGGTAGAGAATAAGAAAATAAAACTAGTAGGAAAATGTGAGATGCTAATAACGTCTCTCTCTCTCTCTCTCTCCGCCTCTCTTTCTTCTTAGATTGAACCCAGGGGCATTCTACCTCTGAGCTACATCCTCAGCTCTTTTTAATTTATTTCATTTTAACAGGGTCTCATTAAGTTGTTGAGGATGACCTCAGCCCTGTGATCTACCTGTCTCAGGCTCCCAAGTATTGAAATTATACACATGTGTCACCATTCTTGGCTCAGACTTATAAGCTTTTGTAGACAGTTATTATAGAGGAATTGGGAGCAACACAGTTCTATTATCAGTCACATTAAAAAAGCTTCTTGAGGCGGGCGTGTTGGAGCACGCTTGTAATCCCAGCATTCAGGAGGCTGAGACTGGAGGATTGTGGTTCATACTTAGTGAGGCCCTCTGCAACTCGGTTTCAAAATAAAGAATAAAGACCCGGTTTTAAAATAAAGAATAAAAAATAGGGCAGGGGGTATAGCTTGGAGGTCAAACGCCCCTGAGTTCCATCCCCAGACCCACAAAAAAGAAAAGCTGCTTAACACCTTATGAGGTCTCATTTGTCCTCTCTCAGCCATAATCTGAAAGGTATGGTTCTTTCTCCAATCTTAGAAGGATCAGCCCATTGTCTTGACAATCCAAAGCTTCAAGTAAAACACCAGCTGCAGCTTCCCCTTGTCAATGATTATATAAAATGAAACAGTGCTACTCTTATCACCTATATGTATTTGAGCTCCTGTTGGAGAATGTGCCCAACTTTATGGCTTATGCTGTAAACCATATTGTGGTATTCAGCAGATATCACAATGTTGGATAATAATTTTATGTGCAAGATATTAATTGTATTTTAATATAGCTTTTGAAAGTTGGTAAATTCCTTTATTAGGAGGTTTTTTAAAATTTGTGTATCTTTGCCGGGCGTGGTGGCACACGCTTGTAATCCCAGCATTCGGGAGGCTGAGACCGGAGGATCGCGGTTTGCGGACAGCCTCAGCTACTTAGTGAGGCCCTCTGCAACTCAGTGAGACCTGGTTTCAAAATAAAGAATAAAAAATAGGGCAGGGTGGTATAGCTTGGAGGTCAAATGACCCTGTGTTCCATCCCCAGACCCGCACAAAAAAAAAAAAGAAAAAAAATTGTGTGTTTTTTGTTTTCTTTAATTTTCTGTTCTCCTGTGGTGAGAAGGTTTTTTATTTGTGGGGTATTGAAGATTAAACCTAGGGCCTTTCCCATGCTAGTTAAGCACTCTACCTCTAAGCTACACTCTCAGCTCTTTTTTTTTTTTTATTTCAAACAAGGTCTCACTTGCCTTTGCTGGACTCCAATTTACAATCCTCCTGACTCAGCCTCGTAAGTAGTAGGATTATAGATGTGCTTCATTAGGTCCATCTGGTGAGCAGAATTCTCAAAAGATATCCTAGATCTCTCAGCTCCAGTGTAAACCTTCTCTCCTTGAGTGTAGGCAGGACCTGAGCACACTACAGAGTATCATTCTTAAAATAAACCTATTAAACATTATATAGAAAAGGTGAAAAAGTTTTTAAGATACAGTTAATGTCATTCATTAGCTGATTTTGGATTAATCAAAGGGAGATGACCCAGTGGGTCTGATCTACCCGGGTGATCTGAGTGAAGTTAGAAGTCAGAGGCCTGATCTTGCTGGTTTCAAACATGAGAACTACCATAATGTCTACAGTTTTAAAAATTAAATTCAGCCAATGTCTTGAATGATCTTGGAAGAGGACTCCAAGAATTAGAAGAAACTGTAGTCCTAGCTGACATTTAGAACTCAGCCTCTTGATACCCAAGCAGAGGATTCAGCTAAGCTACATCCAAACTCCTACCCTACAAATACTGAAATCATAAATCGTTCTCATGTTAAGCCACTAAATGTGTATCTGTGTTTTTTTTATAGTGTAACAGAAAACTAACTCATATTCTTTCTCATACATGCACACACGCATACAAACACACATACAACATCTAAGCCAGCAGAAATATTAAAGAAAAAGTTTCTTCAGAAGTAGCTCTCAGTTGGAAAATTATCCACATTTCTGTGGCAAATAGAGGAGAGGCCTCTCTCTCCTGCTGTGGGCACCTCTGATACAGTGGTACTCAATATTAACCATGAGCAAGTTATAACATTTTGTGTCTGGTTCTTCTGCCTAAGCCTGATTACTAAAATATTTGGCTAATAGAACTGCTTAACTCATGTCCTTGTTCATCTTGATGTGCATTCCAGAGCTCTGCCCTTTGACTAAATTTTTTACTTCATTCTAGTAAGCTAGGGACTTTGAGAAATAAAACATCTCCTAATGAGACCATCTTATGGTCCTGTTATATTATACTTAGAACATGTGAAGCCCCAGGAGAAGGTCATAAAATCCTAATCATTACAGAATGGTGTAGTAATTATAAATGAGAGCTCTAGGGTCAGACTTAAAATTAAATTTAAGACATTTCTCAGGAACTTGAGCAGGTTACTAAGTTCCCTGTGCTACAGTCTCTTCAATTATAAAAAATGAAGCACGTGAGCTGGGCGCGGTGGCACATACTTATAATCTCAGCATTCGGGAGGCTGGGACGGGGGATCGTGGTTTGCGGACAGCCTTAGCTACTTAGTGAGGCCCTTTGCAACTCAGTGAGACCCTGTTTCAAAATAAAGAATAAAAAATAGGGCTGGGGGTGTAGCTTGGAGGTAGAATCCCCCTGGGTTCCATCCCCAGTAGCACAAAAAATGAAGCATGTGTTAATAGCTTTTTGTTTCTGTATCAAAATACCTGAAATTAAATTGAAAAGAGGACAGTCTTTACTTCATGGATCCAGAAAGCAAAGATAGAACGAAAAAGGGGCTGAGGTCCCAATATCCCCATCTGAGGCATGCCCCAAGTGAACATACTTCCTCCCCTTAGGATCCAGCTCTTAAAGTTTCCTCCACTTCCCCATAACGCCACATGCTAGCAGCCCAGTATTTAACATATAAGTTCTTGGGGACATTCAAGATCCAAACTGGAGCAAGGTGCCTGTCTCATCTGGTTGAGAGTTGGTGGAGATAATGCTTGTGAAACTCCCACACATAGATGACGGACCATTCAGGAAGTCTTCATGGGAATTTACTGATGCTTCTTCAGTCTAGACTCAAATTAAAGGCCTCCTTCTCATCCTTAGTCTTCTAAAGCTTAGTAACTGCAAGACTCAGTACTTGAACCTTTCTGGCATTGGCCATTGGTTGCATCAAGAACAGGGCCAGAACCAGGTATGATGGTGCATTTTTGTAATCCCAGTACTTGGGAGGCTGCTACAGGAAGACTGAAGTTTTAAGGCTGGCTAGTAACTTATTGAGGCCCTCGGAAACTTAGTGAGCCCTGTTTCAAAATAAAAAAGTTTAAAAAAGGGTTGCAGACATAGCTCAGAGGTAGAATGCCCCATGTTCAAACCTCAGTTTGAACCCTCAACATACAGCAGGGCCAGGAAACCATTGGGTTGATAGCTTCTTGTCTAAATAGATATCAAAGTATGGAAACACCTGGAGGCTTTACACACACACACACACACACACACACACACACACACACACAACACATACATGGGGATATTAAGTATCAGGCAAGTCACTGGTCCCATGCTAAACCAAAGTCCCCTTTCATTTTTTACAAAGTGCTACTCAAACTGGAACCAAGAACCTGAAAGACGAATATGCAGAACTGAAGCAGCCTTTGTCCACTTGCTGTTGTGTATTACACATGAGCAATTTAAAAGAATACCGTGGAAGATCATCTGTGCAGCTAGAGGCATTTTTCCATAGAGACTTTGGAAAGAAGAGATAAATTATCCTAACTTTTAACATATAATTTGTTCATTCTGCTACAGTGTGTGTGATTCTTAACCAGAGTGTCTCCAGATCTTTAAGTCATCCATAGGTAGAAATTGCCCTCCAACGCGGTCTAACCAACACATTTATACATATTCATAACAGTCACATAATCACATCACGTGTTAAGCTCTACATAGCCAAAGCCCAAGAAACAGTCCTACCTCTTCTCTCACTTAAAAAAAAAAAAAATCTAAGCCAGCGTGGTGGTGCACACTTGTAATCCCAGCATTTGGGAGGCTAAGACCAAAGGATCGCAGTTCTTGGACAGCCTCAGCTACTTAGTGAGGCCCTCTTCAACTCAATGAGACCTGGTTTCAAAATAAAGAATAAAATAAGGGCTGGTGGTGTAGCTCAGAGGTATAATGTCCCTGGGTTCCATCCCCAGTACCAAAAAAAGAAAAGAAAAGCTTCAACAGTGTGGGACCTTCATCTGGGTCATGAAAGAGAGGACACTGATAACAACACCAGTGAGACTCGAATAGAGCATGAAGTTTAGCTCAGAGCATTGCACTCACATCAACCTTCTGGTCAATATACGGACCACAGTTATCTACAATGGCAATATTGGAGGAACTGGGTGAAGGTGGTACTGAAATACTCTACATTAGTTATGCAACATTTGTGTAAGTTTAGGATTATTTCAAAATAAAACATTTAAGAATTACATTTGAGAGCTGAAGAAACTAAGAACATACCAACATTATCATAATTTGTTTGTAGAATAGCTTGATAAAAAGTAGTTCAGTGTAATTATTTTTCTTCGAAATCCTGTACATTTTGTGATTTTAAAATGTTATCCTGAGCAGGGATCCATATTTTTTCTCACACTGCCAAAGAATTACAGAGATAAAGATGAAGAATTCCTGACTGCAGGAAATTAAAGCTAAAGATACCAAATGCCAAGCTCGTGTGGTGGCATATACCTCTAAATCCCAGTTCTTGGGAGGCTGAGACAGGAGGAGCACCAGTGTGAGTACAGCTGGTGGTAATGCAGAGAGACCCTGTCTCAAAATAAAAATAATTAGAGCTGATAGTATAGCTCAGAGGTAGAATGACTTTGTGTTCAATCCCGTGTGTGTGTGTGTGTGTGTGTGTGTGTGTGTGTGTGTGTGTGTGAGAGAGAGAGAGAGAGAGAGAGAGAGAGAGAGAGAGAGAGAGAGACAGAGACAGAGAGAGAGACAGAGAAGAGATACTCAATTCAGAACACATGGCTACAGGAACCTCTTTACTTTGGCTTTAGTTTCGATTAAGTTGGCTTGAATCCAAGGTCTTTATTTTAGCATCCTTCTATTGCACTCTACAAAATATATTGCTGAGGGCACCTGAACCAGAATGACAGCTGAGACCAATGCACCAAAAGCCTCTGCTCCACTCCCATTCCCCATCTAAACATTCACGCACAGAAACTTTGTCCTTCTGCCAGGCAATTATGCAAAAACAACCTTGTAGATGCTACTGGCCACATCTGCAGGTTCTGGTGATGGAGCCAAATAAACAGAAGAATCTCATTGGAAGCAAAGTGATAATATCCCCTTAGGAATGGATATTTCTCCAAAAGCTACCTGATACAAGGGACAAGAGAAAAAAAGAAGGGCAAGAAATAAGAAAAGGATGAAGAATTTAGGTGGGATCCTCAGATCTATTCTAAGGATAGCCATGAATTCTTCCCTTAAAAAGAAATGGACATCTGGGCACCAAACCTACTTCCCTTTGCTCTCTTCTTTTGGTCTGAGGAGGCCTTAAAAATCTTACTGGAATATACTTCAGTGCCTCTGAATTAAAACAGGTTTGCTCTACTCAGTACTAAAACAGCTCTTTAAAAATAATCTAATAAAATTTAATGGAAAAAGTACAAGCTGTAGTGGTGATTTAGATTTGACTAACATGTACAACAGTATCAAGCCACTGCTGTCAGGAGAGGTGGGAATGTGCACAATCTTTCCTCTTCAACTCCATCACTCAGTCTTTCCAGGCGGGAATGCCTCTGAACTTTGCCTCTATCTGGCCAGTTATAAATATATGTTCAGAAGCTACAGCTATGAGATCATTACTATCTGTGAGAGCTAGCAATGTTCCTACAGATTCAAACTCCAGAGTGGCAAAAGGGAAATCTTAAAAGGTTTTGGAGATCATAAAGAAGGTATTTAGAAGAAGCACATTTTATTTGTACATTACAAGAGGTTTAAGGACTTTCTAAGTTCTCACCAACCTCCCATACAACATAGACCTTATATCTAGCTATGTGCTTTTTCTACTGGATAGAACTTAAAACGAGGCAAATGTATTTCAGTTACTCTCCAAAGAACCCCTGAACTATGTGATGAAAATGAAGGTGAACTCCTGTTACATGCCAGACAGTGTACTAAAGGCTTTATATGCATTACCTCCTATTGCTATATTCTTAAGAGCTGAGTACTACTGGTCCAGTGTTACAGAAACCTGTGAGTTCTTTGTGGAATAAGTTTCTCTATTTAATACTAAGCCACAGGGAGTGTAGCATTGCTACCTAGGCCCTGTCTTCAAGTGCTTGGCACTCTAAGTCCTTATCTTCTTGGAAATCATAAATTTCTTTTCAAATGAATCCATGCTGTCCTAAGAAAATAATCTCATAAGTATCTTCACATAAGAGATGCCATAAAACTAACATATTTAAAGCTGGTGACATTTTTTATCCATGCAAATTTATTGTGAATAATTTTTCAGATCAATATATTACAGAAAAGAGTTAAAGAACCTGCCAGTTTATGACAGCAAAGATAAACACACCATGAACTTAAAAACAGTGGTGTTGTCTCTGAAACACTGATGCTGGTGAATGTCCTTGTAATGAGCTGGGAGGATAAACACCTCTTTAGGAATTCTCACCAACTCTGAAACTAGTAAAGGGAGCCTGAGAAGTTCAAAGTAAGGATGGCAGGTCTTGGAACATTTCTAGGAAGCTTCCCTTGGGGATCATTCAAGCAACGTGGAGTGTGGGCTGAAGAGAGGATCTTTCCAATACAAGACTGGGCTTTAGGTCTGGAAGCATCAAGAGCCCAGTCAAAATGTTAATATTTTAGCCAAGCGTGGTGGTGCACAATTGTAATCCAAACACTTGGGAGGCTGAGACAGGAGAATTGCTCAGGTTCAAAGCCAGCCTCAGCTACTTAGTGAGGCTCTCAGAAACTTAGCGAGACCCTGCTTCCAAATAAAATATAAAATAGGTCTGGGGGTATAGCCCGGAGGTAGAAAGCCCCTCCCTGGGTTCCACCCCCAGTACCACAAAAAAAGTTATTTTTATTAAGTAGAGTTAATAAATACATTAACATATTAACATATTTTATTAAGTAGAGTTAATAAAAATATTAACATTTTCATTATGGATTCTATTTACTACTTTACTAGAGTAAAATAAAATATCCATGAAAATTAAAGGTTGACATTAGAGGAAGGAGATCGGGGGAGAAAGGAGAGGAGAAAAGGAGGAGGCACTGGGTAATAAAATTGATCAAATTGTATCTATGCATTAGAAATATGTAATTATATATTATACAATTAAACACAAAATTATAGTATGTATAATATACTTATACATATACAATTAAATACATAATTATAGTATGTATAATCATAAATCACCAATAAAAACCCTTAAAATAACCCAAATGAAAAAACTTTCATAGGTTCCCAAATATAATCTTTATTCCTATAAAGTTTAAAGTCCCTCAACATTAAATTTAGTGAAACTTAACTCATAAAGTTGGATAATAATTCTAATGTCCACCTTCTTTAAAAGAAATTACAATAAAGGGCTAAATCCATACTCAGTAAGAACATAGAATTCTTTTTTCAAAGTAATTGTACAATATTAGGTCTATCTTTAGATTTTTATTCTGTAAAATGAATTTTAATCATTTGATAAATTTTATGCAGGGTTACTGAATAATACACTTTTATTATCATTATTGATTAATAAATTACTCAGAAAAAAGTAGTCTGGCAAAATTTTCATACATATTTGAAAGGCTAGTCAACTGAATGTGATCTCTCACTGGTTTGAATCCGTGATGCAAGTTTCTTATCCTGCAAGCATTTATTACATATATACTATGCAATGAGCACTTTGCAGATGTTATAACAAATACCTCACACTCCTACCACAGAGAGAATTTTTTAGCCTTTTATACTTGCATTTTTTGCATGCTAATGGTCTTTGATCCAGGTGATCCAGGCCTTTGTTCCAGGTGAGAGGTAGATATCTAATTTCAGTGTTCTACATATGAATATCCAGTTTTCCCCACACCATTTGCTGAAAAGGCTGCCTTTTCTCCAGCATATATTTTGGCTTTTTTGTTGAAAACCTACTACTCAGTAGTGAGTACATACACTACTAAGTATATGCATTTGTTTCTCTATCTTCTCTTTATTCTGTTGATCTTGTAGGAGGCAGGGCCACTGGAGGCAAGCACAGCACATGCAGATGCATGGAGAAGAGATGGCAATACCTGGAACAAGCCAAGGGTCCAAGGTTGATTCCACCTGTCACACGCAGTACACAGGTGTGAAACTGGAGAAAGAAAGCCACTGTATCCTGTGCTCTGTGTACTGTGAAGTTGGATTTTGCACCATTTCTTTATGGAGTGTCCTTCAACCTTCCTTCTCAAAAGAGTGTCCTCCTTCTGCCCAGCCTCCCTAAACCCACAATGGATATTCTTTCATGTCTGTTTGGCTTTAATCCTAGCTGTTCTTTCTCTTCTAATTCTTCCTCACGTAGGGAAGCAGAAAGCCCAGATTTCATTTGAGGAATATGTACCCACATGTATCTCAATTCCCCAGGTGTGCGACTTTAGCCCCAGTCTAAGTTGCATCCTAGGCAGCTTGCAGGACCAAACCTGGGAGGGACCATGGCAAGAACCCAGCCAGGTCAGGGAACCTGATGGTGTCTCAGTCTATGCTTGGGCTCTGTGTCCTGCTTCTCTCCATGTGACAGCTTTGTTTTCTCCCCCACCATGGCTGATGACAGTCGCCCAGTTTTATATTTTGCAGCTTCATGGAGAGATTTAGAATTTTCCCTTTTATCTCCCTCTGGAAGGATTTGTTGGCCTACTTTGTCTCAATCAAAAGCTCGAAGTAATAAGACAGCAACCCAAAGTTGCCAGTTGGATCATGGGGTTTGGTCTCCCTTGATCCTGCTCCTGAGGGAAGGGAGGTGGAAGGTAGCCTCAGAGATCTTTGGCACTTACTGTCACCATTTTTTATCATTATATAAAAGCAAGTATGTTACTGAATTCACTGAGTACTAAATTATTTCTGGGATTTTGAACAGTTGCCCCTCGCTTTCTGTTTTAATCAGAAGCTCACTGGCCAAAGTATCAGCCCTCCTGCTTTCATCTTTTCTACGTTCTTTTTTCTTCTCTACTACCCCCTCCCTGGATTCTGACTCAAGCTGCCCTGCCTTTCTTGCTCTAATATATTATTAGCTGACACCATTCACCACCTTCTGATTTCTGGCTTCTACCTCTTAATTAGCACCTTTGTACAACTTATTAAGGCAGAATATAATGGCGACAGACATCACATTGCCTTATTAACTAGGTCCTTGTCTAGGTCAACATTCTCACGCAGAACAACTGACCACTCAACGTAGAGGAAGATTTATTTCAGACATTTCAGGTTTAGTCCATTTACAGTTCAGCTCCTTAGGGGTTCTGTGAGCTCTGGATGTGGTGGTGGAAAGCAGAGAGGGGGAGAGCAAGGGCTCTGCTCTCACATGATGGAGGCAAAAAGTGAGAAAGCAAACGAGGGGGCTAAAAGACACAAGTGCAGTCCCGAAGGCCACACCTCAGAGATCCACCGTGTCCAGCCACAGGCCACCTGCCTAGGTTTCCACCCAGTAAAATACATCACAATGGATTTATGCACTGACAAGACTGCAGCCTTCATTACTCAAACACATCAACTCACAACATTAATTCATGTACTCTTTGAGGGACATTCTATACCTGGCCATACCAATCCTATGGCATGGTTCTTGCTTTATACTTCCTTCTACCGTTTCTCATAGCAGAATGTTAAGTATATCAGGTTTTCCACATAGCAAAGCATCACAAAGCTCAGCAGCTTAAATAAGTGCCATTTAGTTTTCTATGTACTTCTATGAATTGAAAATATGACTCAGGCTTTGCTGGGCTGTTCTGCGGGCCTGGTGTAGCTCACTTACACAGATGTGGCTTCTTTTCCTATGGTGGCTCTACTTCTGGGTGTTGACTAGAGTGAAGGGATGGCTGAGCCCAGTGCCTCTCATCACCCCACAGGTGATTCTCGGCTCGTTTAGAGCTGATAACATGTTTCCATGTTTCACATTCACATTGTGTCACAGTCACTGTTGTCCCTTGGACTAAAGCAATTCAGATGGTCAAAATCAGTCCATGTGGGAGAGAATAGTGACAGGGCTATAAAGAGAGGAAGAACTTCTGCCCATTTTCATAATTTAATACATAGGTATATCCTAAATTCTTATAAACATATATCTGCCCACTTAAGTTGTTGTTTTCTTCATTTAAAAACCTGGTTATTAAAAAGATCAGTGTGGGTTCTTCTATAAAAATATTTTTCCTCTGTAGCCACCTCTGTCGCCATAATCTATTTTTTACTGGTCCTTAATATTCCATTTGTTGTATTTTCTCTTTCCCCACCCCAATTTCTCATTTGAGTCTTGCTTGATCCTGTCATTGACTGGCTGGAATATGTTTATCACTTTGAAGTTGGATCCTATACTGTAAAAGTGTGTGTTTTTAATGTGCCTGGTAAATAGAGAAACATTTCTCTTATGCCAAACTTCAACTCCTTATAATCCAAGAACTTATTCTTCAGATTTGAGTCAGAAAAAAATGGAAATAAACTGATATGCTAATTGCATCAATGTTCTATGCTTGTAAAAACCAATTCCAATACTGGTCAGATGGGGCATTTATTACTTGAAATATATACTTTCTGCACCTTCTTTGAAGCTCACTCTGGAATACTATTTTGAAGTAGTGAAGCATTCAGAGTAGTAAAGAACTACGTCTTTTAGAGTGTCCACCCAGAAGCTAGGGGTGTTGCCATTAGTCATTATTTGTGATATATGCCTACACCTGCCAGGGCAGGCCCAAATACATCAACCAACACTTTAGGTCAATATAATACCTAAACTACTTTGACCAATCTTTAATCAATATAAAATTTTGTTCATTTCTTTTAATGGCCCTATTTGGAGAAATAAATTATACATCCAGAAAAATTATTCACATATGTTTCTGGAGAGGCTATGTCAAATTTCAGGCCTTTGGAAAACAAAGGCCAAAATAGTAACTTAAGAGATTATCTTAAGAAGATCTATAGGTGTCAAACTTACACAGACTGCTCAATCGGCTCCTAGCATATTGGTCCAGTCTCCATATTAAACCTTATCTTCTGTCACTCAATAGTGAGTTCTGTTTCTCTGATCAAATGACTGCTAACACAAACATTTCCCTCTTGCCTAGAATTTTACCAATGTGTGCTACCTGAAGCACTGGGAAGAAGTGCACACTGCCATGGTTCAGGCTCTCTCAGATGCATATTCCAAGATAAGTACTTGGGAATAGACAGTTTATTTGGGAGATGGTCCCATGAACCCCAATAAGGGAGTAAATAAGGTAAGCCAGGAAAGAAATCAAATCCAATTAAGATAGGTCAATAAGTGCTACCCTTGTCAACCTCAGACAAAACCCCAGTGCCTGCCCACCTAATCCCATTCTCTGTAGGGTGAGGGTTGCCCAAGGGTGTTGACTCCTTCATATTACCTGGGGTCCTGCTTGCAGCTGTACAAACTCCATGGACACTAGAGACAGCCCTTGGACAGATGGACATAGACAGAGCTGCACATCTAAGAGTGTGGGATCAATGACACCAGCTACATATAATTATTCTAATAAATAAACCCAGGACAGAAAATCAGCAAACCTGAACTTAGACCAAGCCTAAATTTTTTTTTCAGATCACATCCTTAATGATCTATTTTCTTTCTGATTCTGATTCTCACTCCCTGAAGATTTCTCCTTTAAAAAAACACACGCCAGCCGGACATGGTGGTGCACACTTGTAATCCCTGAATTTGGGAAGCTGAGATAGGAGAATTGTGGTTTGCAGACAGCCTCGGGTACTTAGTGAGGCCCTCCACAACTCAGTGAGACCCTATTTCAAAATAAAAAATAAAAAATAGGACTGGGGTGTAGCTCATAGGTAGAATGCCCCTGGGTTCCATCCTGTATCACAAAAAAATAAATAAATAAAAATTTAAGAAATCACATGCATTCAAGACCTTTTCTTTGGGCTTTGTTAAGGAAACTGATCTAAGACAATGCCTTTTGGTATGTCTTTTAGTATTGCCTAAGCACCCAGCACATGTTCCAAAATGTAGCTATGCATGGGATGAATACACACTTAGATATTTTATCCAGATGTGGTAGCACACATTTATAATCCCAGTACTTGGGAAGCTGAAACAGATAATTATGGTTTTGAGGCCAGCTGCAGCAATTTAACAAGACCTTGTTTCAAATTAAAAATGAATGGGTAGGGAGGGGAAGATGGCAACCCAGTAAAGCAGCTTCTCTGAGTACTGCTGACACTTGATCTCCATAGCATCAAAAATAACACCTTACAGAGCCATAAAATACTATCAATAGAGAAATAAAGGCTATAAATACAAGAGACAGAATAAAAAGAAGACTACAACAACCAGAGAAGCAGAAAAGAAACCAGCCCACTGCGGCAGCAGCCACCATGCCGCTGTCATCTTGCCTCACAGAACCAGGGAGGAAAAACAAAGGAGCTGAAGTGACCAGTTGCAATCCAGTCAGATATAATTCAGCAGTTCTTTCAATGCAAAGATGAGCTAAAATTTTCAGAGGCCAAGCCCATCACATTTTCCAGGGATTCAGAGTGGAGCTCAAAACCAGACAGGAGATTCGCCAGGCTCATGGTGGCAGTGACACCATATTGCCAGCAGTGGTGGTGAGTTCACCACACACAGGAGAGCTCCAGCCCAGCACGCACTACAATCATAAGTGAAATTCTGTCCCCTACAAAAGAAATCCCAGCATTGCATTCTCAAGAACTCAACTAGCTTTGATAAACTCCCTGGGTTGAGATCTAGCAGTTCAACGCAGTGCAGGAGTAGGGGTGGCAGAAATTACTACACCCTAGTCGCAGTTCCCTGAAGAAAAGCCCCCAGCCTGGCACCCTCAGAGTCTGGCGTAGCTGTGACTAACTCCGTGAGTCTGAAACTTTGCAATACAACACAGGGAAGGAGATTACCACTGGTGGCGGAGATTACCACAACACCCAGAGTCCAGAGCACAATAAGTGAAGTTGTGGTGAACTGGAAAGAACTCAGAGAAGATGGGAGTGAGATCTGCTGCTGATTATATGAGAAGCTCAGATA
This sequence comes from Muscardinus avellanarius, assembly GCF_963383645.1. Taxonomy (NCBI): domain Eukaryota; kingdom Metazoa; phylum Chordata; class Mammalia; order Rodentia; family Gliridae; genus Muscardinus; species Muscardinus avellanarius. The sequence continues at coordinate 1,285,192 of NC_137805.1, read as the reverse complement.
CTCAGGCTCAGATCAGTGGAAAGTGTGGGGGAAATCTTATGCTTAACTCTAAACCCAATGAGTAGGCTCACTGGGAACACCACAGACATCCTAATTGTGGTGAACAGGAAGAAGTCAGACTAGCCCAGCTATAGCTGTGGAGAACTGAGACTCCTACACTGAGTTTGATCTCAGAGGTATATGCTACCAACAGAGGCAGGGATAGACCTAGACTCCAAATCTGTAAAAAGTGTGGCAGGGGCCTTCACTCAATATTAAATCCAACCACATTTATATTGACCAGCTGCATAGACTGAAAAGACTCAGAGAACCAGACTCACAGAGGGAAAGGTGCCAGTAGCACTCAGTATCTACACAGAGAAAGACTGCTAAATTCATTTGTAGAGTTGCATCAATTTGTTGTTGAGATTGTTTGGTTTTTTTTGTTCTTGTTTTGTCTGTGTAAACCTGATTGGTTTTTTGGATTTTTCTTCTGTTTTTGGAGGGGGGTTGTGTTTTTTTGTGTTTTTGTTTTGTTTTGTTTCTATGAGCTTTGTTTTGCTTTGTTTGTTTTTGTTGTTTTTTAACCCTCATACCAAATCCTCTCCCAAGCTTCTTTCCTTGTACAAATCTACTCTCTCCTCTCTATCCCTCTTCTATCTTTTCTCTTCTTTTTATCGCTCCACTTTTTTGTATTAAATCCAATTCATATCACTATACCAGAAACTCTACATTGGTTACTAGAATTCTGCAACACTGATACTATCTCTAATCTCTAGCATATACTACCTTACCAAACTCATATACTCATACAATTTCACCCTATCTTCCATTTACCCTATTCTTCCATTTACTTCCTCCTTACTCAACCTTCACTGTTGCCTTTGAATATACTAGCTGACACCTAGACACTGAGAGAAATATACCAAAGGCGACAGGTACAAACTTCTGATCTCATAAGAAGGAGGAACAACAGTGGAGCAATGAGCTCTCACAACTCTACAATAACAGAACCTGATAAAATGCAGAAATGCAGAGATTTCCAGATGATCAAATCATGAATTTAACTGTAGAAATAATACAAAATTTTAGAAAATAAATTAGAGAGAGTCTGAAAGAAATAAAGAATTAAATTATTGAAGTAAAGGCATCAATTCAAACTATAAACAATCAATTAGACCACATGGAGAATAGAATCTTGCTCCTAGAAGATAATCACTCCAAAAATGAACATATAGTTTAAAACATAGAAAAAACAGTTCATCAACAGGAATTGGACATTGAAGAAATATGGGACTATCTTAAGAAATCTAACCTAAGAATTATCAGCATAGAGGAGGAAAAAGAAGGTGAAATAAAAGAGATCAACAATCCCTTTAAAGAAGTAATAGCAGAAAATTGTCCAAACATAGAGCAAGAAGTTGATACACAGGTTCAGGAAACTTACAGAGCTCCCTTTAGACAAGATCCAAGAGAAGGTTCCCCACACCACATAATAGTCAAAATAACCAATGTGGAATCCAAGGAGAGAATCTTAAAGGCCACACAAAAAAGGCCAAGTGACATTCAGGGGCAGACCAATTAGAATCATTCCAGATTTTCCAAGCCAAGTCATGAAAGCCAGAAGGGTCTGGAGTAAAATATTCAGAACTCTGAAAGAAAACAAATTCCAGCCCAAAATTTTCTACTCAAGAAAACTATCTTTCAAATTATATGGGGAAATAAGAAGCTTCCATGACAAACAGAAGCTGAAGGAAATTATGTCTTCAAAACTAGCACTAGAGAAAATACTCAAAGAGATTAACTAATAAGAAGAAATAAATAATTCATGCCAGAACCAGAGAAACAAGAACTTCCATCAAGCAGACAACTAAGCAAAAAAGAATAAATACTATTTCAAACATAAATAAAATCTTAACATGTTACAAATTAAAAATCATCTCTCAGTGATCACACCAAATATAAATGGCATCAATTCCCCAATTAAAAGACATAAAGTGGCAAAATGGATTAAAAAGCAGAACCCATATATCTGCTGCTTGCAAGAAAACACCTTACTAGTAAAGATAGTAGCAAACTTAAGGTAAAGGGCTGGAGCAAGGTAATCCATGCCAACAGAACTCAAAGACAAGCAGGAGTAGCAACTATGATATCAGACAAGTTAGACTTCAAGCCCAAGCTTATTAGAAGAGAAAAAAAGGTCATTTTTTTTTTTACTGGTAAAAGAAATAATCCAACAAGAGGAAATAACAATAATCAATATTTATGCCCTAAACTTAGGTGCAGCTATTTTCATACTTTACTCTGTAACATTAAAATAGACATAAGTTCCAATACAATAATACTGGGAGACTTCAACACCCCTCTCACTCCATTAGACCAATCTTCTAGACGAAAGGTCAGTAAAGATGCCTCAGACCTAAAAAACACCATTAATCAAATGGACCTGTTGGACACACATAGATTATTTCACTTGACTACAGTGGAGTTCACATTTTTCTCAACTGCTCACGGAAACTTCTCCAAAATTGATCACATCCTGGGCCACAAAGTGAGCACTAGCAAATTTAAAAAATGTGACATACTTCCCTGTGTCTTTTCAGACCATAATGGAATGAAATTAGAAATCAACTATAAGAAGACCCAGAGAAACCACAAAAACATGTGGAGACTGAACACCACACTTCTGAATGAAGAATGGGTCATAGAAGGCATAAGAGGTGAAATAAAGAAATTTCTAGTAACAAATGAAAATAAAAATACAACATATCAAAACCTCTGGGACACTTTGAAGGCAGTATTAAAAGGAAACTTTGTAGCACTCAGTGCTCACATAAGAAAAACAGAAAATCATCCAATAACCTAATGACATACCTCAAAGCCATAGAAAAACAGGAAAAAATCTAACTCCAAAGCCAGCAAAAGACAGGAAATTATTAAAATCAGATCAGAAAATAACAAAGTAGAGAATAAAAAAATACAGAAAATCAACAAAACCAAAAGCTGGTTTCTCAAAAAACTTAAAAAAGAGAGACAAACCACTAGCCATCCTAACTAAAAAAAAAAAAAAAAAAAAGAGAGAGCATCAACCCACTATGAAGAGATGAAAAAGGATACATTACTACTGAAAGTACAGAAATCCAGAGGATTATTAGAAACTACTTTGAACAACTATACTAACAAAGTGGAAAACCTGGAGGAAATTGACAACTTTCTAATAAATACAACCTCTCTAAACTGAGTCAAGAAGATATAGAACACTTAAACCAACCAAAAACAATCAGAGATTAAAACAGCAATAAAGAGCTTACCATCAAAGAAAAGCCCAGGACCAGATGGTTTCCCAAGTGAATTCTATAAAACATTTATAGAAGAGATAATCCCAATACTCCTCAATCTACTTCATAAAATAGAAAAAATGGAACTCTCCCAAATACATTCTATCAAGCCAACATCACATTAATACCAAAATCAAATAAAGACAGTTCAAGGAAGGATATCTACAGGCCTAAATTTTTGATGAATTTGGGTTTTTTTTCCCTTTGATGAATTTTAATGCAAAACTGCTAAATAAAATACTAGCAACATGCACTCAAAACACATAAAGAAAATCATACACCATGACCAGGTAGGGTTCATCCCAAGGATGCAAGGCTGGTTCAACATACAAAAATCAATCCATGTAATTCATCAAACAGAACCAAAGACAAAAATTACATGAACATTTCAATAGATGCTGAAAAGCATTTGATAAAATCGAACATCCATTTATGATAAAATCACTGCAGAGAATCGGAATAGAAGGAACATATCTCAACATCATAAAGGCAATCTACAATAAGCCCACAACCATCATATTAAATGGGGAAAAACTTCAAGATTTCCCCCTAAAAACAGGAACAAGACAAGGATGTCCATTATCACCACTTCTCTTCAACAGAGTACTTGAGACTCTAGCCAGAGCAATAAGGCAAGAAAAGGAAATCAAAGTACTACAAACAGGAAAAGAAGAACTCAAACTTTCACTATTTGCAGATGACATGATACTATACCTAGAAGACCCAACAAATTCAATCAAAAGACTTATAGAACTAATAAACAAATTCCACAAAGTATCTGAAAATCAATCTAAAAAAATCAGAAGCTTTTCTGTACACCAACTGTAAATCCACTGAAAAGGAAATTCAGAAAATACTTCCACTCAGGATTTCCCCCCCACAAAAAATAAAATACTTAGGAATAAACTTTACCAAGGAGGTAAAAGATCTCTACAAGAAATATAATAAAACATTGAAAAAAGAAATCAAAGATCTTGGAAAATGGAAAATCTGCCATATTCATGGATAGGCAGAATAAATATCATTAAAATGGCCATCTTTCCAAAAGTTATCTACAGATTCAACACAATGCTCATTAAATTACCAAGATCATTCCTCACAGATATACAAAAAAACAGTCCTTAAATTCATTTGGAACAACAAAAAGCCCAGAATAGCCAAAGTAGTTCTCAGCAACAAAAACCATGTAGTAGGAATTACAATACCTGAATTTAAACTATACTACAAAGCCATTGTAATAAAACAGCATGGTACTGGCACAGAAACAGATAAATGGAGCAAAATAGAAGATCCAGAAACAAATCCACACACTTACAGCCAATTGACTTTTGACAAAGGAGCCAAAAACATACACTGGGAAAAAGACACCCTGTTCAACAAACCTTTTGGCAAAACTGGTTAACCATATGCAGAAAATTGGAAATTAATTCCACTTTCTCACCCTGCACAAGAGTCAATTCAAGATGGATCAAAGACTTGGAAATTAGACCAGAGACCTTGAAGCTCCTTGAAGAGGGCATAGGTCCAACACTGCAACACATAGGCACAGATAAACACTTTCTCAACATGACCCCAAAGGCACAACAAACCAAAAAGCGAATCAATACATGGGATTGCATGAAACTGAAGAGCTTCTGAACAGCAAAGGAAACTGTCAAGAACCTCAATTGAGACCCAACAGAATGGGAGAAGATTTTTGCCACCTACTCTTCTGATAGAGGACTAATAGCTAGAATATATAGAGAACTCAAGAAACTCAGCACTAAAAAAAAAAACAAAACAAATAATTCTATCAAAAAATGGGCAAGTGAAAGAAGAAATTCAAATGGCCAATAAAGTCATTAAAAATGCTCGACATCATTAGTAATCAGAGAGATGCAAATCAAAACTCCCTGAGATTTCAACTTACCCCAACTAGAATGGCAACCATTCAAAACACAAAGAAAAACAAATGCTGGAAAGGATGTGGAGAAGTGGGTACTCTAAAACATTGTGGGTGGGATTGCAAGTTAGTGCAACCATTTTGTAAAACAGTATGGAGAATCCTCAGAAGAATGGGAACAAATTTACCATTCGATCCAGCAATCCCACTTCTGGGTATCTACCCAAAAGGAAGGAAAACAAACTACCAAACTAATGCATTTTTATCTATGTTCATAGCTGCACAATTCACCATAGCCAAACTATGGAACCAGCCAAGATGTCCATCTACAGATGAATGGATTACAAAACTGTGGGATATGTACACAATGGAATTTTACTCAGCCATTAAAAAACACAACTGCAGCATTTACAGGGAAATGGATAGATCTTGAGGACATGCTAAGTGAGATTAGTCAGTCACAAAAAGTAAGGAATCGGATGTTTTCCCTAATATATGAAAGCTAAGGTGAAAGGGGTCATAGGAGGAACTCCAGGTGAAAAAGAAGCAAATAATCAACCTAACTGTGGGGATGGGAGGGACGGAGAAACAAACTCTTTAAAGTGCACGGTGTACTTATTCATATCACAGTCAACCACTAAGCCAAGCAGGAGAGGGAGGGATGGGAACGGAGTGGGGTGGGGACTGGGAGGGGCTGGCTGGGGGCTGTGTGCATTTATGTCTACACAAGTTTTATGCTTCATCATGATGTGTAAATACAATGCACCAATAAAAATTTTTAAATGAATGGGTATATAGCTTGGAAGTAGAATGCCTGTGGGTAAAATCTTCCTTACCCCCCCTAAAAGAAACCTTGGTGTTTTGGTTTTTTTTTAACCAATGAGGAATACTAGGTTCCTTCTCAAAGCTTGTAGATAGTAGCCTTGGTTATCTGAAGAATTTACTCCATCTTGCCCACAGGGTATCATGACTTCTTGTTCAATATCTAATAGAACAATACAGCTTAAAAGGCAAAAAGAAAAAAGGAGGACAAGTGCTGTTTCAGGACTGTGATATATTTATGTGGCAAGTTTAAGCAGGATCCTGCATCAGAAGTCTGTCTGGAAATCCTGTTAATAACTTGATATTTTTACATCTTCTTCCCCCTGGTAACAAAGAGCCATTGATCAGTCAAGTATCCTTGACAATGTTTGAAGCTGCCACTTCCATCACAGGAAATGAAGAATGAAGGAAGATAGAGGAATTGGACCAAACACATGTTCAAGCATGTTTCTCAGAAAGACAAAGCTTCACGCATGGCGCTCACTAGAGCATCTGAGCTACAAGGTGCATTTTGGTTTGCTTCCTGAAGCAGTCCATCTTTATCATTCCATCCTGATCTACAGGTCCCATCGATTCTTTTCTGTTTCCAAATGCTTTCTTCAGCCTCTCTATGTTCAGATTGCTGTCTTTCCCTAAATGAATGTCTATAGTTTGGGAGCCTAACCCTAATACAGAGGAAGAAAAACTAAAAAGATAAAAATATCCACCTCTCATTGACACCCAGAAAAATGCATGATGACAACTGCGATTTTCTACAAGGCTGTGAACTCTTACTTGCATGGCACTTATTATCAGTGTCCTGGTTCTGTATGATAGCTCTGTGGGTTTTTTCCATAACTATGTATTACATTGGCACTGTTTGCCGCTATATAAATCTCCAGACACTAAATTCTGCTCTGCAATTCCCAGGGTTGTTCATTTATTATTAATTATGACTATTATTTATATAGAACTGAAGACTTTTACGTCAAAGCTGAGGCCCAGATGGAACACAAAACAGTGCAAGGATTAGCTCAGCAGCAAAGAACATCAGGAATCGGTGTCCCTGTCCCTCCCTACCTCTCCCTCTCACACAAAGGTAGAGGTGATGATGTGAGTAGGTATAGTCAGCAAGCTGAGGGAGGAACAGGTCTTGCATGACTTTTATCTTCTGACAAGTTACCTTTTGAAGCAGAGCATGCAGCTCAGAAGCACAGGGCAATGCATTCTGAAATTTTTATAGCCAGAACAATAGATATTTTCTGCATGAATTTACTCATTTATTTGGCAGCCAGCCAACCATTGAGTTTGACTACAAGATAGGTGTAAAGAATACAGAGATGATCAAAGCAGACATAACCTCTACCTTACTGGAACTTGCTTTCAAGGTCACACCTGAGGACCGGACAGGGTGATAGAAAGAACTGGATGGGAATGGAAAGGATGACAAAGCAGGGTGGCCAGTGTGGCAGGAGTGGAATAAGAAATTAGACAATTAGTCAACAGCAAAAACAGCATGAACGTCCTTTTTCATGGATAGCCATTCTATCTCATAATGGAAGTTTTATAACCCTATATTTTTGTTTTCATTTTCTCTTGGAAAGGGAACTCTGAGGGACTCTAACATCAGTGGAGTCTGGTATCAACTTTATTTAACAAATACTATCCTGATTTACTACATTCCGGAGGGTTTTCCACACATATATTCCCATCATAGTTACATCAGCTTCTAAAGGTAGAAACTATTATTTTTCTCATCTCATAAGTTGGGAAATGCATAAAATGATACCATCCTACTGATATTTAAAGGAGATATATCTGAGGTCCTCCCAAACTCAGACAACCTGGATCCAGAATGAGCCTCTCAAATACAACATATTCTGACCTGAAGACCACAGTCCTGCCCTTTGCTTTTTCTTACAGAAAGTTATTCTTGAAATGTATTGCATGTTGCCTGTTTGCCTAGTGCTAAGAACAGAGATAGAAAGAAAACTAATGGCCACTAGGGATTGAGGTCCTAGATGAAGAAATAGTGCACAAATGAAGAGAAAGGGATGGAGAAAAGCCAGGAGAGGTGTGGCCCTTCATCTCAAAGCAGCCGAGGATGGATTCTAACTGAATCTTTCAGATTATATTGCTGTAGAGACTGAGAGAATCCAGGGATTTGTTCAGCTCAGTGTTCAGGGAAGCTTTCTCTAAAGTTTTTCATTTGAGCTAAGCCTTAGCAAAAATCACAAACCTTTTGAGATTCTCAACTGGATCTTTGAGATCCAGGGCAGTAGCATATGCCAATGTATTGCCAGAGAAATGGCAGCAGGATGTGGTAAAGGTTTTGCCAACCTTATATGTCTATGTCTTCCCCAGGGATATTAGAACATTAAAATTTCAAACATTGTGTTGGGCAAACAAATAAGCATGCTGGCTTGATTTGGACATATTAGGGTTGGTTATTCATCCTTGGCCTTAAAGGATAAAAAAAAATTATTGGGAAAAAACACATGTAGATGAGTGCCTTATTCTGAATTTACCCCCCAAACCAAACCTGAGATGGGGGTTTGGCTGTGAGTGGCTTACCTGGGAGGTGGAAGAAGCATAGTGGGGAGAGAGGAATGCCACAGGGAAGGATGGGTAAATGCCACAGGGAAGGATAGCCACCTCTGTGGGAAACTAGAAGAGGAGACCTCTGGGAAAAGTGAGGATCCTGGGTAAGACACATTACAGAATTACCCTGACGATATAGGTGTATACATACCTGTTCCCAGCAGCTACCAATTCAGATATGAACCAATGCTTGGCAGGCACAGAGACCTCTAGCAGAGAGAGAAAGTTCTCCAGGACAGAACATGGGGAGAGCAGCTGACTGCTGGCCAGGTGCAAGAAATGTTAAGGTTAAAGGATATTTGCAGGGCACCAATAATAGGTTGCACTGGGTGTTCTTGTTGTAGAGGAAACTCAGAGTAGCCAAGCCAAAGCAGAGCGTGCAGGGCTTGTTTGCAGGGTACCAGAATCTGGGCAGGCACCTGAAGGATAATTGGCCAAGTAGGTCTTCTCAGCACTTTGAAGATTGCTGAGAATTAAATTGTGGCTGCCACATAGGCAGTAGAACCAGGTTCGTGGTGATTGGTGGCACCCTATGCAGCCTGATCCCAGACTCCTTGTCTCCCAGGATCCCCTGGACTTTTGTATTGCATGAACCTGATTCTCCAGGCTCTTCTGTTCCTGGGGAGTTTCTTCTACTAAAGTTGCTTTCCCATTGAAATGAGTCAAAGTCCACATCTATTTCTTGCATCTGTGGACCTGACTAGTAAAGATGTAGGACAAGAAAGCTTTCTTGAGGAAAATTATGAAGCTAAATTTTGGATACTAAGAATAGAAGCAGAATTGTGAGATACATCAAGAAATGCAAGTCTAGGGACAAGGTATGAGAATTTGACAGGTGAGAAAAATAGACCCTCAATACAACCAGCTAGGGTGTACCTGGGGAGAATTCTTGCATGAAAAGGGACCAGAGTTCTGACAGGCCCTACAGAAGGTAGCAGAGAAAGAGTTATATTTAGTCAAGATTCTTCATACCAGAATTTCTATAAGAAGTATGAGCTTTTCAGGGGTGACTCTAAGTTGACAATGAGAAAGAAGGGGGTTATTTTCTCCCATTTGATTTTCTCAGATACCTAACGGGCTTTATTGGAATACTCAGCTTCCTTCTTAGCATTTTGTAACTGATGGGAGAATTGGTTTTGTTTATGGTTTTTATCCTTTTGGTGTTATGTACCTAATCTGGCAGGTTTAACAAAATGGCTTGAAATCCAACTATCTCAGCTTTTATTTATTTATTTATTTATTTATTTATTTATTTTTGAGGATGGAACCCAGGGGCATTTGACCTCCAAGCTATACCCCCTGCCCTATTTTTTATTCTTTATTTTGAAACAGGGTCTCACTAAGTTGCCAGAGGGCCTCACTAAGTAGCTGAGGCTGTCCACGAACCACAATCCTCCAGTCTCAGCCTCCCAAATGCTGGGATTACAAGCATGTGCCACCACGTCCAGCTCAACTATCTCACCTTTTAGATGATGCATGAAAGACTACCATTGTAGTCTTATGGTACAAAGCCTCCAAATGCAAAATGATCACCCAGAGTGGTGACATTGATTAAACAGTAGCATCTATCCTTTAGAGATTATTGTGAAATTTAGGTGCCAAACAAAAGTAGATGTACAGGTTACAAGTAGATTCTTTTATTCAATTTTAGAAAATAGTTCAAGAGAAAGCTAAAACTTGTAATAGAGAGGAACCTTAGAAATGGAGGGAGGAAGTGAGGTCTTTGGTTTCGGTTCTACTATCAAGAAAAAGATCAGAAAAAACTGATGTACTTTTCTGGATCTCAGTCTCGTGAATCCAGGGAGAATCAGCTCCAGGAAGTAGACATTTTGAATTTCCCTCCCTCTTAGGGATAAATGCTATCAAGACCAAGCTTAGATAATTTTACCAAAACATTTGTTTAATTGATGTATTAGTGAGGTCATAAATGTTAAATACTTTATTGACTCTTAATGTATACATAGATCAGAAGATTGTATTATACCTCATAAATATACATAATTGTCCATTAAAATAAGATTTAAAATACACTGTATAAACATGAATGATTACTGTACTGGATTATGTATTGGATTATGCCTTATTTTGAATAAAAATAGGAATCCAGGGATCAGATAGATGAGCACATAATGTCATTATGTAAACTGGTCTCATTATAACTGGTCTCCCTTGTTTTTGCATCAATAGGAAATATGCACACGCTTTTAGCCAGTAAGACATTTTAAAAAATCAGTAACAATGATTAAGGTGATAGCATGAAATTAGAAAACATTTCAAAAGTTTTATCACATTAATTAATTAAGAGGAAAATCATATGACTATCTTAAAAAATTTGAAAAGCAAACTCCACCCCCACCTTCGCCAGAGTGAACTGCAGTCTCAGACCCTGCAAGCTTGCTGTGTGGATCCCTGCGACTGCACTGGGTGATCTCCTGGTGGGCATGGCAGATTTACTTAAGGTGTTGTTGAGTGCCTCTCTGGTTCTCTGGAAGGCACAGTGAGCTCAGCCTAGTGCTGCACAGGAGGAGTGGATGCCTTACAATTTTGATGAGCTGCAACTACTTAGTTCATTTCAAGTTTGCTTTTTGTTGTTGTTGTTGTTGTTGTTGTTGTTGTTGTTGTTGGGGATTTCTTTCTTTAGTCAGAACACTGTTTTCAGGGAAAAAAGTGTCACGGATCGAGTGTCAGCAGGACCAATATGTGCTGCTTCCCTCAGTCACCATCTTCCAGGAAGTTCTAAAACCTTATTAAAATGTAAACATTTGCCAGGCGTCATGCTGCATGTTTGTAATCCCAGCATTCGGGAAGCTGAGACAGGAGAATCGCAGTTCACGGCCAGCCTCAGTTACTTAATGAGGCCTTTGGCAATTCAGTGAGACCCTGTTTCAAAATAATGGATGAAAAATAGGGCTGGGGTATGTCTCAGAGGTAGAATCCCCCTGGGTTTCATCCCCAGTACCACACACACACACAAATGTAACATCTTACATGAAAGTTAATGAATGAATGATGCCAAGATCATAAATAAAAGTAATATTTTACTGAGCTGAGTCTCTACTCCATAAAACAGTATGGGGCAGCTCTAGTTATTTACTATCTGAGAAAATTATGGTGAGCAAAGGTAATTAAATATTGCTAGAGTCCCATGGTTGTCATCAGGGATTTAAATCCAATTCTCTGTAATTGTGGACATGTGTAGAATCTATAGCAGGTTTAGTTCTTTGATGAGGAAAGCTTCAAGGCCTGTAGTGGAAAGCCATAGAAGCAGCAGGTACCATCAAAATGTGGAACCTGGAAGACTGCTGGCTGGTTATGATTCTGAGATTGGTGTTAAAGGCTAAAGAACTAATGTGATGTTTCTAATCACAGAGTCATGCTGTTAGCAATTAGGACTGCATTGCAGGAATTACTGCAATGATCTCTGCACCTGAGATAAAATTTAGCTAATTTGCCACTCATATTTTAATTTCCATCAATTAGAGAAATAAATTGCCAATAAAAGTTCATCTTAGAATCATCTTAGAAAAGAGTTTGTTTTAAAGTACTTCGGTGAAAGTATAGTGAAGAGCTTCTTAAGTGAATGCTAATTTATCAAGGAGAGAGAGAGAGAGAAAGAGAGAGAGAGAGAGAGAGAGAGAGAGAGAGAGAGAGAGAGAGAGGATATTGCTCCAAACAACAGCAGAATGGGGATTGAAAATTTTCTAGGGTCTTCTGAAACAAAGATTTTTATTTCACAATGGAAAACTAAAAATTAGGTTTAGAACATAGAAATAAACTCACATGAATAATTGATCAAGCATCAATACTTTTACAAAGTATTTTAATTAAGCAATTAATTATACTTTTATTGGGGCAATACAGTCAGAGACTGACATTTGTGTTCTCACATATATATGTATTGTCAATAGAAGTGCTTTTTAAATTGATCCTTCCTTCCCCTAGACCACCTTCAGCTCCACTGGAATTTCTCCTCCATTATCTGAATTCTCTCTGGTATCCAGGTTACTCCTTAGCTTCCACATATGAAAAAAAATATTACCCTTCACTTTCTGTGACTGGCTAATCTCACTTAACATAATGTTATCCAGGTGTCTTCATTTTCTTAAAATAAAATTATTTTGTTCTTTTTTTATTGATGAGTGGAATTCAATCCATTGTGTGTATATCCCATCATACCTAGTTTACTTCCATGGACTACTGTGAATATGTGTGTGTGTGTGTGTGTGTGTGTGTGTGTGTGTGTGTGTGTATATATATATATATATATATATATATATATATATATATATATACTATAATATTCTGATTTCAATTGTTTTGGAAAAATACTCAGGAGTGGTATTGCTGGATCATATGGTAGATCCATTCATAATTTTCCGAGGAATTTGATCTCCTTAAGTAGCTTCACTAATTTGCAATCCCACCAAAAGTACAGATGAGTTCCTATTTTCCCACATCCTTGCCAGAATTTACTGATGTTTAAGTTCTTCATGATGGCCATTCTAATTTAGTTTAGATGAAAGTTCAGTGTAGTTTTAATTTGCATTTCTCTGATTGCTAATGATGTTGAACATTTTTTAATGTATTTATTGGTCATTTGAATTTCTTCTTTTCTTTTTATAAAGATCTCCCGATTATTTTTTTTTCAATGCTGAGGATGGAACCCAGGGGTATCCTACCTCCAAGCAACAGCTCAAGCCCTATTTTTTATTCTTTATTTTGAAACAGGGTCTCATTGAGTTGCAAAGGTCCTCACTAAGTAGCTGAGGCTGGCTGCAAACTGCGATCCTGCTGTCTCAGCCTCCTGAATGCTGGAATTACAAGTGTGCGCCACCACACCCAGCTTCCCTCTTTAGACTCTTGATGGTTTCTTTTGATAAGCAGAAACTTCAGTTTAATGCCATCTCATTTATTTATTCTTGATTTAATTTTCTGAGCTTTTGGAGTCTTATTGAGAAAGTTTCTACCTACTTCTACATTGGAGTGTTTGACTTATACTCTTCTGTAGTCATTTTATAGTATTTATTCTGCCTATCGGAAAGCATGGGAGATCTATCTTCTAAGATCCTCAATTTCTTTCTTTGGTATTTTATAATTCTCCTTGAAAAGGCCTTTGACCTCCTTGGTTAGATTTATTCCAAGGTATTTTGGTATTTTTGAGGTTAGAGTGCATGAAAATTTTTTCTAGATTTCTTTTTCAGTTAACTTATGATTGACAAATAAAAACGGATTTTTAGATTGATTTTGTACCAGATACTTTAATTAATTTGTTAATCAGCTCTAGAAATATTTTGGGTAAGTTTTTGGGTCTGCTAAATATAAAATATCTCATCTGCAAAAGGATAATTTTAATTTTTTTTCTATTTGAATATTTTTGCTATCCTTCTGTTGTCTATTGCTTTGGCAAGAGTCTCGGGGACTATATTGAAAAGAAATGGTAATAATCAATATAATTATTATTATTTAGCCAGGCGTGGTGGCGCACGCTTGTAATCCCCACACTTGGGAGGCAGAGACAGGAGGATCGTGCAGGTTCAAAGCCAGCCGTGCTGGCTTGAGACCCTGTTTTCACATTAAAAAAAAGTAAAAAATAGGCCTGAGAGTGTAGTCCGTGGGAGTGTATCCCGGAGGTAGAAGGGCTTCCAGGAACCCCAGTACCACCAATAATAATAATAATAATAATAATAATAATAATAATAATAACTATTATTATTATTATTTATAATTTCTGATGATCCTCTGAATTTTATTATTGTCTGTAGTGATGTATCCTTTTTAATTTCTGAGTTTAAAAATTTTGGTGATTTTAAATCATGTGATTTTTGTCCTCAGTTCTACTTATGTGGTGAATGACATATATTGATTTGTATATATTGAACTAGCCTTGCATCCCTAAAACAAAACCAACTTGGTCATGGTGTACAACTCAAACACTGCTAGAAATGAGTTTTTAGTCTTCCAAGCCTGCCTGATGGTTGGCTGAGTTATTTCACCCCACAGTCCTGTAGTGACAGCTGGAGACCCTGTGGGGACATGGCAAACTGATAACTCTAGATCCTGCCTATCTGAGTGTCCCTAAGGACTGTTTTCCAATTAACATTTCTGTATGTCCAACTGTTGTGCCCCCACCCCCACTTCCAGAGTAATAATTGTAATGCTGGTACAATTAATAAACTCATGCAAGCCAGGCGTGGTGGCGCACTCTTGTAATATCCGTGCTTGAGAGGCAGAGACAGGAGGATCACGCAGGTTCAAAGCCAGCCGCGCTGGCTTAAGAGACCCTATTTCCAAATAAAAATATATTAAAAAATAGGTCTGGGAGTGTAGCCCGGAAGTAGAAGGGCTTCCAGGAGTCCCAGTACCACCAAAATAAATAAATAAATAAACTCATGCATATATTATAATATTGCTGGAGCATATAGTAGATACCACCAAAAGTATAGAAGAGTTTCTATTTTCCCATGTCCTTGCCATCATTCGTTGATGCATATATTCTACTGGGATAATTAATAAAATGGTCTTGGCATGAGTGTCATTTGTCCCTGCAGAAAGCGATAAGTTTGGCTGTAGATCCAAGAATGTGCTAGGTGATTTGTTTGATCTGTAGATTCAGTGTTGTCTTGAAGAGCCAGGAGGTAGCCCCTGGGTTCTCTGCAGGATGATCTTTTCATTTCTTGATGTAAGCTCAACCATAGCAGTAGGAGTTCATTGGGCACTTTGGGTGGGTGGTCTGGAGAGTCACAGTCTTGAGGGATTCAAGTGTGAAGAGAGAAATCCAAGTGCCTTTGATTATTGTTCTCTTCAGTCATTGGCTTCAATCTAGGTTCTGCTTCTTTTTTTTTTTTTTTTTTTTGCTGGAGTTAGTCTCTAAAAGCCGCTAGTCTTAGATTTTAATTTTCTGAATTTGGGTTCACCAAGATGTCACTGCCTCCACTTTCCACCCATGAGATGCGACTCAGGGAAACTTTTCAGTCATCTGATTTCAGTACTGCATTAAATTCCACCATATTTCGACTATATTTTCTATTGAGTTCTGATTGCTTTTCTTCTCTTTCCAAGAAGTAATTTTTTTCTTCTGGTTGAGTTCTCAAGTGTCAGAGCATAACATACTATATTTTTTTTTATTCTGTCAGGCTTAAGTTGGCAAACCTATGTATTCCCAAGAACACATCCTTCTAGATATGGCTTCTGTTTAGACCCCCCTTCCTCCTGCACCCATGCATACTAAGTGTACGCTTATGCATTAACCCAGCTATAATGTAGGTAAGAAATAGGTCTGGGTTATAAAAAATACAATTTGCCTGATTAAATAAGTAAATAGATAGACTCCCCCTTCCCAGCCTATCTTCAATCCATAAACCATATCATGCAAGCTCTTGAACATTTTTTTCCTAAGTGACCAGTGACTACCCAGAGATATTTATGGCACAAACACCTAAATAAAAAGAAACTGGTTAGACCTAGTTCTGGACTAAAAGGAATGGTATGGATTGGATTAATTTTAAGACATCAATTTTCTATTTTGTATAATGCAGTCAAAATTAAGCAGCTTATTTTCATTTCCAGCTTTGTGAAGAAACAACATGCATTATTTAAAGAGCAACAACAAAAATAAACCCTTGTAAATATTGCACAGCCATTTGCAAGCAGAAGATTAATATAATAATAAGCCTTAAATATAGAAAACAGTGAAATGCAAACCTGGCTGGGAGAAATTGCCTTTCTTTTGCATGAGAGTCACAAGAGACTGGAAAGCAAATTATTTTCTTGGCTTTGGGTCCTTAAGGGCATCAAAGCTTGATGAAAAACATTATCATGGAAAGTCTTAATGTACCTTATTATTTCATTTCTCTCCAATGAATTCTCTGGAATCAATAAAGGTATTTAACAGTTAAGAATTTTATTAGGCTGCACTGAAATACCAGGAATCTCTTAGATTTTTATAGCACCTATCTTCAGCAAGTTCTTTTGAAACAATCATAGAGATGAATAGGTTCTCCTGCTGTGTGAACCTAGTGAATCATGTTCATTTAGGATGTTTTTCTCTTTTTGGACTCACTGAGCCTTTGGTAGGATGAATCTTATTCAAGTAGTAGTATGCCCTCAAAGAGGAGCAGCAAGGATCTTTGTAATATTTAGCAGGAAAAATAAGACAGGGAGATAGAGAAAGTTGACTAAGTTTGAAAGGCAAGAATGCAAAAGAGTCACAAGCCTGGGAACAATCATTTCATGAAAGAAATAGCTAAAGGAGCTGATAGTTCATGTAAGGGCATTTCCCATTGGGACTGTTTATTCTAAGAGTTGACCTTGAAGGGGAAAATTCTGATTGGCAGAAATGATAATTGAGAGTATTTTAAGAAGTATCCAAGGGTGAGGGAATATTTGTGTTGATTATGCATTTCTTACAATACTTGTCTATTTCAAATTCCTTCATGAAGACAATGATTAATGATGAAATGTAAGGATCTGAATAAGTATCATCAGATAAAATAAATGAAATGAAGGTCAATGTTCTAGCAATGCTGGGATATCAGTTTGATCTGTAGAAGTACCTGCTATACATAATTTTCTCACCTTGCCTACTTTGTAAACCACATATCCATGAAGATCCTATAACTAGAATTATTACTTTTTTGCTGATATAAATAGAATTTTAGGGGGAAGGGAGTGCTAAGGATTTTCCTGGAGCTTTATACCTCCGATCCACATCTCCAGCCTTATTTTTTTAATAGGATGTACCCTTGGGAGAGTTGCCTTGTTAGTTGGGTAGGTAGAAACAGCCTTGCAGCCAGAACTATTGGAATGAGTACAGGATAAGAACCTTCCTACCCAAAACTATCTAACCACTAATAGCAGTTGTGATAAAGGTCTGAACACATTGTTTTACACTGTAAGATTTTGTACTATGACTACAGCTTGAAAAGACATAGGGAGAAGAGGCTGGAAAGGAAAGTCTTCATAAGGAATGAAGGCAAATTCTCTGGGAGGTTATGTTCTTCATGAGAGAAAGTAAAATTGTTTTCCATACATGCTTTCACACATAAACATTTTGCCTTGTCAGGGCTATTTTCATCCTTTTCCCAGATAAAGTAATCTAGGTTATTTGCCTGATGACATGTCAGTCTTAAGATGGTTCTAAAATATTCCTTAATGAGTTGAGGTAGTTACAATAGTTACATCAGGACTTCTTTCTTATTATTTGCTAAACAGGCTTTACCTTGGATCTCACCTGTATGTTTGGTTGGTCCAAGATATCCCTAATTTATTCCTGTTATCCAGTTATAATTATTAACAATATCTCCTTTCCCTGTTAAAGTGTTCTGGCTTGGATACTAAATGATATAGGCATTAATTTTTTTTTTTTTTGGTGGTACTGGGGGTGGAACTCTGAGGCTTTTCTACCTCCAGGTTATACTCCAGGCCTTATTTTATACTTTATTTGGAAACAGGGTCTCACTAAATTACTGAGAACATCACTAAGTAGCTGAGGCTGGCTTGTAACCTGTGTGATCTTCCTGTCTCAGCCTCCCAAGCACTGGGATTACAAGCATGTACCACCACACCTGGCGACATTCAAATTTTACCATGTTGCTTCCAAGAAGTTCTGATTATCTGGTTCTAGATAATGAGTTTAAATTTTTGTACTTGTTAAAGCTGAAAAAAATGAAGTAGTTTGGGAACCTGTGTACATAAAGAGCACAAGAAACACAAAAGTAAAATAATCTCCCCATTTCATTATAAAATATCCATTAACTGGGTACATGGCAAGTCAAAAGTAGAATTAATTTTCCTCATTTGTCCCTGGGACAAGGTCTTGTCATGGTGATGGAGTGAAACTCATCCCAGGGATGACTTTGAGGTGTCAATCGTATTTGTGTGTGTGTGTGCGTGCGCGTGCGTGTGTGTGTGGGGGGGGGGCGTGTGTGGGCGTGTGTGTGGTACTGGGGAAGGAAATCAGGGGCATTCTACCTCTAAGCTACACCCCCAGCCCTATTTTTAATTCTTTATTTTGAAACAGGGTCGGTCTCACTTAGTGGCCTCACTAAGTAGTAGCTGAGATTGTCTGCAAACTTGGATTCTCTGTCTCAGCCTCCCAAATGCTGGGATTATAAGCATGCACCACCACACCCCCCTCATATATTTTTATTATTCAAATATCTGGTCAAAAAAAGTAGTCAAGACTATTGTAGACACTTTGAATCTAACCACATCAATATCCTGAAATGCAGATGATCTGTAAAACTGGTCTTTCCTGGTTTCTTTTCCTAACTTCTCTACTCCAGGCTTCCACCCCCCAATTCTTCATACCTTAAAATTACAAGAAGTAAATAAGAAGCCTAGTTTATATCATTTTTACTAATGGTAAAATTAGAAATATGTAAATCATAACTTTCAAAATGAACCAATTATTTAAATAGTAATGTAGAAACAAGTATTATTAACATGTAACTTATTATCTTGACTTTGTCAATGAGTTCAGAGACTGGTTTGAAGCAGGAGATGTAAATTTGATAGACATTAGACCCATCCAGTTTGTAGAATAATATACTATGCAACTTCACATAATCTTAAAAAGGAGTAATGGTAAGATGTTCTAGGAACTATTTAAAGGAAAAGAGTACTTCTTTCAGGTTAATTTTCTTACGCTCCTGGCCACCAGCAACTTCACCTGAAGACTGGATTACAAACAGGAGCAGAAAACATGTCTCTGGACTTTTGCACTGCTGCTGTAGTCACACTGTGTTTGCTGTGAATGCTTTGTTTGTTGTGCACCTGGAAACAATGACACATTCTGCACACAGGCATTAATCATCGCTGCTAACTACTAGACTTGAAAACAGATGGTGAAACCCAGAGTTTTGATTACAGTGTGGGTAGAGGTCATGGGTGGATTCTATTTATTTTAAAAGTCTTTTTATCTTAGCCAAAAGCAGCAGAACAATCCTGTAATACTAGTACTTGAAGGCTGAGACAGGATTGCAGGTTCAAAGCCAGCATAAAAAATTTAAAAGAGTGGAGGACGTGGCTCAGTTTTAGAGTGCCCCGAGTTTAATTCTCATTAACACACACACACACACACACACACACACACACACACACACACACTCTTTTCTTTTTCTTTGGATTTCATATTCCTGCTGAAAGGATGATTGTTATAGCAGCATTTAAAAGATACACCTGAGTCAGGTGTGATGGTACATGTTTGTAATCCCAGTATCTGGGAGGCTGAGACAGAAGGATCAAAGGTTTGAGGACAGCCTCAGCAACTTAGTGAGACTCAATTTCAAAATAAAAAATACAATAGGGCCAAGGGTATATCTTAGAAGTAGAGTGCCCCTGGGTTCAATCTCCAGTAACACACACACACACACACACACACACACACACACACAAGTAACTATGTTTATGTGTATAGATGTGCCAATGTAAAATAAGCTTTGCTCTATAAGTTAAATTTTCTCAAAGATTAATAAGTATGCTCCTACTTGAGGTGATTTCAACATATATATATTTTTTAATTTTTATATTGGTGCATCCTATTCATACATCATAATGGAGTAAACAACTTGTGTAGAAATACATGCACACATCACTCAGCCCCTACCCAATCCCCACCTCATTCCTTTCCCATCCCTCCTTCCCATGTATGGCTTTAGTGGGTGACTATGATATGAATAAGTACATCATGTGATTTAGAGAGTTTCCTTCTTCCCCCTCTGATCTCCTCAGTTAGGTTGTCTTATTTGTTCCTCTATAGGATTTCCTTATTCATCGAGAGTTTCTCCAATGGCCCATTCTTCCTTATCATTCACATATTAGGGAAAGCATCCGATTTCTTATTTTTTGTAATTGATCATCTCACTTAGCATAATGTCCTACAGTTATATACATTTCCCTGTAAATTATGCAGTTGTATTTTTTAGTGGCTGAGTAAAATTCCATTGTGTATATATCCCACAGTTTTGTCATCCATTCATCTGTTGAGGGACATCTTGGCTGTTTCCACACTTTGGCTATGGTGAATTGTGCAGCTGTGAACATAGATACACATGCATTAGTTTGGTACTTTGGTTTCCTATCTTTTGGGTAGATACCCAGAAGTGGTATTGCTCGATCAAATGGTAGATTTGTTCCCATTCTTCTGAGGATTCTCCATACTGTTTTCCAAAGTGGTTGCACTAATTTGCAGTCCCACCAATAATGTTTTAGAGTTCCCACTTCTCCACATCCTCGTCAGCATCTGTTGTTGTTTGTGTTTTGAATGATTGCCGTTCTAGTTGGAGTTAGGTGAAATCTCAAGGTAGGTTTGATTTGCATCTCTCTGATTGCCAGTGATGTTGAGAATTTTTTCATGCATTTATTGGCCATTTGAATTTCTTCTTTCATGAAGTGTCTATTTAGTTCGCGTGCCCATTTTGTTATTGGATGCTTTGTTTTCTTAGAGTTGAGTTTCTTGAGTTCTCTATATTCTAGATATTAGTCCTCTATCAGAAGAGTAGGTGGCAAAAATCTTCTCCCATTCTGTTGGCTCTCGATTGAGATTCTTGATAGTTTCCTTTGCTGAACAGAAGCTCTTCAGTTTCATGCAATCCCATGTATTTATTTGCCTTTTAGTTTGTTGTGCCTTTGGGGTCATGTTGAGAAAGTTTTTATCTGTGCTTATGTGTTGCAGTGTTGGACCTATGCCCTTTTCAAGGAGCTTCAAGGTCTCTGGTCTAATTTTCAAGTCTTTGATCCATCTTGAATTGACTCTTGTGCAGGGTGAAAAAGTAGGATTAATTTCCAATTTTCTGCATATGGTTAACCAGTTTTGCCAAAAAGTTTGTTGAACAGGGTCTCTTTTTTCCAGTGTATGTTTTTGGCTCCTTTGTCAAAAGTCAATTGGCTGTAAGTGTGTGGACTTGTTTCTGGATCTTCTATTTTGCTCCATTGCTCTATGTATCTGTTTTTGTGCCACAACTATGCTCTTTTTATTACAGTGACTTTGTAGTAGAGTTTAAATTCAGGTATTGTAATTCCTCATACATGGTTTTTGTTGCTGAGAACTACTTTGGCTATTCTGGGATTTTTGTTGTTTCAAATGAATATAAGGACTGATTTTTCTATGTCTGTGAGGAATGATCTTGGTAATTTAATGGGCGTTACGTTGAATCTGTAGATCACTTTTGGAAAGATGGCCATTTTAATGATATTTATTCTGCCTATCCAGGAACATGGCAGATCTTTCCATCTTTTAAGATTGAATTTCCATCTTTTATGATTTGATTCTCTGCAGTGCTTTATCAAGATTTTTATTAAGTTTTTTATTTCTTTTTTAAATGTTTTAAAATTTTCTTTGTGGACATTTTTTACCTCTTTGGTTAAGTTGATTCCTAAGTGTTTTATTTTTCCATGAAAAATTCTAAGTGGAAGTGTTTTCTGATTTTCTTTTTCAGTGGATTTATGGTTGGTGTACAGAAAAGCTTGTGATTTTTTAAGATTTATTTTATATCCAGACACTTTGCTGAATTTGTTGATGAGTTCTATAAGCCTTTTGGTTGAGTTTGTTTGGTGTTCTAAGTATAGGATCATGTCATCTGCAAAGAGTGAATATTTGATTTCTTTTTTTCCTATTTGTACTCATTTGATTTCCTTTTCTTGCCATATTGCTCTGGCTAGGGTCTCAAATACTGTATTGAAGAGAAGTGGTCATAATGGACATCCTTATCTTGTTCCTGTTTTTAGGGGGAAATCTTGAAGTTTTTCCCCATTTAATATGATGTTGGCTGTGGGCTTATTGTAGACTGCCTTTATGATGTTGAGGTATATTTCTTCTGTTTTGATTCTCTACAGTGCTTTTATAAAAAATGGATGTTCGATTTTATCAAATGGTGTTTCAGCATCTATTGAGATGATCATGTGGTTTTTGTCTTTGGTTCTGTTTATATGATGAATTACATGGCTTGATTTTCATATGTTTAATCAGCCTTGCATGCCTGGAATGAACCCTTCCTGGTCATGGTGTATGATTTTCTTTATGTGGTTTTGAATGTATGTTGCTAGTATTATGTTTAGCAGTTTTGCATTCAGATTCATCAAAGATTTAGGCCTGTAGTTCTCCTTCCTTGAATTACCTTTATTTGGTTTTGGTATTAATGTCAAGGTAGCTTCCTAGAATGTATTTGGGATAATCCCTTTTTTTTCTATTTCACCAAATTGATTGAGGAGTATTGGGATTATGTCTTCTATAAATGTTTTATAGAATTCACTTGGGAAACCATCTAGTCCTGGGCTTTTATTTGATGGTAGGCTTTTTATTGCTGTTTCAATCTCTTTGATTGTTATTGTTTTTTTTAATTTTCTATATCTTCTTGACTCAGTTTAGGGAGGTTGTAGTTATCTAGAAATTTGTCGATTTACTCCAGATTTTCCATTTTGTTGGAGTATAGTTTTTCAAAATAGTTTCTGATAATCCTCTGGAATTCTACACTGTCAGTAGTAATATATCCTTTTTCATCTCCTATCTTCATAATTTGGGCTGATTCTCATTCTCTCTCTCTCTCTCTCTCTCTCTCTCTCTCTCTCTCTTTGTTAGGTTGGCTAGTGTTTTATCTATTCTTGTTAATATTTTCGAGAAACCAGCTTTTGGTCTTGTTGATTTTCTGTATTTTTTTATTCTCTGTTTTGTTGATTTCTGCTCTAATTTTAATAATTTCCTGTCATCTGCTGGCTCTGGTGTTATATTGTTCAAAGCAATATATATATTGCTTTGAGGTGTGTCATTAGGTTATTTATTTGATGATTTTCTGTTTTTCTTATGTGAGCACTCAGTGTTATAATTTTTCCTCTTAATACTGCCTTCAAAGTGTCCCAGAAGTTTTGATATGTTGTATTTTTATTTTTATTTATTTCCAGAAATTTCTTGATTTCAACTCTTACATCTTCCATGACCCATTCTTCATTCAGAAGTGTGGTGTTCAGTCTCCACATGTTTTTGTGGTTTCTCTAGGTCTTCTTATAGTTGATTTCTAATTTCATTCCATTATGGTCTGAAAAGACACAGGGAAGTATGTCACATTTTTTTAATTTGCTAGTGCTCACTTTGTGCCCCACGATGTGATCAATTTTGGAGAAGGTTCCATGAGCAGCTGAGAAAAATATGATTTATGCTGTAGTTGGATGAAATATTCTATATGTGTCTAACAGGTCCACATGATTAATGGTGTTCTTTAGGTCTGAGGCATCTTTACTGACCTTTTGTCTAGAAGATCGGTTTAATGGTGTGAGAGGGGTGTTGAAGTCTCCCAGTATTATTGTATTGGGATGTATGTGTGACATAATGTCACAGAGAGTTTTTTTTATGAAAGTTTGGAGCATAAATGTTGATTATTGTTATTTCCTCTTGCTGTATTGTTCCTTTTACCAGTAAAAAAATGACCTTCTTTCTCTCTTCTAAAAAGCTTGGGCTTGAAGTCTAACTTGTCTGTTATCATAGTTGCTAATCCTGTTTGTCTTTGAGTTCCATTGGCATGGATTACCTTACTCCAGGCCTTTTCTTTAAGTTTGCTACTATCTTTACTTGTAAGGTGTGTTTCTTGCAAGCAGCCTATAGATGGGTTCTGTTTTTTAATACATTTTGCCACTTTATGTCTTTTTATTGGGGAGTTGATGCCATTTACATTCAGTTTGATTATTGAGAGATGATCTTGAATTCCTAACATGTTAGAATTTTATTTTGTTTGAAATACTGTTTGTTCTTTGCTTAGTTGTCTCCTAAATGGAAATTCTTGTTTCTTTGGTTCTGGCATGTATTACTTATTTCTTCTTTGTAGTTAATCTCTTTGACTATTTTCTCTAGTGCCAGTTTTAAGACATAAATTAGTTCATCTTCTGTTTGTCATGGAAGCTTCTTATTTCTCCATCTAATTTTAAAGATAATTTTGTTGTGCAGGAAATTTTTGGCTGGAAGTTGTTTTCTTTCAGAGTTTGGAATATGTTACTCCAGGCCCTTCTGGCTTTTATGACTTGGTTTGGGAAGTCTGGAGTGATTCTAATTGGTTTGCCTCTGAATGTCACTTGGCCTTTTGTTTTTGTTGCCTTTAAGATTCTCCCCTTGTCTTCTACATTGGTCATTTTGACTATTATGTAATGTGGGAAACCTTTTCTCTGATCTTGTCTAAAGGGAATTCTATAAGTTTCCTGAACCTATGCATCAACCTCTTGCTCTATTTTTGGAAAATTTCCTTCCATTTCTTCTTTGAAGAGATTGCTGATCCCTTTTGTTTCACCTTCTTTTCCCTCCTCTATGCCAATTATTCTTAGGTTATCTTTCTTAAGATGGACCCATATTTCTTTAATGTCCAATTCCTGCTGTTGAATTGTTTTTTCTGTTATAAACTATGCATTCATTTTTGGAGTGATTATCTTCTAGGAATGAGATTCTATTCTCCATGTGTCTAATTGATTTTTTATAGTTTGAATTGATGCCTTTACTTCACTGATTTCATCCTTTATTTCTTTCAGACTCTCTCTCTAAATTCTTTTTTAAAATCCCATATTATTTCTACAGTTACATTACTGATTTGATCTTTTGGTGATCTCTGGATTTCTTTGTTATCAGGTTCTGTTATTGTGAGGTTATGGGAGCTCACTGCTCCATTCTTGTTCCTCCTTCCCATGATTTCAGAAGTTTGTACCTGTTGCTTATGATAGATTTCTCTTAGACTCTGTGTGTTGATACCAAGTGCCACTGGCACCTTTCCCTCTGTGAGTCTGGTTCTCTAAGTCTTCTCAGTCTATGCAGATGGTCAATATCAATGGGGCTGAATTTAATACTGAGTGAAGGTCACCCTCCACACTTTACACAGATTTGGAGTCTAGGTCTCTCCCTGCCTCTGTTTGTAGTGTGTGCCTCTGAGACCAAACTCAATGTAGGAGTCTCTGCTCTCCACAGCTAGGGCTGGGCTAGTCTGACTTCTCCCTATTAACCACAATTGGAATGTCTGTGGTATTCCTGGAGATATTACTCATTAGGTTTTGTGTTAAGCATAAGACCCCCACACACTTTCCACTGATCAGAGCCTGAGTCTGTTGAAACTTCTGATATGATCAACAGCAGATTCTACTCCCACCTTCTCTGGGTTCTTCTCCATTTCACCACAACCTCCCTTATTGTGCTCTGGATCTCTGGAGGGTGTGGTAATCTCAGCCACCACCACCCCTTCCCTGGGTTATATCACAATGTCTCAAATCCAGGGAGTTAGTCATAGTTGCCCAAGACCCTGGGGGTGCCAGGCTGGGTGTTTTTCCACAAGAAATTGTGACTAGGATGTGGTCAACTCTATCACCACTACTCCTTCACTGGGTTGAACTGCAAGATCTCAGACCCAGGGAATTTATTAAAGCTGCCTGAGTCCCTGGGGGTGCAGCGCTGGAATTTCTCCTGTAGGGGCCACAATTTCACTTATAATTTTTGTGCATGCTGGTCTGGAAGTTTCATGGATGTGGTGAACTCGCAGCTGCTGGCAATATGGCCCTGCTGCCATGCCCTCGGCCATGAGGCTGGCATATTTCTTTTCTTTTTTTGAGCTCCACTCTGAATCTCTGGAAGGTGTGATGGGCTTGGCCACTGGAAGTTTTAGCCGGTCTTTGTACTGGAAGAACTGATGAATTACAACTGACTGGTCTGCAAATGATCACTTCAGCTTCTTGTTTTCCTTTTTGTCTCTGGAGTCTGGTGCTGTGAGGGAATATGGTGTCAATGCAGAGGCCACCACCACAGGTGGGCAGGTTTCTTTTCTGCTCTCTGGTTGTTCTTCTAGTCTTTTTCTCTGTCCCTTGTAGTTAAAGCTTTTATTCCTCTATTGATAGTATTTCCTGGCTATGTAAGGCATTATTTTTTAAGCAATGGAGAATGAGTGTCAGGAGGACTCGTAGACATTGCTTTTCTCAGTCACCATCTTCCCTGTCTTTCAACAGATATTTTTAGAAGAGATACTTTTACCAAAAAAAATTTAAGAATTTCAATCACTCAAATGACTAATTCCAAGTCTCTGAAACACTTTCCATCAATCAAGCCCATTCTCTCTTTCCGTACTCCATTTCCCTTGTTATAAAAGTACCTGGTAAAAGGTGTGGATTCATACTGGATACTGCCATACTACCATGCTACTCTTTTGGCAACAATGATGGATTTATTGTCTGATTTATTATTTTTTAAAAAAAATATTTTCATTAGTGCATTGTAATTATACATCATAGCAAGATTCAAAGGTGTATTTTCTTCCACATCCCACCCTGCCCCCCTCCTGCCTTCCTGTACATGTTATTGAGCTTGGTAGTGATGCTTTTATATAGAGCCATAAAATTATATGAACTATTTCCTGACTCAGGCTTCCTTTTCCCCCTTCCTACTTCCCTTACCCAATGCCCTTCCACTGTCCTACTGGTCTCTCTCCTCCTTTTTCTTGTTTGCTTTATTCTTAAGGTTCTCCTGTAAGTCATTTGTAAGCAGAATTAAGTCTGCTGGTTTTGTATCATTGTGAATTTCCTAGTTTTCTCTCCCATCTTCTCTTTTTTCAGTCACCCTTACTGTATTTTTAAGCATTTTGAAAAAGTTTAATATCAGTTAGATCTTTAAGAGCTGCTTGGTTGATAACCCATTTCAACTGTGCTCAGAAAACAAATGCAATTGCCAAAATGGTTCACAGCAAACCTTGACTCATTCCACTACATGTGTCCCTATTTTGTTTGAGAATTAACTGTTTACAAGGAAATTTCAGAGCCATTTTTCACACTAAAAAATTAACATTGGATCTGGACTCACCTGGTGAAAGCCAGGTCTCTAGTACTTTATATGTCAGAATCTATTCCCCAACACACTGAAAGTGGAGAAAGTACCACCATCAGTTCCACACATTTAGTTATTAGAAGGCAAAGGAGAGAAGGAGAGAGAAGGAGAGAGAGGAGAGAGAGAGAGGAAGAGAGAGAGAGAGAGAGAGAGAGAGAGAGAGAGAGAGAGAGAGAGAGAGGAGAGAAGAGAGAAGAAAGACACACACAGACCTTATCACATGAAAGAGCCACATCTATCACTTTAAAAAACCTTTATTACTGTTAAGAAGCAGACCTTTTGAACCTCCTAATGATTTTATTAGGTATTAAGATAACTGAATAAGCCCCTTTTTAGTGCCTGATGTAAATAATCTGGCTTTTAAACCTCTCTAAAGAGGTTAAATAAATGTGAAATGATATGTTAATAAAAATAAGATTAAGTGTTTTTTTTATTTTACAAAAGTGATAATGCTCAGTTGTCTTACGAAGAATACAACTGTGAGTTGAATCTTTGAGAATCAAATCCAAAAATACTCATTCTAAAAACATGATAGCATCCAACCAACTGGAATTTGTACTTCCACGGAAACTACACACTCTTCACACAACATCCCAGTGTTAATCACACACCCCTTCTGGACAACTCACCAACAAAAGGGCTTGAGAGCTTTGGACCTTGAAACATTTGGACCTCCTTTGCATTTCTGTATAAAGATGAGCATACTGCCACCTCGCAGGCAGAAGAACATGTGTCTAGCCAGCAGTGAAGTTCTGTTTCATGAGGCTATGTGAAATGTGATCAATATTTGTGTTCCTCTAATATTCATATGTTGGAAATTTAATCACAGTATGATGAAATTTGGAGATAGAACCACCAACTTAGACAATTAAGTCATGAGGTTAGAGAATCTCTTGGATATTATGAGTGTCCTAAGAAGAGACTGGAGAGTTCTTTTTAGGGCACTAATCTCCACCTTGTGAAGATACAAGAAGTCTGATGTCTGCCACCAAGAAAAAGGCCCTTATCTGAACCTGGCCATGCTCATCATGAGATCTAAAAGTCAGAGGGACCCCAGGCATTGGTGAGAAGAGACAATCCATTCCCAATCCTGCCCATAGAATCTCTAAGCAGAATCAAATGGTTGTTTTATCCCATTAAGTGGTGGAGTAGTATTTTATGAAGCAATAGTAACTGGGGCTTAGACTTAACTTGTTTGCAAGCTTGAAAACAGAGTCATATTTATCCTGGGGTTTTTTATGGACCATAAAAACCTCTCCTCTCTACAAGTTGAGAGCTTAAGTGGGAACCAACTTGGAATTACATGGGCTCAAAGTGGCTCACAATAAAGATGTGGCTTTCTTCTGAAGCACTAATGTTCAAAAGTAAATAAAGGTCAATTTTATATTTCCTTAAAGCAATTTCTCAATACTAATACCTTGAAGGATTGAATTATCTTTGAAGAAAACCTTAAAAGAGTGATGAGTCTTCCCTGCCTTATACAAATCTGATACATACCTTTATCACCTCTTCTACTGTTTTGTCTTACCCCATGTCATCACCAGCATACGACCTTCTCCTAGAGCCATTGATGCTCAGATTTGGACTGAGCCTTCTGATTGAAACCTTTTTCCATACACATAACTGAAAAGAAAAAAGTCACTAATTCCCTCCCTTCTCCATCCTCACATGAGTAAAGTGATGACATATGCCTCAAACTATTCTTTGGCTTTTTCTCCTCTATAGGGGTCAGGTGGCTCAAGGAGACACCTACAGTGTTTCATTCACATCCAGGTGATTAGCTTCTCCACACACAGCTTCTCCCAAATCCACCCCTATGTAGTTTGGTGGTAAGTGATGCCCACATGCCCAGTTGCCCCTTTATAACCCCAGTGAGGAACAGGCCTCTTCAATTTCCTTTGCCCATCAATCTGAGAAAGCAGAAAACACAATTTCCTCCTACATCAGGCTACAGAGAAAGTGCATCTTGTTTGGAATCAGACACTTGCTCCAGAGGATGACAGTTTGATTCTAATCCCCAGGAGTCAAAAAAGCAATCAAAGCAGGAAGCAGATACAAAGCTCTCACCCTTCAGGCCACCAAACGGAGTTGCTCTTAGGTCAGCTCATCCTGGGAAAAGGAGAAAAACATTTGATGAAATGGCAAATTTCAGTGACAACAGAAAAAACACCTGCATTATAGATGGAAGTTCTCTGGAGAAGACAAAGGAAATATTCAAAGGCCAAGGAATGATTTAAGACGAAGAAAACAACTATAAACAACAATAAAATCTTCAAATATTATCTATAAAGTGGTTGCTTATTACCACTCTTGTTTGAATTGAGCCATCTTTATCAAAAGGTACAGGGACAGTAACAAAGTAACATTTCCCCAAGGTTTTACCCACATAATAAGCCTATTGGGCTGTTTTCAGCCACGTTCAATTTATAGAAAATAACATTGGTCCAGGAATCAAAATATTCTGGTACTATCAGGTAGCAAGCATGGTAGAAACACATGGCAGAGGTCCAGCGTGGTGGCACATGCTTGTAATCCTCGTGCTTGGGAGGCAGAGACAGGAGGATCATGCAGGTTCAAAGCCAGCTGCGCTGGCTTAAGAGACCCTGTTTCTGAATAAAAATATATTTAAAAAATAGGTCTGGGAGTGTAGCCCGGAGGTAGAAGGGCTTCCAGGAACCCCAGTACCACACAAAAAAAGAAACACAAAAAGAAACACATGGCAGGTATTTCTACTCTCGATCACACAAGGATCTTCCCATTTGCTGTTTGATTCTCTCATTTGTAAAATGCTAGGGTAGAGCTCTGATCCCCCACTTTGGCATTCTCCATGCACCCATGGGGAGCCAACACCGTGCATGTGGAAAAGAAATGTCAGCATACTGGCATCTGGGCTAATGAGAAGATCCATTAATTATGTTTTACGTGAAATGTGAAATTCAAGGAAAACACCAGGGGATATTAGCATTGCTAAGCAGTGTCTTGTGTCATTTTAAAAAATATGTTCATTCCTGCTCTATTGCTAATCATTATAGAGAATCTGGGTAATTAGTTAACATCTCCTAGCCTCATTACTTTAGTTTTGTGTTTGTAACATGCTGCTCTTGGTCTTCATGACCTCTGAAGAATGCTACAAACCAGTGGACTATTTGTGAGTGTACACTAAGGCAAAATCAACAACCTGTTATCTACACTTCTACTCCTAGGTATAAACTAAAGAAAATGTATTGTTTACAGAATTAAATGTTTGGTTCGCATAAGCAGAGAGCATTAGCCAGAGTTTCTGCTCTGCTTTGAGCCATTATAGAAATAGGATGGTTGGTTATGGTACTTTTATGAGGAACACTGTAAATGTATACATTCAGTGATCATCATAGTACAGTTATAGGTTTCAAATGTTCACATCTTAAGTTTTTAAATTTAAACATCTAAAATTTTTAAAATTTAAAATAGGTGTATTCATGTAGCAAAAAACAAGGAGACTCTTTGGAGGTGAATTTATGGGTTTCCAAACTGAATATCATAAGCAAATTGGAGGATATAAAACGGCCTCCTGTTTTACAATAGTTCTTTGTGGAGTCAAGTATAGCACAGGCTTACTATCCCTTCTCTCTCTTTTGTAGTATACTGGGCATGAAGAATGGTGTAAAGGTTACCATTCCCTGACTTGTACCCATAAAGATTGGCTCAGGTCTTCTTTATCCCTAAACCTATCAAAATCAGAGAGAGAGAAGGTGACAGATGACAGAGTATACTGTTTTTTTCTCAGACACTTGTCGCATGCAGATCTTCTGTTTTCTCCTGTTTAAGACCTAAAATAAGGTAATGATTGAGAAACTCTCTATCTATGGGTTTCATCTTGGGTTTGAATCCCAGATACTATTGCTCTATCTTGAGTCTTTCTGCAAATTACTGAACATTTCTGTTTCTCGCTTTTCTCATCTTTAAATGAGAATCAGTTTAACTTACTTCCTGGGATTTCTTTGTGGATTAAGTTAAATTAGATGAGTAAAACATGGAAAGTCCTTGCATTTATGTTGTCAGCTACCCAGTGTATGTTTGGTACTCAGTCAGGATTATCACTGCTGTGACACAATAAGCCATACCACACACAATTTAGAGGAAGGAAGATTGATTTGCTCACAGTTTTGGAGATTTCAGTGTTCAGTTCATGTCAGGCTGGATTTGCAGAGCTCAAGGCAGGAAGAAGAAAAAAGGAGAGAACAAGGCCCCTATACCACAGAGCCTGGAACCAAGGTGACACAAAGACACAAGCACAGTCTCTAAGGCCACATCCCCAGGGACTTACCTCCTCTAGCCATATCTAGAGTAAATACCTACCTACCTAGGTTACCACCCAGTAAATTTATTGCAATCCTCATGACTGAATTATATCACCTTGAACATTATTACATGAGTCCTTCAGAGAACATTCTATTCTAACCATAATACCAGTAATAAATAGAAAAATTGGATTTGGTCCCATATATTCCTGGCCATTTGACTATATCACACTCATGTCTAGAACCTGCAAATGTCTAGAGCATGCAAGTAGTTTCTTATTAAGGTGATATTCTAGTTTTTAAAGGCATTTTCTTGTTCCTGTTGTATTTTTAGCAAAGTTTGATTAATGCACTATAAGTGATGCATATACAGTTTTCCAATTAGGGTAATTGCTATTTCATATTATAATCACAATTTTATGCAGATAGTGGGCTGGGAGGCTTTCCTACGTCCTTGCAGATTCACTGTCCACTTCTTTCCACTCTGATCTGTATTACCTGTTAAACTAAAAACACTTTTATGGGAGCAAGAAGGCCTGAAATCTAAAGACCAGTAGGTTTGCCTTTTCCCAATCATGCTGTGTTAATGACTGAAATTGATTTTCCAAGAGTCAAAATTAAGCAGTAAGAGATGATTAAATAAATCTCTCTTGGATACTTATAATTAAAATAAAAAATTCTTGTTTTATATTATAATAAGAGAGCATTTAAAATCTTATAGGAAAATATGACCAAGGAGATATGACCAAAGACCATGCTTTTAGGTGCCCTAGGACAGAAACACATGTTCAAAGGTTGGATTTTTAAAGTTCTGGAGATAAAAAGTAAGGCTAAGTGCTTAAAAGTGCAAAATGGGTATTTTTAGCTGTGGAAATGTGTAATGGAAAAAACAGGTAGGGGGGAATTGATTAGGTAGGCAGAAAGAGAGCAAATATCTGAGTAAACACAGTATATTTGCATGGGCAGAACCAGGGAAAGAAAAGGGGAAATAAAAGGCAAGGCAAAAATAAAATTACTTTCTACAGGTGCCATAAATTTTGCGTAAAGAGAATATATTTGGGGGGTGACCCCCTAGAATGCCCTTCCTTATTTAATAAAATTTTATCCACAAAATAAAATATTAATAAAATTTTAATAAAAGCTTACCTGAAGGCTCGGCTCAGTTTCATAGTTTATTCTTCAACTGGCTGACATTGCTGTAGTCAACCAATCTCTTAGAAATTCACTTCACCAGGGCGGGGGTCGCGGGCTGGGCACGCCAGATGGGGCCCGGGTCGCGGGACTCTGGGACCCTGCCGAACTGCGCGTAGCACGCCAGACCCCTGGAGAAACCAGGCCCAGTAAGACGCTGGGTTCTGGGCAGGGGTTGCGCGCGGCGCACAAAAGCCGGGGCCTGGGTCGCGGGACCCTGGGCCCCAGGCCGAACTGCGCGTAGCACGCCAGACCCCTGGAGAAACCAGGCCCAGAACAGAAAAAGATAAAGAAAAATATCGGAGAGGTGGTAAGAAAGCCGTTATGGATGCCAGGACACTGGAGATGCAGACAAAACTTATCTAAATGCACTGGAACTTATGGAAAAATTCGCCGTGAAAGAGGACTGCTATTTCTCTATATTGTTAAGAATCTCAGACATCACATATAAGGAGAGAGTTTAGCGGAGACCAAGGAGAAATGCGGTGTTGAAAGAGTTCTTCGCGATGGTGGTGGAGACTTGTATTCAGGAGAAGCAGAAACCGGATCTTACCAACTTTATTTTTTTGGAGAAATTACACTAAATGTCGAATGCTACCATCACGCATGCTTAGGAACACTGGACAACTTTCAGAGTGGAAAAAGAGCCTGGGAAGGATTTGAAACGGTGGAGGCAGTGACAATGCCAGTGGCCAATATTCGGGGGAGGCAGAGATCTGATACATTACAACTGGAACCTTTGAAATAATAACCACAGAGACAGTGATCAGAACCTGCTGAGGGGTTAGGCGGGCGCTGGGGCCAGTGGCCGACATCTGAGCTTGCTGTGAGGCAAGGCCACTACTGAGGCCTCCGTGGCCAGGATTGGAACCTGCAGAGGGGTTAGACCGATGCTGGGGCCAGCGAGGCCGGCATTGGAGCCTGCCATGATGCAAGGCTTGTGCTAGGGCCTCCGAGGTCGGGTCCGGAACTTGCTGAGGGGTTAGGCCGGTGCTGGGGTCAGCGAGGCCGGCATCGGAGCCTGCCGTGAGGCAAGGCCAGTGTTGGGGCCCCCGAGGACGGGACCGGAGCCTGCTGAGGGGTTAGGCCGGTGCTGGGGCCAGCGAGGCTGGCATCAGAGCCTGCCATGAGGCAAGGCCGGTACTTGGGCCTCCGAGGCCAGGATAAGAGCCTGCCGAGGGGTTAGGCCGGTGCTGGGGCCTCCGAGGCCAGGATAAGAGCCTGCTGAGGGATTAGGCCGGTGCTGGGGCCAGCGAGGCCGGCATTGGAGCCTGCCTTGAGGCATGACCAGTGCTGGGGCCTCCGAGGCCGGGATCGGAGCCTGCCGAGGGGTTAGGCCGCTGCTGGGGCCAGTGAGGCCGGCATCGGAGCCTGCCTTGAGGCAAGGCCGGTACTGGGGCCTCCGAGGTTAGGACAAGAGCTTGCCGAGGGGTTAGGCCGGTGCTGGGGCCAGCGAGGCCGGCATCGGAGCCTGCCGTGAGGCATGACCAGTGCTGGGGCCGCTGAGGCCGGGATCGGAGCCTGCCGAGGGGTTAGGCCGCTGCTGGGGCCAGCGAGGCCGGCATCGGAGCCTGCCGTGAGGCAAGGCCGGTACTGGGGCCTCTGAGGCCGGGATCGGAGCCTGCCAAGGGGTTAGGCCGCTGCTGGGGCCAGCGAGGCCGGCATTGGAGCCTGCCGTGAGGCAAGGCCGGTACTGGGGCCTCCGAGGCCAGGATAAGAGCCTGCCGAGGGTTTAGGCCGGTGCTGGGGCCAGCGAGGCCGGCATCGGAGCCTGCCGTGAGGCATGACCAGTGCTGGGGCCGCTGAGGCCGGGATCGGAGCCTGCCGAGGGGTTAGGCCGCTGCTGGGGCCAGCGAGGCCGGCATCGGAGCCTGCCGTGAGGCAAGGCCGGTACTGGGGCCTCCGAGGCCAGGATAAGAGCCTGCTGAGGGGTTAGGCCGGTGCTGGGGCCAGCGAGGCCGGCATCGGAGCCTGCCTTGAGGCAAGGCTGGTACTGGGGCCTCCGAGGCCAGGATAAGAGCCTGCCGAGGGATTAGGCCGGTGCTGGGGCCAGCAAGGCCGGCATCGGAGCCTGCCGTGAGGCAAGGCCGGTACTGGGGCCTCCGAGGCCAGGATAAGAGCTTGCCGAGGGGTTAGGCCGCTGCTGGGGCCAACGAGGCCGGCAGCGGAGCCTGCCGTGAGGCATGACCAGTGCTGGGGCCTCCGAGGCCGGGATCGGAGCATGCCGCGGGGTTAGGCCGGTGCTGGGGCCAGTGAGGCCGGCATCGGAGCCTGCCGTGAGGCAAGGCCGGTACTGGGGCCTCCGAGGCCAGGATAAGAGTCTGCCAAGGGGTTAGGCCGGTGCTGGGGCCAGCGAGGCCGGCATCGGAGCCTGCCTTGAGGCATGACCAGTGCTGGGGCCTCCGAGGCCGGGATCGGAGCCTGCCGAGGGGTTAGGCCGCTGCTGGGGCCAGCGAGGCCGGCATCGGAGCCTGCCGTGAGGCAAGGCCGGTACTGGGGCCTCTGAGGCCGGGATCGGAGCCTGCCGAGGGGTTAGGCCGCTGCTGGGGCCAGTGAGGCCGGCATCGGAGCCTGCCGTGAGGCAAGGCCGGTACTGGGGCCTCTAGGC
This sequence comes from Muscardinus avellanarius, assembly GCF_963383645.1. Classification (NCBI taxonomy): domain Eukaryota; kingdom Metazoa; phylum Chordata; class Mammalia; order Rodentia; family Gliridae; genus Muscardinus; species Muscardinus avellanarius. Next base: position 1,249,683 of record NC_137805.1, on the reverse strand, counting down.
CAGGATAAGAGCCTGCCGAGGGGTTAGGCCGGTGCTGGGGCCAGCTAGGCCGGCATCGGAGCCTGCTGTGAGGCAAGGCCGGTACTGGGGCCTCCGAGGCCAGGATAAGAGCTTGCCGAGGGGTTAGGCCGGTGCTGGGGCCAACAAGGCCGGCAGCGGAGCCTGCCGTGAGGCATGACCAGTGCTAGGGCCTCCGAGGCCGGGATCGGAGCATGCCGAGGGGTTAGGCCGGTGCTGGGGCCAGCGAGGCCGGCATCGGAGCCTGCCGTGAGGCAAGGCCGGTACTGGGGCCTCCGAGGCCAGGATAAGAGCCTGCCAAGGGGTTAGGCCGGTGCTGGGGCCAGCGAGGCCGGCATCGGAGCCTGCCTTGAGGCATGACCAGTGCTGGGGCCTCTGAGGCCGGGATCGGAGCCTGCCGAGGGGTTAGGCCGCTGCTGCGTCCAGCGAGGCCAGCATCGGAGCCTGCCGTGAGGCAAGGCCGGTACTGGGGCCTCCGAGGCCAGGATAAGAGCCTGCTGAGGGGTCAGGCCAGTGCTGGGGCCAGTGAGGCCGGCATCGGAGCCTGCCTTGAGGCAAGGCCGGTAATGGGGCCTCGAGGCCAGGATAAGAGCCTGCCGAGGGATTAGGCCGGTGCTGGGGCCAGCGAGGCCGGCATCGGAGCCTGCTGTGAGGCAAGGCCGGTACTGGGGCCTCCGAGGCCAGGATAAGAGCTTGCCGAGGGGTTAGGCCGGTGCTGGGGCCAACGAGGCCGGCAGCGGAGCCTGCCGTGAGGCATGACCAGTGCTGGGGCCTCCGAGGCCGGGATCGGAGCATGCCGAGGGGTTAGGCCGGTGCTGGGGCCAGCGAGGCCGGCATCGGAGCCTGCCTTGAGGCAAGGCCGGTACTGGGGCCACTGAGGCCGGGATCGGAGCCTGCCGAGGGGTTAGGCCACTGCTGGGGCCAGCGAGGCCAGCATCGGAGCCTGCCGTGAGGCAAGGCCGGTACTGGGGCCTCCGAGGCCAGGACAAGAGCCTGCCGAGGGTTTAGGCAGGTGCTGGGGCCAGCGAGGCCTGCATCGGAGCCTGCCTTGAGGCATGACCAGTGCTGGGGCCTCTGAGGCCGGGATTGGAGCCTGCCGAGGGGTTAGGCTGCTGCTGGGGCCAGCGAGGCCGGCATCGGAGCCTGCCTTGAGGCAAGGCCGGTACTGGGGCCTCTGAGGCCGGGATCGGAGCCTGCCGAGGGGTTAGGCCACTGCTGGGGCCAGTGAGGCCGGCATCGGAGCCTGCCGTGAGGCAAGGCCGGTACTGGGGCCTCCGAGGCCAGGATAAGAGCCTGCTGAGGGGTTAGGCTGGTGCTGGGGCCAGCGAGGCCGGCATCGGAGCCTGCCTTGAGGTAAGGCCGGTACTGGGGCCTCGAGGCCAGGATAAGAGCCTGCCGAGGGGTTAGGCCGGTGCTGGGGCCAGTGAGGCCGGCATCGGAGCCTGCCGTGAGGCATTACCAGTGTTGGGGCCTCCGAGGCCGGGACTGGAATCCTGCCAAGGGGTTAGACTGGTGCAGGGGCCAATGGCCAGCATCGGAGCCTGGCGTGAGGCAAGTTCACTCCTGCGGCCTCCAAGGTCGGGACAAAAGCCAGCTTAGGGGTTTGACCGGTTTAGGGGCCAGCGAGACCAGAACTGGGTCCTCCCATGAGGCAAGGCCGCTGCGTGAGCCAGCGAGGTCTGGATCAGTCCACTGAGTAGCCAGGGCACTACTGGGACCATCAAGAGTGGGATTGGTACTTGCAACGCAGCATGCACAGAGAAATATCGCAGAAAATATAAATCAGACGCTTCCCTTAATCAGCAATAACTAGGAGGAAACGGGCAACAGGAAGAGGTTGAGCTATAGAAAGGGCCCTATAGTGAAGCAACTAATGTGACCAATCAGAGGGTATGTAATACTGGAGGACGGAGCCTCTTTAAAATGCAGGAGGTACATAAACAAATGTATCAAAGTAAATCACCAAAGAAGTGTGGGATGGAGGGAGGGGGAGGGAATGGGACGGGGGCTGCAGGAGGGCTAATTGGATGATGTGTGCTTGTATATCCTCTCAAGTCTTGTACTCCAATGTGATTGATATATGACTACAATGCACCAATTTAAAAAATAAATTAATTAAAAAAAAAAAAGGAGGATTAGTAGAAATTGTTGACACAATATAGAAGGGCTAAAGGCAGAAAACAGGTTGGAAAAGAGCATTTGTGGGATCCTGGAACAAGAGTTTTAACATTAAAGAGATAAGTGTTTTACAAGAAAAAAAAATATATATATATATAAATATATGATAGTTTCACCTAAAAAAAAAGAAAAAATATTCTCTGGTAAGAAAGAAAGCAAAAAGAAATATTGAAATGTTATCCTTAAGTTATCAAAAGCTTGGCATCAGACAAATGAAACTGTTATGTGAGATTATCATTTTTTAATTTTGGATAAATTGCTATAATACTAGATGTCAACCACTAAGCCAAGTATGGGAAGGAGGGATGGGGAGAGAATGGGGTGGGGATCGGGTGGGGGCTGACTGGCGATGTGTGCATGTAAGTCTACAAAAGTTTTTTTTTGTATCCCACTATGATGTATGAATACAGTGCACCAATAAAAAATTAAAAAAAAAAAAAAAAAAAAAAAGAAATTCACTTCACCATGCCTTTCAGAATAAAGCCCCACTTCCTGGCTTTAGATTCACACTTTGTGGCATTCACCTGTCCGGCTTTTCTTCAGCCCCACTTACTCACTGGCAGTTCATTCTCATGTCATGCTATGCCTGAGTTGCTCTACTTCCTCTGCCAGAAATATCCGCATCGTCCTGCTGTCCCATTCTTCTTGCTTATTAAACTGCACCCCAAGACAATTGATGCATTAAGAGGCCAAGAGAACACATTAACTTCCATAGCACCATAACTTAGCAACACTAAAGTTAAAGCCTTTGTTAGATATAAAATATCCTCCCAAAAGCTCATAGATTGGTGTTCAGAGTTGATGAAATTGAGTCTTGAGGGTTGTAATCTCATCAGTAGGCAAATTCACTATTTAGTAGTAATAAAGGATTTATTTATCTGGGTAGTGTGGCCTGATGGGGTGTGGCTAGAGAAGGTGTGTTTCTTGTGGTGTGGCTTTAGGGATTGTGTGTATCTTTGAATCCCTTTGCTTGTAGTGAGAATGTTGACTAAGACATTCTTTTGATGAGACTAAGCTGATGCTTCATGGGGAAGGGCTTAATTTTTGTGGATGACCATTTATTTTGTGGCTATGGTAGACTGAGTCACTGCTATGCACTATTTAGATGGCTCAGGCTGGCAGAGGATTCAGTGCTCAGCTCTCAGGAAACTGGGTCACCTGTGATACCATGTCAAATCTTCAAGAATCCACAGTTTGGGGAGGGAGTGTGCTGGGCACCGCAATCAAATGAATTTACTGCTGGTAGATGGCGATTTGTTGCATTTTGCATTCTCTGATGTACAATGTCTTTGATTGCTAGCACTACCATTTCAGGTTTGACATCTTTTTATGGGGAACATCTGTGGCATGCAGCATATCTCTTCATACCAGCAAAAAAGCAGACAAGGCGCAGCTAATTATTTTTAATTCAGATTGTACAGTGACATATACATACCAGTTATGCTTCAGCTAGTTATGCTTGAATCATCTTTTAACTTTAACAAATCCTTGCTTCTTATCCAGTTTCTTTCTCTTGTTTGTTCTCTCTCATACCTTTGTGTCCACCTGAACTTCTTGGGGTTCTGAGTTGAAACCAAAAAGATGGTTATTTCTCATTTTATTGAGGGACCTGGCTTTTTAAATATGGCTAAGCAGGAAAGCCAAGCATGGCTCAGCAGGACCACCCTTCCCACAGTTGTGCCTGTGCTTCTGTAAATGTCTTTCTTTTGACATTTTCTGTCATTATTGCCATCTGAGACCCTGCCATAGTCCTCAGGAGGTCCCACGGGGGAAAGAAGACAAATAAATATCTCTATATCAAAACAGTTTTTATTTATCTTATTAGTACCAAGGAATGAAGTCAGGGACATTCTACCTCTGAATTACACCCTCACCCCTTTTTATTTTTTACTTTTTTTTCTCGTAAGTATCTTTTATTTTTTTTCAATCAATGTATGTTTTATTTCTAAAAAAAAAAAATCGGTCTCCTCTCAGTTAGATTGACAAGAAGTTCAATGGATCAGTCTATTAGTTGGAAAATTTCGACTTTTGGCATGCCAAACAGAAGACAACAACCAAGTGTATTTGGAATGATGGTCAAGGATTTGATTTCAGCGCTCTTTACTTTGTGGAATTGGTGTCAGTTTGCTTCTGGTATTCATTAGATTCTATCTTGGTTATTCCATTTAAAAGGTATCTTTAGATGTACAAAGACCTCATTGAAAAATAGTGAATTTCAACGAGGCAGTCAATAGAGGAGTTATCCTTTTCCTTTTTATTAATTTTTATTTTTTAACAATTTTTTATTGAACATAAATAGTATACATTTAAACTATATTTGGTGCCCTCTCTCACCCCTTTTTAATTTTTAATTTTGAAACAGGGTATTACCACCCTGAGGGGAGCTTTGAAGCTGTGATTCTCCTGTCTCAGCCTTCCAACTACCGAGCTAGCTGAGGGGAGCCTTGAAGCTGTGATTCTCCTGTCTCAGCCTTCCAACTACCGAAAAAACAGAAATGCACCTCCACACCTGGCTCACAATGACTTTTATTTTTTTAATTAGTCTTTACCAGAAATAATACCAAATGAGTCCCTGTGAGAAGAATTTCAAGCATCAATATTGGTTTTTTGAGAAGCAAAGGAGTATTAGCTCCTCAGCACTGTACTGACGTCCAAATATTAGTTCTAGTTAATGTGCTATTGTTGCAGAATCCTGAGCAAGATGGTTTATAGCTCTGGCCATAGTTGTTTTAGTATAAAAGAAGGAAATATATACCAAATGGTATGCACATTGTTATAGGTCTAAAACTCTGCATAGTAGTGAATGGAAATTTCTAGAACAACTATATTTCCCATACCTTGATTTAGAACATAGCACAGAGCCACTAACAAGGCAATATGCTCTGGAGATGTGTGATTACATCTGGGAATGCCTTGACTAATAGAATATGGCAGACAATACATATCTCCATGCCCAGTTCATAAGAGCAGATTACACATTCTGTCTATTGAAATATTTAAGACTGCTTTCCCAAAGAGAGCCAGTTGCCTCATAAGTGACAGAAGTGTGACATCCCAGAGACCACCATGCCATGAGAAGCCCAAGCCAACATGCTTTGGAGGTTGAGACAATATGTGGAAAGAGAAACAGGCCAAGGAGCTCAGGGACCTAGTATGTGGGTGAAGAAGCCATCCTAGATATAAATCTTCCAACACCTGGTAGGAAGATTTGTAATCTAAAATAGAGAATATGTTGAACCTCAAGATGCTTTGTTCAGCCCGGCATGGTGGCGCAGGCTTGTGATCCCGGCATTTGCGAGGCTAAGACAGGAGGATCTGGGTTTGCGGCCAGCCTCAGCTACTTAGTGAGGTCCCCTGCAACTCAGTGAGACCCTGTTTCAAAATAAAGAATAAGAAATAGGGCTAGGGGTGTAGCTCGAAGGTAGAATGTCCCTGGGTTCCATCCCCAGTACCGCAAAAAAAAAAAAAAAGGATGGTTTGTTCAGCTTGATTCTTTTCAAGTACTGTGTATAGTTTTATGTCTATATTCATAAGTCTTGGTGTGTAGTTTTAATTTCTTATAATGTTAAGCTGGTTTTGGTATTAGGGTAGAAATAGCCTCATAGATCAAGGTAGAAAGTGCTCACTATATTTCTAGATGATACTGTAGAGAATTGGTATTGTTTCCTTTTTATGAACTTGGCAAAATTTACTAGTGAAAAGATTAATTATTGATTCAATTTACTTAATAGCTATAGGGCTGTTTAAGTTATCTATATTTCATTAAATGAATTTGGTAGGTAGTATCTTTCAAGAAATTGGTCCAATTTGTGCAAATTATCAAATTTGTGATTACAGTATTGTTTATACTATTTCTTTATTTTTCATTTAATGTGGATAATTCATTTCTGACATTAGTAAATTTTTATCTTCTTTTTTTGATTAGCGTTGCAAGAGGCTTATGAATTTATTGTTCTTTTCCAAGAACCAGCTCTTTATTTAATCAATTTTTGTTATTTCCTTGTTTTCTCTTGCATTGATTTCTGCTCTAATTTTTTTTAAGTGCAATAACTTTTACTTTTAATTGTGGTACTAGGGATTGAAGAGACATTCTACCTCCAAGTTACACCCCAGCCCTCTTTTATTTTAATTTTTAAAACAATATATTGTTAGGTTCATTAGAGTTTCACTACTTGCTGAGGCTGTCCTTGAACCTGTGATCCTCCTATCTCAGCTCCCCAAGCACTGGGATTATAGCTGTGCACTAGTCATCAACTTTTTTATTTTTTAAGTGGTGCATTATTATCATACAGCATGATGAAGTTCAGAGCAACAGAGACAAACATGCACCTTCCCTTTAGTTTCCCTTTCCACCTTGCTCCCCCTGTCAATACTCAATATTGAAATTGCCATTTTGTGTATGTACATTATTTCCCTTGAAGTGTTTTCTTTGTCAAATACCCCTTCCTGCACACAGCTCCCTCCATAGGCCCCCTCCAGCACTCCACTGAGGTTTTTTCCCTTTATTTAGAGTCCCTTTTGTATCCCAGAAAAACATCTGACTCTTCATTTCTGTGACTGAACAATTTCACTTAGCGTAATATTCTCTAATTTCATAGTTTCCTGAAAGTGACACGATTGTGTTCTTCTTTATGGCTAAGCAGAATTCCATCATGTGTATATCCCTAATTTTAATCTATTCATCCTTTGTTAGACACCTAGGCTGTTTCTATAATTTGGCTATTGTGAATTGTGCTGCTATAAACACAGATATGCATGCATCACTATAGTAATCTTGTTTCAACCAACAATGTATCAAAGCTACTATTTGGTTGAAGTTAGATGAAATCTCAGTGCACTTTTGATTTGCATCTCTCGATTGCTATGATGCTGAACATTTTTTATATTTTATTGGCCATTTGTATTTCTTTATTTATGAAGTGTCTAATTAGTTTACTCACTCTATATTTGGGCATTTTTTAGTGTTAACTTTCTTAAATTCATTGTATCTTCTAGATGTTGATTCTCTATCAGAGAGTAGCTGGCAAAGATCTCTCATTCGAAAATCTTAATAATACTTAAAAATGGCACATTGTAATCATACATCATGATGACGTTCAGAGAAGCAGAGACAGGCATGCACACAGTGTTTTGTGACCTTCCCTCCAGCTTCCACCTCACGCCCTCCTCACTTAAAAATTAAAGTAATTTTAATTTTTAAGATTATTGCTTTCTCTTAAGGTTCTTGATGATTTCCTTTGCTGCACAGAAGATTTTTAGTTTATTGCAATCCAATTTATTAATTCTCATTTCAATTTCTTGTGCCTTCGGGGTCTTATCACTAAGACTGGTAATTTCTACCAGTGGTTAGATTGATTCTGTGCTCCTAGTAATTTCAGTCTGCAGTGTAATTTCCAGGTCTTTGATCCATCTTCAGTTAACTTTTTTGCAGGATGAGATGGGTTGTAATTCCATTGTTCTACAAATGAATAGGTTTTTAAATTTTTTTTTTTATTGGTGCGTTGTAGTCATACATCTTAATGGGGTAAAGATGAAAAGCTTATCTTTTCTCCAGTATATATATCTGGCACCTTTGTCAAAATTAATTGCCAGTTTGTAGATTTGTTTCTGAATCTTCTGTTATGTTTCATTGGTACAGGTGTCTGTTTTGGGCCAATCTTTTATAATTTTTTAAACAAGATTAGGTGTCAAGTACCCATTTTTTTTTTTTTTTCGGGTCTGGGGATGAAACCCAGGGGCTTCGACCTCCGAGCTACAGCCCCTGCCCTATTTTTTATTCTTTATTTTGAAACCGGGTCTCACTGAGTTGCGGAGGGCCTCACTAAGTAGCTGAGGCTGGCGGTGAACCTTGATCCTGTGGTCTCTGCCTCCCGAATGCTGGGATTACAAGCGTGCACCACCACGCCCCGCTTGTCAAGTGCCTTTTCAGCTTCTATTGACATCATCATGTGCACTGCCATCTTTAATCCGTCTCTTTACATCTATTTTTTAGTTTTCTCTGGTTGAATCTTAGGTTGTTTTACATATCTTTCTTTTTATCTCATATATGTATTTGATGTTATGAAATTCCTCTCTAAGCACTTTCAGTGCCTCCTACAATTTTGATGTTTTATTTTCATTTTATTTAGTTCAAATAGTTTTATGCATATTTCTCTTGTTTTTAATTCATTGTTTAATTTAGATGTGTGTTTATTCTTCATATATTTGGTGATTTTTTTTTCAAATATATTTCTCTTATTGATTTCTCTTATTCTATTTCTTATATATATATTTCTTATATATATATGATTTATCTTATGTATTTCTCTTATTAACTCCATTATGGTCTGAGAACATTTGTCAATTTATCATGGTGTAGTATCATTCTTTATCCTTGACAATTTTTTTTTCATGGTACTGGGGTTCCTGGAAACCCTTCTACCTCTGGGCTACACTCCCAGACCTATTTTATATATTTTTTTAAATTTGGAAACAGGGTCTCTTAAGCCAGCCTTGTTGGCTTCAAACTAGCGCGGTCCTCCTGTCTCTGCCTCCCAAGCGCAGGGATTACAAGCATGCGCCACCATGCCGGGCAACAATTTTTCTTGTTTTAAACACTGCTTTATATAAAATTAATATAGTTACTTCAGTATTTTGTGTGTGTGTGTGTGTGTGTGTGTGTGTGTGTGTGTGTGTGTGATACTAGAAATTGAACTCAGGGCTGTACCTCTGAGCTACTTCTATATCAGCATCCCAAGTATATGCTACCATCCCCAGTTTGATTAGCATTAGAAGGCAATATTTTTCTCTATTCTCTAATTTTAACTTTCAGTATTGATATTTAAAGTGGGTTTCTTCCCCTAAGCAGCAAAAACTAGGAGGAAAGGGGCAACAGGAAGAGGTCGAGCTATAGAAAGGGCCCTATAGTGAAGCAACTAAGGTGACCAATCAGAGGGTATGGAATAGGGGAGGATGGAGCCTCTGTAAAACACAGGAGGTACATAAACAAATGTACCAAAGTTAATCACCAAACAAGCATGGGATCGAGGGAGGGGGAGGGAATGGGAAGGGGGCTGGATGAGGGCTAATTGGATGATGTGTGCTTGTATATCCTCTCAAGTCTTGTATTCCAGTGTGATATATGATTACAATGTATCAATAAAAAATAAATAAATAAATAAATAAATAAATAAATAAAGTGGGTTCATGCAAACAACAAAAAGGTTTTGTTTTCTTTGTTCTTATCAGATAATTTCTGTCATTGAGTTGGTGTATTTAGATTGCTTATTTAAAGAGATTGTTGGCATATTAATTTAACAGCAGCCTCAACTAAAAGAGAACATTCTTTAAGTACGAGGTCTTACTACTCATCAAGGCAGAGTACAGTTTCATTTAAGAAGAATCACTAGAATCTTTAAAAAAAAATAATATCCAGTGGCTCTACCTGAATATATTTAAGACTGAATTGTAAAAGTTTGAACAGATGAAAGATTACTTTTCCTTCTTCACCTACTTTGTTGACGTTTGTTACCGTTGTAATTGTCATTGCAGTGAATAAAAGAAAAATGACAATGTGAAATAGAAGATGGTAAACAATTGCCTTTTTATGTCAGAAAGTTTCCTTTGCGCATGGACCTACCTACTTCTGAGTAGGCACTTTGAACTATTCCGTATATGTACAGAATAGGAGACCCTGGAAATCCTCTCTGTAAACGCCTTGTTGACTTATTTTCCCAGGACCTTAAAAAAAGATTGAAAAATTAAAATTGCTTTTATTGTATGGTTTGCCAAGAAATTAGAAAGTTTCATAAATAGAGCAATTATTTTACACTTTTTATACTTTTATTTGTGCATTGTAATTATACATCATAGTGAGGTTCAAAGTGATACAAACATGCATGCCAAGAACAGTTGGTATGTTTCCCTCTGGATCCCACCTCACTGCCCACACCTCCCTATGCATATTACAGAGATTGGTAGTGATACCTTTATAAAATGGCATATCTAAGACTCCAGGGTGTATATATGCTACATTTTCTTTATCTGTTTAGCTGTAGATGGACAGCTAATTTGGTTCCATAATTTGGCTATTGTGAATTGTGCCTTTATAAAATAAATGTGCCTGTATCAATATAAAAAACTTTCTCTATCTCAGCAGAAATAGAAAACCCAATAGCAAAAGGTAGTCTGTAGTAATAGACATTAGGAAAGCTACTTCATACACAGCCCCCATCAGATTTTGTCTTCCTCTGCTCTGGGCTTCCTTTTGCCTTCCATCTATCCCAGTCCTCCTGATTTCTCTTGTTAGATTCTGGGGCGTGTGACATCACCCAAGTGAAATGATTTCTAGAATCCAAGCAATTTTAGATCTAGCAAAGAGAGACACAATACTTGTTTCTCGAAAAGCCAATGCTCTGTAGGAGTTACATGACCTGCCCAAGTTTGTAAAGCACAAGCGAAGCCAGACCTAACAGCTTTTCTCCTTGCTGCCATCTTTCTTTTATAATCACAGACCAACCAGTATATTAGAATGTCGAGTCCCTCCCACAAGTATGGACCTGGCTCTCTAGTTTTATTTTATTGGCAAAAGGAGAGGTCTGAAGGAAGCTTGAGTCACTTTTTATTTCAGCATGTTCTCTCTAGTTAAGCTGTCCTTTGAGTCACGTGTTGTTTTTTCCTTTGGGCCTTTAATTGCTGTGGCACGATGTATAAAAATAACTCAAGTTCTTAACATGAGTACTTGCGGCAAGAACACTTGATTATATCTCTCTTCATCTCTGAAAAGACTTTTCCTCCTTGGGGGCTTTTCTTCTTTGTGGGGAAAGTCAGCTTCTACCTTAGGGTAGCCCAGGTACAGACCTTCTGCTTATATAAAAATCCCTCTTTCCTCTGCAGACAAAATTGGCTCTGGCTCTGTGGCAAAGCTGTGACCATGCTGACTGCTTCTTGAATGGGGTCAGAGTAAGGCAGCCTCTCTATGAGACTCCCTGGCTCCTGGCTGGGCTATGTCCCATGGCTATAGTTTAGGAGCTGGCTGCACTGGTTTATTTTTCTCCTTTTGAGTTTAGTGCTTCTGTCCAGCTTTTATCCTGGGGATGTTTGTTTACTGTATCCAATCCTCTAACTCAGTCAATATTTGTTTTCTGCATCATTAACCCTCTTCCCTTGCTAGGTATTAACCTCATTTTTACATTTCTTGCTCACTTTCATTCCCTTTTAATTCTCCCACTGTTAAATTTATTTTAATATTCTGTAACAAAAATTACCATTTATTTTATCTAGGATCCCATCATCTGACTCCTGACTCTAAATCCCCCTTACTTCCTCTATATAGCCACGTGTTGCCTGAAAGCATAAATCATGAACTTTTTGACACGTTCCTTTTTCTTTTTTTAATTTTTGGTATAAGGCTTTCTAATTAATTTTATCTCTTGATGAAGGCAGAGCCCACCTGGAAAACCTCAAAGGCTATGAAGCTGTCACTTAGCAACAATACCTTCTAAGTTTATTAGCTTCAAAGAATTGCCCCCCTCTGAATGTTGCCTCTGGAATCAGTGGCTTAAGAACTTTTCTGCCTCTGACATCAATAAGAAATGATGCGGACTTCACACCTGTTGTTCCCTTTGCTTAGAAATCTGGGCTTCTACTTCTAGTTTAATTTTTCCTCAGAGCTCAAGTTGTGAATGAGCATCATGACCATGGAGAAGAATGCCTTAGCCCTACATATACCAAAGTATAATTATGTTAATACACTTTGATCAGTCCTCAAGTCTCTAATCCAGAACTCTCCTTTGGATTCCAAACTTTGATACCCAGTAGGCATCTTAAATAAGCACAAGAGAACTCATCTTTGCTTCGCCCCACCTTGTTTATTCCTTAGTGTCTTCCATTTCAAGAAATGCACCACTATTTACTCAACTATATACGCTGCATCACTCAAACCAAGAATCTTAAAGTCTCTAAGGCTGGAATTGGTAGAATATAGCTTGAGGTGGGCATTCTTGTCCACATGATAATGATACATTCTTTTTTTTGGGGGGGAGAGAGAAACATTCATTCTTTAATCATTAAGTATGACATTAGTGATGATTTTTATTTTTTTAATTGGTATATTGTAATCATGTATCACATTGAAATACAAGACTTGAGAGGATATACAAGCACACATCATCCAATTAGCCCTCATCCAGCCCCCATCCCATTCCCTCCCCCTCCCTCGATCCCATGCTTGTTTGGTGATTAACTGTGATACATTTGTTTATGTACCTCCTGTGTTTTAAAGAGGCTCCATCCTCACCTATTCCATATTCTAATGAAGGCCCCAAGGAAAATGCTATAAGGCTACAAGGGAAGCTGGACAGGGCAGGAGACAGAGCTGGCAAAGCTGTGAGTGTAGCTGAACCTGGCTTCAGCCTGATGGCACAGGGAGCTGTGCACTTGGCAACACAGCTTTGTCTTAGCTCCAGGCAAGGGGGCTGGGCTTTGTTATCCCCATATGAGTGTATCACTGTGATAAGCTTTGTTCTCCCACCCAACATTTCTAGGCTCAATTTAATGAGGCTGATTCTTCCAAGAAGGCAGCAGCTGAGCAGCATAAGAAAGCAACACTATCAACACCTGGAGAAGGGTGTGCCCATCTGGTGTGAGGTAAAGGTGAGCTCCAGCAGTGTCCTATATCCTCCTGGATTCTCTTCCTCTTCTCACTGAGCTGTTCCCCCATTCAACCAGTCAGCAAGTCCTGAGACCTCAACCTTCAGTTGTATCCCAGAACACCCTTCTTCTCGCTATCTTAACCAAGATCATCTAAATGCAAACCACTTTTTTTCACCTGGTCTATGGTGGGTCCTTTTCTCGGTAGTTGTACATCAGAAAAGTAGATATTTGCTCTTGTAGGATTATGATAGCTCCCATTATCTAACCTGGATGGATGAGACTGAGTGGACCAGAAATTCCAAAGAAATAACATATCTGTCCCTCTGTATGGTTCCATACCCATGAATTTGATTAACTATAGATTAAAAAGCAATCAAATTTTCACTGAATATGTACAGACATCTTATCATTATTTCCTAAACAATACCATTTAAAATAATTAACATAGGATGTATATCATGTTAGGTATTGTAAGTCATCTAGGGATGATTTGAATATGCAGGAGTATATGCATATGCTATATACCAGTACAATATAACTTTATATAAAAGACTTAGCATCTTGGATTTTGATAGCTTCAAGTGTCCTAGAATAAATCCTCTGCAGAAACTGAGCTACAACTGTATCCCACAGGAGCAGTTGGTCAACTAAGGAAGGCACACACAAAGGAGATTACACAGGGAACATCAAAGCAGTGGAGTAAAAGCAGGCTGCAAGTTCCACCTCCTCTGTATTCAGGAATTAGAAGGAGCTGATTATTGAAATGGGAGACTGAGGGAATGTGCTGGGGTCCAGTATTCCACCGATGGAGACTTGGAGAGGTTCAGAGATTCTGATCACTGGAACAGACAGTTATAGGGAGTTCATAGGTTCCCAATCTGCCCTGGTGTCTCTGGTGAGGAGGCAGGCAAGGAGTGGTGAAAGGGAAGAGAAGATGATAAAACACTGGGTAAATTTCTACAGAGATGGTATTAGAAGAGAAAATTAGACTGAACTTAGTTGATAAAAAAAATTACAGGGGTATCTGCTTCTCTTAGTTGGCTTCTCTTAGTTGCTTCTCTTAGTTCTCTTAGTGAATTCAAGGCTGAAGCGTGCAGCTTTGGGAAAGATAATTTCCTGCATCTTCATCTCCCTTGTAGATAGCAACAGATATTGTCATGGAGGAATGCCTGTGAAACGAGATGTCTGAATAATATATAGTGAGATCACTGCCAGCTGAAGGCTGCTGAGATCTACCCAGAGCAGAGCAGGGTGGGGCACATCATTAAAGTGCATTGGAGCCCTGTGCTCTCCCTTGTACCATGTTTGGAGGTTGTCCTGGACACACACTCACACACACACACACACACACACACACACACAGAGTTCTGTTACTCACACTATGAAGAATTCTGCTGGCTGTGGCAAGAACATGGGCATTGTCATCTCTGTGTAAGCAGACTCACATGGGCTCATGGAGGAGCTCACAAAAGCTACATTAGCAGTGCTGGAGAAGGTCAGGGTGATGACTTGTAACAGCCATGTGCACCTGGGCTCACAAGCTCACACAGCAGAAGGAAGGGACCATGCCACCAAAAATGCACCAGTGCCCTGGATAAATGGTCCTAACATAGCTGCATGAGTGCATCCCAGAGCTGGACAGGGTGAAAAATGAAGACAGACTCTGAAACCAGAGATCCATGCAATTTTTTCTCTTTTGAAGTAGAATACTGACCCAGTGCAGTGTGAGTTGAGTGGTCACCCACTGGACACCTAGAGATATTGAAAGGACTCATCCTCAAGGCACAAACATTTCCCACCCACAACACCTGACACAGTCCCAGTCTGAAAGAACCTGACAATCTCTACCTTAAAAACCTCATCAAGGAAAAATTTTAATATTTTTAATGCTAGTTTTCTATTTTGCTTATATTGTCTGCAGTGCTGGGTTGTTTTGATTCCCCTATTTGTTATTGTATACTTTTATATGTATTTTCTTCTGTTTTTAAAATCAACTCACTAATTTTATGTATTCTCTTTTCTTCTTCATCATCATCCTCTTTTTCTCTACCTCCTCCTGACCCCCCCCCCTGCATTCTGCACTGGGGATTGAATCCAGGGAAATTCTACCTATAGCTATGCCCCCAATCCTATTTTAAATTTTTAAACAGGGTCTCACTAAGTTGCAGAAGACCTCATTAAATTTCTGAGGCTGGTCTCAACCCTGCAATCCTCCTGTCTCTCTCTCTCTCTCTCTCTCTCTCTCTCTCTCTCTCTCTCTCTCTCCTCTTAAATGCATTAATTGGGTGTTCTTTTCTTATATTTTTTCTTATTTTTATACTTTATCTTTTTCTTCATATTCATTCTTTTATCCTCTTCCTTTTATTTTTCTTCTTTATTTCTATGTTCTCTATAGTTTAAAAATAATTTTGCAATCTTTGTTTGTTACCTATTTAGGTTATTATTATATTATTACTACCTGTGTCTTCTCTTTGGTTAGCAGAATTGTAGAGAACATTTTTGACATGGTGCTATTGTATATAGTTTGATTTCCAGATGTCGCTGATATTACTGGTTGTTATCCTCTCCTTTCGAGGCAGTACTATGGATTGATCATATTACCATGAACATGTTGAGTAGATCCTTTGACACTGAAAAATGCCTCTGACATGAGGCACATACTCATTGAAAAGACACTCATGTAACAGCAGAAGATATATTCTTTCCATAAATCTCAACATAGAAATATAGGAGACATGAGAAGATAAGGTAATAAAATGCCTCCAAAAGTCCATCACCTTTTGGTAACTGAACCAAATATTAAAGTGCAGAAAATGCTGAAGAATTAAAACAAGACCTAAAAAATGAACTAATGAAGATAAAATATGATATGAAAGAGCATATTAATGAGACAGAGATCCTAAAGAAGAACCAATCAGAAATCTTAGAAATAAGAAATAGTTTACTAAATAAGAACTCAGTGGAAATTCTCATCAGTGGACTATTTCAAGCAGAAGAAAGTACATCAGAGTTTGACACAAAGTTGGGTAAATTAGAACACTCACAAAGTAATAAAGGGAAAAGTAAGAAACTATGATCAAAAATTTTAAGAGCTTTGGTACAACAGTAAAAGGCTAAACTTAAAACACAGGTCTTGAGAAAGGAGAGGAAATACATATTAAAGTCACAGAAAATTTGTTCAATATAATAACAGCAAAAATATTACCCTAATCTTTGGAATGAGATGTACATAGAAGTACTGGAGGAATTCAGAATCTTTAATAGACATGACAAGGACTGTTCCATAACATATTATAATTAAAATGCCCAAAACTCAGAATACAAACATAATAGTAAAAGCTGTAAGAAAGAGTTGCCAAGTCACTCAAAAATAAACCCACCAGACTTCCGGGAAGATGGCGACCGAGAAAAGCGGGGCTTAAGAGCCCCACTAACAACCAATCTCCATTATCGCAAAATCAGCGCCTTTCATAGCCAGAAAACACCATCACCAGTGAAACAAAAAATCACCAGGCTCCAGAGAGAAAGCGGACTGAGAACAGAGCCACAGAGGAGATAACCAGCCTCACGCCCGAGGACGCGGCAGACGCGGCAGCAGCGCCATACTGCCGGCGGAACCGGCGAATTCACGGGACGGCTACAGCAAGCCGAGGTGAGCCACTGCGGAACAGCCAGGCAGAATTTCTCCGCGCAGAGAGCATCTAAAGCTCCCAGTGGCCGAGCTCAGCACACGCTGCAGGGATTCAGAGTGGAAATCAAAACCAAGAAGAAAAATACCAGCCCCACAGCCGAGGCCGTAGCAGCGGCGCCATATTGCCACCGGTGGCAGCAGCAGAGAATTCACCAAATCCAGTACAGCTACATCTGCGTACTCAAGAACAGTGAGTCAAATTGCGGGCCACAGAGGAGAAATCCCAGTACTGTACTCCCTGGGACTTGACCCAGTGGGGGAGGGGCGGTGGCAGAGATATCACACCATAGGAGAACGTGCAACCTGGCACCCCCCACAGTCTAAAGCAGTCTCTATTGACTCTCTGGGTCGGAGACTCTGTGATAAAACACAGTAAAGAGGTAGTGGGGTCTGAGATACTACTGACTCGAGATCCAGAACACCTTAAGTGAAGTCATAGTGACCCAAGGGAAGAACCCAGAGAAGGTACAAACATCCGAAATCATGGGAAAGAGGAATAATACTGGAGCAATAAATGCCCACAACCCCACAACATCAGAACCCGATAAAACTGAAAATCAGAGATTTCTAGAAGATCAAATCAGGAAAATAACTGTAGAAATAATAGAGGTGCTTTGAAAAGAACTCAGAGAGAGCCAAAAAGAGATAAAGGATTCAATTAATGAAGTAAAGGCCTCAATTCAAAGCACAAACAACCGATTAGAACACATGGAGAACAGAATCTCACTCTTAGAAGATGAGCAATCCAAAAATGAACGCATAGTTTCTAATCTAGAAAAAAATATCCGACAGCAGGAATCTGATATTGAAGAAATATGGGCCCATTTTAAGAGAGCTAACCTAAGAATAATTGGAATAGAGGAGGGAAAAGAAAGTGAAACTAAAGGGATCAACAATCTCTTCAAGGAAGTAATAGCAGAAAATTTTCCAGACATAGAGCAAGAGGTTGATACACAGGTCCAGGAAACTTATAGAACTCCCTTTAGACAGGATCGAAGAAGAGGATCCTCACGCCACATAATTGTCAAAATGACCAGTGTGGAAGCCAAGCAGAGAATCTTAAAGGCAACAAAAGCAAAGGGCCAAGTGACATTCAGAGGCAAGCCAATTAGAATCACTCCAGACTTCCCAAACCAAGTCATGAGAGCCAGAAGGGCTTGGAGTAACATATTCCAAACTCTGAAAGAAAACAACTTCCAGCCCAAAATTTCCTACCCAGCAAAACTTTCTATCAAATTAGATGGAGAAATAAGAAGCTTCCATGACAAACAGAAACTGAAGGAATTTATGTCTTCAAAACCAGCACTAGAGAAAATACTCAAAGAGATTAACTACGAAGAAGAAATAGGTAACACACACCAGAACTAGAGAAACAAGAGTTTCCATCCAACAGACAACTAAGATTGGTTATCTGTGGAGATTCATTATTTATGTTAGTCTTTTACCTATCTCTAAATGGTATTGTTTGCCTTTATTGTTGTTAATTTTTAGGATGTCTAGTTGGAATATTAATATACCTTCAGATATAGCATTTGGAAATATTTTATCTCATTCTATTAGTAACTGTTAACTCTGTTTACATTGTCTTTGGATATACAATTTTTTTTTTATTTTTTAGGGAGTTTGTATACTCCTCTGTTGCCTGTGCCATTGAAATCATAACCAAGAAATCACTGCCAATTTCAATGTTGTGAGGTTTAATGATCCAGATTTTCTCCTAAAAGTTTATAGTCTTAAGATTTATATTTAGGTCTATTATCTATTTTGAGTTAATATTTGTATATGGGATTAGGTAAGGGTCCAATTTTATTCTTTTCCATGTAATTATTATTTTTTAACAATATTTAGTTAAATGATTAACATTTCCACCACCAAATGTTTGTGAAAACCTTGTCAAAAATAACTTGACAATATAGGGAAGAATTTAGCTCTAGGATTTTATTTAACTCCAATGGTTTATATATATGCCTTTAGACAGTACTACACTGTTTCAATTATTGTAGCTTTATATGGTTTGAAATCAGAAAATATATATCTTCTAGCTTTGTTCTTTTTCAAGATCGTTTTGGGTACCTAGAGTCCATATTCCATATTAGGATAGATTTTTTTCTGAAAAATAAATATATAAATATATGATAGTTTCACCTAAAAAATAGGAAAAAAATTCTCTGGTAAGAAAGAAAGCAAAAAGAAATATTGAAATGTTATCTTTAAGTCATCAAAAGCTTGGTATCAGACAAATGAAACTGTTATGTGAGATTATCATTTTTAATTTTAGATAAATTACCATAATACTAGATGTCAACTACTAAGCCAAGCATGGGAGGGAGGGATAGGGAGAGAATGGGGTGGGGTTTGGGTGGGGGCTGACTGGAAAAAGTGTGCATGTATGTCTACAAAAGTATGTATCCTACTTTGATGTATGAATACAGTGCTCCAATAAAAATAAATAAATAAAAAATAATAATAAACCCACCAGAATAAATGTCTATGCAGAAGTACTAGGAGGACATGAAATGATGTATTTTAAGCCATGAACATTAAAAAACAATCTAGATTACTATATCCAATAAACAAATGAAAGGACCTGGAGAACATTATGTTAAGTGAGGTTAACCAATCACAGAGAGTGAATGATCATATTTTTTTCTTATGCCACAATGAAACTCACATTCTGTAAAACTAATATGCAATAATAAAAAAGTGATGGGGAAAGGCATTGAGAGAGACCCCAGAGGTCTTGATCAGAGAATAATTCACATCCCTTTGACAAGACAAATCTCAAATCCCACGTTAACCTCTGCTATTTAAGTCATCGATTGAAATGCCTCATTACTCTGTTCTGATTCTGTTCATCAAGTTCATGGTAGGCATAAAGAATCAGTTTGTATATGTAGTACTAGGGATTGAATCCAAGGGTACTCTATCTCTGAGCTACACCCCTAGCCCTTTTAATTTTTTGTTTGTTTGTTTTTGAAACAGGGTCTTCACTAGATTGTTGATAGCCCCACTCAATTACTGAGGCTGTCCTCAAACCTGCTATCCTCCTCGAAGGTCCAGTGAATCTGTAATCCAGGCATGCACCATCATGCCTAGCTGGCATAATTTAAATAGTCCTATATCAATGAAACTTTATTTTCACTGGGACAGTAATGGCTTTACTATCCCATCTTGATACAAAAGGCCAGCCAATGATAAACTTTCTAACCTGCATGCCTGAGAGCAGATTAAAGTCATGGATCCTGGGTTGTGGAAAATTTGCCAGGATGAATTATGTTACATTTCTAAAACATGACCATGTCGGGCGTGGTGGCGCACGTTTGTAATCCCCGCGTTTGGGAGGCGGAGACAGGAGGATCGCGCAGGTTCGAAGCCAGCCGTGCGCTGGCTTAGGAGACCCTGTTTCCAAAATGAAAATGTAAAAATAGGTCTGGGAGTGTAGCCCAGAGGTAGAAGGGCTTCCAGGAACCCCAGTACCACCAAAAAAAAAAAAAAAATGACCATATCAAGTTATCTAGGTCCACAGGGTATTCCAGAACCAAGATCCTTGCAACTACCTCTCACCTGGTCATCTTGCCTTCACCTTTGCCTCCTACCTGTGATGTACTCTTCATCACAGTGACCTCATCATGTCAGCTCTTTAATCAAACTCTGTCTTACTGATGATTAAAGCTAGTGGCCTTTCAGTAGCCAACCAGCTCTCATCTGATTTATCTATCTGTTTTTCCTCTGACCTCATTTAATTTCTAGATGATTTTGTCCAAACCATGCTGATTTCTTGCTCAGTCCCCACCCCACTCCTTGAGGACTTATCTGTCCCCATTATCTGGAATGCCAGTTTCCCATTTGTTGTGTCTCACATGTGTTGTGTCTTTTTCTTCTTTGGGTCTTTGTTCAATATTACCTTCTCAGTGAACCTTCCCTATACACACTTTCTGTACTTTCAGAAAGTGTAAATCCATCCTATGCATTTTCTCTCTACTACTTTATTCTTCTAAAGGACTCAAACCACCCTATGATACCGTGTCTGTCTCTTATATGACTCCATGTACTAGTATTTTTATAGAAAAATATTTTTTTATCTGTCTATTCACTTGTTCATCATGTCCTCAATGTCCAGAATCATGTCTGGCCTGTAGTACATATCCAATAAATATTTTTGAGTGAATTAAATATTGACAAATATTGATGACTTCCAGATTTCAACCTACAATCCAAACTACTCTCTTTAGACTTAGAAACCAATCCATCTAACAAATATCTCAAATTTGAAGACCCATTAACCCTTCAGATATTACAAAATAAAAAATTACCATCTCTCCTCCAGATCCATTGTTTCTGCTATATTTTCTGGTAGGAATGACATCACTATCTATCCAGATTCTCAAACTCAGAGTCAATGCCAACCACACCCTCCTGACTGGCTACTAAGAGCTACCATGTCTCCGAACCTTCTCATTCTTACTATTGTGCTTTCAGCATTTCATACCTAACCAATCACAGAAGACTTCCCCAAAAGATACTCTCAGTCCACAGGATTGCCCCTTCTGACTCATTTCCAGTGTTATCACACTATATATACCTACAAGGCAATATAGCCACATGCCCCTCTTCAGAAGTCATTGCTGTCTCCTCCATCTCCAAGATATTCAAACCTGAAATTATGATCTTGGGGGATAGTAAGTAGGATAATAACACATCATATTTTCTCCCCAGTACATCCACCTGGCTGTGTTGCTGGAGTGAGTAGACATATTTATCTCTTCTCTTCATCTCAGAACTGCTGATCTCAAACCAATGCCATGATCTTAAAAGAACAGGGGCTTAATGAGAACCTGTGGCGTGAAAAACCTCCCAAATCCCAGACACTGAACTCTATGCTGCTATATTTGATCACCAAATCTATCTTGCCATCCCCACCTGTTATCTTGCTCTGTTCTCCCCATTCTTCCATCTGTTTGGGAGTACTTGCACTACACAATGCTACTGGTATCCAAATAATCACAGAAGATTCTGACAATGTAAAATACTGAAAGTTCAGAACAAAATGATTAATTCATTTAGAACCAATATGGCAGTTCAAGTCTTTTCATTGTATATATCCATACAGATACTTATCTATATATCTACAGATATCTATCATCTATCTGCATGTGATTTAGATATGTGACATATAGAAAGAGGAAAAAGAGACTGAGTGGGAGGGTTACAAAGAATAAATCCATATGGTTATGAACGTAGACAAGTCCCAAGTCCTGCAGGATGAGTTGACAAGCTTGAGAGCCAGGACAGCTGAAGTTTTAGTTCTGGTATGAAGGCTAGGATGATCTAATGTTTTGTTTCAAGTCTAAAGGCAAAAAAAAAATCTCTTACTTGGGGAAAAGTAAGCATTTTGTTCTATTTGGGTCTTCAACTCATTGGATGAAGTCCATTCATATTAGAGATATCAATCTGTTTTATTGAATATCCTGATTTAAATGTGAATTTCATACAAAACACCACAGACACACCAAGATTTATGTTTGCCCAAATACCCAGGAACCCATGATCCAGTCAAAATAGCACATACGAATAATAATCACAGATACCAATTATCATATACATATTTGGACCTCCTTTGACCAGTTCTTGGAACTTCTCTCTTCTGAGTGCTATGGTGTGTATCTGGGCTTCTCTTAAGAAGTTTCCTCGAGACTACTGGGGCCACATTGCTCATGGAACAGAGAGGCTGCAATCAGAGAGCTTACCTTCCTCGTGTAGCCTGCCTCATGGTGATTGCACCTAACTTATGGTGTAGGAGAATGAAACTCTACTTCCTTATTTCAAGTTAGACCTTCTTAGTTCCCTTACTGGGTCTGTCTGGCATGAACACATCTATAACTTGCACATAAATTTTTGTCTCAGATTCAGCTGTCCTTAAGACAGCAGGTGTTCTCATATTACCTTGTTGGTTTTGATAGAGGTGCCGACTTTTGAAGTTGGTTACTGATCAGACTTTTAGAAGACAATCCAAAGTGTCCTAAAGCTTAAAATGTCTTCAAAAGGTCAATTAAAAAACATCCTTTGTAAGCCGGGTGTGGTGGTGCACGCTTGTAATCCCTGCCCTAGAACACGCAGATTCGAAGCCAGCCTTGCTGGCTTAAGAGACGCTGATATATATATATATATATATATATATATATATATATATATATATATATATATATATATATATATATATAGTCTGGGAGTGTAGCCTGGAGGTAGAAAGGTTCCATCCCCAGAACCACCAAAAAAAAAAAAAATTCTTTGTATCCCAGCATGGTTGTGCTCACCTGTGCTCAGTACTTGGGAGGCTGAGAAGGGAGGATCCCAGGTTTTAGGTCAACACAGAGCAACATAGTGAGACTCTGTTTTAAAATAAAATAGAATTAGTGTTAGAACATCTCTGACTTTAATCTCAAGTACACCCCTCCACACACAATTCTGTGTTTGGTATAACTAAAAATCCCACCAAAGAGTTTGGAAGGTATAAACTCTTGGAGTCAGGGAGAATCTCTAATCCTGGTCTTCTGGCATAAATAACATCAACCTAGTTACAATGTTATCTGAAAATTAGCCCCTTTCCCTCAGATGTCCCAGAGTAAGAGTTTGGTATAGGCTTGCATTTGTTAAACAGTGTGCTTTACTGTAAAATGAAAGCAACAGGGAAGAAGTCACCTCTGATAATAATAACATCCAGTTAGAATTTAATCTACACACATGCTGATTTATCTTATAAGAGCAGGTTGCCTAAGAGTTATGTCTTTCTTTTCCAGAGCCCCTGATGATTGCAAGGGGTAATTACTGAAATGGCTCATCTCTGCTCATCACATGGATGCTTTGCATATCTTGAGATGACTTAAACCTTGGAGTCCCTGGATTTCACCTGAAGATAGCTGGGAGTGAGAAACCCACTTTAAAAAGTGGGATATGCCTTTTCTTCAATCATCTGTATGAGCATACCATAATTGCCGTTTTGCTCTTTTCTCTGTATGCAGAGGCCCAGAGGACTAAAAATAATATGACTTCAGTAGGTCTCATAAGTTTTTCAAATCTCCGTTTTTGCGTGTATAAAATGAATGGCTGGACAAGGCTTCTTCCTGATTGCTTCTAGCCCAAATACTCCAAGTCAGCCTTGTCTGAGGATACTGATGTGGCAGCTGCTTTCTCAGGAAATGTTAGCAGAGTTCTTGGAAGAAGATGAGGCTGGAAAAGTGGCTCCTCCAAGGCCCCTCTAAATCCATGGCTAACCAAGAGCCAGCTGCACTTAATGACTGCATTTATGTTACTCAAAGGCACCACCATAGTCATTGTTTCTGTGATTTCCCTTAGTGGGGGAAGTAAAATGCACCCTAGAGTAGTGTTTTCAAGATACCTTGGTTCCAAGGTATTCTTGCTGATGGTATAAAATTGTGTTTTTATTTAAAGTAAATTTCCAGTTGGCTGCATTTATGCCGCCTCTGATACCTGTTCAGTGCTTTGAACACAGTTTCCTTCTCCAGTTCCGTAAAGTGAGTGGGAGGCTATATGGTGAACATTGTGTGCTCCTGGTTTGAAAGAGAAAGAAGCTGAGGTTCTGTGCAGTTCTGCAGGAATGTTGAAACTAAG
Source organism: Muscardinus avellanarius (assembly GCF_963383645.1). Taxonomy (NCBI): domain Eukaryota; kingdom Metazoa; phylum Chordata; class Mammalia; order Rodentia; family Gliridae; genus Muscardinus; species Muscardinus avellanarius. Next base: position 1,225,535 of record NC_137805.1, on the reverse strand, counting down.
CCATGAAGACTGTGTGGAGGGCAAGCAGTACTTGCATGTAAGTGGGCTGGAATTTTTCTTGATGAAAGTGCACTGGGAACCCCTGGTTTTAACCTCAAAAGCTCCTCATCTCTACTGCCTCTTACAGGTCAAATATTCCAAGAATTGTACTTCTAGTAAGTGAATAGTCATTATTTCTGATGAGGTTAACACAGAGAAGCCCATCCCTCAAATCCCTCTACTTGTCTGGATGGGAGCTTTCCAAGGTGCTAAAGAGGAAGAAAATAACACTGTGCAAGCTAGGAAAGTTCAGAAAATGAAATAACAAGCTCTTAGAACTCCTTCAGGACAATAGGCCCAAGTGGGATAGATGGTTACCCCTGAAGAACAAAATCTATTGGGTAAGAAGATCCCAGCAAGAGCTTCTCTGTGATCCTTTTTCTGCTCCCTACAGTGCATGTTTTCTACCACTCTAGTTAGTCTTAGGCTGGTATTTGTTCACCAAAAATCACCTAATATTAAAGTTACTATGCAGTAGATTGTTGAAATAATAGCAGCTTAATCTACACTCTTAGGTAGTTTCCTCCCACACTGATTCTGAGTTCAACCATATGACTTTCTTTGATCATTAGGAAATTAGAAAATGATGCAGAAGAAATACTTTCCCATTGGGGCACCATTGCTTGCTGCTTCAGGGGCTCTAAAATTGTCATGAAAATCCATATTAGCCTGCTGGATGATGGAAGGCCACGCGAAACAGGTACAGTATATTCCAGAAGACTCCATTCTAGACTAACCAGACCTCAACCAGTTGAGCTGTTGATCACAGACATATGACAAGCCCAGCTGAGACCATAACATACTCTCAATTGAGCCTATTCCAAACTGCTAATCCACAGAGCCATGACATAAATAAATGGTCAGGCTAATAAGTTTGAAAAGTTTGCTACACAGCAGAAATCCTGAAATACTGTGGGATGTTGTAAAGACTAGAAGATATGGTCCATAAATCAGTACAATATTTGGCACATAGAAAATATTCAGTATCAGATAGATGGTAACTAGCACTATCTTCTTTGGTCAGAGTGAAGAAGAAACAAGGATATTCATTCCTTCAAGCGTTCCTACACTCTGACCATGTGAGTCACCCTGCACAAACGAAGTGATAACAGAACTGTGTCCGTGAGTGCAAAGCTACTTGATAACCTAATATTTTAATATTCCACTGAGGCTTCTTCACAGTATGTACCTGAAGAACAGGAATGATTATTACATGGAAAACCTTGTTCTGACCCCTACGATGAAGCAGGTAGGTTTGATTTCTTGTTACCAAGGCAACCTTTCTCAGTAAGCCTTGAGAAGATAATTGCTCTGTGTGAAGACTTCTGTGTGGCATCACAACCAAGATGTTTCACAGACAATGCATTTACATAAGAAACAACAGACATGGAGTCACCTTGATGTGGGGAAACATAAACATATAAAAGAAGCTAATCAGCACTCATTTATGGAAACTGCGCCTCAATATGTAAGAAAGACATTAGAGCTATAAGGATTTTTAAAAATAAACTTGTCAAACTTTCCCACTTTACAAATGATGAAACTGGGACCCCCCAAAACTGAACTATAAGCTCAATGTGTCAGAGCATATTAAAAGTAGAACTAGGACTAAAGCTTGATCTCCTATAAGTTAATTGATAGAAGCAAGAAACTCTGGAGCACCATTGCACAGGATAGTGACTACAGATAACGATTGTGTATACACATCTCAAAAAGCTAAAAATAAATTTGAAAGTTTTTAACACAAAGCCGATTGAAGAGATAAGTATGTTTAATCTGACCTAGACATCATAGAATATATACATGTATCAAAACCTACATGGTATCCCCATTAATATGTAGAGCTTTTATGTACCAGTTAAAATTTTTTGTGTGTACCAGTTAAAATTTTTTTTAATTTCAAAAAGAATTGGGTCCTTTGACTCCACATCCAGTGTCCTTTCACCATTTTGTGTATTTTATGGCTATGTGCCCATGATCAGAATGCAATTTTAAAACACAATATCAGTTTCAATTCTTTAAGGACAAAAACAATTCAAAACTATAAAAAGCACAAATTAAAGTATAATAGTCACTTCATCCAGAAACAATTATGATTAATTTTATATATTATTCCAATCACCTTTCTACAGATTAAATCCTGTATTTTTAAAAGAGGTTAAAAAAATCATGGTGTATCATAATTTGACCTACTTTTCATTTAATACTTGAAGTATGTGTTAAGTGCTGTTAAAAATGTATTTACAGTATTATCTTGTTCTCATATTTTATCTCCCACCACAGTGGCTTTTACACATGAAGACTCAGTGAACTTTAAAATTGAGACTACCCTGTATGTCTTTTGCACACAAAGTAAGCTTCAATTATTGCCAGACACAATTGTAGAGAGTCCTGGAATCCAAAAAGAGAAAACTGCTTAGGTCATAGCCTAAGGAAAATAAGTCAATATCTACATCTATTAGACATCAGGAAGGGAGTGCACCAGGTGCTGTATGCATGTATGTTTCTATATCTCTGAACCTCGTCAGCATGGACAATTGCAATGCACCAATAACATTACATTAAAATAAAATAAAATTGCCTTTACTGGTTTTGCCTACTAAATGGGAATAGATTAAATAATCTGACAACAAATTGTATTAGAAATCTTGTAGTGGGAAAGAAAACCAGCATTTCCTTGTATTGCTAGTGGGAAGAAAAATTGATGCAGTCTCTATGAAAAGAATTTTTTTAATTACAAGTGCATGGAACTTTCAATTCAGCAATATCTTCATAATTCTTGAAAATATCATTCATACTCATCTTTTCAAATGCAAAATAATATGTACTTGAAGTTAATGACTGCATCATAGTTCCTAATCGAGAGAGATTTGAAACATCTTGCATGCTCATAAATAGGTATCAGTGGCTTATCCATAGAACCCATGGAATGCAAAACCATATGGACAAAAGACTTCAGCTTTATTTGTTCTGATATGTGGCAAGCTTTAAGATTTAATGTAAGTGGGAAAAGGAAAAAATAGGATGATAGTGTGTTGCCATTTTTGTGAGATGAAAATTGCATCAAAGAGCTCTTGAATACTCAAGAGACACCTTTGTCATTCAGAATCTTGGATGCCATGGTAACTGATCTCCTTGAACAGTTAGCAACTTGGGTCCAAGTTTTGACAAATCTTCACCAATTCACAGAAAACAAGTTGTGCTTGTCACAACAAATTTGGTGTTGATACAACAACCTTTTTTGCTCTTTTCCTTCTGATCCAGAGGCTATTTTCCTTATAAAATTGGGCAAATTCAGTAGTGCTTAAGACTAGAAAATGATAACTTCTGTGTGAAAATAATACCCTGATTCTCCAGGTCAACACATTTGGCCTTTTATAAGCAAGCTCTTTGACCTGACCCCTAACTCATCACACAGGAATCTAACCAAATAATGATGTTAAAAATAAAGGGGGTATTAACTCGCCATCTTCTCAGTTGTGGATTATTGAAGGATGCATACGATTTGGGCAGAGTTCTCATACAAATAGAACCTGAACTGAGACAGGGGAGCCTGGACTTACAACCTAGTTATACCTGTGATGAGCAAAGTGTTTTCCCTAACGTCCAAAAGAGATCAGCTTCAATTTGTGCCAGATGCAATTGCAGTGAGTTTTGAAATTCAAAAAGAGAAAACTTTGCCTGTTTTCCAAGTAGTCTCCGACCTTTAAAGGGTAAAGCAATAAGTCTAATGTTAAATAAAAGAATCCAACTGGCTGCCGACAGTTACTACCAGCTCTGTTATGCTGAAGGCTGGCCCATGAGTCAGGGAACTAGGAGGCGTGATGCTACCCTTCTCCAAATTCTGTCTTTATCTCTTCCCTTTATATTGCCATTTGTGCATATGCGTGTGTGTGTGTGTGTGTGTGTGTGTGTGTGTGTGTGTTACTGGGGATTGAACCCAGAGCCATTCTACCACTGAGCTACATCCCCAGCCCTATTTTTGTTTTTTATTCTTTATTTTGAAATGGGGTCTTAGCTGGGCATGGTGACACACGCTTGTAATCCCAGCATTTGGGAGGCTGAGACAGGAGGATCGCAGTTTGTGGCCAGCCTCAGCTACTTAGTGAGGCCCTTGCAATTCAGTGAGACTCTGTTTCAAAAATAAAGATAAAAAATAGGGATGGGAGTGCACTCAGTGGTAGAATGCTTCTGGGTTCCATCTCCAGTACCGCAAAAATAAATAAATAAATAAATAAAATAAAATAAAATAAAATAAAATAAAGAAATCGGGGTCTTACTAAGTTGTAGAGGGCCTCACTAAATTGCTGTGGCTGGCCACAAGCCTGCAATCCTCCTCTCAGTCTCCCAACCACTGGGATTACAAGTGTGTGCCACCATGCCTGGCTACCTCACCATTCCTATAACACAGAATTAGCAAATACTGATGTCTTCTGCACATTCTTATCTTCCATGATATGTACAGTACATATAAATCATAGCTGCACATGAATCTACAACTCTTCAGAGTTTAGTGCTGTTGAAGCTGATTCTATTTAATTAAAATTGTTTTCTCCTATATGTGCATGAATTGCTGGAGGCAAGACACTCAAAACCCATGTTCTTCAAATTAAAGATTTGCATTAATCTTTGTGTCACCTGGTTGATTCCCTGTGACAGATATTATCAGGATCTATCTCTTCCCTAACCTATTTACTGAAAGCAAATACCAGCGATTCTATCCCCGGGAGATGTTTCTTCCTCAGATAAGTCCAAAACTGCCCAAGTCAGTATTTTTGGAAGCAGTCCTCAACCAGGGATGACCATGCAGTGGGCCCATAAAGATCTTGGTTTTCTCATTTTACACTTGTGTGCTACACAGTCTTTCAGAGTTCCTCAGGTACATTACACCCAAGCTGGCCCAACTAGGAGCCTTTTGAGCAGATGCAAATACAGCAAAGATCAATGGTATAGTAAAAAAGGTTCTTTCTAGTAGTATGGTAAAATAAAATACCAGGAGAAAACCTAGTTGTTAATACATGTATTACCCAACACTGGATTTTAAAAATAAGAATCATGAATAAGCTCATTGATGAAAAAATATTGGAAGGATTTGAAGAGTAGAATTAACAGCCCCAGTTTAAAAAAAAGAAAGCAATACTAGAACTAGAATTTTCTCTGTATCTCTGATATTGGATGCTCTAAGCCTTGAATTTCAGTAAGATCTACTTTAGGGAATAGGAAAAATAACTTGGGTCTTAACTGGGTAGAGGTTCTAATGGAAGATCCAACACAAGGTGGGTCCTTTAGAAGACAATGCTCTCAGGTATAGACAAGGAAATAAAACAACCTTCCAAGGAGGTGGTTAAATAAAAACAGAAACAAAACAGGAATTATTTTCCTGATTCTAAAAATAATACAATACACTCAAGTAAAATTACAGTCCCAAGTAAGATGTGACATTTATTGTCACTCAGATAAATACATGCTCTGTGAAGTCTTCAATCATTCTGAGATCTTTTTAAAAAATTTGTATTGGTGCATTGTAGTCATACATCTTAATGGAGTACAAGATGGTGGAGGCATACATGCACACATCACCCAATTAGCCCTTACCCAATTCCTGTCCCATTTCCTCCCTCTCCCTTCTTGTCATGCTTGGCTTATAAACTCTAGATGAAGAAGGAGATACTACAGATGAGCATATCAGGTGACCTGAGGGAATGGGAAAGGGAAAGAGGAAAATTCTCTAATATTCATAATAAACATTAACAAACATATCAAAGTCAATCATTATGCCTGAGGTTTTTTTGTTTGTTTGTTTTTGCAGTTCTAGAGATGAAACCCAGGAGAATTGTACCTCTGCTATACCCCCAGCCCTATTTTTTATTCTTTATTTTGAAACAGTGTCTCACTGAGTTGCAAAGGGCCTCACTAAGTAGTAGCTGAGTCTGTCTGTGAACCATGATTCTCCTATCTCAGCCTCCTGAATTCTGGGATTACAAGTGTGTGCCACCATGCATGGTTAAGCCTGAGATCTTATCTCAGTTCTGAGGCAGGAAGTGTTTCCTATGAGTCTGTGTTCTAAGAGTCAGGTGCATTGTCCACCCCACTACAGATGACCACAGTCCCATTAATGGGGAAGGCCTCTTCACTCCGTTGAATATCTGGAAAGTGACTGGTTTGAAATTGTGTGTGTGGGGGGGGTGTTAAAACATAGGAGGCCAATATATTAACTGAAATTTCAGGATCCCAGAAAGATGAATGTTTCTATGCAATGAAGAACTAGATTTGATAGAAAAGTAAAGCAAATACCGTTCTAATTGACTGGAACTTCTCCAAGTCCCTCCATGAGAAACATGGAGCTTTTAAAGATGAAAACTTAGTTTTGTGTTCTTTGGGATGAATCCTTAGCATATAAAGAAGTTCTTTGGATGATCTCAGTCTTCATTTTCTATTACTTTCATAACAAATGACTGAAAACCAAGTGGCCTATAGAATACAAGTCAGAAACCCAGCCTGGGTTGTCTGGGCTAGAATCAGGGGGTCATCAGGACTCTGTTCCGTGCTGGTGGCTTTAAGAGAACATTTATTTCCTTATTATCTACTTGTGGACAGATCAGTCCTCTTGATTGTAGGCCTGGGAGCTGAGAGCTATGTCCAGCTTCTAACAGCCATCTGCACCCCTTGTCCCACAAATTCCTTTCTCCATCTTCAGAGTCAGCAATGGCAGGTGAGTCTCCCTCGTGCTTCCAGTATCTCCTCTTTTATCTTTCTCTCTCCCAGCTAGGAAAAGTTCTCTACTTTTAAGGACTGGGGCCCTGGATTATCCCAGATATTCTTTCATATCTCACAAGTTCCAATGATTATTGGGTGGAGGTTATTCTGCTAAACACAGGAAGACAAAAGGATATGATCCTTCCACAATTTAAGTCTCGAGTTTGGGACCAAGTTTTCATTCAAGCTGCAGGAATGCCTTTCAGTGGCAGAAGAGGAGTGATATTTCTCTTCCTATTACTGCTATATAGGGGAACCTTTAATGCTCCCTAGATGCCAAGATCCAAGCCTTTGGGCAAGGAAAGTCACAAAAGCAGAGCAATCTTTACTGGGCAGAGAGATGTTGCATTTGCTTACATGACTGATGGCTAAAGAACTCTTCTGTGATTTCTTCAGAAGTCTCTCATGGGACATTTGTTTTCTACAGGTCTTTTGAACAGAGAAGGTTTGTTCCTATTCAGTACAAATGCCTCTAGGAAGGAATTCAGGAAGTCTGCCTGGGGGGCTCAAGCAGGTGGCCACAGGTGAAGGTACAAGCAGGACCTCAACTGTGGGAAATGGGGCTCTAGGGAGAACACAGTCAGCAACTGGGGTGTGTGCAATCAGGGGTTTAGCAGAGGCTCAGCTGCACAGGCCCAGTTCTGACACAAGAGAATTTGAAGGCAAGCAACTTATTTGACAGGTTCCTGCAACACTGGCAGAGAAATGGGGATGTTATTTAAGGTAGAGAAGGCATATAAAGGACGTGTCAAGCCTACAGAGTGGGAGAAGCTATTCCTCTAGTCAGAATGTGAGAAGTTTCTCTATACTATCTGGAATATATGATGAACCCAAAATGTTAATAATAAAAACAAATAACCTAATCAAAATGAACAACTGAAATGAATAGACATTCCTAGAAAGAAATACACATAGCTAACAGTTAACAAAATTATTTAAAAATGTTCAACATCTTTAGCACAGGGAAATGCAAATCAAAATGACACTGAGATTCCATCTAACTCCAGTTAGAATGGCAAACATCAAGAATACAAACAATGATAAATGATGGCAAGGATGTGGGGAAATAGGAACTTTATACACTGTTGGCAATATTATATATTAATATAACCACTATGGAGATCAGTATGGAGGTTCCTCAAAAGACAAAACATGAAACCACCATATGACACAGCTAAGCCACTCCTCAGAATCTCTCCAAGAAAATTAAAGTAAGAATACAATAGCAATAAATGCAAATGCAAGTTTATAGCAGCATAATTCACAATAGCCAAATTGTAGAACCAACCTAGATGTTCATCAACAGTTTAATGAATGGAATGCATAGCATATACACTCAACGAAATTTTACCCAGCCATGAAGAAGAGCACAATTGTGTCATCTGCAGGAAAATGGATAGAAGTAGAGAATATTCTGCTAAGTGAGGTCAGCCAGTCTCAGAAAGTCACAGGCTACATGTCTTCTCTCATATGTGGTAGCTAGAGAGAAAATAAGAAACAAAAGGGACTTCAGATAAATGAGGAGAGAAACCAGAAGAATAGTTGAAGAGGTATGGGGAAGAGAAACAGAAATCTTCATGAAAGACAGTTCAAATAATGCCATGTCCATATAAGAAGGGATCTCCACCAATCACACTAACTTGTACAGAGAGGGAGGAGGGGGAAGCAGGATGGGATGTAAAAGACATCAAGTGCTTGTACTTTGTATCATTTTGAACCTCACTACAATGAATAATTACAATGCACCAATAATTACAATGCATCTTTTTTGCATATAAGAAAGACATGTCAATAAGTCAGCTATAGGATGAACAACTGAAACTGCATCCCGTGGGAGAGGCTAGAGAGACTGTGGATGCAATTCAAGGTGCACTCCCCTGAGAGGAGAGGGAGCTGGGGTACTGTAAACACTTTCCTGTCACTCATTTGCTGAGTGACTGCCCCAAACACTCCTGGCCTGTGTGGGCAAAGCAGCCTTGTGAAAAATCCTCAGTCACAGAAGTGCAAAGCAGGCAGCACACTGACTGGCAGAGCTCTGGCCAAACAACAATGGACCTGGGGCTGGAGGGTGATGGAGGGAAGAGTACCGGTAAAATGTGCACGCTGGTGTCAAGCCTAGAGCTCTTTGGAGATGGACTGTGACCCCAATTCCAAATGGGGATGACTCGAAGTGGAAAAGAGCATTTCAAAGTGGAGGAACAGAAGGTTCAAAAGGCCAAGAGTGTATCACTGTAACCCGGGAGGCAGTAGAAAGCAGAGTGAGCCCAGACCTCATTTAGGCCACATCAATGGGAAGGAGAACTATGGGGATCGGCAAGGCAGAAGCAAGCAAAGCCTTTGCAGACAAAGATGGAGTGTGAGCCGCAGCTCCAGGATGGGTCGAGTTCATAAGACTCTTTCAGTAATTTGTTTCAGTAACCTCTCTTGGCTGTGATGTTTAATCAAAGCCAGGAGGAAAACTGAGAGGGAAAATAGATGTTCCCGGGAAATGGGAGAGAGAAATGAGTGTCTCCCATGGCTCACCCTCAACATGGCTACTGGGCTGCCTCCGAAGCACATGACCCATGCTATCAAAGAGCCTGGCGTTGCTGTGTGCTGAGATCCTCTCAGGAGAGAAGATCCCACGGCGTTATTTCAGGGCTGAAATGGCTTTCTCAGCTCCCTTTTCTTAATTTGCTAGAGACTAGTCCCGAGAAAATAATTAGAGCTCTTTCAATAATGTGTTTGTTTTACCACTTTCAATTAAGGACAAGAATAGAGTGAGAGGAAAAGAGAGCACACAACAGGGAGGCTTGTTTTCAGGCCACCCTCCCTCCATGCACACTTGCACAGCCTTCTTTGGTTATTTGAAACTAATGAGTCCCCAAGGTCATTTATTTTAAGCAACACACACACACACACACACACACACACACACACACACACACAGCAGAGATGAAGAAACAAGTGTACATGCAAGGAGTACCAAGGATAAGCAGCAGCACCAAAACTAAGAGAAGGTTTTAGGACAGATTCTCCCCTGGATCCCTCAGGGGCAGCAGGGTGCTGCTCACACCTCGGCTTTGAACTCTAGCCATGGGCCCTGTGAGAGAATCAAATGTCTGTTGTTTGTGATAAGAAATTAATATTGTGATCATGTCATAAAACTTACAAAATAGATGACCTCATTTTGTAAAACTTTAAGACCAGTTAACAATAAAAAGAAATAAACATTAAAATACAGATGAATATCAAAACAATTATGGTGAGTGAAAGAGGATGGATGTAAAGAAGCACTGAGCACCATGAACCAACCTAGAGTGGCAGCAGGTGGTTGCCTGGAGCAGGGTCCCAGGAGGGGCAGGAAGGGCCAGAGGGGGGTTAGACACACAGATCATTGGCCAGTTCATTATTTTAAATACTTTTTTGGTTTGAAACAGGATCTTAGTAGGGTGTTGGGAGTCGAGTGCTGAAGCATCCTCAGACCTGTGCTCTTCCTTTCTCAGGCTCTCAAGAACTGAGATTAGAGGTGAGTGCCACCATGCCAGGAAGCCTCCATCTTTTTGCAGCATTTTCTCTCAAGTGTCTCTGTCCCCATGTCTTTCTTCTTATAAGAACACAAGTCACATCTACTTAAGGACCATCCCCTATTCCAGCATGACCTCATCTTTACTAGTGATACCTGCAAGGATGCTATTTTCAAATAAGTTCACATGCTGAGCTATTGGACAGGACATGATGGAACTGTGAGGGACAGGGGTAGTAGTGACGCTAACTCGTACAGCCATTCTTTCCCATTAAACTTTATATGGCTCTGTTAAATTAGCAGAAAAATATGGTGATTTTTTAAAAATTTCAAAGTATCTTGAAATAATTTTCTTTTGGTACCAGGGATGGAACCCAGAGGCATTGTACCTCTGAGCTACACCCCCAGCCCTATTTGTTTTTGTCTTTTTTATTTTTGAAACAGGGTCTCCCTGAATTGCAAAGGGCCTTGCTAAGTAGCTGAGGCCATCCACGAACCATGATCCTCCGGTCTCCACCTCCTGAATGCTGGGATTACAAGCGTGCACCACTACGCCTGGCTATCTTGTGATAATTTGAGTCCAGAATCACATTTTCCAAGGTGAGTGCCAAATAATTGCATATGGAATCACTTTCTCTAAGGATAGGATAGTGTGGTCAAATAAGTCTGGTGAATCTGGTTTGACAGGTGTTATTATTTGAAGACACAGCAAATCTTTAACATGCATAATTGAAATAACCTGGGCTCTTTCACCACTGCTTTCATAAGAACTACAAAAGGATTGGAAAGCAACTTTTTTTTTTTGGTACTAGGGATGGAACCTGGGGGCATTCTACCTCTGAAGTACACTTCTATCCCTTTTTCTTATTCTTTACTTTGAAACAGGCTCTCACTAAGTTACAGAGGGTCTCACTAAGTAGCTGAGGTTGGCCAGGAACGTGTGATTCTCCTGTCTCTGCCTCCCAAATACTGGGATCACAAGTGTGTACCACCATGGAAAGCAATTTAAATCACTACAGCAGAACTTTCTAAAAAAAAAAAAACACCAAGGGGAAATACTATATGACATACTATAAAAATGCCCCCAAATCTTCCCTGTTTCCCCAAAGCCAACTGATCGCCTCTTAGCAGCTGCACCCCAAATTGTAGTCTCAGCAACTTGTAAGGCTCTCTTAAAAATCCATGTCCAATTCTTCCCTGAATGAGAATCTAAACTAATGTCTTCTCTTTTGTTCCCCCTGTATCTCCCCTCCCCAAATGCATTTTGCTACTTTTATATGCATCACAGTGAGACTGAATGTGGTACAAACATACATGCATGCATTACCTGACACGTTTCTCTCTAAAGACACCTTTCACTGCTCCCCCTTTCTCCCTCCCAATACAGGTTATAGTGAAATTGGTTGGGAAACTTCTTGTAATACACAGCATTGTGGCCACTTTATATAGCACACAAAGCCTCAATTTGGAAGTTAATATGGCTGGTCCTGACGGCACATTGGGGGCGGGAGGAGGTGGTAGTAAATGGGGTATTTCTTCATCCTTTCTCTACACAGTCTCTGGGCTGCACTCACACACACACACACACACACACTTCACATAAAGTTTGAAATGATAAACATCTATGTATTAAAAGGACTAATTTCTGAGCAGCAAAGCTAATTTTGAGCTTTACATTTTTCGTATTCTCTAATTTTTTACATTGATTATTTTTACTTTTATAGTGAGGAGAAAAACAAGAAAGATGCTTTCATTGAAATAAAATGCATTTCTCTCACATATATGAGGTTGTTTACTCAACATAATTGTGCTTGAGTTTACTGTTATGAAATGCAACAAGGATATTTTTATATTAACTGTAATTTGGTTTCAATTCTGAATTAGATAGCTTTACATATGAATATGTCCATGACAATTTCTAAGCTATCTGTGAGCCAGGCCACTTGTAAATGAGTCAATTTATATTCTCACAATGTAACTCACATTTTTAGTGGTTATAAACAGATTGTAAGTAAATGTATAGTTACACACTTAAAATTTGTCACTACAACAAATATTGTCCACTCAAGCAATAGGAAAACATCCTTAACAGTGAAGTGGCTTCAGTTCCTGATAACATAGCTTGCTTAGTGATATTTGATATGTACATTGTTTCTACACTTTCGAACAATATGAACAGATTGTAGTCTGTATGTTTATTATTTAAGTAAATATTCAGTGAGTTTGCATCAATTCTTCCTAAATTCCATAAGGAGAAAATCTAACTGTTCATCTATTGATGAGACGGGGAAAGGAGCAAGGGCTAAATGGTCAGTGCATATAATGCAATATAATTGTCCACCTTGGGTGTCATGGAGCTTAGAGATGTAATATAACTGTGCAGGAAGAATAATCTGGTGTAGCATTATCTTTTAATTGGAGTTTCTATTTCAGTCACTGTTTCATTTGCCCACCATAATAGCTAAAACACTATCAATTGGCAGGAGAATCATTGTTGGCTTGGACAGTAGACAATAGGACACATGCAAGTGTTTTATTTCCAAAGAGGCTTGAAAAGAAATTTAGGATTTTGTCCAGATTTTTGCTTGGTGAACAAATTAGATATAAATATTGCTAACTGCATTTAAACCAGATTTAAATGCAGATCTCTCAGACACCTGAAAGATGTTTCCCAATTCTTTTCTCTGCTTCTCCCATTTCTAGCTAAAGTTTAACCTTTTTTTTTTAATAAGTTGAACAGTGTATTTTCCTGGAAACAGCAAATGTGGAAACATCAACATGGATCCCCTGTGTTTGTTAGGAGCAATGACCAAAACATTAATACATAAAATGTGAGCAAGCAACTTTGTCCTTACATGAATGCAGAGTGACATTTCCGATGGTTCAAAACAGAAATGAGAAATACTGAGCCCGGGCAGCCTGGAGAACTGTATTTACATCCACTCTTTATGAGTCCACATGAAATATGAAAGAATATTTTGTCAATAGCCTTTTGCTCCCAAATGCTCTAAATGTCATGTAAAGACAATAAAATATGTGTGCAAACAGATTTCTTCTTTTTAAAATAAATCTAGTTGAGTACTTCATAAAATATCAATAGAGGCAAATAACAAAAATTGCAACAAATTAAAATTTGAATGACTAGAAAAGATTTGGGAGGAAAACATTAAAAATAGAAAAAGTCTGCCTTTAGATAATTTTCCTGTGGTTGTTTTTGTTATTGTCATTGTAATTTGGAACAAACACAAATGATACTTCAGAAGAAAAGGACACAATTCTTATTTATTTGTTGGTGCAGTTAGTTATGCATCTTAATAGGATACAACTTGATAGAGGTCTACAGGCACACATCACTTACTTAGCCCTTCTCCACTCCTCCACATACCCTTCCCTCTCCCTCCTGCTCATGTTTGGCTTAATAATTGACTTTCATATGGTTGTGAATGTACATGGGGAATTTTCTTCTTCTCCTCTCCCATCCCCCTCAGTTAGGTCACCTTATTTGCTCACATAAGTTTCCTTCTTCATCTACAGTTCTTCCTGTGATCCTTTTTCTTTCTATATTACACCTTTCAGGACGGGAATCTGATTTTTTACTTTTGGGACTGACTAATCTGACTTAGCATTGTGTTCTCCATTTCTATCCATTCCACTGAAAATGACATAATTGTGTTTTACCTGATGGCTGAGTAAAATTTAATTGTGTGCATAGCCCATAGTTTGGTAATGGTGAATTAGGTGGCTATAAACAAAGACACACATGCATTAGTGTGGTAGTTTGGTTTCCATTCTTTTGGGTCGATACCCAGAAATGGCATTGCTGGATTATATGGTAGGTACATTCTCATTCTTCTGAGGACCTTTCATACTGTTTTCCAAAGTTGTCACACTAATTTTCAATCCTAACAACAATGTACTAGATTTTCCACTTGTCCACATCCTTGCCAGCACTTATTGTTTGTGTTTTGAGTGATTGATATTCTAATTCAGATTAGGTGAAATCTCAGGGTAGTTTTTATTTGCATCACCCTGATTGCCAATGATGTTGAACAATACATGACTTCAAACTATACTACAAAGCCATAGTAATAAAACAGTATGGTACTGGTACAAAAACAGACGCATAGACCAATGGAGCAGAAGAGAAGACTAAAAAACAAACTTACAGCTCATTGATTTTTGACAGAGGGAAAAAACATACAGGGGAAAAAGAGAGCCTCTTCAACCAGTGGTGTTGGCAAAACTGGTTAACCATATGCAGAAAAATTAAAATAAACCCCACCTTCTCACCCTCCCAAGAGTCAATTCAAGAAGGATAAAAGACTTGGAAATCAGACCAGAGACCTTGCAGCTCCTTGAAAAGGGCATAGGTCCAATACTTTAAACACAGGCACAGGTAAAAACCTTATCAACAAGACCCCAAAGGCACAAGAAATTAAAGGAATGTGGAATTGCATTAAACTGAAGACCTTCTGTAAAACAAAGACAACTATCAAGAACCTCAACAGAGAACCAACAGGATGGGAGAAAATTTTGCCGACTACTCCTCTGACAGAGGACTAATATCTAGAATATACAGAGAACTCTAGAAACTCACAGCTAAGAAAACAACCTAATCAAAACATGGGCAAGTGAACTAAACACAGTACCACAAAAACAACAACAACAACAAATCCGAATTCATAAGTGAGTCCAAGCATAGTACATAGTTTTTGTAAGAAACAGGAATAACTTTAAAAAGTAAACACTTGTTGACTGTTTACTGATCCATTTGCAAGATTATTCTTTCATCCTATACACAGAAATGACTTAGGTGGTCTAGACACAGTGAGATATAAACATCTGAATCTTTAAGATTTTTACAAATAATTCTAATGATAAGCTTGAGAACTACTGTTTCAGAACTCTGCTTTTCAAGGTTTTAGTTTTTTAAGAAAGGTATATGAGAGGGGATTTACTAGGTAATTGGATCATAAGAGTATGGCATCTGAGAAGTCCTATAACAGGTCGTCTTCAGGCTGAAGTAACCAGCAAGCTGGTAGTATGGCTCAGTTCAAGTCAGAAGGTTGTTTTTGTTTAATGTTTGTTTATTGTGGTACTGGGAATGGAACCCAGGGGCATTCTACCTCTAAGCTACACTCCTAGCCCTACCTTTTATTCTTTATCTTGAAACAGAGTTTCACTGATTTGCAAAAGGCCTCACTACATAGCCGAGGCTGGCTGCAAACCAGGTTCCTCCTCTTTCAGCCTCCCAAATGTGGGATTACACGCATGGGCCACCACGCCCGGCTCAGTACTTGGTTTGATGCTTAAATCCTAAGAACCCATGGATGGAGCCACAGGTCCAGAGGCTGAAGAGCCTTGTCGTGCAGAACTGAGAACCCCTAATCAAAATAAAATGGCTGTCTTATGCCATTATATTTCAGGGCAGCTTGTTTTGCCTTAAACAGTTATGACTTTCTTACATAATTCATTGTTACTTTATCAGGCTTTC
Source organism: Muscardinus avellanarius (assembly GCF_963383645.1). Taxonomy (NCBI): domain Eukaryota; kingdom Metazoa; phylum Chordata; class Mammalia; order Rodentia; family Gliridae; genus Muscardinus; species Muscardinus avellanarius. The sequence goes on along the minus strand of NC_137805.1, from coordinate 1,209,741 downwards.
AAGATAATTGAATCATTAAATCTGAAGCTGTAAATTAAGGTGTTTAGAAATCCACATTTACAGTTTATAGTTGCTATAGTACAATAAAAATCGACAGATGCCAGCTTTTTGTCACAGTGACCAAAATACCTGACATGAACGAGCTAAAGGAAAAAAGATTCCCTTTGGTTCACAATCACAGCTTCAGAGGTTTCAGTCCATGGTCAGCCAGTGCCATTGCTACAGGCCTGGAGTGAGGCTGGGTATCACAGTGAAAAAGTATGGCAGAGGAGAGCCACTGGCACTCCAATGAAAGGAGTGAGAGAGAGAAAGAGGAGAGAGAACTATCAAGGAAGCAACCAGGGACAAGATACAGTCCCCAAGATTCACCTCTAGGGACCTTCCAACCAACCATGGCTGGGTGTTGACTTGCTCCAACCCACTTGTAGTGTCCACCACCTCCCAGCAGCCCATTCATATTATGAATCCATCAGATGGATAAATCCATGGATGAGGCCAGAGACCTCAGGATCCAGCCACATCCCCAAAGCCACACCTCTGGGCATCACTGCTTTATGGACCAAGTCAGCAATATATGAGCTTTGGGCAATATTAGAGACGCAACCCATAACAGTGAGTTTAAAATAAAAGAAAAACTATAAATATAAGCCACTGCATTTAGAGTGTAATTGCTAACCATACATTAAATGAGCATACCAATGATAAAGGACAAAGAAATTGTGAATATCAAAGTAAAATTTAGACTCAGTGTAGTATAGAAAACTAGGGAAACGCTTGGTTAGATTTTAAAAACTGACCTACTTAGAGATATCAAAGGCACAATTATGGCTAAAGCTTAATTTTCAAATGACAAAAATATCTAGCCACAATGTATTCAAGCAAAATACAGACAAATAGGTAAACTAATTAGAAGGATTTAATTTTCATACCATTTGTTTATGCATGTAATATTGTTATACTTACCTCTTCCTTTTCCTTTAATATGAAAAATGCAAATTTATGAGTTGAAAAGAGTGTGGGGAAAAAGAGCTTAGAGGAAAAAAAAAAAAATATATATATATATATATATATATATATATATATATATAGTCAGTTCTGCATGTGCATTTTAGCACCTTAAAATATTTAATGAGTTCCTAACATTTACAATTTTAGAAAACTACAAATCTGAGGGTAGCTTATGAATATAATAAGCATGCAAATCAATCACATCATATTGAGTTTCTAGTTTAATTCCTTTCTTTGTTGTTGTTTTGTTTTGTTGTTTATTTTCTCTCATGAATGAAAGAACAAAAAACCAGGAGGTAAATGGGCTGAAGGGAGAGGGCTCATAATAGCCAGCTTCCCCTTCATTCACCTCTCTTTTTAAAGCTTTATTATCTATTGATGAGCCCCAAAGCAGAATAATTTTCTTTGTACTTCCTCTATATGTTTTTCTAATAATCAGTGAATATTAGGAAAATATTATTTCACCTTGCTTCTAAATTTGGTTTTGAAAATCTGTTCCCCTTAGAATCTTCAAACAATTAGCTGGGCGTCGTTCAAAGTCAACTGCACTGGTTTAAGAGACCCTGTTTCTAAATTTTTTTTAAAAAGTATAAAATAGGTCTGAGAGTGTAGCCCGGAGGTAGAAAGGCTTCCAGGGGGGGAAAAAAATCTTAAAACAAGATACAAACCTTTTTTTTTTTTTTTTTTTTTGTGGGTCTGGGGATGGAACCCAGGGACATTCGACCTCTGAAGAACACCCCCTGTTCTATTTTTAATTCTTTATTTTGAAACAGGGTCTCACTAAGTTGCAGAGGGCCTCACTAAATAGCTGAGGCTGTCCGCAAACCGCGATCCTCCGGTCTCTACCTCCCGAATTCTGGAATTACAAGCATGTGCCGCCACGCCCGACTATACAAAGCCTTTTGAAAACCCATATAGTTACAGCTTTTCTGATACTATTCGCATACCTTTGTTCTTTAAACTCAAGCCAAAGGCCATTTCTTTTGTATTAACATTTCTGGGAAAGAATACCTACGCACTTTTGCTGCTCATCGCTTGTTTGTAAACTTGCTAGATGTCATAAAGTTAAGCCCAAAATTCACAGATGTTTTTCCTTTCTTCATTAAGATTAGTAGACATATTAAGATTCCATCTCTAAAAGAATGAGACATAGGATTTCACATGCCTCACGAGAAAACGTGTATTTAACAGAATTGACCAAGAATAGCAAAACCCGAATATAAATGAAAAGGAGGCTCAAATTTTAGTCAGGTGGTTCCTCTTCAACAAGCTGTCCAATAGTCAGCAACACTGATCCCATCGGAAAGGAATTGTAGGCACAACATAGACTTGGATTACTGAGAGAAGAGTGTGGAGTATTTGGCCCAAGGAGCAAAAAACACTTCTACAACTATTTAATATTGCTACATCCTACCTAGTTAAACAAAAGGAGATGGCCTTAGCTGGAGCATTATTTGAAATAAACAAAGCAGATATACACTATCTACAAAAAGAGCTTTCTACACAGGGTGGGAGCGTGGTGTAAAGGATCCTTTAACTAAAATAATTCGCTGTGCTCCCTACATCCAATTTTTAATAATATATATTTACATCCAGCAACACTCAATCACCAAGATACAGATTTAGCAGGGATAGGAAGAATCCAAGCATCCTCTTTAGCATCCATGGGTCACTCAAATGCCCAATCAGAACGGAAGACATGTTTAGGAGCAGGGAGCCTTTTACATTTTTATTTTTATTTATTGATTTATTCATTTATTTATTTTGGGTATGGAGATTAAACCCAGGGGCTAGACCCTGTTTGTATTTATTATCTTGAAACAAGGATTCATTAAGTTGCTGAGGCTGGCCTCTAACTTGGCATTCTTTTGTCCTTGGAGTTCTCCAAGTACTGGGATTACAAGCATGTGTCACCATGTCCAGTTAGGAGAGAGCCTTTGCTGTCTTGGAGAAGATCTATAAGAGGAAAAAGAAAACATTCTAAATGCCACTGTGCTGAGATACCATGCCAGATGTGATAGCAGGTATATAAAAAGGAGAAAGTGAAATTTAGAGCTTTTAAGCATTTCTTTTTTTACTTATGGAATTTTCGTCTCTGAAAAGCTGGTTAGGGAAACGTGTGGAATATAGCGAGTCTTGTTTTTCTTCTCTAAATTTTACCTCTAAGACTCAGTTCCAATCTCTTTGAATCCAAGTAATTTGAACTGTGGATTTATGTGGATCTGGAGAAAGTACAGGAATAATAAATGTTTCTGAGATCGCTAGAAGTTAAATCAAGTAGCATATTTGGGTACCAGAGCATCATCTCCAGTCTAAGAGGCTAAAATCTGCAAAAACATCTAATGAAGGGAAGGTTCAGTTCGCAATTTGTTTTCAGGAAACAGGGATGCACCTGCTGCTTATTTATGTTTTTCCAAATGCAGGTGTTTAGAGTCTAAATTTAAGCTGGCTGGCATTTCTTTCTGACAAGCTGTGCTCAGAAGCTCTGAGTCTTAACCCAACATATGGGCAGGCAAGGCTTTAACCCAGGACATGAATCAAATGTATGGCCATTGCAGTCTGCTCCAGAGTTTTGCCTTTTCAAGAATGTTCTATAGTTGGATTAATACAATACATAATCTTTTTTTCTGGTATTGGGGATGGAACCCTTCTACCTCTGGGCTACACTCCCAGACCTATTTTTATTTGGAAACAGGGTCTCTTAAGCCAGCGAGGCTGGCTTTGAACCTGCATGATCCTCCTGTCTCCACCTCCCAAGCGTGGGCATTACAGCGTGCGCCACCACGCCCGGCACACTACATAATCTTTACAGATGGGCTTCTTTCATTTATTAATGCTCATTGTAGTTTCCTCTATGTCTTTTCTTGGTTGGAAAGTGCATTTCTCCTTAGCACCCCATGGTCTGGAGGTGCCAATTTATTGATCCAATCACCTATTAAAAATGTCTTGGTTGCTTCCAAGTTTGGGCAGTTATTAATAAAATTACTATAAACATCTGCATGTCAGTTTTTATGTGGAGATAAGTTTTCAGTTCCTTTGGGTAAATACCAAATGATTGTTGTAGTGCATGGTAAGAGTAACTTAAACTTTGTAAGAAACTCTAGTAGTGCTTACATCACCACCAGCAAAGAGTGAGAGTTCCTCTTGCTCCACAGCTTCCTCAGCATCTGATGATGTCAGTCGTCTGGATTTTGACCATCCTAATAGATTAGTGGTGGTATGTCATTGTTGCTTTAACTTGCATTTTCTGATAACATTTAATGTGCAGCATGTATTCATTTTTATGTGCCATAGTTCCTTATTTTATTGCCAATTATCTATGAATGTTCCACAACTTCCTTTTCCATTCACCTTTCCATGGGTGTTTGCAATGATTTCGATGTGGGCTATTAATATACAGCTTTGTGAACATCCATGTCATTTGCAAGGTTTTCTATGGACACATGCTTTCGTTTCCCTTAGGTTTTTACAAGTGGAATGGTCAGTGGTATGACAGGTGTCATTTCACTTTTTAAAGAATTGCCAAACTGTTTTCAATGGTTTTCTCCAGATCTTTGTTCAGATTGTCTTAACTCTCTTATCACTCCTCTTTTGACTGATTCTGGACGAGATACAGATTTCTTTTTTTTACAATTTTCCACTAACGCACTTCATGTTCGGGCTCTCACCTCCTGCTACCATGCTATTCCTTGTTCGAGCCAGACACACTCCTCACTCAGTGCTATTCCTCTTCCCAGAACATTGTTTCCACCAAGAGTGGATCCCCCTCCTCCTTACTTGGGTTTCCACTCAACTGGCACCTTAATAGAGAGGTCTTTCCCTAGTGGTATCTGCAAAATAATCTCTTGCTGTCATTTTCTTACCACAGAACCAGATTAATTCTTTTTAGTATTTGTTTATTTTCCTGCTTCTTCAAGGTTTTTAAAAATATACTCTTTTCTATGCATTGTGACCGTACATTGTTAGGTGATTCAGAGTGACTGAAACATGCATACACGCACACAACATTTAGTGTTTCCTTCCGAATCTCACTCCCTTGAGATAGGAACTGGTAACTTCATCTATGTATGTACAAAGTATTATTTGAACTGATTCCTTAGTATTCATTACCTCACACTCAGGTAATATGTTTCTTATTGTCTGTCTCCTCCCATTAAAATTTAACGTGTATAAGAGAAAGAGCTTTGATTGTAATCATTGCTGTTCCCCAGCACTGAACACAGTGTGGGCCCTCAATAACCCCTTTTGTGGGATGAATGCTTTACTAAACCATTCCTGTTTTCCACCAAGTCCTAAGAACTTCTGAACAACCACATTTATAAATGTCTTCGGAAATGAATGAACAAGAAAAAGCTTCAGAAACAGTCGGATAAAACCACTTCTTTTCAAAGATGAGAATCTGAAACCCAGTGTGGGGTGAGTAAAGTGTCCAAGAACGCACAGCTATTCATTGCACGGTTGCTTTCGGCAGAAAATAAAAAACCCCGGCTGAAGCTGTTTACCAGCCTCACAAAGGAAGGCGCCCATGCTGCGTGCGAGCTCTCCTGATTTCAATGGCATCTGCAAGGCTCCACGGGAAGCAGGTGCAGCCGCCTGGCTTTGTTTTCTCACCGGCCAAAGCAATATGTGGCCTCGACCTAAGCATGTTTCTAAAGAAGGGACCAGGCAAGTGGAGAACAGACGGTCTCTCTGTCCCTCCTCCTTGCTGTTATTATATTTGGCTGTACAGAAGGATTAAATAAATATCTGTAAAATAAATTACTCTGATGCCCCTAGAGCCAGAAGTGGGACAGCATGAGAGAGCATGTCCCAGCGCTGGAGTCCTTAAGCCTGGCTTCTCTCCCCAGGAACAAGTGTTTCTGTGCCCTCCCACCTCCTTACCACACATCTGTACTCCCAGAATACCGTGTGCTACAATGACAAATGATTTCCAACTCTTCTGATAACGGAGCTTTATTCTCAAAGAATCCTGATTAGCATCTCATGGATCCTTTCCAACAACTCTGTGAGAAATACTTCCATAATATTGAATCATAAAGCAAGAGACAGTTTTGACCAATCTCCATGGAATGCCTTCAATTTACAAGGGAGGGGACTGCAGTCTAGAAAGTTTACATGACAGATCTGTTGGGATCATCTATCTGGTTATGGCAGAGCATGCCCCAGATCTTGGACTTTTTCATTATTAGACCAGGCTGCCTATTGAATTACACAAGTTTGTGTTTCTGAAGAAGAATAAAATTCTATTGCATCATTCCTATGCTATGTAATATTCCTGAGGTGCTCATAGTAAATGATAAACTTTGCAAAACAAGTTTTGTGATGATTTATTTAATGAAATCCAGCATACACAGACTATTTATGTATTATATATATTAATATGTATATGAAGCTTTATATATACAAGGTATAGAGAATAATATATCGAATACCATGTACCTATCAGCCAGCTTATAAAGCAAAAATAACCTCCTATGTATATACCACAATATATAATCCTCCTACACAACCCACCCTAAAGTGTTACCATTCTAATTTTAATTTCCTTATTACTTTAAAATGAATGTATGTTCCTTGACTGATTATGTTTCCTCTTCATGAGCAGTTGACTGCTCATGTAGTTAGCCAGTTTTTTTATTGGACTGCTCTTCCTGAGTTTTCTATGTATTCTGACATTGGATCTCAATCATATACATTGATATACATTTCACATAACTTTTTCCTTACTCTGTCACTTCTTTTAATGTTTTATATTGAACTATAAGAAACAAAGGTGTTTGGGGTTTTTTTCTAGTAAGGTTTTATTACTTTCTCTTTCAAGGTTGTGATTTATAACTCTAAGAAATTCTTTCCTACCCCAAGACCATAAAGATATTCTTCTAGTTTCTTCAAAAAGCATTTACTTTTTATATTTGAGTCTTTAGCCCAACCTGGAGTGTGGAGGAGGACCCAGGCCTGTAAGGTGTGGCTGGAGAAGGTGTGTTCCTGGAGCTGCAACTCTGGGGATTATATACAGCTCCTCCTCCTTTTCCTGTTGTGAAAGGAAAGCTCTCCCTCATTCCACTTCCGGCAGCTGCCATGCCCTGAAATCCATGGTTCCCAGCCTCACATAGGCTGAACCCAGAACTTCTATATATAATTTTTTTCCTCTAAGTTATAGGATCAGGTCACAGATTATAGCTGTGAAAATGCTAATAATATCCTCAGCCTCTCAAGCACTGGGACTACACGAGTGAGCCACCATGCCCACACCCAGCTATGGGTCCTCTCTTCTCTTCCATTGTGGATATTCTGAGACATAATAGCAGACTGCATTTTATGTTTCTTATTAACAAAATATTTAAATCTGGGTGATATTATACCATTTCCTCTATTTTGTACATATTTTATAATTTCTAAAATAATGTGATAAACAAGTAGCTGTGTCTTAGAATTTCAAATGCTTTGTTGTACTTCAGTTACTGCTTTAGGCCTCCAGATCTTTCCATTTTTGTCTTCTTTTAAAGTATTCTTCTTCCCATTCAGTATTCATTGCCCTGGCTATGGATAGGGTTCTCCCTTAACCCATAAGAAGAATTGACTGATGGCCCTCAGGCTGAGCTGGCTCTTGGCCTACATCTCCTTCTAGCAAAGACCTACCCCTAGTACCTCACTGTGTGAGTCAAATTTTCATCACTGTGGAAAAATACCTGAGAAAAGCAACTTTAAAAAGGAACGATTGATCTTGGCTCACAGTTTCAGAGGCCCAAAGTCAGCTGGCTCCATTGCCTTGGGACTGATGTGAAGCAGAGCATCATTGCAGAAGAACCTGTGCACAGGGCCTGCACAGCCCATGGCAGGTGGGAAGCAGAATGAGAAAGAGAGGGAAGAAATGGCCAGGAAAAGATATCGTCAGTTCCCAAAGACATACCCTCAAGGGCCCACTGCCTTCAGCAAGGCCCCATCTCTTACAGTGTCTACCACATCCCAGCAGTGTACTCAGCTATGGATGAGGATAAGGCTTTCATGATCTAATTACTTCTCCAAATCTCCTCCTCTCAACACTGCTGCATTGAGAACCAACCTGACTGTTGTTTTCAGCAGTTTGTGGTAACTCATAATCTTCCTGACTGTAGCTTTCTAGAAATCTAACTACATGTGGGAAATAATTAAGATAATTTTCTAAAAACACTAAGAAAAACAGCACAGGAGCTATCTACAAAGAAGACAGCACAGTTCAGCAAAGAGCTCGAAGACAACATGACCTGCCCCACCTTGATGACAGTTTGCAATGCACTTCAGAAGAATAATGATCCTTTTACAGCACAATCAATTAAGAGTCAAAGCATATGGATCGTGTCTATTTTGAATGGTGCAGTATATTATTTTTGTTTCCCCAGTCAAGAACAAGTATTTTTTTAGTTGTTATTCTAAATTTTTACCAACAGAGGTTAAAGCCAGATAACAGAATGATGATTCTCTTTGCCGTTTACTATTACATAGCGTCTCTACTTTGATTTCTCCAAAGAAGTAGCGAGATGCTAATTGTAACAAAATGAAAGAACAGCCTATGATCTTAATAAATACCAGGTAGTCATGGACATTATCTTCAGTTTATAGAACCCAGGGCCCAGAGATCCAGCAAAAGGTCACAGGGTCAGCTGCACGATTTCCTGACTGAATCCGTCTCTGGGTTTTCAGTTAGTACTATATCCCAATTAGAACGAACCAAACAGATAGTATGCAATGCCTTTTTGGGAATAGAAGCAAACCTAGACAATTTTTAAAGTGAACTACACATGGAATTGGTGAAGAATTAGAGGAAGACTCCAGGCATTTTTGCTGTGGAATACCCATGCTTCAGATGGTATCACAGGCGATGATTAGGACTAAATTTTCTACCCAGCATCTGAAAAATGTCCTTATCTACCTATTTAGCACGGTATGAGACTAGAGAACGCAGTGAGGTAGAACATGTGGTTTGATAAAAATTGGTAAAAATGGTGCCAGAGGCGAGGGGGGAAGCAAAAACAGATGTGTAAGCATGTATAATCAGAAAGACATTATGTACATAATCCTAGCAGCTTTATTCAATGGCTGGTTCCATTTCAGTAATCATGTTGGTAGATGAGTTAATTGCTAATTTGTTAAATATTCATAACCAGCAATTTCTGCTAAATGACAATGAACTGTCACAGTCAAAAGAATTACAGATTCCCATGTAACATGATTTCATTGGTTACCTCCTGTCATTGCCCTCAAATCATATCTGCCCACTTTGTGCCTATGGCACAGGCAGTAAAGAGCAGGTCATACGCCCAGATGCGGGGGTGCAGAGAGCAAGCAGGGTCCTGTCAGTTGGACACCACGTGGAATACGAAGGGGGATGTCTGGAATTTCAAGTTTAAAGCTCTTCAATGCAAAGGCTTTTGCAAGTAGGCTTGAGAAGTACATTGCTCAGGGTTCTACTCCATCCTCAACTTTTCAATGTAAACACTGTAATGTTCAGGCCGAAAAACCAGACGAATAGCTCAAAAGTCTTTTCACTAGTAATTGTTCTGTTGAGACTTTCTAGTCCAGATTGCCGTGCACAGACAAGCAGCATCACCTGAGAGCATATTGGACCCAAAGCATCTCAAGCCCCAACTCAGACCCGCTGAGCCAGCATCTGCATTTTAACAGGACTTGAAACTCCAGGTGACTCTTATGCACTGAATTCCAAAGAAAAGCACTTCAGATTTTTCAAGTGAAATAATACCTTCTGTGATTCCAGATCACATGAGCATAGAAAAGCATGTGATTCCAATTTTCAGGAGACTTGCTACTCCCCAAAGTGGATTTGGAGGCTAGCTCATCTGTTAGCACATCTTCCTCGGAGTGACAGAAGCTACCGTCGTAACTAAGGCTGGTATTTTTCCTTTATCCACATATGGGAATCTCTCTTTGTCAGATGTCATGTTGCACATGGTGGTTTAGATTACTCATTTCATGTGACACAAAGTACATTTTGTAGGTTAATTTTCATGTAACCTCACTCTTTGCCAGGCAGTTTTCTCACTCAATCACCATCTGCTTATGTCTTTATATACATGCCTGGTCACTGACAATTCTGCATTTGTTATTTGTTAATTTCAGATTAGTCTCTTCATAGGAATTTGCCCTTTTATTTATCTTACATTTACCATGGCAGTTGCAATTGGTCAACCAAGTCATTGCCCAAGCACTCACAGCCACAATTAATTAATCATTCTTTATCAAGCATCTACTAAATGCCAGGTTCATTATTAAGCACTGCATGTATATTATCCCTAATTCCCTCATTAAATCAGCTGCATAGGTAGTAGTTGCCCCATATACAGATGGAAAAAAATAGCCATAGAGCTTATTTGTACAGAGCCACACAGAAAATAACTGATGAAGTCTAAGGAAAGAACAAGTGAGCCTGAGTCTAATTTGGCTTCTTTTCACTGCCACACACTCTCTTATTATATCTGGCAATTTCTATCATTTACAATCACAGTACTGCATGTGTCATATTAATTATTCCTCCTACATGCCAAGAGTATGTAGGAACAGGTATATAGAGATAATGTTTACATAACTTTTCTCATTAAAATAACTATAAACATATGGGACTAAAGACACTTTGAGACATTACATTATTATGTGGTATGCATACTTTTAATTTGGAAAGAGAAATGATCATTTTTTCTTCACTTTGACTCTCAGTTTTTAAGTACCATGTTTAAGAAGGCAGATAAATGTGTAGTGCATATTTAAAGTGTCTTTATTCCCATATATTTATAGTTATTTTAATGAGAGAAATTATGTAAGCATTATCTATATATACTATATCTCTTCCAAAGAGCAGCAAGTGATTTGAATTCATGCCTTAGTTCTTTGGTAACACAAGTTTGATCAACTTTGATCTACTATCACTAGCTTGCTAAGATCTAGATAACTATTTTGGAGGTCACCTGATATTGGAAGAGAAAGCAGTAGGAATAATGTGATAACAATATTTTGAAACATGGGCTAGGTTTTACAGGAGAATTCCAGCAAGATATCACACACAGTTGTTGAGGGTAGGGGGTCCAGGACTTCAAGGACAGGCAATATTCCACAGGTCTCTGTGCTGGCTTTGGTAATATCTCAAATGAAGCAAGAATTATGTTTGTGTATCTTTCAAAAACCGATTAATATTCAATCTTATACATAAAATAAGTAACTATGCATAAATGAGAAAGTCTGTATTTTACACCAATTTTAGTATACATCAAATATCCAGTTGTAGTTTTCAATTAACAATACAACATCTTGGCAAACCTTCCATATCAGAATATATGCAGTATTATGTTTTAAGATGCCGTAATTTAATTTACTCTCCACTGATGGGCATTTGGGTTTTGTTTCCAATCTTAATTTCTAACCAAAAGTGCTGCCGTGTGTAATTTTGATGTAACAGGCTGAAAGACAGTCCCCCAAAGATATCAGCCCTCATTTCTGGAACCTTTAAATGTCATCAAATATGGCAAAGATGTTGCAGGTTTAAATTAACTCTCATGACATGAGAAGATTATTTTATATTTCCCAGATTGGCCTCAAATGCCAATATATCCTTAAAGAAACTGAGGGGATTATGCTAATTACATGTATCATTAAAGAAACAGAGGGAATTACACTGAAAGTTCAGGGAAGTCAGGAGATGAAGAGATATTTGGAATTGGTGGCCTTAAAGACTGGAGCCACAAGGCTGCAAATGAAGTACAAAAGCTACCAGAGACTCTCCTAGAGCTTCCCTGCGACCTGGCCCTGTCAGCACCTTGCTTCAACCCCGGGGTGCTGATTTCAGACTTCTGGACTCCAATGATAGAAGAAAATAAATCCTGCTGTATTAAACCACTAACTGTGTGATCAGTAATTTTAGCAGCCATAGGAAACAAATACATTGGACATGTGTATTTACAGATGTACATGTGCATTTACAGATGGATGAATCTGTAAATAATTTTCCCAAAGAAGGAAGCCTATGTATGTGCATTTATAATCTTCGTGGATTGCTGATTGCTCCACATGGATGTGGCATTTGACATTCCCAGTAGCAAAATAGAAGACTTTCTATATCCTGACACAACGTTATTAAATGCTTTGATTATAGCTTCTTAAAATTTTTTGGCTCTAAGGATTTAACCCAGGGGTCTTCCTCTGGGCTATACCCCCAGCTCTTTATTTTTTATTTTGAAACAGTCGTGTTCAGTTTCTGAGAGTCTTGCTAAGTTCCTGAGGCTGGTGTTAAACCTTATCTCTGTCTCCCAAGCACTGGCATAGTCCACCACACCCAACTGATTATAACACTTAAAATAATATCCTAATTGTGGTTTTAATTTAAATTTTGTTTTTTGTGAGTTATATAGGCATGTTATTGATGAATCATATGTATTTCTTTTCTTTGAAATATCTACTTACAACCATCGCCATTTTTCTATCAGGATTTTTACTTAATTTAATAAATTTGCAGGTAATTAACTCTTTACGTCTGCGTTGCAATTTGTTTTTATTTGCTTATCATGTTGGCTTTGGACATCTTCCCCAACACTAATATTGTTTTCTTTGGATATTTTCTTCTAAGTATTTATTGTTTTAGCTTTAATATGTAAATCTATGGTTTTAAATTTATTGAGGTATATGGCATGAGAGATATATTAAACTTTGTTTTCTTGGTGTCCTGATACTACTAGTATTGATGATTCATTTTTTAATCCTTTATATATTTATTTGGTGTCTTTCTCTCTCCTCCTCCCTCCCTCCCTCAATCTTCTTCCATTACTCTATTGGTTTTTCTCCCAATTTTTATGCAGCCCTTGTTTTTTTTTCCTTTTTTCTCCTGAGCTCCCATGTATGTGGCCCTTTACTTTCTGAGTCTGGCTGATCTCACTTACCATGATGCTCTCTAGTCCCATTCAATTTCTTACAAATCACATAGTTTTGTTCTCTTTTATAGCTGAGTAAAACTCTGTTGTTTAGTTGTAACTTTTTTTTTATTCGTTCATCTGTATAAACATTTAAAATGAAATAAATAAAGCAAGATGTAAGAACTGAATTCTGACCCTATCCCCATGAGTTCCTGGCTCCAGGCTGCTGTGACAGGCACTTGGGCACTGTGGCATTGGGAAATCCCCACAGACAAGCCACACGCTGCACTCGGACAGGTGTCTTCTGCTGTTGTCCCTCCAGTAATCTGGGACTGCAACAGAAGGGCCGGCTGGGGGAAACTAGAGAGCATCCCCACATACTCTAGAGCCTGAGGAGAAAGATTATTTCCATGCAAGGGACCAGGAAAAGGCAGGACAGGACAATTATGAAAGTACTTGAAAGGGAAATGAAGAAAAAACATCACGTTTTTGCCAGTGTTTATAAAAGTGCAAAATGACATTTGGGGCTGGTGATGTGGCCAAGCATAGCCACAGGATGTCTCAGGAATCCTCTAAGCTTTCCACCACAGGAACCATGAAATCTCTAAAGCTGTCCAGGGAGGGAAAAATAAGCTGGGACATAAGGGTCACAAGTAACCAGGATCAAAGACAGGAATTGTGTTAAAAACAGCAGCAGGACATGCTGACCTCTGCTTCCCACAGATCCAGATGCAAGAGGGAAGATGTAAAGAATTTTCTCTGACATTCCTTCCCTGTGGTGGTTTGCAATTTTTTTTTGCTGCTCTTTTATGCTGTGTACAACTTCTTGAAAGCTTTTTGTTGATTCATTGTTTAAGTGTCTTTTAATGCTTAGGCATGCACAGATGATTTGATGTATGCAGGTCTTTTCCTGAAAAAAATAAAGTTGGTTAGATGTCAGTGACAGTCAAATGCAGGCAGGAGAGACAAGCTCACCTCTAGTTTTATTAATATGGAAGAAGCACCTGTCAATCAGCTTCATGATCACATTGGCCTGAGGCATTGTCTCAGAAGCTGATGGCTTTATACAGGGGTACCCATGTGTTACAGGACCTACCCAGGCTAAAAGATGAACCTTTCCATTCTTCAGCAGAAAGGGATGCACCCTCGTAGTTATTCTAAATGGGCCCCACATCAAGAGACCCTATTAAAATTAGCTACAAAAGAGAGATAAATTTTTTCTTCTTTTTTTCTTTTAAGCAGAATGGACTATTCACTGAATTCAGGAAATTGTACAGCTCCTAGGAAACCATATAAGTGGAAGATTTGCCCCAGGTCTTCTGGAAGAGGAAGAAGATCAGAGGAGGAGAAGCTACACACACCACCGCTTAGAGCCACTAAGTCAAATTGCAAACTAACAATAAAGACTTCCCATGACAAAGTTTTTCATCCCTGACAGTTTTGTACATTGAACTATTAACTCTTCCTTTAAAGGGTTATATATGTTTTGATAGAACTGTGAAGAGCATGAGCTGGAGGGCTTTGGGCTTCTGGAATAAAAGTAAAAGATGAGATTGAGAATTCTGCAACTTGGAATCTGAAAATTCACATTCTTGATGATTGTTCTTGCATGTGTGTACATATACACCTACATGCACACATACACACATGCGGTACCTTTTTTTTACACATTGCATAATCAAGAACTGGTTAAATTGAATAGTGTTTTCTCCACAAGTACCTTTTCCTTTATAACTCTGATGCTATCATATCTTTCTTTCCTTTATTGGAGTAAGAAAAAAGTATCCATTCACAGAAAGATAAAGAAAAAAATTGGAGATAACATCAAAATGTGATATCATATCTGTTAGATATATAATGACCCCTAAAGAATTCAGTCATGAGAGTTGTAATCCCAGAAGTGGCTTGTAGGTTGTGGTTGGAGGATGGTCCCTGGGGATTATCTCAGTGGTGCCTCCTCTCCCTGCTCACTCTCTTGCTTCTAGTCTTCATGATGTAAAGAGCACAGCCCTGCGCTCTCCCTCTGCCTCTTGCCTCCATGCTCTGGGACTGGTGGTCCCCAGTCTCACATGCACTGATCCCATACAATAAAAATATAATTCTTTCCTCTAAGTTATGTAGTCAGATATTTAGATTGTGACTGTAAGAATGCTGATGGATACAATGTCCAAAGTATTGATCAATCTTGCAAATTTTGATATTAATAAAAATAAGGATAACACAGAAATAAGAAAGCTAAAGGTACACACACACACACACACACACACACACACACACAGAGATTCCCTTCTTATCTGGCTTTGTTTCTACACACAATATATTTTGGTTTTATTGGCTGATCTCTCCTTTAAGTATCATATTGTAAAACTTCGAGAGGTCAAGATGAAATATCAGGGACGATTTATTTTCTCAGGCAAAACAACTAGAAAGAGTTACGCTTTAAGGAACAATGATTTTCAAGACACTAGATAGTAGGCAATGAAGGAAAATGATCCTCAGGAAAAGGAAAACAATGAAAGTCACTTCTACAATTTCCTTCATTTTATCATTTGAGGAAGTTTCAAACTGTGACATAGTAAAGGGAAATTGTGGTAGAAACCAGCAGACTGTGCTCAATTTAAGAACCCAAGGCAATAAAAATCTATATGATAAAATACTCAAAGAGTGAGATCACTCAGAGAACTGCAAAGATTTGCAGAGAACCTGCTCAAACATTCAGCAAAGTTCTCATGAGCAGACATGAAATTTCCTAAAACCAGAAAAACAAGCATATTAAAAGATTAGAAGGAGGAAGTTCACAGGACCAGGAATACTGCCTTTTGCCCACCAGCCGGGTTGGAAGGCCTCAAATTATAGTAGCCTTGGGTAATGTGCTCTGGAAGGCTTTTCCTTGGTGGCTGAGAAAAGTTAACTACTCTTGCCTTGCAAAATAGATTTTAAAAGTAAGATCTAAAAGGGCAGAAAATGTTTTCAAATAACCAAATTACCTACTATAAAAGATCTTGAGAAAATTTATAGAAATAAAACAACCAACACCATCAAGATAAAATCTATAGTGTATGTCATCTAGTCTATGATTGTCAGACATGAATGTTTCTTAAAATATCTATAGTAAGGAGAAAAAAAAGTCTCAAAAGTGACCCAGAACTGCCCCCCATGTTGAAATCAGCACCTAAGGAAAATAAATAAAACTATATTTATAATCATACTTCAGATGTTCAAAAGTTAAGTAGAATTTCAGAAAAGATAAAAAATCACAATCCAACTTCTGGAGATAAAAATTGTAATATCTGAGATGAAAATGCACTGAATGTCAACAGATCCAACCTTGCAGAAAAAATTAATAAACCTGAATTCAGACGCTATCCAAAATGAACAAATAAAAATAAAAGAGTGATGTTCCATTATTTTTTGCTTATTCTCTTGGTTAAAAGCAAATCACAAGTTGCATTTGTTTTGGGAGATGGCATTATGTAATTACATAGCAATAGATATTACATTGTTTGTTCATAATATTATTAAGAAAACTGAAATGGCACAGTACTTGAGAGGCTGACACAGGAGGATTGCTGACTTGAGGCTAGCCTCAGCAACTTGGAAGACCCTGTTTTCAAAACAAAAAAAGGGATGAAGGTGTAGCTCAGGAGTAGAATACCCCTGGGTTCAATCACCAGTGCCACAAACAAGCAAAGGACATGGACTTATTAATATGAGACAAAGTAGATGTCAAAGCAAAGAATAGTATCAGAGATAAGAGCTGTGGATATAGATCATTGATAGATTATTTGCCTAGCATCCACAAGATTCTAGGATTAATCTCCAGCACTGCAAAATAAATACTTAAATAATAAAAGATATCATCAGAGATACATAAATAACAAAAAGATATTATCAGAGATAAAGCTAGTTTACCAAAATAACAAAAAATCCTATACTTTACCTAGTACATTACCTATTATAGTACCCAGTAGAAGTCCAGACCGTGGAAGAAAACAACTTCCAAACAAAACTGCTATATCCAGCAAGGTTATTATTCAAAATTGATGAAAAAACAAGTGTTTCAAGAGAAGCAGAATCTCAAAAAATTCATGAATACAAAGCCAACACTAGAGAAAATACTTAAAGAAATACATAATAAGGAAGAAAAAAGAAGCAAATTTCAGAACCAGAGAAGAGATGAATTGATCAACAGGGCAAAGAAGAAATAACATCATATCAAACAGAAGCTAGAACACAAAATAGCAGAAGACAAAAATATTTCAATAATAACCCTGAATGACAAAGGTCTTAACTCACCAGTTAAAAGACATAGACTGGCAATGTGGATTAAAAATATAATCAAAATATATGCTGCTTGCAAGAACTTAACATCCAGCTAAAGATATTCATAAGCTGAAAGTGAAAGGATAGAAAAAGATTTATCATGCCAATGAACTAAAAATGAGCAGAGGTGATATCCAACAAAACAGACGTTAAGCTAAAACACATCAGAAGAGAAAAAGGAGGGCACTACCTTTTATTAAAAGGAACAATATGCTTATGCCCTAAATGTGGGTGCATACACATTTGTAAAATAAACTCTTCAGGACTTCAGATCTCAAACAGACTCAAATACAATAATATTGGGAGACTTCAATATACCATTAACACCACTAGATCTATCTTTAAGGCATAAGATGAGGACTCTTCAGAGCTAAAGAAAACTAGAAACAAAATGAATGTAATAGACATATACAGAATATTTCAACCAGGAATATCAGAATACACAGTCTTCTCAGCAACCCATGGAACCTTCTCTAAAATAAATCACATCCTGGGCCACAAAGCAAGCACCACCAAATTCAAAAGATGTAATAAAATTCCCTGCATCTTTTCATATCACAATGGAATGTCCAATACCAAAATCTATGGGACACTTTGAAGGTCATGTTAAGAAGATAGTTTATAGCATAAGAAGAACAGAGTCATCAAGTAAACAACCTAATGGCACATCGCAAGGATGTAAACAACAGCAGCAGTCTAATCCCAAAGCCAACAGAAGTCAGGGAATAATTAAATCAGAGCAAAAATAAATGAAATAGAAAATAAAAATTCAAAGAATCAACAAAACAAAAAGCTGGTGTTTTGAAAAGATTAATAAGATTGACAAGCCCCCAGCCAACCTAACCAAAGGAGAGAATCAACTCAAATCATTAAAATCAGGAATAAAAAAAGAGACATCACCATAGACAGTGGGGAAATTCAAAGGATTAGCAGAAACTATTATGAAAATTTTTACTCTAATAGATTGGAAAATACGGAAGAAATTTATAGACTTCTAAGCACATATAACCTACCTAAATTGAACCAAGAGTACATAGCAAGCCTAAACCAACCAATAGTAAGCAAAGAAATAGAAACAGCAATAAAAATTCTTGCATCAAAGAAAAGCCCAGGCCCAGACAGGTTTCCAGTTGAATTCTACAAAACCTTCAGAGAAGAACTAACCCAATACTTCCCAACTTGTTCCAGGAAATTGAAAGAGATGGAGTTCTCCTAAACCCCTTCTACAAGGCCAGTATCACATTAATACCAAAACTAAATAAAGATACTTCAAGATAAGAAAGTTACAAAGCATAGATGCAATATTCTAAGCAAAATACTAGTTATAATATACGCACATTCAAAATACACATTCAGAACCATATCAAGAGAGCTGTACACCACACCTAGTTGGTTTCATTCCAGAAAAGCAAGGCTGGTTCAACATATGCAATTCACCACATAAATAGAACTGAGAACAAAACCACATGATCATATCAATACTGTAAAAATCATTTGACAAAATCCAACAACCATTTATGTTAAAAATGCTGCAGAAAATTGGAATAGAAGGAACATATCTCAACATCATTAAGGCAATATTCAATAAACCCAAATCCAACCTCATATTGAATGGAGAAAAAAACTGCAAATTTCCTCTAAAATCAGGAACAAAACAAGAATGTCCACTATCAACACTCTTTTCAAAATAGTCCTCAAAACTCTTGCCAAAGCAATAGGACAAGAGAAGGATATCAAAGGAATTCAAATAGGAAATGAGGAATTAAAATTATCCTTGTTTGCAAGTGACACAATTCTTTAGAAGATCCAAAGAACTCAACCAAAAGTCTACTGGAGCTGATTAACCAATTCAGCAAAGTGATGGGATACAAAATTTACAAAAAACTGATTTTGTAAATTGGTTGCTTTTCTATATACCAACAATGAATCCACAATTAAAAAAATAAAGAAAATAATTCCATTCACAATAACCTCAAAGCCAATAAAATATCTAGGAATAAACCTAACAAAAGATGTAAAAGACTTCTACACCATAAAACATTAAAGAAAGAACTTGAAGAAGACCTTGGAAGATGGAAAGATTTCACTTGCTCATAGATAGGCAGAATAAATATAATCAAAATGGCCATTCTGCCAAAAGTGGTCTACAGATTCAAAGCAGTTCCTATATAAAAAACCAATGACAGACTTCTAGGAAGATGGCGACCGAGAAAAGCGGGGCTTAAGAGCCCCGCTAACAACCAATCTCCATTACCACAAAATCAGCGCCTTTCATAGCCAGAAAACACCATCACCAGACCAAAAAAAAAAAAAAAAAAAAATCACCAGGCTCCAGAGAGAAAGCGGACTGAGAACAGAGCTCAGAGCCACAGAGGAGATACACCGGCCTCACGCCTGAGGACGCGGCAGCAGTGCCATACTGCCGGCGGCAGCGGCGAATTCACCAGACGGCTACAGCAAGCCAAGGTGAGCCGCTGCGAAAAAGCCAGGCGGGATCTTTCGGCACAGGGAGCATCTAAAGCTCCCAGTGGCTGAGCTCAGAACATGCTGCAAGAACTCAGAGTGGAACTCAAAACCAAGAAGAAATAAGCCAGCCTCATGGCCGAGGGTGTGGCAGCAGCACCATTTTGTCACCGGCGGCAGCAGCAGCAAATTCAACGATTCCAGTACAGCTACATCTGCGAACTCAAGAACAGTGAGTCAAATTGCAGGCCACAGAGGATAAATCCCAGTACTGTACTTCCTGGGACTTGACCCAGTGGGGGAGTGGCAGTGGCAGAGACATCATACCATAGGAGAACGTGCAACCTGGCACCCCCCATAATTTAAAGCAGCCTCTATCGACTCCCTGGGTCGGAGATTCTGTGATACAACCCAGTAAAGGAGTAGTGGGGTCTGAGATACTACAGACTCGAGATCCAGAGCACCTTAAGTGAAGTCATAGTGACCCAAGGGAAGAACCCAGAGAAGGCACAAACTTCAGAAATCATGGGAAAGAGGAATTACATTGGAGCAATGAATGCCCACAACCCCACAACATCAGAACCCGATAAAACTGAAAATCAGAGATTTCTAGAAGATCAAATCGAGAAAATAACTGTAGAAATAATAGAGGTGCTTCGAAAAGAATTCAGAGAGAGCCAAAAAGAGATAAAGGATGCAATTAATGAAGTAAAGGCCTCAATTCAAAGCACAAACAACCGATTAGACCTCATGGAGAACAGAATCTCGCTCTTAGAAGATGATCATTCCAAAAATGAACGCATAGTTTCTAATCTAGAAAAAAATATCCGACAGCAGGAATCTGACATTGAAGAAATATGGGCCCATTTTAAGAGAGCTAACCTAAGAATAATTGGAATAGAGGAGGGGAAAGAAAGTGAAACCAAAGGGATCAACAATCTCTTCAAGGAAGTAATAGCAGAAAATTTTCCAAACATAGAGCAAGAGGTTGATACACAGACCCAGGAAACTTATAGAACTCCCTTTAGACAGGATCGGAGAAGAGGATGCCCACGCCACATAATTGTCAAAATGACCAATGTGGAAGCCAAGCAGAGAATCTTAAAGGCAACAAAAACAAAGGGCCAAGTGACATTCAGAGGCAAGCCAATTAGAATCACTCCAGATTTCCCAAACCAAGTCATGAGAGCCAGAAGGGCTTGGAGTAACATATTCCAAACTCTGAAAGAAAACAACTTCCATCCCAAAATTTCCTACCCAGCAAAACTTTCTATCAAATTAGATGGAGAAATAAGAAGCTTCCATGACAAACAGAAACTGAAGGAATTTATGTCTTCAAAACCAGCGCTAGAAAAAATACTCAAAGAGATTGACTACAAAGAAGAAATAGGTAACACACACCAGAACCAGAGAAACAAGAGTTTCCATCCAACAGACAACTAAGATTGGGTATCTGTGGAGATTCATTATTTATGTTAGTCTTTTACCTATCTCTAAATTGTATTGTTTGCCTTTATTGTTGTTAATTTTTAGGATTTCTAGTTGGAATATTAATATACCTTCAGATATAGCATTTGGAAATATTTTATTCCATTCTATCAGTAACTTTTAACTCTGTTTACATTGTCTTTGGATATACAATATTTTTTTAGGGAGTTTGTATACTCTTCTGTTGCCTGTGCCATTGAAATCATAGCCAAGAAATCACTGCCAATTTCAATGTTGTGAGGTTTTATGACCCAAATTTTCTCCTAAAAGTTTATAGTCTTAAGATTTATATTTAGGTCTTTTATCTATTTTGAGTTAATACTTGTATATGGGATTAGGTAAGGGTCCAATTTTATTCTTTTCCATGTAAGTATTATTTTTCAACAATATTTAGTTAAAAGATTATTATTTCCACCACCAAATGTTCGTGGAAACCTTGTCAAAAAAAAAACTTGACAATATAGGGAAGAATTTAGCTATAGACTTTTATTTAACTCCAATGGTTTATATATCTGCCTTTAGAACAGTACTACACTGTTTCAATTATTGTAGCTTTATATGGTTTGAAATCAGAAAATATATATCTTCTAGCTTTGTTCTTTTTCAAGATCGTTTTGGGTATCTAGGATCCATATTCCATATTAGGATAGATTTTTTTCTGAAAAATAAATATATAAATATATGATAGTTTCATCTAAAAAATTAGAAAAAAATATTCTCTGGCAAGAAAGAAAGCAAAAAGAAATATTGAAATGTTATCTTTAAGTCATCAAAAGCTTGGTATCAGACAAATGAAACTGTTATGTGAGATTATCATTTTTAATTTTGGATAAATTGCTATAATACTAGATGTCAACCACTAAGCCAAGCATGGGAAGGAGGGATGGGAGGGAATGGGGTGGGGATCGGGTGGGGGCTGACTGGGGGATGTGTGCATGTATGTCTACAATAGTTTGTCTCCCACTAAGATGTATGAATACAGTGCACCAATAAAAAAAAAAACCAATGACATTCTTCATAGACCTAGAAAAATCAGTCATGAATTTTATATGAAGAAAGACCCAAAATAGCCAAGCCAGTTCTCAGCAATAAGAACCATGCAGGAGGCATCACAATCCCTGACTTCAAATTATAGTACAGAGCAATAATAGTTGAAACAGCATGGTATTGGCACAACAGGCATACAGACCAGTAGAAGAATAAAAGGTACAGAAACAAATCCACACACTTATAGTTAATTGATCTTTGACAAAGGGGCCAAACTCATATGCTAGAGAAAAGACAGGCTTTTCAACAAATGGTGCTGGGAGAACTGGCTATCCATTTGTAGAAAGATGTAACTAAATCCTTACTTCTCGCCATGTACTCGAGATGGATCAAAGACTTGGAAATTAGACCAGAGGACTGTGATGCTATTAGAGGAAGGCATAGAGGTCCAACAATCCAACATATAGGTACAAGTAGTAACTTTCTCAACAAGACCTCCAAATCGCAGGAAATTAAAACAAGAATGAGATGGCATCAAACTAAAAAGTTTCTGCTCATCAAAGGAAACTATCAAGAATCTAAAGAGAATCAGATGCTTTCCCTAATATGTGAAAGCTAAGGAGAAATTGGTCATAGGAGGAACTCTAGATGAAAAAGGAAATCCTAGAGAGGAGCAAACAAGACAACCTAAATGAGGAGATGAGAGGGGGGGATGAAGGAAATTCTCTAAAACACACAATGTATTTAAACATATCGAAGTCAACCACTAAGTCAAGCAAGGGAAGGCAGGATGGGGAGGGAATGGGGTGGGTATTGGGTAGGGGCTAAATGGGGTGATGTGTGCATGTATGTACACACAAGTTTTTTACCCCAATATGATGTATGAATATAATGCACCAATAAAAATTTTAAAAAAGAATCTAAAGAGAAGCCAGGCATGGTTGTGCACTCTTGTAATCCCAGTATTTAGGAGGCTGAGACAGGAGGATCATGGTTCTTGGACTGCCTCAGCTACTTAGTGAGACCCTTGCAACTCAGTGAGAGCCTGTTTCAAAATAGAGAATAAAAAATAGGGCTGGAAGTATCGCTTGGAGGTAGAATTCCCAGTATTGCAAAAAAAAAAAAAAAATCTAAAGAGAAAGCTGACAGAATGGGAGAGGATCTTTACCAGCTGCCACTATAATAGAGGGCTAATATCCAGAATCTACAAAGGACTCAAAAGACTCTACACTAGCAAAACAAATAACCCAATCAAGAAATGGGTTACTGAATTGAATAGACACTTCACAAAAGAGATACAAATGGCCAATGGATAAATGAAAAAATGGTCAACATCATTAGCCATCAGGGAGATACTAATCAAAACTACACTGATATTTCATCTAACCCCAATCAGAGTGGCAAACATAAAGAAATCAAATAACAACAATGCTGGCAAGGATTTGGGGAAAGAGGAACTCTTTTATACTCTTAGTGGGAGTGCAAACTAGTTCAGCTGCTATGGAGATCAGTGTGGAGATTCCTTAGAAAACTGGAAATGGATCCACCATATGATTCAGCTATACCCCTCCTGGGTATCTTCCCAAATGGTTGAAATCAGATGAAACATATAGGCACAGGTAGATGTATGCCCTCCTCAGAGCTTCATAGTCACACCCTCCTTGGATCTAACTTCCAGGTGTTTGATCCATCTTGAGTTCTGTTCAGGGTAAGAGTTAAAGATTTAGTTACATTTTTTCTACAAGTGGATAGCCAGTTTTTCCAGCCCCATTTATTAAAAGGGATATCTTTGACAAAATGTTTCTCCCATTATGTTGGCTCTCAGTTGAGGTTTTTGATAGCTTCCTTTGCTTTACAAAAGCAAAGAGTTTAATGTAATCCCATGTATTAATCCTCCTTTAATTTCTTGTGCCTTTGGGGTCTTGTTGATAATGGTTTTATCTGTGCCTATGTGTTGAAGTGTTGAACCTATGCCCTCTTCAAGGAGCTGCAAAGTTTCTGACCTGATTTTCAAGTTCTTGATCCTTCTTGCATTGTCTCTTGTGCAGGGTGTGAAAGTGGGAATTATTTCCACTTTTCTGCATATGATTAAACAGTTTTGCCAACAGCATTTTTTGAAGAGGCTATCTTTTTTTCAGTGTATGTTTTTGGCCCTTTGTCAAAAATCAGTTGGCCATAAATGTACAGATTGATTTTAGTCTTATATTTTGCTCCATTGGTCTATGTGTCTTTTTTGTGCCAGTACTATACTATTTGCAAAGCTATTACTATGGCTTTGTAATATAATTTGAAGTCAGGTATTGTGATGCCTGATGCATGGTTTTTGTTGCTGAGAACTACTTTGGCTATTCTGGGGCTTTTGTTGTTCTGAATAAAATTAAGAACTGATTTTTTAGAAGAAACTCAAATGGCCAATAAATGTATGAAAAAATGCTCAACATCATTAGCATTCAGAGAGATGCACATCAAAAATACCTTGAGATTTTACCTAATTCCAACTAGAATGGCCATCATTAAAAACACAACAACAAATACTGGTGAGGATGTGGAAAAGTGGTAACTCTAATACATTGTTGGTGACATTGCAAATTAGTGCAACCACTTTGGAAAACAGTATAGAGACCCCTCAGAAGAATGAGAATAAATCTACCATATGATACAGCAATACCAATTCTGGGTATCTACCCCGAAGAAGGGAAACCAAAATACCCAACTAATGCATGCATACTTATGCTCATAGCTGCACAATTCACCATAGCCAAACTATGGAATCAGCCAAGATGTCCAAAAACAGATTAATGGATTACAAAACTATGGAATATTACTCATAAAGAAGAACAATATGTGTATACCTGTGAATATATACCAACATTAATCTGGGTACTCTGTACTGGGAGGGAATGGGGTGGGGGCACCAAGAGCATGTGCCTGTATGTCATTGTCAGCATGTGTTGCATTATGATGTGAGACTATAATGCACAAATAAAATCACAGAAATGAATAAATTAAAATTAAAATTAAAAAACAAGAACTAATAAATGGGATAGCATTAAATTTAAAAGTTTCTATATGGCAAAAGAAACCATAAAGACTCTATAGAAAAAGCATACAGAATGGGAGTGGATCTTCATCATCTACCCATCTGACAAAGGTCTAATATGTAGACTATATAGAGCTTTAAAAGCTTAATACTAAAAAAATTATAAAATGAGCAACTTAACTGAATAGATATTTTTCAAAATAAGAAATACAAATGTCCAACAAATATATGAAAAAAATGTTCATCATCTTTAGCCATCAGAGAAATGCAAATCAAAACTACAATGGGATTCCATTTCACTCCAGTTAGAATGTAAATCATCAAGAACAAGTAATAATAAATGCTGGAGAGGATGTGGGGAAATAGGAACCCTATTATACTGTTGGTGAGACTGCAAACTAGTATATCACTTTGGAAATCAGTGTGGAGATTTCTCAGAATATTGGGAACTGAACTACCATATGATCCAGCAATAGCACTCTTGGGCATCTTCCCAAAGAAGATGAAATCAGAATATTATAATCATATTTGCTTATCCATGTTTGTAGCAGCACAATTTACAATAACCAAAATATGGAACCAGCCCAGGTGTCCATCATTGGATGACTGGATCACAAAACTTTCATGTATACATACAATGAAATTTTATTCAGCCATAAAGAACAAAATCATATCATTTGTAGGAAAATGGATGGAACTTGAGAATATTATGCTAGGTGAATACAGCCAGTCCCAAGAAGCGAGTAGATGTATTTTCTCATATGTGGAAGCTAGAGAGATACTTGAAAATAAGGGCAATATGGTATTCTGTACTCCAATATGATGTAAAGTTGCAATGCATCCAGTAAAAATATATAAATTAGGTAATTGATAAGGTCTACCTATCATAAGTTGCATTAAGATTCTCCAGTTTCTTTTCTACCACATAATTCAGTTTTTATTTACAGTATTGAACTTTCAAAATGTAAATGTTTTACTGAGCCAAATTTATTTATTTTCCCATATGTTTTCTGTCTTTAACACTTGTTGGGTCCTTTCCAAGCCTAATGCTATAGAATTATTAAACAATATCTCCTGGAATCATTTGGGATCCTTGATAACACATTAAATATTTGCACTGTGCTTGGAATTTACTTTGGTATAAAATAAGTGTTTTGTCTTCTCTTAAATAAGCCAGTAACTGTACTGAAACATTTCTCGAGACCTATCTTTCCCTTACTGCAAAAACAAAAATTTATCTCTAATTAACTTTAAAAATAAAAGTTTCTTTTTAAAAAATTAACATAAATTAGCCATGATAAAGAATTCACCTGCTCAAGCTTTCTTTATTCTTTGCTCTCAGTTGAGATTTTTTCTCTCTCTCCCCCTCTCTCTCTTTCTTTCTCTTTTTTCCACCAAGTCCACCTCTAACTTTCATGATTTCAGAGGAAACTTTTGTAGTCTCATGTTCATATTTCAGCCTCCCAACATGGCAACATCACATGCCCTAAACTTTCAAGGCATCAACTGCATCAGATGCCCCTTTATTTCCACAATATGTTATTAATTCTAGGCCTCCTTGAAGTTCTTTGCCCACACTCACCCCAGCCTTTCATTTCTCCTGTCCCTTACTTCACAGTATTTTTTCAGATGCCTTCCAGACTAGTCACTGGCTTTTCATCAGACTTATTGAGATACAACTGAAATACAGTAAAGTTCACATTCTTGGCATACAGTTTTATGAGATTAGAGAAATGCATAACATTGCATAACCTTCACCACAATTGAGATCTTAAAATGTCTCATCACACCATAAATTCCCTTGTAACCATCTGTAGTCAACCTCTTTCTCCACCCCCATCCCTGGCGCTACTGATCTGGTTTCTGTCCCTGTGTTTTTACTTTATCCAGAGTGTCGTATAAATGGAATCATACATTATGGAGCCTTTTTAGCTGAGCTCTTTCCACTTAGCATACTGCATTTGAGATATATCCAAGTTGTTTCATGTATCAACAGTTCTTTCCTTTTTGTGTTTTTTCTTTTATTTTTCTTTGCATTATTCTACTTGCTAAGCCCTCTATTACATTAACAAATGAAAATACAGTAGTATATATCCATGGTTTGATTTTTTATCTCAAAGGGAAAAGTTCCATTTTTTTTGCTAGACAAGCTGATGTTTGCCTTAGGTTTTAGTTAAGATACCTTTAACCCGATTAATGAAATCTACTATTTTGCTACTTTGCTAAACACTTTTGTTATTTTGTTTTTTATCATGAATGCTTGTTGTGAACATTTGGTGTGCAAAAGAGTTTTAGATGGGGGAAAAAAAGAAAGATCAGAGGGGTCTTGAATATCTATTAAAATGTCTCCACCTTGCATTCTCTATTATTTATTTCACAACTCTAAAATCATAGAAGACCAGCAGAAGTCCAGTCAGATGTTATTTGCTCTGTGGATATTGATCACATTTGCACTTAGTTGTCAGTGTATCGTTGCTTATCCATCTAGAAATACATGGTAGTTTGACTTCTCCTTTAAACATCTTACTAGTTCACTCAATCAAAGAGTTAAATAAATCTTTGACAGCTGCATCATTTCATATTTTGTTATAAAATATGCTTTAACAGTTGTGAACTATTCTTGGCCATCATAAATACTCAATAAGTATTATTATCCTATTATTATCTTATTATTTGATTAGCATTTTAAGTGTGACTCTTGAATCACACTTTAAATTTCACCTAGGAAGGATGAACTCTGAGGATGGCACTCATGTGCCCAGTCACTTCAGATGTCCCTCCCTCCAATCTTTGAACACTTCCCAGCAGTGAGGCACAGTGTTAGTTGTTAGGTATACAATAAAATAACTTCCCCTCTCCCCATTTTCTCCTGCATTATGTTGAATGCTGGTTCCTGAAAATATCTCCAAAGCCATCTGTTAAGAAAAGTTTAGAAATTTGCTTTCATGCAGAGTGAGAGCATTACCTTGAAAGTCAGTGTCATTTGAGAGGGAGCAAGACAAAGTAGGGACACTTAAGAAGATGTGATGATTAACCTGGACAACCATTGGTGGGAGGGGGGAAGGAAAAAAGGGGGTGGGGGAGAGGGCACCAAATATAGTTTAAATGTACACCATTTATGTTCAATAAAAAATTTTTTTAAAAAATTTTAAAAAGGACTTCCGGGAAGATGGCGACCGAGAAAAGCAGGGCTTAAGAGCCCCGCTAACAACTAATCTCCATTACCACAAAATCAGCGACTTTCATAGCCAGAAAACACCATCACCAGAGAAACAAAAAAATCACCAGGCTCCAGAGAGAAAGTGGACTGAGAACAGAGCTCAGAGCCACAGAGGAGATACACTGGCCTCACACCCGAGGACGCGGCAGCAGCGCCATACTGCCAGCGGCAGCTGTGAATTCACCAGACGGCTACAGCAAGGCAAGGTGAGCCACAGCGGAACAGCCAGGCGGGATCTTTCGGCGCAGGGAGCATCTAAAGCTCCCAGTGGCTGAGCTCAGCACACGCTGCAGGGACTCAGAGTGGAACTCAAAAACAGAGAAGAAAAAATATGCAAGCCTCACGGCCGAGGGCATGGCAGTGGCGCCATATGACACCAGTGGCAGAAGCAGTGAATTCACCGAGTCCAGTACAGCTACATCTGCGTACTCAAGAACAGTGAGTCAAATTGCGGGCCAAGAGGAGAAATCCCAGTACTGTACTTCCTGGGACTTGACCCAGTGGGGGAGGGGCGGTGGCAGAGATATCACACCATAGGAGAATGTGCAACCTGACACCCCTCATAGTTTAAAGCAGCCTCTATCGACTCCCTGGGTCGGAGATTCTGTGATACAACCCAGTAAAGGAGTAGTGGGGTCTGAGATACTACAGACTCGAGATCCAGAGCACCTTAAGTAAAGTCATAGTGACCCAAGGGAAGAACCCAGAGAAGGCACAAACTTCAGAAATCATGGGAAAGAGGAATTACATTGGAGCAATGAATGCCCACAACCCCACAACATCAGAACCCGATAAAACTGAAAATCAGAGATTTCTGGAAGATCAAATCGGGAAAATAACTGTAGAAATAATAGAGGTGCTTCGAAAAGAACTCAGAGAGAGCCAAAAAGAGATAAAGGATGCAATTAATGAAGTAAAGGCCTCAATTCAAAGCACTAACAACCGATTGGACCTCATGGAGAACAGAATCTCGCTCTTAGAAGATGATCATTCCAAAAATGAACGCATAGTTTCTAATCTAGAAAAAAATATCCGACAGCAGGAATCTGACATTGAAGAAATATGGGCCCATTTTAAGAGAGCTAACCTAAGAATAATTGGAATAGAGGAGGGGAAAGAAAGTGAAACCAAAGGGATCAACAATCTCTTCAAGGAAGTAATAGCAGAAAATTTTCCAAACATAGAGCAAGAGGTTGATACACAGATCCAGGAAACTTATAGAACTCCCTTTAGACAGGATCGGAGAAGAGGATCCCCACGCCACATAATTGTCAAAATGACCAATGTGGAAGCCAAGCAGAGAATCTTAAAGGCAACAAAAACAAAGGGCCAAGTGACATTCAGAGGCAAGCCAATTAGAATCACTCCAGACTTCCCAAACCAAGTCATGAGAGCCAGAAGGGCTTGGAGTAACATATTCCAAACTCTGAAAGAAAACAACTTCCATCCCAAAATTTCCTACCCAGCAAAACTTTCTATCAAATTAGATGGAGAAATAAGAAGCTTCCATGACAAACAGAAACTGAAGGAATTTATGTCTTCAAAACCAGCGCTAGAAAAAATACTCAAAGAGATTGACTACAAAGAAGAAATAGGTAACACACACCAGAACCAGAGAAACAAGAGTTTCCATCCAACAGACAACTAAGATTGGGTATCTGTGGAGATTCATTATTTATGTTAGTCTTTTACCTATCTCTAAATTGTATTGTTTGCCTTTATTGTTGTTAATTTTTAGGATTTCTAGTTGGAATATTAATATACCTTCAGATATAGCATTTGGAAATATTTTATTCCATTCTATCAGTAACTTTTAACTCTGTTTACATTGTCTTTGGATATACAATATTTTTTTAGGGAGTTTGTATACTCTTCTGTTGCCTGTGCCATTGAAATCATAGCCAAGAAATCACTGCCAATTTCAATGTTGTGAGGTTTTATGACCCAAATTTTCTCCTAAAAGTTTATAGTCTTAAGATTTATATTTAGGTCTTTTATCTATTTTGAGTTAATACTTGTATATGGGATTAGGTAAGGGTCCAATTTTATTCTTTTCCATGTAAGTATTATTTTTCAACAATATTTAGTTAAAAGATTATTATTTCCACCACCAAATGTTCGTGGAAACCTTGTCAAAAATAACTTGACAATATAGGGAAGAATTTAGCTATAGACTTTTATTTAACTCCAATGGTTTATATATCTGCCTTTAGAACAGTACTACACTGTTTCAATTATTGTAGCTTTATATGGTTTGAAATCAGAAAATATATATCTTCTAGCTTTGTTCTTTTTCAAGATCGTTTTGGGTATCTAGAGTCCATATTCCATATTAGGATAGATTTTTTTTGAAAAATATATATATGATAGTTTCATTTAAAAAAAATAGAAAAAATATTCTCTGGTAAGAAAGAAAGCAAAAAGAAATATTGAAATGTTTTCTTTAAGTCATCAAAAGCTTGGTATCAGACAAATGAAACTGTTATGTGAGATTATCATTTTTAATTTTGGATAAATTGCTATAATACTAGATGTCAACCACTAAGCCAAGCATGGGAAGGAGGGATGGGGAGGGAATGGGGTGGGGATCGGGTGGGGGCTGACTGGGCGATGTGTGCATGTATGTCTACAAAAGTTTGTATCTCACTAAGATGTATGAATACAGTGCACCAATAAAAAAAATTTTTTTAAATTTTAAAAAGCCGGGCGTGGTGGCGCACGCTTGTAATCCCCGCACTTGGGAGGTAGAGACAGGAGGATCGCGCAGGTTTGAAGCCAGCCGCGCGCACTGGCTTAGGAGACCCTGTTTCCATATAAAAATATAAAAATAAGTCTGGGAGTATAGTCGGAAGTAGAAGGGCTTCTAGGAACCCCAGTACCACCAAAAAAAAAAAATTTAAAAAAGAAGATGTAGACCAGTTGGACATGGTGGCGCACGCTTGTAATCCCAGCATTCAGGAGGATTGTGGTTCACGGACAGCCTCAGCTACTTAGTGAGGCCCTCTGCAACTCACTAAGACCCGATTTCAAAATAAAAAGACTAAAAAATAGGGCAAGGGGTGTAGCTTGGAGGCCGAATGCCCCTTGATTCCATCCCCATACCTGCAAGAAGAAGAAGGATGAGGAGGAGGAGGAGGAGGAGGAGGAGGAGGGGGAGGAGGAGGAGGAGGAGGAGGAGGAGGAGGATGTGAAGCCTAGTTTAAGGTGATTCTTTCAATGGGGTTGGTGGGTCTGCTTAGAAATGGGTACGGATCATGCTATAATAGTGTATGATTGGCAGAGGCAGCAGGCTAGTGAATTTGTGGTGAGAGATTCAAAGCCTTGAAGTATAAAGTACCATGTAAAGCTGGGCATGGGTACACATCTGTAAGCCCAGTACTTGGGAGGCTGAGACAGAGGATCACAGCTTCAAGAACAGCCTTGGCAAGTAGTGAGGCTTTCATAAACCTAATGAGACCCTATTTCAAAATAAAATAGGGCTGGGAGTGTAGCTTAGAGATAGAATGCCTCTGGGCTCAATCTCCAGTACCAAAAACAAACAAACAAACTGTCATGTGATGTTGTCTAATGAGGAGCTGATAGATTGTTTAGGAAGTTTCTAGAAAGACCAGTAAAGATGTTGTGCCACTTCTTGGGGCAGAGTCTCCTAGTAAAGTGTTGGCACCTGGAAGAAGACAGCAGAGCAGTAAGGTCATGCTGATGGAAGTCCTGGGCTGTGAGGGTGAAGATGTAGTCTTTTTTTTTTCTGTACTGCTCATCATCCACTGTCTACTTGTGATCATTTTATTTCTGGTACAAGTATCTAAATAATAATAATAACAACTACAGCAACAACAACAACCACTGTGTATATCCCATGCTTATTTGAGTCAGGTCCTAACCCCAATTAGAACTCTGAGACATTGTTAGTGGGATTGAAAATTAATGCAGCCACTTGGAGATCAATGTAGAGGGTTCTCAGAATTATAATAATAAACCTACCATATGATTGAGATATATATCCCAAAAGAATTGAAACCACACTACCATGCATATCTATGTTTAAAGCAGCAAACTTCACAATAGCCAAGTTATAAAATCAGCCTATCAACAAATGAATGGGTTACAAAATTATGAAGTATATATGATGGAATTCTACTCAGTCAAAAAGAACAAAATTACGTCATTTGCAGGAAAATAAATGGAACTGAAGAACGTTGTGCTAAGTGAGATTAGTCAGTCACAAAACATGAAAGGTGAGATATTTTCCCTTATATGGGAAAGTTGGATAGAAACTGGGATACAGGAAGGACTCTAGACAAAAAAGGAGAAATCCTAATGGAGTGATGAAGGAGAGGGGGCCTATGGGAGAAAGGCGGATGGTGGGGAAACTTGACTGAAGAAAACACTTCCAAGGACATGATGTGTAAACACAGAGTTATCAATGCCAATCCCAATGGCGTGCACAGGAGATGAGGGAGGGTGGGCGTTGGAGAAGGTGCACCTAGTGCCCTGTGCATGAATCTTTCCATCTGAACTTCATCATGATGTATGGTTACAATGCACCAATTTAAAAAGGAAAAGAAATAACCCTCTGTGACTCTGAACGTGGCTTTATAAGGTGGAACGCATTATTTCTACTTTAAAGATGATGAGGAAACTGAAATGACAGAATACAACTGAATGTAAGATGACAGGCTGTAAAGTCTACACCAAGCTCCATAGCTAAACGGAACACTTCTAAATTCCAAGTAAAGGCCGTGATTCTACCTAGTACAGTCTGAGTACATTGATTAATAGGTTCACACCAAGTGCTTTCCAAGGATGAAGACAGAGAGATGAGTTGCCCAAAGTAACCCTGAGAAGCCTTCCAAAGTAGGGGCATCTTCTGACCCTCAGTTGAACTTATTTCCATTAGCCACAGCTGCTGTTTACTTGGCTGACCAGGAAGGGTATGGCACGTTTTTACTTCTGTTTTAATGACTGAAGACTTAAAGCTCCCACAGTCACTCAGTCCTTGCTTTGACTGCATAACACACACAGTGAAAGCAAGAGGAGTCTATTTAAGCCACGACATTGGTTCGGCCTAGATGCATTAAAAGCCCAAAGAGAGGTGGAAGCCTTCCTTTGCAAGCTTTTCCCATTATATACAAAAGATCATTGATCCCCAGGGTGATGTAGAGGGAAAAAATGAATTTAGAGACAAAAACAGACAAGGAAAGAGAAGAAAATTTACAATCATATGGACTTTTCACCCCAGTGGTCATGAAATTTTCAGTTCTTGGATATGAGGTCTTGTCTGTCTTTTTTCTTTTATCGGGAACAAATTAATAAGCACATGTACCACAGTGTCATCTAAGCATGATACTCTGTCACTGACGAGATTTGTCTGGTTCATCTCCTTCTGCTGCATCCAGGTTGCCCAGGAACTCTGGAATCCACCTCTGATCTTATTCTCCCATTGGGAATCAAGTTTCTCCTGATGTGTCATGTCAGGTTTTGGAAAATAAATCAAAGTGCAAGAATCAGTGAAGTTTATATTAATTTGTGTGGGATAAATAACATAATAGAAATTTTTTAATTCGTAAAGCAAGGGGAATTTTTTTCACAAATAAAAGGAGAATAATCTCTTGGATTTACACTAAAACATGAATTCTAAAAATTTATAGCACCATTGTATTTTATTTGCAAGTAAAAATGAGAATGAAACTATTTATAGTTTGGAAATTTTCTAGAACTGGCAATGGAAATAGAAAATGGCTAAGGATTACAAAATGCCTTATCAGGGAGGGGACTTGTTTCTGACCAGAATGGTTTTTCAAGTGTCTTACACACTCTTTAGTTCTGCGTGAAATTGATTTAATATATTCCCTTCAAAAAATTAAAAGTGTAAATTATAAGGATTCCAACTTTCAGTAATGAGTGACTAGACTACATTACTTTAACTAAAATATATAAGAAAAAATACACGAAACATCATAAGCATATAAAAAACTAAGAAGACAGTGACGAATTATTAACAAGACAATGAGGAACAAGGTGTAGGAAATGGAAGCAATCCAGTGAGGTGAGCCGAGTACTCCGGGCCACTTCCATCTGGAGGGCAACTGCTCATCCTGGGAGCGTCTGCACTGCACTTTGGATGACCTCACCAGGTTAAGGGAGCATCCTGGCCCTGCCCACAAAACTACTTTCATAACTGTACTTCCTATGTTCAAAAATTAAGAAGAGACATGAAAGATTTTTATTAAATCACAATCCAACTTCTAGAGATTCAGATCTACATGTGGGTCTCACATTTTAGGGTTAGGGTAATATCGAGTCTATAAGGCTTTACCCAGACTGTAGAATGGCTTCAACCCCTCAGGGAAATTCAGGAAATAAACCTTAAAATTGGGTTAAGATTATCTTTGAGTGCCCCTAGGCAAAAACTTGGAAAGCCTTTGGAGGGAGAAAAATGAGTGATCCTATTCTGAAAATTATTTCTACAAAAAAACTTTTTAAACACAATGTCTAACATGAAGTCGAAGACAAGTATAGAAAAACAGAAGACACAATAAGAATCAGCTAAAACAGTAAGTAGGAATAAATGAGAATATATGATTATCGAGGAAAGAGATAAATATTTGGAATATTTCTGGTGGCAATGACTATCTAATACAGTAATAATAAGAATACTATTGCAATTTTAAATAAACAAAGAAGTTAAAGGCAATTAAAATTTCCTCCAGTTGTAGAATGGAGTATTTTGGTTTGGTTTGGTTTGGTACTGGGTATTGAACCCAAGAGGTTTCATTCTATCTCTGAGCTACACCCTCAGGCCGAAATTTTTTAAAAGTTTATTTTTTTTATTTTGAAACAGACTCGCTAAGTTTCTGAGTGTCTTGCTAAATTGCTGAGGCTAGCCTCAAACCTGCAATCCTTCCAACTCAGCCTCCCAAGTATGGATGTGTGCTGCCATGCCTGGCTAGACTTGTGTTTGCTACCTAATTGAAGACTATAGAGCAGAAGTCAGCAAACCTTGACCCAGGGTTCAGTTCTGGCCTATGACCTGCTGTTTTATGAAAAGCAAGCTAAAAGTGGTTTTTACATTTTTAAAGTCTTATTTTGTTAAAAAAAAAAAAACATGACTATGTGAAATCTTACATGACCTGGCATATTTATTCTATGATCCTTTGCAGAAAAAATTTGACCCTTTCTACGGAGAAGTGAAAATGAATGAAAAGCAGGTAGCTATGACAACATGGTTGACTCTTCAACACACTTTACTAGGCCAAAACAGAACAAAACAAAAGATCCAAAAAATAAGCTCCAGTATGATTCCATTGATCTACGTGTAAAAATAAGTCAGAACTCTAACTTGGGGATGGAGTCTCAGGTGGTGAGACTACAAAGAGAAGCAAGGAAGTGGACGCCATGAAGGCCAGGAGAATGGCCACTGTGGGTGGGAGAGGGGTGTGAAAGCGATGGGCAGGGTGGGGCAGCACGATTAACAAGCAGTGCGAACATTCCATCTCTCTCTCTGTGCAACTATTATTTTAGTATTTTGCAGTAATTTGTTAAAGCGCACATTTTGCTTTACTCTTTTTCTACATGTGTACTCCATTATGGATTGATTGATTGATTGATTGATTGATTTTTCAGTGCTAGGAATTGAACCTGCGTGGCTGGGGTATGCTAGACAAGCTTCTTACCCCTAAACTACACTCCCAGCCTATATTCTATTTCATACTAAAACGTTTAAGAGATGAATTTTATATAAGTTAAAAGGAAAGGGAAAAGGAAAAAAGGAGGAAGGGAAGAAGAAAAGGAGGAAGGAAGGAAGGTAAACTAAAAATTTAGTCTTAAATGGAAAAAATAATCCTACGCAACATTTTCAAATACCTCTAGATTTGGTAGGTAATTTCATAGGAAATGACTGCCCATTTTATGTTTATAAAGGACTTAGCTTAGAGAAAAGGTCAGTGTTCTTGCTGTGAATGAAATATTCATGAGTATAGCTTTGGCTTTTTTTGTTTCCCCACCTGTGCAAGCTCCCACCTTGCAATGTGCTAACAACCTGCCTCGCTCTCTCTGGTCTCAGTGCCTTTCAGGGACATTTTCATTACATCCTCTCTAAAAGAACTGAGGTTTCTCCCCAAGTTGTCAAGGCCTTCCTTGCTATTTTTAAATTTCTCTTTCTCTCTGAAAAGATTCCACTTACTTTTACTGTACTGACAAGTGATAAGAATAATGAATGACACTTTCAGAACATGTGCCACAAGAATTTTAGGCTGCCATACTGCACAATTCTAAGGGGGGGAGTCATGTCATGGCAATTCCTACGATTGTGCAGGGCCCCGACTGAAAAATTTATGAAGCAACCTGGCTGGCACTGCATGAAGATGTAGTATTAAGATTTCCATGGGTTTCAAGTAAAAGGGAATTGGTAAAATCTATTGCATACAAAATTTAAGTTAAATAATAAATGAATTTCTTGCTCCAGAAATTCCAAAATAGTAGTAGGAACCATGCATTTGTACTGCTGCTCATAGTACAAGGTTAGAGCTAATTTATGTACCATCTAAACTTTCATATTAATTGTTGGAGTTGGTGCTCACAGTTAAATCTAATGACAGAAGTCAATGTAATTATATATATGTAAACTGTATCAGACAGAGCTGAGCTTAAGTCTGAGCACTTTTACTGATTATGTGATCTTGTGCTAATCTTTCTGAGTCTTGTATTCTTTAGCTTAAAAGAAGTGTGATGACAGTAAGAAGTCTCATTTATAATAGAGAATTGAGATTATTATGTATGTGGCATACATAATTCACAGTCACTATTAGATACTATTTTCATTATCTGTTTCCAGATTCTTACTTGCCTTCAAAAACATGTCATTCCTTGTGCATCTCTGCAGATCACCAGTCCAGCCCTAAATGTGATCTTCTGTCTCTCCTAGTCCTACAGCCCCTGACATGTGGCACTGCCACACCCACCAGGCAATCACCATCTACTTGTCTTTTCCCTCCTTAGACTCTCCCAAGCCTCCTCTGGGAAATATATATCCATGTTGCCTCCTCCACCTGAGCTCTCTGAAGAGAAGACATCTGCTCACCTGGATCAACTGATGGAGTGAGCAGTGACTTTTCTAGGGGAAAAACATTCCAGGAAGAGAAAATGATATGCACGAAAGCCCTGAGAATGATGACCTTGAGGACCAATAAGGAGACAGGGAACCCTTGCTGAGTGCTAGGAGATGTGACTTGATCAGCCATAGGCTGGATCATGTAACAGCCTTCTCTGTGTCCCATGAGCAGAGGGTGACATTTTTATAGCATCACACTCTAGAAGGAGGCAGAATAGATGACCACTGCAGCTTTTATATCTTCTCCCCCCAAAAGCCATCTATGTCTCCCTTCTCTCTGCTCTTCTCCTCTGTGCTGTCTTTACCCCCAGGCCATAAAATCATGATCATAAATAGACTCTGACTGGTAGTGATGGCATACGCTTGTAAGGCTTGAGAGGCTGAGACAGAGAATCGCGGTTCAAGGACAGCCTCAGCTACTTAGTGAGTACTCCACCACTTAGTGAGACTCTGTTTCAAAATAAAGAAATAAAAAACAGAGCTGGAAGTGTAGCTCAGAGGGGAACAGTACTGCCTGATAATAAATAAATAAATAAATAATAAATAAATAAATAAATAATAAATACATTCTGCCCTGAAATGCCCCTTTCAAATCTTTCATCAAAACACTGTGAGGTTTCGCCGGACATGGTGGTGCACACTTGTAATCCCTGCGCTTGGGAGGCAGAGACAGGAGGATGGCACAGGTTCGAAGCCAGCCATGCGCGCTGGCTTAGGAGACCCTGTTTCCAAATACAAATGTAAAAATAGGTCTGGGGGTGTAGCCCGGAGGTAGAAGGGCTTCCAGGAACCCCAGTACTGCCAAAAAAAAAAAAAACATTGTGAGGTTCCAATGTGCATTGCCCCCATATTTTTAATTTTTAAAATTGTTTAAAAATGATACCATGTTTAAAAAAATCTTGGGTTGCTTGCACAATCACTGGTATGAAGAATCACTTTAAGTGGTAATTAATTGGGTGCATTAGTAAACGGGATCTTCCTTCTTTCTGGTAATTCTCCAGCATTACCTGGATTGGCTAGGTATCTCTTGATGTGATTCAGGAATCTTCCTTGACAGCCCTTTTGATTCTTTTATTTCAGTGTTCGAATGTGACACTGAAAGTTGATATATGAGTCCAGATTCAAAATGTGAAAACGAGCATATCTCCTACATTCCTTCTCTCTCTACCTTCTGCCTTTTCCGGGCTCAGTGTTCAGTTTAAGTTGTGGATGTTTGGTTTGTTATGTTTTGAAGTTTAAGTCACATCTGAATGCTTGCCCTCCAGCTATCTCTAGCGGTACTCCTCCCTCTCGAACAAGACCAATAAGCCAGATGCCTTGTCACGCCTACTTGCCTTTGGCTCTAAGAAAATTCTCCCCAAATGCAGCCTTAAATGTTCTGCCCTAAAATTCGCCCTGCACCTCTCTTCGGTCCTTCAGGAGGTCTGTTGCACGCGGGTAGGCTCTAACATGCCACCTGCCACAGGTGTTTCTCCTCGGAAACCCCACAGAAGAGAGGCCAAGCGGTTCTGTGTCCTGTTGTGTGATTCGTTATGGTTTGAACCTGGCCACAGTTTTTACGTCCTGATGTGAATTCCATTTCCTTTTGCTTATCCTGCCTGTTAACTTTCTGCCTGGTAAAATTGTGAATTCCCAATGAAAGCAATCTACAATTGATTAGACCCAGGCCACTTGGCAATTTCTTTCTAATCTCTTTTATTGTGCTTTCCATAAAAATGACAGCCCCGGTATAAATTCTAGTTTAAATCAATACCAGTAGGTACTAATCTCTTCACAGCACTGGAGATGAAAATGTCAAATAGTAACTGCTGGGCATTAGTACTCTCACTGTAAATCATTAAAAATTAAAGCAACATCAAATTGATTTTATTTTCATCATTGAAAGAAATCTCAGATTCATTTTTTTCCATTGAGTTATTCTTTATTTTTTCTTTTCACTTGGAGTCTTGTTGGATGAGATTGATAAACTGAGTTGGGAATAGGAAATGTGTTGATGTCTCCTGGCAAAATACATAGGACCCAAAGCCATAATAGGAGGATTCTTGGGATAAGAGGTTGATAAATATATTTAAGTTACATTTTACTCCTTCTTCATATAATTCTTTAATAAAGTGGAAATACTGGTAAAATCGAGAAAAAATTCCTAGCCATTCCTCTCCCATCCTTGAAGCTACTGACAAAGGCAACACAAGTTATATTAGATGATGATCCCCTAGGGGTTGGCTGCCTGGAACCTGAGCTCTTCCCAACCACAATGCAGACAAGCACACAGCTCCAGCGTTCAGTCTCCAAGCGACCCTGAAACAATAGGGCAGCCAGTTTTTAACTTCAGGATGAATGGCATTAAGCATTTTGTCCAGTTTCCCACCATATTCATTATATTATATAAGAAATCTATCCTTGGAAAACTGAACAACCAAGTCAAGCAAAACAAAAGATCTCTTGATACTTAATCTGTGTCTTGTTGTTGCATCATGAAAATATAAGGACTATATCTACATCAAGCACAGAACAGACGGAAATCTGGTGTTCATAAAAATAATTAGTACACAGAGTTCATATGCGCTAATGAGATACAGAAGTGATAAGATAGTACCAATTTTATAGATAAGACAATTTAACTAGCTTGTTTGGCCATTAATTTGTGTTTCAAATTTACTTCTAGACAAAATACATTTTATGGTTTTTGTATGTTTCCCTGCCATAAAGAATGCTAATTAGCAATGAAATGCCCAGAAGAGTGGCGAGAAAAAAATACATTCTGCGGATAAAGAAGATCACAATGTTGGGAGCCAACCTTTGCATAATGGAAGATCTGGGATATTTCTAATTTCTCCCAAGATTTCTGCAAACCCTGTTTAGTTCGTGAAATAATTCATCATTTTAAGTTCATCAATAGCAATTCTTAAGGTGGAAAGCTTTCAAAATTACCTGTCTCTTCCCATGAGCTTAAGTGTTGAAGAAACAACAAATGCAAGTAAGCCTGCTCAGTTCTGAAAGACTGTTGACATGAAAAAACAGAGAGAATGTAATACACTTTCTAACTTCTGAAGACATGTCAGAAATCAAAAACTTGGCATGAATTCTCCCAACTTATAAATTTGACAGTTAATTTAAAACAGCTTAATCACATCTGTAGACCACCAGTGTTAGACCTCTAACTAAAGAATAAAAATCTTTAGGGTTTAGGTGTGTGTGTGTGTGTGTGTGTGTGTGTGTGTGTGGTGCTGAGGATGGAACCCAGGGGTCTTCTACCTTCAGGCTATACTCCCAGACTTATTTTATATTTTATTTGGCAACGGTCTCACTAAGTTGCTGAAAGCCTCACTAAGTTGCTGAGAGCCTCACTAAGTAGTTGAGGCTGGCTTTGAACCTGTGCGATCCTCCTGTCTCAGCCTCCCAAGTACTGGGATTACAAGCATGCGGCAACATGCCTGGCTTAATCTAGGTTTTATTAAGAAATGGTGAGCCATTTAGGGAGACCTGATCTCTTTTATTTATTTATTTATTTATTTATTTATTTATATCTTGAAATAGGGCCTCACAGCCTCACATGCTTGTAATCCTAGTATTTGAGAGACTGAGATAGGAGGAGCTCAGGTTCCAGGCTAGCCTCAGCAATTTAGTGAGACCCTGCATCAAAATAAAAAATAAAATAGAGCTGGGGATGAAGCTCAGAGGTAGAATGCCCCTGGATTCAATCCCTAGTACCAGATCCTGAGTCTGATCTCTTGACAGCTTGCATTTACCAGTGAGCAAATGCTCGCTGATTTCATGGGTATGTGTCACACGGAAGAATGAATTTATATCAGAAACAGAGAGGTTGGCATTGGATGGCAGGTGCCGGAGAGCAGGCCGGAGTCTGGAATAGACAGTGACGTGGGAATTGAATTGGGGTTGCCCCTAGTTAAGCTGTGCAAACATCAGTGAATCACTCAAGTTCTTGTAGAGTCTTTCTCATTTGTGAATTGGGAATAAAAATACTCAGTTCACTCGACCCACAGCTTTATCATGATAGAGGGTAAAGAAAACATAAAAAGTTTCATAGTAGAAATACATAAGAGAGTCCACCCCCTGACCCTCTTTAGGATGGAGGTCCAAAACTCAGAACTGGAACTTTTAGCTGTACAACTGAAGAAGAGAGACAAATGTGCAAGGGATAAAAATAAGAACAATGAAGGGTGTTGACACACCCATCCTTCATTGAGGTGCGTGCCCACTCTCCAAGGCTGCTCCAGGGCCTCTTTCAGGTACTGCTTCTGGATATTAGAACTGTTTTGTTTACACAGGGAGCCAGACCTGGGTTGCGGGTGGCAAGTGTATCCCAGTGAGCAGTGAGTGAACTAGTTCTTAGCAATGACAGCTCCTCTTTGGCTCCAGCTGAGAGGAGTTCTGAGATGTGGTTGATGCCCAGGGCTCCCTGCAGGGCCAGGCCAGTGAGAAGCCTGTATGAAACCACACTAGGTTTCTGGTCCCTCCCCTGCCCCTTTGTGCCCTGTCCACTCCCTTATCAGTCTCAAGGAGCATGTATCACAAATCACTGACACAAGAAAACTTCTTTTGGTCTGCTTCTAAGAATCTACCCTAAAACACCCCAGATTTCTTGAAACTGTATCAATATATATATATATATATATATATATATATATATATATATATGCACACATACACACACATACATACACATACATATATATTTGTATATATATACATATATATATACAGACATATATATACAGACATAAAGACATATATATATATATATACATATATATATATATATATACACACATATATATGTATGTGTGTGTGTATATATATTTTTCTCTTCTCTATTTGGGAGGATACTTGAAATTGAATCCAGAAAAATTCTACCTTGGAGCTATGCTTTATTTTTGTTTTATTTTGAAACAGGATCTTATTAAATTGTTGAGGATCTCACTAAGTTGGTGAGGCTGGCTTCAAACCTGCCATGGTTACAGGGGTGTGCCACCATACCGGGCTTATTTTTAAATTAAAAATATAAAGTACAGCTGGACGTGGTGGTGCAAGCTTGTAATCCCAGCGCTTGGGAGGCTGAGACAGGAGGATCTCACAGGTTCGAAGCCAGCCTCAGCTACTGAGTGAGGCTCTCAGCAACTTAGGTAGACCCTGTTTCCATATAAAGTATAAAAATAGGTCTGGGAGTATAGCCTGGAGGTAGAAAAGCCTTTGGGTTCCACTCCCAGTACCACAAAAAAATAAATAAATAAAATAAAGTACATTTTCTGTAAAAGAGAGAGAAAGAAGAGAGTGCTAACTACATTTCATCCAAACTTTATAGCATTTTTATAAATCACATTTTTTTGTTTCAATTGGGAGGTAAAATACTCGAAA
Organism: Muscardinus avellanarius; assembly: GCF_963383645.1. Taxonomy (NCBI): domain Eukaryota; kingdom Metazoa; phylum Chordata; class Mammalia; order Rodentia; family Gliridae; genus Muscardinus; species Muscardinus avellanarius. The sequence goes on along the minus strand of NC_137805.1, from coordinate 1,166,836 downwards.
AAGATTACATTTGTACCAAATGCATAAAGACCTCTTTTCTTGTCATGATTTCCTAAACAATAGACTACAACCATTTACATACATTTGCATTGTGTTTGGTATTATAAGTAATCTAGAGATGATTTAAAGTATAAAGGAGGATGATGCAGGTTATGCAAAAATGTTAAACCATTTTATATAAGAGACGCACATCAATGGATTCTGGTGTCCATAAAGGGTTCTGGAATCAAACACTCAGGAATGTAGAAAAAGTGCAATAGTTACATCCCTCACAGCATCATGTCCAACCAAATAGTAGTGAGTGGCACTAATATCTCAGTGCAATTAGATACATCTAAGCCTTAGACGGGATACAATCTTTTAAGAATAAAGCAGAGCACAGCTGGATGTAGTGGCACAGGCTTGTAGTCCTAGTACTTGGGGGGCTGAGAGGAGTATCGCAGGTTTGTGGTCAGTCTCTGCTACTTAGTGAGGCCCTCTGCAACTTAGTGACACCCTGTTTCAAAATAAAGAATAAGAAATGGGGCTGGGGGCGTAACTCAGATATAGAATGCCCCTGGGTTCCATCCCCAGTACTTAAAAAAAAAAAGAAAGAAAGAAGAAGAACGAAGAGCAGAGCCATTTTAACTTATAAATTAGAGGTGAGGTATACTAAGTCATGACTTAGGTTTAGGGATCAGATATGTTTCTCCCTACAAAGAGATAAGCGAGGAGGCATTAAAATTGCCTTACTTAACTTTGCAAGCATGGTGGCACACTCTTGCATTCTCAGCACTTGGGAGGCTGAGAGAGGAGGATCACAGGTTCACAGCCAGCCTCAGAAACGTAGCAAGAACCTCAGAAACTTAGTGAGACCCTGGTTCAGTATAAGAAATAAAACAGGGCTGGGGGTAGCTTGGAGGTAGCATGTCTATGAATTAAATCCCCAGTAACACGTTAATAATAGTAATAATAATTAATAATTATTATTATTACTTTTCCCCTATTCCAAAATCAAGAAAATGTTTTTGCAATAACATTAGCTCCATCAGTTAACCAATTCCACAGTGATTTGCAAACGCACACATACACTATTGAACTAACAGGTATTTGTGAGCCTATTTGTAGCATAAACAATGCTGAAGTCATAATGCATTTTTCAAAATAACTGTTGAGGCCCCAGGCCGAACTGCGCGTAGCACGCCAGGCCCCTGGAGAAACCGGGCCCAGTAAGACGCTGGGTTCTGAGCGGGGGTCGCGGGCGGGGCACGCCAGATGGGGCCCGGGTCACGGGACTCTGGGCCCCAGGCCAAACTGCGAGTAGCACGCCAGACCCCTAGAGAAACCGGGCCCAGAACAGAAAGAGATAAAGAAAAATATCAGAGAGGAGATAAGAAAGCCGTTATGGATGCCAGGACACTGGAGATGCAGACAAAACTTATCTAAATGCACTGGAACTTATGGAAAAATTCGCCATGAAAGAGGACTGCTATTTCTCTATATTGTTAAGAATCTCAGACATCACATATAAGGAGAGAGTTTATCGGAGACCAAGGAGAAATGCGGTGTTGAAAGAGTTCTCCGCGATGGTGGTGGAGACTTGTATTCAGGAGAAGCAGAAACTGGATCCTACCAACCTTATTTTCTGGAGAAATTACACCAAATGTCGAATGCTACCATCACGCATGCTTAGGAACACTGGACAACATTCAGAGTGGAAAAAGAGCCTGGGAAGGATTTGAAACGGTGGAGGCAGTGGCAATGCCAGTGGCCAATATTCGGGGGAGGCAGAGATCTGATACATTACAACTGGAACCTTTGAAATAATACCCACAGAGACAGTGATCGGAACCTGCTGAGGGGTTAGGCGGGCGCCGGGGCCAGTGGCCGACATCGGAGCTTGCTGTGAGGCAAGGCCACTACTGAGGCCTCCGTGGCCGGGATTGGAACCTGCAGAGGGGTTAGACCGAAGCTGGGGCCAGCGAGGCCGGCATTGGAGCCTGCCATGAGGCAAGGCTTATGCTAGGGCCTCCGAGGTCGGGTCTGGAACTTGCTGAGGGGTTAGGCTGGTGCTGGGGTCAGCGAGGCCAGCATTGGAGCCTGCCGTGAGGCAAGGCCAGTGTTGGGGCCCCCGAGGACAGGACCAGAGCCTGCTGAGGGGTTAGGTCGGTGCTGGGGCCAGAGAGGCTGGCATCAGAGCCTGCCATGAGGCAAGGCCGGTACTCGGGCCTCCGAGGCCAGGATAAGAGCCTGCCGAGGGGTTAGGCCGGTGCTGGGGCCGGTGAGGCCGGCATCGGAGCCTGCCTTGAGGCATGACCAGTGCTGGGGCCTCCGAGGCCGGGATCGGAGCCTGCCGAGGGGTTAGGCCGGTGCTGGGGCCAGCGAGGCCGGCATCGGAGCCTGCCTTGAGGCAAGGCCGGTACTGGGGCCTCGAGGCCAGGATAAGAGCCAGCCGAGGGGTTAGGCCGGTGCTGGGGCCAGCGAGGCCGGCATCGGAGCCTGCTGTGAGGCAAGGCCGGTACTGGGGCCTCCGAGGCCAGGATAAGAGCCTGCCGAGGGGTTAGGCCGGTGCTGGGGCCAGCGAGGCCGGCATCGGAGCCTGCCGTGAGGCATGACCAGTGCTGGGGTCTCCGAGGCCGGGATCGGAGCCTGCCGAGGGGTTAGGCCGGTGCTGGGGCCAGCGAGGCCGGCATCGGAGCCTGCCTTGATGCATGACCAGTGTTGGGGCCTCCAAATCCGGGATCGGAGCCTGCCAAGGGGTTAGGCCGGTGCTGGGGCCAGCGAGGCCGGCATCGGAGCCTGCCTTGAGGCAAGGCAGGTACTGGGGCCTCCGAGGCCAGGATAAGAGCCTGCCGAGGGGTTAGGCCGGTGCTGGGGCCAGCGAGGCCGGCATCGGAGCCTGCCGTGAGGCATGACCAGTGCTGGGGTCTCCGAGGCCGGGATCGGAGCCTGCCGAGGGGTTAGGCTGGTGCTGGGGCCAGCGACGCCGGCATCGGAGCCTGCCTTGAGGCAAGGCCGGTACTGGGGCCTCCGAGGCCAGGATAAGAGCCTGCTGAGGGGTTAGGCCGGTGCTGGGGCCAGCGAGGCCGGCATCGGAACCTGCCGTGAGGCATGACCAGTGCTGGGGCCTCCGAGGCCGGGATCGGAGCCTGCCGAGGGGTTAGGCCGGTGCTGGGGCCAGTGAGGCTGGCATAGGAGCCTGCCGTGAGGCAAGGCTGGTACTGGGGCCTCCGAGGCCAGGATAAGAGCCTGCCGAGGGGTTAGGCTGGTGCTGGGGCCAACAAGGCCGGCATTGGAGCCTGCGATGAGGCTAGGCCGGTGCTGGGGATCCGAGGCCGGGATTGGAATCCTGCCAAGGGGTTAGACCGGTGCAGGGGCCAATGGTCAGCATCGGAGCCTGGCGTGAGGCAAGTTCACTCCTGCGGCCTCCAAGGCTGGGACCAAAGCCAGCTTAGGGGTTAGACCGGTTCAGGGGCCAGCGAGACCAGAACTGGGGCCTCCCATGAGGCAAGGCCGCTGCTTGAGCCAGCGAGGTCTGGATCAGTCCACTGAGTAGCCAGGCCACTACTGGGATAATCAAGAGTGGGATTGGTACTTGCAACGCAGCATGCACAGAGAAATATCGCAGAAAATATAAATCATACGCTTCTCTTAATCAGCAATAACTAGGAGGATAAGGGCAACAGGAAGAGGTTGAGCTATAGAAAGGGCCCTATAGTGAAGCAACTAATGTGACCAATCAGAAGGTATGTAATACTGGAGGACGGAGCCTCTTTAAAACACAGGAGGTACATAAACAAATGTATCAAAGTAAATCACCAAAGAAGTGCGGGATGGAGGGAGGGGGAGAGAATGGGATGGGGGCTGGAGGAGGGCTAATTGGATGATGTGTGCTTGTATATCCTCTCAAGTCTTGTACTCCAATGTGATTGATATATTACTACAATGCACCAATTTAAAAAATAAATTGATAAAATAAATAAATAAATAAAAGAAACTTAAAAAAAAAACAAAATAACTGTTGAGAATGAGAGATAGTTCAGATGTATTTGATTATAATTACCAAAAATGAGTGTAAAATCCACTTTGATGAGACCTCCAGAAATGAGAGAAATTAGTTGAGGAAAAAAACAATAGTCCACAGGAAGTAAGAGTATTCAATGTTTATTGCTGACTAAATAATTAATAAATAAGTATGTCTTTAAGAATATTCAACAAGAATTCCAAATTGTCCCACTATGTGTGGAGATGGAGTGGGGGGTAAAACAAAGATTGATTCATTTTTCCCCTAGAGCAAAGATACATTATTAATAAGCTTCAGGCTTTGAAAGGGATCAATAAGCTCAGTTGGTTTTAACATATCACGAACCAACTCCTAACAAAACAGAATGTTTCCCTTTCAAACCAGTAGTATATCACTAAAATCATAAAAGAAGGAAAAACAAAAATAGCCCAAATGAGTGACTAAAATATGGAGTTTTAATTTTATTTCAACTGATGCGATGTTTTGATGCGTGTACACACTGAATAATGTTTAGATCGGGTTAAACATCCCTATCTCCTTAAGCATTTATCTTTTCACGGTGAAAACATCTAAATCATTTCTCATAGCTTTTGGAAATAAACAGTATATAGTTGTTATCTACAGTCACCCTAGCGTGCAATAGCTCTGTATTCTTATCCAAATGTAAGTTGGGACCCTTGACCAACCTCTCCCCATCTCTCTGTACTTACTAGGGGGAGTCGTACAACTTGCTCATTTCTTCAAAACAATTAATCTCAGCTAAAGTATATATTGGCCACCTAAGTCCTTAAAACATTTAAAAATATTTCATCATATTGTTTTAACTATTATTTAATGGTATATTTTGTATTATATGTAATATGTTAGTAGCTATGTGCATATGAATACTGCATACAGAAACATACACATTAGGTTGAAACTTAAAGTATTTTGTTGATAGGATAGGTGAACAAAAAAGTTTTGTGTACAGGATGAAGGCCAACTTTCTCCTTGGTAATCAGTGCCTGTTCATAATCTGGCCCAAGCTCCATTCTAGCCTCTTCACCCTTCCATCTCTTAGACCTCAGTTCTAACTTTATTGTCTCCTTAGTCCTTATTCTCACCCCTGCATTGATAGCAACTGCTGAAACAACATTCTCATCACTAGGCCCTCACCTGCTTTCTTCAAGGTTTGCCTCCTCCGGGAAGCCCTCCCTACAAATTTCAGTATCTTTACACTGATTTGAACTGTTGCATGCATCCACTTTTCAGCCAATAGTTACTTTTTCATGTGTCCCAACTTTGTCTTCCCAGTTGGGTATTAGGCTCCAAAGAAAGTAAACAGATCATGGCTGATGTTATTCTGGAAGCCTCTTTTATAAAAAAAAGTATATATTATGGCACCATAAATAAATATCTGTTAATGAAAATCTGGCTCATTGACAATTTATCTACACAGTGGATGCAATGAACTCAGAGTTCACTTTTCCTACTTCAGTTTTGATGACCACACCTAGTAAAGCATGATCTCTGTGAAGTCTGATGGTCCTCAGTTTTCCTACCAAGACAACAGGATCATAATGACCAATACTTAGAGTTGTGATTATTAAATAAGAAAAATAATAAGCATAACTGTTCTTTGCTGTCAATGTTTAACTCCAAAAAGCCTTCTGCTAGCAACCTTTAACAAAAATTCAAGACAAGAATGGCTCGTAAGTTCTCCATGGTCTAGACCATACAGAACAATAGTACTTTTTTGTTGTTTTCACTGGGGATGAAATCAGGAGCATTATACTTCCAACCTATACTCCCAGCCTTTTTAAATTTTATAACAAGGACTTGATAAGTTGCTGAGGGTCTTGGACTAACTTGCTGAGGCTGGCCTCAAACCTGCAATCCTTAGCTCTCAGCTTCCCAAGTACTGGGATGACAGGGTTGTACCAAAATACTCAGCTTGTAAAGAACCAGCCAAGATGTCCATCAACAGATGAATGGATTACAAAACTGTGGGATATATACACAATGGAATTTTATTCAGCCATGAAAAAAAACTCAACTACATCATTTTCAGGGAAATGGATGGAACTGGAGGACATTATGCTAAGTGAGATTGGTCAGTTACAAAAATTAAGAAATCAGATGCTTTCCCTAATATGTAAGAGTTAGGGAGAAATGGGTCATAGGAGGAACTCTTGAAAAAAGAAATCCTATAGAGGAGCAAACAAGACAACCTAAAGGAGGAGAAAGGAGGGGGGAAGAGGAAAATCTCTAAAACACACAATGTACTTAAACATATCGAAGTCAATCACTAAGCCAAGCAAGGGAGGGAGGGACGGGGAGGGAATGGGGTGGGAATTGGGTGGGGGTTAAATCAGTGATGTGTACATGTATGTACACACAAGTTTTTTTTACCCCAATATGATGTTTGAATATGATGTACCAATAAAACAATTAAAAAAGAACAACTCTGATTGGAAGATGCTCAGCAAATCTAAGGGGTTCTAGATGAAGGGCTCCTCTGTTACTATGAAAAATAAACTCTAAGTCTGTTTTCTCCCATTTTAATCCCCCTTATGTTATAGTGGGGAAAGTATAAGTTTCTGTCAAATTCTATAGTCACTTAATGAATAACTCCAAATTTTAAAAGCATTGATTTTGCTTTTTCATCAACCCCAAACAGCCAACGCTCTCTTCTCCGTTTCCCACCAAATCCCAGGCCCGTTAGGTGACTCAGTGCAGAATGGTATCCACGTTTCCACTCAGTGACCCACCACAGCTCTTGGGTGTGGCCTCTTCTGATGTGTGGCCAAGCTTTGCCAGTCTCCTCCTGCAGCATCCAATAGGAACAGCCCAGACCACACCCCCAAGCTAAACCACAGAGGTGGGATAGTTAAGGTGAAGGGAGTGGAGAAGCCATACAGAAAAGAGGCTAAGAGCTGATGTTCCTAAACTTTCAAACTCAATTATAAGGAATTGTTCCCCATAGCAGGAGGAAGTATCCACAGTTGAAAAAATAGTTGTAAAAAAAAAAAAAAAACAAGATACAGAAAAAAAAAAAAAGAAAAGGCACTTGACTGACTTTGATTTAAGCCATACATTGAAGGAGTCTCAGCCCCAAAGCAACCAGGTCTCCATTCTGCTGCTCAGTCCTTCCAACCCAGTATGAACCCAGAAGCCTCAGACTGCAGACTCATTTAAGACTTTGTCTTTCATTTGCCCACCCTTGATCTGAAAAGCTTTGGTGCTTACACAAATCGAGGCAGAATTCAGTTGCTGGAAATAATTGACATTCTTTGTTCTGTGGCTTCTCTTCATTGAACATGTGTGCTGCTTTTATAAATTGTGAAGATAATTTAGCAACCTGAGATTGTGATCTGGCTGGGTGATCCCTTGTCATATGTTTTATTGCCACCAAACTCAAGAAAGAGGAGAGAAAAGAACATTCACAATCTGTCTCCTGGAACCATTGCCTTTCCCTTGCCCAGAGTCAAGGGGAAGGCAACACAGTCTCTCTTGTCTTCCAGGAATCTATCTTCCATGTTAACACATGCAGCCAAGTCACAGCCAGGATGCTATTTTTTTCAGGGTACCAGTGTAGGGATATTGGAATAGCATCCTTTCTGCCCTGCCAGGCAACACTTGCCCACTAGGTCTCTGAATATTCTCAAAGTCCAGGTTTCTGGGAAGGTTGAAGGGTGATATTTCCAAAGGTATTAATATTGCCAAAGATACTCAGTAAAGTAAATTTCCCAAGAAAGGGATTCAGGGATAAATTGAAGAGAAAGAGAGAAGGATTTCCTCAATAGCTGTTTTTCTTGTCTCCAGGGAAGCCTGAATGCCTGAGGGGTCAGCTGCAAGGAAATTCATTGCAATTAGAAAAATATTTTGAGCATCTTTATGTCTGTATCTTTAAGCAAAACTCTTGAATAATGGTATATTTCTTTGCCTATAGATGGCTTAATTCAAAGTACCCAGCTTTGACTCAAGAGAATTATATCCCTTTGTACTTAATGGAACTCTCAGGGAAACTGAGATTCAGAGAGGTTAAGTAACTAGCTCAAGATCACATAGTTTAGAAATTATGGAATCCAGATTTTAGTCTAAGTGTGTTTAACTCAAAAGAACAAGCCTATTTATTCTCCTGCCCACCAAGAGAGTTAAGGAAAAGCAACTTGGCTAAGATCTAGGACTTCTTGATCTGGATCCCTGGATTTGAATTCTGATTCTTCCACTTAGTACATCCTTGATCTTGGGCAGGGGAGAAATTTAGCCTCTCTCTTCCCTGGTTTTGCCATATGTAAAATGGAAACAAGAAAAGTATGTACTTCAAAGAGTTATTTAAGTATTGAGTAACCAGTATATAAAACTTATAACAACACTTGATTTATAGTGAGCACTCATGGAATAATTTATTCAGTTAGTCATTTTAGCTATATTTTATAATTATATTTATGAGCAAAGTTCTTGAATGATGGTATAATTTTTTGCCAAAAGAGTATTCAATTCAAAGTACCTAGCTTGGTTCTGAGCTCATAGGCACTCAACAGATAGGCAAATGGTCAACTTGAGAGAACTATTCAAATCAGAAGATATTCCCTATCCAGTAATAAAATCTGCAAAGATGTAAGTCCCCATGTTTTGCATCTCTGGAAAATGCAATGCAATGGGAACGTAGAGGAAAGTGATCAGATCTCATTACAATCTGACACTGCACCAGAGAGATACATCTTGAGGACCACCATGGATTTGGATTATGCAAATCTGAGAGAGATAATTGGAGAAGGCCCTGCATCTGGGGTAGCTTATCTGAGCTAATACAATTCTGTGAAGATTTGCTGGTGGGTACAGTACACAGGAGTCTAGAAATGAAGGTAGGTATGAGTGATAATATCCAAGACTTTCAGTTACATTGGGGAAACCAGGCCACTCAACCCTATTGAGGTTCAGGATAACTTAATTCTGGTCCCAGGGACTTGAAAAGATTCCTGTTCCCTGGAGATAGATATATATTATATACATACATACACATATCCTAAATATATATTTGTGTATTATATATATATATTATTCTTATCTAGAAACCAGGATAACCTTATGACCAGATAGCTCATGTATTCCAAATTAATAAATTTGGGAAAAGAATGAGTAACAAAAAGTGGCCAAACTTCTCATCACCACTTGAACAAGGCAGGAATCTGGGTCCTGAGGTCCTTCATCTTTTTGTCATCACATCCAGAGACTTTCAGAAACTGGAGGTGAAAGCAAGAAGTAGAAGACAAGGTGACTTTCAAGTACTGTGTTTACAAGTGATGAGAAGTGACAGTAAGGCTCTACTATGTGTTCTGAGAACTTGGTCACAAATGGAGGAGGCAGCTCCTGCTTCTGTTTGCTGGTCTCATAGGAACGATATTCTCCTTACTGAAATCTGTTTCATGTTCCTTTTCCCATGTTCATACCAGTGTCTCTATTCCAAGGACCAGTTTCCAGAAGTCACTGAAATTTTTCATTATTATTAAAATCTACATTTTCAACTGAAGATTTTTAATATCAGAGTTGCAAAGCTTCTCAAAACCTTCAGATAAACTTTTCTCATTGATTGTATATTTAATAGTTTCTGAGAAACTATACATAATTTGATTCCATTAAGAATGATCACCTAATTTCTTTTCATCTTACCAGTTTTCAACAATTCTTTCTCATGTTTACAACATGGAACATAATTTTTGGCACACACTACTAAATATAGTAGTGGAAGAAATAAAAGACACTCAGTCCCACATTTATATGTAGACATTTGGGGTGTTTCCAACTTGTGGACTTAAGAGTAATTTTAACCCTGACCTCTTACTTTGAAACTGCTTCTCCAACTTCTCACATTTGTATCTATCTCCATGGTAAATTGTCTCCGCATGGTAATGTGCTCAGATCAATTCCCAGTAGCAGTAATGCTAGTATCAATCATGGACAAACATGTAATAGCTAGGAGACAAATGGGATACTCCCCTTTCTTCTCTTAGCCTGGTACATTTTGCTCTTTTGGAAGATACATTAAGTATAAAGTAATTTCCAGGGAAGTCTGAAAGCATATCAGTTAGGCACTCAGAATTCTTTCCGCTCACCTGAGCTGCAGAGAGAGAAGTGTGCAGCCCTGTGGATTATGCCAGCACCGTGGACAGAGCTCACTGCACTGACCTGTGGGTGGTGCTTCCAAATGCTGTTCATAGGACCCTGTAACATTCACCCCACCTCCTTATACCTCTTCATCTTTTTTTTTTTTTTTTTGATACTGAGGATGGAACCCAGGGGCATTCTACCTCCAAGCTGCATCCTCAGCCCTATTTTTTGTTCATTATTTTGAAACAGGGTCTCACTGAGTTGCAAAGGGCCTCAATAAGTAGCTGAGGCTGGCTTCAAACCTGCGCAATCCTCCTGTCTCAGCCTCCCAAATGCTGGGTTTACAAATGTGTGCCACCATGCCTGCCTTTACCCTCATCTTACACATTCTCTCTCCCTCTCTCTTGTGTATTGTGATTGTAAATTATAATGGGGCCCAGTATGATAGAAACACATGCACACAGCACTTGTGTGTTTCCCTCTGGGACGTGTCCCCCTTCCACCTCCCCATACACAAGATTAAAAATGGTGTGATAACTTTATATGTGAACATAGGATTATTTGACCTCAAGCTTCCTCAATCAACTCTCCCCTTTCCCCTCCCCACCTCCCTCCCCAGATCCCCTTCGACTATTCTTCATATCTCCTCTTATTTATTTGAAGTCCTTTTTGTTTCTCAACTTTCACACATGAGTGAAAAAAATATGGCCCTTCATTTTCTGAGAGTCTCTAATCCCATTTAGCATAATATTTTCTAGTTCCACCCATTTTCCTGCAAATGACATAATTTGTTCTTTTTATGGCTGAGTAAAATTCCACTGTGTGTATGAATCATATCCCCACATATTTTCTTTAGCAAGCTCTAGCCCTTGGATATTAGGATTTACAGGTGTATTTGTTTATTTGTTTGTTTTTTCACAATTTAAATTCTGATTCTTTGGTTTGGTCTTGGGGATTTTTCCTAAAAATTTAGATTTTTCCCATGCCTCTTAACATGACTTTCTTTAATATTTTTACTTGTACTGATATGTGATTAATTTTTTCTTTTATGTTGTGTCATTTTGTTTTGCTTGTATTGGCTACTGTATTCACCAGCCAACCTCTCAGAAGGCTGAGATTCATTTTGGTTCTATTCATCACAAGTGCTGTATTTAAATATGTGATAAATTGAGTATACATGTATTCCATGTCCTGAAAATATAGACCATGTATTATGTTTTACAGAGGTAATTTGTAAGCAAGGTTGTCCACCAGAAAGAAATGGTATGCATAGATGGAGTCACTGAGAAGAGTTTTTTAAATTACTGTTTTCAAATGAATAAGGGGATCAAAAAATCCAATAAAGCAAAGTGAAGTCCCTGGGACTACCAATATACTGAATCCATTATTTTATTAGACCTAAAAACTAAGGAGGAAAGGTGGCTAATGGAATCTGGAGAAGCTCCTGGAGATGCTACATCATTTGATAAAGGGATGAAGTCCATTTGTGATGAGCCACCCCTGAGGGTTGTGGGAAATAGAAACCTAAGGTGATTTCCTCCTCCACTCTCCAATCTGTAAACAGTACCTTCTGTGGCTGGATCCAGTCAGAAGCTATAAAGCAATGAGGATGGAGAAATATGAGGAGGAAGCAGAAATAGGTTATATATATATATTGCATTATTTGACTCCACATAATAACAACATTGAAAAATTAAAACAATATTGTAAACTTGGATCACATTTAGAACCCATTTTATCCATATTTATTTGGTGGCTGACCCTCATAGTTCTTCTGCTAGGATCCTTTGTCCTCTCCTGAGTATAAAAGACAATCATTCTTCATGAGATTCCCCACATGGTACCACTCACCCCTGAAAAAATGAAGCAAAACATAAGTGAGAAGTTTACCACTGCCTAAACTTCACCGTAAATGAAATGGTTTCAGACCAATATATTCTGCCATATGTGCACAATCGACTTTCACATTCTACCAAAATATTTTCTTAATTTATCCAATAACTTGGCTCTTAAAATTTTCCTTGACTAAGGTTGAGAATACCCCTTAAAATCAATAAACAGCCACAGTGCTATGGTTTCTAAAAAATTGCCCCAGTTAAAAGACGCAAGCTCATGTTCCTTATTTATTCATCTGTTCTTGCCAAGGAAACTTGCCAGCTCCTCCTGGCAACGTCTCCTGGGGAAAATGAGAGGAAAAATAATAAGGGCACCTTGAAGAAACAATATAATTATACATGGGGTACTCTGGTCAATGGGGAAAGTTGAGATGATTTTGTCATCTCATGTGGAAATGAGAACAAAGTCCTTTCTCTGCCAGTGAAGCATAAATGAAGACACATTCTAGCATTATGCCTATCTTTTCAAAATTTTTATCACTCTGTGAATCCTGACATTTACGTACTGATACATGGTACAGTGACTAACAGGCTTTTCCTCATGAAGATTATAAACCCATGATTTGGCTCTGCCACCCCCATACTCTAGCCAGCTGCGTCAACACCTCATTGGCAAGTCACCAGACATATGTTAGGGGCATGGTATACCATTGGCTAAGGGTTATAATTGCTATTGGGCCTGCACACAAATTAATTAATGCTCACAAATAATCAGTGCATCAAATGTCACTCTCTCTACCCAACATTTACAGGGTATGTTAGGATAGTTCCTGACCATTGACAAAAATTGAGTGATGTTTTACTCAACATCCTTCATGCACCTCTGCTTCATAAGTTACCCCTTACCTAAGGCATAGTTTATGTATGATGAACATGAATTATAATAAACATTTGTAGCTTTTACCTAACATTCTAGCCCCTTTCTTTAGGGAGGACTCCCCTATTTTATGCTTTTATTTGTGCATTGTAATTGTACATCATGCTGATACAAGCTTACATGCACACATTTTCACTCCCATGACTCCCCTCCCTGTACATATTAGTGAGATTGGGAGTGATACTTTCATATGTGGACATGACATTATTTGAACTCTTTTCTTCCCCAAGCTTTCTTTATTCCCCTCCCAACCCCTTTCACTGTTCTACAGACTCTTTCATCATTTTTCCAAAGTCCCTTCTGTTTCCTATTTTCTCTCAAGCTTATGCATATGAGAAAAAACATACAACCCTTGACTTTTAAGATTGGCTAATCTCATTTAGCACAACATTCTCCACCTCCATCCATCTCCTTACAAATGACATATTTTGTTCTTTATGGCTGAGTAAAACTCTAGTGTGTATACATATCACATTTTCTTTATCCACTCATCTGTCAAGAGACACCTAGGTTGGTTCCAGAACTTGGCTGTTGTGAATCGTGCTGCTGTAATAGCTGAGTCATAGTGTGGTTCTATTCCTAGTCTCTTGAAGAGCCTCCATACTGACCGTTAAAGTGGTCATACTTACTTACAATCCCACCAACAGTATAGAAGAGAGACTATTTCCTCACATTCTGACCAGCATTTATTACTGTTTGCATTCTTAGTTATTGCCATCCCTGGGTTTTTTTGTGTGTGTGGTACTGAGGTTCCTGGAAACCCTTCTACCTCTGGACTACACTCCCAGACCTATTTTTATACTTTTTTATACTTTTTTATTTGGAAACAGGGTCTTTTAAGCCAGTGCGGCTGGCTTCGAACCTACACCATCCTCTCATCTCTGCCTCCCAAGCGCGGGGATTACAAGTGTGCGCCACCATGACTGGCCCCAACTGGTATTAAATAGAACCTCTATGTAGCTTTTAATTTTTCCTAATATGATTTAAAAAAAAAAAACTTCTCCATTCTCACCCTCTGTGCTAAATTCAAGTATCAGCTCCATGAAAAGAGACACTACATAGACCTGGCTAGGTAGCTGATTCTTGGAAAGTAATTGTTCACATGGTACAAGCTAAGTTAATAAGTTGCTATCCCAACATTTTATAAGAGTTATTAAAAAATAGAAATTCTTGGAGCCAGGCATGGTGGTGCACACTTGTAATCCCAGCGCTTGGAAGGCTAAAACAGGAGGATTGTGTAGATTTTAAGCCAGCCTCAGCTAATTAGTGAAGTGCACAGCAACTTAGTGAGACCCTGTTTCCAAATAAAATATAAAATTAGTCTGGGAGTGTAGCCCAAACGTAGAAAGCCCCTGGGTTCCAAGCCCAATACCACACACAAAAATCCTTTTTCCTCTGAGGTTAAACCACCAAACAGAACGATTGACTCTAAAAAGATGCATCCATCTTGAATCTGTATCTAACTCTTGACTCTTGAAGGATGTAAAATGAGGAATTTCTCTCACTGTTTACGCCAGAGTTGTAGTTCTATTTCTTATAACCCAAAGAAAGAGTATTTATTAATACAAATGGGAAACTATGATTTGAAATGTGTTCAAGTCTAAGGACATGCTACTATATTCCATAACCTATTATCAACTCTGAGCTTTATACATTTTTTATGGTCATATCTGAGCTGATCCATTTCAAAGCCAGTTAAGCCTTACATCTGTTGTCATTAAACTGACTATTGTCATTCAAGTCAGATTCAGACATTGGCAAAGCTTACTTGGCTTCTCTGAATAAAATGTCCAAAAGGACATCCACTACAATCCTTTGGGCCTCTAAGGGAAGAGTGATTCATTCTTCCATACAGAAATAATATGATTAAGATTCCCTTTCTCAATACTTTAGAAAAATATGGCCCAAATGCATTATAGATATTAATTTTTCAAATTAACCCTGCAAATGGCTTCTAAACTAATCATTTAGATGGTATATGTTTGTGAAAATACACTCGTTAATAAAATGTTCTGTAGGTGTTTGGTATTTCTCTGGACGTTGCTTGATAATATTGTAGTTTAGGTTACTATTCACCAAGAGAACATTCTCTTCCCTCGTCCTCCCACTATGGCTAGTGTTCAGCTTGGTCATACGGTTTGCTTTGTGTTTTGTTTTGTGGTAGTAAGTATTGAACCCAGGAGTATTCTACCCATGAGGTACACTTCCATACCTATTTAAATTTTTATTTTGAAACAGGGCCTCACTAGGTTGGTAAGAATCTCATTACTTGCTAAAACTGTCCTCAAACCTGTGATCCTTCTGTCTCAGATTCCCAAGTACTGGGATTACAGGTGTGTGCCACCAAACCCAGATATAAGATTTTCTTTGGCCATTTGAATTTATGTATAGAATGCAGCAGAGGCCATAAATATTTTTCCTAGCTTGGCTTGGGTTTTGACTGTCCTTAATAAGCTATAAGAGGGGACGTAGCTGAAGACTGGGCAATGGCAGATCTGGAGGCCTCTCTCCAGCCAGACTGCGGCCACCATGCCCCCACAGGAGAGCAAGCCTGGGTGGCGGGCTCCAGAGTCCTGAAGTGAAGAGTGCTGGGAGCTAAATGAGACCTTAGAAAGAGTCCTGTGAACCATAACAAACTACTGCAGCCTCTTCCCTGGCCCTGGACTCTAAATCTAAGCTGCCTTTGCCAGGCACCCCAGAAGCAGGTCCACTTGGTATAATGCTCTTTGAGGAATAGCGCGGGCCAGGATTTTCCCTCTTCACCACTGCCACCAAGGCAGGGGATAGCCCTGGGCTGCAGGTTCAAGGGTGCTGATTCTGCCTAACATTGCCTCCTTTCCACCACTGCAGGAATAGAAGGGTCTAAGACCTCCAGTGGCACCATGCAGCTCCATTACTTGCCACAACCCAGGTGAAACCAGGAGAGACCCAGGAGAAAGAGGCTAACTCAGGAAATGAGCCATTTATTGAAACTCGCCAGGATGGTATCTCTCGAAGATTCAACCCCTCCAGCCAGTCCATCCAGGCCAATCTCGTGCTAAGTACCACTGTGGAAGACCAGCATGGCCTTCCCTTGGGAGAGGTACCCTCGGGAGGTCAGGCTAGGAGTGGGTACACGCCTTGAGGCCCCTCAGCCGGTGCTTGAGAGTCTCTGCCACTGGCAGCACAGTAGGTGGAAGAGGCCTCTCTGCTCCCTCACGTGGCCTGTGGGTGGGGGCTGTCTGCAGGATGATGTCTACAGAAAGTGCTAACAGCTTCACTCTGACTGGGGAGGCATCTGATGGCAGCACAATGTAGAACCTCAGCTGAAGACTGAAGGTCACTGGAGGCCAAGCTGATGTGGATCACCTGCTGTGTGAGGAATGCACAGACACTCTCTTAGACCAGCTGGACTCTCAGCTCAACGTCACTGAAAATGAGTGTCAGAACTACAGATGCTGGTTGGAGATCCTAGAGCAAATGAATGAGAATGACAGCAAACAGCTTCAGAGGGAGCTAAAGGAGCTGACATTAGAGGAGGAGAGGTTGATCCAGGAGCTGGAAGATGTGGAAAAGAACTGCAAGGTAGTGACAGAAAATCTGGAGAATGTTCAGGCTGAGGCAGAGAGGCTGGATCAGAGAGAATACAGTGAATTTTTGTGTATGTGTAGGGGTGGAACCCAGGGGCTTTCTACCTCCGGGCTATTCTCCCAGCCCTATTTTATATTTTATTTGGAAACAGGGTCTCACTAAGTTGCTGAGAGCCTCATGAAGTAGCTGAGGTTGGCTTTGAACCTGTGCGATCCTCCTGTCTCAGCCTCCCAAGCACAGGGATTACAAGCATGAATCACCACGCCCAGCAGAATACAGTGAACTTAAACAAAAACAACTGGAGCTGAATCAGCGGAATAGTGTAGAAGACCAGACGCTCTATGCCCAGACGCCGCTGGACAAGCTTCCATATCTGGCACAGTGGACAGTTTGGCACAATTAACAACTTCAGACTGGGTCGCTTGCCTAATGTTCCTGTGGAATGGAAAGAGATAAACGCTGCTTGGGGCCAGACAGTCTTGCTGCTTCATGCGCTGGCCAATAAGATGGGTCTGAAATTTCAGAGGTATCGACTTGCCTTTGACAGACAAATCTAAGGAGCTGCCATTATATTGTTCTGGGGGACTGAGGTTTTTCTGGGACAACAAGGTTGACCATGCAATCATGGGTTTCCTGGACTATGTGCCACAATTCAAAGAAGAATAGGAGAAAGGCAAGACATGGTTTCCCTACCTTATAGGATGCATGTGGAGAAAGGTAAGACTGACGACACAGGGGACAGAGGCGGCTCCTATTCCATCAAAACCCAGTTTAACTCTGAGGAACAGTGAACAAAAGCTCTCAAGTTCATGCTGACAAATCTTAAGTAGGATATTGCTTGGATTTCCTCACAATTTTATAACAAATGACTTTCTTTCCTTTAGGTGGTTGTTTGCCTTAAAGGCTTTAAATTTTGTTTTATTTGAATAAAAGTTTTAAATTTGGTAATAATAAACAGCACATGTTTACAATACCAAGAGACAAAATCCACAAAACCACTTTATTTTAAAATATCATATGACAGTTTCTAGAGCTACAACATGCCATGTATAGCTACTCGCCTTTGCCAGTTTTGACTCCTAACCCCATGTCTTCTTTTTTTATCTCTCCTCCTAAAACAACTAATTTAAGTTAGCTTTTTTTAAAAAACTGAGTTGAACTGAGATTGATGTGTTTTCACTGGATTTTATCTCTCTCAACTTCATGCACTTAAAAAATGAAATTCAATCTTTTGTCTCCACTGAGACAATGAGATGTTTGAAACACAGTTGGACAGAGTAGGACGTGACACTTGGGCACTGCCTGGTCACTGTGTGATGTGATCAGAAGCCTGGAACCTAATGCTTCTTCCCACTTGGTTCTAGTGCTGAATGTCTATTTTGCTCTGTGTTAGAGTTATGAAATGGTGTTTGATACTGTTTGAGACATTATGGAGAAATTTAATTATTTGTAATAAAAGATTTGCTACAGTCTAATAACTGCTAAGAGGTGCACTGTTGGGTTTTTCTTTAACTAAAATAAAGTACTTTTTATTCTGGGGAAAAAATAAGCTATAAGAAAACTTTACTGTGGGAAACTTCTGTCACTTCAGATGAAGTGGATGTGGAACAGACCTAAACCAAACACAGACTAGAACAAAGCCAAGCCCACCTGCAGCCTAAAGTAAAGTCACCACCCGGCAAGCCCAGCCTAGATCAGCCAAATCACAAAGTAGGACACTGCTGTGAACCATTAAATATAGGATGCTTTGTTACACATTAAATATGTGTAACATATTTTTTTTACTTTGTTACACAGCTTCACCATGGCACTAGCTGGCTGTTACACCTTGTATACCATGTGCTTCATGTGCATTTCGTCGTTCATCCAGACAGTCTACCTTAAGGGATAGCGGCTTTTTCTAGAATATTATCATTGAATATTAAAAATAAACATGATCTTGGACACAATTGGCCTACTAAGTAATCCCCATCCCCAGCTTACAAGATGGGGAAGTGACTAAATGACACAGAGCCACAGTCAAACAGGGGAACCCCCACTTCCAGACCCATGACCTTCATAGGATGCCACCCTTATATCCTCTGGGCATTAGCAGATGAATGCATGCTCTGCCTGAACCTTTCCTTCTCTCATTTTGGTAACATTGCTTTATCTTCTCCTGGAATTCTTTCATAGACTGCAAGCAGCAAGGTACAAAATGTAAAAACTAATTGTACTGGATGTTTTGCAAAGGTTTACTTTACTGAGAAGGGAAGTAGTGCCAATTTGAGATGTGGGCAAAAAGTGTGCCTTTCCCTGAGTTTGTACTCTGGAAATCTGAGTATAATGTTTTTACATATTTAATAATAATTTAGAAAATATATTTTATTTCCATTTACTTGAGTGCATTCTTTTAAACACATTGTTAAAAATCTCAGCCAGATGTGGTGGTGCATGCCTATAATTCCAATATTTGGGAGGCTGAGACAGACAGGAGAATGGCAGGTTCAGGGTCGAAGGCAGCCTCAGAAACTTAGTCTCTCAGCAACTTAAAGAGACCTTGTTTCCAAATAAAAATAAAAAATAGGGCTGGATGTGCAGCCTGGAGGTAGAAGACCCCTGAGTTCTAGCCCCAATATGTGTCTGTCTGTCTGTCTGTCTGTCTGTCTGTCTGTCTCTCTCTCTCTCTCTCTCTCTCTCTCTCTCTCTCTCTCAAAATAAATTAAGACCTCATAAGCTATCTAAACCCAAATCACAAACTTAGGTGAGGTTAGGAACCGGTCAGGAATGTAAACTCCACCAATCAGGAAGCTAGGTAGGAATTCCCCACACTGGTAGCTTATATTAACTATATTGACAAATCTTCGGTTATTGAAAAAAGATACTACATCTTTCATGATAAATTTTTAGTTTTAAAAAATAGTGACTATTTTTATTGTCATCTTGATTCAGATAAAACATACCTACAAGCCAGGCACCACTAGTATGTAAATATTAGCATAACTCAATGCATAATCAAGGGTGTAGCTAGAAATTTAATTTACCCTAAATAGGATATGGTTATGCACACCTATAATCCCAGTACTCAGGAGGCTGGGATAGAAGGATTTAAGGTTTGAAACCAGCCTCAACAACTTATCCAGACTTTCAGCAACCTAGCAAAACACTCTTTCAAAAAAAAAATAACAAAAAGCCGGGCGTGGTGGCGCAACACTTGTAATCCCTGTGCTTGGGAGGCTGAGACAGGAGGATTGCACAGGTTCGAAGCCAGCTTCAGCTACTTAATGAGGTTATTGGCAACTTAGTGGGACCCTGTTTCCAAATAAAATATAAAATGGTTTGGGAGTATAGCTCGGAAGTAGAAACCCCCTGGGTTCCACCCCCAGTACCACCAAAAACAAACAAACAAAAAATGGCTGGGGGTATAGCTGGGAGGTACTAAATGCCTCTGAGTTAAATTGCCAGTACCACAGAAAGAAAAAATAAATTAGGTATACCCTGATGAACTAAAAGAGATGAATCCACAAAGCCACTAGAGATTGTATCAAATGTCTAGTTTTAGCAATATATGTTTGAGCCAGGCATGGTGGTGCACACTTGTAATCCCAGCATTTGGGAGGCTGAGACTGGAGGACCGTGGTTCATGGACAGCCTCAGCTACTTAGTGAGGCCCTTTGCAACTCAGTGAGACCCTGTTTCAAAATAAAGAATAAAAAATTGGGTAGGGGTTGTAGCTCGGAGGTCAAATGCCTCTGGGTTCCATCCCAGACCAGCAAAAAAAAAAAAGAGCCAGGCATGGTGGCGCACGCTTGTAATTTCTGTACTTGGGAGGCTGAGACAGGAGAATCGCACAGGTTCGAAGCCAGGCTCAGCTACTTAGTGAGGCTCTCAGCAACTTAGTGAGACACTGTTTCCAAATAAAATATAAAAAAGGTATGGGAGTATAGCCGAGAGGTAGAAAGCCTCTGGGTTCCACCCCCAGTACCACCAAAAAAAAAAGAAAAGAAAAGAAAAGAAAAGAAATATATGTTTGTAAGGATGTTTTTGGATCATCAACAATCAGAGATGCAAATCAAAACTACACTGAGGCCGTCAAGAGTGGGATCGAAACTTGCAATGTGACATACACAGAAATATCACAGGAAATAAAAAACCAGATGCTTTCCCTAATATGCAAAGTAGGAAGAAATAGGTAATAGGAGGAGATCTAGTTGAAGAAAGGGCCCTACAGAGGAGCAATTAAGGTGACCAATCAGAGGGGATGGGATGGGGGAGGATGGAATATTTTTAAAATTCATGATGTACATAAACAAATGTATCAAAGTTAATCAATCAAGCATGGGATCAAGGGAGGGGGAGGGAATGGGATGGGGATTGGATAAGGGCTAATTGGATGCTGTGTGCTTGTATATTCTCACAAGTCTTGTATTCCATTGTGATGTATGATTACAATGCATATATATATATATATATATATATATATATATATATATATATATCCTGAGATTCCATCCCCATTAGAATGGCAATAATTAAGAAGTCAAACAACAATAAATGCTGATAAGAATTTGAGGAGCGGACTTCTGAGAACATGACAATGGAGGGAAGCAGCATATACCAGTCCTGCTGACACCCAAGCTCCATTGCTTAAAAACAGTGCTATACAAAGCCAGAAAATATTATCAGTAGATAACTAACATGATAGGTACAAAGCAACAGGAAAGGAAAGGTTAGAAGACTGATCAGAGAGCAGAAAAGAAACTCGCTGCCTTGTGGCCAAGGGTACCACAGCAATGCCACCTTGCCTCATTGCATCCTGCTCCAGAGACAAACAGCAAAACAACCAAGGACTTGAAGTGAGCAGCTGCAGATCACTGGAGTTGTAAGCCATTAGTTCTTCCTGTGCAAAAACTGGCTACAGCAAACAACAGAGCAAAGAAGAAGAAACACTACCTCAAACAGAAGTTAAATCTCAATATGTTAGGAATTAAAAATCATCTTTTAATAATTACACTGAACATAAATGGCATGGTATTACATGAAACTGAAGAGCTTCTGTACAGCAAAGGAAACTTTCAAGAACCTCAATTGAAAGTCAACAGAATTGGAGAAGTTTTTGCCACCTACTCCTCTAATAGAGGACTAATATCTAGAATACATAGAGAACTCAAGAAACTCAGCACTATGAAAACAAATAACCCAATAAAAAATTCCCATGTGAATTAAATAGATACTTCACAAAATTCAAATGGCCAATAAAAGCATAAAAAATGCTCAACATCATTAGCAATAAGAGAGATGCAAATCAAAACTACCCTAGATTTTATCTAACTCAAACTAGAATGGCAATCATTCAAAACACAATAACAAATGCTGGCAAGAATATGGAGACATGAGAACTCTAATACATTGTTGGTGGTATTGAAAATTAGTGCATCCACTTTGGAAAACAGTATGGAGAATCCTCAGAAGAGGATTCTGAGTAACTACCCAAAAGACATGCTAAGTGAGATTAGTCAATCACAAAAAAATAAGAAATTGGATGCTTTCTCTAATATGCAAAAGCTAAGAATAAATGATTAACAGGAGGAACACTAGATGAAGAAGAGGATTCTGTAGATGAGCAAATAAGGTGACCTAACTGAGGGGATTAGAGGGAGGAAGAGGGAACCTCTAAAGCATATCAATCACTAAGCCAAGCATAGGAAGGAGGAATGGAGAGGGAATGGGGATTGAGAAAGGGCTAATTGGGTGATGTGTGCATGTCTCCACCAGTCTTTTATCCCATTAAGATGTATGAGTACATGCACCAATAAAAAAATTAAAACAAGTTTACTTTTCCATTCTTCCTGAAATCATTCTGCACATTTCAAATATATGACAATACTTTCATTAGGCTGTAATGATTCTCTATTATATTCACTTCCAATTTTTTTTTCCAGTACTGCGGATGGAATCCAGGGGCATTCTACCTCCATGCTACATCCCCAGCCCTATGTTTTTCTTTATTTTGAAACAGGATCTCACTTAGTTGCAAAAGGTCCTCACTAAGAAGTAGCTGAGGCTGTCCATTAACCACAATCCTCCTGTCTCAGCCTTTCAAATGCTGAGATTACAAGCATGTGCCACCACACCTGGCCAAAATCTTAAAGTAAATTCTTTCTACTGATTATGTTGTTCTTCCCCTAGAAATTTTTCCTAAGGTTTCTAAAACACTGACACTTGATAGATTTCTCCCTTTTTTATATCAATCATAAAGGTTTTTTAATCATCAGATAATGTTTATTTTTCAAAATTTCACCTCATCTTTTCTGTGGTATTTATCTATACAATTGCATTTTCTGTAACTTAAAACTTAGGTGCCTAGGACATCAAGTTAACTATCAAGTTAGTTTCTTGATATATGCCCTCACCTTCTAAACCATTGGATTTAGTTGGTCTTGCCTCCAGCTCCTACAGCTTTTCCCAAACATACCTTTCCCTTACATGACTTAACTCTATTTTTTCTTCATTTGAAAATTCTCAGCTGACTTTTAGGGGATAAATCATGGTGCTTTACCAAGTGTTTTATTATTAAGGCACTGCATCTACAATGCTCTGGGTTATACTCATTTTGTAACTTCATCAATAAAGCATCAAGTCTATTTAGATTAATCAGCTCTTCATAAACAAAAGTTACTCCTTGCTTCATTATATTCCAGGACAGTGAAAATTTATTTCTCGTGCTAATTTAGGTTCCATTATTTTCATAGAATTTGAAGTAGCTAAACAATGAGGACCTAGGGCCGTTTTAATCTTCTTTTGAAAATTAAATACACATTGCTATTCACTATCTTTAGATTCCTCCTCAGGTCTACAGGATTACAAAATAATGTTTGCTGATTTGGAAAATTAATTAGTTATTTCTTAGCGCTTATTGAAACATTGCTTATTGTCTGTACAAAGTGATTACCTATTCAAAAATTCTTTACCCTGTATTATTTATTATTTTTAAAAGACAGCAAAGTTTCCTCAATTTTTTTCAAATAATTAGAGAAAATATTTTAATAAATCAATTTCTTTTATACTTTTAAAACTATGTATAATGTAGGGATTACTTTGAATGAAAAAAATACATGGCTTGTTAGCTAATACATGGTAGATTCATTCCCAGTTTTCTGAGGAATCACCACACTGATCTCCATAGTGGTTGCACTAATTTTCAATCCCACTAACAGTGCATACGATTTTATTTCCTCACATACTTTCTTTTTAAACTTTTACTGGTACAATGTAGTCATACATCTTAATAGGATACAAGATGTTGGAGACATACATGCACACATCACCCAATTAGCCCTTACCCAATGCCCACCCCATTCCTTTCCCCTTCCCTCCTTCTCATGTTTGGCTTAGTGATTGTTGATATGTTTGTTAAAGTACATCATGTAAATTCAAGAACTTCCCTCTTCACCCCTCCCATCCCTTCAGTTAGGTCGCCTTATTTGCTCATTTATAGTACTTCCTTCTTCAACTATAGTTCCTCCTATGACACATTTTCTCTCTAGCTTCTATGTATTAGGGAAATCATTTGATTTTTTATTTTTTGTGACTGACTAATCTCACTTAGTTCATAAATGATCTAATTGTGTTTTTCTTTATGGCTGAGTAAAATTTAATTCTGTACATATCCTACAGTTTTGTAATCCACCCATCTGTTGATGGACATCTTGTCTGGTTCCAGAGTTTAGCAACAGTGAATTGTGCAGCTATGAACATAGATATGCATGCATTAGTTTGGTAGTCTGGTAGTTTTGTAGTTTGGTTTCCTTTCTTTTGGGTAGATACACAGAAGTGGTATTGCTCGATCAAAAGGTAACTTTGTTCCCATTCTGAGGATTCTCCATACTGTTTTCCAAAGTGGTTGCACTAATTTGCAATCCCACCAACAGTGTTTTAGAGTTCCCGCTTCTCCACGTCCTCACCAGCATTTGATGTTGTTTGCGTTTTGAATGATTGCCATTCTAGTTGGAGGTAGGTGAACTCTCAGGGTAGTTTTGATTTGCATCTCTCTGATTTCCAATGATGTTGAACATTTTTTCATTCATTTATTGGCCATTTTAATTTCTTCTTTTGTGAAGTGTCTATTTAATTCACTTGGCCATTTTTTGATTGGATTATTTGTTTTCATAGTGTTGAGTTTCTTGAGTTCTCTATGTATTCTAGATATTAGTTCTCTATCGAAGGAATAGGTAGCAAAAATCGCCCATTCTATTAACTCTTGACTGAGGTTCATGACAGTTTCCTTTTCTGTACAGAAGCTCTTCAGTTTCATGCAATCTCATGTTCTGGTTTGCCATTTAGTTTGTTGTGCCTTTGGGGTCTTGTTGAGAAAGTGTTTCTCTGTGCCTATGTGTTGCAGTGTTGGACCTATGCTCTCTTCAAGGAGACTCAAGGTCTCTGGCCTAATTTCCAAGTCTTTGATCCATCTCAAATTGACTCTTGTACAGAGTGAGAAAGTGGGATTTATTTCCATTTTTCTGCATATGGTTAACCAGTTTTGCCAACACCATTTGTTGACCAGGCTATCTTTTTTCCAGTGGATGTTTTTAGCCCTTTTGTAAAAAATCAATTGGCTGTGTGTAGGTTTGTTTCTGGGTCTTCTATTCTGCTCCATTGGTCTATGTATCAGTTTTTGTGCCAGTACTATACTGTTTTTTTTATTACAATGGCTTTGTAGTATAAAGTCAGGTATTGTGATTCCTCCTGTATGGTTTTTGTTGCTGAGAACTACTTTGGCTATTCTGGGTTTTAGTTGTTCCAAATGAACTTAAGGACTGATTTTTCTATGTCTGTCAGGAATGATCTTGGTAATTTAATGGACATTGCATTGAATCTGTAGATCACTTTTGGAAGTATGACCATTTTGACAATATTTATTCTGCCTATCTATGAACATGGATATTGTTTCCATCTTCTAAGATCTTCTTTGATTTCTTTCTTCAATGTTTTATAATTTTCTTTGTAGAGGTCTTTTACCTCCTCGTATTTTTATTTATTTAGTATATTCCTAAATATTTTTTTGTGGGAAATCCTGAATGGAAGTGTTTTCTGTATTTCTTTTTCAGTGAATTTATGGTTGGTATACAGAAAAGCTTCTGGTTTTTTATGATTGATTGATTTTTAATTCCTAACATGTTGAGATTTTACTTCTGTTTGAAATACTGTTTGTTCTTCTTTGCTTAGTTGTCTGCTCAATGGAAATTCTTGTTTCTCTGGTTCTGGTGTGTATTACTTGTTTCTTCTTTGTAGTTAATCTCTTTGAGTATTTTCTTAGTGCTGGTATTGAAGACATAAATTCCTTCAGCTTCTGTTTGTCATGGAAGATTTTTATTTCCCCATCTAATTTGAGAAATAGTTTTGCTGGGTAGAAAATTTGAGGTTGCAAGTTGTTTTCTTTCAGAATTTGGAATATGTTACTCCAGGTTCCTCTAGCTTTCATGACTTGTTTGGGGATCTCTGGAGTGATTCTAATTGGTTTGCCTCTGAATGTCACTTGGTCTTTTGATTTTTGTTGCCTTTAAGATTGTCTCGTTGCCTTCTACATTGGTCAGTTTGATGTTTATGTGGCATGGGGAACTTTTTCTCTCATTTTATCTAAAGGGGATTCTGTAAGTTTCCTGTATCTGTTACTGACCTCTTGCTCTATGTTTAGAAAATTTTCTGCAGTTACTTCTTTGAAAAGATTATTGATCCCTTTGGTTTCACTTTCTTTTCCCTCCTCTATGCCAACTATTCTTAGGTTAGCTCTTTTAAGATGGGCCCATATTTCTTCAATGTCCAAATTCTGCTGTTGAGTTGTTTTTTCTTTTTCTTTTTTTTTTTTTTTTGTGGTACTGGGGTTCCTGGAAGCCCTTCTATCTCCGGGCTACACTCCCAGACCTATTTTTACATTTTTATTTGGAAACAGAGTCTCCTAAGCCAGCGCACGCAGCTAGCTTCGAAACTGCGCGATCCTCCTGTCTCTGCCTCCCAAGCGCGGGGATTAAAAGCGTGCGCCACCACACCCGGAGAGTTGTTTTTTCTAAGTTATAAATTATGCATTCATTTTTGGAGTGATCATCTTCTAGGAGCGAGATTCTATTATCCATGTGGACTAATTGTTTATAGTTTGAGTTGATGCCTTTCTTCAGACTTTATTTCTTTCAGACTCTCTCTAAATTCTTTTGGGATGTCCTGTATTATTTCTACAGTTACATTCCTGATTTGACCTTCTGAAGATCTCTGAAATTCTGTGTTATCAGATTCTGTTATTGTAGTATTGTGGTAGCTCATTGCTCCCTTTTTGTTCCTCCTTCTCATGATTTCAGTTTGTAGCTGTTTATTTTGATAGATTTCTCTCCATTTCTATGTGTCAGCTGGTATATCCAAGAGCATGTTTTATTTTAGTTAACAGTAAAGGTTGAGTAAGGAGGAAAGTGATTGAGTAAATGGAAGAATAGATAAAGTCCCAGATAGGGCCGAATAGAACAAGAGTATGAGATTTGTAAGGTAGTATGTACTAGAGATTAGAGATAGTAAAAATGTAGTTGTATTCTAGTAACCAATGTAGAGTTTCTGGTATCGTGATATGAAGTGGATTTAATATAAGACAAGAGAGAGATAAAAAGAGGAATAAAGATAGAAAAGGGATAGAAAGAAGAGAGTAGGTATGTTCAAGGGAAGAAGCTTGGGAGAGGGTTTTGGAAGATGGCTAAAAAAAGAAATATCCAGGCATACACACTTATACACACACAAAGAACAAAAAACCCAAACAACCCCAAGAACAAATTAATGCAACTCTACAAATAAATGATTATTCAGCAGATAGATCCTCTGCAGTCTCTCTCTGTGCAGATACCAAGTGCCACCAGCACCTTTCTCCCTGTGGACCTGGTTCTCTGAGTCTTTCTCAGCCTATGCAGATGGTTGGTCTCAATGGGGCTGGATGTAGTATTAAGCACAAGTCACCCTCCATGCTTTCCACAGATTTGGAGTCTCCATCTCTTCCTCCCTCCTTTGGTGGTGTATGCCTCTGAGACCAAACTCAAATGTAGGAGTCTGTTCTCCACAACTAGGGCTGGACTAGTCTGACCAGATTGGGAGGTCTGTGGTGATCCCGGAGATCCTACTCTTTGGTTTGGTGTTAATCATAGGTCTCTCCCTACACTTTCCGCTGATCAGAGTCTGAGTCTGTCTGAGCCTCTGCTATGTCCAACAGCAGACCACCCTCCCACCTTCTCTGGGTTGTGTCACAAAGTCTCAGACCCAGGGAGTTTATTGGGGCTGTGTGAGTTCCTGGAGGCACTGGGCTGAATGTTTTCCCACAGGAACTGCAACTTCACTTATGGTGTTGTAAGTGCCACTCTGGATCTCTGGAAAGTATGGTAATCTGTGCTGCGACTACTCCTTCATTGGGTTGAACTGCAAAATCTCAGGAAGTTTATCCTGGGGTGGTACAGCACTGGGAGTTCTCCTGCGAGGACCGCAGTTTCACTTAAAATTTTGGCTTATACTGGTCTGGATCTCTGGTGGGCATGATGAGCTCAGCTGCCACTGGCAAGATGGTGCCATTGCAGCACCCTTGGTCATAAAGAGTGAAGCTTTCTTTTCTGGTGTTAAGCTCTGCTCTGAATTCCTGGAGGATGTGGTGGGCTCAGCCACTGGAAGTTGTACCAGGTCTTTGCACAGGAAAAACCAATAAATTATGACTGACTGATCTGTAGCTGTTCACTTCAGGTCCTTTTTTTCCCTCTTGCCTCGGAAGTCTGGTGCTGTGAGCTAAGATGGCACCAGCGTGGTGCCCGCTGCCACAAGTTGGGCGGGTTTCTTTTATGCTCTCTGGTCAGTCTTCTAGTCTTCTTTTTCTCTGTCCCTTGTATTTATTGTTTTTATTCCTCTACTGATCGTATCTTCTGGCTTTGTAGAGCACTGTTTTTGAGGCAATGGAGACTGAGTGTCAGCAGGACTCTTAAGCACTGTTTCTCTCAGTTGCCATCTTCCTAGAAGTCCCCCGAAAAGTAAAATCTAATATTTTAACAAAGCTATATTTTAAATAGTGATCTTCAGTTGTAAATATCATTTTCATCTCCTGACCATACTCCATCCAATGTAAGATAGATCAACACAAAAGTTAGATCTTTTTTCTAATAGTCCAAAGAACATCCAAAGGTCCAGCAGCCTTCCTAGGGCTGGTTCTGATTTGTCCTCTGCTCTCATGCCTACAGTAGGTTTTCCTTGACCTTAATGCTGTATGAATTCAATCTTCCCTCTGGCAGTACATCTGGATGGGAGAATATAATTCTGTATCAAGCAGTTTGAATTCTTTTAACCACCCACAGAAGTACTGGTTTACAGTTAGAAATCCATAAAATGGGCTGGGGGTGGTGACACACGCTTGTAATCCCCACGCTTGGGAGGCAGAGACAGGAAAATGGCGCAGATTCGAAGCCAGCCATGCGTGATGGCTTAGGAGACCCTGTTTCCAAATAAAAATGTAAAGATAGGTCTGGGAGTGTAGCCCAGAGGTAGAAGGGCTTCCAGGAACCCCAGTACCACCACCAAAAAAAAAAGAAATCCATAAAATGGGAATATTCTGGTGTTTACAAGACATCTTCAAAGAGACAATAGTGTCTGTGGCACATCTCAAGCATAACCAAATACACCAGAGGTAGAATAGTAAATAAACAAAAAGAAACTCAAGATATTGATGGCTTTTATGTCTGGTACTATCTGTACCCATTATTTTCTAAAGTGAACAAAATTAATAAATATATAAGAAAGTTTACAGAAAGAAGTTAAGTCTGTTGGTCACCATAATATTATGAAATCAAATGACTGTCTTCAACATTTCTCAAGCTACTGATTATGCTTTCTACATCATAGTTTGTGCTTTAGTATCTCTTTGACTTATATGCTTTTGGATTTGGAGAGTTTCTAATCCAGTTGTCTCTTTTGACAGATGAAAAGACATGGCTTTGAGAGGTGCCCTGGCTTGGCCCCACTGGCATACATGGCCAGTGACAGCAGAGCCAGAAAGTGGCTGCTGGAACAGTTCTCAAACATGCCACTGTCATTCCCTCCTGTTTGCATTCTAGCTCCAAAATTGCTATTGGTATTAGAAAAAAAAGGAGCTTGAGAAATGGTTATCTCAAAGAGCAATATGTGTGCACACATGGATGTATATTTGCATTTTAAATACCAATAGGATGTATCAATACATTTCCTCCACTGGGTTACTACATCACATTAACAATTTAGCACTTGCATCATGAAAAAGAATTTTCTTTTTGTTTTCTTTGCTCCTCTGACAATATAATGATGAGCTATATTCTATTTAATCTATTAATAGTTACTTCTTTTAACTAGTCATCTAGTTGTACTAAGTTTGTACCCAATTTGACATGGTGTTAATGATATAAAGTGTAGACATATGTCTTAGTCATTTTCTGTTGCTTACAAAATACCTGAGACCAGACATTTACAAAGAATAGAAGTTTATTTAGCTCCCAGTTCTGGCGTGGAAGCTGGAAAGTCTAAGAGCATGATGTTGGCATCTGGTGAGGCTTCTTGCTGTATTATATACATGGAAGACAACATGGCATGGTGAGACAGACCAAGCTAGCCGGAAAAAGCTCATTTTTATAGTAAAACCATTCCCAAAGTAACTCACTAACCCTTTAATCCACAAGTGAATTAATTCGTTCCTGAGGAGCAGAGCTCTCAACCCAATCATGTCTTAAAGGTCCTACCTCCCAGCACCTTCATGATGCAAATTGAAATCAAATTTCACCATGAGTCAGACATAGTGGCCATGCTTGTAATCCTAATACTTGGGAGGCTGAGAAAAGAGGATCGCGGTTCATGGCCAGCCTTAGCTACTTAGGCCCTTTGCAACTCAGTGAGACCCTCTTTCAAAATAAAAAATAGAAAATAGGGCTGGGGGTGTAGCTCGGAGGTAGAATGCCTCTAAGTTCCATCCCCAGTAACACACACACACACACACACACACACACACACACACACACACAGATTTCACCATGAATTCCATGGGAGACAAACCATATTTAAACCATGGCAATATACAAAATTCAACACTCACTAGCATTTCATCTTTGGAATTTATTTAGGAAATGAAGGACTGCTCTGTGGTTGTGAAAGGAAAATTAATAAATATCTCAAAATAGATGGTAATTTCATGTTCATTTTCATAGATTTAGCTATATTAGCAGTGCTATTTCTGGACACCAATAATCTTCCAAATTTACTTATTGACTATTTTTCTGAAGACTTAGATTTTTATCTCTGTTGCTGCTTTCTAATGCTCTCCATAATTGTGAGTCTATCTAATGCAATTTTCACATTTAATGCTATTTTTCTCAAATGACAATATACAGCAAGAAAAATCATATGGTATTGCTCCATTCCAACCTGCTACTTTGGTTTAAAATATGGGTAAAATTCAAGGAAGGAAAAGAAAAAGTTGAAGGTCTCTGAGTAAGAAAACCTTGTGTTATAGTCAAACAAATGGACTGAGTAAGAAAACCTTGTGTTATAGTCAAACAAATGGACTGAGGTGTTAATCTGGGGAGGAAGAAAAGGATTTTAAAAAATCTTGGAAGAGATGAGTCCATGGGCAATAACAAACTCAGGCACTCAGAGCTGCTCTGTTTCCTTTTATTAATACTCACCCAGAAACTATCTCCAGTCTAGCCCTTTTATGTTTAGCACTGTCCTACCATCCTCTCAGTATCTCACTTAATTTTCTTAAAGGAATTGAATAATAATTAATAATAATAATAATAATAATAATAATGGCATACAGATTTTTACTTTATAATCAGAACCTTTAGCAATGCCCATATTTTTATTTGGCAATGTGTGGAAGGGTTCTGAGATAAGCTACTATGTTAACGACCACTATCTGATGGCTGTGACCTATAGTATAAAGTGTATTTATTTTTACCAACTCTGTGTGTGTGTGTGTGTGTGTGTGTGTGTGTGTGGTGTGACTTCATGCTAAAATGAAAGAGGAAAGGTCAAATGCACACGTGTGTATAATATTCTCCTACCTCTTCCTCTTCCTCTCCTCCTCCTCCTCCTCCTCCTCCTTCTTCTTCTTCTTCCTCTCTCTCTCTCTCTCTCTCTTCCTCTCCCTCTCCCTCTCCCTCTCCCTCTCCCTCTCTGTCTCTATCTCCAACCCCCCTCTTCTGCCTATACATAAGCCCTAAGAAAAAGTCTCCCATCTCTTATACAAACAAAGCAGGATTTTGAACTTGGGTGCCAAACGATAAACAAGAGCAAAGAAAACACCGTAACTCAACAACTCAACAGTACTTAAGTTGCTTAAGAACAATCGCCCTCATTTCTTTCCAGGCAGAGCATGTCTTCCTCCCACTCAGCAAGAAAAGGAAGCCAGTCAGCAATTAACAAAGATGAGCCTGAGAGCAGGTTTCTAACTGGCTACCACAGTCGACTGCACTACCACCACTCGGCCTGAACTCGCCTCCAGGAGAGGATGCTCAGCCAGTCTTACTCGGAGGCTGGGATCCTGGCCATACCTCCCTAAACTCGAACCTTGGTCGTCCATGCGCTGAGCAAATTCCTTGGTCGTCCATGCGCTGAGCAAATTCCACAAGTCTGAGAGTACACCTCCAGGCGTGTCACCCCGGGAGGTGGTCTTGGAGGTGCCTCCGGGACTCCTGGAGGAGTCTCCTCTACTCCTCTAATCATCGTCTCGAATGGGGGCCGGCTATCTCCAGGCTTAGCCCCTAACCTGCCGGGAGCCTAGGAAAAACAACTCAGTCCTGCACTCTCGCCCCCAGAAGTCACCCTTAGAAGGCGGCTTTCCCAATACCCACAGAGCCAGGAGGGATCTAACCTTTCCTGGGATTTGCCCCGAGGGGCGGGAAGAACGTTAATATCCGCTTTGTTTTTGGAAAAAGGGAAAGCAAGTGAGGGTGTGTGTGTGTGTGTGTGTGTGTGTGTGTGTGTGTGTGTGTGTGTGTGTGTGTGTGTGTGTGAGAGAGAGAGAGAGAGAGAGAGAGAGAGAGAGAGAGAGAGAGAGAGAGAGAGAGAGAGAGAGAGTGTTGTTTTGCAGCGAAGAAGAAAAAAATTGAGCGGAGAGGAGGAACTGGGAGAGGCTGGTGCCCCCGCTCCCTTGGGGGCTCAGCGCTGCACGCGCCGTAATTCCCTTTCTGGAACCTTACAGATCTCCACAATGACATCACTCGGCGCCGCCGGCCTGCTTGCGGCTGGGGGGATTTTCCTGCTCGCGCCGGGCGCGGGAGGCGGGCTGGCTGCGCGGGGCGGGCGGGGCTCGCGGTGCCCCCCGCGGGCGGAGGCGGCCGGGCCGGCCGGGGGCGGGCGGGGGCGGGCGGGGGGCGGCCCGGGGCGGGGCCCGCCGCTTCCCCGGCCTTCATTGGCCGCTGGCGGGCGCACGTCACCCAGGCTGGCGCTCGCCTGCGGCCCCCGTGGAATTGAAGCCGAGGAGGAGCTGAAATTGCAGATTTAGCATCAAGCACAGACCTACATCGCTCTTTCTCTCGGGCACACACAGCTCCTCACATTCGCACCCCAGCCAGCCGGGCCGCCCGACTGCACGGACTCCCCGCCAGCCAGACGCCGAGGAGGACGCACACTGATTTGCTGCTGCCCCTATCCAGTCTCCTTCTTGATACAAAGATTTTTAAAAACAACAACAAAACTCTCTGTCTCTATTTTCCACTGGCACCTGCCCTCCGGGCTCCCTGCTCCTCCAGCCTGCGCGCCTCCTGGCCCCACTTTTCACTCCCAAAGAAGGATGAAGGGTGGCTGTGGCTCCCAGTGCAAGGCGGCCGCTGGGCTCCTCCTCTGTGTCGCGGTTTTTGCATCTGCCGAGAGACCGATCTTCACGAATCATTTTCTTGTGGAGTTGCATAAAGGGGGAGAGGAGGAAGCTCTCCAAGTTGCAGCCGAACACGGCTTTGGAGTACGAAAGGTAAGATTTCCCGTGGTTTCGCTTGTTTCAAAACGAGGGGAGCCCTGCGCAATCTCGTTGCAGATTTGCAAGTTTTCTCCCTTTCTCCTGCGATGCAGATATTCTGCTATCGGCTCTTAAACACAAAACTGCCTCCGGTGAGCTTCCCCGGGTTATATAATTAAAACGCCCTTCATCTGCACTAGTAAGGTCATCAAAATAATTTACTGCTCTTTAACTTGGTGGCAAAAATAGGATAACGCCTTGCAAAAGATGCCGTGCGCCCGGAGTACTGTCCGAGGTACCAAGTTCTCTAGGCGGCTCGGAGATGGAGGGACGAAGCGCTGAGCAGCTGAGCTTGACGGCTGCTTTGCCAGGGATGTCCCCCCCACCCCCATCCCCCGGAGAAAGAATAGTTTCCCACCGACCGGACTAGAAAATTGTACATTGCGATTCACCCCCGCGCTTCTCCGAGCGACCCCGCGCCTGGAGGACTTCCCTCCCAGTAACCCGGGTCCCTGCTCTTCCGAGGACAAGAGCTTCCAGCCTCTAGGAGATCTGGAAACGGGAACTGGCTTCTATCCAGAATCCTGGAGGGACTTCGGCTCCCTCGTCCCCCGCCCACGACCACCTACCCCAGCGCACTCCAGGTTACCTTCCTGATTATCGGCTCCCAGCTGCGCTGTAGGAGTCGCGCGCCTGAGAGGTAGATTTTGAGGGGGATTCCCTGCGGAGAAGTAGAGGTGTCCTGTCCTGCCTGTGGGCGGACAGCCTGGCTTTCCCGGGAGAGCGCGGGGATCCCCGTTCCCAGAAGTTGTCAGAGTTCAACTGTTTAGGTAGCTGGATGAGACTAGGGCCCTCGGGCGCCTCGGGCTGAGGGACTGCAGGGTGCCCATCCTTGGACGGCTCCGCTGGACCAGATCTCGAGTGTCCTTATGAGACCTGGCGCCCGTGGGTGGAGTGAGCCGGGGGAGAAGCTGGGGCAAGGGGAATCCGATGGACAGAGGGATGGGAAGCGGTTGGGCTACCCGAGAGTCTGTGAGGTTCCCGGTCCGCCTCCTTCCTCGGGATCCTTTGCAGAGACCTCGGATGCTTTGGGCTGACACTTTTGCCAGTGGAAGCCGCACTAAGAGAGCGAGCTCTAAGAGTCTCCTTTACTCGACTTCCCGCGCCTCTCGCCTCTCTCCAGCCAGGGCGAGGGCGTCTCAGGTGCTGCGGCCGGCTCTCCTGCCCCCACAGGGTTCCACCCCAGGTGGGCTTGGCCACGAGTTTGACCCGGGTCTGAGAGGAGGCGCTGAGTTCCCCTGGGGCGAGCAGGTGGGTCCCGAGAGGAGAACTTGCCGCTCCAGGCAGCGTGGGTGGAGCAGGGGAGGGACATGCGGGCGGGAAGCAGCGCTGTCCTGCTGGCCCAGGGCCTGGAGGCTGTTTCCAGAGTGTTTCAAACACCATAAACAATCAGGCCCTCATTCTTCCTCCCTACCCCAGACTTGGCAAAACCCAGGACCCGGGCGCCATTATCAAATATAATTGTGATTTTTAGAAACTGGCAGTGACTGGGAACTTTTGTGTGCTGGCGTCTTTATATACGTTCTTATTTAATTCTCTTCACCACTTGGAGGAAGCTGCTATTGTTATTAGCCTATGGGACCAGGAGAAAATCGGCTCAGACCAACACCAAGGTTAAAACAAGCCAGGCTTTAAACGCAGATTTTTCAGTCTACCCTGTGCTCTTTGCCCCCCTTAGTCCACAGCAAACCAAGCTAGGGTTGCGCCTTATTCAGACCTCCTCGTGGCTCCCTTCCTCTACCCCAACCTTCTTCAGGTTATCACTGGCTTGCTTTCTTCTCTTCTACCCCTTCCCTTGAAAATACGCCCTTAGGATCTGATCTCAGAAACCTAACCCAGTCTAGGTGAGGTTAAGAGATGATGGCTTAACTTCCTCATTCTTCAAGAAGGTTGTTTTTCAGTAGGCATAAACAGCTTAATGAGGGGCTCACGTTTTTGACGACCGCATTCAATCCAGAGAGTGTAGAGACCATCTCTTTGTATACAAGTCATCTCAACAGATTTACCTTGGAACCACAGGAAACCTTATTTTCAGGTAAAATCAGATAAAATATGTTTATCCCTCGTTCCTCCTTGGAGAAGAGCCCACTGGCTTTGATCATAGCTTCAAGCCACAATTTCCCATTTGAGAAGAATGAGCTTGTTCCTTCCTTACCTCTCCATAAGCTCTCAGGTAGTACCTCCTGAACAGATCTAGTGATTTTTGTCCCGATATACACTTAGGTCAAGCAGTCTGAATAGATACTTCTGACAGGTGAGTTGGCATGGTGCAGTGTGGGTCTGGAATGAGCCCTCTGTCTTTCCTCCTTTGTATCCACCCTCAAGACCTAGATCTGAACCTTCCCACAACAGTCTTCTTCTCTAAACGCCTACGGGGTCGATCAATAAAGCCTACACTATAAAATCTAGTATACTGGATCACTTGTCCTCAGTCATTTCCTGTATTAAGTAAAGATGAGTGTGGGTATTGTTTCCCTCTAGAAAGTTAAATATTTAAAAATTAAATATTGATATTATCTATATTTCTGATTTTCTCACCATAGCCTGCATAATACTGTGTTTATCATCCTTGGAAGCAACTTTCGCTGCTGTACTTAATATTCTAGGTATTCCAAGCACTGTCCTGTGTTGCTTGTGTTATACTGCTCTTTGGCTGACTTGTTATTTGTTTTGCTTTTTAAACCCCGGCATGTACCCTTCTCCTCCTGTGGGTCTGAGCAGCCTTCCAACTCCCTTCCACACCATGCTTACTCAGTGTCAGGCACCACGTTGGAAGGGGCAGCGGGACGAGCTGGAGCAAGCTTCTGATTTACTAAGTTATCCCACTCAACCTCCAAAACCTTGTGATGGAAATCACTGGCATCAGCCCTAGTTCTCAGATGGAAATTTTAAAGCTCTAAGAGGTTAAGTAACTGCTTATAGCTGCAAATGAAAGAATTCTAATTTAAAACAAACTTAGCATGGCTGAAAATAGTTATATATGTCATGCTATTCCCAGGAAGTCTCCCCTGACCAGCAAGAACACTGCCTTTGGAACAACATTTTACAGCACTGATATTTTCCCTTTTATTTCTTTTATATTTTTCTATATTTACCATTTATTTAATATGAATATGTGAACATATGTGATCAACTAAGGTAGACTATAAATCTCCCAAAATAAGAAATGAAATACTATGTTTTAAAGCCATGATAATCTTGTAAGATGTCTTATATATGAGACAGAATAGTGTTTGTCAATTACTTAATTATCTTATTCTTAGATGACCATTACCAGACACTTGTTTTTCCTTTTTGTGTGTGTGTGTGTGTGGTTCTTGGGGGTGGAACCCAGGGGCTTTCTACCTCTGGGCTACACCATCAGCCCTATTTTATAACTTATTTGAAACAGGGTCTCACTAAGTTATTGAGAGTTACTGAGAGCCTCACTAAGTAGCTGAGGCTGGCTTCGAACCTGTGCAATCCTCCTGTCTCAGTCTCCCAAGTGCTGGGATTACAAGCATGTGCCACCTATGCCCACCTTGTTTTCCCTTTAAGCTGGAATATATATATATATATATATATATATATATATATATATATATATATATAATCTTTACCTCAAAAAGATCTGTGAAGAGCCAGGCATGGTGACACATGCCTATAATCCCAGTAGGAGGCTGAGATAGGAGGATGGCAGATCAGATGGTCAACCTCGGCATTTAGCAAGGCCCTAGCAACTTAACAAGACTCTGTTTCTAAATTAAAAATAATAATAATAAGCCAGGCGTGGTGGTACAAGCTTGTAACCCAGTATTAGGTAGGCTGAGACAAGAGGATAGCAGTAGATGGAAAGCTTCAGCTACTTAGGCCTTTACAACTCAGTGAGACCCTGTTTCAAAAATAAAGAATAAAATGTAGGGCTTGGGGTATGGCTTTGAGGTAGAATGACCCTGGGTTCCATCCCCAGTACCTCAAAAGAAAAAAAAGAAAGAAATTAATTAATATGTGCATGTGCGCACACACACGTTAAGAGTAACATTTTCTATTTTTATCGTAACTTGACTCTTGCCCCCAAACCTGTGTTCATCAGAGAAAATATGTAAGTCTTAGGGTTTGAGCTTAGAATACTGACAGAGCCATGGTTCCAAAGAGTGCCTTTGAATATGCAGCACACTATTAATTGTAGTTCTCTTGAAGCAGAGACAAAAATTATTTATTGAGGCAATGTACTGGGAATTTCTAAAAATTAAGAGTTAAGGTTTTTAAAAAAGACATTTTTGTCTTATTATAGTTGTTCTGTTTTTTGTTTTTTTTTATCCACATAGGACTAGTGTTGAAATGTTACAGAGGCAAAATCACCTAAAAATTTTTATATGTGAGAATTTTTTAGTTCTAAAATTAATATAATGATTATATAATGATAGCAAGTAATAAAAATAAATTTCTGATCACTGTGACTTTTTTATGGATGCTTAATATAATTTAGGAAACAGCGCAGCTTAATATTTTCACCAAGCACCCAGATCATGAAACAATATTGTCAGCCTCCACAAAGCCCCTTCTTTCTAGACTGGGTAGTTATCAGCTTTGATTATTACAAATATTGCTTTGGTGGATATCAAAGAACCATTGGCCTTTCATATCCACACAGTTTTATATACTTAGATTCAACCAGTTATGAATAGAAAATATTTTCTAGTGCTATGTCTATACTGAACATGTACAGACATTTTTCATTGTTATTATTTCCTAAAAATACAGCATATCAAATATTTGGTAGCATTTACATTGAATTATGTATTATAAGTAATTACAGATGACCTGCAGTATGAATAGAAGAATGTGTGTGAGGAATACTTAAGAGGCTAGAGCATCTGAGGATTTGGGTAACTACAGGGGGTTCTGGAACCAGTCCTCCTCAAATATAAAGGAGCAGCTATTACATGTATTTTATTAATAAACGTATATATGCCTTTTTCTTGTGAATTCACAGAATGGAACTGTTGAGTAAGAGTATGCACACATCCGGCTTTAAGGTACTGCTTTATACTGTTTTCAGTTGCTACATTACAAAGCACAGAAACCACACAGATCTGTTACTCTATGATTTTTTTTTTTTTTTTTGGCAAGGAGCCTGATGCTTTCTATCTGAGCCCTTTCTAAAGCCTTCACAAGCTGAATCCAGGTATCAGCCTGCTGTGTCTTCATCTAATAAGTATGACCAGGGAGCAGCTCACTTCTGGGTATAATCAGGTTTTCAGGAGAATGTCATTCCTGATAGTTTTAGGCCTGAATTCTTCCTTTTCTTGCTTGTTGCAGGGCAAGGACAACTCTCTGGGAGGCTACCGTTAAGAAATCACAGAAAACAGACCTCAGACCCTCTCACCCTTCATGTCTCTTCTTACTTTGGGAAGGCCCCGTTGCTTTTTTTCAGATTAATATGATTAGCTCAGGACCACCAGGATACTCTATCTTCTGATTCTTTTGATTAACTCAAAGCCAACAGATTTGAGACACTAATTCCATTTGATGCATCCCTTCAAGTCTGTTGTCTGAGCTACTCTGAAGGCTGAGGTAGGATTACTTGAACCTAGGAATTGGAGGTTAGCCTGGAGCTACATAGAAAGACAATTTTCAAAAGGTATAAAAAATATGGTGGTTGTGAAAAATAAGTAAATGTAGTGTATGTGAGAAGTGAAATCCATCACCTTGCACTGCTAACACTCTCAAGGGGAGGTGATTATTCGGGGCATATACACCAGGGAACACAAATTTGGGGGAGCATCTCAGAATTCTGCCTATTACAAGCATCCACACAGATTTCTGAAGTAGTTATGTCCTTTTATATTGCCACTAGAAGTATGTGAGAATTCCAGTCACTTCACATTCTCATCAACATTTGATATTTGATACCTGTTCCTGGTAAGTCACTCTGGTGAATACATAGTAGAATTTCATTGTGATGTCATTGGCATTTCCCAATGACCAACTGAAGTTGAATGTCTCTTA
The DNA here is from genome assembly GCF_963383645.1 of Muscardinus avellanarius. Taxonomy (NCBI): domain Eukaryota; kingdom Metazoa; phylum Chordata; class Mammalia; order Rodentia; family Gliridae; genus Muscardinus; species Muscardinus avellanarius. The sequence goes on along the minus strand of NC_137805.1, from coordinate 1,127,387 downwards.
TAGGCTTGTTGATGATTTGAATATACTCTTTTTTATACTATTTGTTCAAGATTTTTCTTCTAAACATTTTTTATTTGGGGCTGTCCATCTTCATTTTTTATTTGTAAGATTTCTTTACCTATTATGTATATGAATTTTGTCATATATACATATTTTAGCTATCTGCTCCCAATTATTTAATGGCACCTTAATGTTCTAACAGTATTGGATCTGGATATAACTCTCACCTCATTATGTAGTTCATTGTCAGTAAAAGCAAGAGTGCTCTAGCAGTGTCCCCCATCTCCTATCCCATTCTCTTAAGATCGACATGGTTTGGAGAAGAAAAAAAGAAAGCATAAAAACAAGACAGAAATTTGATCCTAAGTGTTTCCAAAAAGATTCATAACTAAAAAGCTTATAGACAGTGCTGAGGACTTCCGGGAAGATGGCAACAGAAAAAAGCGGGGCTTATGAGCCCCGCTAACAACCAATCTCTATTACCACAAAATCAGCGCCTTTCATAGCCAGAAAACACCATCAGCAGAGAAACAAAAAATGTAATTTCAAGGGACAGAGAAAAAGAGGGCTGGAAAAACGAGACACCAGAAACCAGACCACAGTGCTGCAGCCGGAGCCGCGGCGTGAAGCGGTGGGTGCCATTTTCCCTTGCAGCACCAGGCTCCAGAGAGGAGGGGAACTCATAACTGAGCTCAGAACCAGAGAGGAGATACGCCGGCCTCACGCCCAAGGATGCGGGTAGTAGCACCTTACTGCCGGCGGCAACGGCGAGCTCACCGGACAGTACCAGACCAACGCACTCAACAGCCCACCAGACTCCAGAGAGACACAGCGGACAGCAAGCCGAGGTGAGCCGCTGCAGATCAGCCGGGAGGAATTTGGCAGATTTCTTGGCGCAGGGATCATCTAAAGCTCCCAGAGGCTGGGCTCAGCACACCCTGCAGGGACTCAGAGTGGAGCTCAAAAACAGAAAAGAAATACACCAGCCTCATGGCCAAGGGCGTGGCAGTGGTGCCATATTGCCACCGGCGGCAGCAGCAGCAAATTTACCGAGTCCACGACAGCTCCATCTGCGCACTCAACAGCAGTGAGTAAAATTGTGGCCCCTAGAGGAGAAATCCCAGTACTGTACTCCCAGGGACTTGACCCAGTGGGGGAGTGGCAGTGGCAGAGATATCACACCATAGGAGAACGCCCAACCTGACACCCCCCCATGGTCAAAAGGAGCCTCGATTGACTCCCAGGGTCTGAGACTCTGCGATACAACCCAGTAAAGGAGTAGTGGTGACTGAGATACCACAGACTCTAGATCCAGAGCACCTTAAGTGAAGTTGTAGTGACCCAGGGAAGAACCCAGAGAAGGCACAAACTTCCTAAATCATGGGAAAGAGGAATAACAATGGAGCAATGAATGCCCACAACCCCACAACATCAGAACCTGATAAAACAGAAATTCAGAGATTTCTAGATCAAATCAGGAAAATAACTGTAGAAATAATAGAGGTGTTTCGAAAAGAATTCAGAGAGAGCCAAAGAGAGATAAAGGATGCAATTAATGAAGTAAAGGCCTCAATTCAAAGTACAAACAACCAATTAGACCACATGGAGAATAGAATCTCACTCCTAGAAGATGATCATTCAAAAAATTTCTAATTTAGAAAAAAAAATCCGACAGCAAGAATCTGACAATGAAGAAATATGGGCCCATTTTAAGAGAGCTAACCTAAGAATAATTGGAATAGAGGAGGGAGAAGAAGGTGAAAACAAAGGGATCAACAATCTTTTTAAGGAAGTAATAGCAGAATATTTTCCAAACGTGGAGCAAGAGGTCGATACATAGGTCCATGAAACTTATAGAACTCCCTTTAGAGAGGATCAGAGAAGAGGATCCCCACACCACATAATTGTCAAAATGACCAATGTGGAAGCCAAGCAGAGAATCTTAAAGGCAACAAAAACAAAGGGCCAAGTGACATTCAGAGGCAAACCAATTAGAATCACTCCAGACTTCCCAAACCAAGTCATGAGAGCCAGAAGGGCTTGGAGTAACATATTCCAAACTCTGAAAGAAAACAACTTCCAGCCAAAAATTTCCTACCCAGAAAAACTTTCTATCAAATTAGATGGGGAAATAAGAAGCTTCCATGACAAAAAGAAACTGAAGGAATTTATGTCTTCAAAACCAGCGCTAGAGAAAATACTCAAAGAGATTAACTACAAAGAAGAAATAGGTAACACACACCAGAACCAGAGAAACAAGAGTTTCCATCCAACAGACAACTAAGATTGGTTATCTGTGGAGATTCATTATTTATGTTAGTCTTTTACCTATCTCTAAATTGTATTGTTTGCTTTTACTGTTACTAATTTTTAGGATTTCTAGTTGGACTATTAATATACCTTCGGATATAGCATTTGGAAATATTTTATCCCATTCTATCAGTAACTTTTAACTCTGTTTACATTGTCTTTGGATATACAATTTTTTTTTATTTTTTAGGGAGTTTGTTTACCCTTCTGTTGCCTGTGCCATTGAAATCATATCCAAGAAATCACTGCCAATTTCAATGTTGTGAGGTTTTATGACTCAAATTTTCTTCTAAAAGTTTATAGTCTTAAAATTTATGTTTAGTCTTTTATCTATTTTGAGTTAATATTTTTTATTTGTTTGTTTGTTTCTTGTGACCCAGATTTTCTTCTAAAAGTTTATAGTCTTAAGATTTATATTTAGGTCTTTTATCTATTTTGAGTGACCAGAGTGTTCTTTATTCATTTGGATCTTCAGTTGCACATAATTTGTTCTTTCGTCTGACACCAGTCATAACTAGCACAATACTCACTATAACCAATGCCTCTTTTATGGCTGAAGAAGACCAGAAACAGAAATGTTGAAAGACAAAGATGAGATTATTTTTAAGTCAGAGAGCACTGAATTTTTTTTTCTTTTTTGTGGTACTGGGGTTCCTGGAAGCCCTTCTCCGGGCTACACTCCCAGACCTATTTTATTTTTGTATTTTTGGAAACAGGTTCTCTTTAAGCCAGCGCAGCTGGCTTGGAACCTGCGCGATCTTCCTGTCTCCGCCTCCCAAGCGCGGGGATTACAAGCGTGCGCCACCACACCTGGCGAGCACTGAAAATTTAACTGGGTTACTATATCTGTCCAAGGCTCGCTAACTTCTGAAAATGGTTAATAAAAATATGGCATTGTGGCATTCACCTGTTGTCCAAGCTACTTTGGAGGCAGGAGGACCACTTGAGCCCAGGATTTGGAGGCTAGCCCAGACCATATAACAAGATCTTGTTTTAAAAACAATTTTAAAAAGTGATTTAAATATATAGCAACTTGTAAAATAGGTAAATGTTGTGCATGTAAAGATCTGAGTACAATGGGTGCATAGAATAAAATAGTTGTTTTCACTAGTAGTAATAACAACAAGGTGGTGGCCCAAGGGAACTCTTTACTCAAGGAAGCCATGGTAGATTGTACTTTTGTTTGAGTGACAGTGAATTAGAAAAGAAATATACCCCCATCCCCATGACAGCCTATCCATGAGTTCTCATGGTCCATGACCTGACCCAAATAATTCCATGGACTTAATTTACTGAAGAACATGGTAACTATTACAACCAATCACTGTCTTTCTTAGACAACTTAACTGGAAAGTTGCTATAAACAGAAAACTACAATATAGTTGCTATGAGAGAATATATAGAGAACATGGAGATTCAGGTATTTTATCTGAGTTTCTAGTGTATTTCCAACCTCATTTCCCAGCAAAATACCCCTGTGACAAAGGTTTAAGCGCTTATCACTACACTTACTTCCCCTTCTTTATGGACAAGGACAGCTCTCAACCTGCCTTGCAGATAAATGTAATCATGTGACAGTCTTAGTCCAGGTGATATAAGCAGAACTGATGTGTACTTCTTTCATACCTGATGTATAAAAGCTCCATACCAAATGATGTGCAGTGTTCCTCTTTCTTCTGAGGCTTGATATTGTTAAGAACAGCAACTTTTGGAAGTCAAATGCCCAAAGAGAGAAAAATCACGAGATGAAAAAAGTCTGTGTTGCCTATTCCTAACTTAAAAGAACTTCTATGAATGAAAAACTCTTTTTTAGTAGGGCAATTGATATTTGGATGTTTGCCTATAAAAGGCCATCCTTACCCAAACTATATGCTGTTAATAAATACCTTTTTTTCTTATATTTCTGGAGTGAATCTCTAAATTGTCCAATGAGATCAAGCCAAATCATAACAAAAAATAATCTTTCAAAGCCTTGTGAGGGAAGGCTCATATTTTTATCTTATGTTGCCAACCAACTTTATGATTTTTAAAATTTTACTCCTTCATGATGAATATTAAACCCTTTCAATGTTCTGTCCTTTTGCTGGCAGCCAATATATCCTATGTGCAACAGGTGCTTAATACACATTTCTTGACTAATGTATACACTTAGACCACAAAATGGTGATTTGGCTATAAGCTCTGACAGAATGTGGTTGAAGAACTATGCTTCAAGAAACCATCCCTGTATGATCTGATTCTCTATGGGCAACAACAGGTCAGCCAGGAAATAGAAGTAAATGGCAATCAGCAAGAGGGTAGCCGTTATCTTTCTGTCCTCTAAAATTCCAAACTTAGAAATTATCAATAGTAGGGTAGAGAAGCTCTTTGAGCAGAGAAAAAAGAAGTCTGCATTAAAAACATGATCAAGCTGGCATGGAATACATTTGTAATCCCAGTACTTGTTAAACTGAGACAGGAGGGTTAAAGGGTCAAAGTCAGCCTCAGCTACTTAACGAGGCCCTCTACAACTTAGTGAGGCCCTCTTTCAAAATAATGGATTAAGAGACTGACGCACTGCCTACTGCGCTAAGAAAGCAGCGCACGCTTGTAATCCCCGTTCTTGGGAGGCAGAGACAGGAGGATCGCGCAGGTTCCAAGCCAGCCGGGCTGGCTTAAAGAGACCCTGTTTCCAAAAATACAAAAAGAAAATAGGTCTTGGAGTGTAGCCGGGAGGTAGAAGGGCTTCCAGAAACCCCAGTACTACTACTACTACTACTACTACTACTACTACTACTAATACTAATACTAATAATAATAATTAATAATAGGTTAAAAATAGAGCTGGGGGGTATAGCTCAGAGATAGAACGCCCCTGAGTTCAATACACAGTACTGCAAAAAACAAGAAAAAAGAAAAAGAAAAATGCAATATTAGAGGGGGTATTAAACCTCTTTTTCTAAACTGAGTGAATATCTAAAAATCAACTTTTATTGCAAAAGTTTGTTTTATTTTTTTATATTTATTTATTTTATTTTATTTTTTTATTAATTTATTTTTTAAATTGGTGCATTGTAGTCATATATCAATCACATTGGAGTACAAGACTTGAGAGGATATACAAGCACACATCATCCAATTAGCCCTCCTCCAGCCCCCATCCCATTCCCTCCCCCTCCCTCCATCCCACGCTTCTTTGGTGATTTACTCTGATACATTTGTTTATGTACCTCCTGTGTTTTAAAGAGGCTCCGTCCTCCAGCATTACATACCCTCTGATTGGTCACATTAGTTGCTTCACTATAGGGACCTTTCTATAGCTCAACCTCTTCCTGTTGCCCTTTTCCTCCTAGTTATTGCTGATTAAGAGAAGCGTCTGATTTATATTTTCTGCGATATTTCTCTGTGCATGCTGCGTTGCAAGTACCGATCCCACTCTTGATGGTCCCAGTAGTGGCCTGACTACTCAGTGGACTGATTCAGACCTCGCTGACTCAAGCAGCGGCCTTGCCTCGTGGGAGGCTCCGAGGCTGGCATTGGAGCCTGCCATGAGGCAAGGCTGGTACTGGGGCCTCCTAGGCCGGGATCGGAGCCTGCCGTGAGGCAAGGCCGGTACTGGGACCTCCGAGGCCGTTATAAGAGCCTGCCAAGGGGTTAGGCCGGTGCTGGGGCCAGCGAGGCTGGCATCGGAGCCTGCCGTGAGGCGAGGCCAGCATCGGAGCCTGCCGTGAGACATGGTCAGTGCTGGGGCCTCCTAGGCTGGGAAAGGAACCTGCAGAGGGGTTAGGCCGGTGCTGGGGCCAACGAGGCCGGCATTGGAGCCTGCCGTGAGGCTAGGCCGGTGCTGGGGCCTCCGAGTCCAGGATTGGAATCCTGCCAAGGGGTTAGACCGGTGCAGGGGCCAATGGCCAGCATCGGAGCCTGGCATGAGGCAAGTTCACTCCTGCGGCCTCCAAGGCCGGGACCAAAGCCAGCTTAGGGGTTAGACCGGTGCAGGGGTAAGCGAGACCAAAAGTTTGTTTTAGCTGCAGATCATAATGCACAGAAGACACTGAGGCTATAAAGTTTTTGATAATTATATATTCAGCTGCAACTGCTCAAGGAAATCAGTCTCAAAGAATAAACCATGCAACCTGAAGTTTTAACTTTTCCTCCTTACTAGTATACTTTGAGCTCATTGTTTAAATTTAAGCCATTATTTCAAAGTTAAAGCTTTTATTGAATTTGTAGATTATTATTTGAGATCCAAATAATCACCTGATAGCTTAAAAATAGGAGTTACAGTTGGACTTCATTGACTGATTAATTGCAATACATTTTATTGAAATATATTTCATAATGTAGCAAAAAGTTCATTACCTGGCTGATAAGAAGACAAGAAATTACATCTGCGTTAACTCTGCTGTCCTAAATGTACTAGTTGTGTATTAATAGATGGTTTCTACATGAGGCATATATCAAAAGAAATAAACTACCTTGACTAATTGCTTTTACCCTAAAGTTAATTTTAATGTAGCTTTTTTGGATAATGTTTGTGATGTGCTGAGATGTTTTGATGAATATAACTGAATATATAAAACTCTTACACTGTATTGAAATTATGACACAAAATCTAAATTTTCTGAAATAGAGCAAAATAGACTTTGAAAATCTTACAGGATATTGAGAGAAGGTAAATGGAAACAGGAAGGAACTATGATACAGGGATCTGTCTTATTTATAACTAAATCAAATTCTATACATATTCAATTCTCCTAATTTCATTTTTTTTTTCAAAGTACTTAGTAGCCAGGTGCAGTGGCTCACACTTGTAATCTCAGCATTCAGAGACAGAAGGATTGCGGTTCTCAGCCAGCCTCAGCTACTTAGACCCTTTGCAACTCAATGAGACCCTGTTTCAAAATAAAGAATAAAATATAAGGCCGGGGGCTTAGCTCGGAGGTAGAATGCTAGTTCCATCCCCAGTACAGCAAAAATTTTAAAGTACTTAGTAATACCAAAAATAGCACTAAAAGAAATAGCATTTTTAAAAAGGTATCCCAAATTTCACTACTCATAAATAACAATTTCTATTAGACAAATTTTACTACAGTTGTTTCTGTATCAATAGATATAAAGAGAATAAAGATGGGCAATTTTTTTACAATATATGATCATATCATATATTTTTTCAGCTTTAAATTATTATTTAACTTTTAGAATTTAACAGAAGAAAAAGTGAATGGAAAACTAAGAAAATTGGTAAACTTCAAATAAATTTGTCACACAAAACTATAACATTGTCTGACAGATCTCTCTAATGTTAAAGAAAAAATATATATATATTTAGGAATTTGTGATTATATATTTTACACATGAGTAGGTGAATAATTATTATATTTATTTAATTACAAGTTCAATTATTTAATTATGTATTTAAGTGACATATACCCAGAGCTTGGCAAAATGTAGAAATTAGCATCTTAACACTTTCTCTCATATTCCATTTTTCTATATCCTGACATTTGTTAGGTATATTTTATATTATGTTACATATAAATATTGACTTTCTACTTATCACCATAATCCATAGTGTTGTTTATATTTATTGTAAGCATAGTGTTATATATTTATTATAATAAATATATCATATGTATATATTTATTATAATATATTTAATAAATATTATTAAATGTATATACTTATATTAAACAAAACACATATTAAATATATATTTATTATAATTATTATGTATTATAAATATATATATTAAATATATATTTATTATAAGCATAGTGTTGCTTATATATATTATATATCATAACATTTATTAGGTATATTTTATATTATGTTACATATAAATATTGACTTTCTACTTATCACCATAATTCAGTGTTGCTTATATTTATTATACCTTAAAATTTCTTATTCGGAGCCTGCCGTGAGTCATGGCCAGTGCTGGGGCCTCTGAGGTCGGGATCGGAGCCTGCTGAGGGGTTAGGCCGGTGCTGAGACCAGCGAGGCTGGCATCGGAGCCTGCCGTGAGGCAAGGCCACTATTGTGGCCTCCGAGGCTGGGATCGAAGCCAGCTGAGGGGTTAGGCCGGTGTGGGGGCCAGCAAGACCAGAACCGGGGCCTCCCATGAGGCAAGGCCGCTGCTTGAGCCAGCGAGGTCTGGATCAGTCCACTGAGTAGCCAGGCCACTACTGGGGCTGTCAAGATTGTGATCGGTACTTGCAACGCAGCATGCACAGAGAAATATCGCAGAAAATATAAATCAGACACTTTCCCTAATCAACAATAACTAGGAGGAAAGGGGCAACAGGAAGAGGTTGAGCTATAGAAAGGGCCCTATAGTGATGCAACTAATGTGACCAATCAGAGGGTATGGAATAGTGGAGGACAGAGCCTCTTTAAAACACAGGAGGTACATAAACAAATGTATCAAAGTTAATCACCAAAGAAACTTGGGATGGAGGGAGGGGGAGGGAAAGGGATGGGGGCTGGATGAGGGCTAATTGGATGATGTGTGCTTGTATATCCTCTCAAGTCTTGTACTCCAATGTGATTGATATAAGACTACAATGCACCAATTTAAAAAATAAATTAATTAATTAAAAAAAAATTCTTATTTCATCACAAATCTTTTGGCAGAACTTCTTCAGTCCCAAATTCTTTATTATCATTCATTTTTTGTTTTATTGAAAAAGGGAATAGCCTAAGCAATAAGAAAACAGTTCTCCATTTGAGATTAAAGGAAAAGAAATGGATCCACAAAGAGGAAAGCAGCAAAGTCAATTTAAAGTGAGGAAAGGGGGTGGGGCTTCAAGAAAGATAAAATTCACCAGGCATGGTGGTGCACGCTTGTAATCCCCGCATTTGGGAAGCAGAGACAGGAGGATGTCACAGGTTCGAAGCCAGCCATGCTGGTTTAAGAGAGCCTGTTTCCAAATAAAAATATAAAATAGGTCTGGCAGTGTAGCCTAGAGGTAGAAGGGTTTCCAGGAACCCCAGTACTATAAAAAAAAATAGAAAAGAAGAAAGGAAGAAAGAAAGAAAGAAAGAAAGAAAGAAAGAAAGAAAGAAAGAAAGAAAGAAAGAAAGAAAGAAGAAAGAAAGGAAGAAAGAAATTGATTCAGGGGCACTATGAATTAGAATAGAAGAGAGAGACGACAAAGGACAGACAGTGATTCCTGGCAGTTCTGGAGGCCAGGACTAATTAAGTGGGAGAGAACAGATGTATAGGAGCACAACATTCAGATTGGTGTGGGAGTAGAAGAGAAAGGGAGTATAATAAATAGGATCTCAGTGAAACAGTAGAACAAGTACATTTGGGAATAATAGGAAGAGAGCAAAAAGGTTAAAAGCTAGGGTTAGAGAGTGGGGTGAAGAGAAGATACAAGGTCATCAAGAAACTGAAAGACAACACACAAAGAGCCATCCTTGCACACCAAGGAAGACGGTTGAGCAAAACATAGAGGAGAGGTCCTGGAACAAAACATCAGAGAACTGTGGACATGATGGGGAAAGGAACGACAGGAGAGGAGACAACGCTTGAATTGTTAAAGAAGGAGAATCAAGTGTGTGCAGAAATGTGAAAGGATGGAGGATAGGAACCTGAAGGAGGAAGGAAAGAAGCAACCAGCCAGCCATGGCCACTGCCTTTAGAGAGGAAGCCATTGAAATGAAGGCATTTCCTAGGCCCACTGGAAAAGGAGGAGTACATTAGTTTGGATCTCCTGGAGTGTGCCTTGGGACAATGCAAGTGGTTTATTCAAAAAATAATTCCTGAAAATACTGATAGAAGAGTGGGGAATTGGGATACAGAAAAGAAAGCAAGCAGAAAGTATGCATCACAGAACAAATTCTCACTATAGATATCTATAGCTCAGTCCCACAGGAAAACCAAGAGCTGGTTTAACACATGTCCCTCAGAGCTGTCCTGCCCAAGGAGGGGGGGGGTATTAATTATTTTGGTTTTTAGTTTGGGTTTTTGGGGTGTGTGTGTATGGGTTGCTGAGGATTAAACACAGGGGTATTCTACCTCCAAACTACACTTTTAGCCTTATTTTTTTTTTAATTTTGAAACAGGATCTCACTAAGTTGCTGATGGCCTCACTAAGTTGCTGAGACTTGTTTCAAACGTGCAATCCTCTTGTGTCAATTTCCTAAGTACTGGGATTACAGGCTTGTTCTACCTTGTCTATCTCAGAGCTGGGACATTTACATGTCTGTTTACTACAGACATTGATTGAAGATTGATACTTACTCTGGGTTGGTGTTAACTCTTCATTCTCAGAGCAGAATTTGGCCATCCCCCCAAAAAAGTAATTCACCAAGAGATGCAGGGATCAGCATGCAAGGTCCAGAGGGATCCGAGCAGGAAAGTAAAAGTGTCTATTCTAAAAGGAATCTGAATTGTGGAAGGTGCAGCAGGTAGAGGTATCCAATGTCAGCAATTCTTTCAAGGGATATAGTGGGAAAGGGTGGTGGTGGGGAGTAGTTATAATAACTTGATGTAGTTGCAATGATTTATATGAATAATGACTTTCAAACTCTTGTCAGACCACTTGGAAATTGCTACCTCACCAAAATATTGTGACAACAACAAGCTAACTAAGTCGGTATTACTCTAACTGATTTATTCAGTCATTTACATTTTTACAAATAATAACTGCAATTATGGAATTATAGCCTGTCAACAGGAAAGGATCTCAGAAAGACATTAGCTTCACCCTTCATTTTACACATGTGGACCAAGAGATCAAACAGTGTATTTGCATTCTTAACTACTTCCCAAAAGCTTTAAAATCCAGTTTGCTTATTGGTCATGCTGCAAATCATGTACTATTGGAACCACTGCATCAAATTTCAGACTAAATGAAACAGTCAAGTGAGCCATCTGAGACTCCTATTGGCAATTAGCATCATTGACCACATCTATTCATTTCATATCTTCCTGACATACCTGTCACCATTTTGTTCCTACACTTTTTTTTTTATAAATTCCAGTTTTCCAAATATAGCTGCTCATAGATTCAGGGGCCCCATACCAATTACAACTTATTGGATTTACATTTGGTGAGAAAGAGAATAGGAATTTGTAATTTTTTACTATCCCCTTAGTGACCAACATAGTGCTATACAATTAATAAGTACTCAATAAACATCAAAATAAATAATTATAAACCCCTCCCAAAGGTTTAGTGCTGACATTTGATGCTCAGCATAGGGCTGACAGACATGTCATGAGATGCTGCAATAAGGAAGACCAAAAGTGATGGAAAAGGTTATGTGAATATCCTAATTTTGTGTCTGTGCTAAATGGCTTCCATTAATTAATTGCCTATAGTAGCATAACCTTTTGTGAGTTAATGGTTAATTAAAAAGCCATTGGCAGAGGATAAAAAGTCAGCAAATCTTATTCTTCTTTGACCTTAATTTGTCCTACACTTCTGTTAAGGGAAGAGAATTTACTTTCATCCAGTGGCTACCAATTCTCTTCAATAATGGTGGAAATTCAAACAAGGTAGTTGACATCCAATAATCAATTCTAGTTAGTTCCTGTTGGTTGTGTTTCTAAGTATTGTCAGCCAAGAATGAGAGACCAAGAGAGACATTTCAGAGTCCAAGATGTAGGAAGAAGAATGGAACAAGCCATTTGCAATCTCATAAAATCTCAAAAGGAAGGGAGGACAGAATAAGGATGAAGGGAATCTTAAAGGTGTGTCTTCAGTGAAGTTTGGCATGAATCCAAACTTGGAGGTAACAGTTGACACCAGAAATAAACTTCCCTGGCCATTAATTGGAAAGGACCAAAGGAGCATTATGAGAATTTCAAAGCAATGAGCAATGAAGTTAACAAGTTGTACTATCATGCCAGGGGAAAGAATGGTGCAGAATATTCAGCTCATGGAACAAATTCATACTGAGTACATTTAATAATCATGTACAAGTTCAGTCACAGCAAAGTATACACCCAAGCTCAGAGTTAGTATGAGGAGGGACTAATCAAGTGAATGAATTCAGGGAGACATGAACAAAATGCAGAGTATTACTGCAGTATTTTACTACTGGACCCTCTAAAAGTTACAGTATCTCTGAGTTGTCCCATTAAAAGGCGAGAATTCTGGGAGATTTAACCACCCACTGCCATTTCCCCTTGATTGAGGGTTGCTCCTGGGGTACTTTTTAGTACTTCTGTGGCTGCCCCAAGTAAATCAAGCATGCTCCCTTAGCTAGGGAACATCCATTACACAGAGAGGTGCATGAAGAAAGATTACATGTGTAGGTACTGTCTACAGATGACTCAATGGCAAGCCAAAGGGATTCAAGAAGCCCTGCTACAGAGAAGTTCGATAAAACCCAGGTCCTGGCATCAAGGAAGTACAAGTGAATGGGAGTTCTTTGCAAATAAGTAGGATACTGACAAGCTTTGTTATGGACTTAAAATATAGTACCTGGGAGGATATTATGGTTGGCAAAATTGGGGACTTCACATAGATGGCAGGGTTAAAGTCAAGGTAATTTACATTGAGGCTTATTATTTCAATAGGTTAAAAGGAAAGGAGGATTATAAAGGGAAATATGGATGTACAACAAAGTGCCCAGGGATTCCAGGACTGTATGTAGTTTTATCTGGCTACATGCCAATAAACCAAGAGCTTAGTCTAAAAAAGTATACTGGGGCTACCTCATGCCAAGTTAACCAAACCAAGCTGAGGAGTTTATATTTCACAGGTAGGTAGAAAGTAGCATTGAAGGGTATTTGGAAAATATGATGAAATCTCCATATACAGGAAATCCTAGGATAATAAATTGAGGTCATACAGAGTTGGAGAAACATACATCTCAGCCTGGCTCCTTTTTCCAATGGAATTTCTAAAACCCTGGTTGCAGATAATGCCCTTTAATAGATATTACCAGGAAATCAGATTATGCATCTTTAATCCCATTGCCAAAGACTGATGACATTGATGATACTAATGGCTTAATTAATTACTGTCCTTAAAGCCTAAAAGAATGGCTGTTAAAAACAGCCAATTCTATCCATGAAGTTTAAAGCTAAGTACAAAATAACTAATGCATCCTACATCTTCCCCCAACAGATAGTCACATGAATCTAGAACAGACCCCTAACTTAGAAGCTAAAGGGAAAGAAAGGACAGGAATGTATTGTTGTGATCCCTGACAGGTAGATTACTTCCTGATACTCCAAAGAAATAATGCTTGTTTTTAAATTTCCTTTGTGGGAAGACATGGAATTTTTCCCAAGTCTGACAATGGACTGCTTTGAGTGAGGTTGAGTCAGGTGCCCTCCACCTGCATTATTACCTGGTTATCATTCTAGACATATATATGTATATATAATCTCGATTGTTTAGTTCTTGGGGATGAATCATAGTTTGAATCCATGCAGATTGTTAACTAAATACTATAATAAAGATTAAACCATGAATACACTGCTACTTCATACTGTTGTGCTCCTGGTTTTAAGGCAGAGTGACTCCTAGAGTCATTGAAAGGGATGTATGAATACATTGCACTAATAAAAAATAAATTAAAAAAATAAGTAAATAATAAATAACAAAAAAGAAAGAAAGGGTTGAGTGTTATCCATGAAAGGTAAATAATTCGGAATGGCTTAGAAGCAGGCAAGGTGGACCTATAGCTAGGTGTCCCAAGACAGGTCAGTGCCTTTTAATTTCTTTTTTGGTCTTCCTCCTTAATCTGCTAGTTTTGAAAGAACATCCAACTATATTTTCTTGTTTTCTTAACAAGTTTTTTTTTTAACCTAATGGAGATGAGGCAAATTGAAAGGAAGGCCTGTATAGACAAAAACATAGCACATTCAAGTTCACATACAGGAGGCATATTATCCATTCTTTAGGTATTTGACAAGACTTCACCTCACCTGATGTGTCTGTACATCCAGCCCTTAAAAATACTTGTTTTAGCCGGGCGTGGTGGCGCACTCCTGTAATCCCCGCGCTTGGGAAGCTGAGACAGGAGAATCGCGCAGGTTCGAAGCTAGCCTCAGCTGGCTTAAGAGACCCTGTTTCCAAATAAAATATATAAAAAATAGGTCTGGGAGTGTAGCCCGGAGGTAGAAGGCCCCTGGGCTCCATCCCCAGTACTACCAAAAAATAAAAAATAAAAAATACTTGTTTTATGGTTGGAGTTTTGAAAACTCTTAACAATTGGTTTCTTGTTCTGCATGCAAAGGACCTTCTCAGGCCACGTCAAGCTTGTAACACACCCTAATGAGTTGAAGCTGAATGCTATCTTCTTTTGCATCTACTTACTCAGAGAAACCATGTCCTCCCTCCATAGGACTCCCCCTGAAGACACTTATAAACATTTAAACTCCTCTGTCACATAAAAGCCATCTGTTTAAAAAAGCTGTCAAAACGTCCACTCCTCCAGTAAAATTGTATTTACTTTATTCATTTGAATAATGTGGCTTGTTTGCCTTCTGTATAAAATTATCTTGTGCTGTTTTCCACTGGCTTCCATATAAAAATGAGAGGACATGCCGGGCATGGTGTTGCACGCTTGTAATCTCTGTGCTTGGGAGGCTGAGACAGGAGGATTGCACAGGTTCGAAGCCAGCCTCAGCTACTTAGTGAGGCTCTCAGCAACTTGGTGGGATCTTGTTTCCAAATAAAATATAAAATAGGTCCGGGAGTATAGCCTCTGGGTTCCACCCCCAGTGCCACCAAAAAAAAAAAAAAGAGAGAGAGAGAGAGAGAGAGAGAGAGAGAGAGAGAGAGAGAGAGAGAGGACAATAGATAATTTCCAACCAGGGGGCATTCTGGAAAGAACTGGTCTGTACACTTCAAAAATATTCAGGTCGTGATGAAAGACAAAGACAGACTAAGTAACTCTTTCACATTAAAAGATAAAAGACAACTACAAGCAACATGTAGTATTAGATTTCTTTTCTTTTCTAATAAGAGTGGGCTTGAAGTCTAACTTGTCTGATAACAATAGTTGCTACTCCTGCTTGTCTTCAAGTTCCATTGGCATGGATTACATTCTCTAGCTCTTTACCTTTAGTTTGTTACTATCTTTACTTGTAAGGTGTGTTTCTTGCAGGCAGCAAATAGATAGATTCCGGTTTTTAATCCATTTTTCCACTTTATGTTTTTTTATTGGGGAGTTGAAGCCATTTACATTCGGTGTGATTATTGAGAGATGATTTTTAATTCCTAACATGTTGAGATTTTACTTCTGTTTGAAATACTGTTTGTTCTTCTTTGCTTAGTTGTCTGCTGGATGGAAATTCTTGTTTCCCTGGTTCTGGCGTATATTATTTCTTCTTTACAGTTAATCTCTTTGAGTATTTTCTCTAGTGCTGGTTTGGAAGTCATAAATTCCTTCAGTTTCTATTTTTTTGTGGAAGATTTTTATTTCTCTGTCTAATTTGAGAGATAATTTTGCTGGGTAAGAAATTTTTGGCTGCAAGTTGTTTTCTTTCAGAATTTAGAATATGTTACTCTGGGCCTTGCTGGCTTTCATGACTTGGTTTGGGAACTCTGGAGTGATTCTAATTGTTTTGCTCCTGAATGGCACTTGGTCTTTTGTTTTTATTGCCTTTAAGATTCTCTCCTTGATTTCTATGTTTATAGTTTATCAGTGGTATGTTGAACCTTTTCTCTGATCTTGTCTGAAGGGGGTTCTATAAATATCCTGTACGTGCTTATTGACCTTTTGTTCTATGTTGGAAAAAACTTTCTGATATTACTTCTCTGAAAAGATTGTTGATTCATTTGGTTTCACCTTCTTTTCCCTCTTCAATGCCATTTATTCTTAGGTTAGCTCTTTTAAAATGGGCCCATATTTCTTCCATGTCCAATTTATGCTGTCAAATTGTTTTTCCTAAGTTATATATTGTGTGTTCACTTTTGGAATGATCATCTTCTAGGGGCAAGATTCTATTCTCCATTTGGTCTAATTGTTGATAGTTTGATTTGATGCTTTCATTTTAATGATTGCATCCTTTGTTTCTTTCAAACTCTCTAAATTCTTTTCAGAAGTCCTGTATTATTTCTACAATTATATTTCTGATTTGACCTCCTGGAAATCTCTGTAATTCTTTGTTATCAGATTCTGTTATTGTAGTGTTGTGGGAGCTCATTGCTTCCTTGTTATTCCTACTCATGATTTCAGAAGTTTGTATCTGTTGATTTTGATAGATTTATTTCAGTCTCTAGGTGTCAGCTGGTATACCCAAGGGCAAGTTGTGTTATATTCAACAATGAAGTTTGAGTGAGGAGGGAAATAAAATTGTAAATGCAAGAATAGGGTAAAGACACAAATAGGAATGAATAGAATGAGAGTATGAATTTGGTAAGGTAGTGTATAGTACAGATTAGAGATAATGAATATGTAATAGTATTTTAGTAACCAATGTAGAGTCTTTAGTATAATGATATGAAATGGATTTAATACAAGACAGAGAAAAGAAAAGAGAAAAAAGAAAAAAAAGGGATGGAGAGAAGAGAGTAGGTATGTACAAGGGAAAAGCATGGAAGAGGTGTTGGGAAGAGAGCAAACAAACATACACAGCTGGGTGTGGTGGTGCACACTTGTAATCCCAGCATTCAGGAGGCTGAGACAGGAGGATCATGGTTTGAGGACAGCCTCAGCTACTTAGTGTGGTACTTTGCAACTCAGTGAGACCCTGTTTCAAAATAAATAATAAAAATATAGGGCTGGGGGTGTAGCTCAAAGGTACAATGCCCTGTGTTCCATCTCTAGTACACACACACACACACACACACACACACACACACACACGCAAGCATACACACTTACACACAAAAAACCAAAACCCAAAAAACAAAACAACAACTACAAAATAATGCAAAAGCCTCTGCAGTCTTTCTCTGTGCAGACACCGAGTACCACCAGCACTTTTCCTGCTGTAAGCCTGGTTCTCTGAATCTGTCTCAGTTTATGCAGATGGCCGGTATCAATGGGGGCTGGATTTCATGTTAAACATAGTCTCCCTCCATGCTTTCCAGGATGTAGAGCCTTGGTCTCTCCCTGTTTGTATTGGCGATTGATACCTCTGGGACTAAACCCAATGTAAGAGTCTCTGTTCTCCACAATGAAGGTTGGGCTGGTCTGACTTCTTCCAGTTGACCATGATTGGGTGGTCCGTGGAGCTCCTGGAGATCCTACTATTTGGATCTAGTATTAAGCATAGGTCTCATTCTGTGCTTTCCACTAATTCAGAGCCTGAGTCTGTCTGAGCCTCTACTGTGTCCAGAAACCCCTACATTCACTGGGTTGAAGTGAAAAGTCTTAGACCCAGGAGTTTATCACGGCTGTGAAAGTCCTTGAAGGCACCATATTTGGTGTTATTTTGAGGGGACAGAGATGGAGGCTTCACTTACTGTGTTATTGAGCACCGCTCTGGATCTCTGGAGGGCATGGTGAGCTCGGCCACCACTGCTGCAAGTTGTAACCGGTGTTTGTGCGGGAGGAAGTGATGGCTTACAATCCTGAGGAGCTGCAGCTGCTTACTTCAAGTCCTTGGTTGTTTTCCTGTGATTCTCTGGAATTGGGTACAGTGAGGCAAGATGGTGCTGCTGTGGTACCCATTGCCATGAGGCAGGCGGGTTTGTTTTCTGCTCTCTAATCAATTTTCTATACTTTTTTGCCTGCCACTTTTGTTCTTTTTAAAGTTGTGGTGTTTTCTGGCTTTTGTAAGAATGCTGTTTTTAAGGCAATGAATATCAGGTGTCAGCAGGTCTGGTATGTGCTACTTCCCTCAGTTGTCCAGAAGTCCCAGATTTATTTTCTAAAGAGGATATTATTAAAATAATTGACAAAATATTCATGATGTTCATAAATTTTAAGATTATATCAATGTTAATTTATGGTTATCATATGTACTCTTGTTCATAGGTAACAATTTACAATTTACTCTCAAACAGCTTCACAAAATTAATATGTGTATTTAGAAAAAAATTATAAAGAAATTTCAGTAAAATGTTAATAATTTGTTTCTCTGGATTGCAGATCACTAAGAGTTCTCTGTATTGTTTTTGCAACTTTTTGGTAAGTCTAAAATTGTTTCAAGCCAGGCGTGGTGACACATACTTGTAATCCCAGCATTTGGGAGGCTGAGACAGGAGGATCACAGTTTGCATGCAGAGAGCCTCAGCTACTTAGTGAGGCCCTTTGCAACTCAGTGAGACCTTGTTTCAAAAAATAAAGAATAAAAAATAGGGATGGGGGTGTTGCTCAGAGGTAGAATTCCCTTGGGTTCCATCTCCAGTGCAATAAATAAATAAATAAATAAATAAATAAATATATTTTTGTTGCATATCATTTTTTTGTACATGGAACTCGGTGGCATTCTACCTCCAAGGTAGACCTCTAGCTCATTTTTTTTACTTTTATTTTGAAACAGGGTCTCACTAGGTTGCTGAAGCTGGCCTTGATTCTGCAACCTCCTTGGCTCAGCTTCCCAAGAAATGGGATTACAGGTGTGTGTCACCATGCCTGGTTGTATGTCACATTTTTTAAAGTGTAAAAAGCACATTGCAGAAAATAACATGGAGAACTAAACAGGAAACAACTAAATCATTCAAAATTTTACCACCTATTTTTAAAAATGAGGTGAAAATTCAGTGCACATCCTTTTACCTGGGAACCCTACTTGCACATGCCATTATGTTTCCCTCCCCCCCCAAAAAACAGTATATTGTGAGTGTTCTCATGTCAATAAAAATGCAGCATCATTTTTAAAGGTGAACTTTCAGCTCTCATTTTTTTTAAAGTGCAACGAATTTCCTGTATGAACTCTCTTCATTCATAACAAGTTCTATGCTCTCTCTAACTTTATACTAGTGATACTGAGGTTTACATTTTTTTGTGTGTGTGGTACCAGGGATTTACCCAGGGGCATTCTACCTTCAAGCTACATCCCAGCACTATTTTCATTCTTTATTTTGAAACAAGGACTACTAAATTGCAGAAGGCCTCACTAAGCAGCTGAGGCTGGCTGTGAACTTTGATTCTCCTATTTCAGCCTCCCAAGTACTGGGATTACAAGTGTGCACCACCATGCCTGGCTTGAGGTACCCCCCCCACACACACACAAATATATATATTTGTGTGTGTGTGTGTGTGTGTGTGTGTGTGTGTGTGTGTGTGGTACTGGGGTTCCTGGAAGCCTTTCTACCTCTGGGCTACACTCCCAGACCTATTTTTACATTTTTATTTGGAAACAAGGTCTCCTAAGCCAGCGCGTGTGGCTAGCTTCAAACATGTGTGATCCTCCTGTCTCTGCCTCCCAAGCGTGGGGATTACAAGCGTGTGCCACCACGCCCAACAAGGTTTATATTTTAATATGTAATTTGTTCTTGATACCATTGCTCTAAGGTAACAAATTAAAATAATGAAAAAGTAGAAAAAAGGAAAGAAGGAAAAGAAGGAAGGAAGGAAGGAAGGAAGGAAGGAAGGAAGGAAGGATGGATAAAGGAAAAGTCAAGCACAATTTCTTTCCTCCAGCCTTATTATCTTTGTGAATTTAATAAAGCCCAATTAACAATCCATATTTAATACTGACTTGGCCAAAGTCAATCTCTTCCTTTAGGTTAGATCCTGAAGGGACCACTTGATTGTAAAGAAGTCCTCTTGTAATATCATGTTAGAAATATACTTTTAACCCCTTCTTGTTTTTGTCATTTAGAGATAAATTCTTAAGCTAATGTTTGGATTAATGTCTCTTTTCTTTCATATCCACCCAGAAAGCTTGGACTTAACTACAGACAATAGTAACAGTCTCAGCCCTGTCATTGATTAGATTTCTTCCTAGAATACCTGAGGGTAGTTCTACTCCTGGTTCAATCTCATGAGCTTAACCCCAAACCTCTTAAGAGTTCTTAACCTTCTGTCAGGTGCTTAATAGAGGCTGACAATGAAGAAAAGACAGGACTATTCAGAACTAGCAAGTACAATACACATCAGTTAAGTTATAGGTCCCAAATGCAGCTTTGCTTGTTCAGTTCAGTACTTTTGATATGTCTTGAGAAGTGGTGTGTGTGTCTCAGTTTACCATAGATATCACCTCTCCTTATTGTCTTATTCATGAGTCACATACTGGCATTGTCTGGTTGACACAAACACACTAAATGTTTTAAATATGCCCAAGGAATGTCATGCCCAGAGAAACTTAATTATCCACATTGAGTCACACAACTACTTAGCAACTCATAATTTTTTAAATTCACTCAAGTTTTGATAAAATGGATATACTGTCAGACACTGGTGAGCAAAACAGTTATTATCCCTGAGGAACTTATAGTTATTTCCAGGTCTGTCTTCTGAGAGAACATTCTTTTTTAAAAATCATTTTATTATACATTTATTGGTGCATTATAATCTCACATCCTAGTGCAATTCATAGTGATAGTGAAGTGCATGCATACAGCCCTTGGCAGGCTTCCCCTGGCTCCTTCCTATACCCTTCTCCATACATGATGGTGCCAAGTGTGGTGGTACACATCTGCAATCTCAGTACTTGGAAGGCTGATACAGGAAAATTGTGGGTTTGTGGCTAGCCTCAGCAACTTTCTGAGACCCTGTTTCAAAAATTTTAAAACATAATGTAAAATAGGGGACTTCCAGGAAGATGGCAGCCAAAGGAAGCAGGTTATTTCAGTCCTCCTGACACTTGATCTCTATTGCCATGAAAACAGCTTCTTGACAAGAGAAAAAAAACAGTATAAAATTGAACAGAGCAAATGAAAATTAAAAGGCAGCATAAACAAAGCTAAAAGGAAGAATACAGAACAGAGAAGTAACCTGACAGCCTCCATGGCTGCACCCACAAGGGCCCCAGTGGTGCCATATTGCCTAACCATACTGAGACTGCTGGCACTGAGGATCCCAAAGACCCCCAGAAAAAAGTCAATAATTTGATGTGAAGTAAATGGGTTTAACTCATCAGAAATGTAAGCAGTTGGCTCAACCCACATTCCACAGAGATCCCACTGGACTCTGGCTACAACCTGCAGCAGCCACAACTGAAATCACTGCATCCTCAAAAGATTCAGAGCAGCATCAACAACACCATAATGAACTAGCCATCCCCCAGGAAACCATTCAGCATGGGACTCGCACAGCAAGCAATAGAGTCACAGGGTCTGAGACTTTGCAGTTTACCATGATGAAGGTGGGAGTAGAGTCTGCTATATGACCCAGCAGAGGCACGAATTAGCACACATCCCACAGGACCAATCAGGCAAAAATGCCTACAGTCTCCAGGGTGCAGTAGGGCCTCCAGAGATCACCTCAGACAACCCAAGTATGGTGACCAGGGAGAAGTCAGACCAACCCAGCCCTATTTGTGGAGAATATTGACCTCCATGTATACACTGAGTCTACTTCCAACAGTACCCTCCACCTATATTTGTGGGAGAGACGCAAGCCCAGGGTCTTTGGAAAGCCTGGAGACCCACACTTACACTAGATCCAGGCCCAGTGATGTGGGCTGCCTGCAAAGACTGAGAAAGTCTCACAGACAGGCCCTTGTTGAGAGCTCAGAGACCCAGGCTTGCAGTGGAAGAGGTGTTGGTAGCATTCAGTACCTACACAGACAGACATACCAGACCAGGTTTCCAATCATTGAAGCACACCAAAAAGTGGGGCTACAAACCGACATTATCACTATAAGTTTTAGAGCAAATGAGAGTGCTTGGAACATGCTTAAAAACCTGATATAGAAAGTGAATCTTAAACAGTAGAAAGAATCCATGAAGAACAGGAAGACTGCAAAGGTCAAGTGGGCTCAGAATTCATATATTTGTAAGGTTGTTTCATTTTCTTGTTTTGTGTGTGTGAGTGTGTGTGTGTGTGTGTGTGTGTGTGTGTGTGTGAGAGAGAGAGAGAGAGAGAGAGAGAGAGATTGTCGTTTGCTCTTTTCCCCACCCCTTTTACAAGCTTCTTCCCTCTTTTCTGTCTACTCTTCTCTTTGTTTCTTTTTTTTTCTTTCCCTTTACTTTGCCTTGCATTAAATCCATTTCATTTCACTATACATAAATACATTGGTTATTAGAATCCCTTTATATATATATATACAATATCTCTAATTTCTACTATATATAACCTTGCCACACTCAAACTCTCATTTTACTTGATCTCCTACTTTACCCTATTCTTGCATTTACTACTTCAATACCTTCCTCCTCACTCAACCTTCACTATTGAATACAACTTGCCCTTGTACATACCAGTTGACACCTACAGAATGAGATAAATCTATCAAAATCAACAAAGATACAAACTTAAGAAACCTTAAATGATAAGGAGAAAAAACAAGGAAGAAATGAGCTCCCCAAACCCCACAATATAAGAACCTGACAACATAGAATTGCAGAGATCTCCAGAAAGACAAATCAGAATTTCAGTAGAAATGATACTGGATTTCTGAAAAGAATTAAAGAGAGCCTGAAAGACATAAAAGAACAAATAAAAAATCTGACACTCAGAATAGGAATCACAAAGAAGCTCTGAAGGAAGTCAAAGATGCAATTGTTGAAAGAAAGGCATAAATACTATAAAGTATAGATTAGACCACATAGAAAATAGAATATCACTCTTAGAAGATGATCACTACAAAAATGAATACATAGTATATAATTTAGGAAAAAACAATTTGAGAGCATGAATTGGACATGGGCCCATTTTTAAAAATAAAGGCATAGGAGAGGAAATAGAGGGTGAAACTAAAAAGATCAACACTCTTTTTGAAGAAATAATATCAGAAAAATTTCCAAATATAGAAAAAGAGGTCAATACACAGGGATAGTAAACATATAGAACTCCCCTCCTTTAGACAAGATAAGAGAAAAGGTTCACCAGACCACATAATAGTGAAACTGACTAATGTAGAGGCCAAGGAGAGAATCTTAAAGGCAACAAAGGCAAAAGACTAAGTGACTTTCAGAGACAAACCAATTAAAATCACTCCAGACTTTCCAAACCAAGTCATAAAAGCCAGGAGAGCCTGGAACAACACATTCCAAACTCTGAAAGAAAACAGCTTGCAGCCCCCAATTTTCTACCCAGCAGAACTATCTCTCAAATACAACAGGAAAATAATAATCTTCCATGGCAGTTGATAGGTGCATACTAAAGGTGAAGAGTTGGAGTAAGGGAATCCATGCCAAAGGGACTTGAAGAGAAGCAAGAGTAGCAACTATGATATTAGACAAATTAGACTTCAGGCCCAAATTTATCAGAAGAGAAAAAAAGCAGGCCATTTTTTTTTTACTGGTAAAAGGAACAATCCAGCAAGAGGAAATACCAATAGTTAATATTTATGCTCCAAACATAGGTAAAGCCACTTTAATAAGACAAACATAGATCCTAATACAATAATACTGGGATACTTCAAAATTCTTCTCACACTGCTAGATCAATCTAAACAAAAGTCAGTAAGAAGCCTCAGAGCTTAAGAACACCATAAACCAAATGGGCCTATTAGACACATACATAATATTCCACCCAACTACAGCAGAGTTCACATTTTTTTCAGCTGCTCATGGAACCTTCTCCAAAATAGATGACATCCCACGACACAAAAGAAGCACTATCAAATTTTTAAAAAGTGACATTCTCCCCTGTATCTTTTCAGACCACAATGAAATGAAAATATAAATCAACTATAAGAAAACCAAGAGTAACCACATAAACATGTAAAGATTTAACACCATATTACTGAAGGAGGATAGGTTATAGAAGAAGTAAGGAATGAAATAGAGAAATTCCTAGAAACAAATGATAATAGAGATACAACATATCAAAACCTCTGGTACATCTTGAAGGCTGTCTTAAGAGGAAAGTTCATAGCACTGAGTGCTCACATTAGAAGACTAGAAAATCACCGAATATCCTAATGACACACCTCAAAGCCCTTGAAAAACAAGAACACTCTAACCCCAAAGCCAGTAGAAAACAGGAAATTATTAAAATTGGAGGAGAGACCAATGAAAGAGAGAATAAAACAGGAAATATAGAAAATAATAATACAGAAAATCAACAAAACCAAAAACTGGTTTCTTGAAAAAATAAATAAGATAGATAAACCACTAGCCATCCTAACCAAAAAAGAGACAATCCAAATTATGAAAATAAGAGATGAAAAAGGAGATATTATTGTCAAAGGTGTAGAAATCCAGAGGATTATCAGAAACTTTTGAAAAACTATACACCAAAACAATGAAAAATCTGAAAGAAATTGACAAATTTCTAGATAAATACAACCGTTCTAAACTGAGTCAAGAAGATATAGAAAATTTAAACTGGGAAATAACAATAAAAGAGATTGATGCATCCATAAAAAGCCTACCATCAAACAAAAGCCCAGAACTAGTTGGTTTCCCAAGTGAATTTTATAAAACTTTTACAGAAGAACTAATCCTAATACTCTTCAATCTTTTTCATGAAATAGGAAAAAACAGGACTTCCAAGTACATTCTATGAAGCTAATTAAGACAGCTTAAGGAAAGAAAACTACAGGCTATATTGTTTATGAACTTAGTTGCAAAACTGCTAAATAAAATACTAGCAACATAAACCACATCAAGAAAACCATAAACAATCTCTCTTATACATACAATCTCTCTTATCAGAAGAAAAAAGCAAGTCATTTTTTACTGAAAAGAAGAACAATCCAGCAATAGGAAATAATGAAAGTCAATATTAATGCCCCAAACATAGGTGCAGCCACCTTAATAAAACAAAATTTTTATAACATTAAGACACACAGATCATAATAAAATAATACTAGGAGACTTCAACATTCCTCTCACACAGCTAGATTGATCTTCTAAACAAAAGGTCAATAAAGAAGCCTCAGACTTTAAGAACAACATAAACCAAATGGGCCTATTAGACACATACAGAATGTCTAAGTAGGTTTCATTTCAGAAATGCAAGGCTGGTTCAACATACAAAAAACAATCCATTTAATTCACCACATAAGCAGAACCAAAGACAAAAATCACATGATCATTTCAATAGACACTGAAAAAGCATTCAAAAAAATCCAACACCCATTTATGCTAAAAGCACTGCAAAAAATTGGTATAAAAGCAATATACCTCAATATCATAAAGGCAATATACAATAGGCCCAAAACCAACCTCATATTAAATGGAGAAAAACTGTGAGAAATTTCTCTAAAAACAGGAACAAGACAAGAATATTCATTATCACCGCTTCTCAATATAGTCCTTGAAGAAAGAGAAGGAAATCAAAGGACTATAAGTAGGAAAAGTCAGACTAAACTATCCCTATTTACAGCTGACTTGATACTATACTTAGAAGACCCAACAAATTCAACCAAAAAGCTTATAGAACTGATTAAGAAAATCAGAAAACTGTCTGGATGCAAAATAAGTCTTAAAAAAATTAGAAGCTTTCCTGAATGCCAACCATATGTTACTAGCCACACAAATAACAATTGCCAAACTGTGGAAGCAGTCATGATGTCTATCAACAAATGAATGGGCTACAAAATTACGGGATATGTACACAATGGAATTTTACTCAGCCATAAAGAAGAACAAAATCATTTCATTTGCAGGGAGATGGATGAAACTGAAGAACATGATGCTAAGTGAGATTAGTCAGTCACAGAAAGTAAAAAATTAGATACTCTCTCTAATATGCAGAAGCTAAGAGTGAAAGGATCATAGGACGAACTCTAGTCGAAGAAGGAGAACCCATAGATGAGCAAATAAGGCAACCTGAGGGTGATAGGAGGAAAGAGGGAAATTCCCTGATGCTCATGATGTACATTCACAAGCATATCAATGCCAATCACTAAGCCAAACATGAGAAGAAGGGAGGGAGAAGGGAATGGTGTGGGAATTGGGGAAGGGCTAAATTAGTGATGTGTTGTGCGTGTATGCCTCTATCATCTTATACTTCATTAAGATGTATGACTACAATGCATCAATTAATAAAATAAAATAGGGCTGAAAGGTAGAATAGCCCCATGTTTAATCTCCAGCACTAGAAAAAGTATAATATATATATATATATATATATATATATATATATATATATAACATATATGTACATATATACATATATATATAATTGGTGAATTTTAATTATATATAATAGTAGGCTTCAATGTGATATTTGTACCAGCATCATTTAGTCAATTCCTTCTCACCATTTCCCGCCATCCTTCCCTTTCTCCCTCCTCTTGTCCCCTTCCTCTGTTCTATTGCTGTCCTTTTTATTTTTATGAAGTTCCTTTCCCCCCCTTTTTTCATTCTAGCTTACAAATAGAAGGGAAAAGATAAGTATGACCCTTGACTTTCTGAGTCCTGCTAATTTTGCTTAGCATGATGTTCTTCATCTTCATTCATTTTTCTGCAACTGTTTAGTTTCAGAGAACATTCTTTCAGCATACCAAGATAACTTTGAAAAATGAAGATTTAAGCATGTGTCAGTAGCTCAGTTTTCTCTATTCAGTTTAGATGCTTCTGACCCATTTTTACATGCAAAGCTAGCTTATATACACATTTCCTGGTAAGCATGAGGCATTTTCTTACTGGGAAGTATCTGTGGTCCACTTGGTTGTGGGTTAAGTTGGCTCTGCTGAAATTGGTCAACCATATTCAGTTGGAAGGTTAACAATGAGTACAAGACAAGACAGACAATCAGAGAAATTAATTACCATTAAGAGAAATTCAGACTTCCTGCTTTAAGCATAGGCTGGCAAATGCAAAATGCCCTTCATTAAATACCTGAATTAATGGCCCTTCACTCTCTGCAATGGGAGCTGGTTGGGTTCATCCATTCCCAGGGTTGTATGATCTAAAGTGGATCTGAGGAGTAAAATCTGTCCCCTCTGGTCCTGCTGTCAATCAAACTATTCCTACCCTTACCTTGGATGGCAGCAGTGTTTTCATAGTTAAAAGATAGGTCTGCTTGAAAAAAATGTTTTTTAATTTACAATGGAAATGGATGTGTGTGTGTGTGTGTGTGTGTGTGTGTGTGTGTGTGTGTGTACATGGGAGGGGACTAGGAATCAAACCCAGAGCATTCTATGCCTATGCTACACCCTCCAGATCTATTTTATTATTTTATTTTATTTTGAAACAGGGTCTCACTAAGTTGTAGAGGGCCTGGCTAAGTTGTTGAGGCTGGGCACAAAGCTCTGATCCTTCTGTCTCAGCCTCCCAAGTACTGTGATTACAAGACTATGCATGAAACTGAAGAACTCCTGTACAGCAAAGGAAACTATCAAGAACCTCAACTGACAGCCAACAGAATGGGAGAAGACTTTTACTACCTACTCCTCTGATAGAGGACTAATATCTAGAATATACAGAAAACTCAAGGCACTCAATACTATTTGTGGAAAGTTGGTGACCAAGAAAAGCAGTGTTTACAAGTCCCACTAACAATCGATTTCTATTGCAACGAAAGCAGTGCTTTTCATAGCCAGAAAACACATCAGCAGAGAAATAACTGTAAATATAAGGGACAGAGAAAAAGAAGACTAGAAGAACAAGCAGACACCAGAAAAGAAACCAGCTTATGTTGTGGCGGCAGAGCCATGCCGGCGCCATCTTGCCTTGCAGCACCAGGCTCCAGAAAATAAAGGAACTCAGAATGGAGCTCAAAACCAGAAAAGAAATATGCCAGCTTCATGGCAGAGGGTGCGGCAGCAGCGTCATATTGCCAGCAGCGGCAGCAAGTTCACCGCACCCACGACAGCTCCAGAGCAGCGCACTCAACAACCCACCAAACTCTAAGAAGAAAGGTAAACAAGGAGCTGAAGTGAGCAGCTGCGGATCATATGGGTGTAATTCAGCAGTTTTTTCAGTGAAAAGAATGTCTAAACCTCCCAGTGGCCAAGCTCATCACGCCCTCCAGAAACTCAGAATGGAGCTCAAAACCAGAAAAGAAATACACCAACGTCACAGCCGAGGGCATGGCAGCAGTGCCATATTGCCAGTGGCAGCGGCAAGTTCACCGCACCAGCGATAGCTCCAGATCAGCGCACTCAATAACTGTAAGTGAAATTGTGGTCCCTAAAGGAGAAATCCCAGTACTGCACCCCCAGGGATTTGTGCAGCTTTGACAATCTCCCTGGGTCTGAGATTTTGCAGCCCAACTCAGTGAAGGAGTACCAGTGGCAGAGATATCACACCCTAGTCACAGCTCCCTGTGGGAAAACACTCAGCATAGCACCTCCCTGGTCTCAAGCAGCCTCGATTAACTCCTTGGTTCTGAGACTTTACAATACAACCCAGGAAAGGAGTAGTGGTGACTGAAATTCCCACAGACTCAAGATCCAGAGCACCCTGAGTGAAGTCGTAGTGACCCAGGGAAGAACCCAGAGAAGGCACAAACTTATGAAATCATGGGAAAGAGGAATAAAAATGGAGCAATAATGCCCACAACCCCACAACATCAGAACCTGATAACACAGAAGTCCAGAGATCTATAGAAGACCAAATCAGGAATAGAAATGTAGAAATAATATAGGACCTTCAAAAAAGAATTTAGAGAGAGTTTAAAAGAAATAAAATATGCAATCATTGAAATAAAGGCCTCAGTTCAAAGTATAAATAATCAATTAGACCACATGGAGAATAGAATCTCACTTCTAGAAAATGATCAGTCCCAAAACAAACACATAGATTATAATTTGGAAAAAAATACAATGGCAGGATTTGACATTGAAAAAATATGGGCCAATTTTAAGAGAGCTAACTTAAGAATAATTGGAATATAGGAAGGAAAAGAGGGGAAACCAAAGGGATCAATAATCTCTTCAAGGAAATAATAGCAGAAAATTTTCCAAACACAGAGTAAGAGGTCGATACACAGGTCCAGGAAACTTATAGAACTCCATTTAGACAGGATCGGAGAACAGGTTCCCCATGCCACATAATTGTCAAAATGACCAATGTGGAAGCCAAGCAGAGAATCTTAAAGGCAACAAAAACAAAAGGCCAAGTGACATTCAGAGGCAAACCAATTAGAATCACTCCAGACTTCCCAAACCAAGTCATGAAAGCCAGAAGGGCATGGAGTAACATATTCCAAACTCTGAAAGAAAAAAATTTCCAGCCCCAAATTTTCTACCCAGTAAAACTATCGATCAAATTAGATGGTGAAATAAGAAGCTTCCATGACAAACAGAAACTGAAGGAATGTATGTCTTCAAAACCAGCACTAGAGAAAATACTCAAGGAGATTAACTACAAAGAAGAAATAGGTAATACACGCCAGAAACAAAGAAACAAGATTTTCCATCCAGCAGACAACTAAGCAAAGAAGAATAAACAGTATCTCAAACAGAAATAAAATCTTAAAAAGTTAGGAATTAAAAATTATCTCTCAGTAATCACACTGAATGTAAATGGCCTCAACTCACCAATAAAAAGACATAAAGTGGCAAAATGGATTAAAAACCAGAATCCATCCATCTGCTGTTTACAAGAAACACACCTTACAAGGAAAGATAGGAATAGACTCAAGGTAAAGGGCTGGAGAAAGGTAATCCATGCCAATAGAACTCGAAGGCAAGCAAGAGTAGCAACTATGATATAAGACAAGTTAGACTTCAAATCCAAACATATTAGAAGAGACAAAGAAGGTCATATTTTACTGGTAAAAGGAATAATCCAGCAAGAGGAAATAACAATAATAAACATCTATGCCCCAAACATAGGTGCAGCACTTTCATAAATCAAATTTTTGTGACATGAAGTCACACATAAATCCCAATACAATAATACTGGGAGACGTCAACATACCTCTCACAACATTAAACTGATCTTCCAGACAAAATGTCACTAAGATGCCTCAGAACTAAAGAACACCATTAGTCAAATGGACCTACTGGGCACAAATAGAATATTTCACCCAACTACACCAGAGTTTACATTTTACTCAGCTCTTCACAGAACCTTCTCCAAAATAGTTCACATCCTGGGACACAAAATGAGCAATAGCAAATTCAAAAAATGTTACATAATTCCCTGTATCATTTCAGACCATAAAGGAACGGAACTAGAAATCAACTATAAAAAGCCCCAGAGAAACAACGTAACCATGTGGAGACTGAACACCACACTTCTGAATGAAAAATGGGTTATAGAAGATGTAAGAGGTAAAAATCAAGAAATTTCTAGAAACAAATGAAAATAAAGATACAACATGTCAAAACCTCTGGGACACTTTGAAGGCAGTATTAAGAGGAAAATTTATAGCACTGAGTGCTCACATAAGAAAAACATAAAATCTTCAAATAAATAACCTAATGACACACCTCAGAGCCCTTGAAAAGCAGGAACAATCAAACTGCAAAGCCAGCAGAAGACAGGAAAATATTAAAAGTAGAGCAGAAATTAGTGAAATAGAGAATAAAAAACAATGCAGAAAATCAACAAAACCAAAAGCTGGTTTCTTGAAAAAATTAACAAGATAGATAAACCACTAGCCAATATAATTTTAAAAAAAAGAGAGAGAGAATCAACCCAAATTATGAAGATAAGATATGAAAAAGGAGACATTACTACTGATAGTGTAGAAATATGGAGGATTATCAGAAACTACTTTGAAACACTATACTCCAACAAAATGGAAAATCTGGAGGAAATTGACAACTTCCTTGATAAATATAACCTTCCTAAACTGAGTCAAGAAGATATAGAACACTTAAACAAACCAATAGCAATCAAAGAGATTGAAACAGCAATAAAGAGCTTATCATCAAGGAAAATCCCAGGACCAGATGGTTTTCCACATGAATTCTATAAAACCTTTATAGAAGAGCTAACCCCAATACTCCTCAAACTATTTCACGAAATAGAAAAAACCCAGACTCTCCCAAATACATTCTATGAAGCCAACATCACACTAATTCCCAAACTGAATAAAGACATTTCAAGGAAGGAAAACTACAGGCCTATATCTCTGATGAACTTGGATGCAAAACTATTAAAATACTAGCAACATGCATTCAAAACCACATATAAAAATCATACACCATGACCAGGTAGAGTTCATCCCAGGGATGCAAGGCTGGTTCAACATATGATAATCAATCCATGTAATTCATCATATAAACAGAATCAAAGACAAAAATCATATGATCATTTCAATAGATGCTGAAAACATTTGATAAAATCCAACATCTATTTATGATAAAACACTGCAGAGAATTGGAATAGAAGGAATATATCTCAACCTCATAAAGGCAATCTACAATAAGCCCACTGCTAACATCATATTAAATGGGGAAAAACTTCAAGAATTCCCCCTAAAAACAGGAACAAGACAAGGATGTCTATTATCACCACTTCTCTTTAATATAGTACTAGAGACTCTAGCCAGAGCAATAAGGCAAGAAAAGGAAATCAAAGGAGTACAAATAGGAAAAGAAGAACTCAAACTTTCACTATTTGCAAATGACATGATTCTATATTTAGAAAACCCAACAAACTCAACCAAAAGGCTTATAGAATTTATGAACAAATTCAGCAAAGTGTCTGGATACAAAATCAACCTCAAAAAATCAGAAGCTTTCCTGTACACCAACCATAAATCCACTGAAAATTTCAGAAAACACTTGCACTGAGGATCTCCCACACACAAAAAAAAATACTTAGGAATAAACTTAACCAAGGAGGTAAAGGATCTCTACAAAGAAAATTATAAAACATTGAAAAAAGAAATTTGGAATAACAAAAAGCCCAGAATAGCCAAAGTAGTTCTCAGCAACAAAAAACAATGCAGGAGGAATCACAATACCTGACTTTAAACTATACTACAAAACCATTCTAATAAAACCAGCATGGTACTGGCACAAAAACAGATACATAGACCAATGGAGAAGAATAGAAGACCCAGAAACAAATCCACATACTTTCAGCCAATTGATTTTTAACAAAGGGGCCAAAAACATACACTGGGAAAAAGATAGCCTGTTCAACTAATGGTTTTGGCAAAACTCGTTAACCATATGCAGAAGAGTGGAAATTAATCCCACTTTCTCACCCTACACAAGAGTCAATTCAAAATGAATCAAAAGAGCTTCTGCACTACAAAGGAAACTGTCAAGAACCTCAATCAAGAGCCAACAGAATGGGAGAAGATTTTTGCCACCTACATCTGTGATAGAGACTAATATCTAGAATACACAGAGAACTAAAGAAATTCAACACTAGAAAAACAAATCATCCAACAACAAAATGGGCAAGCGAACTAAATAAACACTTCACGAAAGAAGAAATTCAAATGGCCAATAAATGCATGAAAAAATGCTCAACATCACTGGCAATCAGAGAGATGCAAATCAATACTACCCTGGGATTTCACCTAACTCCAACTAGAATGGCAATCATTCAAAACACAAACAACAACAGATGCTGGCAAGGATGTGGAGAAGTGGGAACTCTAAAACATTGTTGGTGGGATTGCAAATTAGTGCAACCACTTTGGAAAACAGTAAGGAGAATCCTCAGAAGAATAGGAACAAATCTACCACTTGACCCAGCAGTATCACTTCTGGATATCTACCCAAAAGAAAGGAAACCAAACTACCAAACTAATGCATGTGTATCTATGTTCATAGCTGCACAATTCACCATAGCCAAACTATGGAACCAGCCAAGATATCCATCAACAGATGAATGGATTACAAAACTGTGGGATATGTACACAATGGAATTTTACTCAGTCATCAAAAAAAACTCAATTATATCATTTTCAGGGAAATGGATGGAACTGGAGGACATTATGCTAAGTGAGTTTAGTCAGTCACAAAAAATAAGAAATCAGATGCCTTCCCTAATATGTGAAAGCTAAGGAAAAATGGATCATAGGAGGAACTCTAGATGAAAAAGGAAATCCTATAGAGGAGCAAACAAGACAACCTAAATGAGAGGATGGGAGGGGAGAAGAAGGAAATTCTCTAAAACACACAATGTACTTAAACATATTGAATTCAACCACTAAGCCAAGCAAGGGCTGGAGGGATGGGGAGGGAATGGGGTAGGAATGGGGTAGGAATGGGTAGGGGTTAAATCAGTGATGTGCACATGTATGTCCACACAAGTTTTTTACCCCGATATGATGTATGAATATTATGCACCAATAAAAAATTTTTTAAAAAGGCAAATTAAAAAAAAGAAACTCAGCACTAAGAACACAAATAACCCAATCAAAAAATAGCCAAGTGAATTAAATAGACACTTAATGAAAGAAGAAATTCAAATGGCCAATACATGCATGAAAAAATGCTCAACATCATTAGCAATCAGAGAGATGCAAATCAAAACTACCCTAGATTTTATCTAACTCCAACTATAACAGCAATCATTCAAAACACAAACAGCAACGAATGCTGTCGAGGATGTGGAGAAGTAGGAACTCTAAAACATTGCTGATGGGATTGCAAATTAGTACAACTACTTTGGAAAACAGTATGGAGGATCCTCAGAAAAATGGGAATGAACTTACCATATGATCCAGCAATACCACTTCTGGGTATCTACCCAAAAGAAAGGAAACCAAACTACCAAACTAATGCATGTGTATCCATGTTCATAGCTGCACAATTCACCATTGCCAAACTGGAACCAGCCAAGATGTCCATCAACAGATGAATGGATTACAAAACTGGGGGATATGTACACAATGGAATTTTACCCAGCCATAAAGAAAAACACAATTACATCATTTACAGAGAAATGGATGGAGCTGGAGGACATTATACTAAGTGAGGTTAGTCAGTCACAAAAATAAGAAATTGGATGTTTTTTCTAATATGCAAAAGCTAGGGAGAAATGGGTAACAGGAGAAACTCTAGATAAAGAAGGAGATCCTATAGAGGAGCAAATAAGGCAACCTAACGGGATGGGAGGGAGGAAGAGGGAAACTTTCTAAAGCACACAATGTACTTAAACATATCTAAGTCAATCACTAAGCGAGGCATGGGAAGGCAGGATGGGGAGGGAATGGGGTGGGAATTGGGTACAGGCTAATTGGTGATGTGTGTGTATGTATGCCTCCACCATCTCTTATACCATCAAGATGTATGACTACAATGCACCAATAAAAAATTTTAAAAAATTAAAAAAAGAGTATGCCACTGTGCTTGACCTGCAAACAGATTTTAATATGTCTGTTACATTAAATGTATTCACCTTTTGTTGTTAATTGGGAAATAAAACCACTCTGGAAACTTCTCTCCTTCACTTTGCTTTGAAGTTGACATTCAGACCTGTCTGCTAGTAGCCTCAGAACTCTTACTGAAGCCCTTGCAGACGGTTCAGAGAAATCAACAGTGGTCTCTAGGCAGACATCAGTAACATGCAGGACTCATCCCCAGATTGACCTAGGAGGAGACAAGTCCCATGGTGGAAAGAAATTGTGAGGAGAACCAGGTGTGGTGGTGCATGCTTGTATTCCCCGTGCTTGCGACTGTGTAGTTTCAAAGCCAGCCTTGCTGGCTTAAGAGACCTTGTTTCCAAATAAAATATAAATAGGTCTGGGAGTGTACCCCGGAGGTAGAAGGGTTCCATCCCACCATAATAATAATAATAATAATAATAATAATAATAATAATAATAAATTGTGAGGAGAGTGAAAAGTGGGAGGAAGACCACAGAAGCAACAGCCAGACCTGTCAGAAGAGCGTCTCTGAATCTCGGTCACTTTGTATTTCAGTTTGGGATGATAGCAGAGGGAATGGTCATGCCTGTGGGTGAGGCAGGACAAGCACCTGGAGCGCTGTGGCCAGTGGATCTCTTCTTCTAGCTGCTCTGCGGGGTACTGGCAGCACCCTGGCTTGAGTCCTCACACGGAGGATAGACAGCTTCTCTAGTGCAACAGTGGCTCAGTTAGCAAATCCAAACCTATTTGCATGTGTGTTCTGCCACCTAAGAGAGACGGACATCATTGTCCTGAGGCATCAGACAGCACTTTGCAAGTGCACAGACAGCCAAAATCAGACTTCTTAGCAACCAGAGCTGTGCATTAAATTCAGGGGTATTCTACCTCTGAGCTACACCCTCACTCTTATTTTTTTATTATTTTTTCAAATAGAGTCTTACTAAGCTGCTGAGGGT
Organism: Muscardinus avellanarius; assembly: GCF_963383645.1. Taxonomy (NCBI): domain Eukaryota; kingdom Metazoa; phylum Chordata; class Mammalia; order Rodentia; family Gliridae; genus Muscardinus; species Muscardinus avellanarius. The sequence continues at coordinate 1,091,985 of NC_137805.1, read as the reverse complement.
CTAAGTTGCTGAGGCTGGTTTCAAACCAGGGGTCCTCCTGTCTCAGCCTCCCAAGCACTGGAATTACAAGTGTGCACCACCACGCCTGAGGAGGTGTTCTTTACCTGTCATTCTCTATGCCTGCTTTTTGTCCATTTTTCTTTCCAAAGCAAAACAGGAAGAAGTGACAGGATTCAAACAGCTGAGATATGTGATCCAAGGCCTGGGCTTTAAGGAAGAGGAACTTTTCCTTGGGAGAGGGACTCAGTGGGAAAGTGCAAGGCCTCCTGGGCCCCAGGCATGGATGTGAGGCCCAGAACTTCTGTCACATTTCAGCCAACCTAGTAGAGAGGCGAGTCTAAACGCTTGCACTCATTAGTCCAGATGAACCACTAGAACTTTCAGGCCGAGGCAAAGCTTTCAGAAGCTGGTCTGTGCTATCTATGGCAGTCTTCTGGCCTCTCTTAGTTCTCCTCTTTCTATCTGGCCCCAGAAACCGCCATCCTTTCAGGAACTCTCAGCTGAGGCACTAGGTTTCCAGACTCTGTATGATGCTCCTCCTCTGCGAGATAATAGCACTTTCATGAAGCTAAGCCCTCTCTCTCTCTCTCTCTCTCTCTCTCTCTCTCTCTCTCTCTCTCTCTCTCTCTCTCTCTCTCTCTCTCTCTCTCTCTCATCAGGACAGACAGAGATGGGACCTCTGAGGCAAGGGAGAGGCCTCTTGATGGTGTCTAAATCACATCAACCAGCCCTGCCTCTCCTACAGATGTTCTGCTTGTCCTGTGCTGTCTTTCCTCTCCTCTACCTAATTCACAGCTGAGATCTCTAGTCCTCTTTCTTGGTTTCTGTAATGTTATATTTCTCTTGATTTCATAATACAGTTTTCCTTTCTGTTTTTTCATTCACTGGCCTCTAGAGCCCTAGACACACAGGTGCACACAGGCACCTGGGCCACTGTCAGTTCCCTTTCCTTCCCATCCTTACCACAGAGTGTCATACCTTGCACATAAAATTACACATAACCAAGGGAAATCAGGAATGGCCTCTGGGAATGTCAGAACAATGCAGAGCCTATCACTGTTCATGAAATGCAGCCCCCGAATGGCAATGACAAGCAATTATCAGCCAGTTTGCAATTGTTAGTATATTGTTTCATCTTCCAGGTTTTATTGTTTAACTTCTCCCCCTCAAAACCTCCCAACCCCCATACTGGGGATTGAACCCAGGAGCATTCTACCTCCAAGCTACACCCCAGCCCTGATTTGTTTTCTCTTTATTTTGAAACAGAGTCTCACTAAGTTACAGAGGGCCTCACTAAGTAGCTGAGGCTGGCTGGAAACCTGTGATCCTACTGTCTCAGCCTCCTGAGTACTAGGATTACCAGCCTGCAGCCACCATGCCCAGTTGAAAGTAACTTCGTTTTTTTGTTTTTGTTTTTGTTTTTTGGTGGTACTGGGGCTCCTGGAAGCTCTTCTATCTTCAGGCTACACTCCCAGACCTTTTTTTTTTTTTTTTTTTTGAAACAGGGTCTCTTAAGCCAGCATGGCTGGCTTCGAACCTGTGCAATCCTCCTGTCTCCCTGTCTCTGCCTCCCAAGCGCGGGATTCTAAGTGTGCACCACCACACCGGGCGAAAGTAACTTCTTTTTAAAACAAAATTACAAATATCTTTTTTAATATATAATGACTTCCAGTGTTCTAGTAAACTAGACTACCCGGGAAGCCTGACCCAGGGTCATGAAAAAACACAAGGGACAGACACAAAGTGGCTGTGGAAAAACAGTGGTTCTGATCCAGTGAGTCTTCCAGGAGTTCTGGGTCCCAGAATCTGTGATAAACAGTGAGCTCTCCTGAGAACAAGTAAATGCACAGAAACACAAAACTGGGGGTAGAGGACATGGGCTCCCTTTGGAACATCCACAGATTCCCTAAGGAGAGTGGACTCTGTCTAAAGGCAGGCAGACAATGGGCTCCAGGAGAATTCAACACCTTTTTATCTGTTCACAGTTGTTTGCCAGTTCCCTGGGCTTCCCTGCTGCTGGGAGAAGGGAGTATGTGGGTTCAGCTGGGAGTCATAGTTATCAGTAGGAAAGGAAGCAAGAAAGAAAAAAAAGAGGCAGAGAGAAGTGTTGCTGGGATCTATAAATTTTTGCAGCATAATGAGAATTTCTAAAAACTCTGCAAGTCTAAGTTAACAGCATTATTATACTGTCACCCAGCCTGAATCTTCAAGCTGACAATTTGCTATAGTCTTTTTCCACTTCCTTTTCTCCTTTTTTCCTGGAACCATGCATATTTTGTTTTAAGAGAACAAGGTGATGATAAAAGTGTGTGTGTGTGTGTGTGTGTGTGTGTGTGTGTGTGTGTGTGTGTTTTGTAGTACTGGGGATTGAACTCAGGAGCATTCTACCTTCGAGCTACACCCCCAGTCCTATTTTTTTATTGTTTATTTTTTAACAGGGTCTCATTAAGTTGCAGAAGACTTCACTAAGTAGCCGAGGCTGGCCCTGAACCTGTGATCCTGTCTCATCCTCCCAAACACTGGGATTTCTAGCATGTGCCACCATGCCTGGCTCCCTACCACTGTTTTTAATGTCTTTTCTATTTTTAACACGAACACTCTACTTAGAAACTGAAGAATACATCAGTCAGCATTACATCACTGAGGTCTGTGTGGGTGGCAGGTGCCTTCTACTCCAAGGCACACAGCATCTGTCCTTCCTTCTCTAGAGTGGAGCTTATGCTCGCACAGTGTTCTCAAATAGCTGCCTGCTGGATGCTCAGAGAACAGGGGATCTGGAGTTTGCACTCTAAAGATGAGAAGCAAAAAAGATAGAGAAGGGCTGGGTGTGGTGGCACATGCTTGTAATCCTAGCATTTGGGAGGCTGAGACCAGAGGATCGTGGTTTGCACGCAGTTTCAGCTACTTAGTGAGACCCTCTGAAACTCAGTGAGACCCTGTTTCAAAATAAAGAATAAAAAAAATTAGGCAGGGGGTATAGCTCAGAGGTCAAATGCCTCTGGGTTCTATTCCCAGAACTGAAAATAAAAGATAGAGAAAAGGGTAGGCTGGCACAGGGTTTCTGATATTAGCTTCATGAGACCAATTAGTTCAGTTTTCTTCCACAGCTAAGACAGCTCTTCTTACTAAACAATCCAGAATTATAATGTTACTGTAGCGGGATGTCATCCACAGCCTGCTTGTCACTGAGTCCTACTCATCTTTGTCCTGAATTCCAAGCCAGCGGACCCATAGCCATGATTATAAAGGAAGATGGGACGTAGAACAGGGACACAGTAGCAGTAGCAGTAGTGGAGAGGGTGCTGGATGAGCTCTCAGGAGATCTGGCATTTCTGCTGAGAATCTTCTGTGCTCCACAAGCACTACCCCTCTTTGAGCCACAGCCTCTGTCTCTATAAAAAGAGGCAGACTGAGCCAGAAGGTATAACTCAAGTGCCTCAGGTAACATGACCATGGAGAATGACTTAGATGTGTGACAGTCAGTAGTGGCAGGACCTATGACTTGAAACTAGTAATTATGTGGCTTCCTGGGGACATTCAAATTTAAATTTAAAAATATTTTTACGTTTTTAACTTGCAATTTGAAAATAATTTTAGGTTTTAGGATATGTTGCAAAAATGACACAGATTCACTCACATTCGTGGCATTATTCATAATAACCAAAACACAAGTGTCCATTAGTGGATGACTAGGTAAGCAAAACATGATGTCTATATACAAAGCAGTATTATTCAGTATTAAAAGGAAGAAAATCTGGTACATGCTACAACATACATGGACCTGGAAGAAATTATTCTTAAGTGAAATAAGCCAGATATGAGGTCAAATATCGTATGATTCCACTTACAGGAGACATCTAGAGTAAGTTACGTTCATGGAGAGAGGGGGAAGTGAATTGGGGGCTGTTGTTTATGATTATGAGATAGCTCTGGAATTGATGGTTGGCGACAGTTGTACAATGTGAATGTACTTAATAATACTCAATTATATATTTGAAGTGGCAAAAATGGGAAATTTGATGTCATATATAACATATACATGTGGTTAATATGTGATATATGGTTAATATATAATATTAAAAATATTGCTTTAAGACAAAAAACACACAGAATTCCCATATATACTTAATCCAGCCTCCCCAAAGTTAACATCTTATATAACCATAATATCATTATCAAAGCCAGAAAATAAACATGGATATAATACAATTAGCTAATCTGCAAGCCTACTTGCAGAATGCCTACTTGCAAATGTCCTACTAAATGTATTTCATTTTATGTCTCCCTGGTCTCCAATTTGGAAGAGTTCTGCAGTCTTTTATGAATATGATGACTTTAAAGAGCACTGGTCAGTTATAGATTTATTTGATATTTCTACCTGATTGAGTACACATATTTTTGGTGAGAGAAAATTATATAAATGAGGCTGTGTCCTTCTCAGTGTATCATATCATTAGGCCCATGATTTTGATGTGTCTCATCACTTGATGAGGTTAATTTAGGTCACTTGGCTAAGGTAGCATCTGCTAGGGTTCTCCACTTAAAAAATAATTTCTCTTTATCCATCATTATATTTCACCCATTAATTTTAGCAAGTACTGCGGATGCTTACCAACTACAATTATTTTATGGTATGTTAGTTTTTCATTGCAATGACCAAAACACTTGACTTGAATTTTTTTTAAAAAAAGGAAAGATTTGTTTTGGCTCATGGATTGAGACGTTTCCATCTACTGTACGCTGGCTGCATCACTCTGGGCGAGAGGGAAGGCAGAAGAATATCATGATAAAAGTGTAGTGGAGAAAAGCTGCTCAGCTAATGAGAGCCAGGGAGGAGAGAGAGAGAGAGAGAGAGAGAGAGAGAGAGAGAGAGAGAGAGAGAGAGAGAGAGAGAGAGAGAGAGAGAAAGGGACCCTCCTGGGGCACATCTCCAGAGATGTAACTTCCTCCAGCTTGGCCCACCTTCTAAATTTTCTACTACTTTCCAATGATGTCATCAGTGGTGTTGGTCCACTGATGAGGTCAGCCCCCTCATAATCCAGTCACTTCCCCAAGTCCCACCCTCTGAGCACTGCTGCACTGGGGACCAATCAACACCTGAGCCTTATGGTGTTTCCTAAATGATGATATTCAACTTTCATCATTAATTCTAAATTTATTAATTAAAATTCCACTATAAAATATTTCTCATTGCCTTCATTCAAATTTAATTTCTAAAAATAAGTAATATAAACACAGAATGATAAAATATGTTTTTTCAATGCCTCCTGGCATAAACCCCAAGTTCCTTTCTTTTTTTTTTTTTTTTTTTTTTTGGTGGTACTGGGGTTCCTGGAAACCCTCTACCTCCGGGCTACACTCCCATACCTATTTTATATTTTATTTGGAAGCAGGGTCTCTTAAGCCAGCGCGGCTGGCTTCAAACCTACACTATCCTCCTGTCTCCGCCTCCCAAGTGCAGGGATTACAACCGTATGCCACCACGCCCAGCCCCAACTTCCTTTCTAGAGTTAAAATTCTTAGATTTATACTGCCTTTCGTAATAAAAAAAAAAAAAACCTCTGAGTTTATACCACCTCACAGGGGTCAAGGGCATAAGTATTTGGACAGAAAAATACTTCACCTAACCTATATTTTCTTTCTCTCCCTCCACTTATTAAAAAAATCAAATCTTAGCATCGCCCTACATATATAAGTGGGGTTAAGTAGAAAAAGTATTTTAAAAAAACCATCGAGTCTGAAACATACACATTAAATATGGTAAATTTTCCCTGAAGAATGTGGTTTCTAATGAACAGGAAGATTCTAGAAGATTCTTAGAAGAATAAATAGATAAAATTTATTCTTAGAAGAATAGATAAAATTCTTAGAAAAATAAATAGATAAAAATTATTCTAGAAGATTTTTATTTGTATACTGGTACCTTAGTAACATTATTTATGACCTTGAAATCCACCGTAGATCTGATGATATAACTTCATCTCTCTCTCTTTGGTAGGGCCCCCTATTTGAGTTGATGCATCTTGGGATGATAAATTGACAGACAACTAATATTGTCATTTTGAGTTGCAAAAACTGACAAGATAAAATGCCTTTTGTTGTTGTTGTTAGCTACTTGTTTCATGCTAGCTATTTCTGAGTAACAAACCAACTTAAAGTTCCATGGTATAAAACAACCTCCATTTTATTATGCTCACCAATTTGGGGATCATAAATTCAGATAGGGCCTAAACAAGATGCCTAGTCTAACCCACATGTTTCAGGGACTCAGATGGGAACAACTGGATCACTAGAGGAAAATTGGAAGGGATAAGTCTGCAATCATGCAGAAGTTTCTTCACTTATTTACTTAGTACTAAATTGGACTGAAGGCTTGGATCATCCAGGACTGTCAGCTAAAGCATTACATGTCTCTCTGTGTGGCTTGAGCTTCCTCATAGCCTGGCAGCTTGAGGGATGATGAACTTCTTAAATGGTAAGTCAGGATATTAAGAGCAAGTGTTAATAGGACCAAGTAGAAGTCTCACATCCTCTTATGACATAGATTCAGAGGTCATATGGCATCATTGTTACCATGCATTTTGTGTTTGCTTTTGAGAAGGGGTGTAGCTACATTCCCCAGGCTGATCTGGAACTTGTGGGCTAAAGTGATCCTTTTGCCTTCACCTCCTGAGTAGCTGGGACTACAGGTGCTGCCACTGCATCCTGCTCCAGCACACTCCTTTAATCAAAGAAGTCACATTTCTCAACTCAAAGTTGGGACAATAGACCTCATCTCTTGATAAGAGAGTATCAAAAAATTGCAGATATCTTGTCTTATAGACATATCCTTTGAAATGGAAACATTAATAAAAATGTAATATATTCTTTTAGTTTGAATGCCCTTTTCTGACTGAAGAAAAATTTAAGAAACATTCCTTGAGCATCCTTCTAACTAAAATAATCTCTTTTTTGGATTCCTAGGGCACCTATATCATAATTCTGTAATAGCACATTGCACTTTAACAATAAAAAATAGTATCTAACAATTACTGTGTGCCATTATTTTTAACATTTTTATGTATTATTCCACTTAATTCCCATGGAAATACTGCAACAAGAAAAATCTCCCATTTAATAATTATTTAACATCAGAAGGGTTAATTTGCCAAAAGCCATATACCCATTAAGTGGAAGAGTCAGAACTTACACCTCTCATATTATTATCATCATAAAATGTCATGAATTGTCTCTACTAGCACTTTTTATTAATATTGCTTTTTGTATAATATATCCACCTCTTTTTGGTGCTGTTTGCATAATATATCTATTTGCATTATTATATTTTCAACCTATATGTGTATTTGAATCTAACATGTTTCTTTTATAGACAGCATATGGTTGAATCAGAGGCTGTATGTTTTTTTTCCATGTGCTCTGTCAATCCCTACCCTTTGATTAAAAATTTCAGGCCTTTTCCACATAAAGTAATAAAGTCAAAGTTTTAAAAAATGAGACAAATGAAAAACAAAATCATATGGCTTACACAAAGGGTAAAGAAAAAATCAAACAATAAAAACCTTCTGAAGAAGTATAGATGTTGAACTTACTAGACAAAGTCTTAAAAATCAGCATTTAAAAATATACTCAATGAAATAAACAATACCATGTCTAAAGAATCAGGAGGAAATGTGAGAAAAATAAATCATCAACTAGATAATATAAATGATCTCTCCCTTGTGCTTGCTTAGCTTACTAGTCAGATGATGATTGAACAAAAATTTCTTAAAGATCTTTCATTGATAAGGGGTCTCTGGCATTCCTGGGGGCTCTGTGTGTATCTGTGACCACCGAATGGTGTTCAATTCCTGTTTTCATAAAGCCTCAAGATTAGCAAGAGTGAAATATGAACATTTATCATCTTCTTAAGTATTTTCTGGTTTGGGGCACAGCTATCTACTTGTGAAATGCCTTTCTAAGTCTCTAGAAATATATTGTAACTTTATAAAACCTCTAAGGATGCTGGGCGTGGTGGTCCATTGTTGTAATCCCTGCGCTTGGGAGGTGGAGACAGGAAGATCACCCAAGTTTGAAGAGACCCTGTTTCCAAATAAAAATAAAAAACAGGTGTCTGGGAGTGTAGCCTGGAGGTAGAAGGGTTTCCAGGAACCCCAGTACCACATACACACACACACACACTCCTCTAAGGATATCTCATTATCTGTGTAGTTCATTTGTTTATTCATTCATTCATTTTATTGGTGTACTGTAGTCATACATCCTAATGGGATGCAAGACTAGGTAGAGGCATACATGCAAATATTACTCATTTAGCCTTTCCCTAATTCTGACCCGACTCCCTCCCCCTACCTCCTTCTCATGTTTGGTTTACTGATTGACTTTGATATATTTGTGAATATGCACATTATGCACATTAGAAAATTTTCCTCTTCCTCCCTCCCATCACTCTGTTAGGTTGCCTTAATTGCTCATCTAAGGCTTCTCCATCTTTGTCTCCTATCACCAATTCCTCCTATCACCAATTTTCTCCTTAGCTTCTGAATATTATGTAAAGCATCTGATTCTTTACGTTTTGTGAGTAACTAATCTCACTTAACATAATGTTCTCCAGTTCCGTCCATTTCCCCACAAATGATGCAAATTTTGTTCTTCTTTATGGTTGAGTAAATTCCATCTTGTACATATCCCATAGTTTTGCATTCATTTATCTGTTGATAGACATCATGGCTGCTTCCACAGTTTGGCAATTGTGAATTGTATGACTAGGAACATAGATACGCATGCATTAGTTTGGTAATTTGGTTTCCATTCTTTTGTATAGATACCCAGGAGTAGTATTGCTGGATCATATGGTAGGTTTGTTCCCATTCTTCTGAAGATCCTCCATAGTCTTTTACGAAGTGGTTGTATTAATTAGCAATTCCACCAACAATCTATTGGAGTTTCCGCTTCTCAACACCCTCACCATTATTTGTTGTTGTTTGTGTTATTAATGATTGCCATTCTAATTGGGGTTAGGTGAAATTTCAGGGTAGTTTTGATTTGTATCTCTTTGATTGCTAATGATGTTGGACATTTTTTATACATTTATTGGCCATTTGAATTTCTGCTTTCATGAAGTGTCCATTCTGTCACTTGCCCATTTTTTGATTGGGTTATTTGTTTTCTTAGCAGTGATTTTCTTGAGTTCTCTGTATATTGTAGATATTAGTTCCCCATCAGAGGAGTAGTTGGCAAAAATTATCCCCCATTCTATTGGCTCTCTGTTGAGGTTCTTGTGAGTTTCCTTTGCTGTACAGAGCTCTTTAATTCAACCCCATGTATTGATCCTTCTCTTATTCTGTACCTTTGGGGTATAGCTGAGAAAGTTTTTACCTGCACCTATGCATTAAAGTGTAAAACCTACACCATCTTCAAGGAGCTGCCACTCTTTGATCCATCTTAAATAGATGAGAAAGTAGGGTTTATGTCCATTTTTCTGCCTATGGTTAACCATTTTGCCAACACCATTTATTGAACAGGCACTCTTTTTTCCAGTGTATGTTTTTGGCTCCTTGGTCAAAAATCAATTGGCTCTAAGTATACAGATTTGTTTCTGAGTCTTCTATTCTGCTTCATTAATCTATGTGTCTGTTTTTGTGCCAGTGCCATGCTTTTTTTATTACTATGGCTTTTCAGTATAGTTTGAAGTCAGGTATTGTGATGCCTCCTGCATGGTTCTAGTTGCTGAAAACTAGTCTGTCTATTCTGTGATGTTGTTGTTCCAAATGAATTTAAGGACTGATTTTTCTATGTCCATGACCTTTTTAATTTTATTTAAATTTTAATTGAATTGAATTGAATATGTGGATCACTTTTGGAAGAATGGCCATTTTTATTATATTTATTCTGCCTATCTAAAAGCATGGAAGATTTTACCAATCCTAAGGTTTTCTTTGACTTCTTTCTTCAATTTTTTTTTTTTTTTGAGGTACTGGGGATGAAACCCAGAGGCATTCTAACTCTGAGCTACACACTCCCAGCCATATTTTTTTATTCTTTATTTTGGAAATAGGATCTCATTAAGTTGCCGAAGTCTCACTAAGTAGCTGAGGATGTCCACAAACTGTGATCCTCTCAGCCTTCCAAATGCTGGGATTACAAGCATGCACTACCACTCCCGGCTTCTTCAATGTTTTATAATTTTGTTTGTACAGGTCTTTTGCCTCCTTGGTTAGGTTTATTCCTAAGTATTTTATTTTTTGTGGAATATCCTGAGTGGAAGTGTTTTCTGGATTTATTTTTCAGTGGCTTTATGGTTGGCATTCAGGAAAGATTCTAATTTTTTAAGATTTATTTTGTATCCAGACAGTTTTCTGAATTTGTTAATCAGTTCTATAAGCTTTTTGGTTGAGTTTGTTGGGTCTTCTAAGTATAGTATCATGTCATCTGCAAATAGGGATAGTTTTAGTCCTTCTTTTCTTACTTAGAGTCCTTTGATTTCCTTCTCTCGCCTCAAGTACTATATTGAAAAGAATTGGTGGTATCTTGTCTTGTTCCTGTTTTTAGAGAGATTTCTCACAGTTTTTCTCCATTTAATATGATGTTGGCTGTGGGCCAATTGTATACTGCCTTTATGATGTTGAAGTATGTTCCTTTTATACCAATTTTCTGCACTGCTTATAGCATAAATGGGTGTTGGATTTTGTTGAATGCTTTTTCAATGCCTATTGAAATTATCGTGTGATTTTTGTCTTTGGTTCTGTTTATGTGGTGAATTAAATGGATTGTTTTTTGTATGTTGAACCAGCCTTGCATCTCTGGGATGAACCCTACTTAGTTATAGTGTATGATTTTCTTGATGTGGTTTTGAATGAGTGTTGCTCATATTTCATTTAGTGGTTTTGCATCTAAATTCATCAACCTTATAGTCTTATAGTTTTCTTATCTTGAGCTATCTTTTCTTGGTTTTGTGATGTTGGCTTCATAAAGTATATTTGAGATATTCCCATTGCTTTCTATTTCATGGAATAGATTAGGGCATAATGAGACTAGTTCCTATATAAAGGTTTTATAAATTTATTTTTATTGGGTAGTTGAGTTCATCTATATTTAGAGAGATTATTGAGAGATGATTTTTAATTTCTAACATTTTGAGTTTTAACTTCTTTTTGTGGTAGTATTTGTTCTTTGTTTAGTTGTTTAATGAAAATTATTATTTCTACAGTTCTGGCATTTATTACTTATTTCTTCTTTGTAATTAATCTCTGAATATTTTCTCTAGTGCTCTTTTGGAAGACAAATTATTTCTGCTTTTGTTTGTCTTGGAAGATTTTTATTTCCTTGTTGAATATGAGAGATATTTTTGCTGGGTAAGAAATATTTGGCTGCAAATTGTTTTCTTTCAGAGTTTGGAATTTGCTGCTCCAGGTCCTCCTTGCTGTCATGACTTTGGGAATTCTGGAGTGATTCTAAATATTTTGCCTCTAAATGTAATTTAACATTTTACTTTTGCCACCTTTAAGATTCTTTCCTTGGTCTCTAAGTTAGTCAATTTGACTATTATGTGGTGTGGTGAATCTTTTCTCTGATCTGTCTAAAGGGGATTGTATAGGTTTCTTGTGTGTCAAACTCTTTTTCTATGTTTGGATAATTTTCTGATATTACTTCTATGCCTATTATTCTTAGGTTTAGTCTTAGGTTTAAAATCAGTCCATTGCTGTCAAATTGTTTTTTCTAAATTATATATTATGTGTTCATTTTTGGAGTACCCATTCTCTAAGGGTGATATTCTATTTTCCATGTGGTCTAGCCTACTGTTTATTGTTTGTATTGATGCCTTCACTTCAATGATTGTATCTTCCACTTTCTTAAGGCTTCTTTTTTATTCCTGTTCAGGGTGTTTATTTATTTCAGGATCTCTTTCTGAATTCTTTTCAGAGGTCTTGTATCATTTCTATTATTATAATTATTCATTATAATTAATTAATTATATTAATTTATTCTGAATTGTCCCTCTGGAAATTTCTGCAATTCTATGTTGGCTTCTATTATTGCGGCATTTTGGAAGCTTTTTTTTTTTTTTGGCTATTCTTCCTTCTCATTATTTCTGGCTTCTTAAGTGTATATCTTTGTTGTTTATGACAGCTCTCTTTCTGTATGTAGGTTTCTTATGTCTGTTTTCTCTTTACTAATAGTATCTTATTATAGGGGCAGATATTTACCACCAGGTTTACCTTATAATTAAATAGCCTCTACTATGTGGTTATTCTCTGATATATATATATATATATATATATATATATATATATTCACACTTTGATACTAACCTTAAGTCACACTTTGATACTAACCTTAAAAACTGTGTCCCCATCATCCCATTGTTGTCCTACCTGTAGATCATCAATGCTGGGTTGTGGTTACTCTTGGGTTCCTTCTGCCCACTGCAATGGTGGCATTGATGGGTTTCAGATATTAAGGTCAGGTGTTCTGCCTGTTACCTCCTTTATAAGGAGTTGGCTCAGAGGTATGAGCAGCGCAGTTTGTGACTTTTACATTTTTAAACCTCATTGTGCAAGCTGTTAGAGACTTTTGGGGAGGAACTTACTTTATCATTCCTGACTGAAGATCTCTTTCATCCTAATATGCAGTTTGTTTTGTTTTGTTTTTGTTTTTGTTTTTGTTTTTGTTTTTGGTGGTATTGGGGTTCCTGGAAACCCTTCTACCTCCGGCTACACTCCCAGACCTATTTTACATATTTTTTTTTAATTTGGAAACAGGGTCTCTTAAAGCCAGCATGGCTGGCTTCAAACCTGTGCGATCCTTCTGTCTCCAGCTCCCAAGCACGGGAATTACAAGCATGCGCCACCACGCCTGGCTATGCAGTTTATCTTTAACTGTAAAAATAACAATGAAAGAAAGAAAGATCTTAATATATATTAGTAATGAAAATGCTAAATATATCGTAGTACATCTCATATAATAGAATACAGCCACTACCAATAAAGACATTGAAGGTGAAAATTTAACCCCACACATGCGTGTAATCTCAGAACTTGGGAGGCTGAGTCAGGAGGATCCAGGTTTGCAGCCAGCCTCAGCTACTTAGTGAGGACTTTCACAACTAGTGAGATCCTGTTTCAAATTAAAGGATAAAAAGTAGGGCTGAGGGTATACCTCAGAGGTAAAATGTCCCTGAGCTAAATCTCCATCACTACAAAAAAAAAAGAAAATGAAAGTTTATATTGTCTAAGTGAAATCCCATTTTATATAATAATATGTTTTCTGTGTGTGAGGGGAGCATGTGTAAACAAAGAGAAAGACCTGAAATTAACTCATTTTACTATTTATAAAATAGTACTTTATAGTTTACTGTTGGGAGTGAGTAAGCCTGGAGTTAAAAAAAAAGATAAATTTCTAAATCAAATAATTCTAAAAAGGAATACATGAATGAATTTTACTTTATTGCTATTGTTTTTCTTTGTTTTTCAAATTTACCATAAGGTACTTTTATGTTTAATGACAATGTTACCTAAGAAATATTTGGGCCACACTAAATTTCTACATGATAAATTCCAAAGAGGCCCCACTTAATTTGGAAAGCCTTACTTTCAAAGGATTTGCATTCCTTTTACTTTAATTTAAAATACTGGATGGCAACACACACATCTAAATTTCAGCAGAAAATATGTTGAGTGGTAAAATAATTTTCATTTAGAGACTTCTCTGAAAATCTCATGAAAACATGTATCCTCTCTCCAGGAAAAAATATATAAATAAGCTCATCCTTTGCCTATAATTTTCAAGCATTTTATTAAATTAATTGATAAAGTTAAGAAATGCAAACAACATAGTTTCATCAGTATGAGAACATGTGGAGAAATGGCAGAGATCTAGGAATTTCAAAGCTTCACACAGATATAGAGGGGAAAAAGAGATCCAGAGACCCATAGGGGAAGTCATTTGTTCAAGGTCACGCTGTTAGCTGGTAACAGACATGAGCTGTATCCTGGTCTCCCAAATACCAGATCAAGGTTCTTCTTCAAGTGACTTTGAATTTCATAAATTTCAGACCTCAATGGGTTTCCTTGGATTCTTACAGACCCATCATCAAGAGACAAACTCTCATCTCTGTGATTTCTGTAACTGGCTCTGACACTTATATATAAGTCCAAGCATCTTCAAGACAGAAAGAGGAAAACTTCTCTTGTCATCCAACAGGCACTTAGCAGATTTGGATGACTGCCCTGTCAGAGAGAGCCCAGTGCACAGGACAGACAATCAATCTCTAAAGAAAGGGCTGTTCACAACACGACTCTGAAGCCACCAATTCTCATTTGGTGTGGGTGTGGATACAAAGACAGGTTCCACGGAGAAGAAGAGGGAATGAAAGGATGTGTGGAAACTAAAGCTGGAGGAAATAATAGAAAACATTTAGGTGGGAAAAGGGAATGAGCACCAAATAAGCGAAGGCAAGGAGAAGGAAAACAGTGCAAAGATGAGGAAAGAGGGTGGAGTCTAGTAGGAGGTTTGCCAGTGGTTTTCATACATTCATCCCCAGCCTAGAAAGTCCCTGCAGGCAGTGCCAGCTTGAGTTTACCCTGTCCCTGGGCCAACCCAGAAGTTAACTACACCTCATGTCTGTTTGGCTCTCCACAGCTCCCCTTCACAGAAGGCCTGTACCACTTTTATCACAATGGCCTAGCGAAGGCCAAAAGAAGACGCAGCCTACACCACAAGCAGCAGCTGGAGAGAGACCCCAGGGTGAGTTCCCTCTAGAAACCTGCCCCCCAGTCTTTACACCCACTGCTGAGCTCACTCAGCAGACAGAGAATTTGTAGTAAAGTCATGTAACAAATCATGATGGCCAAATGGATCCTTCTCAGAGTGACACTAGGAACTCTTGGCTTCTATCTTGTGAGTAATAAATAGTCCAGTACACCTTTGTAGGAGGAGAAAACGAGGACGTCACCCCTTCACCGCTTCTCCTTTCCTGAGTAATCACGTAAGGATGTCTAGTTGCCTGACATGTTTTAGCCTATGATTAATGGTAAGACACCAAGCAGTTTAATGCCATTTTATGAAGTTTTCTACTGGCAAATCCATATGCTCTGAGGAGGTTTCCATGACCCATGTTGCGAATGGCAAAATGAGTGGGCCAATAAGCGATCAGCTCATGACAGGCCGCGAGTCTCTCAGTCTCTATGTATGGCTGCAGCCACCAGACTACATCAGACTTTCTTTATGCAAGTATTTTCTTGCACTGACCTAATCAACCCATATGCCTCAGCTTTCTTCTTGATGTTAATGAACCCCCATTTTTTAAAATCCTTAGTCTTTTCTATACTCTTGGACTCCAAATCTCATTTTCTGTTCCCTCTTACAGCTCAAATTAAACTTTTCCCCAGTCAAATATATCGTGCTTATTTCCTGCTTTTCAGAACAGAAACTTGGATCATCATTGAATCCTCTTCTTCCCATTTCTACCATCTTCATGCACTTGGGTAGATCCTCTGTCTTAGTGAGGTGTGTAAAGAAATAAGCCTTCAGGAAAGTTGATCTCTATACATTGAAGGCTGTGTAAACTTTTCCCAGAACTCTAGGAGAAAACCTGAGGAAAAGTGGGTCAAATATGTGAGTTAGGAATTTGTGCTTGGACCCCTTTTGAGTGAATGGGATCTGGAAATTCATTCTTTTGGGAATTTTCATGTGAACTTTTTCTGGGTTTAATTTGGGCTTTTAACTAAAGAAAATAAAGGTACACTAGTAGATCACCAACTGACAGGCCACAGGCAATTTTTCTTTAACTCCTCAACCCAGGTCTTCTCACGTTGCCTAGAGTGGAGCTTCTGCTCCGAGACGCTACTTTATCACTGATTCTTCATTTAAAGAAAGTGGCTATGCTGCCAGACAATGCCAAGAATTTTTAAAATTGGCACCACTATCTAAGTGAGAATTTCTCTTTTCTGTGTGATAGCAACCATGGCTTTGGCTGTACTAATTCAGTGCCTGAGAATACCCTTGGGTGACCATATGCACAGGGATCTTAACCTGTCCAATCTGGGAATCCAAGGTGGGTACCAACAGAAAAAAAAAAAACACTCCGATACATTGTGATATTGGTTTCCTTACATTTCAACCCCGTCCCCTGATCTTACTTTTAATGGCTCAATTGTTTTCCTTTTGTTCAAATATTTTTTTTTTTTTGGTGGTACTGGGGTTCCTGGAAGCCCTTCTACCTCGGGGCTACACTCTCAGACCCATTTTTACATTTTTATTTGGAAACAGGGTCTCCTAAACCAGCGCACGCGCGGCTGGCTTCGAACCTGCGCGATCCTCCTGTCTCTGCCTCCCAAGCGCGGGGATTACAAGCGTGCGCCACCACGCCCAGCGTCAAATATTTTGTTTTTAATAATCCTATTGGTTTATCTTCCATGATTAAAGATATTGCCCCAAGATCACACAGAAAGAAATGCTGTAAAGGAACTAGAGGGAAAAGGAAAGAGATTTTTCACATGCTTGGGCTAGGAAAAAAACTGAGAAAGTAAAACTGAAAGGTCATTGTTATGCCAGGCATGGTGGTGCATGCCTGTAATACCAGTACTTGGGAGGCTGAGACAAGAGGATCTTAGGTTCACAGCCAGCCTCATCAAATTTGTGAGGCCCTCCACAACTTAGTGAAACCCTGTTTCAAAATAAAAAATAGAAACGGCTGGAGGGTGTAGCTCAAGGCAGAATCCCCCCAAGTTTAATCCCTAGTATAACACACACACACACACACACACACACACACACACACACACACGGCCATTGTTTGAGTCAGAGAGAATATTGAGGGGCTAAGATTATTTCTGCACTTTTTGAAATGATCTCTGAGGTGTTTGTTCTTGAAATATGGTCTGATTTTTTTCAAAAGAGAAGAAAATGAGATCTATTGGGAAATCAGGGAAAAAATCAGACTTTGGTGGTTCCAATAATTTGTCTTTCTTTTTAAAAAAAATACCTATTATCTCTAAAACAGACATCCATCCCCACCTTATCAGCCATTTATTTTAAGGGTCTTAGTAGTCAATTTCCTGTACCTTTTAGAAGTAACCATTTGCCCTGCCCTTGAAGGCCAACAGAAAACAGTAGTAAAACCTTCTCATCATGGCTACACATCAGGGATGTTGTCAATAATACATTCTAGGAAAATAAATAAATCACAAAAACCTTATAATTTTTTACAAAAAAAAGAAAAATAAACTGCTAGTGGTGACTACTTCATTTCAAAATGTTAGATTAATGCCTGTGTCTCTCCTTTACAGTGCTCTTAGGTCATCTAATTTGGGCACCTGCTGATTAGCAAAATATGATGGCAACTATAGTAAACAAAAATCATTGACTGCAAACAGTGCAAGAGTAGCAATATAAGGAGTGTCCCAGTGAGTTTACAGGCTTTTAAAAGTGCAAATATTCCCAGAGGGGATAGTCCAATCTGAGAGTTTGCAACCACATTCAAATAGATTTCAAAAATAAGGTAAATAACAGAGAGAACACAGAAATAACCAAGTAGTCAGAAAATTGATGGTCTAGGCTTTTATCCCTTAAATAAGTGTTGCACGCCATCTTTTTTTTTTTTTTTCAGTACTAGGGGTTGAACCCAGGTTCATTCTATCGCTGCGCTACACCCCTAGCCCTATATTTTATTCTTTATTTTGAAATAGGGTCTCACTAAGTTGTAGAGGGCTCACTAAGTAGCTGAGGCTGGCCATGAACCTGTGATCCTCCTGTCTCAGATTTACAAATACTGGCATTATAAGTGTGTGCCACCATGCCTGGTGCAAGCTATCTTTTATGAACCAAGAGATCACAAATAAGTTTTTTTTTTTTATCATTCTGTGAACGATGTTGTCTCCTAGATCCAACAGCTCTAACCATGCATGCACCCTCAACTCAGCTCCCTTATCCTTTCTGTCCCTGCAATATCCCTCGGACTCTCTTACTCACTGTCCATGGGCTGGTGAAGGAATATATGAAGCAAAGTGGACCGTGTACATGCCCGAAGAATGGTCTAAGCTGTTCCCAGCTCTCAGTGCTGAACATACCTAGGTAGTTTTTGGCCAAAGAAACCAGAAAGATCTCCTACCAACACAACAGATAAAGAAGAAATATATAGAGGGCCCAGGTAGCTTTTTATATTTTGACTTTAGAACAGAAATTTTAATTATGTCCATCCCTCACTTAGCAATTAATTTTTTTGTGTGTATGTGGGTCTGGGGATGGAACCCAGGGGCATTCTGCCTCCGAGCTACACCCCCTGCCCTATTTTTTATTCTTTATTTTGAAACCGGGTTTCACTGAGTTGCAAAGGGCCTCACTAAGTAGCTGAGGCTGTCTGCGAACCGCGATCCTCCTGTCTCAGCCTCCCAAATGCTGCGATTACAAGTGTGCGCCACCACGCCCGGCTTAGCAATTAATTTTTGTGGTTAAAAAAAACGGGAAAAATCTAGAAAGGTATCATAAAGTGCTGATCTTAATGTGTTCATCTTTGTTCCTCAGCATGCAAGATATTGATTCTTTTAAAGGTATTCTTTTGTCTTTCCAAATATTTCTGCTAAAAGATGAGCACACTGCTGAATATCATTATTTAGATAAAAATAAAAGGCATATCTGGTTTAGTTCTGAAATATCTTACATATAATACATCTGAGCAGATAGTAGCTGCCTACTAAATGAGAATTCGCTGCCTACTAAATATTTTTTCCTCAGAGATTTAGCTCATGCAATAGTATTGTTCTTCTCGTCTTCTGTTTTTACTATTGTAAAATGTGAATCTAAGAAACATAACTATAATCTTTTCTCTAGCTTCTCCTTTAGGTATGTTCACAATTATGGCTAAAGGAAACCTTAATTGCCATCTCAGTATTTTCAAGTCATATCTCTAACAATCCCATGAAGAATCAGTTCATAGTCCTATTAAATTTTTTATTGGTGCATTGTCATACATCTCAGTGGAATACACCGTGGTGGGGGCACACACGCACACATCACTCATTTAGCCGTGTCCCAGTTCCCACCCCACTGCCTCCCCTTCTTCCTTTCTTCTTCTCCTGTTTGCTTTATTGATTGGTTTTGATGTTTGTGAATGGACTTCCTACACATTAGGGAATCTCCCTCTTCCCAGTTTCTAATCTCTAATGTCCAGTATACTCCGTTCTTGATCATATTCTCAGTCATGGCATGACAAGCAGAGCAAGGACAATGGGCCTGGAAAGAATCAATAGCTAGAATAAGTTGAATATTTAATAAATAAATTCAAAGTTGGGATGAAATGATAAGATAGTCATTTCAAGGTCAGGGTTAAAAACACTCACCGCCCAAAACCTATGTGAGATTTGTTCAACTTCAGCTAGATCATTGTCAATAAATCTTGATGCCAAGCTATGAGAGCCCTGGCAATTCTACTAGTAAGCAAAAATATGCTTGAGAATATACTTAGTATTTGTCTTACAGTTCTGTTGGACCTTTGAAATACTGTTAAAATGAAGTACTTTTAAAAAATCAGGAAGACCACATCATCCTATGATAAGTGCATACTGGTTGAAGGGAAGCCAGATAATTTAGTGAAGAAATGACTGGGAAGTTGAAGCAGGAGGATCCAGGTTCAAAGATAGCCTCAGCAAGTACAAGATTCTAAGCAACCTAGCAAAACCCTTTCCCTTATTCAAAACAAAAATAAAAAGGACTGGGTGTGTAGCTCAGAGGTAGAATGCCTCTGTGTTCAATCCCCAATACCACAAAGGAAAAAAAGAGAAAGGGAAAAGAAAGAAATGACCTCTGCTCACTTTAGCAGCAAATATACTAGATTTAGAATGATGCAGACACAAATAGTATATCCCTAGTGTAAGGGTGGCATGCAAATTCATGAAGCATATATATAAAAAGAAATATCCTGAACTTCACTTGTTGAGGGAAGATACATTTATTTATTATTTTATTTATTTATTTATTTATTTATTTATTTATTTATTTATTTATTTATTTTTTGGTGGTACTGTGGTTCCTGGAAGCCCTTCTACTTTCGGGCTACACTCCCAGACCTATTTTATACTTTTTTATTTTTTGGAAACAGGGTGTCTTACACCAGCGCGGCTGGCTTCGATCCTGCGCGATCCTCCTGTCTCCGCCTCCCGAGCAGGGGGATTACAAGTGTTTGCCACCACGCCCGGCGGGAAGATACATTTGATTTAGGAATTACAAACATTTATTTCCTTTTCTAATCAATTTTACTAGATCATACAATTATCCCTCACAATCATTTTTAAGCCTGTTACAATTTTACAACTCAATGAAAAGTTCCCTGTTTCCTGAATCTCAAAGAATGGATGATGTCTAAGCATCTGAGATGCAGCTGAGAGCTGACTGATTCCAAATGTTAGCCTGACATGATGGCATACACCTGTAATTTCAGTAGTTGGGAAGATGAGGCAGGAAGTTCACAGATTCAAAGCCAGCTTTGGCAATTTAGCAAGGCCTTCAGAAATTTAGTGAGACCCCGTTTCAAAATAAAAATAAAAAAGAACTGGGAATGTAGTTCAGAGGTAGAATATTGCTAGATTTAATCCCTGCCCCCCGTCTCTCACATACATTCTCCTCTCTCTCTCTCTCTCTCTCTCTCTCTCTCTCTCTCTCTCTCTCTCTCTCTCTCTCTCTCTCCTCTCTTACTATTGTTTAAAAAATGAAGTTATACCCGGGCATGATGACACACAGTTGTAATCCCAGCATTTGGGTGGCTGAGACTGGAGGATCTCAGTTCGCAGACAGCCTCAGCTACTTAGTGAGGCCCTCTTGCAACTCAGTGAGACCCTGTTTCAAAAATAAAGAATAAATAAATAGAGCTGGGTTGTAGCTCAGAGGTAGAATACCCCTTGGTTCAATCCCCAGTACCACACACACACACAAAAAGTGAGCCAGACGTGGTAGTGCACGCTTGTAATCCCAGTACTTGGAAGGCTAAGACAGAAGGACTGCATGGGTTCGAAGCCAGCCTTAGCTGCTTAGTGAGGCTCTCAGAAATTTAGTGAGACCCTGTTTCCAAACAAAATATAAAACAGGTCTGGGAGTATAGCTCAGAGGTTGAAAGCCCCTGGGTTCCATTCCCAGTACCACAAAAAAAAAGTGAATTTATGACACAAGCTTAATGCATATATGTGAATTTAGTGATCTCAGCAATAAATGGAAAAGTTTAAAAGGAGAGGAAAATAGACAGGGAGGGCATGTTAGCTTACTCCCTGCCCACTCTCAAACGACCTGAGGTGGTCATGAGCAGAAGCACAAGTCAGAAAGCATGGAGTTGGCGGCAGGTCATGGATGACTATCACAGAGGGGGCATTTCACCTTTCTGGGTAAGAAATAATAATCACATTTCAAGATAGTACAAAATATTTCCTGAACACAAGAAAACTTCTTTCTCTGCTGTGCTACCAGATTCCCAAACCCCCAACTTGAGAGGTCTGAAGGAATTGTCAAAGTAAATTTCAGCCACACATAAGTTCCACCTCACATACTTTAGTGTTCAACCCCTAAGGTATAACCTCTCTAGGAAAAAGTAACTAAAGATGGTGTCTTGACATGGACTTCTTGGAAACAGAGTCTGAGATGGCAGGCTACACACAGTAGGTTTTTGAGAAATGAGAAAAATAGGCTTGCACAAGATAAGCTGATTGGAAGTGTGCTTATAACAGATGCCTCAGTTAATCCTACCAGAAACTCAGAAGAGATGGCCCTTCAGAGTTACCCAACTCAAAGCAAAAGGTTTTGTGCAAGGGACATTTCCAGAATGGGACTTGAACTACCAATGGCAATTCTTAATGAAAGACAAACTCTGAGCCATCTTGAACAGCTGGAAGAGATGTGGGGTGGCCCTGGGAAGGAGATGTGGGCACATATCACAGAGCTCCAGAGCCCACTTATCCTCAGTTATCTTTCTCAAAAGAGGCAAATAATATTTAATTAAGAAGACATTTTCTGGGAGTTTACTCTATGGAGGTATCATCCTCAGGGATGTCTGGGAGCACAGAAATGAATTAACACACATGCCATTGTGGAGAGCTTACAGTCTTGGAGCAGCGTGGTTATACTTCATGGGCCTCCACCTCTGTCCCATTCTTATTGCATTTTCCTGGCTTGTTGACACAGGTCAGCAATGTCCTTAGGAAGACCGTTGCTGATAAACAATTCTGCACAGGTAAAGAGAGCTCCAGGTTATTCGAAGTTGACATACCTTCCAGGTTCAGGGGCTCCCCAACACAGTCCAAGTCCAGCTCTCCACTCCACCCCCTCTGCTCTCCTCCACAGGCTTCATTAAACTCAGAGGAAAAAAACATGAATCTATGTCCCTATGACCTTGGCCACATTCCATGCCCAGTTAGAAGACCTAAGTATAGCACTTTTTTTTTTAAATTTCGCCTCCCATCTGGTGACCAAATCCATTTTATAGATACCAGGTTGAGAGGTCAGCAGGTGTTCGTAAGTGATGCGTTTTGAGAGTGACTTGGCAGCATCAGGAGAAATGTGGTGAGAAGAATTAGAGGGAAACGATGCATCGATGGCTGCCCCAGCCTGTGGAAAGAGCTCGGCTGCCCTAACCCCTTGGTTTATTATGCAGCAGAGAGCCTGCAGCATCTCCTCTGGGCATTGCAGATGTGCCTGGCTTCCTGCCTCAAAGAGCTGCTGTTCATGCTATAATTAACTATTTGTGGGGAACCAGGGAGAATTATTTACTACAGCTTTAGAAAGGCTGGGAAAGCTGCTAATGAGTAAGCCTGGTTGTTTTCCTAGACATGAGCACATTTTAAATGATGGCTACTGCTGGCGTTGCTGTGCTTCCTGATGGAGAATCAGGAACACTCCACGGGTTATGCCAGCAAGCTCAGAGAGCTCTAGGAAGTTTCGACTTTCTTTGAGAGAATTATAACAAGCCCTGGTATAGAGAAAACAATGTGGAGAGAAGTATCTCTCATCATCTTTCTAACTACAAGTGAAAATTTCAAATGGTGGGCTAGCAAACTTTTATGATTTCCTGGAAAAATCTTAACTGAATGTAGGGAAAATTTGTTCTGACCTAACTGGCCCCTTTCCCAAAGTGCAAATGGCAATGTTCATTTATATAAAATGCCTCTGTTGTATTCTGCATGTAACTCCCTTACCTAGCTTCCTAAAAGAAAACCATTGATTCATTCAACAACCACAACAAAAAAATTATTGTGCCCAAACTACATGCTGTGCAGTGGGTTGGGCTCTGATATATAACAGTGGACAAAATAAAGTAATCCCATGAAACATGGGTGCTAGAGGGGATAAAGAAGAGAAACAAAAAGATAAATAAAGCAATTGCATGACTTGTGCTTAAATAAAGTATTGTGGGTGGGAATGAACAGAGCAGCGTAAGGGCAGGGGAGCATCATGCACCATGGGGGGGGGGGAGTGTTTCTATTTTATAAAAATTGTCCAGGAGACATAGAAACCAGATATAGTACTCCCAGTACTTAAGAGGCTGAAATAAAAGGATTGAAAGTTTGAGGCCAGCCTCAGAAACATGGCAAGACCCTGTTTCAAAGTAAAAAATCAAAAAGGCTGAAGGTATAACATCTCTGGGTTCAATATCCAGTACTGCAGGGGAAAAAAAAGCATCAGTGGTTGGCTACTATGTTATGGTGATATTTGATATAAACTGGAAGGAAATAGGGAAGATATATGGATCTGGAGGAAGGACATTCCAAGTAGAGAAAACAGCAAGAGGAAAGGCCTAGAGCCCAGGGCACACTCGGTGTGTTCTAGGATAGCAAGAATGCCAGGAAGACAGTGGAGAAGTGAGCCAAAGAGAACTGGGAAAGACATGAGGTCAGAGTGGAGACAGGGAACAAGACCATGGGCAGTGTTAACAGTCAAGGTAAGAGTTTTGGATTGACTCTGAGTGAGGTGGGATTTCTCTGCTTCTGTACAAATACTCAATTAAAGGATGGGGCTGGAGGGGGACAACTGGAAGTTAGGGAGATAAGTACAAGATGACTGCAACATTTTAGACAAGAAAGGCTGTTGGCTTAGGTAAAAATGGTGGATGTAGTAAGAAGCAAGTCATACTTGGAGATGTGCTATGAATAGAAGGTCTTCAAATTTCCTTATGGATTTAATGATGGATTAGATGAGACATGAGAGAGAAAGGGAGAAGGGAAATGTGATTCCAGAGTTCTTGGCCTGATTTGTTATAGGATGGAAACAGCACTTAGGGGAAAGATAGTGGGAGGCTCAGGGCAATAGGTAGAGAATGTAAGAATTTGTTTTTAAGCACGTTAACATGTGAGGTTTCATTAAGTATCCAAATAGAGGTGTAAAATGGACCTAAAGATCTAGAAGAGAGGTCATAGTTGGAGATATCAATTGGGAGTCATCCACATATTGATACACCCAATGCCATGACAGTAGCAGTTGAGATTGAAGTTGAAGAGCAGTTGAAGAAATGATTATAGATAGAGAAGAGAAGTTGTGTGAGATTGAGCCATAGGGCACCTTAAAATGTATCCAGAAGACAACAGGGACCCACAGAGGAGACAGTTAAGTGGCAAGTAACGTGCTAGAAGGATCAGAGGTCGAGAGAAGACAAATCAGTCATCCACATTTTACAAGAGTAAATTAGCCATCCCTATAATTTCCCCTCTCTATTTTTTAAACATTTTATCAATGAATATCCAAGTTCATGGTGCATGCATGAGATAATAAATTAAAATAGTGGCATGACTTTTATTTTAACTGGATGCCACTGTGTTTGGGCTGTACAGTGTACATTTAGGCATGGAGTTACATTTGATCTAGAATGATGAATACCAGACTCTTAAGAACTCATGTATAGTTGACAGTATATCAGAGATGAAGCTTGGGTTTACCAGCTGCCTGGAAGATTCACCAGGAAACAGCCTCTATTTGATATGGCAAGAGGAGAACCTGAGTTAGGCAGTTTTGTTTAATTTTAAGAAATTATACAATGCCAAGAGAAAACTCAAGTTTCACTCTACAAAAAGGAAAAAAAGATAACATTAACTTCCAATTAAGGAAAATAAAAAGCCAAGTTGTGTTGATTCAATGCTTCTCACATTTTCATCAATGTCAGAATTTCTTAAAATAAATTCTTTGTTAAGATTCAAAAGTCTATTGAGAAAGTAATTTCTCACTCCTCAAACCAGTGCTCCAAAATGAATTTTAGTCAGTGTTTAGCTGAAAGAGACCATAATTGGCTGAAAGAGACCATAATTGTTCCTTAACAGTTACATAAATTATTAGTTAAATATCTATCTAACTACTCAATATTTCTGAAATAGTATTTTGAAAGACAAAAGTGGGTTTAAAGTTGCCAAAGTCTCAGGAATATTTTTACAATACTTTTCAGACCTCTGTTCAGTTATTTTTAAATTGGTTTAACTATTTTTTATTATGCCTATTGACATGTCTATGATCACATCTCTATCTATAAACAGGCTTCACGTTTTTAAATCTAAATCAAGGGAATTTTGAAAATAAGTGAAATTGAATATCTGTCATTTCCAGTCATTTCAAAGTCGTGTGAGTTCAGGGGAGGACAAGAAGAGTGAAGCTGGATCTAGAAATGGTAAACAGCAGTTAGACAAGGAGATTCATGTCTGAATAACAACCCAATTGCTGGAGTTTATCTAATTGGTTTGCCATTATCTGTACTGAAAACGTTGTGTTTTCCATCTTCTCTATGGCAAGCATGTCCCATTTAGCAATAAAAAAGCATATTGCCTGAGAGAAAAACAGGTAAGACAAAACAATTTTCCATTTTCCATTCCCTTGACAAAGGAGAACAGTCCACCCCAAGTATAAAGAATGTTTTAATGGATGTAGTTTGTAAGTATGCCTCATTGAATGAACATGAGAAAGCCCCCCCAGAGGACCAGAGGAGCAACTGAAGAAGAGCAATTAAAGCAGTTAAAACCTATTCTGTGGAAAGACTCAAATAATTTTCCATCAAGGAGAAGAGGACTATGCGTGGGAGTCCAACTGGAGGTCATTCTCGGGTTTTGGTAGCTGCTTTGAAATCAATCAACTGTCTCCTTGAGCATGTCACTTTCTCCCCAGCCTCCATCCCCTCATCTATGTTATGAAGAATGTGAATCAGTTAGTTGGTCTCTAAATGCCCCTTACACATTCGTATCTCTGATTCAAGAAGCAAACCTGAGCCTCTCCACTTGGTTAAGGTCAAAACCAGGATGAAAACCCAGAAATTCTTGATAGTTCATGTCCCTCCTTTATATATCTTTATTTTCCTCTAAGAAATGGATAATTTTCTTTAAACAAATATTCTGAAGTGTTTGGAGAACTAGCATTTACAGATAGAACTTTTATTTATATCATCTTATCTTTGATTTTTTGTGCTTTTATTAGTGCATTATAGTCTCACATCATAATGTAAATAATTTTAACAATGACACATACACACACTCTCGGTGTCCTCCTCCCCATTTCTCTATCTCCAATTATGGAGTACCCAGGTTGACACTGGTATGTATTCACATGTATACTCATAGTCAGTGGTAGTATTTCCTTTAATGAACCTAAGTCTTCCTCCCTCCCCTTATATCTCCTCCCTGGATCCCCTGAGGTTTCTCCTCATCATCTGAAATCTTGTATCCCAATTATTCCCTATCCTGCACATATTAAAGAAACCATATGACCCTTCACTCTCTGTGACTGGCTAATCTCACTTAACATAATGTTCTCCAGGACCTTCCATTTTCTTGCAACTGATGTGATTATATTTTTCTTTATTGCTGAGTAGAATTCCATTGTGTGTATTTCCCATAATTTTGGAATCCATTCATCTGTTGATGAATACCTAGGTTGGTCCCATGGTTTGGCTATTGTTAATTGTGCTACTATGAACATGGGGAGTTATATATGAGTGTAGTTCTCTCATTTCAACCTTTTTGGACAGATACCCAGTAGTGGTATGACCAGATCATAGGGTGGACCCATTCCCAGTTTTCTAAGGACTCTCCACACTGATTTCCATAGTGAATGGACTAGTTTGCAATCCAACAACAATGTAGAAGAGTGCCTATTTCCTCTTAGCTTCACCAACATTTATTGTTATTTGACTTCTTGAGGGTTGCCATTCTGATTGGGATTAGATGGGATTTCAGTGTAGTTTTTATTTGCATCTTTCTGGTTGTTAATGATGTTTACATTTTTTTCAAGTATCTATGGGCCATTTGTAGTTCCTCTCTTGTGAAATATCTATCCAATTCAGTTTCCCATTTCTGTATTGAGTTATTTGTTTTTCTAGTGTAAAAATGTTTAAGTTCTTTTTATATTCTAGATATTAGACTTCTGTCAGAGGGATAGCTGTAGGCTTTTTCTTTAGACTCTTGATGATTTCCCTTGATGAATAGAAACTTTTTAGTTTGATACCATCCCACTTATTAATTCTTGTTTTAATTTTCTGAGCTTTGAGGGGCTTGTTGAGGAAGTTTCTACCTGTTGGAGTGTTTACCCTATACCCTCCTCTAACAGCTTCATAGACTATGGTCTAATTTCCAGGTCTTTGACTCATCTCAATTTGATTTCTGTGTAGGGTGAGAGGTAAGTATTTAGTTCTATTTTCTTACAAGTGGATAGCCAGTTTTTCTAGGACTCTTTATTGAAAAGGCTATCTTTTCTCTAGTGTATGCATTTGGCCCCTTTGCTGAAGATCAGTTGACTGTAAGTGTGTGGATTAGTTTCTCTATCTTCTGTTCCATTGTTATGTGTGCCTATTTGGGAGCTATAATCATGCTGTTTCTTTAAATATTTTTATTGGTGCATTGTAGTCATACATCTTAATGGGATAAAAGACTTGTGGAGAGATACATGCACACATCATCCAATTAGCCTATACCCAACCTCCCCCAAATCCCTCCCCATGTCCCCTTCCCACTCTTGGCTTAGTGATTGACTTTGATATGTTTGTTTAAGTACTTTATGTGCTTTTTTTTGGTGGTACTGAGGGTGGAACCCAGAGGCTTTCTACCTCCAAGATATACTCCCAGAACTATTTTCTAGTTTATTTGGAAACAGGGTCTCACTAAGTTCCTGAGAACCTCACTAAGTAGCTGAGGCTGGCTTCGAACCTGTGCGATCCTCCTGTCTCAGCCTCCCAAGCGCAGGGATTACAAGAGTGCGCCACCACGCCCGGCTTACATTTTGTGCTTTAGAGAGTTTCCCTCTCCCCCCCTCATTTCCTAAGCTAGGTCATCTTATTTGCTCCTCTATAGGATCTCCTTCTTCATCTAGAGTTCCTCCTGTTACCCATTTCTCCCTAGCTTTCACATATTAGGAAAAGCATCCAATTTCTTATTTTTTGTGACTGACTAAACTCACTTATCATAATGTCCTCCAGTTCCATCCATTTCCCTGTAAATGATGTAATTGTGTTTTTGTTTATGGCTGGGTAAAATTCCACTGTGTACATATCCCACAGTTTTGTAATCCACTCATCTGTTGATGGACATCTTGGCTGCTTCCATGGTTTGGCAATGGTGACTTGTGTAGCTGTGAACATAGATATGCATGCATTAGTTTGGTAGTTTGGTTTCCGTTCTTTTAGGTAGATACCCAGAAGTGGTATTGCTGGATTAAATGAAGTTCATTCCCATTCTTCTGAGGATCTTTCATACCGTTTTCCAAAGTGGTTGCACTAATTCTCAATCCCATCAACAGTGTTTAAGTTCTTACTTCTCCACATCCTCACCAGCATTCATTGCTGTTTGTGTTTTGAATGATTGCCATTCTAGTTAGAGTTAAGTGAAATCTCAGGGTATTTTTGATTTGTATCTCTCTGATTGCCAATGATGTTGCACATTTTATCATGCATTTATTGGCCATTTGAATTTTTTCATGTAGTTTCTATTTAATTCACTTGGCCTTTTTTTTATTGGGTTGTTTTCTTAGTACTGAGTTTCTTGAGTTCTCTGTATATTCTAGATATTAGTCCTCTATCAGAGGAGTAGGTGGCAAAAATATCCCATTTTGTTGACTCTTGATTGAGGTTCTTGACAGTTTCCTTTGCTGTACAGAAGCTCTTCAGTTTCATGCAATCGTGTGTATTGATTCGCCTTTTAGTTTCTTGTGCCTTTGGGGTTTTTATCTGTGCCTTTGTGTTGCAGTGTTGGACCTATGACCTCTTCAAGGAGCCTCAAAATCTCTGGTCTAATTTTCAAGTCTTTGGTCCATCTCGAATTGACTCTTGTGCAGGGCGAGAAAGTGGGATTTATTTCCATTTTTCTGCATGTGGTGAACTAGTTTTGCCAACACCATTTTTTGAATAGGCTATTTTTTTTTCCAGTGTGTTTTTGGCCCCTTTGTCAAAAATCAATTGGCTGTGTGTGGATTTGTTTCTGAGTCTTCTATTCTGCTCCATTGTTCTATGTATCTGTTTTTGTGCCAGTACCATGCTGTTTTTATTACTTTGGTTTGTAGTGTAGTTTAAAGTCAGGTATTGTGATTTTTCCTGCATGGTTTTTGTTACTGAGAACTACTTTGGCTATTCTTGGTTTTTTGTTGTTCCAAATGAAGATAAGGACTTTTTTTCTATGTCTGTGAAAAATGATCTTGGTAATTTAATGGGCATTGCATTGAATCTGTAGATCACTTTTGGAAGTATGGCCATTTTGATTATATTTATTCTGCCTATCCATAAGCATGGAAGATCTTTCCATCTTCTAAGGTCTTCTTTGATTTTTCTTTTCAATGTTTTATAATTTTCTTTGTAGAGGTCTTTTACCTCATTGGTTATATTTATTTCTAAATATTTTAGATTTTAGTGGGAAATACTGAGTGGAAGTGTTTTCTGAATTTCTTTTTAAGTGGATTTATGGTTGGTGTACAGAAAAGCTTCTGATTTTTTTAAGATTGATTTTGTATCCAGACACTGCTGAATTTGTTCATCAGTTCTATAAAACTTTTGGTTGAGTTTGTTGGGTCTTCTATGTATAGTATCATGTCATCTGCAAATAGTAAAAGTTTGAGTTCTTCTTTTCCTATTTGTACTCCTTTGATTTCCTTTTCTTGCCTTATTGCTCTGGCTAGAGTCTGATGTACTATATTGAAGAGAGTGCTGATAATGGACATCCTTATCTTGTTCTTGCTTTTAGGGGAAATTCTTGAAGGTTTTCCCCATTTAATATGATGTTGGCTGTGGGCTTATTATAGATTGCCTTTATGATGTTGAGATATATTCTTTCTATTCCAATTCTCTACAGTGCTTTTTATCATAAATGGATGTTGGACTTTATCAAATGCATTTGAGCGTCTATTGAAATGATCATGTGATTTTTGTCTTTGGTTCTACTTATATGATGAATTACAAAGACTGATTTTCGTATGTTGAACCAGCCTTGCATCCCTGAGATGAACCCTACCTGGTCATGATGAATGATTTTCTTGATGTGGTTTTGAATGCATGTTGCTAGTATTTTGTTTAGCATTATCATGCTATTTTATTACTATAACTATGTACTATAATTTGAAGTCAGGAATTGTGATTCCTCCTGCATAGTTCTTGTTACTGAGAACTAACTGCTTTGGCTATTCTGGGTCTTTTTCCATATGAAGTTTATGGGATTGCATTGATTCTGTAGATCAGTTTTGGTAGAATGGCCATTTTGATGATATTTATTCTGCCTATCCAAGAGCAAGGAAGATCTGTCAATCTTCCAAGGTCGTCTTCAATTTCTTTCTTTAACGTTTTATAATTTTCATTATAGAGGTCATTCATTGGTTAACTTTATTCCTAGGTATTTTATTGGATTTGAGGTTCTTGTGAATGGGATTGTTTTCTGTATTTCTTTCTCTATAAATTTATGGTTGGCAAATAGAAAACCTACTGCTTTTTTTAAGTTGATTTTGTATCCCACTACTTTGCTGTATTGGTTAATCAGCTCTAGTAATATTTTGATTGAGTTTTTTGGTAGTCTTATCTTTTAGAAGATGATTTCAAATCCCATATTGTTTAGCAGAGCTATAAAATTCTCTTTTCTCTTTCTTTCTTTATCTCAAGATAAATATCAGATAATAAGATAGAGGTTATTCATCAACCTCCAAGATAATAGCTTCACTACTGTGTTTTATAAATTGTGATTCAATTTGGTGTTAAGATTTCATTTGGTGTGATGGGTGTGGAGAAATGGGGGTCCTTCAAATATAAAGTTTAAAAACCATTGTTTTTTTATTTTTTGCGGGTCTGGGAATGGAACCCAGGGGCATTCGATATCTGAGCCACCCCCCCTCCTATTTTTTATTCTTTGTTTTGAAATAGGGTCTCACTAAGTTGCAGAGGGCCTCACTCAGTAGGTGAGGCTATCTTTGAACCACAGTTCTCCAGTCTCAGCCTCCCCAATGCTGGGAGTACAAGCATGTGCCACCATGGCCAGCTTAAAAACCATTAATTTTTTTAATAAG
This sequence comes from Muscardinus avellanarius, assembly GCF_963383645.1. Taxonomy (NCBI): domain Eukaryota; kingdom Metazoa; phylum Chordata; class Mammalia; order Rodentia; family Gliridae; genus Muscardinus; species Muscardinus avellanarius. The sequence continues at coordinate 1,060,515 of NC_137805.1, read as the reverse complement.
CCTTTTCTGTGCCTGACTGATATCACTTAACATAATGTTCTCCAGGTCTTTCCATCTTCTTGTGAATGACATGATTTTCTTCTTCTTTATAGCTGAGTAAACTTCCATTGTGTGTATTTCCCATAATTTTGCAATCCATTCATCTGTTGATGGAGACCTAGGTTGGTTTCCTATTTTAGCTATTATGAATTGTGCTGCTATGTACATGGGTATGCATGTGTTTCTGTAGTCCTCTGATTTCAACCCCTTTGGACAAATACCCAAGAGTGGTATAGCTGGATCATATGGTGGATCCATTCCCAGTTTTCTAAGGAATCTCCACACTGATCTCTATAGCATCTAAACTAGTTCACACTCCCACCAACAGTGTAAAAGAGTTTCTCTTTCCCACATCTTCATCAGCATTTGTTGTTATTTGATTTCTTTATGCTTGCCACTCTGATTGGGGTTAGATGGAATCTCAGCGTAGTTTTGATTTGCATCTCTCTGATGGCTAATGATGTTGACATATGTTTTCTCTAATATGCCAAACTAGAGAATATTAGAAATAGCAGTGGGACTCCAGATAATGGAGAAGAAACCTCAGCAAAACTAGAATGGAAGGATAAAAGAGGAAGAAGGCTGAGGTTGATTAATGGAGGAGCTACATCCAAATATGTGTAGAAGTATGAATATAGCATGGCTCACCTGGACACTCATTGTTGGGAGGGGTGGTAAAGGAAATGGCAGGGGGGGGAGGGCACAAAAGAAATTAAAGAAAAGAAACAAAATAAATAAATAAATAATCCCTATTCTTGGTCCTAAAACAAGTGACTTAGGTTAACTTCTTGAATTTTTCATCTTGTTAAAATTAATTTTGACCTGTCCAAATTTTACTGGATCCTGACTCATTCTCTTTCCATTTTTCCTGTTATTTATTATTTTGATCAACATCAATATCCCCTGACAGTTATTTTTTAAAAGCTTGAATGGACAAAAAAAATTACAAAACTGAAAACCTTTTGTCCATAATTAAGTTTATAAAGATAGACACTGCCAGGTGTAGTGGTGCATGTTTATAATCCCCGTGCTTGGGAGGCTGAGACAGGAGGATCACGCAGATTCGAAGCCAGCTTAATTGGCTTAAGAGACCCTGTTTCCAAATAAAAATATAAAAATAGGTCTGGGACTATTGCATAGACTCTCAATTAATTCTTCACTGATCCTTCTGCATGACCCAACACTATAAAAATGTAGTGCCAATTATGATAGTGTTTTTTATAATGTATTATGTTGGAATCCTTAAGTTTTCTACCAGAATGTTGTAATTAATAAAAATATTAGAATAAGCTAGGTTATGCTACAGAAGCAAATTTGGCCCTAAATCCCAATGGCTTAACATAAAAATGCTTCCTTCTCACTGGTGCTATACTGTGGTTAACATAATCTTTCAGCAGCTGATGATAATGAAGGTTCTGCCATCTTGACAGGCCATTATTCTACCAAATGGCTTCTGGGCAGTAGAAGCCTGAAGAACTCACCCAACTCAGAAATGCCTTAGCTTAGAGACAGCACATATCACTCTCCTCCAATTTGCCACAAATAGGCAATATAAAGGGGATGAAAAGTGTAGCTCTTCCTTATGCTCATAAAGAAGAGACAAACAATATTGGAAGTAGGAGAAGATTCTTACACAGTGCTTCCTTTTTTATTAAAAAATAAAACTATGAATAAAAGTATGTCCTGTTCCTGTGGGTGACTTTTTGGGCGATTAAGACTTTCCCTTAAGTTCAACACTCTGTTTTAAATTATACTGGCAACAAACACTGCAGGCTCTGTCTAATGGAAAAGTCTAGGGCATGGGGCTCAATGTGGCACTTGTACTTTCCTAAGATGGTTAGAACAATCTATCTAATTGCAGGTGACTCTTCATCCCTCCTTTATCAAAAGTAGAACCCATTTTTCCACTCGAAATCTCTGTGACTTTTTCTAGAGGGCACTGTGATGGTTTAATGCTGTGCTAATTTTAGGTAGAACCCTCAGCTGACTCCACAGTTTCTACCTCTCACTCTTAGAAGTCATCTGCCCTGTAGAGAGTGTGACCAACCTGAGAACACCATGCTGCAAGCAGGCTAAGCCAGGTAGAGAGGTTGATAAGCCACACCGGGAGAGAGGCCAGGGAGCACAGAGATACCAGGCCAGTGAGTGAAGACGCCATCTTGAAGGAGGATCTTTTAGCTCCAGTGACTCCAACTGCTGCTACCTGAAGTCAGATCACCCAGTCACCTCCCTTCTGAATCCCTGACCCAAATAAGACGGGGTTGCTTCAAGCCACTGACTTTTGGCATAGTTAATTAAATACAGCAACAGGTAACAATACAAATAGATTTTCCTACCTGTTCAGGTGGAGTTGAATGGTGGAGAGTAAATTCTTAGCACAGACCATGGCAAAGCAGGCTGATGGAGGAAGCTCAAAGATACTGCATTCCAGCTCCCCACGGCAGATCTGCACTGTTTTTAAGTTGGTTTCTTTATTTCTTTGACTATTATTGTTCCCCTTTGTTATTTATATTTTGTGTGTGAACTTGGTTTAGTTTTATAGTTCTATAAAAACTATAAACATTAGGAGTTGCTATAGGTCAAATATTGACTTTCCCAAAAGGCTCACATGTTACAGGCCTGTTTCCCAGGGTGGCACTATTGGAAGTGGTGGAGTGTTCAGGTGAAGCCTTATGGAAGGTTTCTAGAACATTGGGAAAGTACCCTTGAAAGGGAGAGTGGCCTTCCTCTTCCTTTCTTGCTTCTGTGTGTGTGTGTGTGTGTGTGTGTGTGTGTGTGTGTGTGTGTGTATTTTGAAATGGAACCCAGGGACATTTGACTTCTGAGCTACATCCCCTGCCCTATTTTTTTTTAATTCTTTATTTTGAGACAGGGTCTCACTAAGTTGCAGAGGACCTCACTAAGTAGCTGAGGCTGTCCATGAACTGCGATCCTACGGTCTCAGCTTCCAGAATTCTGGGATTACAAGAATAAGCCACCATGCCCAGCTCTTTCTTTGTTTCTTGGCTCATGATATAAGTGATTTTGTGCCACTACATGCTCCTACCATGATGCACTAACTCATCACAAGCCCTAAATTGACTGTGAAATGGAACCTCCAAAACTGTGGGCCTAAAAGAACCTTGTCTCTTTGTAAGTGAAAATTTCTCAGGTCTTGTGTTGTACTGGAGAACTGGTCAACACAGGAGTTGTTGCCAAATTTTATTTTGTACATATTTTAAATAATATATAATAGTGAGAAACCAATGAAAAATAATTTCCCCTACAAAGGAGCCCATTCCTTACTCGAGTTTAAGAAATCAAGACATTTTAAAATAATCTAAAAGAAGTAGGCTTTGCAAAAACATGTGAACTTTGGTCTGAAACAAACTCAGTGAGTTCCTGGTAGTACAAGGATGGTAGCAGGTACTGCATGAAGGATAGCATGCAGAGTAGAAGAAGTAGAGGATAGAATTTGGAGCAGTGAGTTATTTTTTAAATTTCTTAGTCTTTGTTATTTGGTTTGGTTTGGTTTGATTTGGTACTGGTGATTGAACCCAGGGCCATTTTACCTCTAGACTACATCCTCAGCCCTATTTTTTTTTCAAGACTGCATCTTCCTAAGTTTGCTGAGACTGGCCTGGAACCTGTGATCCTCCTGTCTCAGCCTCCCAAGTCATGGGCTTACAGGAATGCACCACCATGCCCAGCACCACTTAGCTTTTATGGCCCTTTATGACCCCATTTGTGAGTTGATAAATGATATGGGCTGTTCTTATTTCATGGGGTTACTGTGACCATCAAATAAAATGGAGAGTGCACACTGTGAAGTCCTACTAATGCTCACAGAGAAATCCAGGGCCCTGTTTTAAATGGTGTGCTGACAAATCTAAAAATAGATCACAACTGTGTGGGAACTGAGTTTAAAAGAACCTCATACAAATTATTTTTTAATTCAAATAACAAATTACATGGGATTTAAATCTTCTTTGAAGTGGAGAGGAAACTTGCAGTCTGCTGGGCTTTCTCACATACCGTGATCTTGGGTTGGGGTAGATTTAGAGCTTGCTTGCCTCTCTCTAAATTTCTGTAACCTCCTACTCTCTCTTCAGAGTGTAAACTCCTAGCCAAGACTATGAACTTTGGGTAAATTTGTATTGGGGGGTACTTGGGAGAATGCTCTCCCTTTGTGTTACACATCCCCAGCCTATTTTTTAAATTTTGAAACAGGGTATTGCTAAGTTGCTGAGGCTGGCCTTTAACCTGCAATCTGTCTCAGCCTCTCAAGTACAGGCTTGCACCACCATGCCTGGTGATAAATTTTGATTTTAATCTCAGGTATATCATTCCACTTTTCAATTATTTGACTTTTCATAGAACTGCATGTAAGATATGGCTAATAAGAGTAGCACTTCTCTCCTTCAACAGTTTTACACGTGTGTCTCAGTAAACTGCTCACTGTGTAATCCAAACAATTGGCCACACAATTTAGAGGAAAGGAGATGTATTTGTTCGCAGTTTTTGCATATTTCAGGTTTAGCCCATTTGAGACTGGGGTCCGTGGGCCTCAGGGCATAGCCACAGTGGTGGGAAGCAGAGAGAGAGAGAGAGAGAGAGAGAGAGAGAGAGAGAGAGAGAGAGAGAGAGAGAGAGCAAGGGCTCTTCTCTCACATTATAGAGGCCTGAAGCAAGAGGTCATGCAAAGAAGTCCAAAGACAAAATCACCGTCCCATAGGAACCCAGCTTCTCCAGCCACACTCCACCTGCCTAGGTTACCATCCAAGTGAATACACTCCATTATATATACATACACATATGTGTGTATGTGTGTGTGTGTATGCACATCTTTTACCACAGGATTGTCTTTGAACCCTTCAGTTCCTCTCTCCTCCCCAAAAGAAATCAGTTGTCAGCTTCCTGTGTGGGTTTCAGACATTTTATTACATATCAACTTGGATATATGCAAGGAGATATATGGAAGGAGAGAGATTGTGTGTGTGTATGTGTACCCAAAAAATTAAGCAAAATTGAATGATGTTGTATTTTCTTTCTTTCTTTCTTCCTTTCTTTCTTTCTTTCTTTCTTTCTTTCTTCCTTTCCTTCTTTCTTTCTTTCTTTTCTGTAATTATACATCATGGTGAAGTTCAGAATGATAGAGATGTACATGCACATAGCCCTAGGTGAACCTTCCTCAGCTCTCACCCTTACCCTCCCTGTGCAGGACATTGGGGTTGGCATTCATAAATGTGTGTGTGTATCATGACCATTAGAGTGTTTCCTTCATCAGGTTTCCCTTCCTTAGGTCCCCTTCATCACTCCATGAGGGTTTCTTCTTCTTTATCTAGAGTTTCATCTGTATCTCAATTTTTTCCTAGTTTCCACCTATGAGGGAAGACATCTGATCTTTCACTTTTTGTGACTAATTAATCTCACTTAGCATAATATTCTCCAGTTCCATACATTTCCCTGCAAATGACATAGTTTTGTTCTTTCTTATGACTGAGTTCCATTGTGTATATACTATTTTTCAAAATATTTTTCTATTTAATAGTATCTCTTAGACAACTTGACTTATAAGTACACATACATTGGAGTTTTTTCCAATGAATTATTGCATAGTGTTTCAAACTAGATGCATGTTGCTTATTGAACTACTATTCACCTTTTTTTTTTTTTTTTTTTTTGGTGGTGGTACTGGGGATGGAACCCTTCTATGTCTGGGCTACACTCCGCCTCCCAAGCACAGGGATTACAAGTGTGTGCCACCACGCCCAGCTACTATTCACCTTTTGATGAAACATTAAGTGGTTTCAAGATTTGACTTCATAAATAACATTTCATGACTCTCCATACATGTAATTGTTTCTTTAGGTTAGCCACCACAAATCACCACAAATGGACTTTATAAGGGCAAAGTTGTGCTTTGGTCCTGGACTGGTCATTATACTTTATCCCCAAATGATGCCACACATACATTAGATATGGGCCCTTTGTGTTTCTGAAAGTGTGGCAGGAGTCTCCTCCTCATCCTCAGAGTCACCTGGAGGAGGATTAGTAGTGCCCTTACTAGTTATGCTTGTCCCATATAATTTCATCCCTCCTGGGTATAAACTCATGAGGTATTGAAACATTTGATAATCTGGTGCTTCTAGTACCAACAGTCACTTACATGCTAAGACCAGCAGACTAGATGTGGCACCTTGTCATAGCACTCACTGGTATGTGGCGATGACTTCTGATAGTCATAGGGGACCCATGCCACATACCGGGCCATACATAATAAGGAAAATTCATCAGCATTTATTAGATCCACTTAAGAAAAATAAAAGATTTTCCATTAATTCCTCCAGTCAGAAAGTGATAATTAGCCTGTTTATGGACTTTTAAGATAATAATGACACCTAACTAATTAATTGTCAAGCTCCATGTCCCAGTAGGGCTTCTAGCCAACCAAATAAGTGTATTTGAAAGGAAAATGTGGTAGGTAACAGTTTAAAGACTCTATGTGTGCTCCAAAAATATTTGATTTTCTTTCCAGTAGTCTCACTGGATATTCCTCTCAGCCCACTACACTTTCATCTGCCCAGCAGGTCTTAGAAATGATAAGACAACACCTTATCATTGGAACCTTATCATGGAACCAAATCTAATCTCCTGCCATCTTTACCTTCTCCTTCATTTCCTTGGAGACATCTTCCATCTCCCTCTTGAAAGAAAATCTTTTTACTTGAATGTTTAGTCACCCATGTGAGGTTTACCATCAAGACTCTCCCCCTGTGGGTTCAAACTCCTTCTCAGAGAGCTTACTGCCCATGTTAACCTCCTTCCAAGACAACCTCTTTGTCCTCCCAACTGGGCAATGGAATTAGACTTCTCCCTTATCTGAAATGACCCTCCACATAATATCAGCCCTCCTGGAACACCCTTCTTATCTGAACAAGACTTCTCCCCAACCTGAATGAATAGAGAAGTCCCGAAGAAAAGCCAAGGAACTTTCTAGTGCAGTGTTCCTGTTCCCTTGGGGCACACCTCATATAAACTAAATACTCAATTTGGCTACTTTATAAATACAACTATTTTCACCACTTGCTGTTCCCATGGTGATGTTGAAACTGTCCAGAGTACCTCTTACCTGGCTATTTCACCAGTTTAGGGCAACCATATATAAATGTTTCTCTGTATTCTAATTAATCTTCCCAATTCACATGAAAAGCTGGTATGGCCTCACATTTATGGCCAGTCTTTTATTATTCATCATCAACCCTCCATATCTATGAGCTCCACATCCACAAATTCAACCAACCACAAATTGAAATGTTCAGAAAAAAGTTTCATCTGTACTAATCAGGTACAGATTTTCCCCTTGTTTTTTACTGTTGTTGTTGTTGTGATGATGATGATGATGATGATGATGATGATGATGATGATGATGTGGTACTGGGATTGAACCCAGGTGCATTCTACCTTTGAGCTATACCCTCCAGCCCTATTTTTTATTCTTTAATTATTGTATTTTATTTATTTTTGTATGTGGCTCTGGGAATGGAACCCAGAGGCATTCAACTTCCGAGCTACAACTCCTGCCCTATTTTTTATTCTTTATTTTGAAACAGGGTTTCACTAAGTTACAAAGTGCCTCCCTAAGTAGCTGAGGCTGTCCATGAACTGGGATCCTCTGGTCTCAGCCTCCCAAATGCTGGGATTACAAGCGTGCGCCACCATGCCTGGCTTTATTCTTTATTTTTGAAACAGAGTCTCACTAAGTTGTGGAGGGCCTCAGTAAGTAGCTGAGGCTGGCCGTGAACCCACAATCCTCCTGTCTCAGTCTCCCAAATACTGGGATTAGAAGTGTGCACCACCATACCTGGCTCCCTTGTTATTATTATCTAAACAACAGAATATAGAAATTATTTACACAGAAACAACATTGTGTTATACATGACAAGTAATTTGGAGATGATTGAAAATATATGGGAGCATATGCATAAATTAAATATGAATAATACCTCATTTTATATAAGAGACTTGAGTACCTGCCAATGTGAATGTTTATACTGGATTCTGGAACCAAAGTCCATGGATTGCAAGAAATGACTGTGCTCATGTTTATGTTGCTGCTTCCTGTCTGTCCTTTGATTCCCTAGGAATTCTTGGTCTCGTGCAGCAAGTAGAAGCGTGATTGCCTTTTCTTGGAGGAACAGGACTGCCTCTAAACTCTGCTCATGGCCTTACCATTCTCTCCTAATCCCCTGCTCACTGCTTCTTCCTATGGACAAAGGCCTTCTTTAGGAATGGCAGGGAAGCTGTGACCTCACCAGAATATTTCTAGTATGATGATCCAATAAGCTACTTGGCTAATTACGTTCAGAAAACACCATCTCCCTACATTATTCTTAAGTTTCCAGGCTCTCAGTACCATGAACACAATGCACAGCAGTTCTGTCTTGGCCCTCCACTGAGGAGACTCCTGTCTTTAAATGAAGTTAAGGATGGATATATGTAGATACAGATGTTTTAAGGATTCAAACTCATACAGATATAGAGACAGACATAGATTTATATTCTTAGCTTCATGGAAAAACAAGAGTCTCTTCAGTAGATAGCTTTATCTCTTTATATTTATATGTATATATTAGGATATATATATTATGTATATCTATAGAGATAGATGATAGAAGATAGATAGGTAGGTAGATAGATAGACAGATGCCATTCTATAATATCGAAGGATTTGGAGGAGTTAGAGGAGGCAGAAAGTAACTCCCAGACTACCATTTGTTTGATTCCTACATAACCTTAAGTAAAAACGCCCGTGTCTTTCATTGGCTGTGTTTACTTTTAAACCCAATAGTGCCTTTAGTCTATGGAGTATTCTTTTCAAAGACTTACTTAAGAAAAGACAGGGAAGTGCCCTTTGCTGTATCAAATGCAGATGAGTTCGTGTAACACCTCCTCAGGTAAAAGGAGCATCTCCAAATGAGACCTGGAGAGCAACCACATTAACTAAAGAGCATCTCCAAATGAGACCTAGAGAGCAAGCACATTAACTAAAGGAAAGGTATTTTGTTTTGTTTTGTTTTTTTCTAAGAAGTGCTAATGGACAAGAGAAAGAGGCTCATTAGTGGTAATATTTCCTCGGAAAGGGCATGCATGCTATGAATAAAAGTGTGCCAGGCTTTTCTTTTTTCTTTAATAAATTGAGACCTTTTGTCTTTTTTCATATTAATAATACAGGCTGGAGAGAACAAGTCAGAAGGTGTCTCATAGATAAGTAACTATGATTTGAAGATTATTCAATCACTGGTTTCTTATTTCTATCTCTTCTGGGAAGGATTATTCTTCATTGCTTATTTCCTCGCCCAAAGAATAGTTAGGACCAGGAGTCACTCTATGGAGTGAGATCTAAGTGGAAAGACTGGGGATCTCTTCAGGGAGTACACTTAAGTGTGGTGACTCATTAGCCCATTTAACTGAAAGACTGATTTTCAAGATACCTTCTACAGGCCCCACCCAATGAAGCGACTGAACAGGAGCACTCTGATTTTGTTTTTGTAGTTCTAGGAATTGAACCCAGAAGTATTCTAACTGAGATACACCCTCAGTTTTTTTGTGGAATTTGTTTGTTTGTTTATTTTGTTTTGTGTTTGGAACAGTATATTTCTAAATGCTGAGGCTGGCCACAAACTTGCAATCCTCCTTTCTCAGTCTCTCAAGTACTAGTATGACAAGTGTGCACCACCTCCCCTGACTAGTCCCTGACCACTTTATTCAAGATAATACATTCAAGCAGGAAGGACAAAAAAAAAAAAAAAAAACATGCTACAAAAACACATGGAAGGAAAGATAGATAGACAAATAAATGACTGATGATAGAGATATGGACAGATATGTAGATATGTAAGCATGTAGATGAAGAGATTAGAGGACAGATGTGTTGCACTCAGTTGTTCCAGCTGGCCCTCAGCACCCAGGAGGGACTGTTTCCAGGACACCCACCACCAAGGAGATCATGTCAGTCAGTTTTCATCAATGTGAAATAACTAAAAGAAAAGTTTATTTTAACTCATTATTTCAGAGGGTTTAGACCATGGTTGGCTGATGCTAAAAAAAAAACATCATGGTAGAAGGACATGGTGGAGGAAGGTTGTTCAACTTATGGCAGACAGGAAGAAGAGAGAGGGAGAGAGGAAAAGGGAGAGGGAGAAAGAAAGAGAAGGAGGGAAAGGGGGAGAGAGAGAAAAAGGGAAAGAGAGGTAAAGGGAGAGGGAGAGAGAGGGAGGAAGAAAGAGAGGGAGAGGGAAATGGAGAGGGAGAGAGAGAAGAGAGAGAAGAGAGAGGACGCAAGACAGACAAGGAAGGGACAGGGACACGAGGGACAAGATAGTTCCCGAGGCCCCACTCACAGTGATCTACTTCCTTCTCCTCCCAGTATTTCAAGCAAATTATTAAACAATTTAAGGGATTGCTGGGCATGGTGGCACTCGCTTGTAATCCCTGCTTGGGAGGTGGAGACAGGAGGATCATGCAGGTTGGAAGCCAGCCTCTCTGGCTTAAGAGACCCTGTTTCCAAATAAAATATAAAATAGATCTGGGAGTGTAGCCTGGAGGTAGAAGGGTTCCATCCCCACTACCACCAAAAATACATACATACATACATACATACATACACAGACAATTTAAGGGATCAATTCACTGATGAGATTAGAATAGCTCTTATGATCTGATCATTTCCCTAAAGCTCCGCCTCTAGACATTGCTACACTGGGAATCAAACCTTCAACACATAAACTTTTGGGGGATAATCCAGATCCAGTACAAATATTCAAATCTCCTTATGCCCAGCTCCCTTGCACAAATGATGCAGTATTTGCATACAGCTTATCACAGCCTTCTACACACTTTAAATCATCCAAGGCAAATGGAAATACCAATGTAAATGTTACCATTGTTGGACAAGATTGTTTAGGGAATGATGTCTAGGAAAAAAATTCTGTACATGTTCAGTAAAGATGCAATTTTTAAAAAGTAATATTTTCCATCTGTGGTTGGTTGAATCTATGGATGAAAATCTGAATATGGAAGACAAACTATCTTCACACACGGGGGCATGAGAAGTGAGTTAGAATCCTTAAGATTTTAAGGAGACATAGAGTGATACTTAGGATTTGCATGATAGTTGAGATCCCACTTGAAACACATATTGCTGCGCTCCAGCATGGAGTTACACAAAGCCTCAGACTCTTCATAAGACATGAGGCAGCTCAGCACATACAGAGACAGCTGGACCAAGGGCAACCCGAGGCTGGGCTTCCACACATCCCACATCTACGTGCTGGGGACTTAGATGTGGACAAATGAGCACTTACAAGACTGCTGAGACCGGTTCTGGTTTCTAAGTGTTTCCCTCTCCATCCAGAATCTGACTACTGTATGGCTCCCAGGGTAACCATTTTTTTAAAAGTACTTAAAGTTTCACTTTCTGGGATTAAAAAACACACCAGTAATCCTGACATACCAGGGTAAGAAGCAGGAAAACATTCAGCCTTAGGTGCTGGCACTTCAGCTTCCACCCAAATTAAGCCAGGAGCCTCGCCTAGCCCCAGTCAGCTGGAGCAGAAATGATGCCTCTCTTGATGGGTACGGGCAAGCAAAACAAGCCTCCCGGAAATTTCCTGACATTGCTTAGATGACACAGTTTATCATGGCACATGTCATGGCTGGAATCCACATCTCCCATGTCTCATGTGTGTGACTCCAGACACATTCTCTATTGATATTTATATCTTTTACAGTAAACTGTAAAAGTAATCCATGTAACCCTGGTTCTCTGGAGCTTTTGTCAAATCAACTCCGCCCCTATCGTTGCCATCTCACAGGGTTTGGGAGTTTACACCTCTCTTCCATCCTCCTCTGCACTGTGTGAGATGGGGCAGAAAGGTGTGGCCAGCCCCTCAGGAGCTCTGTTCCCACTTAATGCAAAGACAGTTTGCAGGTCTAGCAGCCAGGAGGGAATCCCATCCAAATCTCCAGGCTTGCCCCATACACATGGCCTCTGATTACTTCTTAACTATTAGGGCTCACCTGCTGGTTAAGAAGTAATCTGGAACTTCCCAGATTACAGTAATCTGGAACTACCCCTCTTAGGGACTGTGATGCAGCATGCTGTTGGCCATGCCTTCCTTGCTGTATGTGAAAGCAGTTCCTGATTTCTCCCAGGCTGCACCCTTGCCACTACCGCTGCGATCGGCTTTTCTTGTGGAAGTCACCCATTGCTCCTCAGGTGTGTACAGACTGCCAGCCTCTCCACAGTTCTTAAGGACCCTGTGTTTTAAGCTCCTTCTGCAGACAGGGTGGCCCCAGGAGAGCAAGAGCTTCAAACCGAAGCTCCAAGGAAGTGTCAAAACTCGTGCAAATCCTGGATTGGCTCTATCCCGGGCAGTCGCAATCCATCACAACTCTTAAGGAATCAAGAGTGGAATCTTCCTCTAGATCTATAAATTTGGCCACAACCAACTTCATCCATGATTCGGCACATCGTAGCTCCCCTTGGGGGGGGAGGGGGGGCAATACTAATAGCCTAAGGGGACACCTGAAAAAAATGCTTCCTATCAAACTCCCCGGGAACTGCTGCTAATATTCCAGATTACCATAACTATAGCTTTGCCTTCCGTGTTTTCAGCTAAATTGCATTTTATGTGAATTTTAATTGATGGAAAATATAATTTTCAAAGCCTGCATACATAAAAGGCAAAGGTGGTCAGGACAATCTTCCAAATATTGTGTCAGAAAATAAAGTCTTACAGTCATTATTGTGCTGTTTTTATTTTCTCCAAAGCGAACAAGCTTTTGATAATAAAGGGTTATCCTGAAGCTCCAATGCCCTCCCCCCAAAATGGCAGTAAAAGAACTTACTATTTAATACATGTGACTTCTTGGAAATCATCTGAAATAAAAACAAGCCAGAATCAGCATATTAGTGTCTAACAAAACCCAGATGTCTCTTGAATAAAAGGTTAATCAAATGTTAATGCTACATGAAAGAGTTTAAAAGGCAGGAGGAAGAATTTTGGAGATAAATGAGGAAATTGGATGCAGCCTCCATATGACTTGGGAGAGCCAGCTTTATGTGCAGAATTTTTTTTTAAGGAAATTAACCTTTTCTTTAGTGCTAGAAGGTGTCAGATGCTTTATAAGAAAGATACTAAATATCATTACAGGAGCTTAAGCTTCAAATAAAAAGCAAACCACTAAGATGTGCTTGGAGGGAAAAAAATATAGTAGTTGCTGTATTACCCTTTGGTCATATTTTGGTAGACATTTATATATTAATCCTGGAGTTGTCAGGAATTCAATAAGAATTTGCAATGTTTTTAAGCCAGCTTCTTTGCTTCACAAACCATAGAACAGTCCAGGCATCATTCCCTAGCACCCTTCATCCTTGACTCTACCTTGAAGAAAGGGATTGTGCTCACAGCCTGTCTTATTCAAGGTTCTCCTGGGAAACTGATCGATAGGGTGGAAAGAGTGATCCTAAGGAACCAGCTTATGTGGTGTGGGTGCTGGCAAGTTTGAAGTCTGCAGGACAGGCTGGATATGCCAGCAAGAATTAAGGCTGCAGCTTGTGTTCTAACACATGTTAGAAGCTGAATTTCCTCCTCCTCTTAGAACCTCATTCTTTTCTCCTAATGCCACAAACTGGATGAGAATCAATCACCCATATTATGAGGGTAATCTATTCTACTCAAGTCTGCTAATTTAAATATTAATCACATCTAAAAAACACCTTCAAAGCCAGGCGTGGTGGCGCACACTTGTAATCCCAGTATTTGGAAGGCTGAGACAGGAGGATCACGGTTCGTGGACAGCCTCAGTGACTTAGTAAGGCCCTTCCCAACTTAGTTAGACCTTGTTTCAAAATAAAGAATAAAAAATAGGACTGGGGGTGTAACTCAGAGGTAGAATGCCCCTGGGTTCCATCCCCAGACCCACAAAAAAGAAAGAAAGAAAGAAAGAAAGAAAGAAAGAAAGAAAGAAAGAAAGAAAGAAAGAAAGAAAGAAGAAAAAATAAAAGAGAGAAAGAAAGACCTTCAGGCCAACAGCTAAACTGTTGATGAAATATCTGGGCACCTTGGCATCACATGATCCAGAGGGCAAAGCAAGGAAATCAGCAAGCACTGATGGGCAGAAGTGCTGGGGAGGGCTGTGGAGAGGGTGAGGAAGAATATATCAGAGCAAAAATAAAATAAGTACTTGTCAATACTTTTCCGTAAGGACCTGGGTTGTGTGTGTGTGTGTGTGTGTGTGTGTGTGTGTGTGTGTGTGTGCACATACACATACACTGAAGTAAGGAGGGAACAACAGAGTCATAAAAAAATAAACAGTTCAAGGGAAGAAGTGTTTCTTCTTTCCTGCCCTGTATCATTTGTAACTTCAGCATAGGTTCAAATGTAGTCATACTTCTTGTTTTAAAATATATTTTTACTGAGCCGGGCATGGTGGCGCACGCTTGTAATCCTCACGCTTGGGAGGTAGAGACAGGAGGATCGTGCAGGTTCGAAGTCAGCCATGCTGGCTTAAGAGACTCTGTTTCCAAATTTTAAAAAAAGTATAAAAATTGGTCTGGGAGCGTAGTCCAGAGGTAGAAGGGTTTCCAGGAACCCCAGTACCACCAATATATATATATATATATATATATATTTTTTTTTTTTTTTTAACTGGAGCTAGGTTTACTCCTGTAATCCCAGTACTTGGAAAGCTGAAGCAGGAGGATTGCAGGTTCAAGACCAGCCTCAGCAACTTAGCTAGATTCTCAGCAACCAAGTAAGTCCCTATTTCAAAATAAAATGTTAAAAAAAGGGCTGGGGGTGTAGCTTGAAGGTTGAATGCCTCTGGGTTCAATCACCTGTAAAACACACACACATACACACACACACACACACACACACACACACAATATAGATGTAGATATGATAGATCAGATGATAGATGATAGATAAGGTGCATTGTAATTGTACATCAGAATGAGGTCCAGCGTGATAGAAACACAACGCACACAGTACTTGGTCTATTTTCCTCCAGACCCTACTCTGCTCCTTCCTCCTACCCATATATAACGTTGAAATTGGTATTGATCACTTCATATATGAACACAGCAATATCTGAACTACTTTCTTCTCTCTTTTTTTAACTCTCACCTCTTCCTCAAATCCCATTTCCTACTAGTATTGCCCTTATTTATCTGAAATCCTTTTGTTTTATAATTTCTCTCTAGCCTCTACTAATAAGAGAAAACATACAACTCTTTACTTCGAGGCTGGCTAATCTCACTTAGCATAATATTCCCTAGTTCCATTCATTTTCCTGCAGATTACACAGTTTTGTTCTTCTTTATAGCTAAGTAAAATTCCACTCTGTATATAGACTATGTTTTCTTTAGCCATTCATCTGTTGAAGCAGACCTAGGCTGGTTTCATAGTTTGGCTATTGTGATGTGTGCACCTATAAACACGGATATGCATCTATCACCATGGTATTCTGACTTCAATTTCCTTGGAGAGATTCCCCAAGAGTGGTCATATGGGTCATATTGTGACTCATTTACTTTTTAACCAGTGGCTTGAGCATCCCCAAAGGTTACTAGGAGGAAGGCCTCTTTTTCAAGAACGCTGGTGCTCTGGAGGCAGAACATAGGTGACACTGTCCTTTCTCAGCCTTGCACCAAGCCTGCAATTTCTTCCCACCTGACCCCTGGCCAAACAGCATCCCCCAAACCATCCTAGCAGGATGGGCAGGAGGAATTGTTAGCCTCCCTAGACCCTGGGCCTCCTCTTGTACCTGGCCTTAAGGCTTGTCTGCCTTTCTGCTCAAGGTGGCCTTACTTTGCAGGCACTTGTGCCCTGGTCTTACATGCAATGGACGAGCCTTCCAGTGGATCCTGAAAGAGTGACCTGACTGGGAATCTGCGTTTGGATGTTTTTCTTTCTTACCTGGAACACCCTGCCTTCCTCATGGAAAGTGACGTAGCTCCCACCCCACCCAAGGGCCAGCTCTGCAGTGTGGACCACACAGCCCTTTGCTCTTCCCTTTTTCAAGCCACCTGACCAAGTTGGGACCTGTCATGAGGCCAGCTTGGTCAGGTCCAGAAACAGAGTGTTCTGTTCTCTAAAAGTCCCTTCTTGATTCGGCACAAAGGCCCTCACCAGATACCAGTGCCATCCTCTTGGGATTCTCTGCCTCTGAAACCGTGAGCCAAATAAACTCTTATTTGCAAATTACCTGGTCTATTGTATTCTGTTATAGAAGCAGAATATGCTCCAGGCCCACTCTACCACCAATGGCTACAGTGACACAGTTCCTGCAGTACCAGGTGAATTGTGCCCTGCAAGGTCCATAGGTTTAAGTTCTAGCCCTCAGGTACTCGGAATAGGATTGTATTTGGAGACGGGCACTTAAAAGGACTAAGTTAAAATGAGGTCACAAGTGTGAGCCCTAATTCATTATGACTGGTGTCCTTGTAAGAAGAGAAAACAAAAACACAGAGACACCAGGGAGACCTTGTGAAGATGCAAGAAGAAACAATCATCCTCAAGCAGAAAGAAATGCCCCAAACATCCAGCCATGTTGACACCTCGGTCTCAAACTCTGGCCATCAGAACTGTTAGAAAATAAGTTCTACATTTTTCCTCATCTTAACTACATTTTCACCACATTATTTATCTTTATGTATTGATGCTTTGCAGTTATACATCTTAACAAAGTACAAGATGTTAGAGGTATACACGCACACATCACTTTAGCCCTTATCCAATTCCCAGCCCGTTCCCTCCCCCTCCCTCCTTCTCATGTTTGGCTTAGTGATTGATATGTTTGTGAATGTACATCATGTACATTAGGGAATTTCCCTCTTACCCCTCCCACCACCCCCAGTTAGACCTCCTTATTCATTCATCTATGGTTTCTCCTTCATCTAGAGTTCTTCCTATGACCCTTTTTCTCTCTAGCCTTTTAATATTAGGCAGAGAATCCCATGTTTTACTTTTTGTGACTAATCTCAGCATAATGTTCTTTACATCATTTCCCTGTAAATGACACAATTTTGCTGAGTAAAATTCCATTGTTTACATATCCCACAGTTTTGTAATCCATTCATCTGTTGATGGACATCTTGGCTGGTTCCATAGTTTGGCTATGGTGAATTGTGCAGCTATGAACATAGTTACACATGCATTAGTTTGGTAGTTTGGTTTCCATTCTTTCGGGTAGATACCCAGAAGTGGTATTGCTGGATCATATGGTGGGTTCGTTCCCATTCTTCTGAAGATCTTTCATGGTGTTTTCCTAAGTGGTTGCACTAATTTGTTTATTTTAGTTTTCTTTATAATGTGGTTTTCTAAAGCTGTGTTATTCCCTATTTTATGGCTATAGCATCACTTTTGAACAATTTCACGGATTTGGAACAATGGCCATTTCTAATTTCTTATACTTTTTGGTGCATTATGATTAAACTTCAGAATAAGAGCAAAAGTGATGCAAACATACATGTACACATCACTCAGTATGTTTTCCTTTGAATCCCATCTCACTTTCTCCTCTTTCCCTGTACATGCTGGTGAGATTGGTAGTGATTTTTTTTTTTTTTTTTTTTGCAGTACTGGGGATGGAACTCAGGGACATTCTACCTCCAAGCTACACCCCCAGCTCTATTTTTTTTATTCTTTAATTTGAAACAGTGTCTCACTGAGTTGCAGAGGGCCTCACTAAGTAGCTGAGGCTGTCCATGAACCTCAATCCTCCTGTCTCAGCCTCCCAAATGCTGGGATTACAAGCGTGCACCGCCACACATGGCTGGTAGTGATTTTTTTATACTAAATGAACTTTCAGGAACACTCTTGTAAATAAATTTTGGTATATACTTTTTAATACACTTCTGATTATTTACAGAAGAGTAATTTCTAGAAATAGGAGTGTTAATCGGTTTGCCCATTTTCTAGGTTTTAAGTACATTCTTATCAGCAGAGTATTATTATAATCTTTCATCTTCAGTTCAGCAGGCCAAAGAAAGCATCTTACTTAATCTGCTTAGTATGTGTTTGATTTTTAATGAAAGTAGACTTCCGCTTTGGGTTTCCCAGCCATTTTCCTCTCTTTGGGGATGAGAAGGCAATAACTGAGCCTGGCACACAGTAGGTCTTTAATCAGAGACAGATGAGCGACCAACTTTTTATGGCCTTGTCATCTTTTGGAGTTTTTGTCTTCTTTTTAAGGATTTTATGATCCCACTTTATAGGATGAACAGTAACCTTTTTCTAACATTTATTTGAATTTCAATAATCATGTGCATAATCACTGATTAACACCATGGGCCCCACCTGAGTTTAATTCTCCCTACCACCACAGAAGGAGAAGTGATCACCTATTCACAAGGAGAAAATCAAGTCTCCCAGAGGTTAAGAAACTTGCCCTAGATACTCTCAAGAAACAGCAGAGCCCAACTCTGTAATGCCATAAGTCTTCAAATGCCCCTTTTTAAAACTATATTTATGTGGGAGTTTTGAACTATAATTTACCTATATTAAAAGTAATATGTATGTATATACAGGTATTAAGTTTTTTTTTAAAGGCTTCTCATTTGCCTATTTTCACCCTACTTCTTTCTCTTTCTTCCTTCTTTCTTTCTTTCTTTCTTTCTTTCTTTCTTTCTTTCTTTCTTTCTTTCTTTCTTTCTTTCTTTCTCTTTATTTATTGCAGTACTGGGGATGGAACCCAGGGGCATTCTACCTCCAAGCTACACCCCCAGCCCTATTTTTGATTCTTTATTTTGAAACAGAGTCTCACTGAGTTGCAAAGGGCCTCACTAAGTAACTGGGGCTGTCCTCGAACTGCGATCCTCCTGTCTCAGCCTCCTGAATGCTGGGATTACAAGCGTGCGCCACCATGCCCAGCTCCCTACTTCTTTAAATAACCACTATGATTAATATTTTAGACAATCTTCCTGAGAGTCTTTATATTTAGTACAAAATATGAAAATATATTCTTTTACGCAAATAATGGCAGTCTATAAATAGCAATGTGTATTTTCTTCCGTAGCGCATGAGCAGCTTTCTTGTTCCTTTTACAGATGGCGTTGTATTGTTGTATTGCGTGAATGTGTCATATTATACTCTGCCAGTTCAAATGTCAGTTAGCATTTGGGCTGCTACCAATCTTTTGCTACAAATTAGAATGATGTGTTTATTGTTTTTCACATGTGCGAGTTCATCTGTAGGGTAAATGACCAGAAATTGAAAGTTATATCAAAGACATATCCATTTGTAAGTTGATAGTTGTTACCAGATTGTCCTGATCACATTTGTAACACATAATTATGATGCTTTTTGAGGTATAGGTTATGATTTTATCAGTTAGAAATTAATAAGTAATAGAAGCCTAGCCACAATATGATAAAGATAAGGATTTTGTTGTCTCACAACAAACAGAATCTGGGAGCGAATGATGCAGAGCTCATAGGACAGTCTTATGAAGTCATAAGGACCTCAGGTTCCTACATTTTTTTCTCTATTATTCTGAACATGTGATTTCCAATCTCAAAGTCACAAAATGGCTGCTGAAACTTCATTTTCACATCTTTATTAAAGACAAAAAGATCAAGAAAAACCTCAGATAAGAAATGGCTTTTAGTATGACTACAATGCACCAATAATTTTTGTGTGTGTGTGGTACCAGGGATGGAACCCTCTACCTCCGGGCTACACTCCCAGACCATATATATATATATATATATATATATATATATATATATATATATATAATGATTTTTTTGAAACAGGGTCTCTTAAGCCAGAGAGGATGGCTTCAAACCTGCACTATCCTGTCTCCGCCTCCCAAGCCCAGGGGTTATAAGTGTGTACCACCACACCCAGCCACCAATAAAAAAATTTTAAAAAAGAAATGGCTTTCATAGAAGTCCAAAAAGATTATTGCTGGTAGCTATTGGCCAGAAATCCTGGGATATATAACTTTTTGTGTATTTTATTTTGACTAAGCATAATGCTGTCCTCAATAATAGAAAGATTCTATTAAGACGTAGAATGGAAAATATGGGAATTGAGTAATAAAGCAACAATTTCTTCTGTTGTTGTGTATCTTGGCCTTTTCTTTATAGACAACCATTCCAAAATCAAATAAACATTACTCACATTTCCTCTTACCCTTGTAGGGCCTCAATTCTAACTCTAATTTGTTTTTTATTTATTTTCACATGTGGTAATTTTTTTCTATAAGTATTTTTCTTTCTGTAGGAAGAAAAGAAGCCAAGCATGGTGCCATAATCCTGTAATCCCAATACTTGGGAGACTGAGAGAGAAGTATTGCAGATTTGAGAACAGCCTCAGCAGCACAGTGAAACCCTGTTTCAAAATAAAAGTAAAATAGGTAGGGCTGGGAGTATAGCTTGAAGGTAGAATATCCCTGGGTTCAATTCCCAGTAACACACACATACACACACACACACACACACACACACACACACGCAATAAAAGAAGGCCTTATGCCGGGCGTGGTGGCGCACGCTTGTAATCCCCGCGCTTGGGAGGCGGAGACAGGAGGATCACACAGGTTCGAAGCCAACCATGCTGGTTTAAGAGACCCTGTTTCCAAATAAAAACATAAAAAATAGGTCTGGGAGTGTAGCCAGAGGTAGAAGGGCTTCCAGGAACCCCAGTACCACCAAAAAAAAAGGCCTTATAAAAAGATCTTTAATTCAGTCCTTCAAAAAAGTGTAAGAAGCACTACCTCTATAGTATCCTCTATACCTCTATAGTATACCTCTACAGTATGCAAGATAAAGTCATAATATTATACAAACAAGCTGATTTCAAATATTAATATTCATTTGCATGGTTACTATTTCCATATATGATGCAGTACAGAAGTTTCTTTTGCATTATGCTAATTGACTCAATATCATTTATTGATTAATTTGTTTACCCAGCCCTGATTTGCAATTATATACAAAGGATTTTAAATAAAGCACTTGGGATAAGTTTTCCCTGAGCTTATAGGTGATTGCAAAGAGAAAAAAATCAACACCTTTACAATACTGTAGATCTTTTTCCAGGACTATTATAGCTGAGTTGTTATTGTAGATACTTTTTTCTTATGTTTCTAATACCATTACTACTATATGGAAAAGCTATAAAATTTTTAAATGTTGATTTTCTCCAGCATGTTGAACTCCTATTAATTATAACTTGTAAAATAATTCTCTTGAATTTTCTAAGAAAACCCTGTTTCAAAATTAAAAAATAAAATAAGTTGAATGTCCTTGGGCTCAATCCCTGCACTGCAACATAATAATAATTATGTTTCTACAAGATGATATTGAGGTTTTCTTCTAAACAAAATTTTAATAATTTTGTACTGGTGAATTGTAATTGTACATGTTGGTGAGATTCATAGTGTTGTACTCGTATAAGTCATAGCATTGTTTGGTCTGTTTTCTTCCGCCAAGCCTCCCACTTCTCTCCTCTTCTCCCTCTTCCATCCCCTTCTATGGGCCTCTCTCCTAACTTTCATAAAGTCTTTTCCTTCCCCTTTTTCTCTCTGTTTTACCTATATGAGATTATGCAGCCCTTGGTTTTCTGAGTCTGTCTGATCTCACTTAGCATGATTAACCAATTAATTTAATAAAGTATGTTATATTCATAGGTTTCCTAATATTAAAAGCATTTCCAAATTACTACATTAAATTTTACTTTATTGTGTGATTATGCTCTTGTACCCTGAATTCAATTTGTTGATACTTCCTTTAAAGCTTGAAAACTCTACATTCCTCAGAGTATTTGTCTCTAGTCTCCTTTTCTCTCAGTCTTTTTCTCAGGAATTGTTAAGCAGATAAAACTGAAAACATCCTCTGTTCCTGTGCTTTTTAACAACTTAAATAGCAAAGAAACAGCACACTACTTGAAGGTTACTACAGCTCATGCTAAATCTGAGGTGGTTGGATCCTTTCTGAAGTTTACCTTTGATGTCTCAATTTCTTTTAAGCATAATGTCTACTCAGCTGTCTACCACTCACTGAGCAAATTTTAGCAATTTATATATTTCTTGAAGAGTACTTATTCATCTCAATTATGAAATTTGTTGCTACAAACTTGTATGTCATATTTTTGTATCACTAGAAAGTCCTTTCAGTATCTGTAATGACATGTTTTTATTCTTAATGGGATGTGCTGCTATTTTATCTTTCTCGTTTTCATAATAGTTTTAAAGGGCTTGTCTGTTGGATTGGTTCTTTCGAAGAATCAAACTTTGACTTTCTTATCAATACTACTCTTTGGAGGGGATGGGGCAGATTCTGTTTCCATTTGTGTGTTAATAATACCTCTCTCCTTTTTCCTTTTAAACTGTTGCTTTTGTTTCTTGGCTTGATGTTGTTACTGCGTTTATAAAAAAAAAGCCACATGTTTTATTAGTAAATAATATTTGGTTAAAATATCTCCTTTGAATCAAGTTTAGATTCATCTCATGGGCTTTGAAATGAGAGGGCCCATTCTGATTCTTTTCTAGGCAATCTATATATATATATATATTTTTTTTGGTGGTACTGGGGTTCTTGGAAGCCCTTCTACCTCCAGGCTACACTCCCAGACCTATTTTATATATTTTTTTTTAATTTGGAAACAGGGTCTCAAGCCAGCGCGGCTGGCTTCAAACCTGTACGATCTTCCTGTCTCTGCCTCCCAAGCACGGAGATTACAAGCGTGCGCCACCACGCCCGGCTATCTATCTATAATTATTTTAAACTGAATATTTGAAGAAAATGCACAACAGCTGCTTGATGATGGCGAAGCATTCACAGGATTATTAAATCCAAGATGTCCCCTGTGTGACACAAGTCCTCTCTCCTTGTGTTTGTCTCCTTGGCCTGCCAATTTCTCAAAGAAGGATCCAGTCTCTTCAGTTCTTCCCACGGAAGGACTGGTTTCTCCTATGTTCCTCGACACTGTGGCTTAGGTCTTCGGGAGCCAGGCTGAAGGCTGAATGTTCTGTCCCATAATGTGAAACAGCCTCCTTCTCCTTTGTACTTTTCACTTAGCCTGTGTCTCTGCTGATCTTCACCTGTCTGTCTGTTTTTGAGGGTATGGTCGTTTTGCGGTTCTTTAGAAGACTTTGCCATCCCTTCGGGAATTCATCCTTTCTCTTGCAGGTGTATCTCTTTGTCCACGGTAAATAACTGCCATTGGCAATTATTCGGTTTGGCAAGTTTCTCTCTCAGGAGGCACGTTAAGGCATCACCCTTCATGTCATTCACTGATCACATGGACCTTAGGGCTCAGTCAACGTTTCCACTGCTGCCATCCAAAAGGGCTGACCACACAACACAAAGGAAGAAAGACTTATTTGCTCAGTTTTTTTGAGTGGTAGGAGAGATTCCAGTTTAGTCCACGTGAGACTGGTGTCTGTACATCTCAGGGTTTGGCAGTTAGAAGCAGAGAGTGGGAGAAAGCAAAGCTTTGCTCATGGAGGCTGGAAGCAGAGCCAGCAAGCAAGGGGATTCCAAGACTCAAGCACAGGCCCTAAAACCTCCCCGAGGGGCTACTCTCTCTAACCACACCCCACCTGCCTATACCTCCATCCAAAGAAATCATTACAATGGACTTATGGATTTACCTACTGATGATATTACAACCTTCATGATCTTTAACTATGAAAATGAATAAATGGGCTCTTCAGAGGACATTTTGGGGGTTTGGGGTTTTTTTTTTAATTTTTTATTGAACATAAATGGTATACATTTAAACTATACTTGGTGCCCTCTCCCCCCGTCCCTGTTTTCCCTTCCCCCTCCCACTAATGAATGTCCAGGGTAACCATGCCATATTCATAATTTTACACATATTTGATGTACACCCTCATTAATCATGTTCAGTCTTCCTCCTACCCTATCTTTCCATTCAAGCTTTGCTGGTATTTCCCCTCCGTTACCTGGAGTCCCACTGGTATCCTCTACATTCCCTAGTTTGGGCATATTAGAGGGAACATATGTACCTTCTCCTTCTGTGATAGGCTGACCGCCCTTAACATAATGCTCTCCAGGACTTTCCATCTTCTTGCAAATTATATTATTTTGTTCTTCTTTATGGCTGAGTAGAATTCCATTGTATGTATTTCCCAGAGTTTTGCAGTCCGTTCATCTGTTGATGGAGACCTGGGTTGGTTCCATATTTTGGCTATTACAAATTGTGCTGCTATGAACATAGGTATGCATATGTTGCTATAGTTCTCTGGATTCAACCCTTTTGGAAAAATACCCA
The DNA here is from genome assembly GCF_963383645.1 of Muscardinus avellanarius. NCBI lineage: Eukaryota > Metazoa > Chordata > Mammalia > Rodentia > Gliridae > Muscardinus > Muscardinus avellanarius. The sequence continues at coordinate 1,036,183 of NC_137805.1, read as the reverse complement.
GGAGTGGTAGAGCTGGACCATATGGTGGATCTATTCCTAACTTTCTTAGGAATCTCCACACAGATCTCCATAGTGGCTGAACTAGTTTGTACTCCCACCAACAGTGTAAAAGAGTTCCTCTTTCCCCACATACTCACCAGCATTTGTTGTTATTTGATTTCTTTATGCTTGCCACTCTGACTGGGGTTAGATGGAATCTCAGTGTAGTTTTGATTTGCATCTCCCTGATGGCCAATGATGTAGAACATCTTTTCATGCATCTATTGGCCCTTTGTATCTCTTCTTTTGTGAAGTGTCTATTTCATTCATTTGCCCATTTCTTGATTGGGTTGTTTGTTTTGCTAGTGTAGAGTCTTTTGAGCTCTTTGTATATTCTGGATATTAGCCCCCTATCAGAATGGTGGCTGGTAAAGATCTTTTCCCACTCTGTAGGCTTCCTCTTTAGGTTATTGATAGTTTCCTTTGATGAGAAGAAACTTTTTTAGTTTGATGCTATCCCACTTGTTAATTCTTGCTTTAATTTCCTGAGCTTTGGAGGTTTTGTTGAGAAAGTTACTGCCTGTGCCAATATGTTGTAGTTTTGAACCTATGCTCTCCTCTACTAACTTCATAGTCTCAGGTCTAATTTCTAAGTCTTTGATCCATCTTGAGTTGATTCCTGTGCATGGTGAGATATAGGGGTTTAAATTCATCTTTTTATAAATGGTTAGCCAGTTCTCCCAGCACCACTTGTTGAAAAGGCTGTCTTTTCTGCAGCGTATGAGTTTGGCCCCTTTGTCAAAGATTAATTGACAGCCAGGAGTGGTGGTGCATGCTTGTAATCCCAGCATTTAGGAGGCTGAGACCAGAGGATCACGGTTCACGGACAGCCTCAGCTACTTAGTGAGGCCCTCTGCAACTCAGTGAGACCCGGTTTCAAAATAAAAAATAAAAAGTAGGGCAGGGCGTGTACCTTGGAGGTCGAATGCCCCTGGGTTCCATCCCCAAACCCGCAAAAAAAAAAAAATTTTTATTGACTAAAAATGTGTGGGTTTGTTTCTGTACCTTCTATTCTAATCCACTGGTCAGTGTATCTGTTATTGTGCCAGTACCATGCTGTTTTTACTACTATTGCTCTATAGTATAATTTGAAGTCTGGGATTGTGATGCCTCCTGCATGTTTCTTATTGCTGAGAATTGCTTTGGCTATTCTGGGTCTTTTCTTTCTCCATATAAAGTTCATGATTGATTTTTCTAGGTCTTCAGAAGACATTTTGTATCTGACCATATGACCTTACATCTCTCAATTTAAATCTGGTGTGCTTTATTTATTTATTTATTTGAGATAGTGGTTAAGGTTTTTATTTTCAAAACGAGATCATAACAGAAGACAAATAAGTTAGTTTTTTTGATAAGTTTAAATTCCAGGTCTTCTCTATAAGCAGGCCAGCTTCATATGTAAACACAATACTGCCCCAAACAAAAAACAGCAAGTATTTGGGGCAGTGTTGAAGACAAGGAACATGTACACAGTAAGGAGAAATCAAAGGTAATTCCTCTTTCCTTCCTCAGTAAGATGTAAGCTGTATAATGGTGTGAGGGTCATTTTAGTGTAATAAGCTCTTTTAACAGAAATTTTGAACTCTTCCAACTCCCCTCAAAAAAGTTTCAGATCTGGACCTAGACAAATAAAAATAACACTAATTTCTCATGCACCTCAAATCTATAATCTAAATATAATACCATCTCCTTTAACTCTAATAAAGCTTAACATTCTCTTAACTGTAAAACTGGGAGTGTATCTCAGTGGTGCATTTGCCTGGCATGTGCAAGACCCCCTGTTGCATCGCAGCACTGAAAAAGAAAAAAAAAAAAAGCTTAATATCCATTCATCAGTATCAAATCAGTACATTCTATTTTCTCCCTTAGGAGAGAAAACAGAGTTAAACTAATCTCACTTTAAAGTGCAAGAAGGGATATACAAGCCTAGTACTTGTTCTGTGATATATAAAAGAGGAGCATCCCTCCAACAGCAGTGGCCTGAGAGGCATTAAGAACTAACTGGCTGCAGGACAGAGCGCTCCATTGGGCTGAGCAAAGAGCAAGGCTCAGTTTCAGCCTAAAGATGAGAGTCGCTAAGTCTACCTGTTGGCTGTACTTAGATCTCAAGTCTGCTTCCGGGAAGAGTAAGGCTGCTGCTCTGGCTAGACTGGGCTGGTGCAACTGCTTATTGAGTTTTTGTCTCTCCACTCTGCAGCTTTAGTCTGTGGAGTACTTCTGCCACGCGGTGGTACTTGGTCTCCTCGGTGATGAGGCCCTTGTGAGGTGTGTAGCCTACATCTCAGCCCTGCCTATTGCTCAAAATGATGAATGCTGTCTTGGATCTGTTTTGTGACCAGAGAATTCATGATGGCATGGGTAGCTTTAGCCTTCACCTCTGAATCCTTGTCCGTACAGTCAGTGACTGTTACCAGGATCACAACAGCAGGGATACACTGGCCTCTCCTTCCTCCACCTTGGCGAGGTGCTGATAATTCGGCGGTGGGACTGGTTGGTGCCACACTCACAATGGCTTGGTTCTGGGCTGTGTCACAGCCTCTGGGAAGACACAGGTTGTCGGAGCCTCTCTAGTGTTGGAGTTCTGGCCACAGGTAACTTGGAGGAGCTGGCTCTTGGGTCTACAGGGCCTCTAGGCAAGATGTCCCTGCCCTTCTCCTTCTTCTCCTCTGTGCCCTCCTTCTCAAACTCCTACTACATTGATACAAGATCCCGCAGGTGCCTCTCTCTCTTCTCTCTTCTCTCTCTCTCTCTCTCTCTCTCTCTCTCTCTCTCTCTCTCTCTCTCTCTCTCTCTCTCTCTCTCTCTCTCTCTCTTCTCTCTCTCTCTCTCACCTCTTATCTTCCTTTCCTTTACTTCTTTCTCTCTCCTTGTTCTGTTCTCTGGGGTAATTTATTGAATTTATCTCCATTAATTTGATTTTAACAATCCATTTTTATTGCTCAATTAAATTTGGGATAGTAATTTGTCTTAACTTCCTGTTACTATAACAAAATACCTAATATCATCAACTTAAAAGGCAGAAGGTTTTATTTTGGCTCAAGGTCTTAGATGTTTCAATATGTGGTCACTTGACCCTGTTGTTTTGGACCTGTGGCAGCTCAGTACATCACTGCAGGAGCACATGGTGGGTAGGTCTGATCACTTCATGGAAGTCAGGAAGCAAAAACAAACAGAAAGGGGCCAGGGTTCAAATATCACCTCCAAGGGCACAGCCCCAGTTACCTAATTCACCTTCCACCAGGCTCCACCTACCAATGTTTTCACCATCTCCAGTAGCCCCAAGGGCACCAAGCCTTAAACACATGCCTTGAGAAAGACATTCCAGATCCTAGCATAATTGTTGTACATCTTTTAGAGGGTTTTCTGGGGGTTGTGGTACACTTTTTCCTCATAGTAAACGTACATATCCTTCAAGATTCATGGCGATTACCCCAAATTGTGAAAACCTCCCCCTGGTTTTTCAATGGCTTCAGTGTGGCCAACACAAATTCTGCTGACTGTTGTCCGGAGTTCAGTGTGGCACACACGTTAACTCATTAACTCCAGGGCACCCTGTGAGGATCAGCTGGTTACCACACAACACATGATTATTATTACTGACAGTTCACACATAAGTAGACTAGGCAAAGCCTAGACACCTCCCTGGCCCTCTGACTCCAGAGCCCAGGACATTTCCACTGTTTCAAGCTATGGCCATTTGTCCATGAATTTTCTAGTACCTGCCTCCTTTTCACTAATAAAAATGAAGCTGTATCCAGATTACTAACCAGTATGGCTATACCATGAACCTTCCTTGAATAAGAGATGATAGCCAGAGGCCCATGGTGGTACAGACCTGGGCTAAGAGCTGTGCCAGCCCTTCTGCCCCAGTGTCTGTCCATCCACGGAGGCTGGTGGGAGGACATGCGGACCCCAGCATCTGGTGGTGGGGTCACCTGGGGAAGGAGACACCTTTGGGCCAGAGACCCCATGTGGCAGTGGTAAAGGTGATGTCTGCAAGCAGGACATGGCTGTGTTTGCACAACTTTAGCACTCAGAGGCCCCCAGTGCCCAGAACAAGAGAGTGCTAATCAGTTACATAATCGTGAAACATAAATCACAGGGTTTTAAAAAAAAATATAAAACCATAAAGCAACATACCACTTTTTAAGGCAAAAATAAATGCCAAAAGCTGGCATACTGCCTGTGCAGATATCCCACCTGCTGCTGTGACAGGACCAATCATAACCTTCGTGATGCACCTGTCCTTCCCTAGACACACCTGTGCTCAGCTCAGCAGAAATCCCTCCTGCCTGGCCTCTGGGTTTCCGGCACAGCTGTATATTTTATCTCAGATGTATGTTCCCTTGGTTATTTCAGTCTAATTTGGAAGGGAGAGAAAGAAAGTAGTTGATCTCACATCATGATCTGGTGAATGTGTCTTATATTTCTGGTAGGTTTTATATTACTATTTGTATTATTGTTAGATAAAATTGTCTATATACTCTGCCTGAGTGAGGCCAGGTGAGGAAAGGTGGGTCCCAGCATCTGAGTGGGGTCATTTGGAGAAGGAGACACCTTTGGGCCAGAGACTGCATGTGTCAGTGGTAAAGGGGATGCCTGCAAGCTGGACATGGCTGTGTCTGCACAACCTTAGCACTTAGGGCCTTTAAGCCAGTATGAAAAGCTCAGATTTGCTTTGCAGAGGGAGGTGGGATGATTGGGGACTTGGAAGGGTCCAAAGGAGGGTGGACCCCCACCACCGTCTGCAGCAGCACTGGCTTCTGAGCCAGCAGGGCTGGGCAATCAGACTGAAGGTTAGTCTAGGGCCTTTTCCATGTGTCCTCCTGGATTCTTACACCTCCCTGGATTCTGCCCTTCATATGGCAGTGGAAAAATTTTGAGTCTCAGGTTGATATTATTTGGTGCAGAATCAACAATACCATGTCCTCACTGGGAATATCATTTCTTATCAATATAAAATCATTTTATTCAATGGTTTTTGCTTTCAAGCAATTGTTTTGCCTTCAAGTAATGGTTTTTGCCTTCAATTAATAAAATACTTTGTCCAATATTAATATATTAATACTGCTATCCCCATTATGAGCTTATTCTAATTTTTTTTTTTTGGTGTTAAAAATTGGGGGGCAGTTTTTGTTTGTTTGTTTGGTTTGTTGTTTTTTTTTTGTGTGTGTGTGTGTGGTACTGGGGATGAAACCCTTCTACCTCCAGGCTACACTTCCAGGCCTTTTTTTTATATTTTATTTGGAAACAGGGTCTCTCAAGCCAGCAAGGCTGGCTTCAAACCTGTGCGGTCCTCCTTTCTCTGCTTCCCAAGAGTGGGGATTACAAGGGTGCGCCACCACACCAGGCGAGAGGAGCAGTTTTTAATAGCATGCAGTTGATTTTGAATTTTGATCTAAACTAAAAGAACTTTGTTAATTAGAAATAAGAATTTAAATTAAGAAATAGTCTTTCTTTTAGTAAGGCCTTTCAAGGCATTCTTATTCATTATCAAAACTGAGACAGGAGGATCACAGGTCCAAGGCCTCAGTAACCTAGCAAGACTCTCACTAAACCAAGGAAACCCTGTCTTTATACAAAATAAAAAAGGGCTGGGAGTATAGCTTGGAGGTAGAATGCGCCTGGGTTCAACCCTTAATACCATGAAAAAAATTTAAAACATATTTGAACATATTATTCTCTTATCCCAAAATGGTAAGTATCAAACAGTATGTATTATACTGTCCCTTAATTAGATACTAAATTTCAACATACCATGACTTCCTCTTCACTTAGTGACTTTCCAACTTCAGTTGATATACTTGGGAGGTGGACACAGGAGGAGAACAGGTCTGAAGCCAGCCTCAGTAATTTTATGAAACGCCCTGTTTCAGAATATAAAATAAAAAAGGGATATGGGTATAACTCTGAAGAATGGCCTTGGGTTCAATTCCCAATACTACTACTACTGCTACTACTACTACTACTACTAATAATAATAATAATAATAATAATAATAATAATATGGGAGGCACAACTTCCCAGCCACACACTCATAGTTTCTATTTCTCAGCTTTAGAGTAATGATCCTTACCATGAAAGAGCAGGGTGATTTTTGCCCTCCAGGAACACTTGTCAATGTCTGGGACAGTTTTGATTGTCATTGGTGGGGTCTGGATATTGTCCCTGGTATCAAGTGCTGCATGGCACACAGGACAAGATCTATAACACAAAGTTATCCAGGCCCAACTACTAATAGTGTTAAGATGAAGAAACTCAGTTTGACAGAATTTATGCCTGCATTTAATATTACTAATTTTTAAAAATTATTATTACTTCCAATGCTTCCGTATCATCACTCTTAAGTTTTTTAATTGTTGTTTGTCCTTCAATTGGCTAAAATGTGTTTTAAAGTAATTTTTAGCCGGGCGTGGTGGCGCACGCTTGTAATCCCCGCGCTTGGGAGGCAGAGACAGGAGGATCGCGCAGGTTCGAAGCCAGCCTCGCGCGCTGGCTTAGGAGACCCTGTTTCCAAATAAAAATGTAAAAATAGGTCTGGGAGTATAGCCCGGAGATAGAAGGGCTTCCAGGAACCCCAGTACCACCAAAAAAAAAAGTAATTTTTATGTAGACTATAGAGAAGATGAACTATAGTTTGCTAGATCCCCAGTGTAGCCGCTTTTCTTCTTAATATCTTCATGGACAAATTCCCTGGAAGCAGATGGGCTGTTAGCTAATCATTCCTCCTCTGCTGAGCAGGGATATTTTTCTGGTAGATGTTTCCCCTCATATATTCATACTTAGTACACCTTCATTTGCTAATTTTCTGTCCTTATCTTGCTTTTTTCTCCATTAATATTGTCTATTTTGTAATATTTTATGCATATTAGCTTCTCATCTAATACATGTACTTACAAACATTTAATCTATGACATTTAAGATAACACTGACACCTTTTTTATATACAGAAGGATTGAATTTTCACTCTCCCTCTTTTTTATTTATTATCTCTTCCTTTGCTTTTTTTTTTTTTTTGCTAGAAAGTCCTTCTCTCTTCTAAGATTAGATATTTGCTTCATTTTCTCAAGTTATGGTTTTAGACATGATTATTTTAATCTACCAGATTCATTTTGGCATTTGTTGCAAAATACCCTCCAACTGTTGAGCAGCTCATCTTTCTCTTTCTAACTTGGACACTATCTCTATAACTTACTAACCACAAGGGTCTATTTCTGAGTTTATATATTGTTTCATCAAATGTATCTTTTTACATTAACCTCTTCATTTTAACTTGGCTCTATGCTGTGTTTCCATATGTGCCAGTCTTCCTTCATTACAATTACTATTAACAATTACCTTTTTAACTTTCTTTGTTTATTTAGTCTTTCAGAAAATCCCCAGAGTATCCAGCAGTGGTGGCTCACACTTGTAATCCCAGTACTTTGGAGACTGAGACAAGAGGATCGAGGGTTCAAGACCAGCCTCAGCTACTTAGTGTAGTGATGCCCTCTCGCCCTCCTCAACTTAGTGAGACTCTGTTTCAAAATAAAGAATAAAACATAGAGCTGGGGGTATAGTTTAGAGATAAAATGTCTCTGGGTTCAATCCCCACAACCACACATACACACACACACACACACACACACACACACACACACACAAAAAAAAAAAAAAAAAAAATATATATATATATATATATATATATATATATATATATATATATATATATATATATGGTTGACTTTGATTGTTCTCACAGAGGCAGGACTGTGTTTGTCTTGGTTTGTCCAACATCAAGATGTCCCTGAGAGATTGCTATAAGCATAGTTCAAGCCCAGATAAGGAAGATGTGAAAGTGTTCAGCTTGCCTTCCTTTCATTTATATGAAAGAAAAAACCCAGGGTAATTTTATCCAGTTCTGTGTTGTTGGGTTTTTTTTTGTTTGTTTGTTTGTTTGTTTGTTTTCCGGTAGTAGGGATGGAACCCAGGGACATTCTACCTCCAAGCTACACTTCCAGCCCTATTTTAGCCTTTTCTATTTTTGAAACAGGGTCTCACTGAGTTGCAAAGGGCCTCACTTAGTAGCTGAGGCTGTCGGAGAACCGCGATCCTCCCTGTGATCCTCTGTTCTCAGCCTCCCAAATGCTGGGATTACAAGTGTGCGCCACCATGCCCAGCATTTTATCCAGTTTATAAAATATACCCCTTAGGACTTTTGACTAGAGTTCCATTGCATTTCCCAAAATATGGAGACTTATTGCAACACTAGATATTACTGATCTATGTCTCCTGTCTTCTACATTTTTTACATCTTCATCTTTTTCTCTGAGTTCTGGAAGAATTTCTCAAGCCTGCCTTTTGTTTCACTATCTTATTTTCTACAGAATCTACCATTATTCTGGTGTGGCAATTTGTAATGAAATTCTGAGTGTGTCCTTCATGTAATCTTTTCTGATATCAAAGCATTTCCTCTTGGGTACTCTCAGCTCTACTTCATGAATTTGTTGGGGAATTAGAAAAACATGTGTTCATCCTCTTAGTCCTGGCTATAAGTGTGTTTGGGTGGAAAGCATTGGCTCTGGCTCTGTAGATGTTTTCTTAGGGCCTAGGGTTGACTTTGATTGTTCTCACAGAGGCAGGACTGTGTTTGTCTTGATTTGTCCAACATTGAGATCCCCTGAGATATTGCTATAAGCATAGTTCAAGGCCAGAAAAGGAAGACATGAAAATGTTCATCTTGCCTTCCTCGCCCTGAGCTGAGGCAGCCATGAGTCATCCATCAGGGCATCCATGGTTCACCAACTATAGCTGCCCTCATCAGAGGTCCGCAGCCTGCCCTCCTGACAGAGCCATCTGTGTCGACAGTAGCCCAGGCTCTGCACCTCGGTGGGCACCTTCTACTAAGTGGCATTGATGGGATTAAATGCATCTCCTGGGAGCCTGGCTGAGTGACAGGACATGGGCATCCTCTCCAGAGGTCCCTGCCCATCTGCACCTTTGAAAATAAACTTTTAAATAATTTTAAATTAAAATTTAATCAATTTAAAAGACTGCGCAGACCATGACTAACAAGATAAAGATAAAAAAGTTGTTTGATGTTAGGAATTTGGGGATAGGAATTTAGGACTTAGAAGAATAAAGTCCTGAAAAAAAGGCAGTGGTTTGAAGCCAATACCATAGATAAAATCTTAAATGTGAGTAAATCAAGCAGTGCTCCTAAGGAGGCATTTGACTGATTTGTCTAAATTCCAAAAAAGCTTTTATATTCAAATTGGCCACAGAAGAGGTTTTTTAATATTCTTCTTGGAAAAACAAGGTATACATTCTATTGGGGATACCTTTTCTTTGGATAGAAAAAGTCATGAAACCTAAACACACTAATATAATATAAACAGTTATAAACCTAAAATACACTATATTTTAAGGGAAAGTGTTGTTTTTTTCATTTCATTTCATTGCCCAGTTCTGTTTATAACCTTTTAAAAAGCTGAGTTTATAAACTATGTGATTATATGTCATCTTCCTACTTATTAGCAAGTTGTAAATTGCTTCCAATATAGTAGCTTAACTATTTTAATTCATATTGAGGAGTTTGAAGAAACATGGTTATTTGTGGCTTTATGTAATTTTTGGTGCTAATTACAGATACAGATATGGATAGATGTTTACAGCAAAGTTGTTATAAATACTCAAACTGAAAGATCTTCCACATCTATCAAGCCAGAATCCAAGAGATGCAAGAGTTTTAGAGATAAGCAAAAAAATGTAGACAGGTTAAAAAATAAAATCATATATTAGTCTGAGATCTCTCCATAGATTACTCCTGATGACCCAGCATTTTAGGCAACTCCTCAAGGGAGCAAGAATTTTCTTGCTGAGTTCTAGTAGTAGGCTCCTTGCTCAAGTCAAAGAGTTATCTGATGCTAACTTTTCCTCAGTCTTGGAATTCTATGACCCAGTATGGGCTCCACAACTTCTTTCCATCCCCTATCAGTCTCTGCAAGTTATTCTTTATTAATCTTCCTGAGAATATTGAAATCTCCCAACATTTCTTGGCAGATTGTTAGCTGTTGCTCAGTATTGCCTTTGGCATCCCAGTCATTCCCCCCACCACCACCACTTCATTTTTCTTCTTGCTGAAGCATGCTCTTTATTAGTTCTTTCAGTGAGGATTGTATATGCTTTGGGAGCTATTATTTGATTTTTCTCACTCTTGATTAATAGATTAGCTGAAAACTAAATTAAAGGTTCACCTCCTTTGTCTCAAGAGATGATGACACTCTTTCTCCTTAAGCTGTGGACAGCCCTCTCCCAGATCCTGGATTTGTCCTGGGAACCAGGATCCAGCCCACACTGTGAACCCTTGACTCCTGTCCTCACAAAGGCTTTGATGACCCACTTTGATGATTTTATCCAGCACTGATTAACATGGAAATCTTCAGGCCTCGCTATTTTCACAATACGTTGTTGCTATTTTTGTTTTCTGTTTCTTTTTTTGCATATAGTCGTATATTTAATAACGCATTTATCTTAATCTGTTGGCATAACAAAATACCTGAGACTGAGTGGCTTATAGAGAACAAAGTTTATTTGGCCCATAGTTCTAGAAGCATGTCACCATCATCTGCTTGGCATCTGGCGAGGGCCTTCTTGTTGCATTATAAAATGATAATGGAGGGTATCACATGGCAAGACAGCAAGTGCGCTAGCTAAGGTCTCTCTTCCTTTTCTTATGAGGCCACGGATGCTAATGTGGGGGGCCACCCTTATGACCTCCTCTAATTTTAATTACTTTCCTAAGGCCCCACCTCTGAATGTCATCAATATATAAATTTGGATGCTAAGTTACAGAAATATGAACTTTCAGGTACACATTCAAACCATAGTATCTTTTTTTATCAAGTTTATGTTTGGAATGGAAGAGAGAGATTCACAGTGGACTTGATCTGCCCTCTTGAAGCAGAACAACTGGGAAATTATAATACCTCCATCCTTCTGTGTCTTTTCCTCCCTAGTCATTTCCTCAAAATTCTGCTCTTTATTTGTTTGAACTTTCCCAAATCTCTAATGTCAAGTTGCCCGCCCCCATTAGCCAATACCTTGACAGGCAAGTAAATTGGTATTGCATTGGGGTTTAAACAAATGCCAGGTTCTGAGCCAGGTGTGGTGGTACACATTTGTAATCCCAGCATTCCAGAAACTGAGACATGAGGATCACAGTTCGCAGACAGCCTCAGCTATTTAGTAAGGCCCTCTGCAACTTAGTGAGACCCTGTTTCAAAATAAAGAATAAAAAATACAGCTCAGAGGTAGAATCCCCCTGAGTTCCATCCCCAGTACCACATAAAAAAGGTCTTTGAAAAAGACTCTCTAAACCTCCGTCTTATCACCTGCAAAATGGGTCTGATAAGCATAACAATTTCTTAAGGTGGCTTTGGAGAATTAATGATACATAGAAAGGCAAGTGCTTAGCACAATAGCTTGCACAAAACAAATGCTCAATATGTTATTTTACTGTGACCAATTGTGAAGTTTTATGTTTAGAGTCACATTAAGCTCCTGCTGCCTGGGTCTATTTCTACCACACAGCAGTCACTCAATAAATAATTATGAAGACATGAATAGCAGAAACAACTTGAAATCTTGAAAGAAACAACATAATAACACGTTATGAGGTAGGGGATTGAATTTCAGCAGAGCAGTCTTTGTTTAACTCTTTTACTCCATGACATCTTGTATTTTTAAGAATCAATTACTTCTTAATAGATGGAATATTCTGAAAGGACACACACAAACTCTTGTGGGAACATTGGCCCAGTAGTCCATGTCGCTGGTTCACTTTTCCCGTACTTTCTTTTTAATCTACTATTTCTTCTACTTGAAAATTTTGCTTTGGTTGTGTCATTTCCACAAGGCAGCTTTCACATTTTAAGGAACTCTGTGAACTTAGTGGGAAGTATTCCTATCTTTATTTTTTAGCACTACAGCTGCATAACAATGCACAACCGAGTTCCTTCTGTGACTCAGTTTCCCTGCCAATAAAGTACAAATCATATGGTGCCAACACTGGAGAGCCAGTTAATTTATATATTAACTTCATATATAAATGAAGTTAATATATGCCAAGCACTTGAAATCACTTGAAATAGGGCTTGGTGTATAAAATGCACTCAGTACAAATTGCTCACTAATATCAGCACTGCCCACGATACTCACAACAAAAAGATAGAAAAAAAAATCTTAAGAGGACATAGTGAGAGCCAAGCACATCTCCAATCCCAGTGCTTGGAAGGCTGAGACAGAAGACTTCAGGTTTGAGGTCAGCCTCAGCAACTTAGACCCTCAGCAACCTATGTTGACCCTATTTCAAAATTAAGGGTTAGGGTGTAGCTCAGATGTAGAATGCTTCTGGAGGTTCGATTCCCAGCACAAAAATAAGTAGATGATGATGCTGATGGCGATGATGATGATGAAGATAGAGAGATAGATAGAGAGATGAGAGAACTTGCAGTACTCGGAAACTGTATTAAAAATATGTATAAAAGTAATAGGACTCTGCTCTCCCGGCCTCTCCTGACTTCTGTGGTATTCCGTAAACTTCAACACATGTATTTAAAGAATAAGGATTAAATCGGGGTAGTTAGCATTTCTGTCTCTTATCATTTCCTCATGTTACAACCTTTGGGTTTCTTCCTTCCAGTTCTTTAGAAAATATATGATAGGCTATGTTTAATTATAGTCAGCCCACTGTGCTTCAGATACCAGAACGTGCTCCTTTGCCCCCCTCCCTCCCTGCCCCCTGCCCCCAGCCTCCGGTAATCACTGTTCTACATTCAGATCAACGTTTTTAGCTTCTGTGTATGAGAGAGATCATGTTGTCCCCTCATCTTTAAAATGGATATAATGTTAGATCCTGCAAAAGATCATTATAAAAATTAGAAAAAATATGAAGCACACTGCCTATTAAGTATGCTTTCAGGAAGGAAGGCTTAAACATAAACACAGAAATGCAGTTATTTTCTTTATATGTGCTTTGCATTCCAAGCATGCTGCATGGCATCTGTTATAGTAGGCACTCGTTAAATCTTTGTTAAACAAATAAATGAACAAAAAAGCTTTATTAACTCACCGAATGGGTAACTAATCAAACCTTTGCAGGTTTAGTACTCTGCCATATGTACAAACATGAAAAAGAATAGTACTGTAATTAAGTTGAGCATGATGCATTTAGTTACTGTTAGGCATTCTCATTGTGAATGCCAGTCTTTTCTGAGCCAGACGTTTTTCTGCAGACGTGTTATTCCCAAAATGAGGGCAGAATTTGCATGAAGAGTGTTTTGGTACCAAGCTCTGGACTTGCTGGGATGCACTCATTTATAGAGATCCCAACATACAGTTATACAGACAGTGCAATCTTCTTTTCCTTTAGCCAGAGTATTGGCAATACAGTTTTTGCAGAGTTCATGTGAACAACTTTATTTCCTCAAGTGTCTCCTGGTTTGTAGATAAATTATTATGTTAAGGAAAAGTGTTCTTTAGTCGGCAATGACACCTAACATGTGAAGTATACAAAACATAAAATTTGCCCTTTGCTGAGTGAGCCTCCATATGGGCTGGTAGAAAAGGCTGAAGTTTCCAGAAGAGGACCATTTGAATCATCTAGTAAAAGGTGGCCCCAGGCAGGGGATGACTCTGAGTATCTAGCTGGCCTCATATTTTCTCTAAGTCTGCATGTGAAACCTGTGAAGGTCAGGCCCTGCCCCAGCTTCATAAAGGTGGGGTGTTCATGAGAAGAGGCCAAGGAGATCCGAGTTCCTGGAAGAGTGATTACTCCACCTGTCAAAAGCCTGGCTAGAGCACTGAGGTCATTAACAGGAATACTTTCAGTGATTCTAGGAATATTTTAAGCCCTATGTAAAGAGTTTAGAAACTATATTGGTACTTTAAAAAAGCTTTGAAGCTGGGCACAGTGGCACATGCCTGTAACCCCAGTACTTGGGAGGCTGAGACAGGAGAATTGCAGGTTCGAGGCCAGCCTCATCAACTTAACAAAAACCCTTCAGCAACTTAGTGAGACCCTGTTTCAAAATAAAAATTAAAAGGGGCTGAGGGTATAACTCCAAAGTAAAATGACCACGGGTTCAAATACCACCCCCCAAAAAAAGTTTTGAAAATGAAAATGTCATGTTATCATGTATTTCTCATTTGGGTTGCAAATTTGGAAGGGAAAATAGTCTAGATACAATTGAGTCACTCATCCCATCCATTGAGGCTGGTATGAGTGGTGAATTTTTTTCAACATCACATCTAGTTAGTTCAACCTAGAAACGAGAGTGACAGTTATGTTACGTTGAAAGATTATTCCATATGCCTCGTGCAGAGTTCTTTTGCCGACTGGATCTTATTTAATTTGGTAAAGATTTGGAGGAACTCTCTTTCCAAACACTGAGAATACAAAGTAGAATAGAAAATAGCCTCTAACCTCAATGAATTTTCAAGTTAATGAACAAGGCTATCATAGAAATATTTGTTATAAGCTGTAAAAACATAGATGAAGAAGAATTAATTCTCCTTGGTGACCAGAGAGGAGCAAAGGACGGAGCCAAGATGAGATTTGAGATGAAAGCCTTGAGGGGTGGATGTGAGTGACTGGCACCTTCAGAGGTCATAAGCCATTAGGGAATGTGACAAGCAGCCTGAGAGATGGCGAGGGCCACATGTCCTAAGATGGTCAGCACAGGTGACAATTAACTACATTTTACACGTGGCTGGAGGGTACCGAGAGCGGATGCTGCCAGGTCTCTTGAGGCCTAATCCCCAAAATGGTACGCCATCATCATCTCTTCTCAGTGACCATAAAATGATAGGACATTAGTAGCAAGAAGAAATAAATGTTGTAATGAAGAGTGTACTGAGATTTATACACCAGAAGAGACTTCACTGATCCAAATATAATCCTCTCATTCTTACCAGGTTCCAAAAAGTTAATAGAAGAGCTGGAGTTTCAAGGCATTGTCCCATTTTATAAGAGTCTTTCCATTCCCCATACTGACCCTTGATCAAGGACACTGTGAAGCATTTGCTGCCTCTGAATGGGCTTAGGAATGGTAAGACACAGCTCTGGTTCCACCACTTCACCTGGAAACTGTGTCTGGAGGTTTGGTTGTTATCAGAAGGCAAAGACATTGATGAGGTCAAGCAAGCACGATAGTATTTCCTTTATGTGGAGGTTTGATTATCTGATACCCCATCCATTTAAAGGGGCTTGTTAAAATAATGATATGATCATTGCTAGCACTGGTAAGAACTGCCTTGTTCATCTTACCTTACTCACTAAATTGTCAAAATTAGATGTTGCCAATCTCTGCATGTGTAGTTATTCAAACTATTGAATAACTTCTATTGAATTACATTTCTACCGAAATGTAATTCTCAAAATTGATCTGTTCCTCACTGCAGTCATTTCCCTGAGACCAAGGACTAGGTCCCGCTCTTCTTCCTGTACCCAGTAGATCACATAGGACCCAGCACCATGCTGGCCATCAAAGAAACTCATAACATGAATGTATGAATAAGTGAATGGATGGAATTTTTTCTTGAGAATAGAGAAAAATAAAAAAAATCATAGAGATTCAACAACTAACGTGGCTTTAGATGATTAGATGCAGAGAAAAATCTCCTTTAAGATTCTCTAATTTCCTCATTGTGTATTAAATGAGCACCATAATGCAAACTCTCTGCCTTTAGTGGGGAAAAAAAAACTCATTTCTATTCTGCTTCCTTGTAGATTTTGAAAGATTTCCATTAAAAACATCTACTTTTTAAGTCCAGTGAGTGCCAAATAGATAAGTTCCATTTTCTATTTAAAAAATTCATTGAATTGGGATAATTTATTTTCTGGTAATTCCTGACAAATACTACATGACATGACCGTCTCATATGTACATCATTCTTAAAGAGCTTTACCATATATAACTCAACTGTTACCCCATTAGGAGCAGTGGAGAGGCAGTAGCATTATCACCTTTGAACTGAAGCAATTAGCTTCTGGTCCTCCAAGGTGACCCAGCAAGTAGATGACTGAACCTGAAAATGATGATTTATCATTTCAATCTGGAAGACTGTGAAGAAGTTCTCAGCTTTTAGGTGCACCTTGGCCCGTTAAAGTGCACATTGACAATGATGAATGTGCCTTTTCTTATGTGATTTATAATGGGTAGACCAGGGCTGGGACAGGAACGAGCTAGGTTTTCAAAAGCACACCCTCCCTCACTGCCCCACCCTGCCCTGCCCCGTCACCCTGCAAGGAATCAAGGCCCAAAAGAAATAAGAAATTGAAAGTCTTACAAGACATCAAACAGTGATTCCAAACCTGATGTGACAGGTTCAGGAATACCTCCAGAGAATATTTCTTTTTCTATTTCCCCCATCTATAGCTGGCATATCTTCTAAATGCCGTTGGAACCAGCTTGTTCAAAAGTTCTGTAGGGGCACCATCTATCTCTCTTCTGAATTCAGTGTGTACTCACAGCCCACTCAACCACAGAGGGACCAGGTGAACCAGGGACACTCAGCAGCTTGAAACCTCGCTGCTTTGCTCTGCAGCCTCTCGTCACAGATTCTCTATTTGGACTGCAGGCTCATCAGTCATCAAATGTTTTTCACAAAGCAACAAAACTGAAAGGCAGCCCCTAGTTTCTCAGTTTAAAGACCCCGTTTCCTTTCTTTCTTTCTCTCTCTTTCTTTCTTTCTTTCTTTGTTTGTTTATTTTTGGTGGTACTGGGCTTTCTACCTCCGGGCTATACTCCCAGATCTACTTTATACTTTATTTGGAAACAGGGTCTCACTGAGTTGCTGAGAGCCTCACTAGTAGCTGAGGCTGGCTTTGAACCTGTGCGATCCTCCTGTCTCAGCCTCCCAAGCTCTGGGATTACAAGCGTGTGCCACCCTGCCCTGCTAGAGGCTCCATTTTTACGAACTTCAAAACTCAGAAGTCACCTGTCCAATCCGATCTATCTGCTGGACCCCAATTCTGCGATCAGTGTGGGAGTGGTCACGGTGGTGACAGCTCCAAGGCTGAGAAACCAGGGACTTGGGTTCCTTGTTACCTCTTAAGAAGTGAGTCACCTCTCATCTCCCCCAGCACACTTCTCTTTGGAGGGCCAATAACAACCCATTCGTTAAGAACCATTTAATACTTTCCAAATATCCTCTCAAACCCATTAACTCATTTGATCCATATATCAACCCTGAAGATAGCAGAACAAATATTAGCATTTTTAATAAATGAGAAAGAGAGGCACAGAGTGTGCAAACAGCTAGCTTGAAGGCAAACAGAAAGCTGTGCACTGCCAAGACAACACAGGACCGGCCCCCGACTGGGGGATTTTCTGCTTTTCTATTCAGTTGTTCCTCAAGATGATGACAGAAATGTTGCAACCATAATGGAGCAGGGGCTGGTATGGAGAGATTACAAGAATATTTAAGCTACAGTCACCGACTTGGCCCTGAAGAAATTGCTATTAAATTGAGAAATAGAGCAGATACTGCTCTATGTATGGAATCTTAAAAGTATTATATTTATATGTCCCAAATCCAAGGTTTTTTTCCCTTTCTTTTCAGACTCCTCCCACAAGCACTAAATGTATTTCCTAAATGGAAAATCTGGTCCATTATTTGGATGGTTTGAAGTTGGGGTTCGCCCCTAGCCCTCAGGGAAACGGGGTGGCAATGTTGAAAGCAGGGCTTGATTGTAAGCTTAGTAGTGGATAAATCCATGGTAATGGACCCAAGAGAACAGTAAGCAGCTGGGTGGTGCCCAGGCTGTAGGGTGTGGCCAGAGAAGATGGGTGTCAGGGCTGCAGCCGTGGGGAGCCGGAGGTTCCTCCTCCCCTGGCTTCCTGTCTGGCTCAGCCACCATTTGAGAGTGAAGTCTTGTGCTCTCTCCCCCTTTCCCCGCTTCCTACCACCATAACCCCCCACCCCCAGCCACGGTTCCGGCCCCACATGGACTGAACTCAAAACTCCAAATCAATCTTCAAACTGTTAACAAATAAATATTATTCTTTCTTGGACTGTAGCAGTGACGATGCTCAGACAACTATCCTCGTTAAAGTGTTTTCTTCCCTGAATTTACCATCAATACAAATGCCAAACACTAAAAACACAAAGGAAACCCATGGGGAATGTTGTGTTTTCTAAACATACATTTTAAAAGTAAGACAAGGAAATTTTTTTATGGTACTGGGGTTCCTGGAAGCCCTTCTTCCTCCGGGCTACACTCCCAGACCTACTTTTTATTTTTGGAAACAGGGTCTCTTAAGCCAGCGCAGCTGGCTTCGAACCTGTGTGATCCTCCTGTCTCCGCCTCCCAAGCGCGGGGATTACAAGCATGCGCCACCACGCCCGGCTAGGAAATTTAAAAAGTAATTTAATAATGTGTTTTATTTAACCCAAAATATTCAAAATACTACCATTTTAATGTGTGATCCACATTCCAAAAATACATGCATGAAATAATTACATTCTTCTTTTCATCCTTAGTTTTCAAAATGCCCTGCGCATTTTCAACTTACAGCACACTAGAATCCATACCACCACGTTTCTGGTGTCACCTGTGGCCAGTGGCTGAGCACAGAGATACCAGAGAACAATAAGCTATTCTTCAAGTTTCATGAAACTGTCCCTTCAGAGATGTGCTCACTTTCCTCCTCCACCCTACTGCTCCTGACCTCCATCAACAATGGGGACCCCAAAAGCAATTCATATTTTCTCACAAGAAGGTCACCCGGCAACACTGAGCCCAGGAGGGAGCAGCTGGCATAAGACCTTCTCACAGCTTGCTTTGTGGGGAAAGCAGAGAGGTGGGCAAACAGAACGTGACTGAGCCCGCCGCCTCCTCCTCCAACCTTGCTCCCCAACTTGTCTGCATCCTGGAGAGGGAAGAGGCCTGCGGTTTCTTTCTGGGTCACTGCCTGGTGATTCACCCAACAATGGACCCTAATTTACAAGGTTTCTCTCTGCAAGTCAATTGCTACTGTCAGGCCAGCATTAATGGTAATGCCCACAAACTGGAAGATAAAAGGGTGGCTTGTTTGTTCAGTGGACCCATTGAAAATGCTAAGCCTGAACCCATTTGCAGAACATTTCCCAAAAGATAAATGAGACACAAATCATGTGTATCTGACTAAATGAATAGCTTGCATATACAAGGTAAACTCTTTTAACTCCATTTTTCAGGATACTGTGGTGACTAATGACAAGCTTTGTTTCTACCAAATACTAAGTGCTTTTTTCCAGTAGGAAGTGGACCTCAGTCAGCCTTTCTCTCGAAACCACCCCCACCCCAAAGAGACTAAAATGCTGCAAGGATTAATTTATATTGCCGGAAAAATGTACTAGTGATCAGAAACAACAAAGAGGCATTAAACTCTGTCTCGAAATAGCACCTCACTAAAGAAGTGGTGCTCCCATTTAGCAATCTTCAGGATTTCTTACGTTTTTTAGCTTCTTCTTCATGTAGCTTTTCATTCTATGTTTCATTAAGCATCGACTTTGTACTATCCATAGCAAACCAGAGTCAGACTTGAAAATGGTGCTGGAATATTTATTTTCAAATGCAGAATGCAAGTGGGAATGAATCAAGCCAGGAAGACTTCCCAAAACTACAGGATGTGAAATGTTGTCATTACAGGCAACTTTACCATCCATGAGGAAACCCTGTTGGCTTAGAAGCTGCAGACTAGAAGGGTTACTGCCTCCCGTGATAAGTTCAAGGAGGGATAGGTTTATGGCAGTGGCCCAAAGTGAGGGCCAGGTTGGTTTCTGGCTTGTCTCTGAAGGTGGGTTTGTTTTTTCTGTTTTTATTGCACATTAAACCATATTAGCCCAAAGACGTCAATTGTTACTTTTAAATGATTTTTAAAATTACATCTTGAGCAAGGGATGTTGATTTTTTCCTATTGATTTGTTTTTTTAATGACCCTTTCCATTCTCTTGCATCTGCTAGGTACAGACATCAAAAATTAAATTTTCATTTGTTGCCTTTGACAGTGTTATTAGGCACTTCTTAAAGGTTTCCTAATTTAAGTGTGACTTCTGTGCTTGCTGTGTCTAAAGATTCTTTTGCGTTGGCAAAATTGCTCTTTGAGGTTGTGCTGAATATTAGGAAGGGCTATCTGGGACAGGATTTGGATAAAGAGAAAGAAAAATAAAATAGGAAATTTGCCCTTTCAGAATCAAGAAAAGCATGACAAATAGTGGTTTGCACAAAGTTATCCATAGAATGGAAATATAGACTTGGCTGATCATTGGTTCTCCTCTGAACTAAGGATCCGGGCTCCCCCTCAGAGCGCTGCTGAGCTCTGCCATAACCCAAGTGAGCTGCCTTGGCTTCCCCTCTCCTGTGTGCCCACCACCCCAACAAATAGGCAGAGGCAGAGCCAGCAGCTCCAAGAGCCCCAAACAGGCAAGAGAAGGAGGTAGGTGCCTGAAACCAGGAATGTGCCCATCTTTCTTCATGTAACAGGCCAGGAGTGTCTCTTTAGTGAATAAATTAGCAAAAGAGAAATCAAATGTTGGGATAACACTAAGGCTTAATGTGACTTGCCATCAAGTCTTTTTGTAGCATGAGGCTTTTTGCTTTCCAGAATTGTCACACTTCCCCAGGGCTCCATCCTACAGTGGTCCCACCATGTCATGTAAATCTACATGATCCCAGCTTGGATCAGACACATCTGCCGGGCAAGATTGGCAGCAGAAGGCTCTGAGATTCCTTGGACATAGAAGCTCTGTCCCCTTCCTAGCATTAAAGGTTATCCACCAGGGATTCCCTGGCATTTTATTAACTACTCGATCGTTATTGCTGACAATTCAGTCGTTACCATGCAGAAGTTAACAACTGCCTCTCAGGTCTGACTGTCCGGGTCTGCTCCTAAATCTTGTCTTCGTTATGGTTCGTCCTGCAGAGTCCATCAGATTGGAATCACAGTAGCCCGACTTCACAGGGCTGTCCATGCATGGAAGGCGTGTGGACAAGCCGTGCTGGCTCAGTAAATATCAGCTATTATCCCCACAGACCCGCTGTCACACGCTGCTGTTCTCACTTCCATCCAGCTCACATATGACCCAGAGTACGGTGGGCATAATGAAAAGCACATTGGTGCAGTCACTTAGCCAAGTAACTCACATGTTTAAGAATTATATGTGTATGAGCCGGCCATGGTGCTACAGGCTTATAATCTCAGTACTTAGGAGGCTGAGACAGGAGGATTACGGGTTCACTGCCAGCCTCAACTACTTAGTGAGGCCCTCTGCAACTCGGTGAGGTCCTATGTCAAAGTAAAGGATAAACGCTGGGTGTAGCAGCAAATGTTTGTAATCCCAGCATTTGGGAGGCTGAGACAGGAGGATCGTGGTTCGTGGCCAGCCTCAGCTACTTAGTGTGACCCTGTGCAACTCAGTGATACCCTGTTTTAAAATAAAAAAATAAAATAAAATAGGGCTGGGGGTGTAGCTTGGAGATAGTATGGCCCTGAATTCAATCCCCAGTACCACAAAAAATTATATATGTATGTGTGAACTTGAATATACCCACATATGTGTACGTCAATCTCAGAGGCTTTTCAGTCTCTTGACAAGTTCATAAGCACGTGAAATACCACAGAGCAAGCAAGCACTCGTAACAACTTTCTTTTTTTTTTTTATTGGTGCACTGTATTCATACATCATAGTGGGATACAAACTTTTGTAGACATACATGCACACATCGCCCAGTCAGCCCCCACACAATCCCCACCCCATTCTCTCCCCATCCCTCCCTCCCATGCTTGGCTTAGTGGTTGACATCTATTATTATAGCAATTTATCCAAAATTAAAAATGATAATCTCACATAATAGTTTCATTTGTCTGATACCAAGCTTTTGATGGCTTAAAGATAACATTTCAATATTTCTTTTTACTTACTTTCTTACCAGAGAATATTTTTTTCTATTTTTTTAGGTGAAACTATCATATATTTATATATTTATTTTTCAGGAAAAAAAAATCTACCCTAATATGGAATATGGACTCTAGATACCCAAAACGATCTTGAAAAAGAACAAAGCTAGAAGATATATATTTTCTGATTTCAAACCATATAAAGCTACAATAATTGAAACAGTGTAGTACTATTCTAAAGGCAGATATATAAACCATTGGAGTTAAATAAAAGTCTAGAGCTAAATTCTTCCCTATATTGTCAAGTTATTTTTAACAAGGTTTCCACGAACATTTGGTGGTGGAAATAATAATCTTTTAAATAAATATTGTTGAAACATAATATTTACATGGAAAAGAATAAAGTTGGACCCTTACCTAATCCCATATACAAATATTAACTCAAAATAGATAAAAGACCTAAATATAAATCTTAAGACTATAAACTTTTAGGAGAAAATCTGGATCATAAAACCTCACAACATTGAAATTGGCAGTGATTTCTTGGATATGATTTCAATGGCACAGGCAACAGAAGAGTATACAAACTCCCTAAAAAATAAAAAAATATTATATGTCCAAAGACAATGTAAACAGAGTTAACAGTTACTAATAGAATGGGATAAAATATTTCCAAATGCTATATCTGAAGGTATATTAATATTCCAACTAGAAATCCTAAAAATTAACAACAATAAAGGCAAACAATACCATTTAGAGATAGGTAAAAGACTAACATAAATAATGAATCTCCACAGATAACCAATCTTAGTTGTCTGTTGGATGGAAAATCTTGTTTCTCTGGTTCTGGTGTGCGTTACCTATTTCTTCTTTGTAGTTAATCTCTTTGAATATTTTCTCTAGTGCTGGTTTTGAAGACATAAATTCCTTCGGTTTCTGTTTGTCATGGAAGCTTCTTATTTCTCCATCTAATTTGATAGAAAGTTTTGCTGGGTAGGAAATTTTTGGCTGGAAGTTGTTTTCTTTCAGAGTTTGGAATATGTTACCCCAAGCCCTTCTGGCTCTCATGACTTGTTTTGGGAAGTCTGGAGTGATTCTAATTGGTTTGCCTCTGAATGTCACTTGGCCCTTTGTTTTTGTTGCCTTTAAGATTCTCTGCTTGGTTTCCAATTGGTCATTTTGACAATTATGTGGCGTGGGGATCCTCTTCTCCGATCCTGTCTAAAGGGAGTTCTATAAGTTTCCTGGACCTGTGTATCAACCTCTTGCTCTATGTTTGGAAAATTTTCTGCTATTACTTCCTTGAAGAGATTGTTGATCCCTTTGGTTTCACTTTCTTTTCCCTCCTCTATTCCAATGATTCTTAGGTTAGCTCTCTTAAAATGGGCCCATATTTCTTCAATATCAGATTCCTGCTGTCGAATATTTTTTTCTAGATTAGAAACTATGCGTTCATTTTTGGAATGATCATCTTCTAAGAGCAAGATTCTGTTCTCCATGTGGTCTAATTGGTTGTTTGTGCTTTGAATTGAGGCCTTTACTTCATTAATTGCATCCTCTATCTCTTTTTGGCTCTCTCTGAGTTCTTTTCGAAGCACCTCTATTATTTCTACAGTTATTTTCCTGATTTGATCTTCTAGAAATCTCTTAATTTCTGTTTTATCGGGTTCTGATGTTGTGGGGTTGTGGGCATTCATTGCTCCAGTATTATTCCTCTTTCCCATGATTTAGGAAGTTTGTGCCTTCTCTGGGTTCTTCCCTTGGGTCACTATGACTTCACTTAAGGTGTTCTGGATCTCGAGTCAGTACTATCTAAGACCCCACTACTCCTTTACTGGGTTGTATCACAGAGTCTCCGACCCAGAGAGTCAATAGAGGCTGCTTTAGACTGTGGGGGGTGCCAGGTTGCACGTTCTCCTATGGTGTGATATCTCTGCCGCCGCCCCTCCCCCACTGGGTCAAGTCCCAGGGAGTACAGTACTGGGATTTCTCCTCTGTGGCCCGCAATTTGACTCACTGTTGTTGAGTACGCAGATGTAGCTGTACTGGATTCGGTGAATTCTCTGCTGCTGCCGCCGGTGGCCATATGGCGCCGCTGCTACGCCCTCGGCCGTGAGGCTGGCGTATTTCTTCTTTGTTTTGATTTCCCCTCTGAATCCCTGCAGCGTGTGCTGAGCTCAGCCACTGGGAGCTTTAGATTTTACCTGCGGCGAGAAATCCCGCCTGGCTGTTCCGCAGCGGCTCACCTCGGCTTGCTGTAGCCGTCCGGTGAAGTCGCTGCTGCCACCGGCAGTAAAGCGCTGCTGCCGCGTCCTCTGGTGTGAGGCTGGTGTATCTCCTCTGTGGCTCTGAGCTCTGTTCTCAGTCTGCTTTCTCTCTGGAGCCTGGTGATTTTTTTGTTTCTCTGGTTATGGTGTTTTCTGGCTATGAAAGGCGTTGATTTTGTGGTAATGGAGATTAGTTGTTTGCGGGGCTCTTAAGCCCCGCTTTTTTCGGTCGCCATCTTCCCGGAAGTCTCGTAACAACTTTCTTCAGAAACACACACCCGCCACTGGTTTCCATCTCTCCCCTGATTCTCTTCCTTTCTCCCCTACCAGAGCTTTCTGGACTCTTTTCCAAGCAAACTGCTCTCAAATCCCACTGATGGTTTAATTCTGATGGAACCTAAAGTACTGAGAACTTTGCACCCTTCACCAGGGTCCAGGATCAGGATGCATCTTACAGAGAAAGCACACATCACTACAACTGAGGCAGAGCCACCAGACAGTGCCAAGGCACACTGGATTGGCAAGCCAGCCGTGCCTCCCTTCCTTCACCACCTGCCTTCGTGTCTCTGGTGTTCAGATGTACAGTTCTGTGGTTCTGGTGTGTAATGTTGTAAAATGGCAGCTAGCTCATCACAGTGGGATGTGTAAGGAGATTTTCTGTTGCATAAGTAATTCTCAGGCCCCACACAGTCTAGTTTTCAAAATATCTAGCCCAGCAGCCAGAAACCATTAAAAAACTAATTCGAGTATTTTCTAACCTCTCTCAAAGCTAAAAGAAGCATTTTTCTTTTATCTTTTGTTTGTTCTTTTTTTTGGTGCATTATGACTATGCATAGTAGTGGGATTCGTTGTTACACATTTTTAAATGCATGAATATAGTTTTGTTGATTTCATTCCCCAGGGTCTCCACTTTCCCTCCTCTCCTCCCTTCCCCTTGATCCCTTTCTCTCCTCCACTGGCCTTCCTTCTATTTGCATAAGATGCCCACCTCGTTCTTTCTAAAGGAAGAATTTTTTCTTAAGTCCACTTTTCTTTCCTTTTTCTTTTCCTCATCTACTTAAGATTGTTATATCTTACTTGGCCCTCACATGCCCCTGTTCCCTGAAAACTGTCCAGAAAGGCTCAAGCATCTCTCTCCTCTCCTCTCCCCTTTCTTCTCCCCTCTCCTCTTCTTTCCTCTCCTCTTGTCTTCTCTCTTTCTTTCTCTCTATTTCTTTCTCTTTCTCTTCTTTCTCCTCTCTTTTCTTTTTCTTCATCTAGCTTTTAATTGGGTAAATCAACTTAGCTTCTCCACATGTATTAATTTTCTCTCAGCTTCCAAAATCTCCCTAAGAAAGAATTAGGGATCTGACTCATTTGTCCCTCAATACAAAGTGGTGGGAATGAGGGATAGAAATGTGAATACATAAATAATTTTTGCTCCTATTAACCTTACCTCCCTAGAAAACCTATGAACTCTGCAAATAGAAGTCAATTATTCCATTGAATTATCCAAAATTATTTCCATTTCTGCTCCTTTATTTTTTTTTTTACTAAAGTCTACATAATTTCTCAGAATTTCCCATTGTGTTGGCTGCCTGATTCTGACTGTGTTCATTGCATCCCTCTTGGCAAAGTTGGATTTGGAAAATCAGTAACTAAATCTTCATTTATTAGAAGTGGCTTTTTTTCTTTTCCTGGCAGCTGCCATCTGTTCCTCTCCACCTTGGTATAACCCTCCCCATCCCTCTCACATCCTCTTGAGATGTTTTCATTTTTGTTGCCCTTTATTTACCATGCATTAAATTGTTAGGTATTCTTTGAAAAAGAAGGAATAATAAGTCACTCAAAATAGAAAAGATAATAAAATATTATAGCAAAATAAAGAGACATGGGAAGAGCTTTATCAAAAGAACACAGAAACAATGCATGAAAGCTTGGAAGATAATAAATAAAATGATTTAAAATATTTAGATGCAGGAAAGACAATTAGAATGGCTGGAAAGAAGGAGAATAACCAAATAGCTAGAAAATAGCCTGTAGCAGAGAAGAAGGGCATATACATCAGAAAAGGGGGGAAAAGGTTTGCTTGATTTTATTTCACAGACAGTCCTTTAAAATTTCACGTACCATTCAAATTTGTTTTGGTGTGCCAGACATCTCCTGTGTCCATCCTAGGATTTGGATGTAACGTAGTTGGGCTCCTGGTTTTAAGATCTGCCAGCCAGCTTACATGCTGATTTATTGGCTTACAATGGCCTCCCGGCTGGAACACGGTTCTGAGTGCCAAAGAGAATTTAGAACAGAACAACACTTCCAGTTTCATTTCCATCCATAATGTAGTCCTAAACAATCCTGCTCCTTGAACCTGCACTCAGGACAACTGCACACCCCTGAGAGACTCTGCAGGGCTTCACATGTGCCGCTATGAGAGAGCAGGGATCTGGCTCTTGAGGAAGGCATATTTGAAATCCAAAATGTACCGAGGCTGACTTGTTTGTCATCACATTTTCCAATTGCCCAAATTCATATAGACCAAAACAATACTACCAACCCCTGTTTTAAAGGTAAAATGTACTCATAATTGTATATGAGCTGGATAATGTCAAGTGTCTATGATTGAAGCATGGGGTAGTTTTGGTTTTTTTTTTTGTTTTTTTTTTTTTTTTTACTTAAGTCAGGAAACAATGAGTATGTTTGTCATTTTCTAAACAGTATGGCCCCAGAATACTTGTGGCTGGGAGTCCTTCATCTCTGAGAGGCATTCCACCCACCAACCACCATCTGCAGGGATGCCTACAAATGTCAAAGTCCTGCTGGTTTTCTCCGAAGCCTGACTCCACTTTCGGCAGCTATGAATACTCTACAGGGCCACACTTGCCTTTCATTGTCAATTCTTTAGTGAGGCAGAGAGGAATACAACTGGTACTTTAGAAGAAAAGCCCACAGGAAGAGAATATATACAGTTGAAGCTGCCTCCATGAGGTCACCAGTTCAGCTGCAATCAGAACGAAGGGGGCAGCCGGTCCAGTGTGGTGGCAGACACTTATAATTCCAAAATTAGGAGGATTGAATTTCAAGGACAAGCTCAGCAACTTATCAAGAACCTGTTTCAAAATAAAAAATTAAAAAGGGGTTGGTGTTTTATATCAGAGGTAGAGTGTCCCTTGGTTCAAGCTCTAGCACCAAGGGGGAGAGTTGAACCCAGGGGTCTAGCACCAAGGGGGAGAATTGAACCCAGGGGTCTAGCACCAAGGGGGAGAATTGAACCCAGGGGCCTCTTATCAAAATGCAGAAGTTCATTTTGAGATTCTGGAGCCTGAGATGCTGCATGTGTAACAAGACCCCAGGTGAGGCAAACTCTGCTCCCTGAAGAGCTGCACCTGCACCGTTCTAGCAGTTGGTCTTTGTGTCCAGCTTCTCACCACTCATCTCTCTTCAGCCTCGCGGTGCACCTCTCCTCTGGGCATCTCCTCTCCGCACTGTGATAAGTCAGAATCTCACTGTGATGCCCTTCTAGGGACCACTCTCCCATTGCAAGTGCTGGATGGCAGGAGGCACTCGGTTCTCCTCTGTGGTGTTCCCAGAAATAATATAGGACTGACAGGACATAGTCTGAAGCCTAGAGGTCTACCCACAGACCGCAACCCAGGAGATTCCTCTTTGGAATCAGAGTCTTCTCTTCATAAGTAGAGTTATCACCCATTGAGGCAGAGAAGGACTGAATCCCCTGCTCCCCCACAAGCTGCTTCCTCTCAAAGGGTGTTTTACCCAGGGCAAGTTCCTCAGGAAGCACCAATAGATGGGTGTGGAAGTGAGACAGAAAAGAAAACGAAGGCATAAAGTATAGGTCTTTAAATTAAATATATAGATGCTTTTATTGGTGCATTGTAATTATACATCATAGTGAGATTCAGAGGAATAGAAACACACGTACGCACTGGACTGTGTGTTTCCCACCAGACCCCACCACTATGCCTCGCTGTCCCCATATAGATTATTGAGAATGGTTTTGATAACTTTGTAAATGTACATAGCATTATTTGCGCAGTTTCCTTCATTAAGTCTCCTTTTGTGGCATAAAAGTATATGTGCCACCACAGGGAACTGGGGCTCCAGCCTCCTGAGGTCTTCTGGGGAAACTGTAGAAGGGATCTCAGAGTCATCTCCTCCACCCCAGGGAGTCAGATACACCAGAACCTGTCAGGTCCTTCTTGGAAGTGCTCCAGCAAAATCAACTCTCCCCGACCTGGGGCTTTCTCAGGCACAGAACTAGTATGCCAGAGAACGGCCTGCAGACAGAGAGTCTCTGGAGTTTCCAGGAGTGTCCTCAGTGGGTAAAAGAGAATGCAGAGGGAAGATGAGTAAGGTTAGATTTCTCTGCTTTTGCAGAACTAGAGAACTGAAAGTTGGAAAAAACTTCAATCTATGAGGGTTATAACTACAACCAAGGCAAGCACTCAAAAGACCAAACTATTATTAAAAGAAATATATTCTTAAAAGAAGCAAAATATTATGCATCAAACAACACTTTGGATTAGTTTTTCTCTTCATCTATTGGTGATTTGGTATTTGGCTTATGGTATTATCGTACTTGTTATGCAAATCAGTTCCTGAGCTGCCTTAAATAAATTGTTGGCTTTCAATGCTTTCTACTCAGTAGAAACAAAAGGAAAGAGAAAATCTTTGCTGTCCATTAAGGAGAAATACAGTTGATCTTCCATATCCTCACAAGCAATTCAACCAATCACAGATTTAAAATATTTTGGGAAAAGTTGCATACATACCAAACATGTACAGACTTTTTTTCTTGTCACTATTCCCTAAACAAAAGAGTATAACAACTATTTACATAACATTGACTTTGTACAAGGTATTATAGTAATTTAGAGATGATTTTAAGTATATATTAGAGGATTATGTGTAGGTCGTATGAAAATAATACACCATTTTACATAAAAGACTTGAGTATCCAAGGATTTGGGTATGGGGGTGTGTGTTCAAAATCAACCCCTGAGGATACAAAAAAATGGCTATGTTAGATTTGGGTCTCATTCCGTTCCTGTCATTTCCCAGAATTGTGACCTTGGCCAAGTTATCATCTCCAAACTTCCATTTCCACACTTTTAAAAGGAATAGCAATCCTAACTGCACAGGGTTGTAGTGAGAAATAGGTGAAAGAAAGTACGACAAGCCCCTCACTCATGAAAGGCAAACAGATGTCGTCGTCCTCCTTCCTCACCCTCCAGTACTCTCCTCGCAGATGAAGACTAAAGTCGGGCTCCTTCATCAGTTTGTATTGAAGTCTTACTGTGTGTGAAATCTGAGATTACATAGGCTGTAAAGACCCTTTCCTTCTAGCAGCTTTCTTTTTCCGAGAAAGACAGACATATAAATAAGAAGCTCTAACAAAATCAGGTAGTGATAAGCACTGCTTTCAGTATAAAGAACACCGTGCTCTGATCTTTCAGAGAGAGAGAAATTACCCTCTATTTTCCTGTAATTTACATAACAGTCGTTGATTCCATAATTTATACTCAACTGCTTGAGTCTGCAAAATTCCCACCGACTGCCATGTTGAGCAAAATTGTATTACACACGAAGAAACCTTTGACTAACCTCCAATTCATTCTGACATTCCAAGGACCATGAGAAAGAGTTGAAAATAGCTTAAAAACTGCTGACTTGTATCAGGCACAGATTTATCCAGACAACACAAAGAGACAAGGTTTTCAAGGTGAGATTATTTTGTCAATTTGGGCATGACAAAGGAAGAAAACAGAAATTATTGTTCAAGCTTTGAAAATCCTTACACTGGAAATCATATACACTAATGATATTGGAGTAGGGAAGGAAACAAGCACTGGTAAAGCCTCTCCAGACGCCAGGTACCGTACTAGAGTGTTCATCATCATTTATTTTATTATTTTAACCTCCCAACTTCCCAAAGGCCACCAGGGAAACCTCTTGATTTAAAGCTGTATTTATCAGACTTAGTGCAGTCAAGGAAAATGGAACCTTGATAAAGAATGGTTTTAGGACTGAGCCGGGTGATTGGTAATGGGCCTTGCAAGATGGACAATGTTTTGAGATGGTAAAGTTCATAACATTATTATTTAGTTTGACGAAAACTCTGAGGTAAGGGTCTTGAAGGGAGTCTTGACTAGGAAGTTGTCAATCTTGATAAGTAAACTGTTTAGTTGATGTTATAGTATAAATTATTTCCCTCAAAAATCCTTATTATAACCCCCCCATTGCCTCTGAATGGGGGGGGGGCAGTTAAGGTTAAACGAGGCCATGAACATGGGCCCTAATCCAGTTAAACTAGTGTTTTGGTCAGTTCAGTGTTAGGGCATATATCAAGTAATGATTGTTATGTAATTAAGTGTTTCCAAAGCTCAGAGGTGGAAAACAACAGTCGCTGATTACTACTATTCCTCCATTTAAGGCTTGGCTGATGTGGCCTAAGCCTGCTGAGGGTAGTTCTCCAAGTGACTCTCATCCTTCTCATGCCACCAAGCGGCTAGCCTAGGTATGTTCCTCTCATGGCAATGGCAGAAACAAAGGAAGGTAAGTGGAATCATATTATTCCTTTTAATGCCCAGGCCCTGTCAATTTTGCCCATGTGCAAGTGGCTACCACAACTCAACAGAATCAAACTCAAAGTCAAGAGGTAGAAAAATAGACTCTACTCACAATGAGGCCAGAGAAAGTGTGTGGATTCAAGAAGATATGAAAATCCAAGGCCAGCAGTGCAATCTACCATGAGATTAGAGGCCACATAAATGACAAGTAGCATTGAGAAAATCAGATGACCAATAGCAGTCAAATCCTCAGCCACTGTAGAGGTTTAAATCTCTTCAAAAGTAGTCAGAACCAGTACTCCTAGAATTTTTTCAGGTCATCAACTGAAAAAAAAAAAAAAAAGTCTGAGAATTGTCACAGCCAAGAAGAACCTAAACAAAAAATGATAAATAAATGTAATATGGAATCTTAGATGGGGTCATGGGACAAAAAAAAAAACAGGTAAAAATTAAATATGGGCTCTAGTTAATAATACATTATAGAGGATAAGAAATGTTCCATTACTAATGTTGGATGTTAATAAGGGGGAAACTGAGTAAGAGGGATACAGAAACTCTGTACTTTCAACTTTTCTATAAATCTAAAACTATTCCAAAATAAGTTTAGTTAGATTAAAGAGCAATTAGTTATGGAATTTATGGAATGTTTGATCTCAAGAATCTTTTCTTATCCAGACTCTTCAGGTTCTTAACCTTATTACTGTCTTACAAATGTCAGGTTTGTTGCCTGGGGAGTGGAGAAGTCTTTTTGGAAACTTTGAGAACAGAAATGTATACCCATCTGAGACAGCTCCTTGGGGAAAGGTTGGAGGTGTGTGGAGAAGGCTACTGTCAGCATCACCAGTCAACCAGGAGAGAAGGCTGCTGCCCACAGCCACCTGGGCTCTGAGCTTCCAGCCCCACCGCCATGGCCTTCCAGCTCACTCTAACATGTTCTTATTTTTGTCTGCACACGTGTCCTCCACTCATTCTTTCTCTCTTATATTTTCTCCTATATCCAGAAACAAACCTAGATTAACTTCTATGACTTTAGACTAATATAAACAAAGTAGCTTAGAAATCCACAGATAAAGTGGGACCAGGACAAACCATTCAAATTTTATTATTTTTCAAAATCTAATGTAAGTCTTGCCTCCTTTCTTTGATGCTGCAGTCTTCATCAGCTGCATTTTATCTGAACACTGGAGACCCCTTTGTCTTATGAGCATACACCTTTAGGCTAGGTTGCTCAGCCTAACTACACATTACTTGAAGGCAGGTACTAACTTGAATATAACCTGCATTCTCTAAAGATTTGTTAAAATACTAGGTTATACGCCACCAACCCCAGCCCACCAAATATCCAAAGAGCGGTGGATACTCTCCGCCCTTTGCCTGGGCAGAGCAGGCTCTCTGAGGTTGCAGGCTGCTCACAAGCATAGCTTGCTGCCATGGTAACGTGGCATCCCTCAAGTACAGCACACTCCATGGGTCCTGGAGCAGCTGTTACCGCTGTGTCTCCACCCGTGTTGTTCTGCTTCCCCGAATTTTATATTGGCTGCATAATAACACAAATTAAGGTATTTGCTGGTTTCTATTACCATTTTTTTGGTAAATCACTTTTTCTGTATTAATGCATGGGAAAGAGACTGTCACCAAACATACCATTTATTTTACTGAGAAAAAGCTTTGAATACTCAGTCATGTTTTTCTAATACAATTCACTGCTTCCAAATTTATTTACTGCTGCCTCAATAAATCCAAGCCAGTCATGCTTTTATACACACACACTATGCTCATGTCAAGATGAAATTTGTGAATAGGCTAACTTTGTTGAATCCTGAGTCTGACTATGCACCTAGGACAGTTTTACTGAAGGGCTCTTTGCTAATGGAATGAATGCTCACAGAGAATTCTTCATCCTTGAAAGAATTCTAGTTTGGGGGTGACTGGAACATTAAGAGTTTACCATCTATTTCCAAAAGTTAATTTTCAAACAGCAGTTTGAAAGCATCTTTAAACTTAGGTTTTATGACAAATTTGGAAATATAATTTTATTGTTTTTTTTTGTCTGTGCCCTCTCCCTGAGAAGTTTTTGGAATCTGAGAGTTTATGTGAGAGATCTTCAGGATAGCATTTCCTCCGTGTGTGTGTGTGTGTGTGTGTGTGTGTGTGTGTGTGTGTTTTAATATATAATTGTATGTGACATATAATTATATAATATATAAAATTAATAAAATTATTCACTGTGTATATTATATCTTTACACATTATACAGTTATGATTATAAAATTAGACTTATTTTATATATTTAAAATTATAGATAATTATAAAATAATGCATTTGTATATTTAATAACTATAAAATTACAATTTTATAAAATTATGAATGTTTTACAAATTCAAAACTTTATTTGAAATGCATATGCATATTAGTAATAGAGACATCTGTAATGCAGCTAATTAACTGCAGCTTTAAATGTCAAACAACCCATGTGTTTCACTGATAAGCAGAACATTTGGTGAGCGAGAGCACTGCAAAAGGGAAAGGAAGAGAAGGAGGAAGAGGTTCAAAGCTGAAGGAGGATTTTGAGACTGTATTCCAACCCAAGACCCACTTTGTTGTCCTGGGTAAGTGAGATAGGAAGGGGACCTGACTTTGCCACCCTGTGGCTAAGCTGTAAGTAAAATGATGAGATGGAAGTGAACTCACTTGGACTGCTTGAGTGGTGGACAGCCACGAAATTACCCTGGCAGACTCACACACCTCAGTGCCAATTAGCAGCTAACCTTTACCAGTAAATGCAGAGCTAAGACATCCCATGAGCGCTCCTCCCTTCCCTACAGCCTCGCCTGGGGAATTATGCTCCCCAGTTCCCAGAACCCTGGTTGCCATTTCCTTTCCAGCTCCATTTGCAGGTTGGGAGTCCGTGTGCCTGGCTTTTTAACTAAAAATAATAACTAACATACTAAATGCAGTGCTGACTAAAAACAAACCATTATTCTTCTTTAATCACTTAGACCCAGTAATTTATCTTTGTATTTGGCAAGCCCTCTGAAAGAATAAATCAATATTAAATCTAAAATGTAATGACTTTCTGGTTTTGTGGAGAAAAACTAACCTACCAATGCATCACCAAAAGGTAGGAGCCAGATGACCTTGGGCTACTTTATAAGCTCCTATATTCTATCAGTGAAAAGAAAGAAATCAGAACTATTGCTGTTTATATTTGAGCTAACCCAAAGGCATCAGTACTTATTTAATTTTATTTTGAGACAGGATCTCACTAATTTGCCCAGGCTGGTCTTGAATTTGTGATACTCCTGCCTCAGCCTCCTGAGTAGCTGGGATTTCAGGTATGTGCCACTGTACTCAGCTAAGTATCACCTTAATTTTATCCAGAAATTAAATAATTTTCCCAGGTCATAGCCAAGAAGGGCCTGAGTCACAATGAGCCACCCATTAAACCCAGGTCTTCCCTCAGCAGGCTGGCTGCTTTTCTACTCTCCAGGTGTGATCTACCCAGAAAGTAAAGAATGATCTCTGCACTGAAAACACAATTAAAGAATCTCTAACTGAATTTTTGAAAGTCCCAATGTAATATTCAGTCCTTCTCAATATAAGCTCTAGCATTTGTAAAAACTCATAGGTACACTGACCTTACAAGAACTATATCTACTGTGAACTGCTCACATTAGCTTTTATTACTGAAGATAAGGTAAAAAATGACAACAGTGTTGGTTCATAGTCCTCAATGTACTTTTATGCCCATCATTTCTTATGACTAAGCAATCAAGGAGGGTGGCAGAAGTGTCCAAACCTACTTGATTGATGACAATTAAGATTCAGAAAAGTAAAATGATCAGGTAAAGATTAAACATGTCATCTAGGTTTAGGACTCAGAGAAATAAAGTAATTGGGTCTAATGAGAAAAACTGGAACCCAGGTCTTGTGTTTTACAGCATATGAGAAAGGCCTTGGCCCCGGCGTGGTGGTGCACGCTTGTAATCCCCGTGCTTGGGAGGCAGAGACAGGAGGATCACGCAGGTTCGAAGCCGCGAGCGCTGGCTTAGGAGACCCTGTTTCCAAATAAAAATGTAAAAATAGGTCTGGGAGTGTAGCCCGGAAGTAGAAGGGCTTCCAGGAACCCCAGTACCACCAAAAAAAAAAAAAGAAAGAAAAGAAAAGAAAGGCCTTGAACACTAGAAGTTGGATAAGGGTTCCTCCTTTTCTACTATCAAAACACTCCGCCTAGGGAGTAGACGTTTATGTGCAGTTCTGTTAAGTATAGTTCACACAGAGAATCTATTACATGCTAAGTACAGTTCTGAACTCTTTACATTTGTTAACTTACTTAATCTCACAGTTGTGCTATAAAGTTGTACATCAGCTCGGTATTTCTGCATGACAAAGTTTTCAGAGACAAAAGAGATTCATTTCTCTCTAATGTTCATGATTTGATGTGGTTCAGCTGATCTGAGACTTAGCTCTAAACCAAGAGATGGCTCCAAGTGTCTTTCTAAAGAACACAATTAAAATCATGCTTAATATTTTCACACTCAGTGGGCCTCATCCATAAATACTATCTCATCAGTCATTTGGAATGGGAATTGGACTGTTACATAGTTTGTTGGTGGGGTTTCAAATTAGTGCAACCACTTTGACAGTATGGAGGATCCTCAGAAGAATTGGAACAAGCTTACCATATGATCCAGCAATACCACTTCTGGGTATCTACCCAAAAGAAAGGAAACAAAACTACCAAATTAATGCATATGTATCTATATTAATAGCTGCACAATTCACCATTGCCAAACTATGGAAACAGCTAAGATGTCCATCAACAGATAAATAGATTACAAAACTATGGAATATGTACACAATGGAATTTTACTCAGCTATAAAGAAAAACACAATTATGTCATTTACAGGAAAGGGGAGGGAACATTATGCTAAGTGAAATTAGTCAGTCACAAAAAAATAAGAAATCAGATGCTCTCCCTAATATGCAGAAGCTAGGAAGAAAAAGAAGGACCTCTAGACAAAGAAGGAAAAACCATAGATGAGCACATAAGGCATCCTGAGGGGGATGGGAAGGGGTAAGAGGAAAATTCCCTAATGTACTTGATGTACATTAATAGACATATAAAGTCAATCACTAAGCCAAATATGAGAAGGAGGGCGGGGGAGGTAATGGGATGGGAATTGGGTACTAATGGGGTGATATGTACATGAATGCCTATATCATCTTGTACTCCACTAAGATATATGACTACAATGCACCAATAAAAAATTAAAAGAAAAAATACAGTAGTACATATTAAGTAAATTGATTTACAAAATGCTTTAATTAAATAGAATATTATGCATAAAAAAAGAAATGGGAGAACACCAAGAAGCAGAGAAATGTTCCCATGGCCACCTTTATCAAAGGATCAAGTAGAATTAAAAATAGGGCGTTTTATTGGCTAAGGGGGAGGTCTTGATTAAGCCATTATACAGCGAGGTGCAGCATTCACTATTACTCAACTGCTAAGAGGGCAATGGGTTTCTACCGTGATGTCCATGCACTTAGTTGTGTGAGCATTGCCTTCATTTTTATATGTATAATATAGGAACAGAAAAATTAAAAAGTGTGTGTGTGGGTGTGTGTGTGTGTGTGTGTGTGTGTGTGTGTGTGTGTAAAGACAGAATGGTGATGTAAATGTGGTGAAATGTTAATATTTAGAAAATCTGTACAGACTTCCGGGAAGATGGCGACCGAGAAAAGCGGGGCTTAAGAGCCCCGCTAACAACAAATCTCCATGACCACAAAATCAGCGCCTTTCATAGCCAGAAAACACCATCACCAGTGAAACAAAAAATCACCAGGCTCCAGAGAGAAAGTGGACTGAGAACAGAGCCACAGAGGAGATACACCGGCCTCATGCCCGAGGCCGCGGCAGACGCGGCAGCAGCGCCATACTGCCGGCGGCAGCGGTGATTCGCTGGACGGCTACAGCAAGCCGAGGTGAGCCGCTGCGGAACAGCCAGGTGGGATTTCTCCGAGCAGAGAGCATCTAAAGCTCCCAGTGGCTGAGCTCAGCACACGCTGCAGGGATTCAGAGTGGAAATCAAAACCAAGAAGAAAAACACCAGCCCCAAAGCCGAGGGCATAGCAGCGGCGACATATTGCCACCGGCGGCAGCAGCACCGAATTCAGCGAGGCCAGTACAGCTACATCTGCGTACTCAAGAACAGTGAGTCAAATTGCGGGCCACAGAGGAGAAATCCCAGTGCTGTACTCCCTGGGACTTGACCCAGTGGGGGAGGAGCGGTGGCAGAGATATCACACCATAGGAGAACGTGCAACCTGGCACCCCCCACAGTCTAAAGCAGCCTCTATCGACTCTCTGGGTCAGAGACTCTGTGATAAAAACCAGTAAAGGAGTAGTGGGGTCTGAGATACTACTGACTCGAGATCCAGAACACCTTAAGTGAAGTCATAATGACCCAAGGGAAGAACCCAGAGAAGGCACAAACTTCCTAAATCATGGGAAAGAGGAATAATACTGGAGCAATGAATGCCCACAACCCCACAACATCAGAACCCGATAAAACAGAAAACCAGAGATTTCTAGAAGATCAAATCAGGAAAATAACTGTAGAAATAATAGAGGTGCTTCGAAAAGAACTCAGAGAGAGCCAAAAAGAGATAAAGGATGCAATTAATGAAGTAAAGGCCTCAATTCAAAGCACAAACAACCGATTAGAACACATGGAGAACAGAATCTCACTCTTAGAAGATGAGCAATCCAAAAATGAACGCATACTTTCTAATCTAGAAAAAAATATCCGACAGCAGGAATCTGATATTGAAGAAATATGGGCCCATTTTAAGAGAGCTAACCTAAGAATAATTGGAATAGAGGAGGGAAAAGAAAGTGAAAACAAAGGGATCAACAATCTCTTCAAGGAAGTAATAGCAGAAAAATTTCCAGACATAGAGCAAGAGGTTGATACACAGGTCCAGGAAACTTATAGAACTCCCTTTAGACAGGATCGGAGAAGAGGATCCCCATGCCACATAATTGTCAAAATGACCAATGTGGAAGCCAAGCAGAGAATCTTAAAGGCAACAAAAACAAAAGCCCAAGTGACATTCAGAGGCAAACCAATTAGAATCACTCCAGACTTCCCAAACCAAGTTATGAGAGCCAGAAGGGCTTGGAGTAACATATTCCAAACTCTGAAAGAAAACAACTTCCAGCCAAAAATTTCCTACCCAGCAAAACTTTCTATCAAATTAGATGGAGAAATAAGAAGCTTCCATGACAAACAGAAACTGAAGGAATTTATGTCTTCAAAACCTGCGCTAGAGAAAATACTCAAAGAGATTAACTACAAAGAAGAAATAGGTAACACACTCCAGAACTAGAGAAACAAGATTTTCCATCCAACAGACAACTAAGATTAGTTATCTGTGGAGATTCATTATTTATGTTAGTCTTTTACCTATCTCTAAAGGGTATTGTTTGCCTTTATTGTTGTTAATTTTTAGGATGTCTAGTTGGAATATTAATATACCTTCAGATATAGCAATTGGAAATATTTTATCCCATTCTATTAGTAATTGTTAACTCTGTTTACATTGTCTTTGGATATACAATATTTTTTTTTAATTTTTTAGGGAGTTTGTATACTCCTCTGTTGCCTGTGCCATTGAAATCATATCCAAGAAATCACTGCCAATTTCAATGTTGTGAGGTTTTATGACCCAGATTTTCTCCTAAAAGTTTATAGTCTTAAGATTTATATTTAGGTCTATTATCTATTTTGAGTTAATATTTGTATATGGGACTAGGTAAGGGTCCAATTTTATTCTTTTCCATGTAATTATTATTTTTAACAATATTTAGTTAAAAGATTAATATTTCTACCACCAAATGTTTGTGAAAACCTTGTCAAAAATAACTTGACAATATAGGGAAGAATTTAGCTCTAAGCTTTTATTTAACTCCAGTGGTTT
This sequence comes from Muscardinus avellanarius, assembly GCF_963383645.1. Taxonomy (NCBI): domain Eukaryota; kingdom Metazoa; phylum Chordata; class Mammalia; order Rodentia; family Gliridae; genus Muscardinus; species Muscardinus avellanarius. The sequence continues at coordinate 997,404 of NC_137805.1, read as the reverse complement.
ATATATCTGCCTTCAGAATAGTACTACACTGTTTCAATTATTGTAGCTTTCTATGGTTTGAAATCAGAAAATATATATCTTCTAGCTTTGTTCTTTTTTAAGATCGTTTTGGGTACCTAGAGTCCATATTTCACAGTAGGATAGATTTTTTTCTGAAAAATAAATATATAAATATATGATAGTTTCACCTAAAAAATAGAAAAAAAAATATTCTCTGGTAAGAAAGAATTCAAAAAGAAATATTGGAATGTTATCTTTAAGTCATCAAAAGCTTGGTATCAGACAAATGAAACTGTTATGTGAGATTATCATTTTTAATTTTAGATAAATTGCCATAATACTAGATGTCAACTACTAAGCCAAGCATGGGAGGAAGGGATAGGGAGAGAATGGGGTGGGGATTGTGTGGGGGCTGACTGGGAAAAGTGTGCATGTATGTCTACAAAAGTATGTATCCTACTATGATGTATGAATACAGTGCACCAATAAATGTATATATATATATATATATATATATATATATATATAATGAAAAAAAAGATGCTAAAAAAAAGAAAATCTGTACAAAGAATATGTGGAAATTCTAGGCACTATTTTTTCAAAATGTTGTATTATTTCAAAGTAAATAATAGAAAATATAATAAAAGCAAAATAGAGCTATCATGACTTATGACTTATGCTCCAAATGTATGCAATTGATTTACAAAATCTAATGTTTCAGTTCTGTTTTGGAGTATTGAAATAAGAGATAATAAGAGATACTGTGGAGATAAGTACTATGGAAATAAGAGATACTATGGAGTTATGGTGGTCATCAGGCATGGATGAAGAGCAGGAACATAAATTTCTTGGGCCTCCCAACTTGATGATCATCACAGCTAGGAAAGTCCTTCTTACCTCCAAATTCCCATTATATCATTTCTGTCTTGTGATATTAATGTTTATTTGCCAGTATTAAGAAACAGCTGGGTTGAGGGGATGAAAATACTAATTACTCTGATTTGACTGAAACACATTGTATACATGTATAAAAACATCGCACTTTACTCCATACATATGTACAATTAGAGATGTCAATCAGAAATTATTTTAAGTATAAAAAGTGGTTTAAGAGTACATCATCTGGAGCCAAATAACCAGGATTTAAATCCTCACTCATCTACTTTCTACACATGTGTATCACTCAGCTTTCTGCCCCTATGATAATACCTGGGGCTTAGAGGAGGAAATTTATCTTGATGTGAGCCTTTGGAGGTTGAATCTGTAGTCAACGAGCTCCCTTATTCTGAACTTGAGGCAGAATATCATGGCAGAAGGGCGTTGTTGGAGAAAGCTGCTCAGCTCCTGGAAGCCAGGAAGCAGAGAGAGAGAGAGAGTAGGGGCAGGACACAATATGGTCCCAAGGGCATGCCCCCCAGGACCCACTTCTTCATCTAGGCCCCACTCCCACGTCTTCACCACCTCCCAGTCCACCCAGCTATCAAAGGATTAATCCACCGAGGAGGTCAGAGCCCTTATAACCCAAAAGCCACACCTCTGAACATGCTGCACTGAGGGCCAAGCAGCCAACACAGAGGTTAAATAGCTTGCCCAAGGTAATACATTTGCCATTATTATTTACCAACCCATGTCCTCCATGCCTGGCTAGGTTTCTGCCCGCACAACATCTGGAAAACTACAGCACTTTTATGTTTCCCAAAGAAGGTCTTTAGGTAAGACATAGTCTGGCCTTGGGAGGACTAGGCTCCTCCTAATATGGACATATTATCTCTCACCAGACATCAAAGTCAGAATAAAAAGTCTCCAAGGATCACAGGACACTGAACTGTAATTTGTATTGTTTTGATTCCTTTCCATTGCCAAGGAGATTCAGAAAATTGTGGGTTTACGTGTACCAAATTAACTTGGGCAGGTCACTTACCTTCTGTAATCCCTGATTTCTGTATACACAGAGAACTCTTAGCAGTGTAGTACTTTTTCCCCAGTGGGCAATGAAGATCCCTTACTACGGGAGTGTTCCTGGGGCCATGTGTGGCCAATGAGTGTTTGTTCTTCACTCCAAAACTGGGGGCTCCCTGAAGGCTAATTTGGGGGCAGAGAAACAAACTGATGGTAAAGCTGAGGCTGATGAGAGCCAACAGGAAGGGGCCAAGATTGTAGAGGATAATATCTGAAAGAAAAGCTTCCAGGTACTGGCTCTGAGAGAAGAAATGAGGACTTTAAACACCACATCAGGTGGGCTTTACTTTTTCATTCCCATATGCATCAACCTGGGATGGAGATCTTTACTGCCACCAGAACTTCAGGAAAGCGGGTAGAAGAGCAGTGATTCACTTTTTATTTTTCTTGTTCCCAGTCATGTTGGATTTCCCCTGCAACTGATGAATTAGGAAGACATGTGGCATAGAGATGGGGATAGTCTGAAATCATAGTCTGATTTCAGACTATGACAAATCTGATACAAAACCAACAACTCTAGCCAGACGTCATGGCTCCTGCCTGTATTCCTAGTCCTTGGGAAGCTAAGACAGGAAGATTGCAGGTTCATAGCCAGCCTCAGCAGCTTAGTGAGGTCCTCTGCAAATTAATAAAATTTAAAACAGGGCTGAGGAACAAGGCACGGTGGTGCACGCTTGTAATCCTAGAATTTGGAAGGCGGAGACTGGAGGATTGTGGTTCGTGGACAGCCTCAGCTACTTAGCGAGGCCCTCCGCAATTCAGTGAGACCTTGTTTCAAAATAAAGAATAAAAAATAGGGTTGATGGTGTAGGTCAGAGGTTGAATGCCCCTGGTTTCCATCCCCAGTACTGCAAAAAAAAAAAAAAAAAAAAGAAGGGCTGAGGGTGTATCTCAGAGGCAAAAGGCCCCTGGGTTCAATCCCTAGTACCACTAAAAAAAATAAAACTAACAACTTTTAAATGGCTTGGCTTTGGGTGAATTATTCAAATTTTGTATCAATTTCTTCACTAAAAAAAATGGCATGTAATTGTTCTGATTAATATTGATGTGTAAGAAATTATCCCAAAGCAAGAGCAATCTTATTTGGTTGGTACTTTTTAGGACAAAATTTGGAAAGAGCTTAGTCCCTCTTGGAATGTCCCTTGGCAATGGAGTTTAAAACAGGGTTAGATATCCAAGGTGGTTTCTCACACAGCCACTGGCCGGGAGCCCCACCAAGGATGTTGGCCAGAGCACAGCCTCCAACATGGAGGTCTTGGGGTAGCTGGACTTCCTTATGGTGCCAGCTTCCCCTAGATAAACAAAGGGGGGCCTTTCCTGACCTACACTTGCTTGTCAGATAGCATCACTTCTACTATGCCCTATGGGCTGACTAGTTACAAATCCACCCAGATTAAGGGGAGGCACAAGGGTCCTACCTCTCAAAGACATTTTTAACACTTCCACAATAATACTCCCATAATATAAGATTATTGAATGGATTCAACATATAAGAATTGTAAGGACTCTTACATTTGATTCTATTATTGAAATTTTTATACTTATTTGCTTATAGCAGGATAACAGAGTGCTACATCTACTTACCGCAGAGTAGCAGAATGCTACTTTCCATCAGTTGGAGAGACACATGTCATAAGATAGAAGCCAGGTGCATGGTGTTGTTTCTTCAAGCTACTGTGTTATATAAGCCTAGTCACTTGAATCCAGGCTAGCAACTAGTTGAATGCCATGGATTGCTGAGACAAACTGCCAGCATACTTTCTCCAGGCTCCTCAGACCCACTGCTCTGCTTCTGTCCCCAGTGCTGTGCAAATGTTGCTGGATAGTAGGGGCTCTCTAAATGGGCAGAGATATTGATTTTCTTGTCCTACCTTTCTGAAAGCTCTTTGATTACCAGGTGCTGAGCAAACATGGGCACATGGCAGATCACAGAGTAACAGATCAAGTCAGGAGAAACAGAGGCAGTTGTGATTTCCCAAACACCAAGCTGGTTAAGTATCAGATACTCCTTCCCCCCCCCACAAACACAATCACACAGGTTTTATATTGGAAAGTGCACACCAGTGTTCACATTTCATTATTTGCTGATTGATAATCCAGCTGGCCCACATGGTACTGAGTAGTATCATGGAAGAGATTTCTAACTGATCTGTGGAAATGAAACTCTAGCTCTGTCTAAAGATAGCTGACTGTAGGCTGTAATGAACTGAGAGTTCATGTCAGGGTGGTGCCATGCATTTCAGAGGAAGGTGTATGTGTCAAGTGCAAAGTTGATTATATTCTTGGAGATGATTTTTTTTTAAAAAAAAGGTCTGTCCTCACCTGTCTTTAGCAACAGATAAATACAGATTAAGAAATGTCAAAAAAAAGAAATATCTGGGCTTCTTTGTCCATAAAAGATAGTTAAGAAACCACTCATTAATCCTACGTTACTACTGACACCCACACAAGAAGAGGAGTGGTTATCTTTGCCCAGAAAAATAGCCAGGGATGGCCTGGGGCAGTAGAAGGGAGGCAGATTGGAAGTCACTGCAGCTCACACCACTGGGGAGAAATCAGTGACTGGAACAGAAAGGGCATCCCCAGGACTGGGAGCCATTTATTTCCAATATGCAATTCCAGAAGGTCAGTACAGTGCCAGAGAACTTGCCTTGATGAACAACAAAGGAGAATCCCCAGAGAACAACACTTTTTCATGGTTTGTTCAGATTTTCTGAATTTAAGTGGATTTTTTGTGCTTTTATTGGTGCATTATAGTCTCACATCATAATGTAAATCATGCTGATAAAGACATACATGCTCATGCTCTTGGTGCCCTCCATTTCCCTTTCTCTCAATACAGATTGACATTGGTATATATTCCTGTGTATTCACATAATCTATAGTCTTCCTCCATTCCTACCCACCATGGCTCCACTGAGGTTTCTCATCATCATCTAGAGTCTCTTGTATCCCAATTACTCCCTTTCCTGTACATATTAAAGAAAACATATGACCCTTCACTCTCTGTGATTGGCTAATCTCACTGAACATAATGTTCTCCAGGTCCTTCCATTTTCTTGCAAACGATGCAATTTATATTGCTGAGTAGAATTCCATTGTTTGTATTTTCCATAATTTTGTAATTCATCTGTTGATGAACCCCTAGGTTGGTTCCATAGTTTGCCTATTGTGAACTGTGCTGCTATGAACATGGGAATGCATATATTACTGTAGTTCCCTGGTTTCAACCCCTTTGGAAAGATGCCCAGTTAGTGGTATGGCCAGATCATATGTGAATTTATTTCCACACTGATCTCCATAGTGGCTCGACTGACTAGTTTGCAATCCCATCAACAATGTAGAAGAGTGCCTATTTCTCTACATCCTCACCAACATTTATTGTTATTTGACTTGATGATTGTCATTTTGATTGGGGTTAGATGAAATCTTAATGTAGTTTTTATTTGCATCTCCCTGGTTGCTAATGATATTGAACATTTTTTCATGTATCTATTGGCCATTTGTATCTCCTCTTTTGTAAAATGTCTATCAATTCAGTTTCCCATTTCTTGATTGGGTTGTTTTTCTAGTGTAAAGTTTTTTAAGTTCTTTGTTACTCTAGATATTAGCCCTCTGTGAGAGAGATAGCTGGTAAAGATCTTCTCCCATTCTGTAGGCTTTCTCTTTAGACTCTTGTTTAAGTAGATTTTTTTTTTCTTTCAATACAATATGATGAAAACTGTAAGCCAGGCATGGTGGCACACGCTTGTAATCCCAGCATTCGGGGGGCGGAGACGGGAGGATCGTTGTTTCCAGACAGCCTCAGCTACTTAGTGAGGCCCTTCGCAACTCAGTGAGACCCTGTTTCAAAAATAAAAAGACTAAAAAAAAAAAATAGGGCTGGGGGTGTAGCTCAGAGATACAATGCCCCTGGGTTCCATTCGCAAAAAAAGAAAGAAAGAAAGAAAGAAAGAAAGAAAGAAAGAAAGAAAGAAAGAAAGAAAGAAAGAGGAAGGGAGGGAGGGAGGGAGGGAGGAAGGAAGGAAGGAAGGAAGGAAGGAAGGAAGGAAGGAAGGAAGGAAGAAAGAAAGAAAGAAAGAAAGAAAGAAAGAAAGAAAGAAAGAACTGTAGCAGAACATGTGCAGGCTCAGTTTGGGGTTTTTGTAATGATTGGGGGGGGGGTCCACAATGAGACAAGTTTTCCAAACTCTATTCTTAGAGAACATTTTCAGTACCTGCTTTGAAGAATATTCATTTTACCCCTAACTCAAATTAAGAACAGGATGAAGCAATTTCATTAAAAACCAGATGGTGCACACCTTTAATACCAGCTACTTTGGAGGTAGAGGCAGGAGGATTTCAAGTTCAAAGCCATTCTGGGCAACTTACTAAGACCTTGTCTCAAAATAAAATAAAATAAAATAAAAACGGCTAGAGATTTAGCTCAGTTGCAGAGTGGTTGCCTAGGATGCACAAACCCCTGGGTTCAATTTCCAGCACTGCTGAAAAAAGATAGAATAATAAATGAATAAATAAAAACTGGAAAATAAATTTGGCTTCTTTATCCAATTTCTAGAAGGAACAAAAAGAGAATGCCACCTTGTCTTATAAGTCATTTATTTTATTTTTCCAAGGATGAATAATAAAGTTGTTTAAAAGCATGGGAGAATCCAGGAGTGGTGGCATACGTCTGTAAGCCCAGTACTTGGCAAGCTGAGATATGAGGATTACAAGTCCAAGGCCTAGTGAGACTCTCAACAACCTAATGAGACCCTGTTTCAAAACAAAAACAAAAAAACAAACTTTTTGGTGGTACTGGGGGTGGAACCCAGAGGCTTTCTACCTCTGGGCTATACTCCCAGACTTATTTTATATTTTATTTGGAAACAGGGTCTCACTAAGTAGCTGAGGCTGGCTTCAAACCTGTGCGATCCTCCTGTCTCAGCCTCCCAAGCGCAGGGATAACAAGCGTGCACCACCACGCCCAGCAAAACAAATTTTTTAAAAAGATATGGAGGTTTAGCTTGGAAGTAGAATGCCCCTGGGTTCAATCTCTAGTACCTAAAATAAAATAAAAATTAAAACTTTGGAAAGGTGTGTCTAAATGTGTCTGCATAAGATAGGATCAGGCCACATTGGGACTCTGGCCAGCCACTGTCACCTGCCATGCATTTTGGGGTTTCCACACCTTGGGTCTCTCTGGCTCAGGCTCTTTCTTCTCAATGGAAACTTGTTTTTTGTTTCTTATTTTTTACTTTTTGGAATTTTTGTTGCTATTTTTGTTTTATAAGAACTTTTTATACTTTTATGCATGCATTGTAATTATACATCTTAGTGAAGTTCAAAGTCATACAAACAAATATGCACACAGGTCTTGGTTTTGTTTTAAGGTGGTTTTTATTTTTTAGCTGGATGTGGTAGTGCATGCTTGTAATCCCAGTACTTAGGAGCCTGAGACAGAAGGATCTCAGGTTGGAGGACAGACTCTCATCAACCTAGTGAGACATTAGGGTTGGGGTGTAGCGCAGAAGTAGAGTCCCACTGGGTTCAATCCCCAGTGCAAAAAAACTGATTCTTATTTTGTCTATTTTGTCAAGATCATTTTAAGAAGGTAGCAAACCTGAAGCTCCCCTTTCTCCTCAACATATAATTTCACTTTTAAAAAAAATCAATAAATACATTGCTCAACTAGTATATATTCTGAGCCACGCACCTTTAGGCAATTTTGCCTTTGTGTGAACATCATGGAGTATAACCATCTAAACAAAGATGGCTACGATATCATTAGGTGATGGAATCTTATGGGACAACTATCATGTCTGTGATTCATCATTGCCCAAAATGTTATTTCATACAGAACTGTATCTGTTAACTTTCTACCTTGTACCTGGCACTTTCAAGAACTCAGAAACTAAAAGATTAAGGGCTCATACCCAGATTGAGGGCTGGTACTGGAGGACATCATTGTTATTTTCAGGGAACTTGGGGAACCTTTGGAGGGTAAATAAATCCATTTCATTCATAGAATGATTTTAAAATGCTGCTTGTTGTCATTCAAAGGGGAAACAATCTCAAAATGCTACTGTAATCCCAATACTAGAGAGGCTGAGACAGGAGGATCTCAGGTTCAAGGCCAGCTTCAGCAACTTGGTGAGACTCTTAGAAACCTAGCAAGACACTGTTTCAAAACAAAAATAAAATTTTTAAAGGGCTGGAGGTAAAGCTCAGAGGTAGATTCGCCCCTGGGTTCAATTCCCAGTATCAAAAACAAAACAAACAAAAAATGCTAGTGATAGTTGAATTTCAAGCAGATCAATCCTCCTTAAAATTCAAGACACTACTATCAGAAAGGATACAAGAATGCTAACATAGCATTCTGCTTCTGAAATGATATTTCTGAACTCAATCAAGACAGGCCATGTATTTTTTCATTAAGAACATTTTTAGGGAGATCCATTCAACAAAAAACTTAGCAAGATTCTCCTGTAGAAGATTTCTTGGAGATACCTAGCACTTTTTAGCTTTCACAAGATGGTTTCCTCTTAGAAGTGATCGAATTTCACATTGTAAAACGAAACGTGATGTAGCTTTTTAAAATGCTGATGAGGCACAGGCAAGCTGGAGACTTTCATTTGCATATCTAACTGTAGGATGATTCAATTTGTGCTTGAAAATGAGGGCAAGTAAATGGAAATCACATTCCATCAAAGGATAACAGTAGGCTTGTCCTGAGTGGAAAAGATGGTAGAAGAGATGGTATGAAAATGCCTATAGCCACATTCTATTATGGAGCAGAATCATTTTTTCTTTTCTCTCAGAATGGAAAAAAAAAATTTTCCCACAGTTCAACTGAACTGTCCCCCAAGGAAATTACAGTTTAATGTCAATACAACATCAAAGTGCAAGGAATGCCCTGTGGTCTGCTTTCTAAATGACTGTCAGGTTCAATCAATCCATTTGGCAAAAAGAGTTGCCAAAAATAATGATGGCTGTCATCAGGGACTATAGTAGCAGATATCGAGTCGTTTGGAGAGTGGTTTATGGCATTGATATTTTGGCATAAAAACATTGAGATGTGGGTTAATATGCTGTAGGCAGAAGACACATGGGTCTCACTAAGTTGCTACAGCATGGGCCACCATGCCTGGCTAACCCTTACATCTTAAGCAGCTCCTAGCCTTTCCATCACACCTTGAGTCTCTTCAGCTGAGGCTCCAGAAATAATATTACAGAGACAAGCCATCCTACTCTGCCATCTCCAAATTCCTGACCCACATAATTTGTGAATAACATGAAATAGTTGCTTTAAGCCACAGCTTCCTGGGTCAATTTGTTATGCAGCAAAAGCAGCTGAAACTCAAACACTATGGCTTGAGTAATACTAATTGAATCTGCCATTTAGTGTTGGAGAGATGGCCTAACCCAGTTTGAGTTCTTTATTCCTTTATGTTTAATATTTATGTTGTTTTGTTTTATCTGCTTGGATACTTTTCGGATTTTATTCCATTGCTGCAATTCCATTGCAATTTCGAATTCCATTGCTGCAATTCAAATATGCCCTGGACTAAGGCTGAGTAGAGACCTAATGTTATTAATATTTCCCAGAATGTGGTGAACATTCCAGCCTATCTATGTGTTTTGCATTGTTTAGTACCGTAGTTTTTTCGTTTATCGTTGTTTACTTTTCAGGAATATTGTTAGGAGCATTCCCAGGCTAAAGAGCTGAATCCACTAGTACATTTGGAATACTGAGTTCAAGCTGTTCCCCTACTGCCCCTCTCCCATTATTCCTGCTCCAGTTCTAGGGACCAGCAATGAAAGTCAAGTAACCTTCTAATTATGGGTAGACTACAAGCTCAGTTTAGTATAGATTACAGTGGATACTGGGAAAACGGGGTGTCTTGAGTTAATACTTTGGACCTCTAGGTCTTAGTGTCTAAAAGTCAACATTTGTCTTTCTGAATATCCATGCAACCCAGCCCTACAATGTGTTCCTATTATGTAGGAACACCTGCCTCTTCTCAGGCCTCAGAAATGTATAGCTTTCTAGATATAAATTCCTAAGCAAGGGGTCTGCCCAAAATGCTAGCATAATAAACACAAATAGGGCACAAAGTCACACCTATTTCCCCTCCTCCTGAGGCCTATTAGTAAAGAGGTATTGAAACTTCTGAAGAAAGAGTACACAGTCAACTTGGAGATAGAGTCACCGCATCCCCAGTGAAGTATTATCTGATTTCAGACCTTTCCAATTTCACATTAGTATTTGGTACTGAGAAAGCGCTTAGGAACATTTCCATCTCCCAAACTGTTAGAAAAAAGAAGGGACACGGCTCAACAACATAAAGAGAAAGGTTTAATGCAAGCCTTGGAGGAACTCTTACTTGGCAGAAAATAAAGAGCCACTCATAGAGACTAGGGTGGTGTTTTTATGGGGTGACGGCAGGGGAAGGATTACTTCATAGAAGACCTAATTGAGGACTAGTATGGAGAGATGCTGATTGGCTCAAACTGGTGCAAATTTTCAATCCTTCATTAGCACATTGTGTCATAAGATGCCATTTGCAGTTGGTATAGTGCAAAGAGCAAGTGTCAGGTACCTCCCTGGTGGTTGGTGGGGGTCTAGTGGAAAGCACTGTCACAGGTATAGAAGGGTTTGTTCTTTGTGGGGTTTGTTGTTGTTGTTGTTGTTGTTGTTGCACTAGCTCAGAAAAGAAAAATTATAGCAGGCTGCTGCAGACTGCCTCCTACATTTTAAACTCTAGTTTATTAATGGAAAGGGACACTGTTTCTCTCTAGCTACTTTTTGTTGGCAAGGTGATAATTGTCCTAAGGAAGGGGAGAGGTTCTTCTTTGAGTCTAAAGGACAGCAGCCTCCACTTGCTTTAGATCATTGTTTGGGAGATTGCAATTATGTATTCAGTCAGGAATCTCTAGAAGAGACTTACAATGTATGGTAAGAACATCTTCCCGAAGACAAACATACCAAGAGGAACCAGGAAGGGAGCAAGCCATTATTGGAGGGGAGACCATGGTCTCATTATAGCTCTTTTGAGGATGTCCTTTTGCCTGGTGTTAGGTAAAGGAGCAGGGAGAGGTTTTTTGGCAATTTAGCAAGCAGAAGACAGGGTGCATAGGAGTTTATGGTCTTTAGTGGTAAGATGAATGTAGGGTTTGAGGATTATTTCATCAGGTTTGAAGGGTTATTGGGGCCCCATAATTGATCCTTGAGTGAGATATGAATAGGAGTATGGTGTCTGGCAATGACCAGGTGGTCGGCTTGCCAGACCTGGGATTTAATAGAGGAGGATTGCGGGGGTTGCATTTCCTGCCTGCATTGAAAGTTATAAGGATGGCTTTGGGTCAGTCCATCCAACCAGATGGAGGCCCCCAATTTATTTAAGAGTTCTCAACCTAATAGAGGAATAGAACAACTGATAATAACACAAAAGAGTACAGAAAAGAGCAGGCATCTGCAGGGGGTGTTCCTCAATGCCCTGAATGTGAATTACAGGTACAGAGGGTGAAACAAGGGGACCCCAAAATATAATCAGCACAGAGAAGTTAGTCCAGTATCCAGAAGAAAATAGATTTGCTTACCAGACACCATTCCAATTACCCCGGGCTATTGGACTCATTTGTTGTGGGGGCCACAGATCCCAGGCAACATCAGTCCATGGCTAGAGCCTGAGTGAGTCAAAGTCATTGGTTGGTGGACATTTTGATGGAGGACAAGATGGGTCTGAACTGGCCCACCGAGGGTCATTCCCACTTTTAATATCTCATTGGTCACAGAGAGGGCAGGCCTGAGTGGGCAGACTGAGGATGGGACAGGGGCCCAGGGGCCCTGAGGAGCTGCCACTATTGGCTTTTTGTTCCTGATTAGAGACAAGACATGTGGAAGCTTAAACCAGCATTTCATATTTAGGGTGGAGATATCTCTTCTTTGGGGCTCATTGTCCATTCTTTCTATCATCGAAGACCTTGATGGTGGCATTGAGGAGCTTCTAGCAGGGAGTTAAGGAAGTATTCTCAAGCCTTTTTAGCTTTTTACACATATCTGGAATTGATTGAGTGATGAAATGATGGTGCAAGAAATGTTGACTATCGTCCAGCTCAGGTTTGAAGTTTATATATTATACCATGGCCTCAGTTAAGGGAGAGAGGAAAAGGGCCAGGTTATCTGCTGTTAGGGTGGAGGTTTGGATAACGTAGAGGGCTTACCAGGTGAGATTGAAGAAGTAGGTGACCTGGAGAAACTCTTTATGAAAACTGGAAGGATATTTAAAAAGAATCATCAACATGGATGAATTCAGAGACAGACATTAAATGAAACATAGACCAAATGTTCTCAGCTCTTGTGACCTCTCAAAGGGGGAGGATGGGTCTGGCAGTGCAAAGTCATGTATGGGGAGGGGAAAGAGGAGGCAGAGAGTTGGAGTCTGAATGAGAGGCAGGTGGTCAGGGTTGGAGTCTGATTGAGATGAAGGGGATGGGCTATAGGGCTGGTGAGAGAAGGATTAAGTGGGGTGCAGGGGGTAAGGTGGGGGTTTATCAGCAGGTCATAGGAGGGGTGATATCGGGTGGTGTGGAGATCTTGGGAGGGGTGATTTAGGAGTAGAAGAGTCTGGGAAGGGGCAAAATATTTACAAAGACAGGACTTTCCTTTCTCTGGGATTCTGCCTCTTCTTTTTTTATTTTATTTATATGTGGAACATATTGAAAATGGTATACATTTAGACTGTGCTTGGTGCCCTCTCCCCCCCTCCCAACAATGAGTGTCCAGGTTAACCATACTATATTCATACTTTTACATATATTTGGATGTAGCTCCTCCATTAATCAACCTCAGCATTCTTTCTCTCCTATATCTGGAGTTTCTCTGGAATCCCCAATGTTCTCGAGTTTGGGCATATTAGAAGAAAACTAATATAAATTCCACCTTTTTTTTTTTTTTTTTGGTGGTACTGAGGGTGGAACCCAGAGGCTTTCTACGTCCAGGCTATACTCCCAGACCTATTTTATACTTTATTTGGAAACAGGGTCTCACTAAGTTGCTGAGAGCCTCACTAAGTAGCTGAGGCTGGCTTCGAACCCGTGCGATCTTCCTGTCTCAGCCTCCCAAGCACTGGGACTACAAGCGTGCGCCACCACGCCTGGCTATAAATTCCACCTCTTCTAAAGCCTCCAGTTTGAGTTAACTTTCTCAGCCACTGGTATGGATGCTACCCTCTCCCCTTAAACTGCTGGTCAGCTAAACTCTTACCCTTTCACTACGGCAGCTAGCTCTCCTCTTTCCTCAACCTGGTTACACAACTGATTTTTTTCAACTTACGAATCACATTTTACAGCTGTACACCAACCAGTTCTACCTGTTGCTGGCAGCCTTATTTGCTGAAGCTGGATTTGAACCCCAGGTCCTCCTGTCTCAGCTTCCCAAGTCCTGGGATTACAGGTGTGCCATCATGCCTCGCTAGTCGACCTGTTCTCTTCCCCACATCTCCCATTTCCCTCTCCCTCTCCTCAGGCCCCCTTCACTATTCTACTCTCTCCTCAATTCATGAGGTCCCTTTTCTTGCCCTCTTTCTAACTTCCACATATGAAAGAAAATAAACAGCCCTTGATTTTCTGAGTCTGGCTGATAGATGAGCGTATCATTGTGAATTCTATGAGGAGAATCATAGGAGAGAGAAGGGGAGGATAGGTGAAATATGGAGGAAAAACAGAAAAAAGTAATGGTGAGCACATACATGAATGTGTCTCTATGAATCTCACTGTTCTGTGCAGTTACAACACTCCAGTAAAAATTACAAAAAAAGAAATAACACTGACTTACCTTTTTACCACTCATTAAGTGCCCCCTCATCAATACTTTGCCAGCTAATAGCTCATCCCATAATGTGGCTGTTTTGTTTCTTTTCCCTAAAAAATTCTGGGCTCTCTATCTCCATCAAACTGCCTTCCTTTCCACACAGACCTCTTCTACAGAATTTACCAAAAATCAGCCTCACTTTCCAGCATGGCTATCAGCTCCCTGCCTGCAAGTGTTAAGCAGAATAATGACTTTCCCACCCCCAAAGATATCCATGTCCCAGCCCTAGAACCTGTGACTCTGTTTATATCACACAGCAAGGGGAAACTAAGGCCATGGCTGGGGTTAAGATTGCTAATGAAGTGGTTTTAAGATAGGAGGGTATCCTGAAATTGCCTAGATGGGCCCAACATAAGCACAAGCATCTTTATAAGAGGTAGTAAGGATGAGCCAGGCATGGTGGCGCATGCTTATAATCCAGAACTTGGGAGGCTGAGTCAGGAGGATTTTAGGTGTGCAACCAGCCTCAGCAACTTAGTGAGGCCCTCCGCAATTTAGTGAGACCTGGTTTCAACATAAAATGGGGCTGGGGTGTAGCTCAGAGGTAGAATGTCCCTGGGTTCAATCTCCAACACCAAAAAAAAAAAAAAAAAAAAGAGTAAGGGTGCTGCCATACAAGAACAAATAACAAATGTGACCACTATTGCTGCCTTTGAAGACAGAGCCAGAAGGCCATAAACAGGAATGCAGGAAGCCTCTAGAGGCTGCGAAAGGCAAGAACACACACTCTCCCCTCCCCCAGAGCTTCCAAGAGTAACACAACTCTGCTGACACCGTAATTTTAGAATTCTGACCTCCAGAACTCTAAAAAAATAAAACTCAAAGAGAAACAAATTTTATTCTTTTAAGGTATTAAGTTATTGCATCCGATGTAGAAAGCTGAGAAACTGCAGAATGAAAATGTGTTTCTCCTGGTATTTTTCAAAGGGCAGACCTGAGCCTAAGGATGGTTCTGTGCCTCACAGGAGTGTTATTGCAAAGTCCTCCATTCTGCCTCACCATACGGTGCTGGAGCTCATAAACGCCTGCCACTAGGTGCTGGGTGTATAAGTAGAGTGCAGTAAGAATCAGTGACTCTGACCGTTATCTTTGTTGGTGTTTTGTCAATCGTGGGCTGCTTAGCTTGATGTATAAATTGCTCTCCAGCTGTCCAGTACTGAGGATGCTTACCCCCCAGCTCCCAGCCCCAAATAGTTCACACATATGTCGACTGCAGTTTCAGTACACATTTCTTTTCTACCATGGAACTGTTTCAGTGGCAACTAATGAAATGCCAATGGGAGGAGAGAATCGACAAGGCTGTTGACGAAGGGGCTAACCTTTGAGGGAGATTAAAAATAGATGCCTTTGCAGAAGAAAGAATTGAGGCTTGAGCCCTCCCTTCCCTTTGACTCTTTAGTCCTTATCCTCATTGGAAAAGTAAACCTTCTTTTGCATTTATTCATTTAAGAAAAGGGGGTGGTGAGTTTTCAAGAAACCATTTGCATTCTGTAGCAGACTGCTTTTTATGTTTGGGCCCCCTGAAAACATATAAAGAAACCATCCTGAAACCTTAGTTATAGCAAATAAATGACTGGTGTATTCCTCCATGCTGGAGAGAGGCCCAGCATAAAGACTGTGTCTGGAAAAGCAGACCCTGGGGCTTCCTCCCAGTACCTTCTCACCTCCTTTGTATTATCCCTTCCTCTTGTGGCAACCCCAGTCTACGCCCTGAATGCTTTGTTACTGTTCTCTCCCAGCTTGCAGAAAACCACCCAAGACTTGCAATATTATCTTTCCAGTAAGCGTACGCCCCTTCCTTGTGCCAATATCTCATCGTCATCCAGGAAATCTGTCTCATTAGTGAGCTTGTGCGCCAGGGCGGGTAAGCGAGAACACCTGGAGATGTTGTTTTTCCCAGAGGACTTGCTTTCCAAATCTTTTAAATAGAGTCGCAATCAACCTGGATAATGAATGTTTAAAATTAAAGCTTAACCCTTCATGGCTATAATACAGTCACTGGGCCCGTGCTCAGGGGAGAACTATAGGAGGCTTTCCTTGTACCCTTCAAATTATTTTGTGTGCACTATCCTAAACACTGTCCTGATTCTTTCCTGATAGAGGAAATGGATTTCATGGATACACTGTTCATTATAATTAAATTAAGAGTATATTTCATAGCTCCTAACAAGAAAAGTTTAGTTTACCTGATCCTTGCCAATAAGCATCATCAATATGCTGTGTGATAGGTTTAACAAACTTTGTAGAGAAAGGGCTGGAAAGCAAATGTTTTAGACTTTTCTGACCACCTGATCTCATTGAGACAACTCAGCTTCACCATGTGTCATAAATGTAGCCATAGGTTCCAACCAACATTAATGACAAAACAGGTGGTGGCTGTGCTGGTCAAATCCCTGCTCTAGAGGAAGAATGCATGACTCAGAGAACTGGAGAGACCTACCTCATGACATGCGCAATGAGAAGCCAGCCATGCCAGGGCCTGGCACTGTCCTTTGTGAATCTAATACTAGCACTTGCGTACTGCATTGAGTTTGGGCATTATCTTCAGCCCTCAGGAGAGTTGTGACTCTGGGCCAAATTGACCATTTTCCACTCACCACTGCTCTTCATCACACACAGTTGTGAGGCAGCAGCTGGAGCTGGGGTACCATCATAAGCCTATGGTCGTAGCAACAAAATCAAGGTAACTGGCTGATGGAACCAAGCCAGGCAACCTTAATGCTACTGATTCTCTTCCATGAAGCTTACCAGCCAGAAATAGCAGAATATAGTGAAACTGCAGTATATCCTCAGAAGGATTCATCATGCTTTCCAGAGGCACATTGTTGAGCCCTCCCTCCTACAAAGACCAGAGACTAGGCGGCCCAGACACCTCTCCACCCAGCATCCTCTGGAATGTGTACACTATTATGGTGAAGGCTTTGCAAGATGAAGCTTCTGGAATTTGTGTTCCTGTGAGGTGCTGGGGTAATTTTTTTCCCAGCCAGGGCTGTGAGCATTCTCTCTGAGAACCCTGCTGGCCTGACTTCCCTTTTCCTCTAGGGCCTTCTTGAGGAGGTGAAGACTCAGCTGGTGCGCCAGATGTGAGGATGCCAGCTGGCCACAGCTGGAGCAGAAAGGAAAGAGCTTCCTTGTCCTGCTCCTTTCTGCACCCGATCCTCTTACTCTTTTCCCATTTGTCTTCCCAGGAGCCTTCTTTGTTGCAGTGAGGTCCTTCCACCCAGCTGTGATGGGCAATAGCCATCCATGGGCCCAGGCAGTCTATCTTGATTTCTACACTGTGTGTGTAGCCAGAGCTATTAGTATGTTACAGGAACTCAGCCTCGCTTTACCTCTTTTCTTCACTAGCCTCTCAGGGCACCATGTCATTTGACATGCGGGGGCATCTCTGGAAAATAGTCCTCTGCAGTACATCCCAGTCCAGCCAGCCCTTCCTCAACACCTGACATAGTACCTATAAATATTCTTTAATCCCCCCAAATACAATTGCTAAAATTTCCCCACCACTCCGGCAACAAGAACAAGAGCGAGTTCAATTTCAAACTAAGGCACAACCACAACCACGCTATTCAAGTCCCAGCAGATGTGGGAGCTGGGGTTTGTGCCCTAGTGGCATGCTCATTGGTTCCCTCTGCACTTTGCTCCACTGGAAACATCTTTTACTCTCTTCCTTAATTGTACTGATTTATCTCATGGGATCCTTGTAGACTGAGCTTTAGATGATAGATAGCAATTTGCTAATATCTTGTCACTGAGATGCAGTGACTGGAACTGTGGTCAGAGGCACACAGCCATATCCTCTCTTCGCAATTGATCCTTGTCATTCTTGCAAGATGGGCAGACCTCTCTAAATGAGGGCAATCAATAACTGTGTCTTCGGCCACGATTATGGCTTAACTCAGAGTCGGTGAAAAAGTTAAGCCGTGTGATTTGCACATAATTAGGCTTTCTGAAAAGTCATACCTACCTGCTCAAGGAGGAAAATAAGCATCCAGACTCCCTGACTGCTGGCCACCTGCTTCCCCTCCCTGCATTTGACCTCTCTGGGTCATATCTTCCCCCTCAGACCTCTCTCTTCCCAAGTCTCTGTCTGGATCTTGACAACCAAAGCCAGTCATCATAGTGAAACAGATGAACTAGAATGATGGAGCCTGAATGAAGTCCTTCCTTCATCATCTCCCACATCACTCCCTGCGTGGCTTGGGGGGATCCTTTCTTGATGACTCATGCTCAGCCCATCAGTTCAAACACTGGGACTGTTCCCTTCCTTGGGAAGGCAAAATAAAGAAGTGGAGCCCCACAGTGAAGCCCAGTGCAAACTTAGACTTGGAGTAATAATGGTGTCTCGGTGCAGTTTCCTCTGTTCTAACAATGTCTTGCTCTAGAGAGAAACGGTGACAATGGAAAATCACAGGCAGGCACAATTCTGACTTCAACTCTGAGTACAAAAGAGTTTTAGGGATATGATAACCAATTTATTTTGCTAACATTTTTGTTTTATTTTTTCCTCATTTGCAAAAGCAAATAGCATTTATTTTCTTCATTTGCAAAAATTGCAGCATTCGGGAGGATCGCGGTTCATGGACAGCCTCTGCTTTTTAGCGATACCCTTCACAACTCAGTGAGACTTTCTTTCAAAAAAAAGTAAAAAGACTAAAAAATAGAACTGGGGGTGTAGCTTGGAGGTGCAATGCCCATGGATTCCATTCCCAGTGCCGCAAACAAAAAGAAAAAAAATAGGAAATAGAGTTTTTATTTGGGTACAGCATAGATTTGCAAATTTGGAGATGTAGGTTTAGTCAGAAATAAAGTAAATGTTTTATCCAGGAAAGAAAGACTGATTAGATTCTTTTAAAAGGGGAGAAAATAATAGAGTGATGTGAAATAACTTGTGTTTAACAATTTTCAATTAGCTCTATTACACAAGTTATTCTGAACAACTTTAGATTGATGCTAGAGGTCTGTTCATACATTAAGCTATATGTAGTTGGTGCCCAAGGGCTATCGTGAGGATTTATCAGAAAGCAGTACATCTTTTGCAATAGTCAGTAGGTCAGCAGAAATTCTGTGGTTAGAAATTGTTGGAACATGTAGTCTTGTAAGCATATTCTTTCCAAATAGCATTCTTTACGTGTGTGTGTGTGTGTGTGTGTGTGTGTGTGTTTTACTGGAGAGTAAACCCAGAGACATCCTACCCCTGACATACACCCCTAACCCTTGTTTAATTTTTTTTTAAACAGGTTTTTGCTACGTTGCTGAGGCTGGACTCAAACCTATGATCATCCTGTCTCAGCCTCCCAAGTACTGGGATTATGGGCATGCACCACCACGCCCACCTCCAGATAGCATTCCTTATCTGAAATTTAAAGAGTGAGGAACTTGTACTTGTGAAACAAACTGCAGCCAAATGTGATCTCTGAGGCTCTCGGAGAAACATTACTTTCTCTTGACCATCTAATTTTTATTTCCATGGGCACTCGAGGTTAGGACATCAATGTATCTTTCAGGGTACAATTAAACCTATAACAATGCTAATTAAAATAACTCTTAGCCAGGTTCAGTGGTACACATCTGTAATTCCAGTACTTGGGAGGCAGGGACAGGAGGATTCCAGGTTTGTGACCAGCCTCAGCAAGTAAAACTCTCATCAACCCAGCAAGACCCTGTTTCAAAATAAAAATAAAATAGAGCTGGGGGTTTAGCTTGGAGGTAGAATGTCTCTGGGTTTACCAATACCAAAAAGAATTTTAGTGGTACAGAAAATAATGTTGCAGCCAGGCGTGGTGGTACACTTTTGTAATCCCAGCATTTGGGAGGCTGAGACAGGAGGATAGCAGGTTCACAGCCGGCCTCAGCTACTTAGTGAGGCCCTTCCCAACTTAGTGAGACCCTGTTTCAAAATGAAGAATAAAAAATAGGGCTAGGAGTATAGCTCAGAAGTGAAATGCCCCTGGGTTCAATCTTCAGTACCACAAAAGAAAAAAGAAAAAAAGAAGGAAGGAAGGAAAGAAGGAAGGAAGGAAGGAAGGAAGGAAGGGAGGAAGGAAGGAAGGGAGGGAGGGAGGAAGGAAGGAAGGAAGGAAGGAAGGGAGGAAGGAAGGGAGGAAGGGAGGAAGGGAGGAAGGAAGGAAGGAAGGAAGGAAGGAAGGAAGGAAGATAATATTGCAACACAATCAACAGCATTGTGAACAAATCAGAAGCAAAACCTAAGTTCAGGCTAATGCAGGGGCATTTATATTAGGGTCTGTTAAGGAAATGCAATAGCAGAGGACCGCACAATCCTGCAGCAATGGGACTGGGTTCTGAAGAAGAATGCCCAAGTTCTAAAAGACAAAACCGTTACTGTGCAGGTTGTTTTGCACAAATTACAGGGCACATGCGTTTATAGATCCAAAAGTCCTCTAGGTATTGCTACTCAGCCTACTGTTAGTCCCGTGTGAGTCAAAAGCAAGCATAGGTCAGGACATTGTGGTTTCTGTGATTTGGTCCAGTTTTAAATATTTGGTTGAAGCCGGGCATGGTGGCGCACGCTTGTAATCCCTGCGCTGGGGAGGCGGAGACAGGAGGATCGCGCAGGTTCGAAGCCAGTCGCACTGGCGTAAGAGACCCTGTTTCAAAAATATAAAATAGGTCTGGGAGTGTAGCACGGAGGTAGAAGGGCTTCCAGGAACCCCAGTACCACCAAAAATTAATTAATTAATTAATTAAAATAAATAAATATTCGGTTGAAGATAGACATAGTGGTGCACGCCTGCAATCCCAGTCTGCGGGAGGCTGAAACAGGAGGATTGCAGGTTTGAGGACAGCCTCAGCAATATAGCAAGATTCTCAGCAACCTAGTGAGATCCTGTTTCAAAATAAAAAATAAAATAGGCCTGGGGTGTAGCTCAGAGGTAGAATGCCCCTGGGTTCAATTCCCAGTGCCATAAAAATAAAACTCCCTTTATAGTTTTTTGACTCTCTTTGGGGGGCCATGAACCAAAGTGCAGCCATCTGATCACAGTTCACAGCATTGAGTATTTTCAGAAATATGGTAGTTTTGTGTTTAATGTTTATTTTCTTGTACTCACTTCAAGGGGAAAAAAATGTTTCCCGCCTCTTTGAAGGCACCTGGTTCTCCTTTCTCCTGGCCCCTCCTCACACAGCACGTTCAGTGCTAATTAACAGCTGTTTAATTATCATCTCAGCAGGGAAGTGATGATGGTTCAGGTCTTTGGCGAGTTCTATTCCTGGTTAAGCTGTCCCAGATACTGGAAGGTTGACAGTGTTGCCTGCCCTTAGGGACAAGCAGTGTGTCTTAGTGGAAAATTCTTAGCATTTACAATGGGCAAGCTAATGAATCTGCAATGTTTTTACATATTGGACAATGGTTTTGAAACCTTTGATCCCTCCCACTCACCATTTTGTTCCTAATGTAGTGTAACTGCCTTGTTAGCTGTAACACTATATGCAAATGTGCAGGGATATTTTCTGCTCCCTCTTGGTATGTTCCATATTGTAGACAGAAAATACTTGTTGAGTGAGAAATTCTCAGTTGAGGAGAAATAGAAAGGGTAAGGGGTGGGTAGATTTTCTTAGGTAACATTTGTGCACATATGTCAAAGTAAGGTAAAATCTGAGCCAGAATTGTAGATGATCTACCTGTTCATGTCCAATAAAATAATACCCAGTTACAAGTACTCCTCTTTTCCTTCTATACATTATTATATGTTTACTTGTGCACAGGTTTGTGTTAATGATCCAATTTGGGAAAGCATTCTGGAACTAAATGCTGACGTTAAAGGTACACTATCTTTGAGAAGGTGAGGAAGCTATGATGCCTCTCCTTGAGACTTGCACCTGTGTCCTTGAGATCACATCTAAATGGTAATAGCCAGAATCATTAGTGAAATGTCAAAACTCGGGACAGAAAAAGAGAATGCATCAGGTGGACTTCAAGTTAAAATGTAAGGAATATAGTTTTAGCACTCACAAATATTTCTCTGACATTAAGGCCTTTACACAACATAAAATGTTAACAGTGAACTCTTCCCCAGAGGTCTTTAAAAAATAGTTTATAACCTCATCTCACTGGTCATGCATGGTAGTCTCAATTATAATAGAAAACAATCTAAGTGATCAATAAGAGAGAGTTGTGTGAACTACAGCGCATAACTCTGTGGATGTGTATAAAATAGAACAGGATGGCTATGCTGTTGCAAATTAAAACTCTTATATAATCCCAGGAGGCTCCAGATTCATGACCAGCCTCAACTCAGTGAGGCCTTCCGTAACTTAGTAAGACCCTGTTTCAAAATAAGAAATAAATTAGGGCTGGAGGTTTAGTGCAGAAGTAGAATGCCTCTGTGTTCAAGCCCCAGAACCACCACACACACACACACACACACACACACACACACACACAAACACACACACACACACACACACACACACTAGTGAAGAAAGAATATGAGTTGGATTGAACTAGAATCCAAGAAAATAAAACAACAAGGCCACATGGTATTATTATGACTAAAACTGTTCTCTGGTTATTTATATGTAAAAGTTCTAAAAAGAACATATATTTAAAGGTGTGTGTCTCTCTTGAAGTACAGCTGTGATCTCCACTGAGGACAGGCAGAAAAATTAATAAATCTGAAAAGCTTCCTCCAGTCTTAGGATAAGTAAACTCCTGAGCTGAAGAAGAGGTATCTAGAGACTACAGCATTCCACTGGTTTCCATTAAAACCTCATTTATGGAATTAAAAAATTAATTTTATGAAAATGAATTAAAGCCATCTTTTCATTAGAGTGTACTTGGACTAATTGGATTTGGAGTGACTGCAGTAGCCATTCCTGCTCTGTTGTTTAAAAAGATGAATTCTTAGCCAGGCATGGTGGCACACTACTGTAATCCCAGTACTTGAGAAGCTGAGATGGGAGGATTGAAGATTTAAATCCAGCCTTGGCAATTTAGCAAGACTCTTAGCAACTTATCTAGACTCTGTTTTCAAATAAAAAATAAAATCAGGCCGGGGGTATAGCTCGGAGGTAGAATGCCCTGGGGTCTCATCCCCAGTATCACACACACACACACACACACACACACACACACACTGAAATCTTGTGTAAGTCTTTTTGTTTTTATGCTGCTAAGAAACAACACAGAGAGAAGAGTTTTTCCGATCTCCACAATGAAGTTGCTCTTGTTTCCTGAAGAAAAGGTGCTATCTCAAGTAAGTTATTTATAACAATAAAACCCATTTGAGAAGCCCTCTGTGGAAACCAGCCATGCCTCCCTTTAACGAGCAGAACAGATAAAGGCCTCATTGTAGGACCAAAATGGGAAGAGGCAATGTCTTCACTCAGGATCCTTCTTTCCCAAGCTGAAGCTACACTTTTGCTTAACTACTCGTTTCCACAGTAAATGGTTTCAAGAGAAGCATCTTATAAATATCTTTCCAGCTTGAGAACTAGAGAGCATGTGTATGCACATGTGTATGTGTGCATATGTGTGTGTGTTTGAATTGAAATTTACCTCCAATTCAAATTGACAACAGCTGTGTCCAGATTGTTTTTGCCATTATTCTAAAAAAAAATCACTAACATATTTTCTAAGTACTTCACTCTTTCTTTGGAGAAAATTTTGTTCAAGCTGTATCTCAGTGAGTGAGTGTCCCTTCTTCAAAGGCCCCCCAAGAACTCATAGAGCCAATGGCACATCTAACACTTCTTCTTCATGTGCATAGAGTGTCTGGTGGTTATAATTTTCTGGCAGGTGTGCCCAAGCCTTCATGGGTAGGTGTGTGACCAGAGGAGTCCAGGATGGCACGAGAGGGAGGAGTCTGGAGCAGCGTCTTCACTCTCCCTTCCTGCAAGCACTCTAGACTCACTCCTGCCACCTGGCTCTCATTCCGTGTTAGTTAGAGGGCTTGGTTTGCTTTTGGGAGGGGGTTATATTGGTGATTGGTCTCAGGGGCATTCTACTTCTAAGCTCCACTCTCAGTCCTTTTTAATTTTTATTTTGAAACAAGGTCTTGCTAAGTTGCTAAGGGCCTAGCAAAGTTTTGGCCTTAAACTAGCAATCCTCCTGTCTTAGTCTCCCAAATATTGGGATTACAGGTATATCCCACCATGCCCAGCTCTGTTACCAGTTAGAGTTCTTGATTACATGCAAGGGAAATGGATCTGGATTACTTCCATATTATGAAATTGTGGACAGAGCTCATGCATACTAGGAGGCAGTAGGATCAGCCTTGGAAGAGCTTCTGTGAGTGTGCAGCAATGGTAGCCTGGGTCTTCTGAAGGGAAAGTCTCATGAATGAACTCTGGGGTAGACAAATTCCAAGGATTCCTAAATCATCTTGTGAAGATTCAAATTCTAAGAAATAGATAGTTGAGGAACCCTCACCATCTTTATAGCAGGCCGGTGTCTAGACTTTTCCTTCCACCAACCCAAAACCCAGTGAGCTTAAGAAAGTCCCCAAATATGCTGGGGTAACTGAGAAGAAAAATGAATATTGGCCGGGCATGGTTGCACACACTTGTAATCCCCGCGCTTGGGAGGCAGAGACAGGAGGATCGCACAGGTTCGAAGCCAGCCGCGCTGGCTTAAAAGACCCTGTTTCCAAATTTTAAAAAGTATAAAATAGGTCTGGGAGTGTAGCCCTGAGGTAGAAGGGTTTCCAGGAGCCCCAGTACCACCAAAAAAAAAAAGAATATTGGACTACAAAACTAATAATAATAATAACAGCAATGAGAAGAAGAAGAGGAGCAGGACAAGAAGGAAGAGGAGGAGGAGGAGGAGGAGGAGGAGGAGGAGGAGGAGGAGGAGGAGAAGTAATCTAGCACACACCTTTGTATATACATGCCTAGTCCTGGAGTCTGACCTGCTTAACTGGCCATAGCTATTGGAGGAGGAAAGACACAGCCTCGAGGCTGCTTAACCTAACTCAACTCCCAAGTCTCATTTCCATCGGTGACCTCAGGGTCCTGATGCCAAAAATGAAATGCCCATAGGAGGACAGCAGCACCATCCATGAATTGGTTTTCAAAGGTCTCTCACTTACTTCCTTCTGGAGCTTTGCCGTGGTACTTGCTGGCTCTCCAGTAGGTAGCTTTGGTTTTGCTTTTTGGCTTGGAGCTTCTTTGGCTGATCCCCAGATATGATAAACAGTACTGTTCAACAAATGTCAACACTGGGAAGCCTTTCAGAAATAAGAGCTGAGCCATGCAGTCTTCAATTTCATTTTCTCCCTCCCAAATTCATGTCAATCTCCTTTCCTAGTAGGAATTTTCTGCTGTTTTTCTTTATTTCACTGAATGACCCCTGCCACTTTTATCTTCCTTGAGATAACTATTCTCAGTCTAATCCTTATTTTAAGGAAAATCACTTTGAGCCATCATCAAGTTTTCTTTGTTCAATACAACCACAATTAAATGCTTTTGGAAAATAATTATAAAGTGATAATCTCTACAAAATGTACTTTTGCTGAGAAAAAAAACATTATATACAAACAAAATTTCAATCTGTGGGCTGCCAGGCATAGTGGCTCACACCTGTAATCCCAAAATTTGGGAGGCTTAGACAGGAGGATCACAAGTTTGAGGCCAGCCTGGGCAACTGATCAAGACCCTGTTTTGAAGAAAAAAACCAAAATTTAAAAAAAAAATACAGATGGGGCAGAAAACCACTGGGTTTAATCCTCAGTACCACTAAAATATTTTTTAATTAGTGGAATGAATTTCAGAAGGGGTACTTGGGTTGCTACTTGGGTAATTTACTATTACTGTCATTCCAGGTAAAGCTGGCCTTGCAACAGGAAGGATTTGACCGAAAAAAGAGAGGGTACAGAGACATCAATGAGATTGACATCAACATGAATGATCCTCTTTTTACCAAGCAGTGGTATCTGGTAAGTGTCTCTGTTATTTCTAACACCTCATATGTTGAAACTGTATAAAAGACATGCTTCTATTTCCTCATTGAGATGTTAGCCAGCATCTGGTTTGATGCAAGACTCTGTGCCTCCTATATGCACTGAGTTTCTATTGGCACCAGACATCCTGCCCTTAATCCACTTTATTCTGGAACTGCTAACTAGCATAGTCCAGAGACTACAGTATCAAAAGCAGCATCTCCAATGCTTCCTTAAAAAATGGCAGAAAATCAGTTCTATGAGGCCTAGTTGATGCACAAGTTGAGGCCCTGAAACACAGTCTGTCAGTGAAGGAAGTATTTTTTGGAGTCACCCTACGGTACCTGATGATATATATAGATTGTTTGGATCATATTTAAAAGGAGATGGGTAGCCGGATGTGGTGGCGCACGCTTGTAATCCCAGTACTGGGGAGGCTGAGACCGGAGGATTGTGGTTCGCAGCCAGCCTTGCTACTTAGTGAGGCCCTCTGCAACCTAGTGAGACCCTGTTTCAAAATAAAGAATTTAAAAAAATAAGGGAGAGCGGGGCAAGATGGCGGCGACCACGGCCACTGAAATAAACTGCATTCCTCGGAGAAGCCCTGGACACCCGATTTTGGTTTAATACCTGATTGGGACAACTTAAGGAGACATTTCCAGCCATAATTTTCTACATAGAATTCAGGAAAGAGAGTGGATAATGGCAGAATTAGAAGCAAAAGGACAATGAGGCGCCTGCCATGCAAGAAAAGTGATATCTGGAAGAACACCCCAGAAGAGATTAGACAAAAGACCGCTTCAGCCACATATGCTGGGGACTCTTAACAGCACACCTTGTAAGAAAAATAATCCTGGCTTGGTGGAGGGTGCCCGGCAGCGCGGGTCCCGGCAGCGCGGGTCGGGAAGCCGAACTGTATGTCCCTGCAGCTCAGCGCAGGGATAGGAAGCCCAGCTGCATGCCCTGGAGCTCAATCCATGGACCTGAAGCCCAGCCAAGCGTCCTGGACGGGAAGCCCAGGTGCGCATCCCAGGAGCTCAGCGCATGGGCAGGAAGCCCAGCCGCGTGTCCTGGGAGCTCAGCACAGGGACAGAAAGCCCAGCTGCAGGTCCCAGGAGCTCAGCGCTCAGGCGGGAAGCCAGGCTACCACCACTCATGCTGGGGAATTGGGGACAACATGCTGTGTGAATAAGGTGCTCGGAAAAGAACCCAGAAGACTGTGGCAGCGGCAATGGTGGTTAGTATTGGGTAGAGGCAGAGATTCAATCCAATCTGCCTCATAAGTTTAAAGAAATACCCTCAAATGTATACTGCTACTACCGCATAAGCTCAGGAATTCTGGAAAACAAACTGTGTGGGAAAGGTGGTCAGGAGAAAACCAAGATGGCAGTTGAGGCAGCAGCGGCGGTGGTGACCGGAATTTGGAGGGGCAGACAGATCCAGTCCAGTCCACCTTGAAATTTTGAGGAAATCTCCCCAAAAGTAGACTGCTCCTGCAACACATGCTTTGGAATTCTGGACAACATGTTAAGTGGTAAAAGTGTTTGAGGAGTTTCAGAGGGAGTCCTGCGTAGTCGGAAATGGGCCACCATGCTGCATGTTCTTGGAGTCGTCAGCCCTCATAGCCACCACGCTCCTCTGCGCAGAGTAGGAGGCCAGGGTGCATTAGGAGCAGCAGAGCCTGCTCTCTGAAGTGAAGCTGTGGACCTCTGCCTTTGGAAGGAAGACAAAATTCATTGACACTAGGTATTTGGGGTCACAGCTTTCACAAAAGACATATACTGTTCTCTCATATTAAAAAAAAAAAAAAATTGAAGAACTCCGGGCAAGGTGACGCATGCTTGTAATCCCCGCACTTGGGAGGCGGAGACAGGAGTATCACCCAGGTTCGAGGCCAGCAAGGCCTCAAAATGCTTCAAAATGAAAATATATTTTAAAAAAATAGGTCTTCAGGAGTGTAGCACAGAGGTAGAAGGGTATCCAGGAACCCCCGTACCACAAAAAAAAGGTAGAAAAAAGGGAACATCTGTAGATGACCTCCTTATAGTTACAGAGACCAAAGCCCGATGCACAGCAAGGCCAGTGCCAGGGCCTGGGAGACCAGGCTAGAAGCCTGCCAGGTGGCTAGGCCAGTGCAGGGGCCAGAGAGGCCAAGATCAGAGCCTGCCATGAGGCAAGGCCAGTAATGGGGCCTCTGAGGTAGGGATCAGAGCCTGCCAAGGGATGAGGCCTGTGTTGGGGTCAGTGAGGCTGGGATCAGAACCAGCCATGAGGCAAGGCTGGAGCTGGGGCCTCCGAGGCCAGGATCGGAGCCTGCCAAAGGGTGAGGCCAGTGCTGAGGTCAGCTAGGCTGGGATCGGAGCCTGCCATGAGGCACGGCCGGTGCTGGGGCCTTGGAAGTCGGGATCAGAGCCTGCCAAGGGGTAAGGCTGGTGCTGGAGCCAGCGAGGCCGAGATTGGGGCCTGCCATGAGGCAAGGCCAGTGCTGGGGCCTCCGATGCTGGGATCAGAGCCTGCCGAGGGGTGAGGCCATTTGCAGGGCCAGTAAGGCCGGGATTGGAGCCTGCTGTGAGGCAAGGCTGGTGCTAGGGCCTCCGAGGCCAGGATCAGAGCCTGCCGAAGGGTGAGGCTGTTTCCAGGGCCAGTGAGATTGGGATCGGAGCCTGCCATGAGGCAAGGCCAGGGCTGGGGTTTCAAAGGCCAGGATGGGAGCCTGCTGAGGGGTGAGGCTGGTGTCAGGGCCAGTGAGGCCAGGATCTAAGCCTGCCATGAGGCAAGGCCAGTGCTGGGACCTTCAAGGCTGGGATCAGAGTCCGCTGAGGAGTGAGGCCAGTGCTGGGACCAGCAAAGGCCGGGATCGGAGCCTGCCATAAGGCAAGGCTGGTGCTGGGGCCTCCGAGGCTGGGATCAGAGCCTGATGAGGGGTTAGGCCGGTGTCAGGGCCAGCGAGGCTGGGATCGGAGTCTGCCGTGTGGCAAGGCTGGTTCTGGGGCCTTGGAGGCTGGGATTGGAGCCTGCCGAGGGGGTAAGGCCGGTGCCAGGACCAGCAAGGCCAGGATCAGAGCCTGCCATGAGGCAAGGCCTGTGCTAGGGCCTCTGAGGCTGGCATCGAAGCCTGCTGAGGGGTAAGGCCAGTGCTGGCAGTGAGGTAGGGATTGGGGCCTGTCATGAGGCAAGGCCGGTGCTGGAGCTTCAGAGGCCAGGATCAGAGCCTGCCGAGAGGTGAGGCCAGTGCCGGGGACAGCGAGGCTGGGATTGGGGCCTGCCATGAGGCATGGCCAGTGCTGGGGCCTCCAAGACCGGAATTGGAGCCTGCCTTGTGGTGAGGCCAGTCCTGGGGCCAGCAAAGCCAGAATCGGTGCCTGCCATGTCACCACATGGCTGTAGCTAGAGCCAACTAGGCTGGGATAGGAGCTTGCCTTAAGGCAAGGCCTGTGCTGGGGCCTCCGAGGCCAGGATGGAGCCTGTCATGAGGTAAGGCCAGTACTGGAGCCAGCAAGGCTGGGATTAGAGTCTGCTGGGTGGCCAGACTGGTGCTGGGGCCTTCAAGAGTGGGATCCGAACTTTCAATGCAGCATACACAGAGAAATATCACAGAAAACAAAAAAAAAAAAAAATCAGATAATTTCCCTAATATGCAAAAACTAGGAAGAAATGGGTAACAGGAGGAAATCTGGTTGAAGAAGGGGCCATATAGAGGAGCAATTAAGGTGACCAATCAGAGAGAATGGGATGGGGAAGATGGAATCTCTTTGCAACACATGATGTATGTAAACATATATATCAAAGTTAGTCACTAAATCAAGTATGGGATTGAGGGAGGGGGAGGGAGTGTGATGGGGATTGGATGATGTGTGCTTGGAAATCCTCACAAGTCTTGTATTCCATTGTGATGTTTGACTACAATTCACCAATAAAAATATATTATACATACATACATACATACATACATACATACATACATAAAAATAGGGCAGAGGGTGTAGCTCGGAGGTCAAATGCCCCTGGGTTCCATCCCTAGACCTGCAAAAAAAATAAATAAACAAAAGGAGATTGGTGACTCCAAACCAACCCAAACTGAAGGACATATTGTTGGGAAGAGTAACTGATATATAAGTGAGAATGAAGCTTTAAGATTAAAAGAGGATGAGCAAGGAAGAAAATGAAATCACAGCCCTACAAACTACTACATCATGGGAGTACCTCACACTTTCTTTACTGGAGCTTCAGATCTTGACTATGTCTTATGCTTTGAGGCACAGAATTCTGAAAATTTAGTATGGGTAGGTGAATAAGCTTATGCATGTTAGGATAGGTTAAGTATTTTGCAGTAATAAATATAAAATCAAAGCTTATGCAACATTGCTGCTACATAATCAATGCTTTGTAATCCCTCAGTCTGACCAAGCTCAATCTCAACCCCATCCCACCTACTCTCATAAGCATCTGAGTGAGGAAAAGGGGAAATTGTACACTGGCTCTTAAAACTTCTGCCTAGATGTGACAAATGGCACATAAGTTCGTGTGAACTTTGTCAAAACCAGTCACATCACCATTCTAACTTCAAAGGAAGTATAAGGTATAGTCTTGATTTGTGCCTGGGTGAATGACAGTGAGTTTTGAAGAGCCCTAATAACATTCATGGAATGTCTTGATACTACCAGAGAAGCCAGTGATCACTGTGGGCTTTGGCCTCTATAAGCTCTGACTTCACTATATTTTTTTTACAAGACATCTTTGAGAAAATCTGCACAGGACAAAAAATACAGAAGATAGCAGTGAAGAATTAATTCGGAATTTTCTTCATCTTTCTTTTTTTTATTTTTTAATCTTTTAGGGAGTATTAGAGCATTTGCTAAGGGTACCCTTCCTATTTTTAATTCAGTTCAACAAACACGTTTGAGCAAGACTTGGTATGATGGTATTAAAATTTCAAAGATAAATAGGATATTATTATTTAGTGAGAAATGATATCCAAATAAGAATAATCCAAGACAGTGTGTGCTGCATTCCAAATGTGAGATAAGCTAAATGCTTAATTTTATCACAGAGACAGTTTCTTGCAATGAAAACTCCAAGATTTTCATGTAGAATGAGTTTAAAAGACAGAAATCTAGTTGTTGCTGATGAGGGAATTTAAAAAGCATTTGCATATTTGCATAAAACAGAAAACATCAATTGTTATATGAGAAAAACGAAAAGGACGGCTGTCAGAGGTGCAGGAGAACACCAAAATACTGTGTCGTGAAAGAGGCGGCCTTAGGGCTGTCCCCAGAGCGTCACTGGCTGCAGAGAATGTCAAGGCAAAATTTACATGTGTGCTTTACAACACCATGCTAATGAAATTCTCTGCTTTGATATGGTATAGATCAACACCGGACAGGCCGACGGCACTCCTGGACTTGATTTGAACGTGGCAGAGGCTTGGGAGCTGGGTTACACAGGCAGAGGTGTGACCATTGGCATCATGGATGACGGTGAGTATTTTGACATTGGTATGTCATTTGGAAGCAAGAGTGTCTCGGCATGCCTTCAGAATATAAAGGGTCCACTGATTTGGAGATACTAATCAGAGTCGGAATTAGTATCTCTGAGGTTGGACCTGATGGCCCCACAACACTGTGACCAAATCCTCACCTGATGGCCACACAACACTGTGACCTCACCTTCCTCCAAATCAGTTGTCATTAACTTGATGACCTCCTTAACAAATATTGTTTGGAATTAATAAGTAAGAGACTAAACAAACAAATGATAATTGCTTATATTCAATCTTATTTTTCTTATTGGGCCATTACTTATACCTTACCTTAATATGTCTTCTAAAACCTATTTATATTTACCATCTTTTTCTCTAGATTCACACTACCCAAAGTTGTAGGCAATATGTGGTTACTTAAATTGAAAATTTAATTCATTAAAGCTAATTAAAATTAAAATTTAATTCTTAGCTGGGCATGGTGGCACACGCTTATAATCTCAGCATTTGAGAGGCTAAGACAAGGAAGATCGTGGTTCGAGGACAACCTCAGCTACTTACTGAGGCCCTTTGCAACTCAGTGAAACCATGTTTCAAAACTGGCTGGGGGTATAGCTCAGAGGGTCAAATACCCCTGAATTTTCATCCCCAGTATCCTCCCCCAAAAATTTAAGTCTTTAATCACACTAGATTCAGGTTTTGTGGATGTTTTCAAGGGTGATTATTTGTTTTGTTTTGGGTTGGATTTGGTTTGATTTTTGTGTGGTGTTGGATATCAATCCCAGGTACCTACCACATAAGAGGCATGTGCTCTACCCCTGAGCTTCACCCCAGCCCATCATGTCAAGTTCTTGCTAGCCACAGAGGCTATTTTAGCTACTGAAACATAGTTCAATTCCATTTCCATCATCACAAAAATTATAGTAGACAATGTAGCTCTCAATCCAGAGTTGGAGAAACTTTAACCGTAGAGCTACTTTTCGAATGAGCACTTGTAAATTACCCTTTCATAACCTTTTATTGTAAATACCCCCATCTCTTATTTTATCCTGTATGTCTGAAAAAGATTTCACAGAGCTTTAGTTTCTATAATTCAAAAACTTTCATCATTTTCATGCTGTAAAAATCTGAGAAATGGTGGTTTCCCAACTATGCATGTCCTTGACTCTACCAAGTTTCTATAGAATCACCACCACCCTGTTGCCATTTCTGGGGGAGGCGCTTCTCTTCATCAGCCAGCTGGACCCCTAGGAAAAAGCTCCCCTGTGCATTATGGGTCTCATTACATCCAAAGGCTGCAGAGATGAAGCAATGCAGCCTTTTCTTCCTGAAGATCCTCAAAGAACACTGCATTGACTAAAGCAAGCCTTTGAAGCAGAATTGATGGGGAAAACAAGGGAAGCCAATGTGCTTAAAATAAGTGTTGTTTTTGTATGGGCTCATTAAATATCAACACAAAAACAATACTTCAGTGTTCTAGGACATGTGAGACTTTTGAAATGGATGTAAAAGCTTTCTTCAGTGGCTAAGGGCTCTCACAGGAAGAAAGGAGCTCTGTACAAGAGCAGACATGGACAGATATCAGGGGCTGAGGTTTTTCTTTTTTCCTTTCTCACACTTTGGCTTGGAAACTTTACAAAGCACTCAGGGACAGTTCACCCAGGACAAAGAGTCAGAAAGGTTTGGGAGAAATATAGATTTGGTAGATATATTCTGAGGACCAATTCAAACAATATATCTAAGTTTCTTCTGCTTGGGATCAGAGAGACCACCCTAAAAGTGGCACTATGTGATGTCCATGCACACGGCTTTTATGAAAATGGTACCAGCACTGTAGATGCCTGTTTCAGAATTTTTCATCTGTATCTCCTTTCTGACACACCATCCTTTCCAAAGAGAAGGGAGGAAACAGTGGCTCCTGACCCTGTTGCACATTAAGGGGCCAAGCCCTCCAGAAAGTCCCAGAATTTCTTTATTGATCTCATTTTTTCTGAAGATCAGTGGGTTTGGGATCCCTAAAAGATTCTGCTCTCTGCCTCCTTCCATTAAAACTCCTGACAGCCGGGAGTGGCACACCCTTGTAATCCCAGAATTGAGGAGGCAGAGACCGGAGGATCGTGGTTCATGGAGAGCCTCAGCTACTTAGTGAGGCCCTCTGCAACTCAGTGAGACCCTGTTTCAAAATAATTTTAAACAATACGGCAGGAGGTGTACCTCGAAGGTCGAATGCCCCTAGGTTCCATCCCCAGACCCACATAAAAAAAAAAAAAAAACCCAACTCCTGAACTCCTGATAATGGAGAACCTCAGTGGATCCAGGGAAGAGGAAGAGGAAGACTGAGATCAATTAATGAAAATATTACCATCAGCCTGGTGTGGTGGTGCACGCTTGTAATCCCTGCGCTTGGGAGGCTGAGACAGGAGGATCACACAGGTTCAAAGCCAGCCTCAGCTACTTAGTGAGGATCTCAGCAACTTAGTGAGACCTTGTTTCCAAATAAAGTATAAAATAGGTCTGGGAGTATAGCCTGGAGGTAGACAAGCCGCTGGGTTCCACCTCCAGTACCACCAAGAAGAAAGAAAGAAAGAAAGAAAGAAAGAAAGAAAGAAAGAAAGAAAGAAAGAAAGAAAGAGAAAGAAAGAGAGAGAGAGAGAAAATACTACCATCGACTGTGTTTTTATGTGAATATACCAATGTCAGTCTCAGTACCCTGTGTTGGGAAGGGGGGTATTGGAGAGGCAAGGGAAAGACTCAGGTGCTGTGTGAATGTATGTCATTGTCAACATGAGTTACATTATGATGTGAGACCACAATACACCAATAAAAGCAGATTTTAAAAACTCCTGACTTCTACTGCTGCACAACAAATAACCCCCAAATTGAATGACTTTTTAACATGTTTCTCACAGCTGGACAGGGTTCAGTTGGATCAGTCTGCTGAAGTTTCACTGAGGCCTCGTGTAGCTAGAGTCGGAAGACAGCTGGGGCTGGAGCCTCCTAGAGGTCCAAATGGGATATTCAGATAGTTGAGTCCCCCCTCCTTCTCCATGTAGTCTCTTGGGGTCCTGCCTTTTCACGTGGGGTCCCCAGCACAGTAGCTGGATTTATTTTTGGTGCTCGGGACTCCAAGAGCAAATGTCCCAAGAGAGAAAGCTTCCAGTCCTCATAAAGGCTGGTCCCAGAGCGGACAAGACTTACACAGCCGGCCACTTCTGCTCACTGGATAGATAGATGCAGGACCAGTACAGATTCCAGGGGGCAGGGAGATAGTCTCTGCCTCCTGGTTCAAAGAGAGACAGTGGATTTGTGGCCATCTCTAACTCACTATGTGCTTATTGGATGTGATAGCTCAAGGAAAGAGCAATGCCAAATCCATTGTTGAAGCACAGTTGAGCACGTTTGGGACAAGAACAGCCTCCACACAAGGGTGAGGCCAGGCTCTCAGCAGTCTCTCACCATGTCACTGGGCATCTCTGGCCTAACGCCCAGAAGTGGCAAGACGAGAAACGTCAGTGCTAAATTTTCTTCTTTAGCTGCCTGCCTATGGGAATAGCATATCTTTTCCAAAATAAGGTGAAAGACTGACACAAAGGCTGACCTCAATGCCTAAAGATGAAAAATGTTGTTAAGATTTTATAAACATCAGCTATATGTTTAGGCCTGTGTGGAGATGTTTACTTGTCTGCATGTGGAAGGTTCTGTTTGTGCACAGCCCAGTTTTAATACCTGTCTATCCCTCTCTGGTCACTCAACTCAGAACTTGGCCATCACCCCTCTGCCACAGCTAGTGACATGACCAGTGCTTAGTAACTATTTTCTACCTTCACTTAGACACGATGCAATGCCATTACACATCACCAGGGCAGCTCCCATGGTTACCTGTTGCCCCAAGGGACAGAAAACATTTCTTAAGCATCAGCTGAGCATCCAAGCACAGACCCTGCTTAATGGTGACAACTCTGTCCTTTTTATTATAATGTTGGAAATATGACCTGGAAAATGGGATGTGACAATTATGAGAAACAAGAATGGACAAATGTCACCTAGCCCAGGCACAATGTAGGGCAAGTGACTGGCTTCTGAGGTCAAAGGCAGCCAGGGAAGGCCTTGATCATGGCCTCTCATCAATGTCAGATGGAGGCAAGGAAGTATAAGATCCAAGGCCAGGGAGGAAGGGCGAGAGAAAGCTTCAAGCTGAAGTAACAACAAAACTAACAATAAGACTAACATGTCCAGTAGTACTAGACACTGCTTAGGCATTTTGAAAACACAGCCATAGTGATTCTCTAAGGTTAGTACTGATTTTTTATCTCCCTCTTACATGTGAAGAATCTGAGGTTTAGGGAGGCAAGAAACGTCCTATCATATGACAATTCTAACCACCATCTCTGGTGCTTAAAACCCACCTCTCTATTCTGCCTACATGGTGGGACTTTGTCACTCCATGTGAGTGAATGTTCAAACTTAAGGACCAGACAGTCTTAAGGCTCAAAGAGCCAGACACTACCAAGATGTTTAGAACTCTGCATTACTTAAGAAAGCAATATGAAGGCCCAGCAAGCCGACTATTCCAGTTACTATTGCGACAAAACAGATGACCCCAACACTTAGCAGCTTAAATTAACTACTTCTGCTTGTGGCACAGGATTTGGGAAACACCTGACTGGCTGGGCATTTTTCACTTTAGGAACTCACATGCAGTTAATGTCAGCAATTAACTGCTGTGGTCATTTTAAGGCTCACCTGGACTGGGTATTCGAGGTGGCACGCTCCCATGGCTGGCAGCTGACGCTGGCAGCCACTGGAGCCCTACTGAAACTACACAGAGTGCCCTCACGTTGCATCTTTCTCTAATTTGACTTTGAGATCTCTCTCATATGAGTGACTATCAATTCTAGCCCACACTAACAAGTCTCCAAGGAAAACGGTTATAGGTGTTTGCAATGTGCCTGCCTCAATCTGTTCCTGCAGCTGTAACAAGAAACCTAAGACTGTGTCTGTTCTAAACAGTAAAAATTTATCTCTCACAGTTCTGGAGGCTGTGAAAAAAAAGCCCAAGACTGACATGCCCGAAGGTTCAGTGTCTGGTGAGGGCATGTTCTCTGCCTATGAGATGCACCTCGTCACATCCTCCGGGGCAATGATCCTCACTTGGAATAAGGGGCAACAAACAGAAGGAACTTGCTCCTTCACACCTTTTATAAAGCCATCCATCCATTTATGAGGGCAGTGTGCTCAGAAGTTAATCACCTTCTAATGATCTTATTTTGTACTACTGTTGTATTGGGGGATTAAGTTTCAACATGAATTTTATAAGGACAAAAAAACTCAATTCGTAGCACTCCACCCCAGGCCCCAACATTGATGTCCTTCTTACAGCAGAATACATTCATTCTATCCCAATATCCTCTCAAGTCTTAACTTGCTCTGGTACCAACATAAAATCTAAAGCCCAGAAACACATCTAAATATCAGCTAAATCAGATATGAGGCAAATTTCTCTCCACTTGTGAGCCTGTAAAATCAAACCATGCCTGGCATTCCTTGTTGAGAAACAAGCAAAAAAAAGGAAAAGAAAGAAAGATAAGAATACATTAATAATGTAAGAATGAAAAATAAGCTGATTAAGAATATGTATTCAGTATATTTCATCTCAGATGATAATCAAAAATGAAAGAGAATTAGAATATTATCTAATTATGAGCTTATAATTTTCATTCTGTAGTTCATTTTCATTATAACTTTTTCCTGAGTCCTGTCTATCATCTGCAGTTCTATCAATAATATTTTCTGTCTTAGACCAAAGCCCCCATTCTATCTTAACACTTTGTCTTCCCCTTAACCTAGTTAATGACTCATTACTTTAATTGGGCTAAATTTATCTTGCTTTAATTCTAATTTCCTTCTGGTCTCAAATGCTCTCCCTGTTCCAATATTTTCCCTTCACAGAGAAGAGACCACTTATTTTCTCCTAGCCAAATTGCACTATCAGAACATGGAACTTCTGGGCGTGGTGGCACACACCTGTAACTCCAGTACTTGGGAGGCTGAGACATGAGGATTACAGGGCCAGCCTCAACAACTTAGTGAGGCCCTCTGCAATTTACCCTGATTCAAGATAAAAAAAGAAAACAAAAAATGACTGGGAGTGTTTCTTGGAGGTAGAGTGTCCTGGGTTCAATCTTCACTATCACATAAAGAAAAAAAAAGAAGGAAGGAAACATGGAACCATGTTTTTAAAATTGGGTTTCAGAAAGAAAATGTATATTCTGTGTGTTTATACTTGTATGTCTCTTTTTAGCTGGCCTCTATGTTATAAAAATTTCTGCCCAAAAACATTAACCAATCTCAACAAATATATGTAATTTAATTTCAACACAATATTCTAAAACCAAGTAGGGTTTTAAAATGTTTTTACTCTTCTACATCATCTGTGTTCCTCTAGTGACATGTAGACAGTGTATACTAACGATGGTAATTTTTTTTTTTTTTTTTTTTTTTTTTTTTAGTGGTACTGGGGGTGGAACCTAGAGGCTTCTACCTCCGGGCTATACTTCCAGACCTTTTTTATATTTTATTTGGAAACAGGGTCTCACTAAGTTGCTGGAAGCCTCACTGAGTAGCTGAGGCCTGGCTTCGAACCCGTGCGATCCTCCTGTCTCAGCCTCCCAAGCACGGGGATTACAAGCGTGCACCACCACGCTCGGCTAACAATGGTAATTTAAAAAAAAAATGTAGCCAAGAGTGGTGGCGCATGCCTGTAATCCCAGTACTTGGAAAATTGAGACGGAAGAAAAAGGTTCAAGGACAACATCAGTAGTAAGATTTTTATCAACCTAGTGAGACCCTGTTTCAAAATAAAAATAAAAGAGGGTTGGGAGTATAGTTTGGGGACAGAGCACCCCCAAGTTCAATCCCCAATAACACACACACACAGCATATTGTTTACTACGAGCTAAACACCATCAAGATAAATGACAGCTTCCTTTCAAAGAGGAGGAAACCAAAGCTCAGAGAGAGATGGTGTCACTTGGCCAAAGCCACACCCAGATTACAGGCTCTGATCTTTGAATGGAACCACGTCTGTTGATCTCAAAGCCTGTCACACCCCCAGCTCCTCCCTACAGCCTAAATTGTCCATCTTTGAATTAGGGTCCAGAGCAAGGTTCAACCTCTTTTAAAACCATGAGTCTTAGTCATCTGCCCCTTTCCTCATGCAGAGCTTGGGAGGGAAGTGGAGGAAGAAGGTGTCGTGACTATGGGGACCAAGTGACTAGCTATACTCTCATGTACTATTGTTTACTGGCTCCCAGTGCAGAAATTATTCGTATAACTAGAAGAAAATGAAAGACAAATTTTATTTTAGAAATGTGCATCTTAGCCATACATAGTGGTGTATGCCTATAATCCCAATAGTTGGGAGGCTGAGACAGGAGAATAGCTGGTTGAAAGCCAGCCTCACAACTTAGCTGAGACTCTGTTCCCAAATAAATATAAAATAGGGGTATATAAGAGGTAGAATGCCTCTGGGTTCCATCTCCAGCACCACAAAAGAAAAAGAAAGGAAGGAAGAAAGGAAAGGAGGGAGGGAGGGAGGGAGGGAAGGCAAGAAAAATGCATCCTAAGACAAGTTCTGTCCAGCATTATAGTGCACACAGTGAAGAAGCCAGCACTGTTCAGCACTTAAAGATGTTTACAACTCTTGAGGACTGGATCCCAGTGTAGGTGCTAACACCTCAGCTGCTGGCCAAGCACACCCATGCATTGTTCCTTTAATCCCTGCCTGTTCTCACCTCCAGTCATTAAGAAGGAGGGAAGGAATCTCAAGAGGCTGGAAACTTGCCTGAGGTCCTGCTGCCAGACTGAGGGGGCTGGGGCCAGCTCTGCTCTCTGACTCAAGTACCTACTTCATGGTCATTACGATTGATCATCATATGAACTTGAGCGGATGTGTGCTTTCCCTCTCCTTTTCTGTTTGTTTGTTTTAGTTATTTTGCTGTAGTGGGAATTGAACCCAGGGATGCTTTACTACTGAGCCACATCCCCAGAAATTTTTATACACAGGGTCTCAAGCTGGCCTCAAACTTGTCATGCTCCTGTCTCAGCCTCCCAAGCTGCCCTGTTTCTCTGTATCTCAGAGAACTGGCTGCTCAGGTGAGGCTAAAAGGTGCCATGGCTCTGCAGACCTGCACAGGAGCATTTCAGCTGTCCATGCTCTTCCATCAAGATGTCTGAGGTCCAAGTGTCGGATGGAACTCAGCAGTACTGACAGATTCTGCTCCTGAATGACCCCTAGAGAAGACAGACCTGTATTCAAGAAAAAGCACAAGACTCCTGCTGGGAGAGCTGAAGGCTCAGCTTGCTGGGAAGCCATGCTCCAGAGACAAGTGTCAGCAACCGGCCATTAGCTGGAAACCCTTCACCCTTACTAGTAGCGTTTGTCAAGCCGCACTCCTCTCCCTTCTCCCATGCCAGAGTTTGCACTCCTATCCACTGCTGCTCCACCCTGTTAAGTGACCAGCATTTCTCCTCTCTAGGGCCAGACTCATTTCAGAACAAATGCCAATTGGTGCTTTTATACGTCAGGATTTCTGTACATCTCTTAGATCACTGCCTTGGCGAGTCATCCAGCTCACGACCACTAAACCCCTTCATACTGACATTTATTCTGAAACATTACCCGTAGACCCCAGGTCTAGGGCAGCTGCCTCTCCACTGAGCAGGGCCTTCTGCCTTCACACAGAAGGGAAAAGCAAGCCTGGGGCTTGGGACGGTGCCCACTCCCCATCCCCTGTGGCAAGTCTCCAGGCACAGCCCCAAAGGAAGGCACTTGCTAGAGCAGCTCCCTGGGGCCATGGCGGCAGGTATTAACCCTTGGTTCCTGTGTTGTTGTCTTTTCCTAGGGATTGACTATCTCCACCCGGACCTGGCCTCCAACTATGTAAGTACAGGCTGACTTTGGCAGGGGGGAAAGCATACTTTTAAGTGTTTTGGTGCCCTGGTTAATAGGAACAGCATGCATGCACAGAAGCTTACGTAAACAAACACATGCACATGCAGGAACACACTTGTAAAAATGCACACATACACATGTACTTGCAGACAGGCATGCATGGATGAGGAACCCATGAACACATTCAAACATACGCACAATAAATGTTCTCAATAAGACATTTATAGTCAGTACAAAGGAGCTCACACACTCATGCACACACTGCCCCCCCCCACACACACTATACAACAGCCAACAGCTCACCCTTTTAGAGCAACAAATCCAGCCCAAGGCAAACGACAGGACCCGAGGTCTGGCAGCAGGCAAAGGTGGTGGATTTGTGAGAGAAAAAGAAAGAAATCCGAAGTTGAAAAGAACAGAGTGCCAAGGAAACAGGTACAGGGAAGGATGGAGAAGAGAGAGACGTGGCAGGACTTCAACTCCGACTGACAATACCAGGTTGAAGGTGGAAAGGAGCCATTGGGTTCTGGCTGACTAAAGGAGGGGCAGAAAGCCAAACACCGCAGCAACCCACATGCAGTAGTCGCTTCAT
This sequence comes from Muscardinus avellanarius, assembly GCF_963383645.1. Taxonomy (NCBI): domain Eukaryota; kingdom Metazoa; phylum Chordata; class Mammalia; order Rodentia; family Gliridae; genus Muscardinus; species Muscardinus avellanarius. The sequence continues at coordinate 956,670 of NC_137805.1, read as the reverse complement.
AGAAGTAAGAATATTCATCTTGCTTTACTCCTTTGGGTTGCTTCTGGCCACTTCACACTGACATGCCCCACGACATAGCATCACACTTGAAAAGCCTGGACAAGTAAGAACTGTTCACAGAGAATCGCAGTGCACACTGCTGGGTGAGAACCTTACTCTAATTATGACCCAGCAAGTCACATGCTGCTTTCCTGATGAAATCCACATGCCCTTTAAACAATCCATCACTTCCTTTTAACCCCAGAAAGTACAATTGTCACACATTGGTGGTGTGTTAACTTAAAATTATCCCAGCTACTATTAAACTATGCTTCCCTTCTAAACTCCAGATACCATCATAGTAGCCAAAGAGACTTCTATGTATGGATATAAAGGTTTAAATAGGAGAAAGGATGGTTAACAAGGAGAAAGTATCAGGGTCAATATTCTGGGTCCTTTACTCTGGGTGGGGTCTGTGTCTATATTGCAAAAAAAAGTAAGGATTTTCCATGTGTTTGGTGCACTACATGCTGGGAAACAGGCCAACAATGTTTTCATATTTACTGCATGGGTCTTGTAAATCTAGGAACATGCAAAGTGAGCTGAACATCTTTTTAATAGTTAAAAAAAAATGTGCCGGGCATGGTGGCACACGCTTGTAATCCCCGCGCTTGGGAGGCGGAGACAGGAGGATCACGCCGTGCAGGTTCGAAGCCAGCCGTGCTGGCTTAAGAGATCCTGTTTCCAAATAAAAAAGTATAAAAATAGGTCTGGGAGTGTATCCCAGAGGTAGAAGGGTTTCCAGGAACCCCAGCACCACCAAAAAAAAAAAAAAAAAAAAACTGGAGATGGATCATTGGTGCAGTCCAAGCATATGGCCCTGGCGAGAAATTATAAAAGTTAAACCAAAGCTATATTCCCAGTGAGGATAATCGACTCCCATAGAGATGATGATAAGGAACTGCCTGTGAGTTTCAACAGCCCTGTGGGTGGCACCTTCTCCTCCCCATCCTCCTGGATGTCTGCCCTACTGCTAACACATGTGGAGAGTGGAATACAGCTGCTAGACTGTTCAGTTTGCTTTCTTTTTTATGGTATTGATTGTTTATTTGTTTTGGAGGGGTTTTTTTTGGTGCTGAGGATGGAACCCAGGGGCATTCTACCTCCAAGCTGCACACCCAACCCTATTTTTTTATTCTTTATTTTTTTTAATTGGTGCATTGTAGTCATATATCACATTGGAGTACAAGACTTGAGAGGATATACAAGCACACATCATCCAATTAGCCCTCATCCAGCTCCCATCCCATTCCCTCCCCCTCCCTCGATCCCATGCTTGTTTGGTGATTAACTTTGATACATTTGTTTATGTGCCTCCTGAGTTTTAAAGAGGCTCCATCCTCCCCTATTCCATACCCTCTGATTGGTCACCTTAGTTGCTTCACTATAGGGCCCTTTCTATAGCTCGACCTCTTCCTGTTGCCCCTTTCCTCCTAGTTTTTGCTGATTAGGGGAAGCATTTGATTTTTATTTTCTGCGATATTTCTCTGTGCATGCCACGTTGCAAGTACTGATCCCACTCTTGACGGCCCCAGTAGTGGCCTGGCTACCCGGTGGACTAATCCAGACCTCGCTGGCTAAAGCAGTGGCCTTGCCTCATGGGAGACCCCGATTCTGATCTCACTGGCCCTAACACCAGCCTAACCCCTAGGCAGGCTCCGATCCCGGCCTCGGAGGCCCCAGCATGGACCTAGCCTCACGGCAAGCTCCGATCCTGGCCTCGCTGGCCCCAGCACCAGCCTAACCCCTCAGCAGGCTCCGATCCCGGCCTCGGAGGCCCCAGCACTGGCCTTGCCTAACGGTGAGCTCCGATCCCGGCCTTGCTGGCCCCGGCACCAGTCTAACCCTTCGGCAGGCTTCAATCCCAGCCTCGGAGGCCTCAGTAGCGGCCTTGCCTCACAGAAGACTCCGATGCTGGCTGCTGGTCCCGGCACCAGCCTAACCCCTTGGCAGGCTCCGATCCCAGCCTCGGAGGCCCCAGTAGCAGTCTTGCCTCACGGCAGCCTCCGATGCTGGCCATTGGCCCCGGCACCAGCCTAACCCCTCGGCAGGCTCCAATCCCAGCCTTGGAGGCCTCAGTAGCGGCCTTTCCTCACAGAAGACTCCGATGCTGGCTGCTGGTCCCAGCACCAGCCTAACCCCTTGGCAGGCTCCGATCCCAGCCACAGAGGCCCCAGCACCGGCCTTGCCTCACAGAAGGCCCCGATGCCGGCCGCTGGCCCCGGCACCGGCCTAGGCCCTCGGCAGGCTCTTATCCTGGCCTCGGAGGCCCCAGCACCGGCCTTGCCTCATGGCAGACTCCGATGTCAGCCTCGCTGGCCCCAGCACCAGCCTAACCCCTCAGCAGGCTCCGATCCTGGCCTTGGAGGCCTCAGTAGCAGCCTTGCCTCACAGCAGGCTCCAATGCTGGCCGCTGGCCCTGGCACTGGCCTAACCCCTCGGCAGGCTCCAATCCTGGCCTCGGAGGCCCCAGCACCAGCCTTTCCTCACGGTGAGCTCCAATCCTGGCCTTGCTGGCCCTGGCACCAGCCTAACCCCTTGGCAGGCTCCGATCCCGGCCTCGGAGGCCCCAGCACTGGCCTTGCCTCACAGCAGGATCCAATCCTGGCCTCACTGGCCCCAGCATCAGCCTAACCCCTTGGCAGGCTCTGATCTCGGCCTCGGAGGCCCCAGTAGTGGCCTTGATTCATGGCAGGCTCCGATGTCGGCCATTGGCCCCGGCACCGGCCTAACCCCTCAGCAGGTTCCGATCACTGTCTCGAAGCTCCAGCACCAGCCTTGCCTCACGGCAGGCTCCGATCCCAGCCTTGCTGGCCCCGGCACCGGCCTAACCCCTCGGCAGGCTCCGATCCTGGCCCCGAAGGCCCCAACACTCCCCTGAGTACTCCCCTGAGTACTGGCCACTGCCTCCACCATTTCAAATCCTTCCCAAGCTCTTTTTCCATTCTGAATGTTGTCCAGTGTTCCTAAGCATGCGTGACGGTAGCATTCGACATTTGGTGTAATTTCTCCAAAAAAATAAGGTTGGTAGGATCCGATTTCTGCTTCTCCTGAATACAAGTCTCCACCACCATTGCGGAGACAGCTTTCATCACTGCCTTTCTCCTTAGTCTCCGCTAAACTCTCTCCTTACAGGTGATGTCCAAGATTCTTAACAATATAGAGAAACAGCAGTCTTCCTTCACGGGGAATTTTTCCATAAGTTCCAGTGTATTTGGAAAAGTTTTGTCTACATCCCCAGTGTCCTGGCATCCGCCACGGCTTTCTTAACTCCTCTCGGATATTTTTCCTTTTTCTTTTTCTTTTTCTTTTCCTTTTCTTTCTTTTTTTTTTTTTTAATAAGAGAAGACAGTATATGTGGTTTGAGGAGGTAGTGGGATCAGGCACTCAGTAGCACTGTGACCCGATCGGTTTCCCCATGGGTCCAGCATGCTCCGCACTACTCCGCTTGGCACTCAGAGTCCCGCGACCCGGGCCCTGGCTAGCGTGCCCCATGCGACCCCCGCCTGGGACCCAAGGTACTGGGCCCGGTTTCTCCAGGGGTCTGGCATGCTATGCGCGGTCTGGCCCAGGGCCCAGGGTCCCACGACCCGGGCCCCGGCTTGCATGCCCTGCGCGACCCCCACCCAGGACCCAGGGTACTGGGCCCGGTTTCTCCAGGGGTCTGGTGTGCTACGTGTGGTCCGGCCCGGGGCCCAGAGTCCTGCGACCCAGGCCCGGCTCTTTATTTTGAAACAGGGTCTCACTGAGTTGTAAAGGGCCTCACTAAGTAGTTGAGGCTGGCCACGAACCGTGATCCTCCTGTTTCAGCCTCCTGGATGCTGGGATTACAAGTGTGTGCCACCACACCTGGCTATGGTATTGAGTTTTAACCCAGAGGCATTCTACCTCCAAGCTACACCCCAGCCCTTATTTTATTTTTAAAGAGTGATCTTACTAAGTTGTTGAGAGTCTCCCTACTTACTGAGGCTGCCTTCAAACCAGCAATCCTCCTGTTTCACCCTCCCAAGTACTGGGATTACACCGCCATGCCTAGTTCTACTCACTATCTTAAAGAAATTGCCCCAACACAATCCTTGCTTGCCTCTTCAGACTTGGCTAACTCTTCTAGCCCTCCATAACTGCAGAGCCTTGGAGATGTCTCTGAAGGGAGACTGAGAAACACATACATTGCAACTTTCCAACATTCTGATGTCGGAAGGCCTTTCTCACAGAGATATGGCAGGGAAACTGAGCTGCGGACCTGCAGACCAGCCTCAGAGAGCTGCTCTATACCACCAGGGGTGGGATTTCCCTCCATATCCAGGAGCCAGCACCTCCTGGCACAGCTACGAAGGGCTCTGCTCATCTTCAAAGTAAGCATTGCTCTGTCTTGCCACTTAGAGGACGCAGGATGGGTTGACTGCTTGGTGGGCTGATAAACTGATCTGCATAACCTTCTGACAGCTCATTCAGTCCAGTCCCACGAAGACCAAGGACACTGTGACTGACCTCTATGTCCTCAGCTTCTCTGTGCCCAACCAGGGACTTCCTGAAAGTCTGTTCTCAACTGTAGTTGTCAGCTTTAAAAGGGATGCTAAGCCAGGCATAGTGACACATGCCTATAATCTCAGTACTTGGGAGGCTGAGACAGAGGCTCACAGGTCTGAGGACAGCCTCATCAATGTAGTGAGACCTACATTAACTTAGTAAGAACTTGTTTCAAAATAAAAAATAAAATAGTGCTAAGGTGTAGCTTAGAGACAGAATGCCCCTGGGTTCAATCCCCAGTGCCACAAAATAAATAGAATAGATAGAAAGATCATATAGATTAGATAGATGATAGATACATAGAGATGATAGATAGATAGATAGATAGATAGATAGATAGATAGATAGATAGATGGTAGATAGGATGCTAACTCACCTGAGAAAATCCCCCAGGGCTCTGATGAGGTGCAGTGCAATGCTAGTAGACAGAATGACTGTTGGTCAAAAGCCCTTATCTGATATAAGGAAATGAAAAAGCCCCCAAATTGAGAGGTACTAACATCTCTCAGACCAATAATGTCAGAAATATACCTGGAGAGCTCTATTGGCTTTGAGCACTAGCTATTTGTCTTCATTTCTTTTCCCAAAAATTTGAAAAAGCATAAAATAGATTTGATACTAGTCATGATACTACCATGCCTAATATCTCGAATTTTCATTTCTATGTGTATATCTTAATGAAACTGGACTCTTGTCACATAGATAGTATCCCCCATGTACTTGATATGTCATGGAATTTTGATACTATTACATGATTTTAAAGGCTATGTAGCGTTATGTCTAATGGCATAGTTTACTTAAACATTCCAATCCCCAATTGTCAAACAGTTATGGTGTTTCTAGTGGGTGTTCACTCTTTGAGAGGGTGCAGCAGACTGACATCTTCATAGGGGGACTCTATAACTGGTAAGGACATCTGAAAGGACTGAAAATATTCATCCTGAAAAAAAGAAAACTTAAGAGACATGTTAAGAGTGTTTAAGTTCCAATTTGCTCAGTAATGTCTCCCAAGAAAGTTTCTGCCAATGAAAACTTCCCTTCCCTACAGAAGGGAAATTTTAGTTCAGTTAAAGGGAGATCTTCTACTGCTTAAAGTTAGTAAATAAAGGAAAGTAATTATCTAAAAATGTCCAAGAGAGGAATTGATGACCACTTGGCAGGGAAATTGTTGAAGAGATGATATCTACACTAACCTAAAGCTGTATAAGATCTAAAACTTGCATAGAAAATGGGATTTCTCTGTAAAAATACACATCTCTATGATTCCCATCCAGAGCAAGGACAAAGTCTTCAACGTTTATCAATCATTTGGAACCTTACAAAGAATGTGAATACATTTACACATAGCTGTGAAAACTTCTTGTCTCTTTGGAACAGGTGATCCAAGTGAACATAAAAAATGTGTGTGTGTGTGTGTGTGTGTGTGTGTGTGTGTGTGTGTGTGTGTGTGTTACTGGGGATTGAACACATCAGGAGTGGTCTATTCTCAACCTATACCCCTAGCTCTATTTTATTTTTCATTTGGAAAAAGGATCTCACTAAGTTGCTATGGCTGGCCTGGAACCTACAATCCTCCTAAGTCTCCCAAGTACTGGGAATATAGGCTTGCACCTCCATGCTTGGCCCAATTTATTCTTAACTCCTCAGCAGAGTACCAATCACAGTGTCTTTCTCACATTATGTAGAGTTGAGAGTGAAGCTACTAACCACAGTTATCTTCTTTATTTTTAATTAAGAATTTTATACTATCATTAACAGAATGAGATGGCAGTGGTGCAGACCAGCCCAGGAGAGCAATAAAATCAGTGGACACCGATAGGCTTGAAAACTGTGAGCAGAGGATTACCAGGCAGTGTCACACCTTGTTAAGTGGCTTAATAGCTCAGATGTGATGAGTTAGCCCAGAGACCTGCTAGGGTAAGGTACTTCAGGGAGGTCTTTGTTTGGGTTTCCCCAAAAGCGAACCCTGGGACAAGGTTTGGAACAAAAGTGGTTTATTTGGGAAGTGATCCCAGGAAGTAGAAGTAAAAAAAAAAGGGGGGGGGGACTAAAACAGAGAGTAGAAGGTCACTAATTAACAATGTGTTATCGAACAAGTCACTACTGTGGACAGCTAGAACTCAACCCCTCAGGGACTCTGGGGGATAGTGGAGAAAAGGTGTGTCAGAGTGATCTCACCTGGTACAGGGTGCCCGGGGAAGCTGAGGGATTTATACACCAACTCCGACAGTCATGAGCTGAGGGCTGGTCCCAGGAGATGCTCTTAACAGAGCACTTCTGCCTCCCTCCAGCCCAAGGGAGGGCTCTTGGAAGAGAAACATGGGGATAGGCAGCTGGAGCTCACCAGGAACATGAGGGTGTTGGGCCAAAAGGCTCTGTCGCAACATCTGCCACAGAGAGGATGCTTTGAATATCTCTTAAAGGTTAGCTGGACGTGATGGTGCATGCTTGTAATCCCAGTACATGGAAGGCTGAGACAGAAGGATCATGCAAGTTCAAAGCCAGCCCCAGCTACTTATTGAGGCTCTCAGCAAATTAGTGAGACCCTGTTTCAAAATAAAATATAAAATAGGTCTGTGAGTATAGCCTGGAGGTAGAAAAGCCTCTGGGTTCTATCCCTCAGTACCACAAAAAAGAAGAAGAAAATCTCTTAAAGGTTAAAATAAATATTTTGTGTTGGGTAAAACTTTTCTTGTTACTGCTTTATTTTCAGTGAAGAGGGAAAATTCTATCCAAGGCCCTTCAGAAAATTTTCTTCATTTTGTTAATTTATCTGTGTTTATTACTCTCATAGGCAAAATGTCACTTGGGCACTACATTTTGAAAAATTTCTTCATAATCAAAACAGGCCAAATGGCTCCCAATGCAGAACTGTTTTTCAAAGCTTGATTATTCCATATATTTAAAAAGAGACAAGAGTATGTTCTTTTGATCCAAATGAGAATTAAAATACTTTGAAAACTGCAAATCAATATATATCTGTAAATCATTAGTATTATTTTAATTCAAGAAGTCTACTTTGAGCTTGCAGAAATGTTAGGAACCAAAGAGAATAACAGCCACTTATTATTATTCTATTGTTCTATGATTGGGTTTAATATTAAGTGTCCAGTCCCACTGGTCAATGCTCATTATTACAAGTAATTAAAATTCTCCTTTTCCACCCCAATAATAATAACATGAAATGAATATTGTTGGAGAGACTATTTTAGATGAAGTTGAAGAGAGTTTCCTTTAAATCTATGCAACCCTGGATAGTTTCTCTAGCTTGGTACATTGCTATGTGTTGAGCCTGTGCAAGGTTGGCAAGTGCAAGCTCGGAGGGAGAGAGAAGAATGAGAGGCCAGAGGAGCCTGCAGGCCAGTAAGTACAGTGTGTGCAACCTGTCTTAAAAGTGAGGAGGAGGCAGCCAGGGAGATTGTTTATCTCTGTTCCATGCGCCACCCCATTCATGATGTTTGCAGACTTGTGTTCATGGTGCTGGTGCAAGCCTAGGGATTCTGCTAAGTCTACACACTAGAAGACAGGTCAGAAACAAATGGAGTGTGGCAGGGAGGCAGCTTCCAGAGCACAGGAGTGAAGGGCAGCGCCTCCACCTTCGTTTCAAAGGCCTACTTTGCTCAAGCTATGAAGGTAAAGAAATGGCTGGGTCTAAATAACCCGTGAAGAGTCTCCTCACTACATAGTGGGGTTTTCTCAGAGACAGACCACGAGACAAGTATTTTAAAGTGAGTACTATCAGTTCTCCATTTCCATGGGTTCCAACTGAACATATGCAGACTTCTTTTTTCTTGTCATTATTCCATAAGCACTGTAGTCTAATAGCTACTCACAAGCATTTACATCTTATTAGGTATTATAAGCAATCTAGAAATGGCAAGGTATATAAGAGGGTGTGCCTAGATTCTATGAAAATGCTAGACTACCTTATAAGGGACTTGAGCATCTGTGGATTTGGGTACTCTGGGGCATTTGGATGATCTGGAACCATTCCCATGAGGAACCAAGGAACAACTCTACTTCATTTGGGTGGAGGTTTCAAGATGCACCAGAAGGAGAGAAGGAAAGGAACAATGAAAAGAGAGGGCAGCCAAGGAAGGGCTTGGCATTGAGCTCATTGCCACTGAGGGCAGTGGGAGTCTCGATTCACTAAGGAACTCTAGGAAGCAGTGTAAACAAAGCCCACCTCAAATCCACATCAACTCTTGTCAATCACTGTTGAGAGATATTATAGAAATGCAGGCCTGATTGAAATGGAGAGAATGGGAGAAAAATCAAAACTTAAAATTCAAAGTACTGTTTCCACTGAGTATATATTGTTTTAGGGCAACCATAAAGTTGAAAACCTAGTCTCAACGTATGTACAGACTTCAAGCATTCCTCTATACCTACTGAATCAAAATCTTTAGATATTGGCCTTATAATATGCATTTCTTTAAAAATTTCCCAAGATTCTGATGAATAACCTGGTCAGTTAGCACTTCACTCATTCGTTCACTGAATTATTCATTCATCCAGTGGTGCTATTCACCTGTAACATATGACTACATCACAATTATATCCAAAGGTTTTTTTATTGAAAATGGTATACATTTAAACTGTGCTTGGTGCCCTCTCCCCCACCCACTGTTTTCCCTTTTCCCCCTCCCAACAATGAGTGTCCAGGTTAACCATGCTATGTTCATACTTTCACTCATATTAGACTGTAGCTCCTCCATTAATCAACCTCAGCCTTCTTCCTCTCCTATCCTTCCATTCTAGCTTTGCTGAGGTTTCCCCTCCATTTTCTGAGTCCCTCTGGAATCCCCAATGCTCCCTAGTTTGGGCATGTTAGAGAAAACACATGTCCCTTTTCTTTCTGTGCTTGGCTGATCTCACTTAACATAATGTTCTCCAGATCTTCTTGTGAATGGCATAATTTTGTTTTTCCTTATAGCTGAATAGAATTCCATTGTGTGTATTTCCCATAATTTTTCAACCCATTTATCTGTTCATAGAGACCTGGGTAGGTTCCATATTTTGACTATTACGAATTGTGCATCTATGAACATAGGTATGCATATGTTACTGTAGTTCTCTGATTTCAACCCCTTTGGAGTAGTAGAGCTGGATCAAATGGTGAATCTATTCCCAATTTTCTTTTTTTTTAATTTTTTATTGGTGCACTGTATTCATACATCATAGTGGGATACAAACTTTTGTAGACATACATGCACACATCACCCAGTCAGCCCCCACCCGATCCCCACCCCATTCCCTCCCCATCCCTCCCTCTCATGCTTGGCTTAGTGGTTGACATCTAGTATTATAGCAATTTATCCAAAATTAAAAATGATAATCTCACATAACAGTTTCATTTGTCTGATACCAAGTTTTGATGACTTAAAGATAACATTTCAATATTTCTTTTTACTTTCTTTCTTACCAGAGAATATTTTTTTCTATTTTTTTAGGTGAAACTATCATATATTTATATATTTATTTTTCAGAAAAAAATCTATCCTAATATGGAAAATGGACTCTAGATACCCAAAACGATCTTGAAAAAGAACAAAGCTAGAAGATATATATTTTCTGATTTCAAACCATATAAAGCTACAATAATTGAAACAGTGTAGTACTATTCTAAAAGCAGATATATAAACCATTGGAGTTAAATTAAAGCCTAGAGCTAAATTCTTCCCTATGTTGTCAAGTTATTTTTGACAAGGTTTCCACGAACATTTGGTGGTGGAAATAATAACTTTTAACTAAATATTGTTGAAAAATAATAATTACATGGAAAAGAATAAAATTGGACCCTTACCTAATCCCATATACAAATATTAACTCAAAATAGATAAAAGACCTAAATATAAATCTTAAGACTATAAACTTTTAGAAGAAAATCTGGGTCATAAAACCTCACAACATTGAAATTGGCAGTGATTTCTTGGATATGATTTCAATGGCACAGGCAACAGAAGAGTATACAAACTCCCTAAAAAAAAAAATATATTGTATATCCAAAGACAATGTAAACAGAGTTAAAAGTTACTGATAGAATGGGATAAAATATTTCCAAATGCTATATCTGAAGGTGTATTTATATTCTAACTAGACATCCTAAAAATTAACAACAATAAAGGCAAACAATACCATTTAGAGATAGGAAAAAGACTAACATAAATAATGAATCTCCACAGGTAACCAATCTTAGTTGTCTGTTGGATGGACAATCTTGTTTCTCTGGTTCTGGTGTGTGTTACCTATTTCTTCTTTGTAGTTAATCTCTTTGAGTATTTTCTCTAGTGCTGGTTTTGAAGACATAAATTCCTTCAGTTTCTGTTTGTCATGGAAGCTTCTTATTTCCCCATCTAATTGATGGATAGTTTTGCTAGGTAGGAAATTTTTGGCTGGAAGTTGTTTTCTTTCAGAGTTTGGAATATGTTACTTCAAGCCCTTCTGGCAATCATGACTTGGTTTGGGAAGTCTGGAGTGATTCTAATTGGTTTGCCTCTGAATGTCACTTGGCCCTTTGTTGTTGTTGCCTTTAAGATTCTCTGCTTGGCTTCCACATTGGTCATTTTGACAATTATGTGGCATGGGGATCCTCTTCTCCGATCCTGTCTAAAGGGAGTTCTATAAGTTTCCTGGACCTGTGTATCAACCTCTTGCTTTATGTTTGGAAAATTTTCTGCTATTACTTCCTTGAAGAGATTGTTGATCCCTTTGGTTTCACTTTCTTTTCCCTCCTCTATTCCAATTATTCTTAGGTTAGCTCTCTTAAAATGGACCCATATTTCTTCAATGTCAGATTCCTGCTGTCGGATATTTTTTTCTAGATTAGAAACTATGCGTTCATTTTTGGAATGATCATCTTCTAAGAGCGAGATTCTGTTCTCCATGTGGTCTAATCGGTTGTTTGTGCTTTGAATTGAGGCCTTTACTTCATTAATTGCATCCTTTATCTCTTTTTGGCTCTCTCTGAGTTCTTTTCGAAGTGCCTCTATTATTTCTACAGTTATTTTCCTGATTTGATCTTCTAGAAATCTCTGATTTTCTGTTTTATCGGGTTCTGATGTTTTGGGGTTGTGGGCATTCATTGCTCCAGTATTATTCCTCTTTCCCATGATTTAGGAAGTTTGTGTCTTCTCTGGGTTCTTCCCTTGGGTCACTATGACTTCACTTAAGGTGCTCTGGATCTCGAGTCAGTAGTATCTCAGACCCCACTACTCCTTTATTGGGTTGTATCACAGAGTCTCTGACCCAGAGAGTCGATAGAGGCTGCTTTAGACTGTGGGGGGTGCCAGGTAGCACGTTCTCCTATGGTGTGATATTTCTGCCGCCGCCCATCCCCCACTGGGTCAAGTCCCAGGGAGTACAGTACTGGGATTTCTCCTCTGTGGCCCGCAATTTGACTCACTGTTCTTTAGTACGCAGATGTAGCTGTACTGGACTCGGTGAATTCTCTGCTGCTGCCGCCGGTGGCAATATGGCGCTGCTGCTACACCCTCGGCCGTGAGGCTGGCGTATTTCTTCTTGGTTTTTAGTTCCACTCTGAATCCCTGCAGTGTGTGCTGAGCTCAGCCACTGGGAGCTTTAGATGCTCTCTGCGCCGAGAAATCCCACCTGGCTGTTCCGCAGTGGCTCACCTCGGCTTGCTGTAGCCGTCCGGCGAACTCACCGCTGCCGCCAGCAGTATGGCGCTGCTGCCGCGTCCTCGGGCGTGAGGCCGGTATATCTCCTCTGTGGCTCTGAGCTCTGTTCTCAGTTCGCTTTCTCTCTGGAGCCTGGTGATTTTTTTGTTTCTCTGGTGATGGTGTTTTCTGGCTATGAAAGGTGCTGATTTTGTGGTAATGGAGATTGGTTGTTAGCGGGGCTCTTAAGCCCCGCTTTTCTCGGTCACCATCTTCCTGGAAGTTCTATTCCCAATTTTCTAAGAAACCTCCACACTATCTCCATAGTGGCTGAACTAGTTTGCTCTCCCATCAACAGTGTAAAGGAGTTCCTCTTTCCCCACATCCTCACCAGCATTTGTTGTTATTTGATTTCTTTATGCTTGCCACTCTGATTGGGGTTAGATGGAATCTCAGTGTAGATCCATATATCCAAAGTTCTTTGTACTATAGTGGGTATTGTATATATATTTTATATCCCTCTTCATACTTAGGCATGGGGTTAATCAGGAATTTAATAAATATTTGTTAAATTGCATTGGATATTAACTCATCGATACTATTTTAGGGAAAAGCAAGAGTTAAGTAATATTTAGCCTCTGTTCATAATTACTGAAAACTACAGCATGCAGAACCCTCTTATTCCAAGCTCTCACTACCTCCTAGGTGGATTCCACTATTGCACTTCCCATAGTACATGACACTGATGAAAAAGAGGAGCATGGACCCTAACTGAGATGCCATAGATATAGACCTGAAGTGAATAGGATTCCCAAGGAAGGGGGCATCCAATGCAGATAACCATATTTAAGAGATATATAATTTCAATAAATAATAACCATTGCAGCCTTTCAGCTTGATGGATATATAATTAAGTCCCAAGATGGGAGAAGAAAAATTCAACTTTCTACTTCAGTTCAAAATTTGGAATATTGTTATACTCCAGGGTTATTATTTTGCCAAAAGAAGTGCTCATAAGGGGGGGGAAGAGTCAACCCCTAAGGACTTTCACTTTTGAATTCTTTTGATGGATCTTGATAGGAGACTGCATTGAAGAGGGGCCTGTGGAGACCTCTAAAGGGCTTCCAGTGCTGAGCCTGAAGGAAGCACCTTGATCAGGGTGCACACTGGGCTCCAGGTGGTGTGTGGCTGCCATGATGAAAGAGAGACTACTGGGGACTGCCTAGTTCTCAGCCCAGGATGACTCAGAGGCCAGGAAGACTGATCGCATATATTGCTCCAGGCTTTTAGAACTATTAATATTTAAATAAGCTTATTAATATTGCATATGAAATTAGGGTTTTAATAACCTTTGTGTCTAATTGAGAAGAAGGTGGTTTTTTTCAATGCACTTTTAAATGCTTACCAGATAATTGTGCACTTTATCACCAGGAGGCCAAACTGAATTCTACTAAGAATTTTTTTAAAAATCATTGGATAGACCTCTAGTCAAATGACTATTATCTGACTCAATCCATCTACTAGAGAAACTGTCTATTTTTACAGGGATATATTTTGGCATAAAAATGAGGAAAAATAAAATCTTGTTTGACAAAATGAAAATTTTTGTTTGGCACTAGAGTTAAAACTACATTCAAAAGCAAAGGAGGAAAATCTCGATAACTGATTTTTCTATATTGTTCAATTGATCGTGTTTTGTTCTGTTGAACCTGGTCAATACTTAAGATGTCCTGCTGGGTAAACACTGCTGTACAAGAGGCCAGGATTATAAAATGTAAAAGATCCAGTCCCTGCCCTCAGAGAGTTCACATACAGGTATATAATTTCAGTGAAATGCGCTCAGTACAATCTTAAAAATAAAACACCACCCACTTGAAAATGCAGCAGAATGAGCAAGATTAGCCCCAAAAGTTAGAGAAAGAAAGCTACTTAAATTCATTTAAAGAACAAGCAACAACTTACCACATTGGGGTCAACTTCTTATCGAAGGTGGATAAAGCATCAAAATTTATCTGGAAGACTGATCGGATATGATTCTGGACAAATGAGTGACGGATGTTCATCAGATTTCCTTCCACCAAGAGGCCTAGAATAAAAAGCCACAAAAATCATTTTCTCACTTCCAATTCCCTAAAGGCCTTTGACAGTCTTCTCGCTGAGACTTAAAAACCAGGATAATATCTTTCCATTCTTTTGCTCTTGAGAGAATCAGGTGGAGGACTCATTCCCCAGGGACATCATTGATACAGACTTTTTTCTATAAGAAAATGACTAAATTACGGTTGGATGGATGGGTGGATGAATACATGGAAGGATGGTAATAAAGCTATTAGGATTTCATTCAATTTATACCTAAATGTACCTGTTGAGAAAAGTGCAGCAATATTTACATCATGCAATAAGCCACAACAGAGCCATTTATGCAAATATAAAAACTATTTAATGCCAGGCATTGTGGTACACACTTGTGACCCTAGTATTTGAGAGGCTGAGACAGAAGACTACAGATTCCAGGACAGCTTCAGCAAGTAGCTAGACTCTCAGCAACCTAGGGAGATGTTTCAATATATATACAGGGAGAAGGTTGGGGGTGCAGCTCAGAGGTAGAATGCCTCTAATCCCCAGTACCGAAAAAGAAATTATATATGCCATCCATCACTTTTTCTTCACCTCCACTGTTCCTGATTCCTCACTATCAATGTGTGATCCCTGAATTTCCAAAATATGAAATATTACACTGTTTTTTTCTTTTTATGTTTCTATCTCAAAGAACTAAAAACTAGCCAGGCTTGGTGGCGCACGCTTGTAATCCAAGCATTTGAGGATCATGGTTCATGGACAGCCTCAGCTATGTAGCGAGGCCCTTTGATACTCAGTGAGACCCTGTTTCAAAAATAAAAAGACTACAAAATCGGGCTAGGGATGTAGTTTGGAGGTAGAATGGCCCTGGGTTCCATCCCCAGTACCGCAAAAAACAAACAAACAAACAGAATTAAAAACCGTTAGGTGGCCAAGACTTGCTTCAGAGAGACCTTATAAATTTACCGATTTTTTGCTAATCTGTGAAGAATGCCGCACTTTCCAGGGTGATATCCACATTGACTCTTTCCCTTTCTTCATGTGCCTATTTCCAATTATACTGTCACAGATCTGGGTGTGTGAGGTGGGCCTGCCCAGATTCCTGAACCTGTGTGCCCTATCCAGACGAACAGAACACTGAATCCATAGCAAAATGTGGCCTTCTAAAAGGCCTACATGTGTCTTGTTACCAAACAATGGAGCCCACGTAGGTATATCCACTAGTGCCCAGCCTGTGTGTGGTCACAGCCACGAGTTCAAATGTCGGGCCCATCTTCCATGTTCTGAGATGGCAACAAAGACTGAGAAGTAATGGTCAGGCCTCAATTAAAGTAATGATCAAATTCTGAGCCATGGAGTTTTCTGCTGTGTTTAGAGTTGTGTCTGTGAAGCATGAGGATGGAGCTTCCATTTCAACTAGATACTACTGGGAAGCTCACCAAGTACTGTGTGCAAGTATGTCACTATCACTACAAACTATATTATTATGTGGGGCTATAAAGCAGCAGTAAAAGTATAAAAAATAAAGATTGAAGCTGAGCATGGTGGTGCACACTTGTAATCCCAGTACTTGGGAGGCTGAGACATGAGGATCACAGGTTCGCAGCCAGCCTCAGCAACTTAGTGAAGCACTCTATAACTTAGACCCTGTATGATAATAAAAAATAATTAAATATGGCTGGGTGTGCAGCTCAGAGATGTAATGCCCCTGGGTTCAATCTCCAATACCACAGAAAATAAATAAAAATAAAATTGAGCTGAACCAATCCACCCAAAAGTAATAAAAAATAAAATGTCTCAATAATTTTTCCTAGAGGAGAAAGCCTATGTTGTAGGCAGAATTCTAAACTCATCCCCAAGATTCCCACCTCGTAATATCAACTCTCTATAGTTTCCTCATCTTGAGTGTGATAAAGAGCTATAAATGTGATAGAGATATCATTCCCACAATTAGGTGACAATATATGACAAAATCAAAGGGATTGTTTCAAATGTATTTAGGTACCTAATCAGTTAAATCTAAACTAATCAAAGAGGAGATTCTCTTGAGTAGGCCTAAACTAATTAGGTGAGTCCTTTGAAAGAGAGCTGCAGGTCAGAGAAAGAAGTCCAAGAGATTTAGCCAGGTGTGGTAGCACATGCCTGCAATACCAGTACATGGGAGGCCAAGACAGGAGGATCACAGGTTTGAGAATAGCTTCAGCTACACAGTGAGACTCTCGGCAACCTAGCAAGACCCTTTCAAAATAAAAAGGGCAGAAGGTATAGCTGGGAGGTAGAATGCACCTGGGTTCAATCCACAGTACCATAAACATACAAAATTAAAAAAAAAACAAGATTCTAATCAGAAGAGCCCCACTGGTTGACTTTGAAGAAGCACTAGCATGAGGCAAATAGAGCTGCCTGGAACATTGTTTATTTCACCAACAGAAGTGTTTGTGAGAGAAATGGTGGCCCTTCTAGAGCTGAGGGCATCGGTCCCACAACCTCAAACTACTGAACTAAACCAACGATCAGTGAATTCTTTTTTTTTTAATTTTTTATTGGTGCACTGTATTCATACATCATAGTGGGATACAAAAAAACTTTGTAGACATACATGCACACATTGCCCAGTCAGCCCCCACACAATTCCCACCCCATTCCCTCCCCATCCCTCCTTCCCATGCTTGGCTTAGCGGTTGACATCTAGTATTATAGCAATTTATCCAAAATTAAAAATGATAATCTCACATAACAGTTTCATTTGTCTGATACCAAACTTTTTTTAACTTAAAGATAACATTTCAATAATTCTTTTTGTTTTCTTTCTTACCAGAGAATTTTTTTTCTTTTTTTTTTTAGGTGAAACTATCATATATTTATATATTTATTTTTCAGAAAAAAATCTATCCTAATATGGAATATGGACTCTACATACCCAAAACGATCTCAAAAAAGAACAAAGCTAGAAGATATATATTTTCTGATTTCAAACCATATAAAGCTACAATAATTGAAACAGTGTAGTACTATTCTAAAGGCAGATATATAAACCATTGGAATTAAATAAAAGCCTAGAGCTAAATTCTTCCCTATATTGTCAAGTTATTTTTGACAAGGTTTCCACAAACATTTGGTGGAGGAAATAATAATCTTTTAACTAAATATTGTTGAAAAATAATAATTACATGGAAAAGAATAAAATTGGACCCTTACGAAATCCCATATACAAATATTAACTCAAAATAGATAAAAGACCTAAATATAAATCTTAAGACTATAAACTTTTAGAAGAAAATCTGGGTCATAAAACCTCACAACATTGAAATTGGCAGTGATTTCTTGGATATGATTTCAATGGCACAGGCAACAGAAGAGTATACAAACTCCCTAAAAAATAAAAAAAGTATTGTATATCCAAAGACAATGTAAACAGAGTTAAAAGTTACTGATAGAATGGGATAAAATATTTCCAAATGTTATATCTGAAGGTATATTAATATTCCAACTAGAAATCCTAAAAATTAACAACAATAAAAGCAAACAATACAATTTAGAGATAGGTAAAAGACTAAAATAAATAATGAATCTCCACAGATAACTAATCTTAGTTGTTTGTTGGATGGAAAATCTTGTTTCTCTAGTTCTGGTGTGTGTTACCTATTTCTTCTTTGTAGTTAATCTCTTTGAATATTTTCTCTAGCCCTGCTTTTGAAGACGTAAATTCCTTCAGTTTCTGTTTGTTGTGGAAGTTTCTTATTTCCCCATCTAATTTGATAGTTTTGCTGGGTAGGAAATTTTTGGCTGGAAGTTGTTTTCTTTCAGAGTTTGGAATATGTTACTCCAAGCCCTTCTGGCTCTCGTGACTTGGTTTGGGAAGTCTGGAGTGATTCTAATTGGTTTGCCTCTGAATGTCACTTGGCCCTTTGTTGTTGTTGCCTTTAAGATTCTCTGCTTGGCTTCCACATTGGTCATTTTGACAATTATGTGGCATGGGGATCCTCTTCTCCGATCCTGTCTAAAGGGAGTTCTATAAGTTTCCTGGACCTGTGTGTCAACCTCTTGCTCTATGTTTGGAAAATTTTCTGCTATTACTTCCTTGAAGAGATTGTTGATCCCTTTGGTTTCACCTTCTTTTCCCTCCTCTATTCCAATTATTCTTAGGTTAGCTCTCTTAAAATGGACCCATATTTCTTCAATGTCAGATTCCTGCTGTTGGATTTTTTTTTTCTAGATTAGAAACTATGCGTTCATTTTTGGAATGATCATCTTCTAAGAGCGAGATTCTGTTCTCCATGTGGTCTAATCAGTTGTTTGTACTTGAATTGAGGCCTTTACTTCATTAATTGCATCCTTTATCTCTTTTTGGCTCTCTCTCAATTCTTTTCGAAACACCTCTATTATTTCTACAGTTATTTTCCTGATTTGATCTTCTAGAAATCTCTGATTTTCTGTTTTATCGGTTTCTGATGTTGTGGGGTTGTGGGCATTCATTGCTCCATTGTTATTCCTCTTTCCCATGATTTTGGAAGTTTGTGCCTTCTCTGGGTTCTTCCCTTGGGTCACTATGACTTCACTTAAGGGTCTCTGGATCTCGAGTCTGTGGTATCTCAGTCCCCACTACTCCTTTACTGGGTTGTATCACAGAGTCTCAGACCCAGGGAGTCAATAGAGGCTGCTTTAGACTATGGGGGGGTACCAGGTTGGGCGTTCTCCTATGGTGTGATATCTCTGCCACCGCCACTCCCCCACTGGGTCAAGTCCCAGGGAGTACAGTACTGGGATTTCTCCTCTGGGGCCCGCAATTTGACTCACTGTTCTTGAGTACGCAGATGGAGCTGTAGTGGACTTGGTGAATTTTAGGCTGCCGCCGCCAGTGGCAATATGGCGCTGCTGCCACGCCCTCAGCCGTGAGGCTGGCATATTTCTTCTCTGGTTTGAGCTCCGCTCTGAGTCCCTGCAGCGTGTGCTGAGCCCAGCTACTGGGAGCGTTAGATGCTCCCTGCGCCGAAAAATCTGCCGAATCCCGCCTGGCTGTTCCACAGTGGCTCACCTCGGCTCGCTGTCCACTGCTTCTCTCTGGAGCCTGGTGGGCTGTTGAGTGCATTGGTCTGGAGCCGTAGCTGTCCGGTGAACTTGCCACTGCCACCGACAGTAAGGCGCTGCTGCCGTATCCTCAGCCGTGCAGCTGGCGTATCTCCTCTGTGGCTCTGAGCTCCGTTCTGAGTCCCCCTCCTCTCTGGGACCTGGTGCGGCAAGGAAAGATGGCGCCTGCTGCTCCGTGCCGTGGTTCCAGCCGCAGCACTGCGGTCTGGTTTCTTTCTGGTGTCCCGTTTTTCCAGCCCTCTTTTCTCTGTCTCTTGTAATTACATTTTTTTGTTTCTCTGGTGATGGTGTTTTCTGGCTATAAAAGGCGCTGATTTTGTGGTAATATTGATTGGTTGTTAGCGGGGCTCTTAAGCCCCGCTTTTCTTGGTCGCCATCTTCCTGGAAGTACCACAATCAGTGAATTCTAAGAGTACCTTGAGCCTTAGATAAGATAGCCCAGTTGACAGCTTGGTTTCCACCAGGTGAAACCTGAATAAAGAATCCAGTTGACCTATGTCCAGAAATGCTGAGGTAATAAATTTATATTATTTTAAGCCACTAACTTTGGAGTTATTTGCTATGTGGCAAGAGGAAATTAATATAACCTTTTTAACTATGATGGATATTTGAGCCTGAAGTGAGTAGCTTGCTTTTTCTCTGAGTTAATACAAAAAAACACTCTTCAGTTTCTATATTTTTAATATGCTTCATTTTAATCTCAAAAAATATGTGTACTTTTTATTTATTGCCATATGGTGCTCTTTCATAAATAAAAATGCTGCTATAACTAGAGGCTTAAAGAAATTCTGTGTAGGAGTTAAGAGCTCTGAAGCCATGTCCCCTGAATTCAAACCTCCCCCTATCTACTTGCTAACTATGTAACCTAGGGCAAGTCAATCTCTCTGTGCCTCAATTTCCTCATCTGTAAAAACTGATTAATTATAATAATTACTTTATTAGCTAGCTTCGTGTTACTACAACAAAATGCCCAAGGCAAATAACTTTATAAAGAGAAAAGACTCATTTAGCTCACAGTTTGGCGGTTCAGATTTCAAGATCAAGTGGACCCAATTGTTTTGGCTTCTGGTGTGAATGAGAATGGTGGGAATGTTTGTTGTAGTGACTGTCACATCTCAAGTCAAGAAAGAGAGGAGAGAGGATGAGTGGGTCCCACAATCCCTTTTGAAAACACTTCCTAATGACCTAACAACATCTCCCTAGGCCTCACTTTCTAGAGTTTCCACCACCTCCCAATAATGCCACCCTGGGACAAGCCTTTGGGGAATATTTAACATCCAACCCATTGCTTCAGCTTTACTGGTGATTGTGATCAGACCCTAGGACCTGCTCCTGACACATTTAATTGTGTGCCTGGAATTTAGTAGAGGAAGACTGAAGCCCATGCTCTAGCCTTCTCTTGCCTTGAGGATGTATGAGTTCTAGAAAGAACCTTGAAAAATGGAATGAAAGTGTTGATCTGTGTGGTAATCTAAGTTTTTATGTTTTCATTCCACTTTCCTTTTACCAAAGATTATACCAAACTTCCTGACAGCCTCCCTTTCTTTTGCTTTGACTCAGACTGTAAATCAGGTCCCAGACACTGCAGAATAAAAAATATTTAGGCCGGGCATGGTGGCGCACGCTTGTAATCCCTGCTCTTGGGAGGCTGAGACAGGAGGATTGCACAGGTTCGAAGCCAGCCTCAGCTACTTAGTGAGGCTCTCAGCAACTTAGTGAGACCCTGTTTCCAAATAAAATATAAAAATGGTCTGGGAGTATAGCCTGGAGGTAGAAAGCCTCTGGGTTCCACCCCCAGTACCATCAAAAAAAAAAAATTTAGCCTGTTGGCTATTTGACAAATTCTACCTTAGTTCTGAAGTTTACCTTCTAAATATATTCTGGTTAGACAGAGGCACACAGACCTAAGGGGAGCAGTGGGGCATGGCTGCCATGTGTCCTCACCGTTAGAGAACTCAGAGGTGTTTCATATGTGTGTATCCACAGTACAGCACAGCAAGATGAGGAATTTTAGTAAAAGAGATTACATTGGTTATTATGACTAATAGTAACTATCTAGCTGGATCTCCTGGAAGGAGACCAAGATGAGAATTCCTAAGAAAGTGGCTTTGCTGGGTGAGGACCTCAAAAGAAATGGGAGGAGGGAAGCAGGACAAGGCTTGGGTGTGGATACAGCTGGAGCCTAGCCTCAGCCTCATCCCACAGGGTCTCCAGAGTGTGAATCATGTCAAAAGAAGGTCGCTCTCTAAGAAAGAGAAATAGCATTTTGTCTCCCTGTGTCAGTCAGCCAGTGACTTCAGCTCTTCTGAAGAAGTATTCAGGTGTAACTTTCCAGGCTTGGTGACTCTCATTTGTAATTTTCAAGAGGAGAGAGCTATGAGCTTTCAGCAGCCAACACTCCCAGACCAGAAGTCCAGGTGCATCAGCCAATAAAGAGAATCCAGCCAGAGACACCACCATTAGCAACACACAGGTTGCCTGTTGACTATCTGTAGTCCTCTTGAATAAGGACCAGGCCCGTGCCGTAATATTTTCCATATCCTCAGTGTTCAGCACATAGCTTAAAATGGCATTATGCAATGACTGTTTGCTGAATGAATGAATGAATGAATGAATGAAGTCAAAAGAGAGATTTAAGTTCAATCACCAAGGGAGGGGCTCCATTGAAATTGAGGGTAGGAGGGACGACAGGATGACAGAATTGCCATGTTGTCAGCAGAATAATGGGCTCCAAAGATGTCCACACCAGAATCCCTGCACCCTGAGACTGTTATGTTATTTGGATGCAAAGGCACTCTGCCAGTGGAGATAAGATTGACTCAAGATAAGGAGTGTCCCAAGGTAGGAATCCTACATTTTTTAAAAGCCAGAGAGGAAAGTAGAAGACGATATAAAGAGGTGTAAAGATAAAAGAAGGAATAGACGAGACTCAAAAGCATTAGAAAGACTAACCTCACATGGCTGGCTCAGATGCTAACAGCCAGCAGGAAACAGGGCCTCAGTCTACCAGGAAGTGAATTCTGATAACTTGAATTAGCAACGAGACAGGTTTTCCCCACGAGTCATACAGTGAAGCACAGCCCTCATGTACCTTAAGTTTGGCCCAGTGAGACCCATATCAGAGTCTGACCTACAAGACCATCAAATAATAAGTGTGTGTGCTTTATCCCCATTTAAGAAACATATTACAACAGCCATGGACAGTGAACACAGGCTATCATCATTGAAAATCGTGTTTTCAGCCAGGCATCGTGGCGCACACCTGTACCCGGGAGGCTGAGACAGGAGAATCGCAGGCTTGAGGCCACCCTCAGCAACTTAGAAAGATGCTCAACAACCTAGTGAGACCCTGTTTCAAGACAGAAAATTAAAATAGGGTTGGAGATGTAGCTCAGAGTTGGAATGCACCTAGTATCACAAAAAAAGAAAGAAGGAAATAATAAAAGGAATGAAGGAGAATGAAAGGAGGGAAGGAAGGAAGGAAGGAAGGAGAAAAAATGAAAGGAGAAAAATAGAGGAAGGAGAAAAATAAGGAAAGAAGGAAGAGAGAATAGTAGTTTTCCTCCATCTGTCTGATCACTGCAGATCCAAACTTCACAAGAGGGGAGCCATTGTCTCTCAACCATTACCCCAGCAAACACAGTGAGAACATGGTTTAACCAGTCCTGAGGCCAGTAACAGCCTGGATGACCACAAATCTGTTCCCCATGGAAGTCCAGGAAATCAAAACCTCTCAGTAGACACAGTGAGGAAAAAAATATATAGACGTGGAGATGGTTCACATGTATAAAGTCCACTCCTAAGGACTTCTTATGGAAATAGATACATGGAGCTGTGCCCTCCCCATTCCTTCATCATGAGTGTTTTGAAGCTTAACCTGCCTCCGCTTTAGGTCATTTTAGTTTAGGCTTGCAGGCACTGCCAGTGTTCTCATCTCGTTTCAATTTCCCTAATCTACACAGCTGAATTGATTGCCCAGGGCCTGAGGGGAAGATGGCCTTCTCACCATGCTAATAGTAAGGCCATAGCAACTCAAGAGATTTGGGATGTGTTCTCACTCAGTCCCTCACTCTACAAAGGAGGAAACTGAGGCCCAGGGTGGGCAGTGATTTTTAGAGATCACACAGCAGATGGGAGCAGAGAGTTTTTGAACTCAGATCCCCATAGTGTCACCCTTACAACTGAGGCATGCATCTGGATGCTTCCAAGTATCCAGACAAAGCTGGCCTTAGCAGAGACCACATGCAGACCCTTCTGTGGCAGCTGCATGCTTCCTGACTGCCCAGCACTCCTTTCCCTCAGAGTCCTCCCAACCCCATCTCTGCCACCTACATCCCCTGCAGTCAACCACCACAGGGCATCTTGGAAGTGGCCGATGCTGCTCTGGTCCCCAGTACCATGTTTTCTGTGCCCCTTCCCCTGCTTTAATCTGTTTTTGCCCTCAACCAAGCACCTGCTCATCTCTGGAGACTTACCCCAAGACTACTAAACCCCTTTGACCCACACATATGGATATGTCTGGGGATTCACATCCCATCGTGGCATCCGTTAATCCGTGATTCTCTGTGGAGTGTGAAAGTTTAGCCACAGGTTGAGAAAACAGAGAGGTGTAACTAACCTCCAGCGCCCCCTGCAGGATTTTGCCTGAAATGATGCTTGGCTTGGCTTGGCCTGGCTTGCCTCAAGACTCCTTATACTGGTTTCTACTGGGAGCTTCTGGTTTCTACCTTCATAAATCACTGCCCAGCAGCCTTTACTCACCTCAGCAGTGGTTCCTAAGACTCCTGACCTTACTTTTGAGCTATCTGGAGCTACAGGCAAAGCAAAATTTTCCATTCTTTGTGTCCAGAGCAGAGAAAACCCATGACGTAGAAATAAGATTAACTTCTCAACCTACAGGAAATTATTTTTCACAAAGAAAGAACCCTTAATTACTAACCAATAATTAAAACCTGAAGCCAAGTACAGGCAGCCAAGCCTGGGCTCTTGGCAATGTTCCTTCACGTCATCTCTGGTTGGTGGAAAGATCTACAGCCAATGTGGTGCACACAGAACCTCTCCACGAGCTGTGAGAGAATCAGATGTATTACAGTGCGTGGGAGATGTTTTCATTATGCTATTGAAAAAGAAGGCTTGTGTTTTATACCTCCAGCACTGCCAGTGTTTTAAATAGGGGTTTCGTGTCAATCTAAGCTCTTCAGAATACACTGCTGCAAGGACTCCCATTGAGTCACCACAATTAACAAAAAGCATCATTTAAGCTTTAGGGTCCTCAGTTTTTCCATCTGTAAAGCAAGAAAAATTATATTTCCCAACAAGATTCTGACTGTCTTCAGAACCAGAAAGGTATATGGATGATTCTTAGTGCCAAAATGAATACTGTATCTTTGTTAATCTACCAAAAAATATAAATTGAGCCAGGCATGGTGGCACATGCTTGTAATCCCAGTATTTGGAAGGCTGAGACAGGAGGATTTCAGGTTAGAGACCAGGCTCAGGAACTTAGTGACACCCTGTTTCAACATAAAAAATAAAAAGGGCTGGGATTGTAGCCTGAGTTTAATCCTGGCAGCCCTCCAAAAAAAAAAAAAAAAAAAAAAAAAAATATATATATATATATATATATATATATATATATATATATATCCTTGCAATGCTAAAGGCATTGAAACTATTCTGGTATAGACACTGGACCACCCTTTCTTCTTGTCTTTGCCATAGCTCCACACACAGGCACACATGACTTCTCTCTATAGCTTGTAGACAATTGTTTGGCTTGGATCTAAAACGTCCCCCCAAAGCTCATGTGTTGAAGACTTGGTTTCCACTGCAAGTGGGGTTTTGGGGAGAGCACTGGATCATGAGGTTCTAATCTCATCAGTGAGTTGATCAGTTATTGATTAATTATTCAAATGGATTACTGGGAGGCAGTGGAAACTGTAGGCAGGTGGAACATGGTTGGAATATGTAACATGTCACTTATAACACACCCATGGGGACTATATTTTGTCCCCAGCCCCTTCCTCCCTCCCTCTCCTCCTTTTACTCCTCCTCCACCCCTCCTCCTCTCCCTCTCCTCCTTTTACTACTCCTCCTCCTCCTCCTCCTTCTCCTTCTTCTCCTTCTCCTTTTTCTTCTTTTCCTCCTCCTTATTTCCCTCTCTCTCTCACTCCCGCTCTCGCTCTTCTTCCTAGATGCCCTGAGAGGGGATGTTTTCCTCTGCAGCCCCCTTCAGCCAAGATGTCCTGCCTCACCTCAAGCCCAGAGCAATGACACCAGCTGACTACAAACTGAAACTTCTAAAACCTTGAGCCTAAACAAATCTTTCCCCCCTTAAGTTGTTTGTGTCAGGTATTTTTGGACACCGTGATAAAAAGCTAACACAAGGATGTTCTAGAAGACTCAGTGAAAATGAGCCAGTCCCTTTATAGGTGCCTACATAGCAATCAGATTGACACTGAGTCATTTAACATAATCAGTAAATTGTTGGGATTCTTACAGGCTCATTAAAAACAAATAATATATCCTCTGAATAAGACCCTGGCCAAGGTTCATAGATGCTTCAGTTAATCATTCACAAGAAGTCACAATTATCCAATGTTACATGACAGTTTTTCTAGGGAGTTCTGATTTGTTGCCTGCTTGGTTTGGCCCACAAATCTGTCTCCCTTCACATAGAGAGTGACTGCTGCTTAGCAGGGTGAGAGGACATATTTAATCTCCCACTTCTTCTCCCCGCCTTGGTTCTGTTTTGGCCCCTACTGTGTGATCTCTTCTATCTCTTTGACTTCTGAATAGCAAGAGTACTAGTACCCAACACTTGTTGAATATTTGCTGTGTGCCTAACCTTGAGTTTTATATAAATTACCACATTTAATCTGTGTATTAAATCAATGAAGTGGGCACTCTCTTATCCACTTCTTACAAAGAGGAGACTCAAGAACAGAGAGATTATCCATTTGTCCTGGCTTACACAGCCAGTAACACAATGTGAAGTTGGAAGGCTGAGACAGGAAGGCTGTCACACTGACTTCATTGGACCTGATGCCACTCGAATCTCCCCCATCCCAGCAAACCCCAGCAAATGGCACCACCTTGGACACAATGTCTCCAGCACTCCAGTCCCCCTTGACTGTCTTCCTCACTCGGGTCCACCATATGCCACACACCTGCTCCTCCCTCCCCACCATTTGCTTCCTGGATCCTACATTACTCTTTTCCTGGATCCCATGAAAGTTTCCTGCTTCCCCTCTTACCCTCTCTCTTTGTGGCTTTGGGAATTGAACATCTGAGCTAAACCCCCACTCCTTTTTTTGAAACAGGGTCTCACTAAGTTGCAGAGGCCTCAGTAAGTAGCTGAGGCTGGCTGTTAACTTACAATCCTCCTATCTCCTCCCTCTCTCTTCTCTCTCTCTCTCTCTCTCTCTCTCTCTCTCTCTCTCTCTCTCTCTCTCTCTCTCTCCCTCTCTCTCACCTCTCTCTCTCTTTCTCCCTCCCTCCCTCCCTCCCTCCCTCCCTATCTCTATCTCTCTATCTCCCCCCCACACACACTTCCTGCTTTCATGTCCTGAGATCCACATGCTGGACTCACATGGAATGAACTCCAATATCTCCAAGGAAAACTGTGAGTAAATAAATCTTCCTTGAAGTTATATGGTCAGGTTTTTAGATTATCATCGTGAAAATGCTGCCAGATATAACAGCCTGGTGTATTTCGAAAGTCTATGTACCCATGAAATCTTCACACTAATCAAAATGTAGAACATTTTCATTTCCTTGGAAAGTGTACCTATGATCTAATACCCTTATTGGTGCATTTCCACCTGTCTCAGGCAACCACTCTTCTGATCTCAATATATATATTATATATTGATATATAATATATACAATATATAATATTATATAATATATAATATATAATATATAATATTTTTTGGTTGCTATTGGTGTTGAACCCAGAGGCATTCTACCTCTAAGCTACACCCCAGCCCTATTTTATTCTTTATTTTGAAACAGAGTCTTGATAAGTTGAGGATGGCCTCATGAAGTTGATGAGGGTAGCTTTAGACCTGTGATCCTCTTGTCTCAGCCTCCCAAGTACTGAGATTACAAGAGCATGCCACTATGCCTGGCAGTGGTTGCTATATCTTTTTATTTGTGTGTGGTATTAGGGAAGGAACACAGGGCATCTCTGAGCTTTATTTTGAAACAAGGTCTCACTAAGTTGTGGAGGGCCTCACAAGTTGCTGAGGTTGGCTGCAAACCTGCAATTCTCCTGTCTCAGCCTCTCAAGTACTGGGATTACAAACATGTGCCACCATGCCTGGCTCTGATTTATACATTTTAACTATGTTTTAGAACTCCATGTAATAAAGAAAATATTTATATACTCTTGTGTTTGCCTTATTTATCTAACGTAATGTTTTGAGATTCATCTGCTTTATTGTGTTTGCTAGTTTTTTCCTTTTTTGTGTGTGAAGTATTATTCCATTGTATTTATTCCTTTGCTTATTGATGGAAGTTGGACTTACTCCCAGTTATTGCTACTATGAATAGATCTGCTATGTATGCATCTTTTTATGAACATATGTTTTCATTTCTCGAAGGCACATCCTTGGAAGTGGAATTGTTGGTCATATGCTAACTGTGTTTTACTTGATAAGAAAGTGCCAAGCTTTTTCCCAGAGGGATTGTACCACTGGGCATTTGCATAAGCAGTGTATGAGGTGTCAGGCAGGCTTTTCCTCCACCAATGCCCATCTTTAGGTATATCTGTAGGTATTTCCTTCTGAAAGAAAGGCCATGAAAACCTTTCAGCAGAGTAAACACTATACAGAGTCCTCACCCATTTCAGTACCCAACCCTCTGCACATTGTAGAGACACAAGGTAAATGAATCTTGGCCCCTGCCCCAGTAGCTGGGTCCAGAAGACTATTGTCTTTAGAGGTCCCTGGAGCTGCAAAGTCTAAGAAAAATTCTCCAGAAAAAGACTCTGGAAAAGTCTAAGAAACCTCCAGATCTCCGAAACAAACCTTCAGAAAAAGATCTCTAGGAAAAGGCTCCAGAAAAGTCTAGATAATTTCCAGGCCCGAGTATGTGCTTACACCCTTTCCACATGCTGAGGAGCATTTGTTTTTCAGGTTCAGCAGTTACCATGGTTCACTGAAGAGCGCACCCTTCCCTATAGTACCTGCTACATCACACGTATCATTATCATCTGGGCACATTTTTTCTGTATCATATCTGGTGCACCGATGACCCTGGCTATTCCCTCAGCATTTTTTAAAATGTGCTGTGCCAGTCCTGAGCTGCACATGCTGGATTTTATTTTTATGATTGTCCTATTTATATGGCAAGTGGGGTTTTTTGATTATGGTAGCAACAAACAGTTAACTTTAAAAATGATCTACTAAGTTAAAAAAGCGAATCAATTAGGTGAAATGATGAGATAAATTCATGAGATTCATGAGAATCCAGGTTGGATTTCATACATAGAAAAAAACCTCTATTCTGGTCTGATTCCTCATTAGCCACTGAAGAGTAAGCAGCTTGGGTGATCGTGACAACCTAAAGAGATTTACTAAGCGCCCGTTGTCACTCATATAATGAGCTGCACAGTAGATGTGGGTCCCTGCTTGGGACTGAACATCAGTGACACTGTTGCTAAATATATTCCCGTCAAAATCTATGATGTGAGAAAAATTCGAACAGCCAATTAATTTCCAGATCAGTGCTGTGCGGTTTCTAACTGAGCCTTACAGATGCTATTCAGAGCTCTCCGTGGGCTGGGCCCAGATCCTGCTGATATGATGGTGGGGTGAGGCGTTAATCTCTCTGCTGACTCTGCTCTGTTTTCCCCTTGAAGAGGGGCATGTTGTCCCCCTCCCCTTAAAGTTAAAGTGCCCCCAAAACTTTCCTGGGGTGCTAGGATGAAGCTGCACATCCTATGGCTCTCGGGGGCCACACCAATCTGTACTCTTCCTACTTCTACTTCTCATCTCCCCTTTTTCGTGTTAATAGGCTTCTCACTTCTCCCAACACAAACACTGGCCTTCCTCAGATCTGAACGTGCTGAGTATGTTTTCTCCTCGGTAGCTTTGTGCAGGCTGCTTGCTCTTCCTGCTACCTGACACCTGGCTACTCCTCCTCATCCCAAGGCATCAGTGCAGGGGTCTCTTCCCCAGGGAACAGTCCAGATTAGACCCCCATGTAGTCTTCCGCCATAGCAAAGCCCTGCATCTGTCAATAGCAGTCGTTTCTGTAGTGTTCTGCAGAGTCAATGTCAAGGTCCTTGAAGGTAGAAACTAGGTCTAATTTCAGCAGATACCCATATTTGCCTCCAAACTGGCTCCTGGTGATTCTTACCCCTTGTTATTCCTTGCATGTAAGCGCCCAGAGTGAGCACAAATCACACATCCACTAGGGTATGTGAAGCAGTGGTGTGTGACACCTGAGGCTAGATCGTGGAAGAGGTAGCTGCCTCCCCTTGCCCCTCTCTTGGCCATCTGCTCTGGGGAAGACAGCTGCCATGCTATAAGGACACTCAAAGAGCTCGTGGGAGGCCACATACAAGGAGGAACCCAGGCTCTGGCCGACAGTGATCACCATGTGGACCTTCTCGGAGCTGCATCCTCAGGCCCCTACTGAAACTTCAGATGACTGTAGTCCTGCTGGACTGTTTGACTTCAGTGCCACAGGAAGCCCTGGGACACCAGCCAAACTGATCCTGAATTCCTGACCCATAGAGACTGGGTGAGATAAAATTATGTGTTGTTTTACACTGTCCAGTTTTTGGGTAATTTGTTATGCAATGGTATGTAATCAGCATACTACAGTTCCTTGTATAGTGGTGTTGGGATTGAACCCAGGGGGCCATTCTACCTCCAGACTATACTCCCAGATCAATTTTATTTTGAATTTTGAAATAGAGTCTCACTAAGTTTCTGAGAACCTTTCTAAGTTGCTGAGGCTGGCTGTGAATTAGTGACCTTCCTGTGTCAGTCTCCTAAGTACTGGGATTACAGGTGTGTATCACCACTCCTGGCTAATAAATAGCTGTTGAATAAATAAGTAAAAACATACAAGTATCATTCTTTTACACTTGAGGAATGTACAGCTTAGAGGCTGATTAACTTATCCCAAATCACTGCAACAAAACAGCAGAGGAAGCGTTGGTCCCAGATCCACCTGCTTGCACGGTCTTTATTACTGCTGTTTCTGTTAGAATGCCTTATCTCCCCTGAAGAGAGAACCTTGACATCTAGCTGGCTAGAGTTTCCTTTTTTAGTACAGAATTTATAATGATTACACCATGAAAATCTCCTTAGAGCCTTTGCACTTTTACAATCTATTGGATATAGAGAAAACTATAGCTTCTTTTTTGAGATAGAAATAAAACACTTATGTATTGATATTAATGTGGTAAATTGTATAGCATAATATTTACCTTCTTAATCATTTATTTTTTGCAGTACTGGGGATGGAACCCAAGGGCATTCTATCTCTGAGCTACGCCCCCAGCCCTATTTTTTATTCTTTATTTTGAAACGGCCTCACTGAGTTGCAAAGGGCCTCACTAATAGCTGAGGCTGTCCACCAACTGCGATCCTCCTGGCTCAGCTTCCTGAATGCTGGGATTACAAGTGTGCGCCACCCCCCTGGCTCCTTCTTAGTCATTTTGAAGGTACAGTTCTCTAGTGCTTCAAGCAATCTCCAATTTTTTTTTTTTTTTTTGGTGTGTGTGTGGTTCTGGGAATTGAATGTAGGGGCATTCTACCTCTGAGCTATACCCTCAGCTCTATTTTTATTTTGAAAGAGGGTCTCACTAGGTTGAAGAGTCTCAGTTCTTGCCTAGGCTGTCTTTGAATCTGTGATCCTCCTGTCCCAGCCTCCCCAGTGCTAGGATTACAGGCATGTGCCACCATTCCAGATTTTTTTCATCTTGAGAAACTGAAACTCTATACCCATTAAACAACAATTTCTAATTTTCCCTTTCATTCCAGCCTCTGGAAACCACCATCTACTTCTGTTTCTATTATTTCAGCTAACTCTAGATGCCTTATATAAGTGAGATCACATAGTATTTGCCATTCTGTGGCTGGCTAATTTCACTTAGCGCCAAGTTCCTCAAGGTTCATACATGCAGAAACATGTGACAGGGCTCCTTTACCTTTTTAAGGTTGAACAATAATCTGTTGTGTGTTATATCATATTTTGCTTCTTTATTAACTGTCAGTGAGAACTTGGTTGATTCTGACCCTTGAATATTGCGAGTGAGGCTTCTATGGACACAGGTGTGCATTTTAATTTTGTCCTTTAGAGTTGCTTTTCTTGGACAGGTTTTATAATATACCTAGTCATAATTGTACTCTGTACATATACTACTGTTTAAATATAATTATAGTACATAAATATATTGTGTAAATAGATAACTATGCATATATTGGAAGAGCTTGCTCAAAAATTTTAGGACATTGCTCCACCTCCATCCTGGTGTTAGCACACAATCCCCACATCCTCCCCTCGTATGTTCTAACCTATATCTCAGCATCGCCCAGCAGAACTAAATTCCAGTTGTCCACAGTGGTAACTAACTTGTTACACACCCTGCATTGACCCCCTTCCTGTTTCACCAGCCTCCCTCCCATCTTCGCTTTCTGAGACCAAATCCTAAATAAACTGCTGGTCCATGATGGGACTCCATCTCTCAGTGGCAGCTTCTAAGGGACTCTGAAATGGAATATAAAGGAATGCAAAACTCTCTGAAACCAGCTGGCTGTGGTGCTGCATGCTTGTAATCCCGGTACTTGGAGGCTGAGATGGAAGGATCTCAGGTTTACAGCCAGCTTCAGCAAATTAGTGAGGTCGTCTGCAATTTAGTGAGACTGTTTCAAAATAAAAAATAAAATAGGGCTGGGGGTGTAGCTCAGAGGTAATGTATAGACAGCCGTGCATAGAAACGAGCTGTCATTCTCAAAAGCAAATTAAATGGACACAAAGTACTGGCCAATTTTATTTCCCTTACAACATCAATTCAGCTTCTTTTTCTTAATGAGTGATTGTATTGTAAGGGAGGAGTGTTTCATAAGATTTTAGAGTTACAACACAAGAAGCCAGTTTCCCCAGCTTACAAATGAGTCCCTGAGACTTTTAGCATTCCACTAGATGCCTCATAGAGGGTGGTGAGCACGACCGTGCCCCCATCACAGCTCTCTGAACTTATGTGTGGTTGTGTGTGTGTTTGTTTTGAGGGGGGCGAGGGTACTGGGGATAGAACCCAGAGGAATTCTATCTCTGAGATGCACCCTGACCTTTTTATTTTTTGATGTTGAAACAGGATCTCTCTAAGTTGTTGAGGCTGGCTGCAAAGTTGTGATCCTTCTGTTTCAGCATCCCAAGTACTGAACTTGTTTTTTTTTTTTTATTGGTGCACTGTATTCATACATCATAGTGGGATAAAAACTTTTGTAGACATACATGCACACATCGCCCAGTCAGCCCTCACCCGATCCCCACCCCATTCTCTCCCCATCCCTCCCTCCCATGCTTGGCTTAGTGGTTGACATCTAGTATTATAGCAATTTATCCAAAATTAAAAATGATAATGTCACATAACAGTTTCATTTGTCTGATACCAAGCTTTTGATGACTTAAAGATAACATTTCAATATTTCTTTTTACTTTCTTTCTTACCAGAGAATATTTTTTTTCTATTTTTTAGGTGAAACTATCATATATTTATATATTTATTTTTCAGAAAAAAAATCTATCCTAATATGGAAAATGGACTCTAGATACCCAAAATGATCTTGAAAAAGAACAAAGCTAGAAGATATATATTTTCTGATTTCAAACCATATAAAGCTACAATAATTGAAACAGTGTAGTACTATTCTAAAGGCAGATATATAAACCATTGGAATTAAATAAAAGCCTAGAGCTAAATTCTTCCCTATATTGTCAAGTTATTTTTAACAAGGTTTCCACGAACATTTGGTGGTGGAAATAATAATCTTTTAACTAAATATTGTTGAAAAATAATAATTACATGGAAAAGAATAAAGTTGGACCCTTACCTAATCCCATATACAAATATTAACTCAAAATAGATAAAAGACCTAAATATAAATCTTAAGACTATAAACTTTTAGAAGAAAATCTGGGTCATAAAACCTCACAACATTGAAATTGGCAGTGATTTCTTGGCTATGATTTCAATGGCACAGGCAACAGAAGAGTATACAAACTCCCTAAAAAAAATATTGTATATCCAAAGACAATGTAAACAGAGTTAAACGTTACTAATACAATGGGATAAAATATTTCCAAATGCTATATCTGAAGGTATATTAATATTCCAACTAGAAATCCTAAAAATTAACAACAATAAATGCAAACAATACCATTTAGAGATAGGTAGAAGACTAACATAAGTAATGAATCTCCACAAATAACCAATCTTAGTTGACTGTTGGATGGAAACTTTTGTTTCTCTGGTTCTGGTGTGTGTTACCTATTTCTTCTTTGTAGTTAATCTCTTTGAGTATTTTCTCTAGTGCTGGTTTTGAAGACATAAATTCCTTCAGTTTCTGTTTGTCATGGAAGCTTCTTATTTCTCCATCTAATTTGATAGAAAGTTTTGCTGGGTAGGAAATTTTTGGAAATTTTTGGCTGGAAGTTGTTTTCTTTCAGAGTTTGGAATATGTTACTCCAAGCCCTTCTGGCTCTCATGAACTTGTGTTTTTAACAAAACCATTTTTCTATGTCTTGATGAACAACTGGTTAAAGATTTTAGCAGAATTTCTTCTTCTTTTTTATTTTTGGTGGTACTGGGATTCCTGGAAGCCCTTCTACCTCTGGGCTACACTCCCATACCTATTTTTACATTTTTATTTGGAAACAGAGTCTCCTAAGCCAGCGCACGCGGCTGGCTTCGAACCTGTGCAATCCTCCTGTCTCTGCCTCCCAAGCGCGGGGATTACAAGTGTGCGCCACCACGCCCGGCTAGCAGAATTTCTGAAAGGGTCAAATAGTGAAAATCTTAAGCTTGGCAGGCTCCATGGTGTTGGTCACAGTTTGTTATTCTAACATGGGAAGACCCACAGATAAGGGGAAAATGCACAAAAGAGTATGGCTGTGTGCCAATAAAACTTTATTTCAAAAACAGGTTGTCAGCCTCTGGGTTATAGTTTGCCAGTCCCTAGACTGGATTATGGATAGACAAAGGTTCTTTCTGTTTATTAACTTTAGGAGAAATACTTAATTTTTTTTTTTTTTTGGTGGTACTGGGGTTCATGGAAACCCTTCTACCTCCGGGCTATGCTCCTAGACCTATTTTATATATTTTTTATTTGGAAACAGGGTCTCTTAACCCAGCGCGGCTGGCTTCAAACCTGTGTGATCCTCCTGTCTCCGCCTCCCAAGTGCAGGGATTATTAAGTGTGGGCCATTAAGTGTGGGATTATTAAGTGTGAGAGAGAGGGAGAGAGTCTCAGAGACAGAGAGAGGAATGGCTGTGCTCCCCACATCATGAAGGCCAGAAGCAGGAAAGAGCTCAAGGGGAGGAGGAACCATACAACCATATATAATCACTGAGCCACACCCCCAGGGACCCACCTCGTCCAATCACACTCTGACAGCCTAGCTACCATCCAGATAAATCTGTTACAATAGATTTACCCACTGCTGGCATTCCAACACTCATCACTCATTGACATCAACTCTGAATGTTAATAAATGAGCTCTTTGGGGAACATTTTTTATCTGGTTATAACATGACAGCCCTGGCCTCTAAAGAGCTTAGGCCAAGCTTAGAATGCAAAATACATCTAGTCCTCTCCAAGAGTTCTCACAGCCTTAGCAGTTCCGGCATCACTGAAAAGTTCCACAATCTAAAATCTCCTCTGTGACTCAACCCTTGTGAATCCCTATAAAAGATGATCAAGGTCAAAATAAAAAGCAAGTTACATGTATCCAATATACAATAGCAAAGAGTAAACATTTGCATTCCCAAAGGGAGAAATAAGGCCATAGAAAGAAGGGATGGGAGTAAAAGAGCAAGGAAAGCAGGCAGGACAAGCCTTTGATCTTGCAGCTCCTCTTTGGCATCCAGGGCACTTGGTGGTGAGACACAATCTCCAGTGGGCCTTGGCAAGCCCCTCCCCTGCAGCCTGGCTGATTGCAGTGGGTGGTTTACTGCTTCTTCCAGCCTGGCTCATTCCACATTTCTGGCATTTCTAAATTTAGGGGCCTTTTTTACAACTTGGCTTCACCCTCACAGTTTCAGAATTACCCCTTGTTGAGCCTGCTTTCAGGGATTCTGGCCCAACCACACATTGCCTGGCTTCCTAGGCCTTCCTTTGAAATCTGGGGGAATCACTCTATGGCACTCTTGTTCTAACAAAGCCAGCATTACATGGGCTTTGAGATGGGCCACGAACAGAAAAGGTAGTCATGTCCTCCTTAATCATAGCCCCTGAGACTGCTGCATCAGGCACCCACTGGCCCCCAACTCCATTTTTGCCACCCCTGGCCCCAACTCCATCTACCATTTTCATCATAGCCATTGCTGGCCCTACCTCCATCATGGCCAGTGCCTTCTCTTTCCTTTCAGCCATCTTACTTCCTTCCATGACATCATCTTTCTGAGCCTCAACTTTACACATGCCTTTCCAGCCAAACTGAAAATCTATAAAGTTTCTCTGCTTTGTTTTCTCCTCCCAAAATTTGGTGTACAATTCATTTAACACAGACATCAATATCTATAATGCAGTTTGAATATTTTGCTGTTTTGAAATTTCATCTGCCAATTTATTAATCAGTCTATCATTAAATTTGGCCTCAAACAAAATTTCAACACATGGGCAAAATGCAGATAGATTCTTGGCGAAAGTATGATACATATGGCCTCTACTCCACTTTTTTATGAAGTCCTCTTTTCACTACAAAATCTCCTGAGCACTGTGTCTACTCTCAGCATTTCTAGCCACATTCTGTCCTTTCCCCTTTCTTCTCACAAACAAGTTTCAAAGAGGCACAATTCACATGGTCATATTATAGTTTTAGATTTACCATGGGTCCTTTTTCTCAGCCCAGTATAGAAATAAAGAACCAGAAATCTCATTTGCAAAGCTAAGATGTTTATTGCAAAGCAAAATTTAAAAAGGCACCACACTAAAGAGAAATGTGTTGGAGCACTTGAAATGAGATACTTCTGCTTTCTGGACCTTCAAGGTTTATATCTAAGTCCTATTTCTTTATCTCATGAGAGCCAGCAGCTAGAGCTGGTCAGGCCCATCACAACAGGTATTTTTATCAGCAACTGGATGTGGGGATACATGGTGTTTCTCAATTCCTCTTTAAGTCCTGCTTCAAAATAAAAAACCAAAAATATAGGAATGGGGTGAAGTTTGGAGGTATAATGCCCCTGGGTTCCATCCCCAGTGCTGCAAATATAATAAAATAAAATAAAAAGACTAAAAAATAGGACTGGGGTGTAGCTCAGAGGTATAATGCCTCTGGGTTCCATCCCCAGTACCACCAAAATATCATTATAAAATCTCTTCAATGAGCCAGATGTGGTGGTGCACACCTGTAATTCCAGTACTTGGAAGGCTGATACAGGAGGATCACAAGTTTGACGACAGCTTCAGCAACGTAGCAGTCAGGGTAGGGGTGTGGCTCAGAGGTAAAATGAATGTTCCTGGGTTCAGTCCCCAGCACAAAAAAACAAACAAAAAAACCCTCTTAATGAGATTTATGAAAGCTGAATGGCTATGACATGAACATTTACTGGTTAATAGAGTTAGGGATATAAACGGTATTTTATTGTGTCTGCTGCTGTAATTAACCAGAACTGAAGAGGAATTGAAAGGGACCTCCCTTGCAGCCAGTTGTAGACTTAATGTTGAGTAGTTAGCTGATGGTAAAGGCCAGAAGGCAAGAAAGGCTGGGGAAAGGATACAGCTCTCATACTGTGCTGGGGTCCCAGAAGCAGGAACTTCCATGTTGTGGAGGCATCCAGAAGACCCCAAGTCTCCTGTATCTCACCCTTCTGGAAACAGGCCATTTCCTATAGCCCCCAAGGCATTTATTTCCTTAAATGTAGCTCATCTCTACAGTATGATCCCGATGGAAGTATGAGACAGAATGATCCTGATGGAAGCTGTTTCTGACCCTGAGATGAAATGTTGAAACAGGAAAATACCAAGGTCAGCATCCTGCGGATCACATGAGAGAATTCAAAACCCACTAGGAATCAATTTTGCCAATTTTTTAAAAATAACTCTTTGAGTCAGACAAAGTGATATACACCTGTAATCCCAGTACGTGAGAAGCCTAGCCAAGAGGATCAAAGGTTCAAGGCCGGCCTCAGCATCTTAATGAGACCCTGTTTCAAAATAGAAAAGGAGCTGGGGTGTAGCTTAGAAGTAGAATGTCCCAGTACTCCCTCCCCTCCTCAATAAAACACTTGATAATAAGTCAAAAATTGGCAGGAAAGACAGCACATTCCAAAGTTATGACTAGAAATCATTTATAATTCTCTACCAAGATAATATCTCATTAACACATAGAATTAGTCTGGCAGTCAATTGCTATTACTTAACTGGTTTTATTTAAAATGACTTTTTTGGATACAGCATTTTGTGAATT
Source organism: Muscardinus avellanarius (assembly GCF_963383645.1). Lineage (NCBI taxonomy): Eukaryota > Metazoa > Chordata > Mammalia > Rodentia > Gliridae > Muscardinus > Muscardinus avellanarius. The sequence continues at coordinate 918,664 of NC_137805.1, read as the reverse complement.
TTTGACAAAAAATGTTAAAAATCATGTAAACAGCACCAAAACTAAAGGACACAATATTCCCATCACTGTCAAAAAGTCCCCTCATGCAGAAACTTGTGGTCAACCCTTCCCTAGCTCCATCCTCCGTCCCTGGCAACCACTGATCTTTTTTATAAACCTATACTTTTGTTTCTTCTAGAATGTCATAAAATAGATTTATACAGGTCCTTTTTGGAATGGAGGGCTGGGAATCAAACCCAGGGCCTTGTGCATTCTGAGCATGTGTCCTACCATTGGGCTATACCCCCAACTCCTAGTTTTTTGCAATACCGGAACTGAATCCAGGGCATTCTACCACTAAGATATACATACCAGCCCTTTTATATTTTTCACTTTGAAATAGGGTCTTGCTGTTACCCTAAATTCAAGGCCTTGAACTTGACATCCTTCTGTCTCAGCTTTGCAAGCACTGAGAATACAGGTGCACCTGGATAGCCTTCCTTTAAGGTGCAGCTGTTTCTGTGCATTCAGCCATTCGTGTACTCATTTATATCAGTACTAACATTCCTTTTATTGCTGTGTAATATTCCATGGTTCGGTTTTATACGCCACCTTTTGTTTATTCTCCAGTTAGCAGGCATTTGGATGAGTTCCAGTTTAGCAACTGGAAATAAAATTTCCAGATACATCCACACACAGGTTTTGATGTGGAATTAAGGTCTCTATTTTGGGATTCCTGGGAAGTATGGTAAGCTAAATGATATTTATCTCTAGAAAATGTAACTTTCCTTTTGAGAAAGTGCTTCTCTGTGAATATTGTTCTGGTTTATGCTGCACTGATCTAGGAGTGAGCAGGCTGTTGTCTGGCCGTCTGACCGTCCATTCCAGATGTGTCCACAGCATTGTGTAAGAACTTGGGCTGTGCACTGGTGCCTTCAGTCCAGAAAGTCTGCAAAATCACTTGTCCATTTTTATTTGCAGTCCTACGCCAAACTAAGTCAAGATGCTTCGTTCAATTTCCTGTTTTTTCTCATCAATTTTTGTATCTTAAAGATTACTTAAGATTTCTAAGCAAATAGATCTCAAGAGGGTGTGTGTGTGTGTGTGTGTGTGTGTGTGTGTGTGTGTGTGTGTGGTACTGGGGTTCCTGGAAACCCTTCTACTTCCGGGCTACACTCCCAGACCTATTTTATATTTTTTATTTAGAAACAGGGTCTCTTAATCCAGAAAGGCTGGCTTCGAACATGCACGATCCTACTGTCTCTGCCTCCCAAACATGGGGATTACAAGCATGCGCCACCACGCCCGGCTCTCAAGAGTTTTTAACTGAATAAAATAAACAAATTGTTCCGACTTTCTTCCATTTGAAATTTTTTTTGAAAATATATGCAGTTCACAAAGTTGAACACTAAATGTGAGTTTATAATTTAAGACTATGTTCCAAGAGAGCTTTTTAAGAAAAGTTGAAATTATCAGTCCTTATTATACTTTAACTCATAGACATACTGTTTGATGATTTATCTTCTAAGAGGAGAATACTTTTTATATTTGTCTTCTCTCCTATCACAGTAGAACTTGGCTAAGCATTTGGTTTGGGCTGGGGGTCTGCTGCTTGCAGCTCACCTCATGATGCCGATCTCATCTCAGCTGTATCAGGTTTATAATGCCTCTATTTTTATCTCTAGCATCAGCTTATTTCATCTTCCAGTTTTTCATTTATTCTAAAATAACAATAGCAAAATGCAATTAAAATGTGCAAATAAAGCCTCTTGCAACCTTGCTATAGCTAAATGTGTTATAAATAAGAATAATATAATGTTTCCAAGAGGTTAACAGCTTGAAGTCTCTTGAAGCATACTCATGTTGTTCTGCCCAATTCCAAAAATGATCCTATTTTAATAATTTTATTAATACACAAAGCGTGAACAAGCTCTTCCTGATAGTTCGCATAATGTCAGATGATGCTGGAATCAACAAAACAATGCAAATGAATACAGGCTGCACATTCTTGTATTCATTCATTCAACACATTTATCGACCATCTACTATATGCATAATGGTCTCAAATTAAAGAACCAGATCCATGTTCTTGACCTGTACAAGATGGAAAAGTGAGGTTGGCATTATGAAGGTGCTTCTATCTACGACACAGTATCACACAGGGAGGGTCCTTTCTAGATCAGAAAGTATCTGGGCTCTATCAGAGAAAAAAGCATTTCAGAGAGGTGGGAAGAAGGGAGATGGCGCAATGGATATCTGCAGGGGAATGGGGAAAGACCGTGCCACTGGGCAGTGCTACTGGAGCCACAGACTAGCTTCCTAGGACTTCCGTAAGGAACCACCACACACTGGGTGGCTGTAAACCCATGTATTTTCTCAAGGTTGTGGAGGCCAAAGTCCAAGCTCAAGGTTTTGGCAGGGTTGTCCTTCTGAAGGAACCTGCCCCAGGCTTCCCAAAGTCTTATGGTGGTTTCTGGCAGCCCTTGGTATTTAGCTTGTGGATGCACCACTCCAGTCTCTTCCTGAACGCCAATGCACACGACCTCCTGATGGAACCTCGAGCTCAGAGCCGTTGTGTGATTAATGTAGATACTGGTGTTTTGTCTTGTAGCAACTTAATAAGGTACGTGCACAGCCTCCAAACGCGGCCTGTAATCACTTTCTCACAGTTTATGAATTATGAAGTTGGATTCCCATCACAAGTGCTGTCAAAGATTGTTGGCTTCGAAACCAATTAAAATGATGAATAGCTGTGAAAAGAAGTAGAAGAGCATTTCATCCTTTTCCAGAACAGTCGGGGATCGGTCCTATTTTTTTTTTTTTTGTCACATTTCACATTAGTAAGGAACATAAAATTGGTCTCATTCAAAGGTAAGACTCACACAACTTGTTCATGAAAAGGAACTGGACCACTTAGCATTTTTTTTTCCAGCTCTAAATGTTGAGACATTTGCAACATGCTTGTGCTTCCTGTCCACTCATTTCCTAAGGTCATGACCCTGTATTTTCATCTTCTCCTCTGGGAGAGGTTATGCTGAAGAATTAGCAAAGCAGAAATTCAATGTTTTAAGTGGGGGAGGAGGGGAATAAGTAAAGATTACTAACACAGTGTTGTGAAAGTGGATGGACGGCAATAGCCTGAGTTCCTTCTCTTTCCTTAGCCCCAGTCTTACTACTGTTTAGTGTATTTTAGGTCTTCCTGTTCCCACTTGAGCATTCCAGGCTAAGCAAGGTGCCTGTAGTTTCACAATATATTTATTTTCTGCCCTTAATCATCAACATGCACTACAAATATCAGGCAGGACAGAGACAGAGAGAAGAGAATGAGATTCTGAATCAGACATTCTCTCATTGCAAAGACTAACTCAAGCACTTCTAGGTGAAAAAATCTCAAGCAAAGCATATCACCTCCTTCAATCTTGGTTTTCTTATCTGTAAAATGGGAGTTGCCACCCACACTCAATTCTCAAAAACACCGGGAGGTTCAAAAGAGATTCACTCATGCTGAATTATACAGATAGGTGATTCGCCTATGAAACATCTATGTGTGTAGATCCTAGCAGATCCCTGTGTGGGGAAAAAGCCATCATGCAAGATGTGTTTAAGACAAAGTTCTCAATAAATGATATTTGGATAGAAAAACCCCTTTCAAGGCGTGACTCAGCTATTAGCGAACTCATTTTCACTATTTTTAGGGCCGATGAAGGAAAGGCAGTTTATACTGGAGTTTTGTAATCAGTCTGGGGTGCAGGGCACATAAACTAGTGTTTCCATCTCTCAAAGGACATCTGGTCTCAAAGGCCAGTAGACCTCCCGGCATTCAAAGGCCAGCAGACACCCACAGCAGGACTGGGCTGCCACGCCCTTGAGCAGGTCTGGGGATCTGCAATGGAGAGCACCCAGACAGAGGTGTTTACTTTGTACCTGGTCACTCTGACAACACAAATGTAGACCCTGGTTGCCACCTTATCTTCTGGTTCCTCCTTTAGAGACCTGCCTCTGCTCTCCTTCTCCGTACATGGCGGCTATTGTGCACTGCTGGCCGAACCCTCAGCCTTGGAAACAGCAAGGGTCAGGTGTGAACTGGCTTTTGAACCAGGTACTGACCTGTCCACCTTCCACCATGCAAGCTTCTCATAAGCCCATCTCTGGCTGACCTCCCAGAGTGCACCCCACCCTGAGCCTTGCCATGCCCTCTTATTAAATGATCAGGGCTAAAATCTGATTCTGTGTGTGTGTGTGTGTGTGTGTGTGTGTTGTTGTTGTTGTTGTTGTTGATGATGATGATGATGGTGATGATGATGATGATGATGATGATGATGATGATGATGATACTGAAGATTAAACCCTAGGGCATTCTACCACCAGCCCTGTTTTATTTTTATTCTGAAACAGGGTCTTGCTAGGTTGATGAGCATTTCACTACTCGCTGATCCTCCTGTCTCAGCCTCCCCGAGTACTGGCATCCTAGGTGTGTGCCACCATGCCCAGCCTAATGCCTTTCTAAATGCCACGTTTTTTTTCTTCAACCTCAAATTGGCCAGGGATTCAGTACTGCCCTCTTCTTACACACAGGTGATATAGTGACTCCCAGCACTGCTGCTAGCTGTTTTTTTTTTTTTCTTTTCCTTAAGAAATAAATTTAATTCTAGTAGTTTGGGTAGGCAATGCCTTCATGCAAGTTCAAAAAATTCAGTTACAAAAGAAGGGCCGCATGCAAGCTGCTTGAATGCAGCTCAGGGTCAAGTTTGTCATGCTGGGCGGCACAGATGGAACTCGGTGGAGAGAGACACAGGACACTGAGCAAACTCAGCAGAGCCTGCATGGGCTGGGGGAACTCTTGGGCAGTTGCCTAAGTGGGACACACAAGCTTAAGTCTACCTCAATGGAGTTGAAAAAGCCAGCCAATGACAGTGCGCAGAAGTACAGCACACTTATAGATCCCTACATACACTTTTGTTTTTTAAAATATCATTGGCACATTGTATTTGCTCATCATATTGAGTATCAGTGTGATAGAACATACATGCACTCAGCACTTAGTGGGTTTCCCTCCAGATCCCACCCCAATCCCTGCCCTCTCCATTCACAAAATTAAAATTGGTTTTGAGAACTTTGGAAATCTAAGTAGGATTTTTAACTGTTTCCTTCATCAAGTCTCCCTTTCCCTCATCCTTCTTCCCAGAGTCTCCTCCCACTGTCCTCCTGGTCTCTCCCTCACTTGTCTAAGGTCCCTTTCGTTTCCCAGTTTCCCTCAGCCTCCATATATGAGATAAAAGATATGACCCTTGAATTTCTGAGACTAACCAGTCTCACTTAGCATGATATCCTCTATTCCAGGCATTTCCCTGCAAGTGACATCATTTTGTTCTTTTTTATAACTAAATAAAATTCTATGGTGTGTATATGCCACAGTTTCATATAGCATCTTCATTTTTACTAAATACAAATTATAGCTCACTCTGTTGTTAAACTTTAGTTTGCCTAAATCATTGTGAGGGTACTAAAACATATCATTTCTTTTTAGAAAAGGGGTAGGATGGGGTGGGGTTAAGATACAAACACATTTAAAAGGAATGCTTTGACTATTGTTGTTGTTAAGAGATTTGGAATTTCATCTGTCCATTACTGAGTGTATTTTTAATGTTTTGACTGAATCTTTATTTTAAACAGCAGGAGGTAAAAATAATTCAGACCTTAATATACATTAAATTTTATTTAATAGCAGAGAACCCTTTACTCTGAACTTTTGTCCTTGTTTCTTGAAAAATCAATTCCCCAAACAACCCTTACCTGCCAAAAGCATAACAAATTCAATAATGTTACGCACAATAATTACACACTTTACTTACCTACTCTTGTTTTCTCCTTTAGTACCAAAGGAATTCATTGTGATGATTATCTTCTCAGAAATGACGTTTTTCATAGGAAAAACTTCAGTGTGACACATGCTATGAAGTTCTTATGCTCCCAAAATACTACCTTTCAGTTTTTACTATTATAGAGTTCTTTAACTTTTTCCAACGTACATTTTCTTCTGTTAAAGCAAGTAATATTTGGAAGGACGATGTACTGAATTTAATCATAGGTAGCTTATCAAAGTCCATTTATTTCTTTCAAAGGATTGAGGTGAGAGGAGGAGAAGGGAAGGTGGGAGGGAATCGTGAAAGAGATATTATGAAGGAATAAAGAGAAAGTGAGGAGCCCAAAGGCAAACCCAGCATCCACAGTATGTGTAAAGGGGTCAGTGTGTGCACCAATGCCTTGGTGACCCTGCTAAAATGCAGATTCAGTCTACCTGGATGGGTACTGATATTTTGCAATTCCTAACAAGTTCTCAGGTAATACCTGTGCTACTGATTCACAGAACGCACTTTAAGCAATAACATGAACTAGGACATGAGCTATTAACAAAAGTATTAGTTCAGTGGCTCTCAACCTTGTCCATACATCAGAATTGCTTGAAGTTTTATTTGTTTGTTTTAAATTACCGATGTGTAGCAGGCATGGTGGCGCACGCTTGTAATCCCCACGCTTGGGAGGCAGAGACAGGAGGATCACGCAGGTTCAAAGCCAGCCGCACTGGCTTATGAGACCCTGTTTCCAAAAATAAAATAGGTCTGGGAGTGTAGCTCGGAAGTAGAAGGGCTTCCAGGAACCCCAGTACCACCCCCAAAAAAAAAAAATTACTGATGTGCAAACTCCACCCCATTAAAACAGGATTCAAGGATTTGATCAATCATTAGTATATCTGAAAGTTCCCCAGGTAATTCTCAAGTGCTGCCTGAGTAAAACTACTGTTTGTTGATAACTAAAGACTTCATTAAAAAAATTCCATAACTAATGTATTAGCTAATGGGGCTGGTAAAATACCCCGGCTATCTTCTTCCTCAATATTGACTTGCTATTGCAACCATGCCTGGAAAATAATTGGTACTCAATGTTTGTACAGTGAAAAACAATTGTCTGAATGCATATATGAATGGAGAGTTTTGAAAGCCATCCTGTCTACAGAAAAAAAAAAAAAAGATTGAAGCCATAATGTCAAAATGCAAGTGGCAGGATTGAGATTTGAGGACGAAACGTTTTTATCGTTACTTTCCCAAATCCCCCACATACTTAATTCTTGGGCCACCTTCCAAGCTGACTCTGCTGATAACTGGAGAAGTCAAAGCTATAAATTTTGCCTTTTTCTCAGTGTTCCCCAAATATACATCAGTCACAACACACCTTCACAATTTTTGTAACTTGTGGTGTAATTTACCTAGTATGTTTGTTTCCTTAAATTGACTCGCTTTTTTAACAACTGAATACATATATTTTTAAGGGAAAGCTATAAATCACTATTTCAAAGATGAAAATAATCAATATCCCTTAATTTTGGAGGATCTGTCAAAGGAAATACCATGCCAGCTGTTGCAGTTGAAATGTGTTTGGTGTGTGAGGGGAGAAGTAATTCCCCCACCACAACCACACAAACAGGAAAAACAGAGAAAAACTGCGGATTCTTGTTCTAAGTATAAATACACATTAGCCCAAACTCTTGCTGAAGATTTAAAGAAGTTTATTAAAAAATGGAAATACAGTAAATAGAAATACAGCCCCATGCCAAGATGGCATGAGGGGATGACTCGAATGAATACACCAAAGGGCTTACACGTGGACCGGACTTTTATACCCATGACCTCCATCTTGTTTGCGTGACTCTGATGTAGTGAACGTCCCTGTAAGGTACCTCCCCTTAACCCTATAAGGTACCTCTCCCAACCAGGTGTGGCAAGGCAGCTCCTTTCCTGAAGGGCAAGGTCAAACCCTGCCCTATCCTCCCTAGATAATCTTGTAGATCTCTTTAGAAAACAGAAGTCCTAGCTCTCCTCTATTGACTTGTTAATTATTTTGAGCTAGATTAATTTACATTGGAATAACTGCCTGTTTTAGGCAGAGGTCAAGTCCTTGCACAGATCTGCCCCTCACCCATGTCTGCCTCCATTTTGATACAACTATTTTTGAAATATCAATTATTTTCTTTTGAAATATATTAATAATCACAGCTTTCCCAAATCTTCCTAGGCCATTCCCAATACTGGTACACCAGCAACTGGAGCTGGGGGTTTCTGCTACCAACACTTGCCCATCTCAGATAAGTATTAGTAGGTATAGGAGTGGTCATGGTATGGGAGCATCAACAGAGACTTTACCATTGGCCTAATAAGAATGATTGAGCCAGGTGTTATAGCTCATGCTTGTGATCCTAGCACTTGGGAGGCTGAGACAGGAGGATAGCAAGTCCAAGGCCAGCCTCAGCAACTTAGCAATACCCACAGAAACTTAGTGAGACCCTATTTCGAAATTCAAAATAAACATATGGAAAGAATTATTGGAAGAATGTTAAAGCCACAGTGCTGTCCTGCAATGCCAGTTTATTTTAGGTGTGGAGTAAGTAGCACAAGTAAAAAAAAAAAAAAAAAAAAAAAAAAGTCTTTAGTCATCTTTTCACTACTATAATGAGATAATAACTTAAAAAAGGAAAAATTTGTTTTGGCTCACAGTTTTGTAGGTTTTCATCTGTGGCGGGCCAGCTCCATTGCCTTTGGGCCTGTGTTAAGTACAGGGAGGGTGTGGTGGAACAAAGCTGCTTACCTCATGGCCTGAAGCAAAATAGAAAAAGAGGAGGTCCCATAATCCCTTTCAAAGCACACCCACAAAGACCTAAATATTCCAATAGGCCCTACCTCTTAAAGGTTCCACCACCTCCTAATAACACTATGGCATGGGGACCTAGTCCTTAACACAAAGGCTTTTTGAAGGACACTCCACATTACAACTACTGCAGTGTCTTATGAAATTCCAATTCCAGCCAATGAGTTTTAAGCTATGCTTAGAAATGCCAGGGCCACCAGGTAGTGCCAAGGAGGTTCAAAGGAAAAAAAAAGATTTCCAAAATTTTATTTTCTGAGGAATCCAGTCATCAGTGTCTTCTTATCTAGACTATAATTTTTATTTTAAAAATTTATTTCTACAAGGAACAGCATCATCAATAGAAAACAAATAGATTGAATCCTGTTGTCAAAAGCAGTATAATTACCTTGGAGCAAGAAGGATTGGTCTATCTTCACACTTTCCTTTATTATCTGTATGAACTTGAGCAAGATTTCACCCACTCTGTGTCTCAGTTTCCTAGTTCACAAAATGGGGTTGATAATAAGCATCCTACTCACATAAGGACATCATAAAGAGAAGCGAATGCATATAAAACCTGGGGAAAAGTCCCAGGCACAAAATAAGCACTTAATATGTTCCATCTGTTGTTACTATGTCAAAAAGCTTTCACTAAACAAAAGGTTATGCAATAAAAAAGATGGCTTCCTTCTCGGGTGCCATTTGAAGTGTTTCCTTCAACTCTTTCTTCCCTTCCCCACCTTCTAGATCTGCTTCATCACTGCTCTGAGGCTACTCCTCCTTTATCTTGTGTCCCTTTTGTGTCTCAATTTCTCTCCAAAACCCACATATGAGAGACAATATATTTCCCTTCATTTTTTGTGACTTGCTAATTTAAGCATAATATTCTTTAGTTCCATTCATTTTTCTACAGAAAAAAACATAATTTTGTTCATTATTGCACTTCTAGTGAAGAATGGTTTCAATGAATAATTCAATTGTGTATATCCCATAATTTTATAATTTATCATCTCTTGATGAACACCTAGGCTGGTTCAATAATTTGGCTATTGTGAATTGTGCTGCTATAAACATAGATATGTATGCATTACTATAATGTTCTGGTTTCAAGGCCTTTGGAAAGAGACCCAGGTATGTGGTATAGCTTGATCATATGGTGGATACATTCCAGGTTTTCTGAGGAATCTCCACACTATTTCCAAAGATGCTGCACTAATTTTCTCTATTGTTGGTTTGGTAGACATGAATTCTTTTAGTTTTTGCTTGTCTGAGAAGAATTTTATTTCTCTTTCAATTTTTGAAAAATACTTTTGATGGATAAAGTAGTCTTGACTCAAGTCTAGAATAATTCTTATTGTTTTACCTCTTAATGTCACCTAGCATTTTGTTCTCAATATATTTAATATTGTCTCCTTGACCATATATATATATATATATATATATATATATATATATATATATATTTCTGATTATTATGTGGGGTGAAAAGGTTATTTGATCTTGTTAAATTGGAGTTCTGTATGTGAGGTTCTGTATGTGAGTATCCATCTTGTTTTATAACTTTGGGTAATTCTCTGATATTATTTATCTGAAGAGGCTTTAAATTCCTTTGGTCTGTGATTCTAGACCCTCTTCTATACCTACTACTCTTAAATTCTATACCTACTACTCTTAAATCTATACCTACTACTCTTAAATTTGGTTATTTAATATTATTGCAAAAGTCTTGAATGTTCTGGTCATGTTGTTTGCTTGTCTTCTCTACATTGTTGTGTATTCTGTTTTCCATGTGGTCTAGTCTACCAGTGATGGTTTCTAATGAAAATTTTATTTCATTTATTGTGTTCTTGATTTCCTTCAGAGCCTTTTTTTTTGGTGTGTGTGTGGGGGGGGGGTACTGGGGTGGAACTCAGGAGCTTTTCTACCTCTGGGCTATACTCCCAGACCTATTTTATACTTTATTTGGAAACAGGTCTCACTAAGTTGCTGAGAGCCTCACTAAGTAGCCAAGGCTGACTTTGAACCTGTGGGATCCTCTGTCTCAGCCTCCCAAGCACTGGGATTACAAGCATGCGCCACCACGCCAAACTCAGAGCCTCCTTTTGATTCTTATTCAGGATGTCAATCTCTTTATTGATATGTTCTTTCATATCTTGTACACTTTTTCTGATTTTATTTCTAAGTTCATGTGTTGGTGGTTTCCATTGTGGAGTTGGGAAGGCTCACTCTTTCCTTAATAGTGTTCTTTCTTGTAATTTCAAGATTCTTACATTTTTATCTCTTTTGTGTTAGCCTTCTTTCTCTCTTTGTGTAGAAGTGTTATATCTAATTATTGTCCCTTTATGATATACCCTGTGCTGGAAGTAAATATTTACCTCAACATATGTCTTAAGTAGGGCTAAAGTAGGCAGCCTCTGACTTGGCCACCATCTAATGTCCTCATGGAGTCTATACACAGTCAGATAGAGGTGGTAGCATTTTGAACTCGTGGGAGTGTCTACCTGAGTTGTATTACCCCAAGGAGACACTAGCTGCTATGGCTGCTAAGTTCACTTTAGACTGTGCTCCATAAAGGTTACATGAGACCCTACAATCTGCAGAGGTCCTGCATCAACCTAGGTTGTATTGTCCCAGTGGGACTCCCTGCTGCCCTACTAGCAGTGGTCACTTGAGACTGGACCTTTGGGAGAACAGACTCCACCAGCTAGAGACTGCAGTGTTATATCCCCGTTGTCCTGACACTGAGGTCCCATGTGCCCCTGTACTTCTTCAGCAAGGCCGTGCAGCATCTACAGCCCTCAGTGAGGGGAGCCAGCCCCCCCAACCTCGATATGCTGGTCTCTGAATAACCTCCTGCTGCCATGTGAACAGGGACCACACTCAGTGCGATTAGTAATCATGACTTCCTACTGAGTTTTTTACCCTAAGATATCAGTGCTGCAGTTTACAGCTTTGGTTTCTGACTAGCCCCAAGGGGTTGGAGAGATGGCCACTTCTACGTCCCACCCCTAGAAAATATAGGAACTGTCAGCAATTCATATTTCCACCATATCTGATCATTACCTCCCAGGCTCTGCAGCAGTCCTCTGCAAACTCAAAAACCCCACAAGTTTGGTTATTGTCGTGGAAGACCCTCCACAGCCTTGCAGGCTCACACTGAGATGGACCATGAATTCAGTCAAGATGAAATAGTTTGGAGCCTCTCTGGTCTCTGCAGGAAGGGTCTGCATCCTTGTAGCTCCACTGTGTTCTTCCACAGCCGTACGGGAATAGTCTCTGAGCAGCCTGGCTTGGCAATCTAGAAATTCGTGGGCGGGGAGAACAAGATATGCCTGTTCTTTTATGTTGGTTCTCTGCAGCAACTAAGTTGACAGGATTCAGTTTTTTCCTGGAGTTCTTCTCCTGGGGTTGGGGTTGGGAAGGAAGCCCCATCTCTAGCCTGCAGGAATCAGAGCTATGCGGCCATGTTTTGTAAGTGAACCTGTCCTGCTGAGTTCATGAGGAGCCTGCAATCCTCCTGTCTCCGTCTCAGCACATTGCCTTTTTATACTTAACAATATTTTTTAAGAATGAGTTTGTTGCCAGCCTCATATCTCATTTTTTGCCAGAGTTTCAATGTTGCATCTTATGAGTACACTATTATTTAACTCGGATAATTAGGTCGTTTCTAGTCTTTCACTAGTCTTACAATCATAACTGTCATGAATACACTTAAACATACATCTTTTATATGGATGTAAGTATATTTTCAGGGTAGATTCTTATAAGTAAGATGACTGGGTCAAATAGTTCACTTTTTATTTTGATAGATTTTGCCAAATCTCTCTTTAGAAAGTTTCTCTTCAGAAACTTTACACACCAACAAACCATGTACATAAATGCCTGTGTTCGTTCTCAATGGTTCTAAATCTATATAGGTTACTATAACAAAGTTTCTTAGACTGGACAATTTATAAATAACAAAAATTTCTCTCTCACAGTTTTAGAATCTTAAAGTCCCAGATTATGGTGTCAGCAGCTTTGGTGTCTGATGAGGACTGTTCCTTAAAGAGATTTCTTCTTCCTCCATCCTCATATGGTAGAAGGGAAAAAACTCCTTCAATCCTTTTATTAGGGAACTAATCCCATTCATAAGGAAATTCTGCCCTCATGACCCTGGTCACCAGAAACCACACCAACACATCAGGAATTATATTTCAACATATGAATATTGAAAGGAAAAACACATTCAGACCAAAGAACTGAGAAAGGCATTGGCAGTGAATCACAATCATCAAAAGATTAAAAATACACATTTGTGAAACCATAATGTCGTCTTGACATTGTGCAATAACAAAATATAGTGGCAGGCAGGGACTTAAAAGATATTTCAGCATATCTGCAACAGCCCTAACCTGGTAAATACGTATTTATGACAAGCTCACAGGTACTGCTAATAATACTGTGGTTTGTACTACATTCTGAGCAGAAGGAAATGCAATGTTAACAGTAATGACTGAAAATAAAGATGTAAAACATTTCCTCCCAAGTTTCATGCTTTTAGGGAAGTGTTTAAAATTCATGTGTGGAAAGTGGTCTTACTCTAACCTAATATACTTCCCAGCCTATCTAAAATAGCAAGACAAACCAAGAAGACATACACGAACAACAATTTCTGTAAAGACTACCCTCTTTTTTTTAATGCTGAAAACGTGTGCCCCACAAAATTTTGGGAAAATATCTAACAAAACAAGAGATTGTAAATTCCTTTAAAAAATTAAAGGCACCCTTTATTTTGGCCACTGTTTTACTTATTTATGAATATTATTATTGTTATCTTTTCTTATGCTCAGTGTTTAAAACTTCTCCCAGATCATTACATAAGAATGGCAATGAGGGACACAGTATTGAGTTGCCCTGTTTTGAAAATATAAAAAGTCCAGATGTCCAGTAAATGGCTTGAGACATGATGAGTCCATGTTTCCTGACTAATTTTTTTTTTTTTTTTGGTGGTACTGGGGTTCCTGGAAACCCTTCTACCTCTGGGCTACACTCCCAGACCTATTTTTTTATTTGGAAACAGGGTCTCTTAAGCCAGCGAGACTGGATACAAACCTGTGTGATCCTCCTGTCTCCCCCTCCCAAGCGCGAGGATTACAAGTATGTGCAACCACACCCGGCTTTTCCTGACTATTAAGGTGCATCATTCCCCTTGTCTGCATAGAGCCTCAGTAACTAGAAACTAGAAATTGATAGAATTTCCAGGAGTGAGAAGGAGGTATTGAATCCACAATCAGAAAACACCGTGTCATGCCAGGCGTGGTGGCGTACAGTTGTAATCCCAGCACTTGGAAGGCTGAGACAGGAGAATTGCACAGGTTCAAAGCCAGACTCAACTACTTAGTGAGGCTCTCAGCAACTTAGTGAGACCCTGTTTCCAAATAAATTATTAAAAATTAGCTCTGGGAGTATAGCCTGGAGGTAGAAAAGCCCCTGGGTTCCACCCCCAGTACCACCAAAAGAAGGAGGAGGAGGAGGACGAGGAGGAGGAAGAGGAGGAGGAAGAGGAGGAGGAAGAGGAGGCACTAATACATGATTCTGGAAACCTTAGGAGTATAGAAAAATATTTCAAACAAATTTCCAACTATGCATTGTTTTTCTTAATTTTTAAGTGCTAGGGAAATGTTAAATTTCATTATGTTTTACAACCATGCTTAATATAGACATAAATCCCTTTAATATTAGTTTCAGTCAAAAGTGAGCTGAACATTATTGCTAGGCAGTGCATGAGGGAAAATTATCTGAGGGAAATCAAAATAGGCACAGTTGGGAATGTTCAGCCATGACCATATTAGCTGCAAGTAGGCACAATGGCAAAATTCTTTAGGCTTTAATGGACTGGGCTATTTTGTTGCTCAGTTTCCATGCAGATGAGCTTTGTTCTGGGGCAGCTGAGAGTCTGTCTAGGGAAGCTCATTACTCTCTTATTGGTCCATGAGCACAGTACAATTTCAGCTCATATTGATGCACTGCTGCTCCTAGCTGGGTTATTTGTAAAATGCCTTCAGGGAAAGGAACAATCCAGAACAGAGGGACAAATACAGCTCCTTCTTCTGCATTCCCATGGCTGTGGGATTGCATTGACAATTAATCATATGCCGGCGTTTACTCATGATCATAAGCACCTATTGAAATGTTATTTAAATTTTGTATTATTTGATGTTTCACAGAAGACACTGTATCACCCTGGTTCCATTTCTCTGAGGTCTGGGCTTGTATGTGACCATAATTATAGAGGTTTATTTGTTGGCATCGCTCTTAGATGTGCCAGTATACTCCTAATGCATTTGTACAAATTTTTTTAAATGATGCCACCTACCAGAGGGTGAATTGCAAAATAGCACTCTTCTTCCAAACAAACAAATCAGAAAAGGTGCCCTCTCTGGGCAGACAAATGAGAAAAAGGCAGCCCCTCTGGGCTAACCAAGTCACTTTTAAAGCTCTGCCCTGAAGCACATAGCATCACAAGCCATACCCCAAGGTGTTCCCTTTAGGCAGGTTCCCTATGCAAAGCATGACCTGCACACTCTACTTGACAGCCCTGATTACAGAAACCACCTCCTCAATTGTGTAGTCAAACCACCAAGTTTTCCCTTCACAAATAGCTAAAAGTAGCTGTCCAATCACATCAGCAGATGCCCATATTAAATCACCTTTGCCTATTAAGTCACCTTTGATTGACATGAGACATGGCAGGAGTAAACTTTAAGATCCTCACAAAGAAGAAATAGGTAACACTCACCAGAACCAGAGAAACAAGAGTTTCCATCCAACAGACAACTAAGATTGGTTATCTGTGGAGATTCATTACTTATGTTAGTCTTTTACCTATCTCTAAATTGTATTGTTTGCCTTTATTGTTGTTAATTTTTAGGATTTCTAGTTGGAATATTAATATACCTTCAGATATAGCATTTGGAAATATTTTATCCAATTCTATTAGTAACTTTTAACTCTGTTTACATTGTCTTTGGATATACAATATTTTATTTTATTTTTTAGGGAGTTTGTATATTCTTCTGTTGCCTGTGCCATTGAAATCATATCCAAGAAATCACTGCCAATTTCAATGTTGTGAGGTTTTATGACCCAGATTTTCTCCTAAAAGTTTATAGTCTTAAGATTTATATTTAGGTCTTTTATCTAGTTTGAGTTAATAATTGTATGTGGGATTAGGTAAGGGTCCAATTTTATTCTTTTCCATGTAATTATTATTTTTCAACAATATTTAGTTAAAAGATTATTATTTCCACCACCAAATCTTCGTGGAAACCTTGTCAAAAATAACTTGACAATATAGGGAAGAAGTTAGCTCTAGGCTTGTATTTAACTCCAATGGTCTATATATCTGCCTTTAGAACAGTACTACACTGTTTCAATTATTGTAGCTTTATATGGTTTGAAATCAGAAAATATACATCTTCTTGCTTTGTTTTTGCTTCGAGATTGTTTTGGGTATCTAGAGTCCATATTCCATATCAGGATAGATTTTTTTCTGAAAAATAAATATATGATAGTTTCACCTAAAAAAAAGAAAAAAATATTCTCTGGTAAGAAAGAAAGCAAAAAGAAATATTGAAATGTTATCTTTAAGTCATCAAAAGCTTGGTATCAGACAAATGAAACTGTTATGTGAGATTATCATTTTTAATTTTGGATAAATTGCTATAATACTAGATGTCAACCACTAAGCCAAGCATGGGAGGGAGGGATGGGGAGAGAATGGGGTGGGGATCGGGTGGGGGCTGACTGGGCGATGTGTGCATGTATGTCTACAAAAGTTTGTATCCCAATATGATGTATGAATACAGTGCACCAATAAAATAAAATTAAAAAAAAAAGATCCTCACAATATAATCTCACTAGTTCACATTAGATTCCTTTTCAGCAGCCTCAAGCCACCTAGAGAGAACAGAACATGGCAAAACCCCAGAGCAAAGGGGCTGCCCAGGAAGACATGGGCTGGGTGAGATGTTGCCGTGTAGGCTACCAGATGAGTGTCAGAGAGCAGAAGTGGCCTAGAACATGTGTCAGCCATTGGCAGTCTTTTTCCAACAAAAGACCTGGTAGTGAATATTGCCACAGGCAATTTATAAACAAATATATGTGGCTGTATTCCAACAAAACTTTATTCATAAAAAGCAATCAGCGGCCATATTTGGCCCATGAATTACATTTTGTGACTATTGCTGTAGGTAATGGAAAAAAGGGAAGGGCATACCAGTACTTGAGAGGCTGATACAGAAAGATTGCAAGTTCAAGGCCAGCCTCAGCAACTGAGCTAGGGACTCAGCAACACGGTGAGATCCTATTTCAAAAATAAGAAATAAAATAGGGCTCAGAAGTAGAATGCTCCTGATTTCAATCCTGAGTACAGAAAAAAAGAAATTCACAAAGGAGGTAAGAGAATGCCTACCCCAAATCCATCCCTACATTCATTTTTATCGTCATAATAACAGAGTGGTAACCCTTGTGTCAACAGCATCTTTTAAATGAGTAGGCTAAAGTTTCAAAAATATTAAGACATTTTCAAACCAAGTGTGGTGGTGCACACTTGTAATCCCAGTACCTGAGAGGCTGGAACAGGAGGGTCACAGGTTTCATAGCCAGCCTCAGGTACTTAGTGAGGCCCTCTGCAATTTAGTAGGAACTTGTTTAAAAATAAATAAAAAATAAGATGGGGGTATAGTTTGGAGGTAAAATGTTCCTGGGTCCAATTCCCAGTTCCACAAAAATAATAAATAAATAAATAAATTAAAGACATATTTCAAAGCCAAAACGAGGTCTCTCTAACTTTAACACTTCTCTTCCTTCCCCTCTACCACGCTGGTATCTGCAGGCACATGTATCCTATGCGTCCCAGGGAGGGTGGTCACAGAGGCATTAGATTCCAGATATGGAGGTAGAAATGAGAGCACCAGAGCCAGATTCAATCTCAGGAGCCTCCAATGCTGTGAGTGTGAAAGCCCTAGGAGTGGTCGCCCTGGGCTCAGGCACCCCGACTTCCCTCTGAGATCAGCCACAGCACCTGGAGTGTGTACCGTCATGCATGTCCTTGACGGCCACATGTGCAGCCCCCAGATAAAAGTCAAGCACTTTGTGGAAATAAGAACCACACTTGTCTTTTCTTAGCTTCATATGAATTTAGGTCTTCTACTTTAAAAGTGCAAACAATAGACAAGTCCATAATCACTAAATTTTCTAGCTAAGAGCAAGCACATCCGTGCTTTCTGACTCTGTATTCAAATATTCAAAAATTAAGTCTTTGGGTTATTAAATATCAGAGGTTGAGTTTTTCCCTTGTCCTCAACATTTGGGGGAGAGGGATACTGGGGATTGAACCCAAGGGCATTCCACCTCTACCCATTTTATTTTTTATGTTCAAACAGGGTCTCACTAAGTTGCTGAGGCTGACTGCAAACTTGCAATCCTTCTGTCCCAGCCTCCCAATTACAGGCATGTGCTCAACTTTTATAAGAAAAATAAGACATGATCAAAAATTTCTCCCAGAAATAATTTCCAGGGAAGCCCTGAGGTCAATTTGGATTCAGTCATCAGCTCCTGATCTCCATGCCCCCTCTGTGGGAAGAGCCCCAGATCTCTCTGAGAAGGACACCTCACCATGCCCCCATTGCCCTCCAACAACACAGCTCGGAAGAAGGAAGCGGCCCTCAGAACTCTCCCTGTGGGCCTCACACTGGCTACTAGTGCCATGTTCCCTCACCTTAGGCCAGGGAATTTTAATTCCCAGATTTAACAGAGGCTTCTGAATCTGCTGTTTAAATATCAACCTCAGGTTTGGGGCCCAGAACAAAAGCTCTTGACCTGTGCTTCCTGCCCCAGTAACTCTTCCTAAGAATGCTCTTACTTCTGAAAACCTAAGAGGTCAAAGGTACAGAACATACTTTAAAAAGACAAATAAGTTCCCACTTCCAAATAGTATCCCTGAAAATAACTAAAATCCAAAAGACATTT
This sequence comes from Muscardinus avellanarius, assembly GCF_963383645.1. NCBI lineage: Eukaryota > Metazoa > Chordata > Mammalia > Rodentia > Gliridae > Muscardinus > Muscardinus avellanarius. Next base: position 899,992 of record NC_137805.1, on the reverse strand, counting down.
GGATTCAAAGGGGAAGAAAATGCCAAATCTAAGAGGGTCTCCAAAAGACAAGGACTGTAAATTATATACAAAATTAAACATTGCAACTAAGAAGGGATCTAAATGAAGGATCCCTGGAAAAAACTGGGAACTCGCCAAGCATTAAGGCCAGGAGGCCTCCTTTCTAGAGGCCTGGTGTTTGGTGAAGATCTAGACCCTGGAATAAAGAATATATGTGTTCAAGATTCAAGGGGAAATGACCAGGCCAAATTTCAGGGGACTCCCTGAAAGTAAATTACATTTACTTAAATAAACTTGTACAGGATGAGTACCCCTCACTCAAACCATTTGGGGCCACAGGGTTTGGGATTTTTAGATTTGGGGATATTTTAATATAGATAATGAGATTATCCAGGAAGAACCCAAGTCTACACATGAAAATCATTCATGTTTTGTATATACACGTTGGGCACTTAGCCTGGAGGTAATCTTATTCAATATTTTTTTGCACTTGCATCTTTATTACAACTAAACATATGAGGGCAGGAGGTCAGTATGGGATTTTCCATACCATATCAACATTCAGTAAGTTTCCAGATTTGAAATTACAGATTTCAGATTATGGATGTTTAACCTGCACTACAATTGTGATCATTGCAAACACTGGTGATGAACAGTCCTTGGATGCTCAGACAAATCAAAACAAAAATTAATGGAATTAGTTGATTTGGTGTGTGTGTGTGTGTGTGTGTGTGTGTGTGTGTGTGTGTGTGTTACTGAGAATAATAAACTCAGGCATTCTACCTCCGAGCTACACTCCCAACCCAATATTATTTTTTATTTTAAAACATAGCCCCATTAAGTTGCAGAGACTTATGAGGTTGCAGAGACTCATGAGGTTGCTGAGACTGGCCATGAACCTGCAATCCTCCTGTCTCAGCCTCCCAAATACTGAGATTACAAGCATGCCCAGCTCTCAATTTGATCTTTAAACCATTATGCTACTGATACATTAGGTTTAAAAACTAAAGTGTGTCAAAAATAAAAATATTTTACCTTGGAAAAAATAACAAGTTCTAAAAATGTCCCAGGACCCATGAAATCAAGAATACCAAAGATATCTGGGAGTGGTGGTGCACGCTTGTAATCCCAGCGTTTAGGAGGCTGAGACAGGAGGATCACACAGGTTCAAAGCCAGCCTCAGCTACTTAGTGAGGCTCTTGACAACTTAGGGTAATCCTGTTTCCAAATAAAATATAAAAAATAGGTCTGGGAGTATAGCCCGGAGGTAGAAAGCCTCTGGGTTCCACCCCTAGTACCATGAAAAAAAAAAAAAAAAAGAATACCAAAGATAAATTGTGTGTGTTTTGTTGCATACCTGTAATCCCAGTACTAAAGAGGCTGAGAGAGGAGATTCACAGGTTAAAAGCCAGTCTCAGCAATTTATCAAGCTCTCAGCAACTTAAGAGTGACCCCATTTCCAAATAAAAATAATATAGGGTAGAAGGGTGCAGCTCAAATCTGAGGTTCAATACCAAGGAAACAAAGAAGGAAGACAGGCTGACTGGCCAAAGCCAAAATGCAAATCTAACTCAGTATTCCCTGGCCTGATGTGTACTGTGCACCAAGAATCTACCTACAGCCCAAAAACAGTAGGAGAGAAGACCCTCCAGAGCTCAGCCCCTCTGGGCAAACAGAGAAAGCAATGGAGTAGAAGTGGATTTTGTGCCAAATCAGAGTGGCTTACTTCCAAACATAAATAAAAACAAAAGACCAACTGGAGACTTAAATGTAAAGAAATAATCGTGAAGTCACTTAATGCTAAAGCAAGTACGTAATTGATTTACATGGGAAAAGACTCTCAACTTAAAAAAATGAAGGTGTAGGACTACATTAATTTTACATTCGTTGCCACCTACTGTGGGGTGTAAGAGAGTGCACTTATCATGGTTTGTAATTCTTTTCATTTGTTTGATTGATGTTTGTTCCCCAATTAGGCTATAAGCTGCAGGATGCCACACGTTTTCCTGTTCCGAGCAGTCTCTGACATTGGAGTCTTGATATTTGTTCAGTAAATAAATGAGGTCAATCACAGTCGATGTGAAGAGTTTACGGGGGAGTTTAAGAGCATAAGAGAAAGAAGACGAGCCTCCTTTCGGTCTGACCTAGGAGCTGGAATTGAGCCTTTGGTTCTTTTGACCTAATGAAATATTTTGTGTTTTTTCAGAACGCCGAGGCAAGTTATGATTTCAGCAGCAACGACCCCTACCCCTACCCCCGATATACAGATGACTGGTTTAACAGGTAAACTGGGGGTCTGAGGAATTTAGGAGGCATGGAAGATTGAGCCCCAATGTATTTTATCTCTGAGCTACACCACCAGCCCTATTTTATTTTTTATTTTGAGACAAAGATTCACTAAGTTGCTGAGGCTGGCATTGAACCTGTGAACCTCCTGTCTCAGCCTACCAATTACAGGCATTTACCACTCTTCCTGGCTTTCTGGGGATCTTTGAGCTTAGACTTTGGGGTTTTATTTTTTGCTTTGATTTGTTTAAAGCTTTGAAGGGTTCGAGACTCGCCCACCAACCCAAATAACGAAGGACTCACAAATCAAGCAGGGTTTATTGTGCTACAGCTCTGTCCCGGCAAGCCAGGGGTCGAGACCAAGACACTAACCACCCAGCACCCTAAAGGGAGTTATAGGCTGCCAGAGAGTTGCCCTGGCCAAGCCGCAGTCCCTTAAGCAGGTGAGGGGGTGTGGTCGAGGCTGGACCCCGAGCTCACTGAGGGCTCTGAATTTATAGCCAGATTAGGGAGTGGTTACATACATCGAAGCCCGCCAAGAACAAGATACATCCAATCAAATAAATTGGTAAACAAGTACAACCAATAATTTTAAAAACAAGCACACACATCTAAATCACAGCAAATAATTTCAAAGAGCTGCCTTTTTATGTCATTGCCCGCCAAGAGTCTGAGGCGGGGTATGCACCCATGCTTCAGGGGCTATCTCTGACTAGCAGATGTTTCCTAATAAATGAGAAAGTTACAAGCTTCTCAGAGCAAAGGAACTTATAAAACTATCTAAACTTTCTATAGCATTCATATATATATTCCAAAAACACTTTAAACATCAGACACTTTTCAAGCATTTCAAACATGAAAGGTTACTCTTAACATTTTTAAGAAAAGGAACTATGTCCGGACATTCTCTAATCCTATATGTAAGCAATTTACAAAAGCCAAGAGCAAGCAAATTATTAATAAAAACAGGAACTTGTCAATCAACTCAAATCTTACCGATTATTGCTTAGAGCAAGCAAATTATTAATAAAAACAGGAACTATAGGACAGATGCCAGACATATTAGAACTTGAGCAGGCAGTTATAGAAAAACAGGAACTTACAGGTTAACTATATTCTAAATCCTAAATCCAAATGTCTCAATTCTTTTAAAGTCACTCTTAACATTACCTAAAACATTATCGACCTCATTCTAACTTAATTCTACATCTTAACTCTGTATCCTACTATTTTAATCCTGTAAGGGGAGAGGGCTTTTCTAACTGAATTCTATTGATGGGGGGTTTTCTTATACAACATTCCTACAAGCTTGACTATCACCAGCAAGATCATCCCAATGCTTCAACAAATTGTATTGTGATTTTTCTTCTTAGTGGCTACAATCTCCAAATTTACAGGTGTTTTAAATATTAAAAATCATCCTTTGACTGTTTTCTTCTGTTGAACTAGAAATCATTTGATACTTTAATGTATCAAAGAAAGAAGATAGGAATAATATTTTTTCAACCTATAATACAGTGATTAATATAGTGATTCAAAAGAAAAAAAAATACTGATTTCACTTGATCTGTTGAAACTAAGTAAAGAAAGTTTGTCCCGTGGGATGAGTCTGTCTCTGTATGTTTTTGAAAAACATTTCTGCTCTGACCTCAGAGGAGCTCACATTGCCCCTTCAACAAAATAGTAACTATGATTGGAGGAGGCTTGAAGTATTGCCTGGGGCAAAGTTTCTACCATGTAAAACCACCCAAATGGTTCATGCCAAAGTTATTCTTTTGTTCACCCTGTTTTGATACTAAACATGTAAATGTGGACTTTTTTTCTTCAAGTAAATATCTTGCTTTTTTTCTTCAAGTAAATATCTTCCTTTTCTATAAGAAAATTTTCTTATATAAGAAATGTAAAACTTAAACCAGGCGTGATGGCACACACTTGTAATCCCTGCGCTTGGGAGGCGGAGACAGGAGGATCATGCAGGTTTGAAGCCAGCCGCACTGGCTTAAGAGACCCTGTTTCCAAATAAAAATATAAAATAGGTCTGGGAGTGTAGCCCTAAGGTAGAAGGGCTTCCAGGAACCCCAGTACCACCAAAAAAAAAGAAAGAAAGAAAATTAAGAAGTGCACCTTTCTCAATAAGATATTGTAATTTTTAAAACTAGTATGAGGAAAGGCTGATCAGTGGGTACTAAGCTTCAGTTAGATTGGAGTAAAAAAAGAGCTGGTGTTCCATTGTGCAGTAGGGTGACTATATATAGCAATCATGTACTGTATATTTTACATAGCTAGAATTTCCTCTAAAATCTAGAGTTTTCATTTAAAATATTTTGATTTTAAATGTCTTTACCAGAAAGGAATGATTAAATGTTTGAGAAGATAGATACATCTAAACTGACTTAAATATTATATAATATACATTTATTGAAACAACATATGGCAGCCATTAATACATATAATTTTGTTTCATATATTAGTTAAAAATATATTTAACTAAATTTTTTAAACAAAAAATAACAAATCTAGTGTTCCTACTTATTGATGTCCTTGGTTGAAGTTCATAAAAGTATATAAACTTCAATTAATGTTTGTAGAGCTCTTTGTATCCATTGCTTTGATTTCTCTTTAACAACCTAAGTTATAGATAAAACAAAGCATCTTGTTTGGTTTAGTGAGAAGGAAACCATCTCAAAAAGGTTGAAGGGCTTCAAGTCAAAACCAATGTTAGACCCATATACTTTAATGTTTCTAAGTCAAAATCTGTACAATTCTAAATATCATTTTTATTATTTCACACAAGAAGCATGATGTCCAGAGAGTGGCAGGGACAGATCCTCAGTGGACCAGGTGGCCTAGACTCAGACTTTATGGTCAGAAAGTTTTCCAGAGAATGTTAAGGTTAGCGACAAGGCACAGAGGTTACCAGGTTAAAGAAAATCATAAAGATGAAGTTTAAATTGGAAATATTTTCAAAACATCATTGCTGATGCCTCACAGCACAGTTCACTCACTACTGACTTCAGTTGCAGCCTGAAACTCTTTGTGCAGTGCCTGGAAGTGTGCATTTGAAAGGAGAGAATGTCTGAGAACATTGTGCCTGGAGTGTACTCATGACTTATAGCCCCAAATCCCAGCATCCTCTTAGCAACTAAGTCTCTCTGGACACAGGAATATAAAGTTAGCAACAAAAATATCACTAAAGCTGGAGTTAGACATAATTGGCAATGATAGTTGCAACCTCCTTTTGGAAAGGGCCTGGCTTTGGCCTGATTAAGTAACTACCAACTCTCCGAATGAATACTGAAAAGGGCAGGAGCAACTGATCTGCCAACTATTTGCTATCTCTCTGGATCTAGTATGTGCTAAATTAATTTTTGTGGGTTGATCCAAGACCAAAAATATAACTCAGCAGAACATCGTTGTTTTTGTTGCTGTTGTTGGTTTGTTTGTTAATTTTTATTGGCATATTAGCATTATATATCATAGTGGGATTCATAGTGACATATCCATATAGACACATGGCATAATTTTGTCTGTTTCCCCCATACCTTCCTTTTTCTTGGTCCTCTTTCTCTACAATACTGGTCTTTCTTTTTTTTTTTTTTTTCAGTACTGGGTCATTGTACCTCCAAGCTATATCCCCAGCCCTATTTTTTTATTCTTTATTTTGAAACAGGGTCTGAGTTTCAAAGGGCCTCACTAAGTAGCTGAGGCTGTCCACAAACTGCGATCCTCCTGTCTCAGCCTCCCAAATGCTGGGATTACAAGTGTGCTACACCATGCCTGGAGCCTCTCTTCCATTTATCATGGAGTCACTTTTGTTTCCTTTTCCAACAGAAACTCTGTGTTTCAAATCCAAACACAATCTCAATCAAACCTTCTTGTGTCACCGATGTGCTGTACAAATGCTTTTATTGAAAATGCCTTCTTTCTTAAATATTTTCATTTGCAAACTTGCTCTTGAAAGTACAATTTTAAACTGGCTAAAAACCTCTAATTTGAACTAAATTGGTGTTTTTGCATAATAAAAAAATTCATTGTCAGCAGTGAGAATTCCCATGTCCAATCACCTCAAGACATAAGTCACAATGACTCAGGCAAGCACGATCCTTGTGTCTTTGTAAGAAAATGATTCCTGAGTGTCCACTTTGACCAATAAATGGGTTTTTCACAATTATCAAGTCATTTTCAAATATCCTTCTGTGCCACGGCTTATTAATACAAAGACTGGGTGTCAGCCAGCTCAAAACACAGCTGTTATTGCACCAGATCATGGGAAGAGGATAGGTCTAGAGGTCAAGCCCACAGCACTGGGGGAATCCTTGGTCCAAAGGGTTAGCACCATCTTAGAGATGATCTCTGCTTGGCGTAAGAAAGACTCAAATAAAGCATCCTTCCCATAAGCGTAAGATGTGCTAACCAGAGAAAAGTCCCTCTGGGATGAAATGATGGTATGTCCAGTATTTTCTTCAGTGCTCCTTATATCTTGAGTTAGTAGGTTGGAGAGTGTGTTGGAGAGTTGAGGAGATAAAAATGGTCACAGATTAGTCATTGTAAAGCCAGGGGATGGGTACATGGGAGTTCACCCTGTTTTCATATATCTTTGATATTTTCTGTAAGGAGTGAACTTAAAGTGCATAGGTCATAAAAAGAGGCATTGAATAGGCCCGGGACTTGGGCTCAGTATTCATGAAACTACTAGTTTGGTGTGCAGACTTCCAAGGATCCTGAAATGTCATATGAAGAGGAAATGCACTCCCAAAGCACTGCAGCGCACAGGCGGCACAGGCGGGAGAGGCGCGCACAGAGGCAGTGAGCAGCCAGCTCGCGTTAACCCTGCAGTCAGGGCTCTGCCTGTCTTCACTCAGTTTAGTCTCATAATAACCCTCTGCATAGATATTTCCTAAATCGTCCTCATTTTGGAAACTGAGGCACGGAGAAAGGTGGAAAAACAGGAAAGTACAGGAAGGTAGGTGGTTTGGGGGACTGCTCTTGGAGTTAGAGACCAGGGCCAGAGACAACTTCCCAAAAAGGGCTCATGGCAGAAGTGGGAGAGGGAAATTTTTGGCAGTCTACTCAAAGAAAGAAGAGATGGAGGGGCTGCGTACGTGAGAAAGTAGCCGGGGACGTGGATGAGAATCGCTGACCCGCTCTGAATGTGCTCCTCGTCGCCCTTGGCTGATGAGGGATCTGCCATTGATCCTGCAGAAGCCTCTGGTCAGCCGTGCAGCCCAGAAGCATGCCTCAGATCCTCGGGTGTTCTTTGCCTGGACATGGATACCAAGTGCCCCATCTCTGTTCAGCAGACTTGGAGCTCTTGGGGCTAAAAGACTAATTGATGCTAACCTGGGATGGGCTTGTTGCTGTAGACTGTCACAGCCACACTGCCTGCTGCAGAGGCTAGTTAAAACACAGCAACAAGCCAGGCATGGTGGCACAAGCATGTCATCCCAGCATTCGAGAGGCTGAGACCGGAGGATCTGGGTTTGCGGACAGCCTCAGCTACTTAGTGAGGCCCTTTGCAACTCGGTGAGACCCTGTTTCAAAATAAAGAATAAAAAATAGGTCTGGGGGTGTCGCTCAGAGGTAGAATGCCCCTGGGTTCTGTCCCCGGTACTGGGGGGGAAAAAAGCATTAATTGTTGACAGAAAATGACAAAAACTTTCCATCCTCACTGCTGCAGAAAACAGAAAATAAGATTCACTACAAGGAACACCCTCCAACAAGCAAGAAAAATGTTCTCCTCAGGCAGGAAACTGAGTTCACTAGCAGCACTCCCCCTTGGGCTTTCCTGACATGTTAAGCCATCACAGCATGCTTACTCATTACCTTGCTTTCCTTCAAGTGTATATTTGCTTAAGAACATATTTATTTATTTATTCATTCATTCATTCATTTATTTAGTTTGTGGTACTGGGGATGGAATTCAGGGGCATTCTAGCTCTGAGCTATACCCCCAGCCCTATTTTTTTTTCTTCTTTTATTTTTGAAACAGGGTCTCACTGAGTTGCAAAGGGCCTCACTAAGTAGTAGCTGAGGCTGTCCTCAAACCCTAATCCTCCCGTCTCAGCCTCCCAAATCCTGGGATTACAAGCGTGTGTCACCATGCCCGACAAGAACATATTTAAAACACCAAGCCACCGGGCGTGGTGGCGCACGCTTGTAATCCCCGCGCTTGGGAGGCAGAGACAGGAGGATCGTGCAGGCTCGAAGCCAGCCGCACGTGCTGGCTTAGGAGATCCTGTTTCCAAATAAAAAATATAAAAATAGGTCTGGGAGTGTAGCCCGGAGGTGGAAGGGCTTCCAGGAACCCCAGTACCACCAAAAAAAAAAAAAAAAACACCAAGCCAAGGACTCATAAAAACAAAATTCATACATATGCAGGAATATATCTCTTTTAGGGAATATGTATATTACAATAATGTCTTGCCTGTGCTTGGTTTGATTTTGTAGAATTGTTCCTAAGCAAAGCCAGCGTATTTATTCTTTGGTGAACTATTTAATAATTATATAAAGCATTAAAGCTCCAGGGATATCATTAAGCACAGCTGAAAATTTGCAAATGGATTATAATTTTTCCCAATTCTGCTTGCAATCAGAAAAACACATTTGGCAAAAAATAAAATAAAATAAAATAAAATAAAATAAGAAGAAGAATAACCCAAATAGCAAAAAGGTAGAAAATGTTACACATTTAACAAGCACCAACATTGTGCGAAGCAGACGTAATTGATTTGCTGTGGGGCGTTAGGATCTAGCATCACATCTTTTTTTTTCTTGCTGGCATTCACTAAATATTGATCGGCTGAATGATGGATAGGTGGCCTGCCTCTTCAGCCATGCTGAGGTGCCATGTGTCCCTGACATCGGTCTGTTTTAAAGCTACCTGCTACTCACAGGTCTCGTGGTCCACATTCTGTCAATAATCTTGCAGCCCTGCTCAGTTTTAGGTCAGTGCTTGATGATGCATCACAGATCTGTATTCCACTGCTGTGCTGTTATCCATAAAAATTCCTGTTGCATAGCGTTTCTTTGACAGGCATTCACCACCAAATGTCATCCCTGCCATTGGCAATATTTATGAAGCACCCGAGGATGTAGCACACTCTATCTATTAAACGCTAAGGAGTAAGGTCCTGAATTAAATGCAGTTCCTGGCTGCAAAATGTTTACTATAATTTCAAAAACAGAGAAGACATTTATTACCCAAGCAACCAGAACAGGGGGAAGAAAGAAGGGTAAAGGATTGTTGAAGAACATGGGTCTCAATATGAGCCAGTTTGATGGATAGCATTAGTTAAATCAGGAAGACTTTGGGGGATTGGCTTTTTCTTATTAAAAGTCATATTTCATTTTAAAGAACCTTATGTATCCAGCCATGGAATAAATGTGAGAAAAATGGCCTTCTCTGGCTGGCTGTTTCCACCCTGATGTAAATTGATACTTTACCCTGGTGACAGGTAATGGTTTAGGAGGAGATGAACATCTTTTGCTTCTGCCTTTATGAACTAATTCTGAAATTGCCTCCTAGATAATAAAATTCAAACTGTTTTCAAAGAGCTAACCTAAATTTTTTCATGGTAGCTTCGAGATTACCTTATAATAGACATTAACTTAAAGGTTGCTGTGTGTGACTCGTCCTCTCTACATTCAAACGAGAATACAATGAAATCCATCAGAGTGTAATTTGGGTAGCTATTAGATCCATTTGAGATATACTATAGTATTTTAATATTTCAACTCTAGTCTTCTACCTGAATTAGACAAATTTTCAGTATTTAAATTTCCCCTCCTACTAAAATAAATATATATGATACAGAGTTAGGGGGTATGAAGAAAAAAATTTTTATTGCATTAAGTATACCTGTGTGTTTGGTATAATCATTGTTTCTTTGGAAGGTAATATCTGCATGCTATCTTATTGTGTGGCAATAATTCCTTTCTCATTAACTTTATTTTATACTTTTATTAATACCATGTAATTATATATTACAGTGAGGTTCAAAGTGATACAAATATACATGCACACAGCACTTCGTGTGCTTTCTTCCACATCTCACCTCGCTCCCTGCCACTACCCGTACCCCCTACATCAATATGTAAAATCGGCAGTGATACATTCCTGTATTCATCTAACTCCAGTTAGAGTAGCAATCATCAAGAATACAAGCAATTATAAGTGCTAGCAAGGAAATGGGGGAATAGGAACTCTCATACAGTGTTGATGGGACCACAAATTAGTACTACAGTAGAAAAGTTACTGAAATGGAGGTTTATATATCCCAGCAACTGCCTGAGGAATAGGCCATAAGTCATGTATAGTTGTAATGTAAGTCCTAAGTCACACAGAGTGTTAACATAAGTCGTAAGTCACATAGATTGTAACTTGTTCAGGAATTTCCTCCAGTCACTGGCTGCCATGTCTCAGTGGCAGTAAGCCCGCCTGCCTAATTCTGCCCTTTGTTCTATAAAATGAGAGCTCATGTGGATTTGGGGGTCAGAGCTTTTCAGGAGCTAACTCATGTCTGCCAGTGTAATAAACTTCTTGTTCTCCACCCTAATTGGCTTTGGGTCCATTATTCCCAGAGAATTTCTACAACACAAGCAATAATTCCTTTCTTAAGAGAGAAAATACAGCCAATTATAATGAACAGATGTAGTGTTACATGAATTGTTTGTTTGATCCAGAATGAGTGATCTGGAATTCATTTCCCTTTCTTATAAAATAGGACTAATATTCTCAACTTGAAGACTTTCATTAGGGGTTAGAGATGTACACAGAGGGCACGTTGGTAGACAGATGGCACCCAGTAGGCATTCCCTAAGTGGCATAAAACATAATTGTGAATTTCAGTAAAGAATTTCTACAGGCAATAAGTCAAGGATTCCCCAACTTTATAGAAAAGTATGAGAGTTTATGCCAAATGGATGGCCCAGACATCAGCACTCATCTGAGCTTTTGACAGACTAGATAATGCTCGGCATAAGGACAAACTTTCTGGCAAGTGTCTAGTACCTGTTGTTCTACCTTGCTGATTAAAAACAGAGTTGCATTCAAGAAACCTTGTATGTGTGAGGCAAGATCAGTTGATTAGGAAAATGAAGAGGCCTAACAGCCTCAAAAACATGGGAGCTGCCCCTTGCGTTCATAGAAGACTCTGCATTGTTTTGCCCCAGAGCCAGGGTTTCCCTAGGAGCAGCATGGTACCTTCTCACTTACCACCTCATCTGTCCCATTCTGTCTCACCTACTCTAATGAGTAGGTCTTACATTAGCGAGCCCACTGGACATTAGTCAGCATACATGGTTCATGCCAAATCAACTGGGGATCATTACATTTCAGCTCTGATTATATCTAACTCTGAAACTTCTATCTCTGAAGACATAGCTGAAAATACTATAGCTGGCCACTGAGGGACTTTGGCTGTTTAAATAATATTTAGAAGTGCTATGTGCATGTATGTCTGTACTATACTATGATGTGAAAGTCCAATGCACCAATAAACATATTAATATTGGAGGAATATTAATATTGGAGGAAAAACATATTAATATTGGAGGAATATTAATATTGGAGGAAAAAAACAGCATCCTGTAAACTGGCCACATGGCCCCTTGCTATGCTGACTGAATCTGCCTTCTCCCCAGAATCTCTGGGAATCCAGAATTTAAGGCCAGAAAAAGTCTTGGAAGAATCACCTAGTGCCTGTCATTCTTAATCTGGTTAGCCTCAAAGGTTCTATAGACCTTTTTGAAATTGTATGCAGAATGCAGCCAGTGTCTTGCTTTTTCATCCCTAGATGAAAGTGGGGGCTTGAAGTATGCAGTAATGGCAGGGTCCCATGAAGGCAAGTCACCATCACCCTGTCTGGACAGGCAGCATTGCATCCCTGTGTACTGCAACAGCCTTGGAAGTAAGCAGCACCACGATTCTAGCGCTTCCAACATTCAGAATGGTTCCAACTATATTGGGTTTCATTTTTGAGAAAACCTGTGTATTTTCTGCAGGTATATACTTCAAATTTTAAAGATCAAATGTTAAGGTTTAAAACGTTCTTAGAAAAAAAAATGAAGAAGTCCAGTGGCAAGAGAAGGAGGAGTAAAGAGAATGTTGAAAACTGAGTGGGCTACAGGCTGGCTTAACCCCAGCTGAACCATAAAAAATAAAATTAAATTGTTTCCAGCTGGTAGAATTGAAGAAACTGCCTCCAAATTATTTTGACATGATATCTAACTTACCTTTATTTTTTCCACAGCCATGGAACCCGATGTGCAGGAGAAGTTTCAGCTGCAGCCAACAACAATATCTGTGGGGTCGGGGTGGCATACAACTCCAAGGTTGCAGGTAAGATGGCTGCCAGCCAGCAGGTGCTATGCTAGACAGGCCCAGACAGTATCATTCTCTGGTCTTTAGACTAACAGGGCCCAGCAAAAAGACCCCACTGGGACAAGATAGCTAGGATTCATGAATGAGCAAGAGTTAAAAAAAAAACTAAAAAATTGTAGCCTGCCCAGCAATATCAATACATCCTTAATTTTTAAATTTAAGATACAGAAAGCATATAGATCATAAACATATAGCTCAATAAATTTTCACAAATGTAGCAGCATCCATGTAGCCATCAAAAACACAAAAATGACCAAAGCCCTTCTCAAAACCCCAGTCACTACCCACACGTGTACCCAAGAATACCCACAATCATGTTTTCCATCAGCAAAAATTGGTAATTTCCATGTTTTGAAATTTATATAGATGAAATTGTACAGTTGCTATTCTTTGTGTCAATGTCAATAACATTTTAATGAGACTTCAAATATGAGATTTTAATTTAATGAGACTACTTAATTTAATGAGACAATAGAATATAAGAAGTCCTTACAAAGAGGAAAAGATAAACATTTATGAGATTCACAATTTTCAAAGATAAAAGCAAACTAGTACCTGTGAGGTAGACTGACTGAGGCATGCTAAACAGAGGGAAACATGATTCCTGCAGATCCTCAAATCAAGACTAAGAAAATACAATTATTAAATTGACCCATGCCTCCCAATCAATTATGACCCTAGAAATGATCTTATCATTGGCAACACTAGAGATATAATCTTCATGTCTTCAAAATAATGATTATTAAACACCTACTATATTCCAAGTATTAAGGCTCTATTGGTCAGAGCAGTGCATGTTATATACACTAGAGAAAAACACAGATGTGGAGTTAACAGTAAGAGTACAATGTGATAATTAATAAATCATAGGTATTTATAAGGCGCAATATGCTCACAGAGAGACTGGAAGAAGCAGCATAATGTGAGGGAATTTTTCTCAAAGGACATAAAACATCATGGGAAGTAATCTGGTTAGAAAAGGAAGATAGGGGGTGAGGAGTTCCAAGAATAAGAAATACATCTTTCCTCTTCTCTATATGTCCTAGTTTACTCATTTACTTGTCAATTCATGTATACGTTATTTTATCAGAATGTATTTACAAGCGTGCACACCCAGTACCACTACCAAAAAATATATATATTTACAGATATTTACTAGTTATCTTCCATGTTTCTGGCTCAGTTTTAGTTACTTGGAATGACAGAGTGATGAGATAGACATCTTTATAAATGATGATTATCATCTGGTCATTTTTATATTGAAAAATGTATAATGACTCTTTCTTGTTGATGCTAGTTTGTACAAGCTGAGGCAATTGAACCTTAGCTACAAAACTATTTCTACTGGAAATAAGGTCATAGATTCATAGATGGTTGAGATAGGACACATTCCCAGATCTTCAATTTTCTTTGGCTTTTCTTCTGAAATAAAATTTCCTGGGAAGAATCTATGATCATTAAAAATATAGGACTTCTGGAAAGATGGCAACTGAGTAAAGCAGCATTTACAAGTACTGCTAACATTTGATCTCTATTGCCACAAAATCAGCACTTTTCATAACTAAAAAACACTACCGGCAGAGAAATAAAAAGTGGAAACACAAGGGCCAGAGAAAAAGAAGACTAGAAGAACAACCAGAGACCAGAAAAGAAACCAGCCCATGTTGCAGAGTCACACTGGCGCCATCATGCCTCACAGCACCAGGCTCCAGAGAGGAAAGGTAAACAAGGAGCTGAAGTGAGCAGCTGCGGATCATTTGGGTATAATTCAGCAGTTCTTTCAGCAAAAAGAACGTCGTCTAAAATTTCCAGTGGCCAAGCTCATCACACCTTCCAGGGACTCAGAATGGAGCTCAAAACCAGAAAATAAAGTGGATCAGTGAGAAGATGGCAACCGAGAAAAGGGGCGTTTACATGTCCCACTAACAATGGATCTCTATTACCACAAAATCAGCACTTTTCATAGCCAGAAAACACCATCAGCCAAGAAAGAAAAACTGTAAATACAAGCGAAAAAGAAAAAGAAAGCTGGAAGAACAACCAGACACCAGAAAATAAACCAGCCCCCAGTGCCGCCACGGCGCCATCTTCCCTCGCAGCACCAGGCTCCAGAGAGGAGGGGGACTCAGAATGGAGCTCAAAACCACAGAGCATATACGCCGGCCTCACAACCGAGGGCGCGCCGCAGCAGCGCCATACTGCCAGTTGCGGCAGAGAGTCAGATCAGCACACTCACCAGGCAATCCACCAGGCTCCAGAGAGGAGGGGTGGACAGGGAGCTGAGGTGAGCAGCTGCAGAACAATTGGGTGTAATTCAGCAGTTTTTTCAGTGCAAGGAGCATCTAAAGCTCCCAGGGGCCGGGCTCAGCACACCCTCCAGGGACTCAGAACGGAGCTCAAAACCAGAAAAGAAATACACCAGCCTCACGGCTGAGGGCATGACAGTGGCGCCATATTGTCAGCAGCAGCGGCAGCAAGTTCACCGAATCCGCAACAGATCAAGATCACTGCACTCAACAATTGTGAGTCAAATTGCAGCCCCTAAAGGATAAATCCCATTATGCATCCCCAGGGACCTGCATGGCTTTGATAATCTCCCTGGGTCTGAGATTTTGCAGTCCAACCCAGTGAAAGAGTAGCAGTGGCAGATATACCACACCCTAGTAGCAGCTCCCTGTGGGAAAACACCCAGCGTGGCACACCCATGGTCTCATGCAGCCTCAATTAACTCCCTGGGTCTGAGACTTTGCGATACAACCCAGTAAAGGAGTAAGGGTGACTGAGGTTACCACAGACGTGAGATCCAGAGCATCCTAAGTGAAGTCATAGTGATGCGGGGAAGAACCCAGAGAAGGCACAAACTTCTGAAATCATGAGAAAGAGAAATAAAAATGGAGCAATGAAAGCCCACAACCCCACAACATCAGAACCTGATAGAACAGAAATTCAGAGATCTCTAGAAGATCAAATCAGGAAAATAACTGTAGGAATAATACAGGACCTTCAAAAAAAATTTAAAGAGAGTCTAAAAGAGATAAATGATGCAATTATTGAAGTAAAGGTCTCAATTCAAAGTATAAATAATCGATTAGACCATATAGAGAATAGAATCTCACTCCCAGAAGAGGATCACTCCAAAAACGAATGCATAATTTATAACTTAGAAAAAAATCAGAGAACAAGAATCTGACATTGAAGAAATATGGACCCATTTTAAGAGAGCTAACCTAAGGATAATCAGAATAGAGGAAGGAAAAGAAGGTGAAACCAAAGGGATCAATAATCTCTTCAAGGAAGTAATAGCAGAAAATTTTCCAAACATAGAGCAAGAGGTCGATACACAGGTCCAAAAAAACCTATAAAATTTAGACAGAATCAGAGAAAAGGTTCCCCACACCACATAATTGTCAAAATGACCAATGTGGAAGCCAAGCAGAGAATCTTAAAGGCAACAAAAACAAAGGGCCAAGTGACATTCAGAGGCAAACCAATTAGAATCACTACAGACTTCCCAAACCAAGTCATGAGAGCCAGAAGGGCTTGGAGTAACATTCTAAACTCTGAAAGAAAACAACTTCCAACCAAAAATTTCCTACCCAAGCAAAACTTTCTATCAGATTAGATGGGAAAATAAGAAGCTTCCATGACAAACAGAAACTGAAGGAATTTATGTCTTCAAAACCAGCGCTAGAGAAAATACTCAAAGAGATTAACTACAAAGAAGAAATAGGTAACACACACCAGAACCAGAGAAACAAGAGTTTCCATCCAACAGACAACTAAGCAAAGAAGAATAAACAGTATTTCAAACAGAAATAAAATCTTAACATGTTAGGAATTAAACGTTATCTCTCAATAATCACACTGAATGTAAGTGGCCTCAATTCCCCAATAAAAAGACATGAAGTGGCAAAAAGGATTAAAAACCAGAATCCATTTATCTGCTGCTTACAAGAAACACACCTTACAAGTAAAGATATGAACAAACTCAAGGTAAAGGGCTGGAGCAAAGTAATCCATGCTAATGGAACTTGAAGGCAAGCAGAAGTAGCAACTATGATATTAGACAAGTTAGACTTCAAACCCAAACTTATTAGAAGAGACAAAGAAGGTCATATTTTACTGGTAAAAGAAATAATCCAGCAAGAGGAAATAACAATAATCAACATCTATGTTCCAAACATATGTGCAGCTACTTTCATAAATCAAACTCTTTGTGACATGAAGTCACACAAAAATCCTAATACAATAATACTGGGGGACGTCAAAACACCTCTCAAAACACAAGACCAATCGTCCAGACAAAAGGTCAGTAAAGATGTCTCAGAACTAAACAATGCCATTAATCAAATGCACCTATTGGACACATATAGAATATTTCACCCAAAAACAGTGGAGTTTACATTTTTCTCAGCTGCTCATGGAACCTTCTCTAAAATAGATCACATCCTGGGACACAAATGAGCACTAAAAAATTCAAAAATGTTACATACTTCCCTGTGTCATCTAAGACTATAATGGAATAAAACTAGAAATTAGCTATAAAAAGACCCAGAGAAGCAACGTAAACATCTGGAGACTGAACACCACACTTCTGAATGAAGAATGGGTCATAGAAGATGTAAGAGTTAAAATCAAGAAATTACTAGAAACAAATGAAAATAAAGATACAACATATCAAAACCTCTGGGACACACTGACAGCAGTATTAAGAGGAAAATTTCTAGCACTGAGTGCTCATATAAGTAAAACAGAAAATCTTCAAATAAATAATCTAACGACACACCTCAAAGCCCTTGAAAAGCAGGAACAATTGAACCTCAAAGCCAGTAGAAGACAGGAAATTTTTAAAATAAGAGCAGAAATTAACAAAAGAGAGAAATTATAAAATTACAAATTTTAATTGTTTCTTGAAAAAATTAACAATATAGATCAACCACTAGCCAACCTAACTAAAAAATAGAATCAACCCAAATTATGAAGATAAGACATGAAAAAGGAGTGTGTAGAAATTCAGAGGATTATCAGAAACTACTTTAAAAAACTGTATTTGAACAAAATGGAAAATCCAGAGGAAACTGACAACTTCCTAGATAAATACAACCTTCCTAAACTGAGTCAAGAAGATATAGAACACTTAAACCAACCAATAACAATCAAAGAGATTGAAACAGCAATAAAGATCTTACCATCAAAGAAAAGCCCAGAACCAGATGGTTTCCCAAGTGAATTCTATAAAACCTTTATAGAAGAGCTAACCCCAATACTCCTCAAACTATTTTGTGAAATAGAAAAAACCGGGAATCTCCGAAATACATTCTATGAAGCCAACATCACACTAATACTCAAACTGAATAAAGACAGTTCAAGGAAAGAAGACTACAGGCCTATATCTCTGATGAACTTGGATGCAAAACTATTGAACAAAATACTAGAAACCTACATTCAAAACCACATAAGAAAATCATACACCATGACCAGGTAGGGTTCATCCCAGGGATTCAAGGCTGGTTCAACATACAAAAATCAATCCATGTAATTCACCATATAAACAGAATCAAAGACAAAAATCACATGATCATTTTAATAGAAGCTGAAAAAGGATTTGATAAAATTCAACATGTATTTATGATAAAAAAAAAAAACACTGAAGAGAATTGGAATAGAAGAAACATATCTCAACATCATAAAGACAATCTACAATAAGCCCACAGCCAACATCATATTAAATAGGGAAAAACTTCAAGAATTCCCCCTAAAACAGGAATGAGGCAAGGATGTCCATTGTCACTACTTCTCTTTAATACAGTACTAGAGACTCTAGCCAGAGCAATAAGGCAATAAAAGGAAATCAAAGGAGTACAAATAGGAAAAGAAGAACTCAAACTTTCACTATTTGCAGATGACATGATACTATATTTAGAAAACCCAACAAACTCAACCTAAAGGCTTATAGAACTGATCAACAAATTCAGCAAAGTATCTGATACAAAATCAATCTTAAAAAATGAGAAGCTTTCCTGGACACCAACCATAAATGTACTGAAAAAGAAATTCAGAAAACACTTCTACTCAGGATCTCCCACAAAAAAAAAAAAAAAAACTTAGGAATAAACTTAACCAAAGAGGTTAAAGATCTCTACAAAGAAAATTATAAAACATTGAAAAAAGAAATTGAAGAAGATCTTAGAAGATGGAAAGATGTTTCATATTCATGGATTGGCAGAATGAATAACATTAAAATGGCCATCTTTAACGCAATGCCCATTAAACTACCAAGATCAATCCTCACAGACATAGAAAAATCAATCCTTAAATTTATTTGGACAAAGACTTGGAAATTAAACCAGAGACTTTGAAGCTCCTTGAAGAGGGCATAGGTCCAACACTACAACACATAGGCACAGACAAACATTTCCTCAACAAGACCCCAAAAGCACAACAAATTAAAAGGAGAATCAATACATGGGATTGCATGAAACTGAAGAGCTTCTGTTCAGCAAAGGAAACTATCAAGAATCTCAATCGAGAGCCAACAGAATGGGAGAAGATTTTTGCCACCTACACCACTGATAGAGGACTAATATCTAGAATATACAGAGAACTCAAGAAACTCAACACTAAGAAAACAAAACATCCAATAACAAAATGGGCAAATGAACTAAATAGACACTTCACAAAAGAAGACATTCAAATGGCCAATAAATGCATGAAAAAATGCTCAACATCACTGGCAATCAGAGAGATGCAAATCAAAACTACCCTGAGATTTCACCTAACTCCAACTAGAATGGCCATCATTCAAAACACAAACAACAACAGATGCTGGCGAGGATGTGGAGAAGTGGGAACTCTAAGACATTGTTGGTGGGATTGCAAATTAGTGCAACCACTTTGGAAAACAGTATGGAGAATCCTCAGAAGAATGGGAACAAATCTACCATTTGATCCAGCAATACCACTGTTGGGTATCTACCCAAAAGAAAAGAAACCAAACTATCAAACTAATGCATGTGTATCTATGTTCATAGCTGCACAATTCACCATAGCCAAACTATGGAACCAGCCAAGATGTCCATCAACAGATGAATGGATTACAAAACTGTGGGATATGTACACAATGGAATTTTACTCAGCCATCAAAAAAAACTCAATTACATCATTTTCAGGGAAATGGATGGAGCTGGAGGACATTATGCTAAGTGAGATTAGTCAGGCACAAAAAATAAGAAATCAGATGCTTTCCCTAATATGTGAGAGTTAGGGAGAAATGGGTCATAGGAGGAACTCTTGGAAGAGCATCAGTAACTTTTAACTCTGTTTACATTGTCTTTGGATATACAATATTTTTTTATTTTTTAAGGGAGTTTATTTACCCTTTTGTTGCCTGTGCCATTGAAATCATATCCAAGAAATCACTTCCAATTTCAATGTTGTGAGGTTTTATGACCCAGATTTTCTTCTAAAAGCTGATAGTATTAAGATTTATATTTAGGTCCTTTATCTATTTTGAGTTAATATTTGTATATGTGTTAGGTAAGGGTCCAATTTTATTATTTTTCATTTATTATTATTTTTCAACAATATTTAGTTAAAAGACTAGTATTTCCTCCACCAAAAGTTCATGGAAACCTTGTCAAAAATAACTTGACAATGTATGGAAGAATTTATCTCTAGGCTTTTATTTAGCTCCAATGGTTTATATATCTGCCTTTAGAACAGTACTACACTGTTTCAATTATTGTAGCTTTATATGGTTTGAAATCAGAAAATATACATCTTCTAGCTTTGTTCTTCTTTGAGACTGTTTTGGGTATCTAGAGCCCATATTCCATATCAGGATAGATTTTTTTTTCTGAAAAATAAATAAATAAATGTATGATAGTTTCACCTAAAAAAAAAAAGAAAAAAAAATATTCTCTGGTAAGAAAGAAAGCAAAAAGAAATATTGAAATGTTATCTTTAAGTCATCAAAAGTTTGGTACCAGACAAATGAAACTGTTATGTGAGATTATCAATGTTAATATTGTATAAATTGCTATAATACTAGATGTCAACCACTAAGCCAAGCGTGGGAAGGAGGGATGGGGAGGGAATGGGGTGGGGATCGGGTAGGGGCTAACTGGGCGATGTGTGCATGTATGTCTACAAAAGTATCTTATTTATACCACTATGATGTATGAATACATTGCACCAATAAAAAATAAATTTAAAAAAAATAAAAAATAAAAAATATATTAAAAAAAAAAAAAAATTTATTTGGAACATCAAAAAGCCCAGAACAGCCAAAGTAGTTCTCAGCAACAAAAACCATCCAGGAGGAATCACAATATCTGAATTTAAACTATACTACAAAGCCATTGTAATAAAACAGCATGGTACTGGCACAAAAACAGATACATAGACCAATGGAGCAGAATAGAAGACCCAGAAACAAGTCCACACACTTTCAGCCAATTGATTTTTGACAAAGGGGCCAAAAGCATATACTGGAAAAAAAGACAGCCTGTTCAACAAATGGTGTTGGCAAAATTGGTTAACCATATGCAGAAAATTGGAAATAAATCCCACTTTCTCACCCTGCACAAGAGTCAATTCAAGATGAATCAAAGACTTGGAAATCAAACCAGAGACCTTGATGCTCCCTGAAGAGGACATAGGTCCAACACTGCAACACATAGGTACAGATAAACAGTTTCTCAACAAGACCCCAAAGGCACAACAAATTAAAAGGAAAATCAATACGTGGGATTGCATGAAACTGAAGAGCTTCTGTTCAGCAAAGGAAACTATCAAGAACCTCAACCGAGAGCCAACAGAATGGGAGAAGATTTTTGCCACCTATACCTCCAATAGAGGACTAATATCTAGAATATAAAGAGAACTCAAGAAACTCCACACTAAGAAAACAAAGCATCCATAACAAAATGGGCAAGCGAACTAGACACTTCACGGAAGAAGAAATTCAAATGGCCAATAAATGCACGAAGAAATGCTCCACATCATTGGCAACCAGAGAGATACAAATTAAAACTACCCTGAGATTTCACCTAACTCCAACTAGAATGGCAATCATTCAAAATACAAACAACAATAGTGCTGGCGAGGATGTGGAGAAGTGGGAACTCTAAAATATTGTTGGTGGGATTGCAAATTAGTGCAACTACTTTGGAAAACAGTATGGAGAATCCTCAAAAGAATGGGAATAAATCTACCATTTGATCCAGCAATACCACTTCTGGGTATCTACCCAAAAGAAAGGAAACCAAACTACCAAACTAATGCATGTGTATCTATGTTCATAGCTGCACAATTCACCATAGCCAAACTATGGAACGAGCCAAGATGTCCATCAATAGATGAATGGATTACAAAACTGTGGGATATGTACACAATGGAATTTTACTCAGCTATTAAAAAACTCAGTTACATCATTTTCAGGGAAATGGATGTAACTGAAGGACATTATGCTATGTGGGATTAGTCAGTCACAAAAAATAATAAATCAAATGCTTTCCCTAATATGTGAGAGTTAGGGAGAAATGGGTCATAGGAGGAACTCCAGATGAAAAAGGAAATACTATAGATGAGCAAACAAGACAACCTAAAGGAGGAGAAAGGAGGGGGGAAGAGGAAAATCTCTAAAACACACAATGTACTTAAACATATCAAGGTCAACCACTAAGCCAAACAAGGGAAGGGAATGGGGTGGGAATTGGTTAGGGGTTAAATCAGTGATGTGTACATGTATGTACACGCAAGTTTTTCTTACCCCAATATGATATATGAATATAATGCACCAATAAAAATTAAAGAAAAAAAAAAAAGAAATACACCAGCCTCATGGCTGAGGGCAGGTCAGCAACGCCATATTGCCAGCAGCGGCAGTGAGTTCACCACGCCTGCAACAGCTCCAGATCAGCACACACAATAACTGTAAGTAAAATTGTGGCCCCCTACAGGAGAAATCCCAGCACTGCACCCCCAGGGACTTATGGAGCTTTAATAATCTCCCTGAGTCTGAGATTTTTTAGGCCAACCCAGTGAAGGAGTAGAGGTGGCAGAGATACCACACTCTAGTCACAGCTCCCCATGGAAAAACGCCCAGCTCAGCACCTCCACGGTCTCGCACAGCCTCGATTAACTTTAAGATACAACCCAGTAAAGGAGTAGTAGAGGCTGAGATTATCACAAACTCGAGATCCAGAGCACCCTAAGTGAAGTCATGGTGGCCTGGGGAAGAACCCAGAGAAGGCACAAACTTCTGAAATCATGGGAAAGAGGAACAACAGTAGAGCAATGAATGCCCACAACCCCATAATACCAGAACCTGATAACACAGAAATTCAGAGATCTCCTGAAGATCAAATCAGGAATATAACTGTAGAAATAATACAGGACTTTCAAAAAGAATTTAGACAAAGTCTAAAAAAAAATAAAGGATGCAATCATTGAAGTAAAGGCATCAATTCAAAGTATAAACAATCGATTAGACCACAGGGAGAATAGAATCTTGCTCCTAGAAGATGATCACTCCAAAAATGAATGCATAATTTATTACTTAGAAAAAAAATCAGGACTTCTGGGAAGATGGCGACGGAGAAAAGCAGGGCTATGAGCCCCGCTAACAACCAATCTCTATTACTACAAAATCAGCACCTTTCATAGCCAGAAAATACCATCAGCAGAGAAACAAAAAATGTAATTACAAGGGACAGAGAAAAAGAGGGCTGGAAAAATGAGACACCAGAAAGATACCAGACCGCAGTGCTGCGGCCAGAGCCGCAGTGCGGAACGGCGGCGTGGGCGCCATCTTCCCTTGCAGCACCAGGCCCCAGAGAGGAGGGAGACTCAGAACAGAGCTCAGAACCAGAGAGGAGATATGCCGGCCTCACTTCTGAGGACGCGGCAGCAGCACCTTACTGCCAGTGGCAATGGCGAGTTCACCGGACGGTACAGACCAACACACTCAACAGCCCACCAGACTCCAGAGAGGAGTGGCAGACAGCGAGCCGAGGTGAGCCACTGCGGAACAGCCGGGTGGTATTCGGCAGATTTTTCGGCGCAGGGAGCATCTAAAGCTCCCAGTGGCTGGGCTCAGCACACCCTGCAGGGACTCAGAGAGGAGCTCAAAACCAGAGAAGAAATATGTCAGCCTCACGGCGGAGGGCGTAGCAGCAGCGCCATATTGCTACCAGCGGCAGCAGCAGCAAATTCACTGAGTCCACTACAGCTCCATCAGCCCACTCAACAACCGTGAGTCAAATTGCGGCCCCTAGAGGAGAAATCCCAGTACTGCATTCCCAGGGACTTGACCCAGTGGGAGAGGGCAGTGGCAGAGATATCACACCATAAGAGAACGCCCAACCTGGCACCCCCCATAGTCTAAAGCAGCCTCAATTGACTCCCTGGGTCTGAGACTCTGCGATACAACCCAGTAAAGGAGTAGTGGGGACTGAGATACCGCAGACTCGAGATCCAGAGCACCTTAAGTGAAGTCATAGTGACACAAGGGAAGAACCCAGAGAAGGCACAAACTTCCGAAATCATGGGAAAGAGGAATAACACTGGAGCAATGAATGCCCACAACCCCACAACATCAGAACCCGATAAAACAGAAAATCAGAGACTTCTAGAAGATCAAATCAGGAAAATAACTGTAGAAATAATAGAGGTGCTTCGAAAAGAACTCAGAGAGAGCCAAAAAGAGATAAAGGATGCAATTAATGAAGTAAAGGCCTCAATTCAAAGTACAAACAACCGATTAGACCACATGGAGAATAGAATCTCGCTCCTAGATGATCACTCCAAAAATGAACGCATAGTTTCTAATCTAGAAAAAAATATCCGACAGCAGGAATCTGACATTAAAGAAATATGGGCCCATTTTAAGAGAGCTAACCTAAGAATAATTGGAATAGAGGAGGGAAAAGAAGGTGAAACCAAAGGGATCAACAATCTCTTCAAGGAAGTAATAACAGAGAATTTTCAAAACATAGAACAAGAGGTCAATACACAGGTCCAAAAAAACCTATAAAATTACATTTAGACAGAATCAGAGAAAAGGTTCCCCACACCACATAATTGTCAAAATGACCAATGTGGAAGCCAAGCAGAGAATCTTAAAGGCAACAAAAACAAAGGGCCAAGTGACATTCAGAGGCAAACCAATTAGAATCACTACAGACTTCCCAAACCAAGTCATGAGAGCCAGAAGGGCTTAGAGTAACATATTCCAAACTCTGAAAGAAAACGACTTCCAACCAAAAATTTCCTACCCAGCAAAACTTTCTATCAGATTAGATGGGAAAATAAGAAGCTTCCATGACAAACAGAAACTGAAGGAATTTATGTCTTCAAAACCAGCGCTAGAGAAAATACTCAAAGAGATTAACTACAAAGAAGAAATAGGTAACACACACCAGAACCAGAGAAACAAGAGTTTCCATCCAACAGACAACTAAGCAAAGAAGAATAAACAGTATTTCAAACAGAAATAAAATCTTAACATGTTAGGAATTAAACGTTATCTCTCAATAATCACACTGAATGTAAGTGGCCTCAATTCCCCAATAAAAAGACATGAAGTGGCAAAAAGGATTAAAAACCAGAATCCATTTATCTGCTGCTTACAAGAAACACACATTACAAGTAAAGATAGTAACAAACTCAAGGTAAAGGGCTGGAGCAAGGTAATTCATGTTAAGTAGCCATCCTAACAAATGTGAAGTAGTATTTCACTATAGTTTTTATTTGTTATTTCCTTAATGATTAATTATATTTTTATAATGATGAGTGATATTCATGTGTTTATTGGTCATATAAAATCTTTGGAGATTCATTATCTATTTTAGTCTTTTACCTATTTCTAAATTGTATTGTTTGCTTTTATTGTTGCTAAATTTAGGATTTCTATTTGGAATATTAATATACCTTCAGATATAGTATTTGGAAATATTTTTTCCCATTCTATCAGTAACTTTTAATTTTGTTTACATTGTCTTTGGATGTACAATATTTTTCTATTTTTTATGAAGTTTGTTTGTTTATTCTTTTCTTGCCTGTGCCTTTGGAATCATATCCAAGAAATCACTGCCAATTTCAATGTTGCAAAGTTTTATGACCCTGGTTTTCTTCCAAAAGTTTATAGTCTTAAGATTTACATTTAGGTCTTTTACCTATTTTTAGTTAATATTTGTATATTGTGTTAGTTAAGGGCCCAATTTTATTCTTTTCCATGTAGTTATTATTTTTCAACAATATTTAGTGAAAAGATTATTATTCCTTCACCAAATGTTCTTGGAAACCTTGTCAAAAATATCTTGACCATATATGGAAGAAAAAGAAAACAAACATATCGAAGTTAATCAGGGAGCCGGGCGTGGTGGCGCGTGCTTATAATCCCGCGCTTGGAAGGCTGAGACAGGAGGATTGCACAGGTTCGAAACCAGCCTCAGCTACTTAGAGAAGCACTCAGCAACTTAGTGAGACCCTGTTTCCAATAAAATATAAAATAGGTCCTTAAGTATAGCCCGGAGGTAAAAAGCCTCTGGGTTCCACCCCCAGTACTACCAAAAAAAAAAAAAAAAAAAACAAAGTTAATCAGGAAACCAAGCATGGGAAGGAGGGAGGGGGAGGGAAGGGTTAGGGATTGAGTAGGGCCTGATTGGATGATGTGTGCATGTATATCTCCACAAGTTTTTTATCCCATTAAGATGTATGGCTACAACACACCAATAAAAATTTATTTAACAAAAATATATATATACAAATTATTTTTGAAGATGCTCAGATCTCTTCTAAATGTTTAGCTCAATGGATATCATCTTTAAGGAGATATATCCAACCCAGAATCTTTTCTTAAATTTAATTGGACTAGATATTTAATAATTTCCACTTTACAGGGGCTTTAGAAATGGGAATGGAAAGTCACTGAAAATTTAGAAAACAACACCCTCTCACCCAGCAAAGAGAGAGGATGAGAGAATCATTAGCTTTCAACAAGATGCCTGAGAATGGAGTAGCCCTGGCTTGTTCCAAGTTTTGCATCAAATTGCTTCTTAATTTATTCAGCTGAGTCATTCAACCTTGTGTGTTTTTTTTTTTCCTTAACAACTGTCTTGATATATTTTTTCCTAGCAATTTAATGGAACCATAAACCTACTTTGTGCTGACACTTGCGTTTCCAGGGACCTAAATAAAGCAAATGTAACCTACACAATCCTAACATTAACTGTTCCCAGCACTGTTTGCTGAATGTCTTGACTGAGCAGGGTGCAGAATTCCACAAAGGAATACAGCTGGAGGTTTCTGAAGTGTAAATAGAGGAAGCTTTGCCCCTTGGGTTGCAGTTCTTTTTGCATGTATTCAAAATACAAGCATTAATATGTCAGGAGCCATTATGGGCTCAGGAGAAAGAGTGTCATTTGGTTAATATTTTAAAAGCCAGGCTCACACCTCGGGTGGTATCTGAGGCTAGGTAGAATCTCTGCTTGCTGTAGAGAACTGTAGGCAACTGAAATTTTCAAACTTGAATCTCACACTCACAATGATTGTCTTCTAAATAGTTTTGAAGGCTCTGCACACCCCAAAAAAATGGCTTTTTGAACTAAGGGTTTGTAGAATGACAGCCTGCAAAAGTAGCAAGTTGAAGGAAGCTCATGATTTTCAGGAATGGTTGGTGTGGGGTGGGGAGTGGGGGGTCCTGGTCTCCCTCTTCTCTTTCTTCTCTCTTATTTACATTCTGAAAATATCTACAATGGTCATCAAAAGTACCTAATTAGACTGGTGTGATGGCAGATGCCTGTAATCCCACTACTGGGGTGACAGAGACAGGAAAATCAAAAGTTCAAGGCCAGCAACTTAGATAGTTTCAAAATAAAAAATAAAAGGTCTTGGAGTATATCTTGGAAGTAGAATGCCTCTGAGTTCAATCCTCAGTATCCTTTAAAAAAAAAAAAAAGAGTACCTATTCTCTTTGGGTTCTCTGAAAATAAAATCTGAAACAATAACTTGGGCGCAAGCAATTTATTTGGGAGGTGATCCCAGGAGGCCGAGTGAGGAACTGGGGAAGGAAGAGAGACTAACAGAGCAGGCGATGAGCTGCTCAGCTTCAAAGACATCAGGGGCTCAATTCTGCAGGTGGCCCTCTGAGGGACCGCGACAAACACCCCTCAGAATTGCCCCCCACATACAAGGGAAGGAAGTTGAGGGTTAGCTCATCGAGTCATTGGTTGGGAGTGGCTCCTGGACACTGTCCATGCCCAGCTCACTAGGAGAAATAGAACTGCCCAGGCCGAGAGATGCAGATGGCAGCTGGCAGGAGGAGTGCGTGCCTGCCCTGACGCCCGCAGCCTGAGGACACTCTAGTCCTAACTGCACAAGGGCTGGGACGCTCTAATCTGTGCGCTTTAGGGCAGCCCCCACCCTGTGACCTCAGTCCCAGGAGGCTAAAATGAATTCTACTTGAGGAAAACGGACAGTTACTCAAGGATTGCAAACAAAAAGTTCACCACGCTCCTCAGCCTTTAGGGAGGATATTTTACTTATTTCAGCACACAATGCCGAAAGTTGGCTGATTTTTAATTGCTCACTATAAATGATCCACTCTCCAGACTCTTCATTTCAGGAGCTTTCTGAGCTGGGGAGGGCTAAAACGCCGCCTAGTGGTCACCTAAGATTATTGCCTGCGCTTCTGTTCAGACACTTGGCTCATCTTTTTAAATCAGATTTGATTTCTTTTTCTTGATTTTCAGGCATTCTCGGTATGTTGTAGATATGGTCCCTGCATTAATTTTAGCAGTGCAAATAAACCCCCAAGCCTTTCACATGAGGCCAATAGTCCATCTAGATCCCACCTTTATATGTAGTGCTAGCTGGGGATCCAGTTTTATTTTTCTCCAGTGAATGAATGTTCCTCAACACGATCTATACAATAACTCATCCTGCCCTGTGATTTGTGGAACTACTCTGCTTGATATTAAGTTCCCAAGTATACATGGGCCAATCAAATATACCAATACATGGGCCAATAAATATACCAATCAAATAAAAATCTCCTAGCAGCGCCGGGCATGGTGGCACACGCTTGCAATCCCCGAGTTTGGGAGGAAGAGACAGGAGGACCCCGCAGGTTCTAAACCAGCTGCCCTGGCTTAAGAGACCCTGTTTCCAAATTTTAAAAATGTAAAAAATTTCTTGGAGTGTAGCCCAGAGGTAGAAGGGTTTCCAGGAACCCCAGTACCACCAAAAAAAAAAAAAAAAAAAAAAAAAAAACTTTCTAGCAAATATAAATTAGAAAGTATATATGGGTGTGGTGGTTTATACCTATAATCTAAAAAAGATAACCCAATTCTTTTCTTTTTTATTTTTTAAACTAATATCTGACATCTTTGATAAGAGGGATTGTAAAAAAAAATTGAAAAATGTGTTACTTAAAATCCACAAAACATATCCGGGCATGGTGTGCACACTTGTAATAAGTACTTGGGAGGCTGAGACAGAAGGATCATAGGTTTGGGGCCAGGCTCAGCTACTGAAGGAGGCCCTCACAACATAGTGAGACCTTGTTTCAAAATAAAGAATAAAAAGTAGGTCTGGAGCTGTAGCTCAGAGGTAGAATGCCCCTGGATTCAATCCTCAGTATCACAAAATAATTAATTAATTAATTCACAAAACCAAATAAATGTGCAACAAGTGAAAAATACTGAAACTCCCAAATAACACTGCTTACAAATTTGTGAAATTTACACTTCTGAAAGGTCAAGAATGCGCCAAGCTTTTGGGAGATGCTGTCTCTTGCCTTGAGTCCATTTGTGTGGTCCATGATTAATGGGGCTTCCTGCTGTCTCTGAGGGGATCCAGGCTGAGCCAGCAGACGAAGCATCTTCCCTCATGCCAGCTCACAGATGAGGACACACAGACAGTGGGCAAATAAGCAAGACAGCATTGAACAACCGTTTGTGCTATGAACAAAATAAAGCAAGGTGGCGGTGTAACCAGGTATCAAGGGAGGGAGGGAGCAACTCGAGGCGAGCTCCTCGCTTCTACAGCATCCAGGGCTTCTGCAGAGACAGAGCAGCCCCGGCCCAGGCGGGTTGGTCCTTTCCTGCCTTCCTTTAAAAACCAGAGCACATAGACTGACACGCTGGACTTCAGGATAAGGTCGCTTTCAATGTTTTCACACACACACACACACACACACACACACACACACACACACACATTTAAGGAGCTAGATATGCGTACGCTGATTTAAACATTTCATAATGTATACAAATACCAGAGCATCACATCACATCCCATAAATATGCTTAAATTTTATGCACCAATAATTTTTTTGGTGGTACTGGGTATTGAACCCAGAGGCATTCTAGCTTCAAGCTACACCCCAGCCTTTATTTCTTATTTGGAAACAGGATCTTGCTAGGTTGATGAGAGTCTCACCACTTGCTGAGGCTGGTGTCAAACCTGTGATCCTCTTTCTCAGCCTCCCAACTAGTGGGATTATATGCATGTGCCACCCCACCCAGTTTATACACCGATGATTTAAAAGTAATTTGTAAAAAGATTTAAAGCTACACTGTCAAAATACACTGAAATTTCTTTATCAGCAATGAATTGCATTCCTACATTATTGTTATTATTATTATTAGCCTATAAGTCTCAGAATATTTCAGTGAGTTCACACATATTTTATCTGGTGTTTTAATTAAGCCAGTATAAAATCTCAATAAGCACTATGATTACTGAGTTTTCAGATTTTATACCAGGGTGTGCATGAACTTGCTCCTTAGCATCCAGGGCTAGTATCCATGAGCTCAGAAAGTGGCAATTATTAGCAGGTAAGACCTCTAAATGCATGGGAAGGGACAGCAGAGCCATCTCTGGCCATTAATGCGATGCACAGGCCCGCCTGGGCAGGAGGACAGGACTGAGATGCCTGATGTGCAGTCTGCATCTGTCCTCCCATCCTTCCCAGTGAAGACACTGGCTTTTAGATCCTTTGATCTCTCCTCCCCCCACTTCTCTCTCCTCTTTCTTTTCTATCTCTCTCTTTCTCCCTCTCCCTCTCTCCTCTATCTCGTCTCTCTCTGCCCCCCCACCACTATATCTTCTGGGGCATCCAAGAGCAAAAAGGCTCAGCCCTCCCTAAAAACCCTCAGGTTAGCTGAGTGTGGTGGCACATGCTTATAATCCCAGCGCTTGGGAGGCTGAGGCAGGAGGATCACACAGGTTCGAAGCCAGCCTCAGCTACTTAGTGAGGCTCTCAGCAACTTAGTGAGACCCTGTTTCCAAATAAAATATAAAATAGATCTGGGAGTATAGCCTGAAGTTAGAAAGCTCCTGGGTTCCACCCCTAGTACCACCAAAAAACAAAAAATGAATACTGTGCCTCATTCAATTAATGCGTGCCTCATTCCTCCTGAGTGAGGAGGAAATGTCAGATGACTGGCTCCAGAACATGAATAAGCCTGTCTCCCAATCTGTGGCCACCCTGGCCGCTCTTAATACTCAAGATGTCAGAAGGTTAATATACATCCACTCTCACATTCTTGTGCAGCATAAAGAGAGCCGTGACCGGGTGAAGAGGACAAGAGGCCGAGGGACAAGAGCCACAGGGGAGGCGGGGGACGCGCTGGACGCACCACACTGGTTCTGACAAAACCCAGGGCTGCGCTGGTTGGCCAGTGGGACACCAGGCCTACCTTGGCCAGGGCTGAATTTCCCTCACCTTCACGCTGAGATGAGCTGTTCAGTGTCAGTTCTTTAGGTGCTAGATAAATTCAAGAGAAAATGAGCTTTCTCCCTGCAGGGAAAAGAATGCTGGCCTGGACTCCCAGGGTGAGCGTGACTTTGCTCAGAGTGAGGCTGACTTTGCGTCAAAGTTGCGCGATTCAGTGTGTTCTGTGTCCCGCTGTCCATCTTCATCGAACCAATTTTTTCAGTTAATAAAATAGAAGTGGAGCCTAAGCAAAATGCAGAGTTTTAAACTTTTCCTATCTCCAAACCAAAGACAAGGTTTATTCTAGATCAGCTTTCTCTAAGAAAAACGATATTAAATTGTTTGTTGTTGTTGTTGTTTGTTTTGTTTGGGTTTGTTTTTTTGGTGGCACTGGGGTTCCTGGAAGCCCTTCTCCAGGCTACACTCCCAGACCTATTTTCTTATTTTTGGAAACAGGGTCTCTTAAACCCGTGCGGCTGGCTTCAAACCTGCGCCATCCTCCTGACTCCGCCTCCCAAGCGCGGGGATTACAATCGTGCACCACCGCGCCCGGATATGATGTTAAATTGTAATTGGGTGTTTGGTCATAAAAATAGGGACCTGACACAGGTTAATGGTACAGAATGGACAATCTGGATCTGTTATTCTTTGTCCCGAACCTGTTATTTCTGCTAGGGAGAAAATCAACTAAATAAGGTAATAACACCAGACATTGATTTCCCAAAAATGTGTCAAGCTGAAGAGAAATGACAAGCATCATGCTGGTCCCAGGGACACAGATGTGAACAAAGTCGATGCATCCCCTGAACCCAAAAGCCTGCGCATTGATGGTATCGTGCACACCCCAATAAACAAAGTGATAGGAGGCTCAAAGTGCACCATGGGAAACTGCAATCCAAGGACCAGAGGTGAACTGTGGTCACTTTTCCCCTGAGCTGTGAAAGTAGTAGACTCCTAAGAAAGAAAACAATTTCATGTCAATTTCTTGTGTCCCAGAAAAACCTGTGTGGTCTTTATTCAAATAGATTCTAGAGATCAGTGCCTGAGAAACAATGTCCTTTGACCATGCAAAACAAGAAAGCTGTGTCAGGTGTGTCAGATTTTGGCTGTGCATGGCCCAACCCCTTCATTCCATAATTCCTGTATTAGTCTGTTTTCTGTTACTGTAACAAAATCCTAGAGACTTGGAAATGTATAAAGAAATGATGTTTATGTAGCTCACAGTTTTGAAAGGTTATAGAACAAGATTGGGCTGACCCATTGGTTTTGGCCACTGGCCATGGCAGATAACAGGTTGCACATAAAGAGAAATCACATGGTAGGAGAGGAAGCCAGAGAGCAGGGATGATCCATCAGTGTGTGTGTGTGTGTGTGTGTGTGTGTGTGTGTGTGTCACTGGAGATTGAACCCAGAGGCATTCAAACTCCCAGCCCAATTTTATTTCTTATTTGGAAACAGGGTCTCACTAAGTTGTGGAGGGCCTCGCTAAGTTGTGGAGGCTGGCCTTGAACCTGCGATCTTCCTGTCTCAGCCTCCCAAGTACTATAATTACAAGCATGTGCCACCACACCCAACTTCACTGCTCTTTTTTTAACAATCTATTCTCATGGGAGCCAACTGGAATTCCACAAGAACTGAACTGGTTTAATCCCTGCCAAGGACAGTGCTCCTGATGCCCTAGTCACCCTCCTCCAGGCCCCCCTTCAACCTCCTCCACCTCCACCTCCCACATCACCACCCTGGGTAGGAAGCCTCCAGCACGTGAACCTGTGGGACACACTCAACCCGTCTCCTAACTAAAGCAATTCCCACAGACAGGAAGACTCAGGCCAGCTTCCCAACACTCGGTGCTTCTTGCCACGGAATAGGGTATCAAAGCTGTAGAGGGCAACAGGGCCCAGTCAGCAAGTTTCCGAGGGTAGTGGCGGGTAGACGAGGCCCATCCCTCCGGCTGCTGGCAAGTTAACCTCAGTGGACAGCCAGAGGGTGGTTGAGCGGGCAGTCCTAGACTGTAGGCTTTGCTCATTTCCAACTTCCTGGAAAGAAATCACTCCTGCAGAGCATTTCAGAGTAACACAGACTTTACTAAGAGACCATGGGTGAGAGAGGAGGGACGTGCCACTCAGTCCATTGCTAACACGGTTACAGAGACATCCAAACTACTGCTCCTTTTAGAGATAAAAATTCTCAGCACCATCCCCCAAGGGGTTTCCACTGCCCCCTCATTTTTATTTTATGGTCTCCAATTGCACCTGAGGCTACTGCTGCCCTCTGGGTCACTCCAGCATCCACCATCACCACCACTGCGGGCAGCTCCTCCAACTTTGGGAATCTATGGTTAGAATATCCTGCTCAACGTCCCTGCGCTCCCCGGCATCCCTTCTCAGTGACAAGACAAGAGATCCCCCTTCCCTAATCCTGCCCCTTGTACTGTCCTTGCCCCTGGCCCTGGCCCTGCCCCTGCCCTCTGGAATTTCTCCTTCATATCAACCTCAGCACCCCCACCTGCCGTGCCCAGTAGCTCTATTTCTCTTCTGAGCCTTGGCCCTTGTCAGCACTCATGCTGGAGGCTGAGCCTCCACCCAGAAACAGGCTTCTCAAGGAATCTTTTCAACAAAGATGATCTCTCCCCACTAGGAATCTCGGTAAATTTGCTAGGGGAATATGATTTTCTTCAAATGGTTATATAAGGAAAGGCAGGGCTAGATCCAAAGAAGAGTATGTGGGATTCAGTGTCTCTTTTGATCCTTGGGCTCCACAGTGCTCCCGAGAGCACCTGAGTCTCCAACTCTGCACTGAGCTCTTCACCACCTTTGGGGTCCCAACGCCGTGTTCTCTGCTCACACCTGTCCACAGGTATCCGGATGTTGGACCAGCCGTTCATGACAGACATCATCGAGGCCTCCTCCATCAGCCACATGCCTCAGCTGATCGACATCTACAGTGCCAGCTGGGGTCCCACAGACAACGGGAAGACAGTGGACGGGCCCCGAGAACTCACACTTCAGGCCATGGCTGACGGTGTAAACAAGGTAAAGACATCCCCACCACCATGAAGCCCCCATCCACTTACCAGGTGGGACACAGTGGACAAGGCCGTGGTGGCCACGCCTTGGACAAAGAGGCCAGGCCCGGGGCAGAGGCCGGCTGTTATGCTCTGTGAGGTGTCAGGCCTGAGAGAGACCCGACCACAGAGCGGGTGCTGTGCTGTGAAGGAAGGGAGGCATGGGGAGGCTTCAGACGTGCCGTGGCCTGATCCCTGTGGAGGAGGAAGGGAAGAGAGCTAGAAGGGGAGTCTCAGACCGCAGCCCCATCCAGGCCGTTTCTGCTGAACCAGCAGGCGGTCCTCACTTCAGAGCACCCATGGTGCAGGAAGCACCCTCCATGCCTGCAGGAAGGAGTATCTCAGTCACACTGAGTGGTGATGGAGGGCGTGGCACCCAAGAGTGACTCTGTGAAGCTCCTGTAACAGAATCTGAGCAGGGAGTTTCTAGCCATGGAGTCCTGCTTAGCCCAGGAATGAACAAAGCCAAGGAGCGGGCCAGAGATGGACCCGCCAAAGAAAGGGCTGCCAGGAGACGTGGGAGGCAGCCACGTAGGGTCAGGAGGCTCCTCCTCTGGGACTTCAGGGCAGGGCCCACCACAGCAGGGCAGGAGCCCAGGCTTAGGGGTCAGAGTGCTCCGGGGGTCAGCGCTGGAGCGAGTGACACAATCTGGCCGAGTCTATTTTCTTGCCTGTCAAAAGGTCTTCAAGTAGAATCCCTCGTGGGATGGGATCAGGACCCCCATAAGGTGTAACTTTGGAAGAGCCTGGCACTAGAAACACCCAGAAAATAATGAGTTCTTGTTCTCGTGGCTACTCACACATAGCTGGCCATTCCAAGGCTTTGTGGCATGACATGCCCATTGGAGGCTTGTGGACCCCACACAGCAACAGGGACAGGGCAGGTTGGAGATGGCTTGGCTCTGCTCCGCAGTTCCTGGGGCCTAAAGTGCCCGAGCATCGGTGACTAGGCTGTGACTAAGCTCCAGGTGCAGCCACTACCTGCTGGGGAGTATGAGAAATGCAGTGTCAGCCCCTCCTTGCCCATGTGACGACTCCGCATCTGAACATTAGGCATCAAAGATTCAGAGGTGTTAGCCGGGCATGGTGGTGCACT
This sequence comes from Muscardinus avellanarius, assembly GCF_963383645.1. NCBI lineage: Eukaryota > Metazoa > Chordata > Mammalia > Rodentia > Gliridae > Muscardinus > Muscardinus avellanarius. Next base: position 864,441 of record NC_137805.1, on the reverse strand, counting down.
CTTAGAATCCTAGTATTTGGGAGGCTGAGACAGGAAGATTGCAGTTTTCAGGCCAGCCTCAGCATAACTTAGTAAGGCCCTCTGCAACTCAGTGAGACCATATTTTAAAATAAAAAACATAAGAAGGGTGGAGGGTGTAGCTCAGAGGTAGGACGCCCCTGGGTGCAATCGCCAGTACCAAAAAGATAAAAATTCAGAGGTGCTGCTCTAAATGAGCTCTAAAATCCAATAAGATCCAAATCACAGAACCCTAAGGGCCAGAGGCCCTAAGTCAGATGTTTTTTAAACCCACAATAAATAGAAAAAGGTAGTAGTGGCTGTGACCTTCCAGAAGCCACAGCGGCGTACTGCTTCCTCAGGGCGATGTGTTGGATGATCTGGGGATGGCGCCACAGCCACTAGTTGGTGTTGTATGAACCTGTTGTCCAGGTATCTCAACTACAGACATTCCTTGCAAAGATGCCCAAGATGTGATTTCCTGAAAAAGATGCTCATGGCAGTCCTTGGGCAGGTCCTCAGCCCAGGAATGGAGGAACATCCTGGGCTCTGCTGTCCCGGCTGGCCGCTCTCAGCCTGTCTGTTTCTCTCCAGCTGCGTGTCTCCTGTTCTCCCATCCACCTTCCCTCCCTCGAGCCTTACACTAAGGTGATACTCACAGTTGGACTCGGCCCTCAGCACCCTGGCTCCTTACAACCTGCAGCCTCTGCGCTAACTGCTAGCCGCCCCAACCCGGGCTTTTGTTACCACGGGGAACTGTTCCGTGAGAGGCAGGCGAGAGGCTGTGCTCTACTGCTCCTCCTGCTCCATAAATACTCGGAGGCTGGCAGGAATAGATTTTATTAATATGTTATATACATAAAGCCAGCTTTGAAGGAAGGCAGAGGAAACTTATGTATCAAGTCATCACACTCAGAAACTCAAGAACACAGGACAGCTTTAAAAGAGGCAGCAAAGTGGACAAAAGGCAGGAAGTAAACATGTGAAATTTATTTTTTTTATAATTTTTTTTATTGGTGCACTGTATTCATACATCATAGTGGGATACAAACTTTTGTAGACATACATGCACACATCGCCCAGTCAGCCCCCACCCGATCCCCACCCCATTCTCTCCCCATCCCTCCCTCCCATGCTTGGCTTAGTGGTTGACATCTAGAATTACAGCAATTTATCCAAAATTAAAAATGATAATCTCACATAACAGTTTCATTTGTCTGATACCAAGCTTTTGATGACTTAAAGATAACATTTCAATATTTCTTTTTACTTTCTTTCTTACCAGAGAATATTTTTTTTCTTGCTATTTTTTTTAGGTGAAACTATCATATATTTATATATTTATTTTTCAGAAAAAAAATCTATCTTAATATGGAATATGGACTCTAGATACCCAAAACGATCTTGAAAAAGAACAAAGCTAGAAGATATATATTTTCTGATTTCAAACCATATAAAGCTACAATAATTGAAACAGTGTAGTACTATTCTAAAGGCAGATATATAAACCATTGGAGTTAAAGCCTAGAGCTAAATTCTTCCCTATATTGTCAAGTTATTTTTGACAAGGTTTCCACGAACATTTGGTGGTGGAAATAATAATCTTTTAACTAAATATTGTTGAAACATAATAATTACATGGAAAAGAATAAAGTTGGACCCTTACCTAATCCCATATACAAATATTAACTCAAAATAGATAAAAGACCTAAATATAAATCTTAAGACTATAAACTTTTAGGAGAAAATCTGGGTCGTAAAACCTCACAACATTGAAATTGGCAGTGATTTCTTGGATATGATTTCAATGGCACAGGCAACAGAAGAGTATACAAACTCCCTAAAAAATAAAAAAAAATATTGTATATCCAAAGACAATGTAAACAGAGTTAACAGTTACTAATAGCATGCGATAAAATATTTCCAAATGCTATATCTGAAGGTATATTAATATTCCAACTAGAAATCCTAAAAATTAACAACAATAAAGGCAAACAATACCCTTTAGAGATAGGTAAAAGACTAACATAAATAATGAATCTCCACAGATAACCAATCTTAGTTGTCTGTTGGATGGAAAATCTTGTTTCTCTGGTTCTGGTGTGTGTTACCTATTTCTTCTTTGTAGTTAATCTCTTTGAGTATTTTCTCTAGTGCTGGTTTTGAAGACATAAATTCCTTCAGTTTCTGTTTGTCATGGAAGCTTCTTATATCTCTATCTAATTTGATAGAAAGTTTTGCTGGGTAGGAAATTTTTGGCTGCAAGTTGTTTTCTTTCAGAGTTTGGAATATGTTACTCCAAGCCCTTCTGGCTCTCATGACTTGGTTTGGGAAGTCTGGAGTGATTCTAATTGGTTTGCCTCTGAATGTCACTTGGCCCTTTGTTTTTGTTGCCTTTAAGATTCTCTGCTTGGCTTCCACATTGGTCATTTTGACAATTATGTGGCGTGGGGACCCTCTTCTCCGATCCTGTCTAAAGGGAGTTCTATAAGTTTCCTGGACCTGTGTATCAACCTCTTGCTCTATGTTTGGAAAATTTTCTGCTATTACTTCCTTGAAGAGATTGTTGATCCCTTTGGTTTCACTTTCTTTTCCCTCCTCTATTCCAAGTATTCTTAGGTTAGCTCTCTTAAAATGGGCCCATATTTCTTCAATATCAGATTCCTGCTGTCGGATATTTTTTCCTAGATTAGAAACTATGCGTTCATTTTTGGAATGATCATCTTCTAAGAGCGAGATTCTGTTCTCCATGTGGTCTAATCGGTTGTTTGTGCTTTGAATTGAGGCCTTTACTTCATTAATTGCATCCTTTATCTCTTTTTGGCTCTCTCTGAGTTCTTTTCGAAGCACCTCTATTATTTCTACAGTTATTTTCCTGATTTGATCTTCTAGAAATCTCTGATTTTCTGTTTTATCGGGTTCTGATGTTTTGGGGTTGTGGGCATTGATTGTTCCAGTATTATTCCTCTTTCCCATGATTTCGGAAGTTTGTGCCTTCTCTGGCTTCTTCCCTTGGGTCACTATGACTTCACTTAAGGTGTTCTGGATCTCAAGTCAGTAGTATCTCAGACCCCACTACTCCTTTACTGGGTTGTATCACAGAGTCTCCGACCCAGAGAGTCGATAGAGGCTGCTTTAGACTGTGGGGGGTGCCAGGTTGCACGTTCTCCTATGGTGTGATATCTCTGCCACCGCCACTCCCCCACTGGGTCAAGTCCCAGGGAGTACAGTACTGGGATTTCTCCTCTGTGGCCCGCAATTTGACTCACTGTTCTTGAGTACGCAGATGTAGCTGTACTGGACTCGGTGAATTTGCTGCTGCTGCCGCCGGTGGCAATATGGCGCCGCTGCTATGCCCTCGGCCATGAGGCTGGCGTATTTCTTCTTGGTTTTGATTTCCACTCTGAATCCCTGCAGCGTGTGCTGAGCTCAGCCACTGGGAGCTTTAGATTTTACCTGCGGCGAGAAATCCCGTCTGGCTGTTCCGCAGCAGCTCACCTCGACTTGCTGTGGACGTCTGGTGAATTCGCCGCTGCCGCCGGCAGTATGACGCTGCTGCCGCGTCCTCGGGCGTGAGGCCAGTGTATCTCCTCTGTGGCTCTGAGCTCTGTTCTCAGTCTGCTTTCTCTCTGGAGCCTGGTGATTTTTTTGTTTCTCTGGTGATGTTGTTTTCTGGCTATGAAAGGCGCTGATTTTGTGGTAATGGAGATTGGTTGTTAGCGGGGCTCTTAAGCCCCGCTTTTCTCGGTCGCCATCTTCCCGGAAGTCACATGTGAAATTTAGATAGCCGGGCCGGGCGTGGTGACGCACGCTTGTGATCCCAGCATTCGGGAGGCTGAGACAGGAGGATCTGGGTCGTAGCCAGCCTTGGCTACTTACTGAGGTCCTTTGCAGCTCAGTGAGGTTTTATTCCAAAATAAAGAATAAAAAATAGGGCTGGGGGTGTAGCTCAGAGGTAGAATGCCCCTGGGTTCCATCCTCAGTAACACACACACACACACACACACACACACACACACACACTTCAGAAGGAATCTGTTTCACTACAGGTTTGGCCTCCAATCAGGGGACACATCCTCCCCCAGACTAAGTTCAACACTAAGAAACGTGGTTCTGTTGGAAAGGCTCAGAATTTGAAGGGTCAGAGGACAGTCAGAAGGTTCCCAACACCCTCTCTTTCTTTCCTACTTCAAATAACATCAGATGGTAGCCATCTACCATTTCACACAACTTCAGCCCTTGGATGGAGAAGTTTCTTCTGCATTGCTGAATTATTTCACAGTCTGCATAGAAATATAAGACCACATTCTCCTCTTTAGTTTGGATGCTGAACTGTGCACCCAAACATTCATACATTCAAGTCTTAACCCCTAGCACTTCAAAATGTGACATTATTTGAAAACATGGTGATTGCAGATAGAATAAGATGAGGTCATACTGAAGTCTGATCTCTTCCGTAGCCAAGATGACTGAGAGTTGACCCAGTGAGAGCTTCTCCCCTACCCTTTGGGACCGCCTGTGTCCTTCTTCTTCTGGTCTCTAGCATCGTTACTTCAAAGAAGCAAGCATGCAAACATTCTTACGATGTACTCTCAGGAAACAGAAATGTTCCTGAGTTAGGAACGAGGCAGTGCTGGAGCTGACTCCTCCCGGTGCCACACTGGTGGCTTAAAATGACATATGGAAATTGAGAAACACAAACAAAGACCATTTGTGTTTTATTCCTAAATGAAAGAGTCTGAGAGGAGTCTGCCGATTGCCCGGAAATAGTGCTTACACTTTCTTTTTTAAATCTTTGCATCCTGCACATATTTTTTTTGGGGGGGTGGGGGGACTGAGAGTAATGATACAAAGGGAGAGGAAAAAGAAGAGAAGAAAAAGAAACCTTTTTACCAAGACACACTGTTTGTTACAGACCCCACCATTCCCAACTACATGACACCTACTTTATGTATAAACATTACCCACTTGACTCCTTGAGATCTGAATTTACATCACCCAAGTTTGCTCAATAAAGACTTGTGGTCGGCTGCAAGGCATGAACACAAAGGAAGAAATGAAGGACATCCCTTCGTTTATTTTCATCTTTTGCTCTTTACATTTGTAGCTTATATGTTGGGTTAACAGCTAAAGCATTGTTCACTTAACAGCTTGAAAGTGGGTGAGAGAGACCCCTGAATTCTGAGATAGTCCAATAACATTTCTTAGTTTGAAATCTCCCAGAAGCAGACCTGAGACAAGTTCAAGATGTTTATTGGGGAGGTGAAGGGAATACAAGAAGTAAATGGGGAGGCACAGTAGGAAACAGAAGGGGTCAGTCCAGGCTGTGTATCCAAGCCGGTCACCAGCATGAGCAACTGGAAGCAGGGGAATCTGTACTGCAATAAAAGCAGCCCACTGAGGTTTATTCCCAAGGAGAGGAAATGCCCTGGCACTTTAGCCAGAGGACAAGTGCACAGAGCAGCTATTGGCCTCTTGGTAGGGATGCATGTGCTGCTATCTGGGAATTTCCAGGAGCAGGAGATTTCACAGCCCAAGAAATATGGACAGTCACTGCTGGCAGCTCAAACAGCCCAAGTGCAGTTCGAGCTAAGCCTCATCTGAGATGTAGAGTCCTCACTCTCTAGATAAATAAGGCAATGTGTTTGCCGATCAGAAAAAGGATGCAAGCCCGGTAAAGAGACTGGAGGCGCAACAGACAGGCACCGATGGGCACACCGGTTTAAGCTGCAGCATCTGGTTTTGCTCTGACCACCAGAGGGAGCTGGCACACTAGAAAGCCCTGGAGGTGGCAGTTGGCTCCTGCAGTTCTTCCTACCTGGAGCAAATGCTACCACAAAGGGCAACTCTAGCTCACACTTGGCTCGTTCCGATGGCTACACCCAAGCACTATTATTTTCCAGAGTCACTCTTAGAAGGAATGTCTTGGGAATATTTTAAACGAGGCTACAGGAAGTCCTCTGAGGTACAGATGAGACAGAACATTGACTGTTTATTCCCTGGGGTGCTGCAAAGGGCAGGTCCCAGGTCTTTTTCAGACTGGAGTGTACAAAGAGGGGCCTCCTGCGTGACAGTGGCTCAAAAACCACCATCCGGCAGGAGGGCCAGAGGGCGTCCTGGGAAGACGCTGACTATGCCAGCGTGGGCCTCCTGGCTGCTGAGACGTAATCAGAGTGTGGGTTGGACACCATGGCAGCAGGAACAGGCAACGGGTGCCTCCTGCAAAGGAGTTTTCAGGAATATTCCATGAGCCTGATATTTGCTCTGTAGCCAGACGAAGGTTTGCTGTCCCCGCATGGAATCTGCCAGTGAACCCCTGAAATGCTTATTGACATTCCAGTTTCTTCTTTCATTCTGGGGATAAAGATAAATGAAATAAAAGGCCAATGGGTTTCAGGTGATCTTTCCCCAGACACAGCTAACGATGGCCAGGTGAGCTACCAGTGCACAGTCTTTTCCTATTGGCTTCTTTCACTTTCAATTAGTAAAATGCAATTTTTTTAGTACTAGGAATTGAACTCAGGGGAGCTCTACCTCTGAGTTATACTCTCAGCCCTCTTTATTTATTTTAAAACAGAGTCTTGCTAAGTAGCTGGTCTCACTAAGTTGCTAAGGGTGGCCTTGAACCTGAGATCCTCTTATCTCAGCCTCCTTTTTACAGGTGTGTGATATTGCACAGAGTTGTTTTTTGGTTTTTTTGTTTGTTTGTTTGTTTGTTTTGTTTTTGTTTTTCCCAACAGGCTCTCTCTAAGTTGCTGAGGCTGGCCAAGAACATGTGATTCTCTTGTCTCAGCTTCCCACGTGCTGGGATTATAGGTGTGCACCACCGTGTCAAGCAACATATGCATCTAAGTTTTCTCTGTCTTTTTATGGTTTGATAGATTATTTCTTCTTATCATTGAATAACATTCCATTGCCGTATGTATCACTGTTTCTTTATCCAGTCACCTACTTGAGGGCATCTTGGTTGCTTCTGGTTTTGACAATTATGAATAAGACTGTTGCAATAAGCATCCATGTGCAAGTTCTATCTGTACTTAAGTTTACAGCTCTTTTGCATAAGTAAGAAGCACAACTTCTGAGTCATATGGTAAGAGTATATTAAGTTTTGTAAGACACCACAAAACTACCCTCCAAAGAGGCTGCCGACCCCCAGTGCGTTCCCGCCAGCGATGAAGGCGCTCCTGCTGTTCCACGCCCTCGCCAGCACTGGGTCTTGTCAATATTCTCAACGTGGGTCTCTCACAGATGGATAATGGTATCTTCTTTGCTGAGTTGTATATTCAAGAGCTCTTAGCCTTTGCCCATGTTTCCTTTATGATATTCTTTTTATTATTTGAAAAAGCTCTTGAATATACACCTCACCAAATAGGATACATAAATGACAATCCGCATATGTAAAGATGCTCCAAATTCTACTTCATCGAGAATAGGGAAATGAAATCAACAGAAGATACCATTACCCAGCCGTGAGAGGCCCAGGTTGCAGAACTGACAGAGCCAAGTGCCGGTGAGAGCGTGGAGCAGCAGCAGCAGCGCTCACCGCCGGCGGGACGCGCTGGGAGTCGGCAGCCTCTTGGAGGGTAGTTGGGTGAATAACCAATTAACAGAAAGAAGAATATCATGAAGGAAACATGGGCAAATGCTATTATTTCTGGGACTTGGGGATTTGATAAGTTATTCACAATTGGCACGAACACAAGTGAGCACTAGAAATGCAAAAAGATAAAGTCAACCTGTAGTGAAATCATATATACCTCAAAACAGTGAGGTGCCATTTTTGTGCATCAAGCTGAGAAAACTACCTTTAAAGAAGAGTAATTCTAAATCCTTAACCAAGCTGGATGTGATGGCGCACACTTGTTAATCCTAGTACTTAGAAGGCTGAGACAAGAGGATTGTAGGTTCAAGGCCACCCTCAGCTACTTAGTGAGGTCCTCTGCAACTTAGTGAGACCCTGTTTCAAATAATTAAAAATAGGGCTGGGGTTGTAGCTTGGAGGTAGAATGCCCCTGGGTTCAATCCCCAGTTCCTCAAAAAACTTAAAATTAAAATTAAAAAATAAAAATTAAAAAAATCCATAACCAGATGATCTGAACATAGAATTCTCATGCACTTATGATGAAAATAGAAATTTTAACAATGTCTATAAAGAGCCATAATATGGTAATGTGGACCAAGAATCTCCAAATATTCATTTCTTTTTATCTAAATTATTTCTTTTGAGAAAGTAAAGATTTAAAAAGACATACATATAATTATGTTCACTTTAAACATAAAGCAGATAGTGTGTGTGTGTGTGTGTGTGTGTGTGTGTGTGTGTGTGTCATACTTGGGATTGAACCCCAAGGAAATTCTATCTCCAAGCTACACCCCAGCTATAGTTTATCGTTTAATTTGAAACATGGTCTCCCTAAGCTTTAGAAGTCTAACTTGCTGAACTTGGCTCTGAATCTGTAATCCTCCTGTCTTAGCTTTCCAAGTACTGAAATTATGTGTGCCACCACGCCTGGCCATGAGGCAGATTTTTTAAACTAGAAATAGGCCGGGCATGATGGCACACACTTGTAATCCCAGCATTTGGGAGGCAGAGATGGGAAGATCATGGTTCAGCTACTTAGTGAGGCCCCTTGCAACTCAGTGAAACCCTATTTCAAAATAAAGAATAAAAAATAGGGCAGAGGGTGTAGCTCAGAGGTCAAATGCCCCTGGGTTCCATCCCCAGTACCACACACACACACACACACAAAAAAAAAAAAAAAAAAAAACTAGAAATAACTATTTAAAGCAATTTGAAATTTTAAAAATTTCCAAAATGAACAGTGCAGCCAGGTGGGCATGCTGCTTCTTTCACTGACAACCTCACACACAGTTCTACCTTCCCCAGCCCATCTCCATCTCGGGGCAGGCTCCCAAATCCCCTTTTCTCCCTCCAGCTCCCAAGGTCTTAAAAAATTCTATAGTGACATGTGCTATAGTAACATGTATTGGAATCATGTTAAATTTAACAGATTAATGTAAGTAAAATTGATGTGTCTGGGACACTATCTTACTATTCAAGAAATGTAGTCCATGGGGTCAAGTCTTTGTCTGTGCCCCTCCACACAGATTCATAGTTTTATTTAACACTTAGCTTTTCTTTTTCCAATTTGTTGAATTTATTTAATTTCTTCCTTTAAGTATTTCATCCTTTGTGGGCTGCCTTAAGAATTCAATAGGTTAAAATGCAAAGTACTTACAGCAGTCTCCAGAATTCAGGTGCTACAGAAGTTTGCTATGGTTAGCATCCTGAGTTTCTGTCACTTTATCCTCTACCTGATTATTTTCTGAATGTGGGTCATACTTACTCTATCTAGGTTTCAGTCTAGCCCCCGCTTAGGTGAAGCGTGGGGATAAAATCGGATCTTGGGGCATCATTTCAACAGATGATCTTGGGATATCATTTTGGAGCTGTGGCACCAGAGTAACAGCTCAGTCTCCTAACCACCTCTTGGCCTCTTCCAGGTTGCCTTCCCCACTCAGTTCTACGCCCCAAACTAAGATTTTCTCCTTACTGATCCATCTTTCCCAGAAGCAAAGGATCATTTGTTGCTATAACGCAATTATTACAAGCAAATATATAATTATTACCTCGTGTGTTCTATCTGGCTTAGGAAAACAAAATTTAATATCCCTAGGAAACAAATTTAGTAGCTCAAAATAACAACAACCATTTCATTTTGCACATGGCCGGGGGGGGGGGGGCTATAGGTCAGCTAGGTTGTTCTGCTCATCTGGGCCAGTCTTGATGAAACTCAGCTGGCTTTGCTCATACATCTGTAGCCAGCTGGAGGAATTAGACATTGAATGGTCTAGAAATGCTCTCATGTGTCACTGGTGCTATCAGGTGGGGCAGTGAATTCAACGGAGCCATGTGTCTGTCATCAACCAGCAAGCTAACTCAAGTTTATTGTCTTGGTGCCGCTGTCCAAGAGCCAGCAGAAGCCTCTTAGACAAAGCAAGACATGAAACCATCCTAGATTCAAAGAGTAGAAAAGAAAGCCCTCCTGTTGGTGGGTAGAACTGCAAAGTCATACTGCAAAAGGCACAGACAGTCACAGTCAGCCCACCATGCCCCTGCATTGAGAAGGCTCAGCCTGACTTCCTCCTAGCAGAGGTCGCTCCGCCTCGCTCCTGCCCACTGGTGGACTGGTCCAGGCAAGGCTCTGCATGTGGTCCATCTGGACAGCTTTTCCCAGTTCACATCAGTTTCACTCCCAGAACATGCCATTTCTTGACACTGATCCCAAATTCAAGTCTGATCACATGATCCTCCACACCAACTGTAGAGATGATCCATTTTTCCCTCTGTCCTGGTTTCTGAGAACAGTGGCTTATTTGAGTGAAATTTTTCAGTAGTACAGGTTTGCCAAGATGCTGAAGACAATTCCCAGGTCATAGTTGAATAAATATTTATTGACTAGTCAATCAAGCACAGGCTACTCCCAATCCTGTTAGAAGCAATTCAGAATGTCATTTCTCATGGTCAGGAGGAAGACAGACCTCACAGGTAATCCAGGCTGGCATCTCCAGGGCAAACCTCTGAATCAGGACCTTGGGACCCAGTGGCCATGCAGAGACACTGTCTGTCAATGCCTCTGTCTTCACACTCTGGAGTGTCACCAGGCTGCCCTCTGACCTCTCACAGCAGGGATGCTCTTCTCTTTCCCCCCCCCCCAGCCTGACAGTGAATACAAGGCGACCCCCATCCATGGCTGTGAGGGGAGGGAGGAGGAAGCAAGAAGTGAATGGCCAGGGCTGGGTGGGTTTTCTCCTGGGGTGGGCAGGAGAAAATTCATTGAAGACAAGGAAAGAAAATGAAAAGATAAAAACACTAAGAATAGCAGAGTGTGCTGCATGCTTGTAATCCCAGTATTTGGGAGGCTGAGACAGGAGGTTCGTGGTTCGAGGCCAGCCTTGGCTACTTAGTGAGGACCTTTGCAACTCAGTGAGACCCTGTTTCAAAATAAAGAATAAAAAATAGGGCTGAGGATGTAGCTTGGAGGCAGAAAGCCCCTGGGTTCCATCCCTAGTACTGTGAAAAAGAAAAAATAAAACACTAAGAATATTGTTTGAACAGAAGAGCAATACCAACTGTAGGTACTTATAACAAAGGTAGTTAGTAACTACATATAATTCAAGTTTCCTTTACTGAATGTTTTACTGTATCGTATTAGAATTTATCTTTATATTTCAATTTCCCTTAGCACAGGTGAAATGTCATATGATACTCTATTTAACAGAATTCTAGTATAATCCAATTGGTTGAAAAATCAAAAACTATGTATCTACACACATTTACATAAAATATTTTCATATATTTCCAGGTAACTCTATAATATAATAAAATCATATTTTATTATTATAATATCTACATATAAATATATGACATATAGGTAAGTATCAATATGTATATAATCATACATATTCACTGAAAAATTACATATAACAATGAGATAATAATGATTACCTCTAGATTTCTTCATTTTCCTTTCCATATACTTGGGAATAAGCATGTAAAGCTTGTACCTTTTTTGTTTTGTTTGTGTGTGTGTGTGTGTGTGTGTGTGTGTGTGTGTTAGAGAGATGCTGAAGATTGATTCATTGATTCCAGGGGCATTCTGCCTCCAAGCTACACCCCCAGGCCTGTTTCTTTTTTGTAATATGTATGTATGTATGTATGTATGTATGTATGTATGTATTATGTCTGTGGGAATGAGGATTAAACCCAGGGGCATTCTACCTCTGAGCTACACTCCCAGCCATATATTTATTTTTATTTGAAACCGGGTTTTGCCAGGTTGTTGAGGGACTAGCTAAATTGCTCAGACTATCTTCAAACCTGGGAGCCGCCTGTCTCCGCTCCCAAGCACTACACCACCTCGCCCCACTTCAAGGCTTTTCTTAGGCTGCCCAGTTGGATGTGGTGGCACAGGCTTGTAATCCCAGTCCTTGGGAAGCTGAGACAGGAGGATTGCAGGTTTGAGGGCAGCCTCACAAGCAGTAAGATTCTCATCAACCTACCAAGACCCTGTTTCAAAATAAAAATTAAATAGGGTTGAAAGTGTAGCTGGGTGGTAGAATTCCCCTGGGTTCAATCCCTAGTACAAAAAAAAAAAAAAAAAAATGCTCCTTTGTAAAATTTAAGGAGATTCTCCCTCTTTTCTTCCCTGGTTATCCCAGGTTAAATTGCAAAGCCAGGTGTTTTTTATATTGGATCCTCCTGGGGGGAAGTTCCCCCTATGGCCCATCAGAAGGAACAGTTTCTGGTCCAGAGTAAAGAGCATGTAGAGACTCTGATTCAATTGCTGAAGCAGGCCAATACCTACCCTCCATGGCCGGGCCCTGACCCGGGCTGCCGCTGCCCATCCAGGCCAGGACAGACCCCTCGCAGCCCGCTTCGGGCGTCAGCATCTCCCTTACTCTCCCAGGGCCGCGGGGGGAAAGGCAGCATCTACGTGTGGGCCTCTGGGGATGGCGGCAGCTACGACGACTGCAACTGCGATGGCTACGCCTCCAGCATGTGGACCATTTCCATCAACTCGGCCATCAACGACGGTAGGACCGCTCTGTACGACGAGAGCTGCTCCTCCACGCTGGCGTCCACCTTCAGCAACGGCAGGAAAAGGAACCCGGAGGCCGGAGTGGTAAGCGAGGCCGCTTCCTGTCCTGCTTCCTCATGGCCACGCCCCTGGGTGACAGGCTGGGTTGCACCAAGTCTCCCCTTCCCGCCAAGGGTTTGCACAGGTTGGGAAGGGAGATCTGTCTTCTTCATGCCGGGATGAGCATGATATGGAGGCAGAGACCTTCCACAGAGAAGCTGGAAGGAAGAATGCCCGCTCCTTTTCCTTAAATACTCTTGTTACTGTTGGGGCATGATGACCTCTGGTTTGTCAATGCATTGCCCCAGCGCATCGTTTACAAGAATAAGGAATTTTAGGTATTGAGACATCACACCACAAACCCACTTGAGCCAAGAATCCATCCACATGTCATAGTAATTTAAAGATAGCATCTCTGGATGGACTCTTCGCATCTATAAACCCCTACTCTGGCACACCTGTGTATTTTTCTCAGGGAATGTGTGGATTTCATGTGGGTTTTGGGGGGTTTTTTTGTTTTGTTTTATGTTTTTGCAGTACTGGGGATAAAACCCAGGGGCATCTACCTCCTAGCTACACCCCCATCCCTATTTTTTATTCTTTATTTTGAAACAGGGTCTCACTGAGTTGCAAAGGGCCTCACTAAGTAGCTGAGGCTGTCTGTGAACCACAATCCTCCTGTTTCAGCCTCCCAAATGCTGGGATTACAAGTGTGGGCCATCATGCCTGGCTGAATTTCATGTTTTAAAATTGCATTTGTGAGTCAGGTGTGGTGGCACATGCTTGTAATCCCAGCATTTGGGAGGCTGAGACAGGAGGATCACAGTTTGTGGATAGCCTCGGGTACTTAGCTCAGTGACACCCTGTTTCAAAATAAAAATAAAAAAATAGGGCTGGAGGTATAGCTTAAAGGTAGAATACCCCTGATTTTCATCCCCAGTACCACCAAAAAAAATGGATTTGTGATTTTTGTGTGTGTGTATGGTACTGGGGGTGGAACCCAGAGGCTTTCTACCTCCGGGCTATACTCCCAAACCTTTTTTATATATATTTTATTTGGAAACAAGGTCTCACTAAGTTGCTGAGAGCCTCACTAAGTAGCTGAGGCTGGTTTCAAACCCATGTGATCCTCCTGTCTCAGCCTCCCAAGCGCGGGGATCACAAGCGTGCGCCACCACGTCCAGCTAAGATTTGTGATTTTAAAAAGCAAAAAGGTGAAGAATCAGATTTAGGCAATAAGACTTCCTTCCTGGGCAACAAGGTGTATTGGTAAACTTTTCAAGCTCCTTAGAAATATGTAGTCAAAAGAGCAGAATTAACCTTGGTGAATCTTTCTTCTCTGTTTATTTTACTTACATATCAGTCTTTCCTCAGAGCCCCAAACCAGGAATTTAGTATGTTGTTCAGCAGTCATGGCTGAGTGACATCTTGGGGCACCACCCTCCTTCATGGGGCTTCCCAAGAGAGGGGGGCAAGACTCAGAACTGAATCAGAACCACCTTGTGTTTTGATCTCAGGTTCTCCTCTGGGCTCTCAGCTTGGTGACATGGCCGGGCTGCTCTGTGAGCCAGGAAAATCCCTGTACATAGAAGAGAATCAGACTCTGTCATCCTGGCCCTCTCCTGAGTCCTCTCGGATTGTTTTCTCCCTAAAAACGAGCTGTGGAGGTGATTACCCATATGGCAGCCTGCCTTGGCTTGACGGATCTCAGAATCTCATCGTAAATTTTAGATGTAGGGAAATTTCTCTTAATCTTCAGAACTAGGCATAGTGTAAATAAGAGACGATGCCCTGATTCGCATTGTTTGGGGATTCACAATAGTGTGATTTATTCACTTACTCCTCATTATCTTCCCTTCCAGGCCACCACTGATTTGTATGGCAACTGCACACTGAGGCATTCTGGGACATCTGCAGCTGCTCCCGAGGCAGCTGGCGTGTTTGCACTGGCTTTGGAGGCTAAGTATGTTTGCATCTCTGGGCCCAGGGCCAGCTCTGAAAGGTAGACTAACATGTGCCTCTCTACCCACATACCAGATGTCCATGGAGGCAGAAGTGGGTGTGAAAGCCTCTGAATAGTCAGGCTATGAATCCTGTGGGACATTTCTAAATGACCCATGATCCTAAATGACACACACATGCACACACCCACACACACACCCCATAAAACTACATCCTCAAAAAAGCAGAGGACTCCAACACCCAGTAGTGCTTACCAACAGATACCAAATAAGGGCACATAGATGTAGGATATATATTTCCTTATTTTCTTTGACTCAAATAATACAACTAGCTAAATTAAAAAATTACCAAGCTAAGTATCTTGCAAGGCATTTCAGAACATTCAGCCAACAGCATGCTCCTACTCAAAATTAAAGAATAAAACGTAGGGCTGGAGGTATAGCTCAGAGGTAGAATGCCCCTGGGTTCTATCCTCAGTACTGAAAAAAAATAGTAAATTCAATTTTTAACACTGAGAAAGGTGAGCAAAGCCATTCAGTGTAGAACAACAAATGAACTTTATTGGGAAACTCTCAAATGACAGATAAGAGGAGACTCTTATCTCACGAAAGACCACATGTTGCTACTGCTGCATACCCTTGGATTTGAACAAGTGGAGGCACCTGCCCATCTGCTTCTCTACCTTCTCCCAGTAAAGCCAGGGGTTGGCCTTATGTTTTGAGGAATGAACGCTTGGGCTTCAGAGACCACACATATGGTATAAAAGAATGCAGAACCAGAAACTTGTGAGAAGTTGGACTCAGGCTTCTGGGGAGGAGTTCCATTTCCCTACCATGACAGCAGTTGCTAGGCAACTACAGCTTCTAACATCAATCCCCGAGCAACCTTGCTTGTATCTCTACATATGCAGTGCATTGCAAATGTTGGTTCCCAGTATAGAGACTTATCCAGTCCAAACTTCTGATTCAAGCAGATAAGAAATAATTGTTCTCTGACAGGCAAGATCCTAAATTGAAAAAGACTTCTCTCTTTAGACCAGGCTAAACTTTGACTCTTCCCACAAAAAGTCAGGTGGAAAATTTAAGACATCAAGAAAGTGACTGGTTGAATCTTAACATTACATTAACTGATAGATAATGATTAACCGTCCTATTAAGCACAGAAAACAAAATTTACTCATATATAACATGCATTTCCAGGAGATGAAAGTGCTGGTCTCAGGGCCCAAGTGGCCCTGGAGTCTAAGCTAGCTTTGCTCAACTTTCTGGTTCTGCACAAATCATTCACCATCAGCATAAGTGTGCTTTCCAAGAAGTCCCACCCAGTAGCTCCTGATTATTTCTCATTGGCCAAAATTGCCACATGACCTCCCCATATTGCAATGGAACCTGGAAAATATAGTTTTATAGCCAACCATATTGTTGTTCTGAATAAAACTGAGGTTTTCTTAATAAGGAAGGAATGAAAGGTGGAAGGGCAACCACTAGTGTCTTCACTCACCATCTCTGGATCTCTCCTGTCTTATCTGTGAAATAATCAAAGTTAGATCATCCATAAGGTTCAAATGGCTTTCTGGAATATCATAGCTTTGAATCAGAAATATAATTTTTTAGAAGAGTGTGTTAATTGGATGTGTGGTAGTCTTAAAGTTGAATACACTGAAAAATGTCTACACATATTTTTAAATATTGTTAATGATACTGTAATTGGAAAATAGTATCTATTCTCTTCTAATTTACTCTAATTTTAATATATGGGATAGATTTTATTACCAATAATAATAAACTCTTTAATGAGCAGTTCTAGATACTTTGCATATATGATCTACATTTATACTCTGCAACAAATACACAAAACTTTATCCCCTCTTTAAAGATATGAAGACTGTAGCTTGGATTATTAAAGCTATGTGTCCAAGTTCACACAGTTGGATTTAAACCCTATGGAGCCAGTGCTGTGGTCTTTGCTCAGCTCAACTATTGACCTAGAAGATATACTGCCCCATGGAAAAAACAAGTGCCCCTGGAATTGGTGGGGAAAAAACAAGTCCAGTGGAATTAAAATCTCTGGACCCTGGCATCATTAGTTTTTCACCATCCCCAGATGTTGCAGCCAACATTGGGAAGTACCATCTTAGAACAAAGTGCTCCAAAATCAATGTGCAGAAGAAACATCGAGGGAGTGATCTTACATACAAATGGTCAGCACAGCACATTTTCACAGTGGACATGGAAGATACTTTAGTGGCTACCAACTCTCAGGTCATTTATATCCTCATTTGTCAACACTGCTGGGATTAATAAACTCAGAAGCTCATTCCAACAGAGGACTATATGTCCCAGTTATGTCTTGAATCTTCCCAAATATACCCTAACCATCCTTTGAACTTTTTTCTTAAAAGAAGAAAGTCTGCCTTTCAGAAACATATGGGTCATTAGAACACTCTGATTCAAAGCTTCAAACCAATAAGCATTTCATGTACTGAAACTTTACCAAGAAGAGTCGTTGTCTGTCCTTTGAATAGTTTGAATTCTGAATAGAATGTTCAGGAACTTGCTGATATTTTTTACTGTGACCTTCAGTGGAAAATGAAATCTGCACTGCAACCCAATACACACAAACACACACACACACACACACACACACACACACACACACACACACAGAAAGTTTCATGAAAAATATCAATATGAGAATATCACATGCAATTTACCCTGTTATTCTCTTCTGTTATATTCCACTTATTTTTTAAATGATAGCTCTGCCCATTGAATCACTGGTTTTCAGTGTGGCTATCTTTTTGGGAGATCTGGGAAATGTTAACAATTTTCATTGCCTAGGTCGCATTCCTGGAAATTCTGATTTAACTTGTCTGGCATGTGGCCTGAACAAAGGGATTTTAAATAACACCCCAAAAATGTTAATGTGCAGCCCAGGAAGATCACCTATGCAGTATACTGATTTCCTGGCTCACAAATAGGCCATGACCTGCACTTTGAAAAACTGCCACTGAATAATAATAGACACTAGTTTTTAAAGACCATAGTGTTTGTAAGCAAACTGATTTTTTCCAGTGAATAGTATGCCAAGGACTGATGTGGGCACTAGAGGTACTAATATGGTGAAGATATTACATCTGCCCTTGAAGATCTGATAGCCTCATTTTCAAAAATGGAGTACACCCATATAAGGAGCATCCTGGTACAGAAAAAGACCTGCCAGTCCCCACTAGCCCTCCAGGTCCCCTTCTAGTCATGATTCCACAACCAGTCATCACCTGGTTTCCAACAGTTTAGGATGGTTGTTCCTATCTTTATACTTTAAGCTGATTAAATCATATAGTCTATTCTCTGTGTTGCTCTGTTTTCCCTTGCTACAACAAAACACCTGACACTACCTATTGATAAAGAAAAAAGGTTTCTCTCACCATTTTGAAAAGTCCAAGATTAGCCAGGTGTGGTGGTGCACACTTGTAATTCCAGTTCTTGGGAGGCTAAGCTAGGAAGATCACAGGTTCACAGCCAGCCTCAGCAATTTTGTGAGGCCCTCCACAGTTTAGTAAGACCGTTTCTCAAAAATAAAAAAGAATAAAATAGGTCTTGGGTGTAGCTTAGAGGTAGAATGTTCCTGGGTTCCATCCCCAATACTACAAAAAAAAAAAAAAAAGAAAAGAAAAAAGAAAAAGAAAGAAAAGTCCAAGATTAAATGGCTCCTCAGTTTGGTCTCTGGTGAGGAACCTTGACTATATCATATATAGCAGGCGATGTCACAGTGGGCGCACTTGTGAGGAGAGATCACATGGATAAACAGGCAGCCATAGAATGGAAAGGAGCCAGTCTTGCTGTTTTATAACAATCCACCCTCAAGAATTAGCCAGGGTCCCACAAGTATGGGACCTACATTAATTCATCCTGAGGGCTGACCCACTGACCCAGTCACCTCCCACTAGGTTCTACCTTCTAAAAAGGCCCCACACCTCCCAAGATCACCACACTAAGGACCAAGCCTCGCATGGGAACCCACAGGGTCACGCTGCAGCCATGCCCGAGCCTTCGTCAGATGTGGCCACATTATTCGAAATGATCGTAGGTCGCTCACTCTTGGCTGCATGGTGTGCACATTCTATATGCTACACCTCAATGGTTTATTCATTCTGCTGTGGATGAACATTTGGGCCTTTGCAGTTCGGGGCCACGAACACTCTCATATCTGGCGAAGACACACATATGAACAAACACACACCCATGTGTTGGTATTTGTGTTTCTCAATAAATCATTTTAAGTAAGAAAGGCAAAAAAAAATATTTTTAATTGGCATATACAATGGTTCTAAATAGTGCTTGGACACCTGTCATTGAATCCCAAAACCTCCTGGGTCTGTGTCCTGGGCGTTACTTACCTTATTCATTGTGTCTCTCCTCTGCTCTGCCGCTTGTCCTCTGTGTCCTCTGCCTTCTGCTCCCAGCCTGGGTCTGACCTGGCGAGATATGCAGCATCTGACCGTGCTCACCTCCAAACGGAACCAGCTTCACGACGAGGTCCATCAGTGGCGGCGTAACGGGGTCGGCCTAGAGTTTAATCACCTCTTTGGCTATGGGGTCCTTGATGCAGGCGCCATGGTGAAAATGGCTAAAGACTGGAAAACCGTGCCCGAGAGGTTCCACTGTGTGGGAGGCTCCGTGCAGGACCCTGAGTAAGTAGGGCCGGTGGTTCTTCTGTTGCAAATGGAAAGTGGGCCAGAGATAGTGCAATGACACGGGCACTGCTGTCAGAGTCCCTGCCCATGGCAGGGAAAGCAGGCTTCAGTTGGAGGACAACCAGCTTCCAGGCACAGGTGCAGAGCTGAACGACTCCAGAGAGTGCCATTGCAGAGAACGCAGCTGTGTGACTCTACACTCAGACTCTGAGGTGTGAGCTCAATCTGTTTCAGTGGCTTAAACCAGCATTTTTAAAGTGTGCAAATCAACCAGCGCAACCAGGACGGAGATCAATAAACAACGTAATCAATATCCTGGCAGGACCCCTATCCCCTCTTTTTGTAGCTATCTGTTACCAAAACTTGGGTTCAGATTTTGTTTTCACTGGCTTAGACATCTTTGACCTCTCTAAAACCTTTTTTGGCCATATTCAGCCTTTCCTTCCTGACCTCCTTTGGCAATATGAAGTTTGTACACCCTATTTCAGTGTAATGCTTTTAATCTTATTATGTAAAATGATTACAAAGAAAGCAAATTATATTGAATGCCAGTTAGAAAAAATGTTTTAAAAGGCAAGTTTGTGATGAAATTTGGTGTGTGTATGTGCATGCACACATGTGCATTCAACCTCTGAGCTACACCCCTGGCCCCTTGTGTTTTTTATTCTGAAACAGGATTATTGCTGAAGGTCTTGCTAAACTGCTAAGGCTACCCTCCTGCCTCAGCCTCCCAAATAATGGGATTACAGGCATGCACGACCACACCCAAGTATACAAATTCTTTTTTTTATCAATACCTTAAGCAAAAGGCTCTGGTGGCAAATCTAATGTCCACAATAACTTCAGAGCAGTGATGATGACTAAAAGGCTCCTATGAGACCCATGCAGGGACTGGGATGGGAAGTGGACATCTCTAGGCTCTGACAAGGTGTGGGGAAGCACTAGTAGTGTTCTGCAGTGTGACCTGCACTTGCAAATGAAATAGAAACTAAGTATAGGTTAGTGACCATTAAGATGCCGATCTTTTATAATTCAAATTATCAGACTCCCTGAATTCTATCTGATCTGTGGGCCCCTAAATAAGAGTATTTTCTCTCATGCCTTGCCAGTAAATGGTGGTAATGTCTTTTTCCTCACCAGGTTTCTGGGAGGAAAGCTTAGCGACACACAGTGTAAAGCTGGTACTTAACAAAGGGAACTTTTCCTCTCCCTTTCATCTACATGTGTGGAAATAGATAATAATTTAGGATGTAAGATGAAATGATTGCCTGATTTCTACATGAATTCCAAACAGTCTATTCCCCTGACCTAAAGCATCCTCTCACAGACAAGCATCCTCCCTTGGATATGCACCCCTCCATGGACCAGCATCCTTTCCTAGGTGGACATCATGAGCAAGCATCCTTCCATGGACCAGCATCCTCCCTAGGCAAACACCATGAGCGTGCATCCTCCCATAGTAAATGAGCATCCTTTCTGGAGCATCCACATCATCCGCTCACTGAACTCCCAGAGTGGCACCAAGTGAATCATTGCAGAGCTCTGTTTTTTCCTATAGACTACTCCAGTCAACCACTGCTGGAGCTCTACTGCTTGGAATATTCATTTCTGTCACGTGAGCCAAGGACCCTGCAGATCCTGAGTTTTTGAGCTGAGGTCTCACTCCAACAGAATGAGCTCCACTGGGCTCAGTCCCTTGTTGCAAAGAGGAAGACTTAGCTGGGTGTGATGGTGCATGCCTGTAATCCCAGGACTTGGGAGGCTGAGACAGGATCACAGAATAGAGGCCAAACTCAGCAAGTTAGCAAGATTCTCTGCAACCTAGGGAGATCATGCTTCAAAACAAACAAAAAAAAATTTTTTTTAAAGGGCTGGGGATGTAGCTCAGAGGTAGAATGCGAGAGAGAGAGAGAGAGAGAGAGAGAGAGAGACTGAATGCTGTCCACACCTTTATAGACCAGCGCTTCCCTCATGACAATGTTACTGGAGTATTATCCACATTTACTTGCAAATCAGCTGTATTCTCAATTATCAAAAAGCTAGCTCTATTAAATATTTAGGAGAATAGTTTGCAATATCCTGGGACCTTCTCACTAAAAGTTTATTTTGTCTCAGACCTTACTTTCTAAAACAAGCCTGATGGGCACTGTGTGTTTGTGTTAGAGGGCCAGAGGGAGACACCATGAGAGGGAGGGAAGAGAGCGAGAATGGAATCATGAGATGAACGGCAGGTGGTCTCCAGTGTCACACCAATGTAGCATTGGGGCTAGAGGGAACGCTGAAATTAATGCCCATTATCTAAAGAATCTGAGACCCAGAGATGGGATTGTCCCAGCACTTCACAACTAGCCAGGAACCATATCCACTCTCAAAAGCATTGTTGCCAATGAAAGGAAATGAGAAAGCTACCCTGGCATAGATTTTGTTGGGTTTCTAGTGCCTAGAACACTTAGACACTTAGACACATAATCAGTACTTTTTGAGCAACAAAGAAATATATTCATCAAGCATTACCTGGACATCAAAACTATAGTGTCTAAAGGGTGTCCGCTGGAGCAGAAGGGAGCCTGGAAGTCATGGGAGGCACGGCGCTGCATTCCCTCAGCCCCTCGGCCCCCTCACCCGCCTGCCCATTCTAACTTGTTCTCAGAGCAAGGGAGTCAGGCCTGGGGCAGATACGCTTACTGAAGAACTCAGAGTCTGGCCAGGAGTGTTAGAGGGCAGCCCAGCACTGGCTGTACCACTTGGCAGGGTCACCTTGAGCTATGCTTTCAAGCGGCTCAGATAAAGGAATTCACAGCCCTGGCAACTGCCACTTTCAATGTCAAGCAGGGCCACTCGGGAATGGTGTGTGAGGTGAAGAAAACGATGATCGTCAGGTTTATGGGCTTCCTTAGCATTTATCTTCCCAGAGAAGGAGTCAATTTGAAAAGCAGTTTTTCTATGGAGACTCTATTGAGATAGCGTGATCAGCTACACCTGCCACGTGGAATGAGCAGGACTAGCCGTCACCCACCACAGCAGAAGCCCACAGCTCAGGCCACGCCACCCTACTGTGCACCCCAAGAGAACTGTCCATGTGACTCCCTTTAAAGCTATGACAGAATGTGTGCTCCAACTGTAAATCTTAAGTGAATTTAGAAATGCATGTTTAAACCTAGTATGAATGTCAGAAGTATCAGAGATGAGGAGAAAGAGCATGCCCGGCCACGTGATGACCTCGCGGCCACAGACAGCGCTGCTGAGCCAGTGTCTTCCTGTGTGGGTCGCAGAGGAAACTTAACAATGGCCCCCACTGAGGGTTATCATGCAGCTTCCGTATTGCTGGTATTTAAAGAACTTGAAAGTGACTGTTACTATTAGTATTATTAATGACTAACAAGACAACCACAACCTCAAAACTACAGTTAGGATCCACTCCGCACACCGCATTCTGCTGGCCCCCAGGAGGGAACACGTTTCTAGGAACAAGACAACTGACCACTTTCTTACAATGACTTTCAATAGACTAAAGATATAACCATCCCCGAATCTCCAGGTTTACCTTTTATAGGATTTGAACATTAGGTTTCTGCATGTCTCTAAGGTCGAAGATTACCTCTTATACCTCTTGGTGCCTGCCTAATGATATATCTGCAGTAAACAAATTCCAGAATGTGGCCTTGTTATAAAATAAAAATAAGTTAGAGCTGGAGGTGCAGCTCAGAGGTGGAGCACCCGAGTCCAATCCTCAGGAACACAATAAATAAATTAATTAATTAAATAAATAAGCTGTCCTGCTTACTGCGTGAGACAGAGGCCAGAGGGGGCAGTAGGACGTAAAACAATAACCAGCAAGCTCTACTGTTGCCCAGTTTCCCATCCAGGGATCATTCTGCAGATCTCTGCCTTCTTGACACCCAGCACAAGGCTGGAGTCCGGACACACGCCCGCAGTCACCTGTGACAGTTGGCTCAGCAATCTGGTCTCTGAAATGTCTGCAGCGCATCATCTGTACAGTGAAGAGGTGGCGCACTGCTGCTTCTCTTCCTTCCAGTTTCTCTTTGGAAGAAAAAGTGCATTTTGATAATGATGCTCTGCTGCTCACATGCAGGGCAGCCTCTCCCCTGGCCCAAGCCCTGGCTATTCTATGTGATCCAGCCTGCAATTTAAATGTTTACACTTTATTTTATTTTATTTTATTTTATTTATTTTGGTGGTACCTGGGTTCCTGGAAGCCCTTCTACCTCCGGGCTATACTCCTGGAAGCCCTTCCACCTCCGGGCTATACTCCCAGACCTATTTTTATACTTTTTTTGTTTTTGGAAACAGGGTTTTGCGGCTGGCTTAGAACCAGTGCAATCCTCCTGTCTCCACCTCCCGAGCGTGGGGATTACAAGCGTGCGCCACCACGCCCGGCACTACACTTTATTCTTACAAAAAGTATTTCCCCTGCAACTTTGTGTGGTGCTCAGTATTCTAGGAACATGATTGGAAGCATGTCCTTGCTGTAAAAATCATTTAATATGCCATCATTATGTACAGCATTAAATGCATTTTATGTCATCGGAAATTTTATGAAATATTTGAAAGTGAATTCATACTTTGCTAAGGCACATTAAGGATTATCCTGAGAAACCTTGCTTTAAACGAAATGCAGTTATGTTTATTTGTAATTGCCAGGGAACAGTTTGCAAAATTGTGTCTTGTCCTATTCCCTACCACCAGAGCACTTGTTAATTTCAACTGTGATAGTTGGCAATTATAGCTTCTATATCATTGTCTATTATGAATAGTCAATGAGAGATGATTAATATGCATGAGCAGATACACACACACACACACACACACACACACACACACACACACCGTATGCATTGGGGCAGACTCCAGGTGTCCGAGTGGCTCGCTGTGTAACCCTGTGTGTGGCATTGAGTGTGCACGCTGCAAGGTAGGGCAGGGCAGCGTGGAGGGCCAGAGAGGTTCTGCAGCTGAGAGCAGCGCAGTTGTGCAGTGTCCTGCGCAGCTCACCTGAGGCTGGGGAGAGCCCTTCAACGTCTGCACGCTAAGGGACATGCTCTTCCCAGATGCTGAAGCCAAACTCTGACACTTCTTTAAAAATGGGATGCATCCTGTGCAGCCTGCAGAAGCAAGAGGAGCAGTACAAATTACGAAGTTTTGTCTGGTAATGTGCTGTGTCTCCTTGTGTAAACATGCGCAGGGGCCCGCCCGCCAAACGGAACTTCTAGGGCAGGGATAGACAGCTTTTGTGTGAGTGTTTTGCATACTAAATGAGCCAGCATTTTAGACGGCTCTGTATATTTTCCCCAAAGTCTCTTAGAAAATGTCCCTTCCAGCAGCCTGTCTTTGAGAATCTAAATAGATGTTGATGCTCCTAAAATAGGCTTCAAGCAGTGATGTCACAAAGCTCCCAAACAACTCATCTCTCTCCGGAGTGGCAGACTCCAAGGGTCAAATAGTGTCTGGCACCCTCTGAACAGTTTGGGAGGGCAGGGCAGTGGCAGATGCTCGCGGGGTTTGTCTGTGTCTACACGTGGTTGCAGGTGCTTTTCTCGAGGGAGCAGGAGCCTCTGCTGACTTGACTTCTCTTGCTGTTTTTATAAATTCTGTGAAAATGCTGAGACCTGAAGGCAGGTGGTTTGGCCTGAGCTCTCCTCATTCCTGGCTGGTTCCATAGTTTGCAACTGTGAATTGTGCAGCTCTGAACATAGATACACATGCATTAGTTTGGTAGTTTGGTTTCCATTCTTTTGGATAGATACCCAGAAGTAGGATTGCTGGATCACATGGTAGGTCTGTTCCCATTCTTCTGAGGATCCTCCATACTGTTTTCCAAAGTGTTTGCACTAATTTGTAATCCCATGAACAATATATTAGAGTTCCTTCTTCTCCACATCCTCACCAGAATTTTTTGTTTGTGGTTTTTTTTTTTATGAGCAACTGACAAAGTTTATTCTCTAAAACCAAGATTTTATACCCTTCTCCAGTGAAATTAATCATCAGATCCCAGTGGAAAAGTGTAAACACCAAAGAACAATAGTGGGGTATTAAGTGAAGGACATGTAAATCACCAATCATAAGCAAGACAAAAGGAAGACTTGTGACATCACAGGTCTTGTGATTAGCCCCATGATTACAGGTCTTGTTTTTAAGATCAGCCCCCTGGCTTGTAGGTGGGCCTTAGAGGGCAAATTCGGGAAGGACAATGGTCACACTCAGAGTTTTGGAGAATTTGACCTTTCCTGGAATCTCCTTTAACTCTTTCGGAACCTTTTGTTCCTCGGGCTTTGTCCGTGTCCTCCGTCAAGGGACCATATCTGAAGCCTGTTACATTTATGATATCGCCTAGCCCAGTTAATAGTACATTGAGTTGGTCATGGGATAACCTCTTCTACATGGTCTGGAGTAGAGAGTACATGGTAAAGAATAAACCAGCATCACATATATCAAAGGACTTTTATCCCAAATATCTAAAGAACTCTTAGAAATAAATGTGAATGGGGTGGGTGAGGGGATGGGGTGGGAGCTAGGGGAAGGCTCACCAAGGTCTGTGTGCATATATGCCTCTTATCACTCTGAACTTCATCATGATATATGATTATAATGCACCAATTAAAAAAAGATCCTACAAAAAGGAGCAAAAAATTTTGTACAGGCATTGCTCAAAAGAAGTTATCTGGATGACCCAAAGCACATGATATTAATGTGCTGCATTATTAGTCATCAGGGGAATGCAAATTAAAACAACAATAAAATACTTATGCTTGTTAACTTGGTTAAAATCTTTTTTTTCTTTCAGATGAGTTTTTATTTTTTTATTATTTTTTTAAATTTTTTTAATGGTGCATTATATTCATACAACATATTGGGGTAAAAAACTTGTGTGTACAAACATGTACTCATTGCTGATATAACCCCTACCCAATTCCCACCCCATTCCCTCCCCGTCCCTCCCTCCCTTGCTTGGCTTAGTGATATGCTTAAGTACTGTTTGTGTTTTTAAAGATTTCCATTCTAATAGGGGTTAGATGAAATCTCAGGGTAGTTTTGATTTGCATCTTCTCAATTGCTAATGATGTTGAAAGCTTGTTCATACATTTATTTGCCATTTGTATTTCTTTTTCTTGTGTGTGAAGTATCTAGTTCACTTGCCCATTTCTTGATTGGATTATGTGTGGGTTTGTTGTTTTTTGTTTTGTTTTGTTTTGTTTTGGCATTATTTTTTTTTTAGTTCTCTGTATGTTCTATATATTAGTCCTCTATCAGAGCAGTAGCTGCCAAATCTCCCCCATTCTGTTGGCTGTCTGATGAGTTCTTGATAGTTTCCTTTGTTTTACAGAAGCTCTTCAGTTTAATGCAATGCCATGTATTGATCCTCCTTTTAATTTCTTGTGTCTTTAGGATCTTATTAAGAAAGTTTTTACCCATGCTCATGAGTGTTGTTCCCATGCCCTCTTCAAGTAGCTGCAAAGTCTTTGGTCTAACTTCCAAGTCTTTGATCCATCTTGAATTGAAAAAGTGGGGCTTATTTTCATTTTTCTGCATATGGATAACCAGTTTTGCCAACACCATTTGTTGAGGAGGCTATCTTTTTCCCAGTTTATGTTTTTGGCCCTTTTGTCAAAAATCAGTTGGCTGTTAAGTGTATGGATTTGTTGCTGATTCTCCTATTCTGCTCCATTGGTCTATGTGTCTGTTTTTGTGACAGTACCATGCTGTATTTATTACCATGGCTTTGTGGTATAGTTTGAAGTCAGGTATTGTGATGCCTCCTACCTAGTTCTTGTTGCTAAGAACTACTTGGATATTCTGGGTTTTTTGTTGTTCCATATGGATTTAAGGACTGACTTTTCTATGTCTGTGAGGAATGACCTTAATAATGTAATGAGTATTGCACTGAATCTGTAGATCACTCTGGGAAGAATGGCCATTTTGATGATATTTATTTTGCCTATCCAAGAATATGAAAGATCTTTCTATCTCCTAAGATCTTCTTTGATTTTTTTTCAATGTTACACAATTTTATTTGTAGAGGTCCTTGGCTAGGTTTATTCCTAAGTATCTAATTTTTGTGTGGGATATCTGGATTTGGGAGTGTTTTCTGGATTTCCTTTTTAGTGGATTTATGGTTGACATACAGGAAAGCTTCTAAATTTTAAGATTGATTTTGTATCCAGACATTTTGCTGAATATGTTGATCAGTTCTATATGCTTTCTGGTTAAGTTTGTTGGGTCTTCTAAGTATAGTATCATGTCATCTGCAAATAAGGTTAGTTTTAATTCTTCTATCCCCATTTGTACTTCTTTGATTTTCTTCTCTTGCCCTATTGCTCTGGATAGAGTCTCAAGTACTAATTTGTTTTGTTGTTGTTGTTGTTGTTGTTGTTGTTGTTGTTGTTGTTGTTGTTTGGGGGTTTTTTGGTGGTACTGGGGGTGGAACCCAGAGGCTTTCTACCTCTGGGCTATACTCCCAGACCTATTTTTTTATATTTTATTTGGGAACAGGGTCTCACTAAGTTGCTGAGAGCCTCACTAAGTAGCTGAGGCTGACTTCGAACCTGTGCGATCCTCCTGTCTCAGCCTCCCAAGCACGGGGATTACAAGCGTGCGCCACCACACCCGGCTCAAGTACTAATTTGAAAAGAAGTGGTAATAATGAACATACTTGGCTTGTTCCTATTTTTAGGAGTAACGCTTACAGTTTCTCCCCATTTAATATGCTGCTGACTGTGGGCCTATTGTAGATTGCCTTTATGATATTGTGGTATGGTCCTTCTATTCCAATTCCCTGCAGTGCTTTTAGCACAAATGGGTGTTGAATTTTGTCAAATATGTTTTTCAGCATCTATTGAAATGATCATGTGATTTTTGTCTTTGGTTCTGTTTATGTGATGAATTATAGGTATTGTTTTTGTATGTTGAACCAGCCTTGCATCCCTGGGATGAACCCTACTTAATCATGGTATATGATTTTCTTGATGTGGTTTTAAATGCATGTTGCTAGTATTTTGTTTAGCAGTTTTGTGTCTAAGTTCATCAACAATATAGGCCTATAGTTTTCTTGAGCTGTCTTTATTTGGTTTGGGTATTAATGTGATGCTGGCTTCATACAATATATTTGTGAGAGTCCCATTTCTTTCTATTTAACAGAATAGGTTGAGTAATATTGGTATTAGCTCTTCTGTAAAGGTTTTATAAAATTCACTTGGGAAGCCATCTGGTCCTGGGCTTTTGTTTGATGGTAGGCTCTTTATTGTTGCTTCAATCTGTTTAATTGCTATTGGTCAGTTTAAATTTTCTATATCTTCTTGACTCAGTTTAGGAAGGTTGTATGTATCTAGAAATTTGTCAATTTCTTTCAGATTTTCCATTTTGTTGGAGTATAGTTTTTCAAAGTAGTTTCTGATAATCCTCTGGATTTTCACACTGGTAGTGGCAATATCTTCTTTTTCATCTTCTATTTTCATAATTTGGATTGATTCTCTTTCTTTTGGTTAGGTTGGTTAGTAGTTTATCTATATTGTTAATTTTTTTTTGAGAAACCAGCTTTTGGTTTCGTTGATTTTATGTATTTTTATTCTCTACTTCATTGATTTCTGCTCTTATTTTAGTAATTTTCTGTCTTCTATTGTCTTTGGGATTAGACTGTTCCTGTTTTTCAAGGGCTTTGAGGTGTGCCATTAGGTAATTTATTTGGTGATTTCTGCCCTTATATGGGCACTCAGTGCTATGAATTTTTCTCTTACCACTGCCTTCAAGTGTCCCAGTGGTTTTTTTTATGTTGTGTCTCTATTTTCTTTTGTTTTTAGGAATTTCTTAATTTCAACCCTTACTTCATCTATGACCTATTCCTCATTCAGTAGTGTGGTGTTCAGTCTCCATGTGTTTATGTGGTTACTCTGGGTCTTCTTATAGTTGATTTATAGTTTCATTCCATTGTGGTCTGAAAAGATGCAGGAGAGTATGTCACAGTTTTTGAATTTGCTAGTGCTTACTTCGTGGCCCAGGATGTGGTCTATTATGGAGAAAGTTCTGTGAGAAGCTGAGAAAAATATAAACTCTGCTGTGATTAGGTGGAATATTCTATCTGTGTCTAATAGGTCCATTTGGTTGATAGTGTTCTTTAGGTCTGAGGCATCTTTATTGACCTTTTGTCTAAAAGGTTGATCTAATGGTGTGAAAGGAGTGTTTAAGTCTCCCAGTATTATTGTATTGGGATCTATGTGTGACTTAATATCACAAAGAGTTCATTTTATAAAGGTTGCTGCACCTATGTTTAGGGCATAAATGTTGGCTATCTTTATTTCCTTTTGCTGTATTCTTCCTTTTACCAATGAAAAATGATCTATTTTGTCTCTTCTGATAAACTTGGGCTCAAAGTCTAACTTTTCTGATACCATAGTTGGTACTCTTGCTTTTCTTTAAGTTATTTTGGCAGGAATTGCCTTGCTCTAGCCCTTCACCTTTAGTTTGTGACTATCTTTACTTATAAGGTGTATTTCTTGTAGGCAGTATATAGGTGGATTCTTGTTTTTAACCCATTTTGCCACCTTATGTCTTTTGTGTGTGTGTGTGTGTGTGTGTGTGTGTGTGTGTGTGTGTGTGTGGTGGTGGTGGTGGTGGTGGTGGTGGTGGTGGTGGTGGTGGTGGTACTGGGGTTCCTGGAAACCCTTTACCTCCGGACTACAATCCCAGACCTATTTTATACTTTTTATTTGGAAACAGGGTCTCCTAAGCCAGCGAGACTGGCTTCGAACCTGTACAATCCTCCTGTCTCCGCCTCCCAAGTGCAGGGATTACAAGCATGCACCACCATACCCAGCACCTTATGTCTTTTTATTGGGCATTTGGGGCCATTTATGTTCAGCATGATTATTGAAAGATGATTTTTAATTCCTAACATATTGAATTTTAACTTCTGTTTGAGGTAGTATTTGTTCTTTGCTTAGTTTTTTGTTTGATGGAAATTATTGTTACTCTGGTCTGGAGTTTATTACTTATTTCTTCTTTATATTTAATCTCTGAATATTTTCCCCAGTTCTGGCTTAGAACACACAAATTCTTTCAGCTTCTATTTGTTGCAGAATATTTTTATTTACTTGTCAAATTTGAAAGATATCTTTGCTAGATAGAAAATTTGGGACTGCAAGTTGTTTCTTTCAGAGTTTGAAATTTGTTGCTCCAGGCACTCCTGGATTTCATAACTTGGTTTGGGAAGTCTGCAATGATTCTGATTTGTTTGTTTCTGAATATCTTTTGCTTTTGTTGCCTTTAAGATTCTTTCATTGGCTTCTATGTTAGTCAGTTTGATTACTATGCAGTGTGGTGAACCTTTTCTCTGATCTCTTCCAAAAGGGGTTCTATAAGTTTTCTGTACCTGCATATCAATCTCTTTTTCTATGTTTGGAAAATTTTCTGGTTTTACTTCTTTGAAGAATGTTGATCCCTTTGGTTTCACCTTCTATTCCCTCTTCTACGCTTAGTATTCTTAGGTTAGTTCTTTTAAAATACCCAGTCGCCGGGTATGGTGGCACACGCTTGTAATCCCCACTCTTGGGAGGCGGAGACAGGAGGATTGCGCAGGTTCAAAGCCAGCCACGCTGGCTTAAGAGACCCTGTTTCCAAATATAAAAAAGTATAAAATAGGCCTGGGAGTGTAGCCCGGAGGTAGAAGGGCTTCCAGGAACCCCAGTACCACCAAAAATAAATAAAAATTAAAAAAAATAAAATATACCCAGTCTTTTCAATGTCCAATTCGTTCTGTCAAATTGTTTTTTTCTAAGTTAAAGTTCTGATTTGTCCTTCTGGTGATCTCTAAAATTCTGTGTTGCCGGGTTGTGTTATTATGGGGTTGTGGGAGCTCATTGCTTCCTTGCTATTTTTCCTTCTCATGATTTCAGGTTTCTTAAGTTTGTATCTTTGTTGCTTTTGAAAGCTTTCTCTCACTCTGTAGGTGTCAGCTGGTGTATACAAGGGAAAATTGGGTTGTATTCAGTGGTGAAGGTATAGTGAAGAGGAATGTGCTGAAGTAGTAAATGCAAAGACAGGGTAAAGTAGCAGATGTGACAAGATAGAATGAGAGTTTGAGTATAGTAAGACAAGAGATATATAATAAAGACAAGAGATAGTTAATATGTAGGAGGATTACAGTAACCAGTGTAGAGTATTAGTTATAGTGATATAAAGTAGATTTAATATAAGACCAAGAAAAGAAAGAAAAAAGGATGAAGAGAGAAAAAGAAAGAGGGAAGAACCTTGGAAAGGGGTGGAAAGAGAGCAAACAAACAAGCACACACAGAAGATGAAACAAAACAAAACAATAACAAAATTAAACAACTCTACAAATATATGAATACTGAGCAGACTTGGCATCTGCATAGAGTCTTTCAGCCGCTTAAGGTTCACTTTCTTTTTTTATTAAGGTTCATTTTCTATAATAGGTTCTGGAGCAAGTTCCAAGCACTCTCATTTGCCTTGTAACCATGGTAATTATGTCAGTTTGTAACCCTGATTTTTGGTTTCCTTCAGTGATTTGGACCCTGGTCTGATGTCTCTGTCTGTTCATGCACCAAGTGCCACCAGCACCTTTCCCACTGCAAGCCTGGGTCTTTGAGCTCTCAAAAAGGGCCCATCTCTGAGACTCTCTGTTTATGCAGGTGGCTGATATCACTGGGATGGATCTAGTGTATGCACCACTCTCCAGGCTTTCCACAGACCCTGAGCCTGCATCTCTCCCTACCTACCTAGGCAGCAGGTGCCTCTGGGAGCAGACCCATTGTATAGGTAGGAGTCCATGTTCTCCACAGATAGGGCTGGGTTTATCTGACTTCCCCCTGGTCACCAGAATTGGGTGGTCTGTGGCAATCTCTGGAAACCCTACTAGGATACTGTGCCTTTCTGCCCTTTGGCCTAGAGACTGTCTGCTAGTCCATGCCTCTACTGTCCAACAGCAGACTCTATCCTCAACCTCACCAGGGTGAACCACAACGTCTCAGACCCTGGAAGTCTATTGCTTGCTGTGTGAGTTCCTGCAGCTGCTCTGGGTGGGCTCCCATTGGGACAGCTGGTTCACTCACAGTGTTGTTGAGCACCGCTCTGGATATCTGGAGGATGCAGTGAGCTTGGCCACAGCTGCTGCAGGTTCTAGCCAGAGCTCAGGTAGTAGAGTCTCTGTGGAACAAGGGACAAGGAGACATCTGCTTACAATTCCAATGAGCTGCAGCCGCTTACTTAAGTTGTTGGCTTTTTTGCTGAGGGTCTCTGGAGACCACAGTGCCAGAAGTCCTGACATGGCTAGGCAGATGGTGCTGCCGTGACCCCCACACGTGCAGTCATTAGAGGCAGGCAGGGTACTTTTCTGTCCTCTGTTCGCTTTTTAGCTTTGTTCCCATCACCTTTCAATTTCATTGTTCTGTTCAATTTTATACAGGTTTCTTTCTCTTGTCAAGACACTGTTTTCATGTCAATAGAGATTGCGTGTCAGCAGGACTGAGATGTGCTGCTTCCCTTGGTTGCCATCTTCCGGGAAGTCCTAATTATATATCTTATTAAGAATCAAACTCATACAAACAGACATGCACACAGGTCTTGGTGTAAGTCCCTTCAGGTCCCACTCGGCTACCTACCACTTCCCCTAAAATAACAATTAGACTGGTAGTGATACCGGCATACACAAGCACAGCATAATTGGACCTGTTTCTTTCATCAGCTCTTTTTCCTTTTCCCTATCTCTTTCTACTAAATGTATATTTTAAAGAGACACTTAGTGCCAAGCATGGTGTCACATGATTGTAATCCCAGTACAGAAAGGAGGATCAATGATTTGTGGCCAGCCTCAGCAACTTGTGAGGCCCTCTGCAACTTAGTGAGATCCTATTTCAAAATAAAGAATAAAATAGGGTTGAGGGTAAATCTCAGAGGTAGAATGGCTCTGGGTTCAATTCCCAGTACCACAATAAATACATAAATACATAAATAAATACATAAATAAATAAATAAAAATAGATTTAAGAATTCGATTAGCAGCCAGAAATGGTGGTTCACATTTGTAATCCCAGTACTTTGGAGGCTGAGACAGGAGGATTGCAGGTTCGTGGCCATCCTCAGCTACTTAGGGAGGTAGGCCTTTTGAAACTTAGACCCTGTTTCAAAATAAAGAATAAAAAATAGGGCTAGGTGTGTGACTTGGAGGTAGAATGCCCCCTGGGTTCCATCCCCAATACCGCAAAAAAAAAAAAAAAAAAAAAAAAATGTGGTTATTAGCAGTCAGTTGGGTGTTGTTTTTGCAAGTGCCATCAGAAGGCACAAACCATTAAAGCTACACACAACTGAGAGCTGGCTGCTTCTTTGGACAATACCTAATGATTTAATGACCAGGGTGACAAGAGGTGTGTCTGTCTACAGAGCTGCTGCCTTTTGCAGTGAGACACAGAAAGAATCCAAACAAATCTCGAGACGTTGGGCCCCTGTATGCAAAAACTCAAACATTTGAAATAAGTCTTAGAAATGCATTCTTTCACCAAACACTTGATGAAATTAATAATTGTGTTTTTGCTCTTGTTATGCAAGCCTTATTAGGGCAAATAAGTTAAGGTTCTGATAAATTACAGTTCCAGAAGGACCAGTACAACTGGTTTCAGTAAGCCTTTGTAATGGCAGCACAAAGAGGCTCAGATTTTATCCTTGCCTCATCCAGAGAATTCAGAGATGCTCTTCATTAGGGCCACTGGCAAGTTGCCTACAGTTTCTTTGGGGAGCTGCTGTGAGTTTAATAATACAAATCGATGGCTCTGCCTCTTGTTGCACTTATACCTTATTGTACCTTTAAGCACATTAGAACAACAGCACTCTGCAGGACAGGAACATACCTGTCTAAAAGGGCATTGCAAAGAGCTCAGTGGTCAGTGCCAGGCACTGATGTATGCACCAGGATATTTAGGGACACTTGAGTACTTCTAAGGAGAAAACAAGGCAAGCCTCCTGCTTACCTAGGGTTGTAAGATCTGTCCATTAGCTGTAGCTCTTTGTGCTTTTCTGGTAACTGTGGTGTCCTGGGTGGGGGATTGAGACAGGGCCTATACCTGCTGGAAATTTGATGTGTGTGTGTGTGTGTGTGTGTGTTACTGGAGATTGAACACAGAGGCATTCTACCTCCAAGCTACACACCCAGTCCTATTTTTTATTCTTTATCTTTTTGAAACAGGATTTTGCTAAGTTGCAGAGGGCCTCACTAAGTAGAGGAGGCTGGCCATGAACCTGTGGTCCTCCTGTCTCAGCCTCCCAAGTACTGGGATTACAAGCGTGCGCCACCACAACCAGCTCTTGACATTTAAGTTAGCAGTTGCTTCACCCCCTGGGGAATCCCAGCCTGTCTTGGGTGAATGTGTATACTGACTGGTTAAGGTGAGAGGAGGGGGAGAAGGAAAGAAAGATGCTTGAAGGTTATCAAGGGTGCAAATCTTTGACTTGGATAAAATAATTGGCACAGAGGATCTCATGTTCCAGGGGTAATGTCATAGGAAACTTCACAGCTCAGGGCTGGAATTCTGCTAAGGTAGGCATCAGCTTATGGGGTAGCAGAGGGGGCCACGGGGATGAGAAGGTCTGTGGCTCTGTGGCTTGGTGCCAGTGACTTCAACCTTGACCAGACAAGTGCCTTCCATACTCTTTATGCAATGAGGCCTTTGGATGTACATAGGCAACAAGGGAGAAAATTCTCACTGGGACTTAGGAGTCAAACTAGAAACTGTAACAAATAAATTTTCCTGAAGTCTACATGCGGATTTTCAAGGTGACAAGAAAAAGTGAATTTTAAAATTGCAGTAGTGCTGGGCGTGGTAGAAGGCACAACGCCAGCCTCAGCAATGTAGTGAGATGCTCAGCAACCCAAAGGGACCCTCGTTCAAACAAAATTTTAGTAAAAAGAACTGGTGGTGTAGACTGGAGGTAGAATTGCCTCTGAGTGTAATCTCCTGTGCCACAAAGAAAAAATAATAAGTTTCCTTGCACCATCTACAATATTATGTGTTGTGCATTTACAATGTGCTGATATGGTTCTAGGTACCAGCCATCCAGGGTAAGTTTTCCTATTACATCCATGCAGCACTACAAAGAAACAGATGATACTATTAACTCTTCCTCAAAAATAATAATGTAACCCACAAAGGAATTATAAGTGGGGCTGGTAGTCACATCTGTTTTGTGGTTCCCAAGTCTGCATCTTTTCTTGTCTAAATCCTTTTCAGCAATATTGGCAAATAGATGACCATATTGTATGGAGTGCCTGGACAAACTGGTGTGTGTGTGTGGGTGTGTGGGTGTGTGTGTGTGGGTGTGTGTGGGGGGGGGGGGGTGTGTGTGTGTGTGTGTGGGTGTGTGTGTGTGTGTGTATGTGAGAGAGAGAGAGAGAGAGAAAGAGAGGGATCATTAGTTAGTTAATTAGTTAGTTAGTTAGTTAGTTAGTTACTGGGGAATGAACCCAGGGATGTTCTCCCTCTGAACTATACTCCCAGATCTATTTTTTTTTTTTTTTTGGTTGTACTGGGGATGGAACCCTTCTACCTCCAGGCTACACTCCCAGACCTATTTTATATTATTTTATTTGGAAACAGGGTCTCTTAAGCCAGCAAGGCTGGCTTCAAACCTGTGAATCCTCCTGTCTCCACCTCCCAAGTGCGGGGATTACAAGTGTGCACCACCACGCCCGGCTGCTCCCAGCTCTATTTTTTATTTTGAAATGGAGTCTCACCAACTTGCTGAGGACCTCTCTAAATTGCTGAGGCTGGCCTCAAACCTGTGATCCTCTGTCTCAGGCTCCCAAGTACTAGAATTACCATTGTGTGCCCCCATGCCCAGCTTGGGGGCTTTTTTAACTTGCTCTTTCCTTTTTTGCAGCTCAAGACCCTGCATTCTTAAATAGGCCCCCACGTGCTTGTCGCCTCTTGGAAAGGGCACCTCTGGTCCCTTGTCAGAGGAGAATTTTGTGGGAAAAATGAAATGAGCCCAGGAGAAACACAAAGTTCACATTAACTTCCAGAACAACTTTCAGGACAGATGACTTCAGAGAACTCATGTCCTTTGGGCTCCCAAATAACAGGAAATAAGATACAAGATTCAGTTGTGAGTCAACATAGGGTACAGGTCTGTGACCCTAGCACTTGGGAGGCTGAGACAGGAGGGTTTCAGATTTGAAGCCAGACTCAGTAACTCAGTGAGACCCTCCTTCAGCAACTTGGTTTCAAATTAAAAAAAAAAAAGAGCTTGGAGGTAGAACAGTCCTGGGTTCAATTTCCAGTACTACCACCAACAAAAGAAGGTCATTAGTTTTAAGAAGCAAAAACACTTTACCCAATAACCAGGTCTTGCCAGAAAGTAGCTGTACCTCTCCATTCCAACTGATTAACCATTGGCTAGACAAACCCAGATGTCTAGAATGCATATGAGTCAGAATGAACAAGTTTGTGGTGCAGTCCAGAAGGCTACTACATAGTCGTGTGTGTGTGTGTGTGTGTGTGTGTGTGTGTGTGTGTGTGTGTTACTGAGGATTGAACCCAGGGGCATTGTACCTCTGAGCTACACCTCAGCCCTATTTTTTATTATCTTTATTTTGAAACAGAGACTCACTAAGTTTCAGAGGGCCTCACTAAGTAATTGAGGCTGGCCTCAAACTCAGATCCTCCTGTCTCAGCCTCCCAAATACTAGAATTGCAAGTGTGAGCCACCACATCCTGTTCCACACAATCTTAAGTGCAGGACTCAGTTAGATGGGTTTACTGCTGTCCAGCCAAGTAACTGGACTCTGCTGAAAACCAGTGGGGTCATGGTGTGATGACACACAGAGTCAATGTCAGTTAATTGGATGAACATGAGTTTGACCTCCCCACAGCAGAGCTGAAGCTGGCAGAGTTTTCCTGCAAGTAGGGCAGGAAAGTGTTTGTTTAAATACCCTGTCAATGCTAAAAAGCATTATTTTAGAACCTATTTTATGTTTAAATTCAGATAGGTAAAGCAG
Organism: Muscardinus avellanarius; assembly: GCF_963383645.1. Classification (NCBI taxonomy): domain Eukaryota; kingdom Metazoa; phylum Chordata; class Mammalia; order Rodentia; family Gliridae; genus Muscardinus; species Muscardinus avellanarius. The sequence continues at coordinate 827,135 of NC_137805.1, read as the reverse complement.
GTTTAAAAAAATAAATCCCAAGCTAGGTGTGGTGGGGCATGCCTGTGATCCCAGTACTTAGGAGGCAGAGAGAGGAGGGTTGCAGGCTCCAGGCCAGCCCCACAATTTAACAAGATTCTTAGCAACCTAGTGAGGCCCTGTTTCAAACTAAAAAATAATAATAATAAAATAGGAAGGCGGGCCTGGTAGCACATGCTCATAATCCCAGTACTTGGGAGGTTGTGACAGGAGGATCTCCATTTGCGAATAGCCTCAGCTACTTAAGTGAGGCCCTCTGCAACTTAGTGAGACTTTGTTTCAAAATAAAGACTAAAAAATAGAGCTGTGGGTGTCCTTTGAAGGTAGAATGCCCCTGGGTGCCATCTCCAGTACACACACACACACACACACACACACACACACACACACACACGGCTAGGTATGTAACTCAGAGGTAGAATGCCCCTGGATTCAATCTGTCTCTTCCCACTTTGCCTTGACTGAGTGCCAACTCTGCCTATGGCTGAAGACATTACTTGTGGATCACAAACCAGACTGAAATTAATAAATGAAAATGAATGTCAGGACTAGGACCAGGCCTGACTTCTCTTCTTTCTACCTGTATTCTCATCAGGATAAAAAGCTTTCGGGGACCGTGAGTGAGCTTTCCTGCTTTTCCCTTAGGAGTGCAGACTACTAGCCACCAAACCGATTTAGTGGCCTTCCTTCTGTATCTTTCCATAATGCCCTGAAACACACTGTATTCCTCCCCTGAGCACTCCCACAAAGTCCTATATAGCACATGCTAACTTAAAAGATCCATGCTATATGAACCTCCAAGGTACGTTAAAGTATAGATACTGGCCAATTTTCCAAGTGTTTTAGTGGAACTAAGTCAAGAACAATGAGTTTAACATCATGATTGGCACCAAGCATAATGTCGACCTGGCCATGTGGAGATATTTTGAGCACTCCATGTCCTAAGAGAAGAAATATGCACGGCTTGTGTCTTTTCACAATGTCAGCTTTATTGGTCATAAAGCAAAAGGGGTAATCACTGCACAATGTTCAAGTCTATCCCTGGCAGACTTTGGTCAAATGGGGAGTCAAAGCATCATACACACAAATTTTAAGTTCACATTCACACAGTTCACTCATTATCAGTTTAAAGTCCTCTGTGAAGCAGAAGGGTTCCTGTGACCTAGTTGTTCTCAATGGGCCCACTCCAGGCAAGGAACTCTCGGGCCTCTGAAGCTCCTAACTCTCTTGTCTGGGTGGCAGGCCAGAGGGGCTTGCATCTCTGCTTAGGGCCGGGGACCTTGGTGCCAGATGGTCAGCCATCACTTCAGGCATACTCCTTTGGATAATGGGCTCAACGGAGTTCATGGCTCCATGGCAATCGCTTCCCTCACTTGCATTTAGCTGGCCTCAAGTCCTTCTTTCCATAGAGTCTTTTTGTGTTTTCATGGCTGAACTGTTGACCTTTCTTCTAATTGGAGCAGGTCACTTTCTTCCAATTGCTTGCTTACACTTATATGACATTTGTTTACAACTATCCTATAGTATTCCATTCCATAATATTTGCTTACAACTATGCTATAATATTCTATATCACTATTAATCAAACTTACTGTTAAACTGTAGATGGCTCAGAGGGGACTTAGGAGGTGCTGGAGGGGCATCAACACCTACCGCATTCCCAAGCAAGTAGACTCAGCAGGGCTCTGAGTCTGCATAATCTGCTCAGACTCCCAGAGCTGTGTGCAAATTAAACCCAGGCCTATCCAATTAACCCCAAAGCTCTTTGCACTACCTGCGGCTGCCTTTGAATCCTCTCACAAGCTATGCACAGCTTCCTTACCATATCTCCTCCTCCCTTTGCCCTCAGGAAAATACCATCCACTGGCAAGCTGGTGCTGACTCTCACCACTGACGCGTGTGAGGGGAAGGAGAACTTCGTCCGCTACCTCGAGCATGTCCAAGCTGTGATCACGGTCAACGCAACCAGGAGGGGAGACCTAAATATCAACATGACTTCCCCCATGGGTACCAAATCCATCTTGCTGAGCCGGCGTCCAAGGGATGATGACTCGAAGGTGGGATTTGACAAGTGGCCTTTTATGACCACCCATACCTGGGGGGAAGATGCCCGAGGAACCTGGACCCTGGAGCTGGGGTTTGTGGGCAGCACACCCCAGAAAGGGGTGCTAAAGGAGTGGACCCTGATGTTACATGGCACGCAGAGCGCCCCTTACATCGACCAGGTGGTGAGGGATTACCAGTCCAAGCTGGCCATGTCCAAGAAGCAAGAGCTAGAGGAAGAGCTGGACGAAGCTGTGGAGAGAAGCCTCAAGAGCATCCTCAGCAAGAACTAGTGCCGCGCTTCTGTTCCCGCCACCTCCCCCGCTCTGCCTCGGTCCTGGCTTCGTGTTTCTGGCAGGCATCTAGCACTTACCGTCACCCCACAGAGCAATTCCACCTTCTTGACCTGCAGCTTTGTTCACTGTTGATGATTATTTTCATGACAATGGAAGCAACCTTTTTAATTCTATGCCCCAAATATAGTGTTCCCACCAACACCTCTGTCCCATGTGTGACTCTACATTATTTCTGCCATTTAAATGGGTAATAACCTGCAAACAAAACTGACTGCTGTCCCCTCGATTTTTTTCCCCATATCTGAAAGGGGGGGAGAAATGCATGCGAAAAACCACACGCAGAACCTGAGAAGTTCAGCTGTGGTCTCAGCAGATGAACTGTTACATAACAAGAAAATTAAAAGTGAGTCAGAGGGTGAGCTCCGCAGCACCTCAAAGCACAGGGGAAGGTATAAATCCTTAAGGGAAGGATGCTATGAATTTAACAAGATTTGTCAAGGATGTAGATTAAGGTGACATGATGAGAAAGAGGTCATCCATAGAAAGCCCGAATTAACGGATGAGGGAAAGAGATTCCAAAATGAGCATTGGAAATTATCCACTAAGTCTGTAATTCATCCTGCTCAGCCAGCATGATATAAAAGCTAAATAGCTTGGTTTTCATTCACCAACTGCTGCTCTGAGCTATAGTAAAATCTGCTAGAGATGCCCAAATTCGTTCCAGATGTACAGAATTCATACCCCTTCCCAATTTTCTGGAGTTCCACATAGAACTATCCAAGAAAAAAAGAAGGCTGATCTAGTGGCATGTCTGTAAAGAGGAATTTGCTGCTTTTTAAAATAAGACCATTCCCTTTCCTCAGTCACTTTGGGGCTTCTTGACCTAAGTGAGAGGTAAGGTGGAAATTTATATATATAATCTATTTAGACTTTAATTTCTCAAAAGTATCATTAGAGAGTAATATCCAAGAAAGGTGGTGCATTCCCGTACTGGTAGTACTTGGGAGGCTGAGCCACAAGGATCACAGGTTCAAGGTCAACCTCATCAACTCAGAGCCCCCCTCTGCAACTTACTGAGGCTTTGTTTCAAAATAAAAAATAAAATAGTGCTGGTGGTGTAGATCAGAGGTAGAATGACCTTGGGCAAAATCCCCAGTACCAAATAATAATAATAATCTTACTCTCTCACGTTTCGATTCCATTGATGTGTAGGGCAAAAGGCCTCTGTTCTGGAAGAGGCATGTGAGGGCAAAGAGGGCATACTGGAACTTAGAGGCCGCCATCTCCTGCCCTCCACCTGCGAGGAGCCTCTTCTGCAGAGGGCCACCCCTCCCAGTAACTTGAGGCCCTAAGGAGGCAAAAGGAGACCTCTATTAGAACAGCTAGTACCACAAAGAGCACAGAGTTGCCATGTTGGCAATTTAGGAATCCTTGAGGACATTTAACGTGCAACTCAAAGGTGACAGCTGTCAACTTCCAGTGACACCATTTCATAATCAAATTGATATTTCCAAAGTGACTTGTCACTTGTGCTTCCAGCCAAGGGTCGCCTTCTTACCCTGATCCCAGAGCCCAGTCATCCCCCAAAAATGGTTCCTTGTCACCCACTCCTGGCTCCACCCCTCCCCGCCTACGGGAGCATGTGCCTAGCCTGGGGTCCCTTTCCTCAAGCCAGCAGTGTAGGAGCACAGGTTCCATCCCCCAAAGGTGGCAACTTTAAGAGGGAATTCTAGAAATATCACTTTCTTTTCTCCCCCATATTGGCTTGAATTTCTGTCTTCTTTAACACCTGTGACTTCCCCTGCATCACCCTTTCAGGTGTAATAATATTTATGATTTTAAAGGAAAATTTATTAATTGTTGCAAAGGTCTTTTTAAACCAGTTTAAAAGAAAAATAAATGGAACTCATTGAAAATTTATTTCACATTAATGATCTGAATATAAACCAAAGGACATGATGTGCACACATATGTATGAGTGCACACCAAAATATATATACATATGTAGACTATATACATGTGTGTATGTATGTGTATATATATATACACTTGTATAAATGTATATACACACATATACCTAAAATGTGTGTATGTGTATTTACTGAAAAAACAGACACCATATTCATCTCTAAAAGAATATTCAGAGAATATCAAGATGAGTCTGGCTGAAGAAAAAGGCCGATGGAAATTCAGGTGAAAATGTTCATCAATTCCCATTACATCACCTCTGTAATTTTGCAGCTCTCTGTATAAACATTAAATGTCTTATATAAGCAGCAAAAATATAAAATAGTTGTCCATATTTTCACAGTTGTGATATAATTTATGAAATTAGAGAGTAACTTATCAGCTTCCTAATAGAAATGGCAAGTTTTGATATGAGTATACAGTATATAAAATATATAGTGCTATATATAAATATTTGGTCTCTCTTTTTTTGCATCAGTGTTAACACTAAACTATGTCTAGCTAGTGATGTTTTTATGATATCCCTAATCTTAATGCAAGAGACAGTTACTTATAGTCATTTATTTTTAGAAAAATGAAATAAGCGAACAGCAATTCATCAGGTTAATATTGTTACTCCCCATGACAAAATTTTATAAGTAAACTTAAAAAGATATGTTGTAAATTAGGAGGCTGAACAATAAAATATTACCTTCCAGAAATTTTGTGGGATGTACTATATCTGACATGAAGACACGTGGCATCCATTGTAGAGGCAGATAACAGAAAGTTGTTGGTGACACATCGAAAAGCCTGCTTTAATCCAGGTGCAGTGGCGCATGTTTGTAATCCTGTTAGTTGGGAGACTGAGACAGGAGGATCGCAGGTTCATGGCTAGCCTCAGTAACTTGTGAGGCTCTCTACGATTTAGTGAGACCCTGTTTCAAAATAAAGAATGAAATAGAGCTGGAGGTATAGCTCAGAGGTAAAATGCCCCTGGGTTCAATCCCCAGTTCTGCAAAATTAGATAAATAAATAACCTGCTTTAGTAAATATGCATGAAAGATGCATAATTAGTATATAAATCATACACCAACTATGATCAACAGCAACGTTTGTCAAACTCCAGTTACATCCATTAGTGGATTGTAAAATCAATTTCAGAATTCAATACCAAGCCAGACACAGTGGTGCATGCCTATCACTCCAGTACCTGAGAGGCTGAGACGGGAGGAGTGAAGTTTCAAGGCCTGCCTCAGAGACTTAGCAAGGCTCTCAGCAACTTAATGAGACTGTTTCCAAATAAAACATAAAATAAGGTGGAGGATAGCTCAGAGATAGAACATCCCTGGGTTCAATCACCAGTACAAAGAAAAGTCAACACAGAATTTGTAATATAATAGGAGAGAGTAAAGTATAGTAGATTAAACTACTTGATATATATTAAGGATAAGTATTATTTCTTGAAATATTTAGAAGGGAATAATGGTACATGCTTGTAATCCTAGTACTTGGGAGGCTGAGACAGGAGAATCACAGGTACATGGCCAGCTGAACTTAGTGAGACTCTTATTCTTTCAAAATATAGAATAAAAAATAGGACTGGGGGTATAGCTCAGAAGTAGAATGCCCCTAGGCTCAATCCCCAATATCAAAAAAAAAGAAGAAAAATTTGTTTCCAGGGTGTGTGCACATTTTTTATCTGTCTGTGTGTACTGGTTCACATGTAAAATAAATTTCTTATTGGGGGCCATGGTAAAAAAATAAACCTTTTAGAAACTCCATTCTAGAGTACATTAAGGCAGAACAGACCAAGTTATATATAGTAACAGCCTCAAAACCTCCAATTCTAATGAAAGTTAAGGTAACACCCCAGGACACAGGGCCCCAGCTAGAGACTCACGGATCCAGGATGCTTCAGTCTTGGTGTTTATGATCAGAACATGAGGCTGTTACAATACTATGCAGAAGAGAATCCTGGGAAGACTCTTGTCAACTCCCCCACATTCACCCCACGGGCCAATCCTGGCTATCTTCACTGAGTCTAATCAGGGCTGTATCCAGTGTGGGGAGAGCAGCTCGGTACACAGTCAGAGCTGTGGCCTGAGGAACTCCCAGTGTCACTGGGCAGGGGAGGAGAGATGCCAGTCAGCTGTCTTGGGTTGGGTTTTCCAAGGAGCTGAGCCCAAGACCAGGAGTCAAGGCAATGGGTTAGTGGAAATGAAGCTTCAGTGGGCAGGGAAAGTGACTAGGAGGGGAGGGAGAGCAGCAGAACACCATGATCCGCGGGGCTCTTTGTGGACATCCGGGCTTCAAACCCACTGGAGACCTCCAAGAGACTGCTGGATAGGCCTCCAGGTTGGCCTCCAGAAGGCAAGAGAGCTGGGGTGCTTATCCACCGGGCCCACCACCCCTGCAGAGGGCTGCTCCCAGAGACAAGAACTTCCTAGGGCCCCCAGCCCGCCCAGGGTAGACCCCTAAGGCAGAGCCACATGTGCCTGAGTTTAGGTATGAAAAGAACACCCATGCATCCCAGGCAGGTGCCCTGGGCATTGACGTGGATAGGCGCTGCGACTGCACTTCCTGGGAGGAGCATCTCCCTCCAGAGGATGCTCAGGGAGGAGGAAGCAAAGGCGCTGCCATCCAGGCAATGGGGAGCCTGCTCCTGCTCCAAGTCACTGTGTTTTCCTTCAAAGTGTTGTCTCTATATCATTTTCTTATTTAGTTATCTCCTTGCTTGTGTATTTTCTTGCTCCTCCACCAGAATGTCAGATCTTTGTGCACAGAGCCACATCTGATTCTGGAATGCAGGCGGTGTCCGCAATATTGGGGGGTAGCCTACATAGCACAGACCTTGGAGTCAGCCCTGGATTCAAATCTTAGACCTACGTTAGGGGCCGTGTGGCCAGAGCAGGTCATCTCCCTGCAGCGCCAGTCACCTCTTGGCTGTGTAACTGAATGCTGGTACCTGCCCCAATTTGCTGAATCAAGTAATTGAGACAAGCCTTTGGGAGGAAGGAAAAAGAAATGCATTGATTTGCTATCAAACTGGAGAAGCCATGAGCTTCAAAGAATCAAACCCTGGATTCTCCCTGAACAAAGGAATCAAGTCTAAGAGTCAGCTCTTCGGTGTCCCCATGTGCTGGTGAGAAGAGACACCATTCATGTCTAAGTCATTTTTGAGTCGGTTCTTCCTCAAACTCACAGCAGTCCGGTCTTCATTCCTTTGGTCAACAAACTGATAAGAGCCTGTCACTTGATAACAAGAGGAGGAAGAAAGAGGCAGGAGGAAAGCGTCAGCTCTGACACAGGCCGCATCACAGGTGGAGAAGGGGTTCGTGCGTGTGTCACTCACTGGACAGTGCTATCCTGCTCTGTTGGGTTCTGTCCAGCTCTGACTATCTCTGTCCAGGTGGCCAGAGGACACTGCCAAGAAGGCAGAGGGACTGCTGGGCTTCCAGGTGCAGAGGTGGCGGTCATCTGGCCAGCTGTACAGCACAGCTCAGGGCTCCGGTCCTCCTGGCCCCACCTTGCTAGCCTAAGAAAGGACAACAGTGCTTGGTGGCCGTGCCTGTGAGCCCAGGCTGCAAGCCACCCACCTCTTCCCTTCTCTCCTCCATCCCACCCTGCTTGGTCCCAGGGGTAGACAGTACAGCATGCAGGCCTGACTGTGTAGCCTTGGCCAAGTCACCCAGCCCCCGGGAGCCTCGTCTAAAGTAAGGCCTCTCAGGTCTGCAGGAAAGGCTTTACCCCCAGGATGTCTGCCTTGGAATCAGCCAACTATGACTGTACTTCTGAAACTGTGATTGCAGATAAACCTTCCCTCCTCTCCAGGGTATGTGCCAGGTATTTAGGTCCACAGTTATGCAAAAGCAGACTCAACAGAAGTGTTCTGAAGTGGCTATCAGTGCTGAATAGTCACCAGGGCCCAAATGCATACATCCTGGGGTCCAGATGTTAGTTTCTATCATTCTGTCTTAAGCTTTTAAGTTACAAATATCTCAGATGAAATTGGACATGCAGGGTGTTATGGCTATAGATGAATTATAAATATTTCAAACTGTGGAATGAAATGGATTTTTCATTCATCTTTTAGAAAGAACAATAAAAACATATTTATTTTTTGAAATCAAAACCTCAAATATATTCAGAACAAAATTGTTCAAAGGTATAAATAGAAATGAAAAGTGACTCCATTTAGTATTCTGTAATTTATAACAAAAAATAATAGTATGTCATTTGTGACTGTTGAATTTCCCTCATAATGTATATCTATCTTGCCAGATGCCTTTATAAGCCAATGTAATAATCTACTTAAGCGCATTATTCAGCATCTATAGTATTTTATCAGCTTTGCAAAGGAGTAATTTTCTAAATTGCTACAAGTTAAAACTTATTTTTCACTTTTAATGGAAAAATAGATGTGTAAAGACAATGTATGCCTTTTTATAGGCTGTGGGTATAGCTAGGTGGTTCAGTGCAGATTTAGCATACACAAAGCCCTGGGTTTGATCCCGACACCAAGAAAACATTTTTTTTAAAGATTGGGGTTTGGAGTAATTTTTATTTCTTAGGATGTGACACAATAAACGCTCACATGTGACGGGGCTCAATGACTAACTGAAATCCCTAATGATATGGGGAATCTCCCCTTAACCCTCTTTAGCACTTTATGATCGATGCATATTTAGTTTGCTTTTTAAGACTTGACCAAGGTTTCCATCTCTGAAAAAATGATCACTGTCTCATGCAGAAGGGCACTTGGCGTATGCTGTGGTAGAAGGCACTGAGGTCCCACCTGCCTGTGTCCTCTTGACCCTTGCTATGCCCATGCGTTTCCAGGCCTGACTTGCCAAGGCTGCCTCCTGTACTTCTTTGCTTGAAGGCTTTCCTGGAGGCTGGAGTTAAAATCCAGACAGCACGCCACTCAATGGCAACAGAAACTAGATCCGTGTCCTGGCTCCCTTGCCCCACACTGAGGGTACCTCCGAGGCACCTGCTCTACGCTGGCTGCCAAGATGCACCACAGAATTCAGCTCCTCTGGGCCTTCTTGCAGACCCCTGGACTGACTGTCTCCATCTGTGCTCCAAACTAGTGCTTCCTGGGATAGAATTCCAAAGACACGTTTTATATTTAAATGTTTCCTTTGGAGCCAGGTGGGGTGGTACATGCCTGTAATCTCAGTATTTAGAAGGCTAAGAAATAAGGATTGCAGGTTCGAGGCCAGCCTCAGTAACTTAGTAAGACCCTCATCAACTTAGTGAGACCCTCATCAACTTAGCAAGACCCTATTTCAAAATAAAAAATAAAATAAGGCTGAGGTGTAGCTTGAAGGTAGAATGTCATTGGGTTGAATCCCCAGTACTACACACAAAAATAAATTTAAAAAATTAAACACACACACATACACACACACACACACACACACACACACACACACACACACACCTCTCCTTCAGGATCAGCTTCCAGGGGAACCCAGCCCAGGACAGATACTTTTAGTCAGTTTATCTCTAACAAAAGTGCAAAAGTGCAAGCCCGTGCCTGCAATGAAAGGAAAATGACCAATGTCATCAATTAGCATCTTCCTGTGGGAAATCCTGACGCTATCTGAGATTTTAATGAATCTCTCCATGAACCACAATGAAGTGTATGTCTCTCTCCTGAATGAAGAGGTGCCAGTGGCCCTTAAACAGAGCATCCACATTCTGAGTACAGCGGGCCCGCCCACATCCCCAGTCCTAGGAATTAGACAAGGGATACAGTGCAGGCAAAGCAAACGTTTTAATGAAGGTTCACTGGCAACACCAGATGGGCCACTACGACCTAATCCAAACAGGAACCCTCACTCTTTTTATCATCTGTTCTAAAATGTCAAAGCATGTCCCCACAGCAGCCCCTGGGACACTCTCCGCCACACCTGGGCATTTTAGGTGCCCTTCTCTGCCAACTTCTGGTTTGCCTTTGTCTTCCCAATCACGGTCTCCACGATGACAGCGGTTTCCTCGTAGGTCTCAATACTCTCTGTTGAAATCTTCTCAATGGACTCCACCACTTCCACCTTTTTAAAAGCCAGCGCTCTGGGCGGGGCCTTCCCCAGCAAGCTGCTGCTCTCGCTCGCAGGCCCTTGCGGCCCACCCTCACTGGCCCCAGGCCTCTGAGGCTGGGGTGTAGACGGTCTCTCCGGGTCGGGTATGATCACAGGGCAGGGTCTCCTGCACCTCGCATCTTCCTTCTGGCTGCTGTCACCCTTCTCCCCAGGGCCTTTCAGTTCCTTGGAATGCGTCTCATTCTCCTTGTCCGTAGCCTGCTGGTTGCTGGAAGGACCACCTCCTCTCCCCTGAGGACCCTCCTGGCCATTCTCTAAGGGTGGTGTGGGCTGCTCAGGAGAGGGCTCCGCATGGCCATCCCGCTGCATGGAGTCTTCTTCAATGGAGACCACCACTCCGTCTCTGGCGGGGATGGAGGAGGAATAGAACTCAGGGTCCACATAACTGGCCTCCCCCGTGACCAGCACATGCCGCCCTTTGGTGTAGAGGCCGGCAGGAGGCTCAGGCATGGGCTCCACAGGCCCCCTCACTCTCTCCTTGACCATCTCGCACAGTTTCCCAAAGGCTTTGCTTATCTGTCCCCCATCCGGCACATCCTCCGGACGCCCTTCTTGTGCTGGGGGACTTGCTTCCTCACGCCCTGGTTTCAGCTTAGGTTCACCTTCCTCTTTAAGTACAATCTGCACTGGCTTTGAATCTTCTGGAGTTTTCAGAGCCACATCTTCCAGAGTTTCATCTGCTTTCTCTTGAGCCATGACCTCCTTTCTCTTTGGGATGGTCTTAGGGGACCCTTTTTGTCTTGGTTTTGCTGTTGTTATATCCTGCACAGCCTTAGTGAAATCTAAAAAAAGAAAAAAGGCAGTAAGTGTAATTGTGAATGAAAGGAAATAAAAATGTATTTGTTAAAAAATATGCTAGCCAGGCACAATGGCTGATGCCCATAATCCCAATACTTAGAAGTCTGTAACAGGAGGATTGCAGGTTCTAGGGCAGCCTCAGCAACATAGTGAGGCCCTGTTTCAAAATAAAATATTTTAAAAGGGAACTAGGGGTGTAACTCAGAGATAGAATGCCCCTGGGTCTAATCTTACATACAGAAAAAAGGAGAGAGGGAGGAAAAGAGGGAGGAGTTAACTGTATTAGAAATAAATGTCTGCCAGGCGTGGTGGCGCACGCTTGTAATCCCCGCGCTTGGGAGGCAGAGACAGGTGGGTCGCACAGGTTTGAAGCCAGCCACGCATGCTGGCTTAGGAGACCCTGTTTCCAAATAAAAAATATAAAAATAGGTCTGGGAGTGTAGCCCGGAAGTAGAAGGGCTTCCAGGAACCCAGTACCACCAAAAAAAAAAAAAAAGAAAGAAAGAAATGTCTAGCACTAGGATAGGGCTTACTATATATGGTCAAAAGCAATGGGGGAAAAGCCTGGTTCTGTTGCTCCACAGCCCGTGGTGGGGTTCTAGCTCTGCCAACCCGATGTGGAAATTTGGACAAGTCATTCAGTCCTCGGAGTTTCTCCAAAGGGAAAAGAAAATGCTGTGTTCTCTAAAGCGCACAGCTCACCACCACACTGGATAACTCATAGACACATGCCTCTGCTGTCACACTTGGAGCAGCACTCCTATCCCACCCGGCCAGCACTGAGCTCACAGTGGGACCCGCATTACACGGGGCACTCAATCCACACAGTTGCTCTCTCTGACAGCAGAGCCTCCTCGGCCTCTGATGTGGTCAGTCAGATGGCTTCAGGGTCAGAAACAGGATCTCCATTCACCATGTAACTCCCTCACTCCACATTAATCACCACATCCTAAATAAAAATGACCACCCCCTTGGTCAGTACCCCCTTCCCCAGGCCAAAAGAAGAAGTGATGGTGTTAAATTCAGAAGCAACAGGAATCCCCTGTTCCCATGTACTCCTCATTCATTCCCACTGGCCTTCAGGAAAACTAGAAGTTAAAGAAAACACACAAGAGTTACCCTGCAAAATCTCTGAGGCTTTCTAGCATCACTCCCGTAGTGATTTTGGAACTTTTTTTTATCTCAAAGGTCTTCTCCATCCCTCCCACCAGTAACCCTGGAACTGAGATGGACAAAGCACCAGCACCTCACTAGGCCAACCCACAATGGGAGAAGGGTGAGTGGGAAACAAATGGCAGTCATAGTCATGAGCCATAAAGCAAAAGAGGACACAGAGCGGGACGTCACGGGAGGGCTGTGTTGGAGTGAGCTGCAGAATTACAGGGCTCCACGGGAAAGACAAGGCAGGACCCCCTGTTCAAAGCTTGGTAATAACCAAGCCAGGCGCGGTGGTGCACGCCTGTAATCCCAGTAGTGAGACTCTCATCAACCTAGTGAAACCTTGTTTCCAAATAAGAAATAAAATCGGGCTGGGAGTGTAATGCTAAGGCATTATGGCTCTGGGTTCCATCCCCAGTACCACACACACACAAAAAAAGAAAGCCATTACCAATTTCAGGGCAATAACAACAAAATATCCAACCATACTTAGACTTTCTGAGTGTCTGCCCTAAGGAGGGACAGGGGATCTCTGAGCTGATCCTGGGCTGTGGCCACAGGAATGTAGTCTTTCCAATGATGTTCTGACTCCAGAATCCCATTTGTAAAAAAAAAAAAAAAAAAAAGAATCCCCCTGAGCTGTCTATGAAACATGAATTTAAAGGCCTATAAGATCCAGCATCCCACTTATGAATGTTTCTCCCAAAGATTCACAATCAGTGTGCCCAAGAGCCATCTGCATCCCCATGTTTCTTGCAGCACTATTGACAATGGCCAAGATACAGAACCCATCTCAATGTCCATCAACAGGTGAGTGGGTAAGGAAACTGTGGTGTATAAATACTCAAAGGGATACTATTCAGCCTTTTAAGAGAAGGGAATCCTGCCGAGACAACGTGGGTGACCTGGGAACATTATGCTGAGTGAAATGAGCCCAACACAAGAAGACAAGCTCTGGATGATCTCTCTTATGCATGGAGGGAGTCTAAGAAATGCAACTCACAGGCGGTGATCCCCAAGGCTAGGGGTGAGCAGGTTGGGGAGATGAGCAAAGGGTACAATATCTCTGGCAGAAGAAATACTTTTGTCCTATTGGACAATGGTGAATATAGTTAAGAACAGTACCTTTCAAAACTGCTGGAAATAAATATCAAATGTTCTCACTATAAAATAAATGCTAGATGATGGATATGTTAACTAGATTGATTTAATTATTCTACCTTGTATCCATAAATTGTTATAATACTTTGTACCCATAAATTTATACAAATTACCAATCTATTATTTAAAAATAAAAATAAAGATCTGGATGTGGTAGCACACACCTATAATCCCAGTACTTGGGAGGCTAGCAGGAAGATCAAACATTCAAGGACAGCCTCAGCAATGTAGTGAAACTCTCAGCAACCTAGCAAGACCCTGATTTAAAACAAAAGGTATGGCCGGGCGTGGTGGTGCACACTTGTAATCCCTGCGCTTGGGAGGCAGAGACAGGAGGATGGCACAGGTTCGAAGTCAGCCACGCTGGCTTAAGAGACTCTGTTTCCAAATTTTAAAAAAAGTATAAAATAGGTCTGGGAGTGTAGCCCGGAGGTAGAAGAGCTTCCAGGAACCCCAGTACCACCAAAAAAACAAAAACAAAAACAAAAAAAAACAACAACAAAAAAGGTATGAGCATCAACATGACTATCTTCTCTTCTTTCCCAAAATGCTGCAGTTGTTCAGAATGGGGAGGTGCAGAGGTAATCTGCTGTGTCGCAGTGAGTAAACCATTTCAAAAGATCAAATGTGGAAGGCAGAAACCACATTTGCCAACCACGCTGTTTCTGCTCAGCTCTTTGTGATGTTTGTATGGTGAGATGGGGTCTCACTATGTCGCCCAGGCTGATTTCAAATGCCTGGGTTCCAACTAGCGCCTTGGCTCAGCCCTTGGCTCAGCCTCTTGAGTAGCTGGGGCTACAGGCATGCCACCACGCTCAGCTTCTGCTCAGTTTTGACGGGAAGAGAGAATGAACAGTAAATAAGCTTCTATTCTGTACCAGAAACTGGGTTGATCGCCTTTGCAAAGAGCAGTTCATTTAATTTAGGGGGAAATACAATTCAGTGTCCTCTTCTTGCCACAGTGAAGGAACAGGAAGCTAATCCTGAACTGTATTTCTTCCCCCGATTAAATGCCTATATTCAGGGTAACATTCCCAAGGTGGGCTATCTCCCCAGGTGCTTTATCTTCTTATGAACTTCTTGGGCTTAAAGAAGCCAAATATTAAAGATTCAAAACCTAACCAGAGCCTGATAGAGTGGCATAGGCCTGTGATCCCCAGTACTTGAGAGATTGAGACAAGAGGAGTGCAAGTTCAAGGCCAGCCTCAGCAACTTAATGAGACCTTGTTTCAAATTTTTAAAAAATTTAAAAGGGCTTGAGGTATATCTGTATTGTTTTGTTTGGGGGGGGAGTTGTTTTTGTTTTTGTTTCTGGTAGTAGGGATTGAATGCCTATGGGTTCAATCCCCAGTACCAAAAGAAATAATGAAAAATTGGGGCTGGGGGTGTTGCTCAGGGGTAGAGCACATGCTCCGCATGTTTGTGGCCCTCGGTCCAATCCCCAACACTAACACAAATAAAAATTAAATAAGTAAATGAATAAGTGAATGAATAAACAAACAAACTTACTTCTCCTCTGCTCAGTCACTTAGTTTCTAAAGGAGCAAACCAGAGCAAGAGGGAAAGAGATCTTCCTCATAAAATGATTTAATTTCCAGACAGAGAAGAAGGGAGCATGCATATTATAATCAGGAAGAAAGCCATTTGGTTTTGGTTTGGGGTTTTTGTTTTTCCATTTTTGCCAAGACACAAAAAAGCAGATCCAGGGTTACCTGTCCCACCAGATCCAAGGCTGAGAGTGGCCCCATGGCTCGGGGTGAACAGGGCGATGGGCGTCTCCATGAAGGCAGAGGTCAGCCTAGCAGAAAGAACCAGAGAGAGAGAGTGGTGCCATCTTGAGTTCATTAGATACCTGGGGAGGGGCTCTCTAATCGTGAACAAAAATGAAGACAGCTTTCTCTAAGTCAAAGCGCTCAAGAATTCAATGTAATTCTGCATCACATATGCATTCATACACTAGATGAGGACGTAAAAGCTTATTTCTTTGGCCTCAAGTCATAAACCACAAAACAGAGCTATGGAAACATCATACAGTGATTATTTATCATCTAAACCCTACTTCTCCGTTGGACAGTGGGTTTTGTGTTGTTTTTACTTTTAATTAAAGAGTAACCAATCCAGGCTGAAATATTTAGGGTAAACAGGTTATGACAGCCCCAACTCATGTTTTTAAAATCTGGGTACTCTGTATTGGAAGGGAAGGAAGGGGGGGGCACCAAGAGTGTGTGCATGTATGTCACTGTCAACATGATTTGCATTCTGATGTAAGACTATAATGCACCAATAAAAGGAAAAAATAATATATGTATTGCCAGCTGTGGTGGTGCACCCCTGTAATCCCAGTGCTTGGGAGGCTGAGATAGGAGGATTCCAGGTTCAAAACCATCCATGGCAATTTAATGAGGCCCTTAAAGATTTAGCGAGAGCCTGTTTCAAAATCAATTTTTTTTTTTTTTTTTTTTTTTTTGGTGGTACTGGGGTTCCTGGAAACCCTTCTACCTCCAGGCTACACTCCCAGACCTATTTTTTATATTTTTTATTTGGAAACAGGGTCTCTTAAGCCAACAAGGCTGGCTTCGAACCAGTGTGATCTTCCTGTCTCTGCCTCCCAACCACTGGGATTACATGCATGCGCCACCACGCCTACCTATCAAAATCAATTTTAAAAAAGGGCTAGTGGCATAACTCAGAACATTCCTGTGTTCCTCAGTACCATACTAATACACACAAAAAGTATTAAACCATTTGGGATTAAATGTAAACAACTGGTTACTCCAGATAAAGAGTATTCAGGAGTTCTTTGTTTTATTCTTGCAATGTTTCTAACAATTTGAACTGTATCAAAATTCAAATGTATAGGCCGGGCGTGGTGGCGCACGCTTGTAATCCCCGCGCTTGGGAGGCAGAGACAGGAGGATCGCACAGGTTTGAAGCCAGCCGCGCTGGCGTAAGAGACCCTGTTTCAAAAAAGGTCTGGGAGTGTAGCCCGGAGGTAGAAGGGCTTCCAGGAACCCCAGTACCACCAAAAAAAAAAAAAAAAAAAAAAAAAAATTCAAATGTATAAGCAACCAATCAATGAGGTATTTAATTAACTTTCCATGATGCCGTTTCCAAAACCAAAATCTTCACAATGACATTTAAATGCAGTTTAAGACTTATTTTCATAAACGTACTCTTGAAGCACTAACCGTGATGTAAATACAATATATACAAGACATATTCTCTGGAGAGAGCAGAGAGGAGAACCTTGCGTGGCCACACCTGTTGCCTTCGATCTCAATGATCCGATGGTAGCGGTCCAGCTCATTCCTCAGGGTCTGCTGGGCCACGGCCAGCTGCCGGCAGTCGTAGGAAGACTTCTCCAGCGTCCGCTCTGCCTCCTCAATCTCCTTCCGCAGGCTCTCGATCTGCTCGTTGTAAAGCTGAATCTCATCGTCGTAGCACTCATGAGCATTTTTAATAGCTTGCTCCAGGGTCATCGTCTGCGGGCAAAGACATGCTGCAAAGAAATTCATGCCACCCCGCCCCACCCAAGACCAGACTTGGTCAGAGAAACCTCATCTGGGTGTATGAAATTCTACTTGTTTTGTTTGTTTTGCTGTCAGTTAAAGATCAGCAGAGACTGTTTTTGGAATCTTTGAGACCAAAAAGCAGTTGGAAAACTGAGCTCCTGTCTCCTTGTGGGAACACCAGCCCCCTCTGGGGTTAGCCCACAAGGAATCCTGTCCCAATGGCGGACTGAAGAAGACAGACCCAGAAAACAGAAGGAAATTTGCTATCTACAAATTAATATGTACAATTCAGATAAAGTACATTCTTCGTACTTTTATGACAGCATAAATCTGATAGACAAAACTAGAAGTAAAAAGAAGAGCACATACTAAATAGATAAGATGCAACTTTTACTGAAATGATTAAGAATAAAAAAGACCAGGGATGGTGGTGCATACCTGTAATCCCAGTACTTGGGAGGCTGAGACAGGAGGAGCACGGGTTTGAGAACAACCTCAGCAAGTAGTGAGGCTCACATCAACCTAGTGAGACCCTGTTTCAAAATAAGAAATTAAAATTAGACAGGGGGTGTAGCTCGAAGGTAGAATGCCTTTGGGTTCAATCCCTGGTATCACTTTGTCACCCTCCCCAAAAAGAGAGTAAAAGTGTTTCCATGCTTTCATTCTTTCACTAGAGTGCTTTAGTTTTCTCCCAAGTTTCAATCAGCAGAACTGACAAGTTGACAGGTGGAGTTTTTAAATTGTGTGTGTGGGTGTGTGTGTACATGCATATTAGTGCATGCACATGTTTGTATATATATATATATATATATAGATAGATAGATATAAAATAACCTTAGATGCTTTGGTATGCATGAAGCCCTGGGGTTGATGCCAGCACTGAAAATTAAAACAAACAAAAAAGAAAGAATGTTAGAGACACACCATTTTATATATTAAGCACGGAAAATAAGAATTAAGGGAGGAAAATAGAAAAAGGTAGTTTTATATTCCCTCTAAGAGGTCCTGGCATTACTAAAGACCCACAAATGCACTTGCTCACAGGCTCCATAGCTCCACAACCTCTCTAAGTAGGAAAGAATTTGACATTCCTGATCCTCAAAGACCAAAGTGCTGGGCACAGTGACACCTACACACAATCCCAGAAACTCCAGAGGCTGAGACAGGAGGATCACAAGTTTCATGGCCAGCTTCAGCAACTTAGTGAGACCCTATTTCAAAACAAAAAAATATATACCACCCATAGTGAAGAAATCCAAAGGAGTATCAGAAACTACTTTGAAAAACTGTACTCAAACAAAACAGAAAATCTGGAAGAAATTGACAAATTTCTAGATACATACAACCTTCCTACACTGAGTCAAGAAGATATAGAAAATATAAACCAACCAATAGCAAATAAAGACATTGAAGCAGCAATAAAGAGCCTCCCATCAAAGAAAAACCCAGGACCAGATGGTTTCCCAAGTGAATATTATAAAACCTTTATAGAAGAGCTAATCGGATACTCCTCAATTTATTTCATGAAATAGAAAGAAACAGGACTCTCCCAAATACATTTTATGAAGCCAGCATCACATTAAAATCAAAACCAGCCGGGCGTGGTGGCGCACGCTTGTAATCCCCGCGCTTGGGAGGCAGAGACAGGAGGATCGCGCAGGTTCGAAGCCAGCCGCGCGCGCTGGTTTAGGAGACCCTGTTTCCAAATAAAAATGTAAAAATAGGTCTGGGAGAGTAGCCCAGAGGTAGAAGGGCTTCCAGGAACCCCAGTACCACCACCAAAAAAAAAAAATCAAAACCAAATAAAGATAGCTCAAGGAAAAAAATGCCAGCCTATATCATTGATGAGTTTGTATACAAAACTGCTAAACAAAATACTAGCAGCACGCATTCAAAACCACATCAAGAAAACCATACACATGACCAACTAGGGTTCATCCCAGGGATGCAAGGCTGGTTCAACATACGAAAATCAATCCATGTAATTCATCATATAAACAGAACTAAAGACAAAAATCACATGATCATTTCAATAGATGCTGAAAAAGCATTTGATAAAATCTGCACTGCAGAGAATCAAAATAGAAGGAACATACCTCAACATCATAAAGGCAATCTACAATAGGTCCACAGCCAACATCATATTAAATGGGGAAAAACTGAGAATTCCCCGCAAAAATAGGAACATGACAAGGATGTCCATTACCACCATTTCTTTTCAACATAGTACTTGAGACTCTAGCCAGAGCAATAAGGCAAGAGAAGAAAAAAAAGGAATACAAATACGAAAAGAACAACTCAAACTTTCACTATTTGCAGATGACATGCTACTATACTTAGAAGTCCCAATAAACTCAACCGAAAGGCTTATAGAACTAATCAACATATTCAGCAACTTATACATTTCAGCAATTGATAAAAAAAATCAATCTTAAAAATTCAGAAGCTTGTCTATATACCAACCATAAATCCACTGGAAAAGAAATCCAGAAAGCACTTCCATTTAGGATATCCCACAAAAAAAAAAAAATACTTAGGAATAAACATAACCAAGGAGGTAAAAAAACTTCTACAAAGAAAATTATAAAACATTAAAAAAGAAATCAAAGAAGACCTTAGAAGATGAAAAGATCTTCCTTGTTCATGAATAGACAGAATAAATATCATCAAAATGGCCATACTTCCAAAAGTGATCTACAGATTCAATGCAAAACCCATTAAATTGCCAAGGTCACTGACATCTGAATCACAGTAGGCCATACCGAGACTCAGTCTCATCCCACTATCAGAATAGCAGAATGGGAGGCTGACCCCCTTGAGAATTCCCCGAATTTGTGTTCAAAGAACGCAAAACTGGAATTCAGGATTCAGATTCAGTGTGTGTGAATGCCAAGTGCATGTGTGTGACTGAAATGGATACCAAAGTCAAACTCAGTCTGTAGATTGAAATGGGAAGAAAAAACCTAAATCATAACAATCTTGGCCATGGATGTAAGTTCCCCTTGAAGTGTTCTTTGATTCCTCACATCTAGTCCCTGCTTTTTGGTTGGGGGGGCATTCAGTTGGTTTTCTTTGTAGGAACTTCTGTGGCACCTCTCTTTCTGGGATCATAGTTAAGTAGAAACCAGGGAATCTCATCTGGGGGACATGTCCCCAACTGTAAATGCAGGTTCTTGTCCCACTGGCTGACCTGTTGTCTGAAAATTCTCATCCATCTGTCTGTGGGCCTGTCTGATTGACTCAGTCTGTGTATGGGTCTATTTGTATCTGTTTTCCCTTTGTGCAATGTCACTCTCTGTCTGTGTCACTCTCTGCTACGAGAGGGTCTCTTTGAGGGTTGCTTATGATTGTAGGGGTAAGAGTAAAATTTAAAAAAAAAACAGGAGATTAAATAAATCACAGAGGGTTTAAGAAAATTTCAAATGATTTGTTGAAAATAAGACATATAAAAGAAATTTTATATATGTAGTAAGTCTGGCTGCAATTGAGAGGAATTATTTAAAGGGTTTTCTAAAAGTCACATTTAATGCTTAGATTCTATGCTTAAAACAATTATATTTTCTTAAGACATTAATCTGCTCTTGTTAAAATTTTCAAAACCTAGCCTTAAGAGCAAGACTTTGGCATTTTTATTAAGACAATTTCCTATGTTCTTCATATTTAAAAAATAAGTTTTCTGCTTTTTGTGACATTTATTAAGAAACCTGTAGGCCAAGCATGGTGGTGCACACCTGTAATCCCAGCTTTTGGGAGGCTGAAAAAGGAGGATTGTGGTTCGTGGACAGCCTCAGCTACTTAGTGAGGCCCTTTGCAACTCAGTGAGACCCTGCTTCAAAATAAAAAAATAGCCAGGTGTGGTGGCACATGCTTGTAATCCCCGTGCTTGGGAGGCTGAGACAGGAGGATCACGCAGGTTCGAAGCCAGCCTCAGCAACTTAGTGAGGCTCTCAGCAACTTAGTGAGACCCTGTTTCCAAATAAAGTATAAAATAGGACTGAGAGTATAGCCCGGAGATAGAAAGTCCCTGGGTTCCACTCCCAGTACCACAAAATAAATAAATATATATATATATATATATATATATATATATATATATATGGTTGGGGGTAGCTCGGAGGAAAAATGACCCTGGGTTTCATCCCCAGTAACACACACACACACACACACACACACACACACACACACACACACTTGCGTTTAAAAGAAAAGGTTTTATGTGTGTTTTTTTTCAAGATAATCTCTTTAGTTTATTAGGCCTTTTTGGTACTTAATAAACTGCATTTTAGCAGAGTCAGAGTTTGAATGTCTGTGTTTTACAGCTGTTAAATGATCACTTAATAACTAAAGTTATTTGCGCCACTTGAGTCCTTACATATATGCTTGGTAAACCATTCAAATGGGAGGCACAGGTGGAGAATACTGGAGGTTTATCCAGAGAAATGAAAGCACCATATGGAAAAGGTAGTAAAGAAAGGGGAAAGGATCATATTAGAGTGAGGAAAGCATTTAAAATGGGCCATTCCCAAGAATAGAAAGGTGGCCTGGGCCAATAGGGTTACACTCCACAGATGGGCTCTGGAGCAATTCCTTTCTGAGAAAGGAAAATGGCACAAAGTGTTCCAAGTAGAGTCTTGCAGTCCCTTTGGACACCTTCTGTATAAGCATTACATTTGGTGACTGACTACTCCCTTCACATTGCAGCTTAGGGATCCCTTTTTCCACAAGGGAGGAGATCAAAGTGAACGGGGATCTACAGTCTGGTCTGCTTCTGCTGACCCCATTTGCTAATCTAGCTAGCTCTGATGAATAAACAACTATTACTTTGGGTTACTATATGTATTTGACACCCTCTATACCTCTGACTATAGAGTTGTATACATCTGAAGGCTAGGTATGCTATGCATCTGAGGTTTATCTAAATGTTTCATAAAAGGCCAGGCATGGCGGTACACACTTGTAATCCCAGCAGTCAGGAGGCAGAGACTAGAAGATAGCAGTTCGTGGCCAGGCTCGGCTACTTAGGCCCTTCGCAACTCAGTGAGACCCTGTTTCAAAAATAAAAGACTAAAAAATAGGGTTGAAGGTGTAGCTCAGAGGTAGAATGCCCCTGGGTTCCATCCCCAATACCACAAAATAAATAAATAAATGTTTCATAAAAACTTATAAAGTTAAATATATGGATTTTATATGCATGCAAAGTAACCAGTAAGTGATCTCTTTATGCAGTGTGCATTATCTCTGATGTGTAATATCATTCAAAAGCTCTGTCATTTAAGATCTAGTTTACATCTGTTTACTTTGACTGAAAGTTTTATTTTTGTATAAAAGACATACAGTTTCCCATCAGATAATAAGCCTATTTTATCAGTTACACTGATCTCTAAACTTATAAAGGGTCTAGAGCCACTTTTTGGCTTTTGTCAGGACTGTTAACCTACATAAATGGGTAATTATATTTTACTGAGCCATAAGTTCTCAATTTCACTCTAATAGTAAAGGTTAAGTTAATATATATGTTAACTTCTATGTAACTGTAATGTTAATTATTACTGGCTCTTTTATAAGTTAAATATATTATGTTTCCTAAGTGTCTTCGAAAATGCAAAGCACAGCAAGTGATGCTAATCTGCAGCCAAGGTTATAACCACTGATATAATTCATCTGCCTAATCTCACACTCCAGTGCATTTGGGATGGAGTCGCAGACAGTCCAGGGCATCCAGCCCGGGGTCCTTATACAGACACCTAGCTCAAATTAGTTCAAACCCCCCTCCGTGCCTGAAAGGTCCTATCTCCCAGATCTTAATTGCCAAAAGGCAGGACTCTCGTAGTCTGTCAGGAAATTGAAGGAAGCAGCCAGGTGAAGCCAATTTTGAAAAGTCCTCTGGAAGGACCAGATGTGCTGCCAATGTGAGTCCCACAGACACTACAGCAGTAAACCACACCAGCACCTTCAGCATCTCCTCACCCAGCACCACCGCCTGGCCCATCTGACTAGCCATCCAGTCCAATGAGCCAGACCCCAATTCCCCAACTGGTCAGCCCCACTTAAAGAAATGGTATCATCACACCATATCAATCCCAGTCAGAACAAGCTGAAAAATCAGGACTCCTGACCAATGCAAGACTGACAGGCCATCAACCAAGCCACAGTCACCCTAGATCATACAGAGCCTAACCCATACACATTCCTAAGTCTGCTCCCAGCCACTGCAATCTGGTTCACATGCCTGGATCTGAACAATGTCTTCTTCAGTATTCATCTGGCTCCTGTGCACCAAAAACTATTCACCTTTAAATGGGAGGGCTCAGAAACTAGAACCAAAACCAGTTCACCTGAATCCAATTGCCCCAGGATTTAAAAACTCTCCCGCCATTTTCAGACAAGGGACAGAACCTCAAATATTTTCCTTTCTGCACCTTAGGTTGTACCTTTCTCCAATATGTTGATGACCTCCACCTTGGACAGGAGAGTTGAAGGCTGTGCCAAAAAAAAAAAAAAAGACTAATTGCTCACCCTCCTGGAGTACTATGGTTATAAGGTCTCTAAGAAAGAAGGACCAGGTCTATCAACAAAAGGTGAAATATCTGGTTCACTATCCAGAGAGAAAAATAGGACTGCTGGGAGCAGAGCAAAAAAAAAAAAAAAAAAAAAAAAAGGCAATTCATGCCATCCCTATGCCTGCCAACTGGACAGCCCTCCAGAAAATTCTGGGAGCAGTAGGATTCTGTCACATCTGGATTTCTGCCGTGACAGCAAAACCCCTCTATCAACCTAAAAAGGGGGAAAAAGAACAACAGGCCTTTCAGTAATTCAAAAAGCAACTACAAACCACCCCCGCCCCAGGACTTCCAACTTGAAAAAAGCCTTTTACTTTGTTCATCTCCAAAAGACAGAAAACAACAGACAGAATTCTGGTTCAGCTGATTGTGTCTTGGTAATTGGAGTACAGAGCTGCTGAATGGATGTTATGCCTGTGGGCCCCTGCAGCAACTACTCTTCTCATTCAAGAAGCCAACAAGTTAACCCAGAGATTAAAAAATTGCAAAGGAAAGTCCCCATTCCATAGTCTTACTCATGAACTCTAGGGGGCACCATTGGCCAACCAGTGTCAGGCTCACAAAATATCAGAAAAAAATCATTCCCAGATATGGACCGCCCTTACACACAGGTTTAAACAAAAGACCAGCCTTCACCACAGAAGTCACTCAGGATGTGGCAATCACCTAGGGTGTTACTTGGAAGCTGCATTCCACAAATAGGCCACAAAGTTCAGACAAAAATTTAAAAAACAAACAGAACCATCAAAGCTGGGTTAGAAAAAAAATGTCAAAAGACCAAGATAACTTGGGTTCGAGCCTCACCCTTAGTCCTGCTCAAAACTAGATGCCCTCTCACCAAGATAACAGGGTATTCTCTCTATGAAATGATGTTTGCTTGACCCCCTCCGATTCTCCCAGGACTTCCAGGAAGACTGCTTAAAATTTAAAAAATTAAAATTCATAGGCTTATGAGGAAGTTAGAAGTCACACACAACTTACATAAAGGGTACTAGACAAGAAACCAACCCGTTTAACAACTTCTGTCCATCCCTATAAGCCAAGAGACTTAGTTTGGGTCAAAAATTAAAATCAAGCTCTCCTCAAGGCAAAAGGAAGGCGGCCCTTTAGTGCTATGCTTTTTACCCCAACAGCCAGCAGCCCCAGAGCCAGCAGCCCCAGAGCCAGCACACTGAGCTGCTCACAAAAGACCCAAAGAGACAAACAAGCCAATCCTGAAAAGACCACCTGCCTTGCTGCAGTCACATCTGGAAGCTGGCTGGTCTACACTTGGCTGAAGCTTCAGGAGTTTCACAACATATGCTGCAGAACCAGACTCTTAGTTTTCATGCCATAAGTACTGTGGAATTAACTTTACTGGTGGGGTGTATGGTGTTTCCGATTTTAGTACTTAAATGTATGTGATTTAACTTAACGCTGCTAAAATGAGAGAGCAGTTGACTGTTTTGTCATATAAAGAAAACTCTTAGTTTTACTACAGTCAGCTATCTGTATTTTCATCCATAATGTAACTATGACAGAAGATTGAGAATGCCTTGCTAAGTAAATTGAGAAGTCTCAGAAGGGGGAATTAGGCAGGCGCTGGGTTATGTCCTTGTCCTTGAAGATAACTTTTGTGTGTGTGTGCGGTACTGAGGACGGAACTCAGGGGCATTTTACCTCCGAGCTATACTCCAGCCCTAATTTTTCAGTATTCTTATTTTTTTATTATTTATTTATTTATTTATTGGTGGTATTGGGGTTCCTGGAAGCCCTTCTACCTCCGGGCTACGTTCCCAAGCCTATTTTATATTTTTTTTTATTTGGAAACAAGGTCTCTTTTTTTTTATTGGTGCATTATATTCATACATCATATTGGGGTAGAAAATTTGTGTGTATATACATGTACACACCACTGATTTAACCCCTACCCAATTCTCACCCCATTTCCTCCCCATCCCTCCCTCCCTTGCTCGGCTTAGTGGTTAACTTAGATATGTTTAAGTACACTGTGTGTTTTAGAGATTTTCCTTCTTTCTCCCTCCCGTCCCCTCATTTAGGTTGTCTTGTTTGCTCATCTATAGGTTTTCCTTTTTCATCTAGAGTTCCTCCTATGACCCATTTCTCCTTAGCTTTCACATATTAGGGAAAGCATCTGATTTCTTATTTTTGGTGACTGACTAATCTCACTTAGCATAATGTCCTCCAGTTCCATCCATTTCCCTGAAAATGATGTAATTGAATTTTTTTTAATGGCTGAGTAAAATTCCATTGTGTACATATCCCACAGTTTTGTAATCCATTCATCTGTTGATGGACATCCGAACTTCCGCGATCCTCCTGCCTCCGCGTCCCAAGCGCCGGGATTACAAGCGTGTGCCACCACGCCCGGCCTAGTCTTTTCATTTTTTTGAAACAGGGTCTCACTGCATTGCAAAGGGCCTTGCTAAGTAGCCGAAGCTGTGATCCTCTGGTCTCAGCCTCCCGAATGCTGGGAATACAAGCGTGCACCACCACACCCGGCTTTAAAGACAACTTTTGGCCAGAAGCCTGAAAACTAACCATTAGAATAAAACCTCTTTCCCATACCCCTCCCAAGGTGGACATCACTGGGAACCTCAGGGCAGCTATAGCTGCGTGATAAGGCTCATTACTGCTAAAGCAAAAACAGAAGGAAAGGGGAACAATGTATAAGCAACTGCTGCTCTGCTTCTACATCTTGCTTATGTCAGCAAAAAGTTTTCCACTCATCTTTTCCTTCTGAAAGTTGAGTTGGCAACTATATAAAAATCCTGTATGCCCTAAGCTCGAGCTCAGACCTGGAGCTTTGCTCTCTGAGCCTCACCAGTGAGTACACAGACCTGGTGTACCCTGATCTGGCCTCTGAATTTTGTTCTT
This sequence comes from Muscardinus avellanarius, assembly GCF_963383645.1. Classification (NCBI taxonomy): domain Eukaryota; kingdom Metazoa; phylum Chordata; class Mammalia; order Rodentia; family Gliridae; genus Muscardinus; species Muscardinus avellanarius. Next base: position 800,655 of record NC_137805.1, on the reverse strand, counting down.
CATGGACCAGAGTCTCCAACAAACAGGCCAACTCATCAAAGTCACAACAGCCTTGCTGGGAAGGCTGCTTTATTCTCAAAGCACAGATGAGGAAACTGAGGCACAAGGGTAAAGCAACTTGCCTGTAAATACCATAGCAGGATTCAAGCCCACTGGTACAGAGTCTGAGACACTTCTTAAAACTGTGGATCATCTCTGCCTCAGCATCTTTCCTACTATACATGAACAGTGCACACACACACACACACACACACACACACGCAGCCCCAGAAAACCACACTACCACAAATCAACAGGCAATCCACCTGTTATCATTGAAGACACTGGCCATTCAGTGTGACTTACAGACCCCTCCTTGACTGCTTTCACTTAGCAAACTTTTTTTTTTTTTTTTTTTTTTTTTTTTTTGCAGGTCTGGGGATGGAAACCCAGGGGCATTCTACCTCCAAGCTACACCCCCTGCCCTATTTTTTATTCTCTATTTTGAAACAGGGCCTCAGTAAGTTGCGGAGAGCCTCACTAAATAGCTGAGGCTGTCTGCAAACCACGAGCCCCTGGTCTAAGCCTCCCAAATGCTGAGACTAGAAGCGTGTGCCACCACGCCCGGCTACTTAGCAAACTTTTAAACTAAACCCAATAACAAAAGGTTGTCACCAAATGGAAACTGAGAACCCAAGAAAGTCATCTGTAATCTTCCTACTCTAAAGGGCAAATATGATATTTTTTATTTTTACATCTCAGAATTTGATGGGGCGTTGTTTGTGTTGTAGTGGTTGATTGGTGGGGGCTTTTTGTGGTGTATGTGTGTTTGTTAGTTTGTTGTTTGTTGTTTGTTTGAAGAAGAATGTATGTTTTCAAGGGTTGACATCCTTGGATCGAGTACAGTGGAAGGAATTCCTTTCCTGGACAGGAAGCTCCATGCCACCTTCCAGTCTTCAGCAAGCAGCTGATACCCATGTGTTATCCTGAATCAATCCAGATTCCATGATGTTTAATGAACTGACGACAGGATTCATAAAACTGTATTTCTGTTTATACCAATGTGGTTTTTATAGCTCAATAATTTTAACTATTCAAGAAAGGATATTCTGGGGGAAAATAAGAGTACCACTTGCATGAGCTCAGAAGGGCTGAGGGAAGCCCTAGCCTGAGTCATCGCTTTTCTGTATCAGGCACCATCTGGTACAGGCCTGGCTGTTGGAGAATGAGACATGGAGTTCACAGTCCAGGGGCAGAAAGGGTCCGGTCACAGAGACACATTCAGGGCATCTCTAGCACATGGAGAAGACTTCCAGGAGAAGGTGGGCCAGACCCAAGTACTGATAAAGGAAAGAAACTTTCAGAAAGAAGAAAAGTGATATGAAAATGGGCAAGAGTCAAGCCAGATGTGGTGGCACAGGCCTGTAATCACAGTTCTTGGGAGCTCAGGATCACAGGTTTGAGACCAGCCTTAGTAATATAGTGAGTCTGTCAGAAATTTACTGAGACTCTGTTTTAAAATTTAAGGCAATCTATAATAAGCCCACAGCCAACATCAGACTAAATGGGGAAAAACTTCAAAAATTCCCTCTAAAAACAGGAACAAGACAAGGATGTCCATTATCACCACTTCTCTTCCATATAGTACTAGAGACTCTAGCCAGAGCAATAAGATAAAAAAAGGAAATCAAAGTAATACAAATAGGTAAAGAACTCAAACTTTCACTATTTGCAGATGACATACTATATTTAGAAACCCAACAAATTCAACGAAAAGGCTTATAGAACTAATCGACAAATTCAGCAAAGTGTCTGGATACAAGATCAATCTTAAAAAATCAGAAACTTTTCTGTACACCAACCACAAATCTACTGAAAAAGAAATCCAGAAAACACTTCCAGCTGGGTGTGGTGGTGCACACTTGTAATCCCTGCGCTTGGGAGGCTGAGACAGGAGGATCGTGCAGGTTCGAAGCCAGCCTCAGCTACTTAGTGAGGCTTTCAGCAATTTAGTGAGACCCTGTTTCCAAATAAAATATTTTTTAAAAAGGTATGGGAGTATAGCCCAGAGGTAGAAAGCCTCTGGGTTCCACCCCCAGTAACACCAAAAAAAAGAAAAAAAGAAAAAAAAGAAAACACTTCCACTCAGGATCTCCTATAAAAAGAACAAAATACTTAGGAATAAACTTAACCAAGGAGGTAAAATATTTCTACAAAGAAAATTATAAAACACTGAAAAAAGAAATCGAAGAAGATCTTAGAAGATGGAAAGATCTTCCATGTTCATGGATTGGCAGAATAAATATCATTAAAATGGCCATCCTTCCAAAAGTGATCTGCAGATTCAATGCAATGCCCATTAAATTACCAAGATCATTTCTCACAGACATAGAAAAAACAGTCCTTAAAGCTGGGTGTGGTGGTGCACACTTGTAATCCCAGCATTTGAAAGGCTGAGACCTGGAGGATCGCGGTTCGCGGACAGCCTCAGCTACTTAGTGAGGCCCTCTGCAACTCAGTGAGACCCGGTTTCAAAATAAAGAATAAAAAATAGGGCAGGGGGTGTAGCTCGGAGGTCAAATGCTCCTGGGTTCCATCCCCAGACTCACACACACACAAAAAAAGATAAGATAAAACAGTCCTTAAATTTATTTGGAATAACAAAAAGCCCAGAATAGCCAACGTAGTTCTCAGCAACAAAAACCACGCAGGAGGAATCACAATATCTGACTTTAAACTAACTACAAAGCCACTGTAATAAAAACAACAAAGTACTGGCATAAAAATAGATACATCTACCAATGGAGCAGAATAGAAGACCCTGAAACAAGTCCACACACAGCCAACTGATTTTTGACAAAGGGGCCAAAAGCATACACCGGAAAAAAAGCCTGTTCAACAAATGGTGTTGGCAAAACTGGTTAACTATATGCAGAAAACTGGAAATTAATCCCACTTTCTCACCCTGCACAAGAGTCAATTCAAAATGGATCAAAGACTTGGAAATTAGACCAGAGACCTTGAGGCTCCTTGAAGAGGGCATAGGTACAACACTGCAACACATAGGCACAGATAAACACTTTCTCAACAAGACCCCAAAGGCACAACAAACTAAAAGGCGAATCAATATGTGGGATTGCATGAAACTGAAGAGCTTCTGTTCAGCAAAGGAAACTGTCAAGAACCTCAATTGAGAGCAAATAGAATGGGAGAAGATTTTTGCCACTTACTCCTCCGATAGAGGACTAATATCTAAAATATACAGAGAGCTCAAGAAACTCAACACTAAAAAAATATAATCCAATCAAAAAATGGGCAAGCGAACTAAATAAGATACCTCACGAAAGAAGAAATTCAAATGGCCAATAAATGCATGAAAAAATGTTGTACATCATTGGCAATCAGAGAGATGCAAATACCTGAGATTTCACCTTACCCCAACTAGAGTGGCAACCATTCAAAACGCAAACAACAACAGATGCTGGTGAGGATGTGGAGAAGTGGGAACTCTAAGACATTGTTGGTGGGATTGCAAATTAGTGCAACCACTTTGGAAAACAGTATGGAGAATCCTCAGAAGAATGGGAACAAATCTATTTGGTCCAGCAATACCACTTCTGGGTATCTACCCAAAAGAAAGTAAACCAAACTACCAAACCAATGCATGTGTATCTATGTTCATTGCTGCACAATTCACCATAGCCAAACTGTGGAACCAGCCAAGATGTCCATCAACAGATGAATGGATTACAAAACTGTGGGATACGTACTCAATGGAATTTCACTCAGCCATTAAGAAAACACAAGTGCAGCATTTACAGGGAACTGGATGGACCTGAGGACGTTCTGCTGAGCGAGACTCATCAGTCACAGACAGTAAGGAATCGGATGCTTTCCCTAATATGTGAAAGCTAAGGAGAAAGGGGTCATAGGAGGAATCCAGGTGAAAAAGGAGATCCTATAGAGGAGCAAGTAAGGCGACCTGAGGGGATGGGAGGGGGGCCTTTAAAGTGCATGATGTACTAATTCATATCACAGTCAGCCACTGGGCCAAGCATGGGAGGGAGGGGTAGGGAGGGAGTGGGGTGAGGCCTGGTGGAGGCTGGCTGGGTGGTGTGTGCATTTATTTCTACACAAGTTTTTTACCCCATTATGGTGTATAAATACAATGCACCAATAAAATATTTTAAAAAGACAAAAGAAAAAAGGAAATAAACAAATAAATAAATATATTAATTAATTAGTTAATTAATTAAAAGTTCTGGGTATGTAGCTTGGAGGTAGAATGGCTCTGGTTTCAATCTCAAGTACCAAAAAGGGTGGCGGAGTGGCAGGTGCCCGAAACTGCAGGATAGGTCAGAAGAGGAGGAGAAGGTAGCCAGGGTCAGCTTGAAGGTGGTGGCAGGGAGGACCCTGGAGAGAGAGGCAGGTGGAGTGTACTGGCCACGTGTTTGGCTTTTTTCTTTTCTTTTCTTTCCTTTTTTTTTTTTTTTTTTTTGAGCAAGGTAATTGCTTGTTTCTGCTTGGACCATCAGATCATCCAGTTTCTGTCTCCCCACTGAACTGGGCAGAAGCACACACAGGAGCTTGGCAGAGAGCCCCATCTGGAGCAGTGAGCTCCAGCCTCAGTCCTCTTAGGACCCTGATACTTTAAGGACTTTAAAAGGAGGGGGGACAGTACAAGGACTTTAAAAAAAGGAAAGGAAGAGGAGGAACCAATGACCTTCACTGATTATGATTATGCAGTCACTACATGGTGTCTTACCAAAAATCATCACTAGATGGTGCTAAGTAACTAAAGAAAACGGAGACCAGGCCATTCTCATTTTGCAATTAATATTTTTTCACTTCGCTATCACAGAAGCTGTGAGTGGATGCAGTTCAGGAAGCCAGAACTGCCTGTCCTTTCCCCTGCCCTGTGAGAAGTATCATCCCGAGGGTTCTCACTGCATGTCCAGATACCTGAAGGAAGAGCTTCCAGCTCGTCTCAGACTCTTGCTTCCATCCTGTGGCCCTGTGTCTCTGAAGCTTGAGCCTGTGGAATTACCTGAAGGGTATATTAAAACGGGGGTTGCCAGTCCCTGGCCTGGAGTCCCTGATGCCGTGGATCTGGGATATATCCATAACATTTTGCATTTCTTTAAGTGCTGAGGATTGAACACAGGGGTATTCTACCTCTAAGCTACACCCCCAGACCTATTTTATTTTATTTTATTTTTTTAATTTTGAAATAGGGCCTCGTTAAGTTGCTGGGGCTGGCCAGGAAAACTGCAATCCTCCTGTCTCAGCCTCCCAAGTGCTGGGATTATAAGCGTGCACCACCACACCCAGCACAAATCTGCATTTCTGACAAGTTCCCAGATGATGCCGATGTTGATGTTGCAGAGCCAAGGACCGCTCCCCGAGGAGCCCCCCCATGGAAGATTCTGGAACCATCAGAGCCCCTAGCCAGAGACAGAACCTGCTGCCACAGCCATGTTCTGCCATGCCACAGTTCTCTCCCCCCTAACCCCCCACCTCCCCTGCAGCACAGCGTGCACTACCTCCCTGAGAGGCTGTGCAGCCTCATCTCCCATGTCTCAGCTCAGCTCTTCCACATGGAAGCTACAGAATCTTTCACACTAGCAGAAAGCTAGCCAGTGACATTTTGAATGAGGCTGTGGAAGACACGAGCCTGGGATTCAGGGGTACCCGACCTGGAGCCTCTCCCATAACTGTGGGTTTTAAAGTGTGGTTCCACGCTTGGAAACCTGTGAAAATTGCACATTGTTGGGCTTCAGTCCTTACAGATTCAGAAGTTCCTGAGTGGGCCCAGCCACGGGGATTTAATTAAACCTAATTAAGTAAAATTGTGGTCCCTGTGACTTTCACCCCTTGGTGTTAGACTCATGAATATATTGTGTGGCACAGGGGACTTTGCAGATGTAGTTATGGTTCTTAATCAAGTAATCATGTGTGTGTGTGTGTGTGTGTGTGTGTGTGTGTGTGTGTGTAACTGGGGACTGAACCCAGGAGCATTCTACCTCTAATCTATACCTAAAGACCTATTTTATTTTATTCTTAAATAGGGTCTTGCTAAATCGAAAAGGGTCTCACTTAGTGGCTGGCTAGGAGCCTGTGATCTTCCAGTCTCTGCTTAACAGTGTTTGTTTGTTTGTTTGTTTGTTTGTTTGTTTTAAGAAAGTTATTCTAAATTAATCCTAGTTACATAAACCCTTAGAAGCAAAAGTCAGAGAAATGCAAAAGTAGATGTCAGGGGGGTTAGATGCATGAAGATTCCATGCACTGCTTTGAAGTTGGAGAGGCCTTGGGCCCAGCAATACAGGGAGCAGCAGCCAGCAAAGAAGTGGGGTCCTCAGTCCCACAGTGCACAGAAATATATTCTGACAAGACTTGAAGAATACAGGAAGCAAATGATCCCGTAAGAGCCTCCTGATAAGGTGACCAGACCATACCTTTATTTCAGGTTTGTGAGATCTAGGCAGAGAAACCAACTGAACCTACCCACAGAACGCTAAGAGAGTAAAGAAGTACTGTTTTAAGTACCTTATATGTGGTAATTCATTAAGGCAGCAGCCTTGCATTTCATTAAACCCATGAGTGGGTTTTGTTACTGAACACAGTCAGCTATCCACGGCTGTGGGCTCTGCACCACAGGTTCAATCAACCAAGAGCAAAAACACTTTCTTAAAAAATTTCATCTGAGCTGCAGTTACAAAAGTACTCTGCTGCAGGACATTTATAAAGGTGCCTTTCTCAGGCTAGGATGTTGTGATGCCATAACTGGAACATGATTTTTTCCAACTTCGATGCAAATTTATCATTGGTCTCACTTGTAATAATTACAGGGTTTCCTGCATTAGGTTGCAGCAGAAGCCTAACAGAATACTGTTCACTTAGGCAATAATTTAGACTTTATCTTATTTGTGATTACTACAGCTACAAGGTATAAGTTTACTGTCTTATTTAACTTTTATTAATCTAAATATTTTTACACTAACTTTCCAATAAAGCCCACTTTGAAAGCAAAAAAAAAATTTTTTTTAATTTAAAAAATTTCATCTGAGCCAGGTATGGCGGCACACCTCTGTAATTCCAATACTCAGTAGCCTGAGATAGGATTGCAAGTTCAAGACCAGCCTCAGCAACTTAACAAGACCCTGCTTCATAATTTAAAAGGCCAGGCGTGGTGGTACATGCTTGTAATCCCAGCATTAGGGAGGCTGAGACAGGAGGATTGTGGTTTGCAGACAGACTCAGCTTCTTTAGTGAGGCTCTTTGCAACTAGGTGAACCCCTGTTTCAAGATAAAGAATAAAAAATAGGGCTGGGGGTGTAGCTCAGAGGTAGAATGTCCTGGGTCCCATCCCCAGTACCACAAAAAAAAAAAAAAAAAAAAAAAAAAAGGGCTGAGGATATCATCTGGAGGTAGAATATGCCTCAGTTTAATTTCAGGTACCACCAAAAAAAAATTTAAAATTTCATCAGTACTGAACATGTACATTTTTTCTTATTCCTTTAATATTATAGTATAGCAACTACTTATATAGCATTAGGTATTATAAGTAATATAAAGATGATTTGAAGTACGCAGGAGGATGTGCATAAGTGATGCACCACTACTATGTCATTTTACATAAGGGACCTGAGCATCATGAATTTCGGAACCAGTGGAGCATCATGAACCAAAATCCCATGAGTACTGAAGTATGACCAGACAATCAATACAGAGGGCCCTGGACTTCCCATGGCTCAACTTACAATTCTTCTACTTTACCACGGCATAAAAGCAATAAGCATGCTGTAGAAACCATGCTTCTATTTTGCACTTTGCTCTTTTCCCAGGCTGGTGGCACTCAGCGTCATCCTCCTGTGATGCTGGGGAGTGGCTGAGGGCCGCGACTCTCGGTCAGCCAGTCACAGGGCAACAACGGGCCCTGTGGTGAGCAGTGTCAGTCACTAATGAGGAGATGCCACAGGTCAGCTGGGTCGATGCACGTTCAGCTTACGATATGTCACTTACAATGGCCTCATCAGGCTGTAAGCACATTGTAAGGAGCCTCGCTGTATCATATGGTATGATTTTATGGTTTGTAACTGCTTCAATATAATTGCTCTGCTTTTAGTTATTTCATGCCTTTAACAAGACTTTTTTCTGAGATGTTCACAGTCATCACCAGCCCACCAACGCCTGGGGTGGCAGAGGAGAAGGTCAGTCCCTGCTTTACAGAGACAGTGACACCAACATAAACTCGCGAGTCTCTCTGGAGCTGCAGGCGGTGGGAACAGACACAGACCCTTGTGCTTGTGTTCTCAGAACGAGGCTAATCCTTTCTTAGTTTTATATTCAACAAATACAGACGAGCACAGCGAGAGGGAAACACACACTTCTCGCTCCTGAGCTGGTTTTTTTTCTGTTTTTGTTCTCTTGTCCTTTAGGCATATCTGTTTAACCAAATATCAACTTCTTTTTTGACTGGGGAAATGTAAAGGTGCAGTGTTTTAACCAACCTACTCCATCGAAGTGGCTGCTGTCTGGTGATCAGGGAAGGAATCAGCTGATTAACCACAAAGTTCCTCAGCCAAGAAGGAAACCACAAAAGCAATCTGAGTTGAGTTTTCTCTTTTATTCTTTTCTTTCTTTTTTTTTTTTTTTTTTTTTTCCTTTTGGTACTGGAAAATAAACCCAGGTGAATTCTACCTCTGAACCATACCCCTAGTTTTGTTTTCTTTTATTTTCTTGGGTTTTTGTTTCTGTTTTTGTTTCTAGTTTTTGGTTTCTGTTTGTTTTGTTTTGTTTTGTTTTTGTAAGAGGATCTCACTAGTTGCTGGGGCCCGCCTCAAACCTGCAATCCTCCTGTCTCAACCTCCAAAGTACTGGGATTATAGGCGTGTGCCACTGTGCTTGACTTACGTTTTCAAATGAAGCTGCACCCAGAGGGTGACAGGGTGGAAACGTGAGCATTAAGCCAACAAGTTTCTAACTAGAGGCAAATACTGCCACAACCTCTTTCTAGTTTCATCATCCGATTACAAAGGAGAAGAAAAGCAGAAACCACAAGAGCTGAGCCATATGTAACTGCTTCCTCACCAAGGTTAACCTGGGCAAAACCAATTGCTAATGAAGTTAGGAGTCCTTACCGCTGATGGGGAAAGGGGTGGCTCAGGGGCCCCCAGTAACACCGCTGTGGGCTGGGCATTCAAGTGACCTCTATTTGCCCAGTACTCTTCCAGGCTGGACACTAACAGTCCTTCTTCCTGGGAGTCACCCTAGTCCAGGACAAAGCAGAGCACTTGGTCACCTGCTCAGAATGCTCTGATCCCACCATTTGTGGCAATTCACAGAGCTGCATACTTGTGTGTTCGTGTGGCATGTCAACAAGATGTGCACGAGACCCTGGCTTGTCCGCGTGGTGCAAATGCCCAATGGAGAGCGATGGACGAGTGAGGAGCCGTACCTGGGCCTGCAGCTCTGCTCTCTCTGCCTGCAGGTGGGAAAGCGCCTCCTGGCCATCCTCCAGCTGACTCTGCAGAGAAGCCACTTCCCGTTCCGTCAGGAGCTTCTCCTACACAAAGAAGGCCAGGCTCAGACAGGTGGGAGGAAGTGCAAAGACAAAAGTGGCAAGGAGGGTACAGGCCTTGTTACAGCTGAGTGCTCACGACCCTCCACGTTCATGAAAGCCCTAACCCCCAAGGTTAAGAGGAAGAACCTTTGGGCACTGACTAAGGTCAGATGAGTTCATGAAGGTGGAGCCCATGATGGGATGAGCGCCCTTTCTGAGATGAGAGGCACCAGGGTGCCATTGCTCTCCACCATGTGAGCACAGGGCAGGAGGGTGACCATGTGCAAGCCAGGAAGAGCCTTCAGCGGCTGCAGCTCCACAGCTCCTGGATCTTGGCCTTCAGCCTCCAGGACCACAGAATAAGTGGCAGTCTATGGGGCCCCTTGGAGCTGCCCACGCTGGCTCAGGTGGCTGCTGCACAAGCCTTCTCACAGGCCTTCTCACTTGGTCTTTAAAGTCTGAGCCACAGAGGGCTCCTGAGGAAGCAGAGACCAAGTATCAGGAGGCCTGAGGGCAGGCCTGGCCATGCCACAGTCTGGCTGAGAGACCCTGGAGACACATCTGCTTCCCTCCTGAGAAAACAGACACCTGGAATGAAGGCTTTCAGACACTGTTTCTGTGTCTGAGGATGAAGGTCAGTCTGAGCCCCGGGTATCGACCACGCTGCAGCATGGGGCAGGAGCCCTCGCACCCCAAAGTCTGAAGGGGGGAAGCATGCCCTGGTGAGGCTGCTGTGCATCCTATCAACACTCCATGGGATGGCCTGGAAGGAAATCCCCTCCAGCCCCACCTCACCCACCTATCCACTGTCTATTCAAAACACCAAACGGTATCACAAACGCCCCACTGCTCAGCAGCTCCAACACAGAACCGACCCGAAGCCACGCAGACTCAAGAACCAAGCCCACCAACTGCTCCCCATGGTCGGGCCCACGTGGGGAAGGCAGCCCCTGCTCCAAGCTCCTCACAAAGGGCCTGTTGCCATTGCCATCAACTTCCCTCCGAAGCCCATGTCATTTAGCCTGTGATCCCCGCCTGCTGGAGGGCGGTGTAACCTTTAGAAGGTAGAGCCTAGAGGAGGAAAGTGAGGTCGCCCAGAGTGCGCCCTGGGGGACTGTTATGGTTTGGATATGGAATGTTCCCCAAAAAGTGTTGGAATGCAGAAATGTTCAGAGGTGAAATAACAGAGTCAGGGCTCCAACCTCCTCAGTGGGTCAACTCATTGGTATAGATGCACTAGGTGTAAACTGTAGACAGGCAGGGTGTGGCTGAAGGGGCGCCTGGGGCGTGGCCTCACTGGCCCCGTCCCTCCCTCGCACTCTGTGCTTCCCCACTGACAGGCGCTGCGCAGTCCTCCACCATGGCCGGCCAACGTGTTTCTGCACAAAAGAAAATCTGAGCCGGATGACTAGGAAATGAATCTGGGAACCGCAAGCCAAATACACTTTTCCTCCTCTAAGCTGTGCTTGTCAGGCATTTTGGTCACAGTGATGACAAATCTGACCAAAACAGGGATAACAAAACCCTCATGTTTCCAAATGATGCGGATGCAATATATCAAAATAAGTCTGAGGAGTTTCTCTGGTCTTAGAACTCGGAAGGATTTTGTTACAGGGGACAGATGTTACAATTTTAAAAGAATTCTCCCACGTAAAATACTTTGAATTTGAGGGGAGAAGTGAATTTGAAAAACAAAAATAAGTTATCTGGAAACAAATCTCTGACAAAGAAAATTAAGGCTTTAGGAAAGCTATTTTGGGCTTTGGGGCAACCCCAGTTACATCAATGAAAGACAACAGGAACCTGAAATGGTAATTGTGGGCAATTTGGATAAAAATATCCCTACGAAGGCCAAAAAGAAGTTAACTTTCCTGCCTCTTAGATGATACATGGCAAGGCTCAAAAGTGCCTCTAAGGCAAATCTAGGGGTTATTACAGCTTTGATAAAACATTAAGTTAAAATGAAAAAGCTCAAGCAACCAGCAGCCCCAGCCTCGCTCTACAGCTCATCTGCACCCTGGCTGCCCAGAGAGCAGGGCTCCCCTTCCTGGGTGGACCACACATTGCCCTGGTCAATGAATGGCCTGAGCACGATTCTAGGAAATTCTAAGTGTCACCGGGGTTGAAAACCACTATCCTAGGTCATTCTAAAAAAAAAAAAAAAAAAATCAACTGACCAGTTCACCAAACCCAAACTCTTCATTAGCCTGTCCCAACCTCTGGAGAAGGGACATTCTGGCATTTTATTTATTCGTGTGTGTGTGTGTGTGTGTGTGTGTGTGTGTGTGTGTACACGTGCACGTGCACGTGCTAGGGATTAAATCCAGAGCTTCAAACATCCTAAGTCCACCCCAGCTGACATTTTAATTTGCATCCTTTTATTTTTATATGTAATATATTTATATACAGCACAAAATTCTATAAACCACAATAGAAAAAAAAAGTCAATATTCTGTTGAATAGCTAGAAAGCCTGAAGAAGAAAATTGGAGTATTATATTGGGAATAGCATTTCATATCCAAATTCCCAGGTTTTACAAACTGCTCTCCTTACTCTCATCACAACACTCATCATGCCACGAGCTCACATAATCATTAGCAAAGCCCAGTCTTGAAAATGTACTCACTAAGTCCTGAGACTCTCTGTACCTGCAATTTACAAACAAGAAAATGTGAGCCAGGTGTGCCGGCACACACCTGTAATCTCAGGACTTGGAAGGCTGAGACAGGAGGATTGCAGGTTTAAGGCTAGCCTCAACAACTTAGAGAGGCCCTGAGAAATTTAGTGAGACCCTGTTTAAAAAAAAAAATAGGGCTGGGGGTTTGTGACTAAGAGGCAGAATTCCAAGCCAGGCTTGGTAGCGCATGTTTGTAATCCCAGCATTTGGGAGGCTGAGACAGGAAGATTGCAGTTTGCGGACAGCCTCAGCTACTTAGTGAGGCCCTTTGCAAATCAGTGAGACCCTGTTTCAAAATAAAGAATAGCCGGGCGTGGTGGCGCACACTTGTAAATCCCAGCGCTTGGGAGGCTGACAGGAAGACCGCACAGGTTCAAAGCCAGCCTCAGCTACTTAGTGAGGCTCTCAGCAACTTAGTGTTTCCAAATAAAGTATAAAATACGTCTGAGAGTATAGCCCAGAGGTAGAAAAGCCCCTGGGTTCCACCCCCAGTACCACAAAAAGAAAAAAAAAGAGAAGAGAAAAGAAGAGAAGAGAGAAAGAAAGAAAGAAAGAATGAATGAACGAGCTGGGGGGGGTGTGGCTCCGAAGTAGAATGTCCCTGGGTTCAATCCCCAGTACCTCAAAAAGGCGGGGGGACCGGGCGAGGTGGTGCACGCGTGTATTCTCAGCATTCGGGAGGCTGAGACTGGAGGATCGCGGTTCACAGACAGCCTCAGCTACTTAGTGAGGCCTCTGCAACTCAGTGAGACCCTGTTTCAAAATAAAGGATAAAAAATAGGGTTGGGTGTAGCTCGGAGGTACAATGCCCCTGGGTTCCATCTCCAGACCCGCAAAAAAGGAGTGGAATATTATATACAATAAAATTTTACTGCCGGGCGTGGTGGCGCACGCTCGTCATCCCCGCGCTCGGGAGGCGGAGACAGGAGGATCGCGCAGGTTCCAAGCCAGCCGCGCTGGCGTAAGAGACCCTGTTTCAAAAATTTTAAAAATAGGTCTGGGAGTGTAGCCCGGATATAGAAGGGCTTCCAGGAACCCTAGTACCACAAAAAAAAAAAAAAAAAAAAATTTACTAAGCCATAAAGAAGAACAAAATTATGTAATTTGCAAAAAAAAAAAAGAAGTGGAACTAGAGAATATAATGCTAGGTGAGATCAGCCAGTCTTAGAAGGTCAAGGGTCATGTATTTTCTTTCATATGTGAAAGATAAACAGAAAACAGGAAAAAAAAAAAAAGACTTCAGATACATGAGGAGAGAGTAAAAGAATGGAAGGGGATTGGGGGAGGAAAGAGGGGAGGGAGAAAGGAGGACTGAGGAAAGAAACAGGTCAAATAGGCAGGAGGGGGAGTGGACGGGACCTGGAAGGACACACTGCTGTGTGTCTGCCTCACTTGAACCTCACTATAATGTACAATCACCTATGGTTAGAGATGGAGTGCCCCCTGAAGAGCTCATGTATTCCTGTTCAGGGTCGATGTGATTAAGGCATGAGGCTCGTCATCTCATCAGTGTGCGAGTCGTCTGTGATGGGTCTACTGGGGGCTGGAGAAGATGAGTCCCTGGGCTAGGCCTTGGGGACTGCGCTTCTGTCTTTGTGTCCCCTCTCTTGCTCTCTCTTGCCTCTGGCTTCCATGATGTGAGAGACTTGACTCCAGAATCTCCAAAAACTTGGAGCAAATAAATCTTCCTTCCTCTAAGTATATGGTCAGTAGCTTTGGATCACAGCAGTAAGAATGTTGACTGAGACAAATTACAATGTACTAACAAAAGTATAAAAAACAAAATTGATAAAGGGAATAAGAAAACAAACTTCTATGGTTTGTGTCTCCCAAAGTGCACTTGTTGGAAACTTAACACCCAGTGCAACAGGCCCAGGAGCTGAAGCCTAGTGGGAGCGGTGGGGCCACGGACACCCTCACGAGTGAGGAAGGCCATAAAGGTCACATGGCTTGCGAGGGTGGTCCCCCTCTTCTGCCCTTCAGCTCGTCCCTTCTCACCCTTCTGTTTCTGCCATGTAAGGATGTAGCAGAAGGCATTCATCAGAGGGTTTGACCTCTCGGCCTGCAGAACTGTAAGGAAGGAATTTATTTTCTGTACAAATTACCCGATCTCCTGTTTTCTGTTGTTATAGCACAAACGGACAAAAGCCATTCTCTAAAATGGGCAAGAGATGTGAGAAGATACATGAAAAATCTATAGGCATCAAATAAGCATATACAGGAACGCTGGGGTAGAGCTCAGAGCTAGAATGCCCTGGGTTCCATCTGAAGTACAAAGAAGGAAGAGGTGGAGAGGGGAGGCAGAGAGAGAAGTTTAATGAACTGTGCTGTGAAAGGTGTGGCCTCTGGGAGGTAAGTAGGATTAGATTAGACAGGTCCAGCAGGGTGGAGCCACCTGCTGATCCTGGTGGCCTTATGAGACGAGAGATCAAAGGGCACACACAGTCCCTGCCCCCTGCCCTGTGATGTGCTGCACCACCCCAGGACTCTGCCAACCAGAGGCCCTCACCAGATGTGCTGCCTTAACTTTGCACCTTCAGAGCCATGAGTCAAAATCAACCTCTTCTCTTTATAACCTACCCAGCCTGTGCCAATGTGCCATTAGTAACCAAAAACAGACCAATCATTTTAGAAAATAGTTTGATAAGAGAGACCAGGCCATAATTCCCAAGAGAAAATACCTAAAACAATGGTCAAGGGACACAGTCTAGGACCTAAATACCAGCATCCACAGCATGAGCAAAGAACAGAAGAAGAGACTTCAAATGTGAACACAGCACAGAAGTGGGGATGAGCTAACCCTCTGTGGTTCCCTCCACAGGTGACATCCCCTGTCCCTGGGTTTCTGCCACCAGTGAGGCCCACGGGGATGTAAAGAGAGTTTCCAGTTGTGCCCTCACCCCCAGGATTGACTTGGTTTCCCTCCCATTCTTACCTGCCTTATCCCACCAGTAAGAGTGGGTGTTTTCGGAGCAGTCTGGATGATCTGCTGCAAAATGCTGATATAGGTCTGAATTTCCAGAAGATTCTGTTGGGGGAGGGAAAGCACTCTCATTAGCCATTGAATCACCCTAGTTTGTCTCTCACCCTAGGTAAGTCCAGGAACAAACACCTTCATGTATTCTGCCATGACCGGGATGGGGCTGAGGATGAAAAGAGAGAGATGAGTTTGCTGCTGCTGCTGCTGCTGGGCCGCCACACGTGTCCACCATGGAGCAGGCGCTTGGTGTGGTGAGAGAGAGAGTGTGTGTGTGTGTGTGTGTGTGTGTGTATGTGTGTGTGTGTTACCCAGGGGTGTCCCACCTCTGCTCTGACCTACATCCTTTAGCCCTATTTTACTTTTTATCTGGAAACAGAATCTCACTAAATTGCTGAGGGACTTGCTACGTTGCTGAGGTTGGCCTAGAACCTGTGATCTTTCTGTCTCAGCCTCCCAAGTACTGAGATTACAGGCGTGCACCGCCATGCCAGGCTCACATCTCCTTTAATGTTCACAAGAACAATAGGGCAGATAAGTAAACCAAGGCCTGGTTCTTTTGCCATATCACCTCAGGTACATTAGCACTTTGCTCCTGTCTCACAGAGCCCTGCATATCAGAGGCACGAGAGAAGAGCAGAACAGCCTGGACAGGACAAAGGACTCTTCCTGACACCAGCACAAGGCAGTGTTTCAAAGAGAGGCTGGAGTTGGTCAGTCACGCCTGTTCTGCACGACTTACTGAATGTGTGTGGTCTCAGGCAAGACACTCAAACCTGATCCCTTCTATCAGCAGGCGCACCTGCCAGCCATGAGTGACAGTGAGAGAGAGAGACCACAGCCCTCTACAGACAGCAGCCTTGTCCTGCTCCAGGAGGCTGCAGGGCCCCACCCACCCCAAGCAGGCCAGCGACCAACCCAGCAGGATTGAACCTCCCACCCCCAGGTGCCAGCCCTGTGCTGTGCTTGGTACTCACACCCAGAGCTCCCGTGGAGAGCTGACACTGGGCTCCAGCTGAGACCACTGAGACCACACCTTGCTTGGCCCCTCCTGCCCCCTCCTGCTTCTTCTCCCTCAGAGCCCTCTACTACAGCGACTGCACAATGGTCACTCAGACTCTGCTTATATGAACGGACCTGAGACGCTGGGCTCCAACAGAAAATGCATGCAAGCTTTACATCATGAGCTACCCTCCTCATTACTGTCCTAAACACCTTTTAAAAGCTTTGAGCTAGACGGGCATGGTGGTACAAGCTGGTAATCCCAGTATATGGGAGGCTGGGACAGGAGTATCGCAATTTTGCGGCCAGCCTCAGCCACTTAGTAAGGCCCTCTGCAACTTAGTGAGACCTTGTGCATGGTGGTGCACGCTTGTAATCCCCGTGCTTGGGAGGCTGAGACACGAGTATCACCCAGGTTTGAAGCCAGCCTCAGCTACTTAGTGAGGCTCTCAGTAATTTAGTGAGACCTTGTTTCCAAATAAAATATAAAATAGGTCTGGGAGTATAGCCCAGAGGTAGAGAGCCCCTGGGTTCCACCTCCAGTACCACCAAAAATTAAAAAAAAATAAAAATAAATAAAAAATAGGGCTGGGAGTGAGGCGCAGAGGTAGAATGCCCAGTACTGGGGGGCGGGGGGGGAGCTTTGAGCTAGCTGGGCTCAAGAGCATATGCTAATAATGTCAGTACTTGGGAGGCTAAGACAGGAGGCTAGTCTCAGCAACTTAGCAAGAATCTGTTTAAAATAATAAAAAAAAAAAATTTCAAAGGGCTGGGGGTGAAAGCCCCTGAGTTCAATTCCCAGTGCAAGCAAACACCAATGCTCTGAGCTGCTTTGAAACTGCCCACAAGTATAGCTCCCAGGATTCCATGAAGGAAAAAGGCAAGAAGGCCAGTGGCGAAGGGAGAAGCGCTTCAGTGCACAGCACTGTTAGACCTTTGCACACACCTGGAGGAAAAGAATTGCAAGCTTGCTGAGCCCTTGCCAAGCTCCAGGTGGTATCTTGACAGCACTTGTCTTAGTCTGGGTTTCCCTGGAAACAAAACCCAAGATGAGGATCTGAGTAGGAATTTGGACGATGATGTCAGGAGATGACTCGGGAGGGCAGTGGAGAAGGGCGTGCCACCCATCAGTCCCCACCGTGGACACCTCTTTGGGGTATCAGAAGCCTGGGAGTCATTCCGCACAGGTGAGCAGAGTGGGGGTGTTTGTATACCACCTCCCATCAACCACTGACTCAGGCTGCTCCCAGGGGACAGAAGTGCCCCAGTGGGACCCAGCAGCCTTCAGCTGCCTGGAGAAGGCCCTCAGGCAAGGAGCTGCAATGGGAAACCAGAGCCCACTGGAGAGGTGCAGGGCAGGCACTCACAGGTCTGCTCCACTGGTCACCCCAGCTACTGCCCGGAAGTGAAGCAGGATAGAAAAGACAAGAAATAGGGAGAAAGGGAACATAAAGGAAGGAGAAGGAATATTTATTTTTTTTATATTGGAGATTGAATCCAGGTGCAGTCCACCTCCAAGCTATATCCCCAGTTGGCCCTTTTTACTTTTTGTTTTTTTGAAGCAGAATCTCACTAAGTTGTTGAGACCGGCCTCGAACCTGCTATCCTCCTACCTCAGAATCCTAAGTACTGAGATTACAGGTGTGTTCATTTTGAAGATGAAGAAGTAGCCGAAAGATCAGACCATCCACCCATGGTTACATAGCTCCAGGGTTTGATCAGTCAGGCCTCTGAGAATCTAGTGAGGATGGGCAAAGATCAGGACCATTTACTCAGGCGCGGAAGCTCCTGTATAAATGTGTTCAATTAACCAGCTCAGAGGCAGAGTTAAGAACTATAACACAATCCTTTTTATATATATATTTTCTGCATTTCTACATTTTCTGAGCTGAAACACTTGGACCATCTATAGCTTAATCAAGACAGAACTATCTAAATCACTTTGTAAATTATAATGTACAATATAGATACTAGTTCCCAACATGAGCCCCAACTCGTCTACTCTTGCCTCGGCTCCACACACATCTGGTTCAATAAGTGCTACCCAGTGACCAACCCACCCCCTGTTTGGTTCATGAACCATATACACACGGAGTAACACACTCCAGTCTCCATGTTCAGCCACAGAGCCCTGGGCTTGTCTGACCAAGCTCAAACTGGGTTTCTCAGGGAAGGGCTTCAGAAGGGTCCCTATTACCTTTTTGTACCTGTCCTTGGCCGCACTGATATCGTCCTGCAGAAACTGGGCTTCAAGCTGAAGGCGCAGGTTGTGCAACAAGACTTCATCAGCTTCCTGCAACGAGAGTCACACGTGCCAGGTGACATGGACCATCGTGGTATCAGGCCACAGGTTAAAGTCAGCCAGGGATACAGGCATGCAGCCCATGTTGGGGTTAATTAAAATGCACATTCCTGTTCAGCAGTTCTGGGAGAGGGTCTGAGATTCTGCATTCTAGCAAAGGACGGCTTAGCTGTTGCATTGGGTCTAGAACAGTAGTTCTCACCAGGGGGTGATTTGGCACCCAAGGGGGCATTTTGGCAATATCTGCAGACATTTGTGGGAACACTGGAGATTGAACGCAGGGACATTCTACCTCCCAGCACTCTACACCGCCTGATAATTTTTATTTTTTATATTGAAACAGGGTCTTGCTACATTGCTCGGGATCTTGCTAAGTTGCTGAGACTCAAACCTATAGTCCTCCAGTCTCAGCATCCCAAGTACTGGGATTGCAGTCATGCACTACCATGCTTGGCCTGCAGACTTTTTCTTTTTTTTTTTTCTTTCTTTTTTTTTTTTTTTTGCAGTACCCAGGGGCATTCTACCTCCCAGCTACATCTCCGGCCCTAATTTTTACTCTTTATTTTGAAACAGGGTCTCATTGAGTTGCAAAAGACCTCACTAAGTAGCTGATGCTAGCTGCGAGGTCCTTCTGTCTCAGCCTCCCAGATGCTGGGATTACAAGTGTGCACCACCACGCCCGGCTTAGACATTTTTACTCATCACCATTTGAGTGCTGGGGTGTATCTTCTGGCACCTAGGGGGCAAAATATCATATAATGCACAGGACAGCGCCCCTCCCATGTACACACATACAACAAAGAAAGCTCTAGCCTAAAAGATCAATATCGACAGGGTTTCAAAACCTTGATCTAGAAAGATTTGAGAGTTAGTATATGTTTACATACCAAATAACCTTACAATCTGAGCGGTATCTATATTTGATCTCTATCTTGTTGTCCATGATTTGAGGGTCTAAGTGTAAAATGGAAAGAGTTTTTCCTTAATACTGAACTTGAGTTTTAGTTATTTTCCCCCAAGAAACCTTGAAATGCAGTTTAACAAAAAATGCATTTTTAACAATTATTGTTGTTGTGAATAGCTTTCATTCCTTTTAAGGTAAAAATGACTCATCACAGGAAGGTTGAATTTTCTCACCAAATTTTCTGATGATTCATCTCATTGATCTGTTGGGTTAAACAAGCAGGTATAAAAGAACTGTTCATGCTCTTAAGATTGTGCCATGATGTGTGAAATTGGCTCAAATACTTCAGCATGTTCAGTGAACTATTACAGGTAAGCACTGGTTGGGTTCACCCAGGTTCCCCACTCCTACCCTGAACATCTCTGCCACACACACCTGCTAATACCTAAAGCTTTTATACACGGATTTCTACTGACTTATTAGTGACTTGTTAATCGGCATGATGAATATTAGTAGTGGACTCTCATGAATAAAAGTGGATATCTGGTTTGGCTAAAATAGTTAAAAGACACTGTCAGTGCATGGGTGGAAAGCTATGACAGTCAAGACAAGTGCACTGGCCAAGATATTTGGGGACACTGCCCATTGGCAGGTTTAGATTCTGCCATGGCCTTTGTGCTGTATTCTTCGGAAAGTCACGTGATGCCTTAATTTTTCTTGTAAAAGATCACTAGGAAGCTCTTCGCTTGTCTGATGCTGACACAGATGTGGGAATTCTGAGCCTGCTGCAGGATCTGCCTTGAGTCGGCATCCACGTGAGCGCTGTCTTCACCCTGTGACCCTGGGGAGCTGGGGCTTCATGGTCCTGCATCAGAGCAAATGTTCTGGGACACACTCTCACTCCCTGTGGGCACAAAGGCGCACTATGAAGTGACAAACCCCTGTAGCTGGCACCAATCCCTCAAGGGCCCTGGCTAAATCCAGGGTGGAGATGAGGCTATGTTAGGGGAAAACCTGGAGCCAATTTCTCTGGATGTTTTCTATCATCCCTCTGCCCTTTGTAAGCCTGCTGAGGATGGGGTGCGATGAGAAATTCTCAAGCATCTTAATTTTTACCAAAAAAATTCATCTACAATTATTGGAGCCAAGGGAGAAATGGAAATAGAACCCTTTGTGTTATTACTTAAGAGATCAAACATCCAGAACTTTAGAAAGAGAAGGAGCCCCAGGGGGTCATTGGTCCTCAAAGGTTTTCTTAATCAACAGGTGCCACCTTTCAAACAAAGTATCCCAAAGAAGAGAATGTATAAGATCAAAGCAGGAATGCTTTTTGGGGGGCAGTACACTGCTGGGGAGGGAACCCAGGGTCTGACCATGCTAAGCACACTTATCAATAAGCTACACACCAGCCAAAGCCCCTCTCCTTGAGGGCATAATGTTCAGAGGCCATCTTCCCAGAGCTCTGTTTCCTCAGAGGTGTTCACAAGACTACATAGAACCTGAGGGCTCTGAAAGAATATCTCAAAACCTAAAGTCTGCCTTTACAGAGGGAGGCTAAGGCCAGACGGATCGGGGCTCATTCAACCAGTTAACAAAGTTAGCAGATAGTAATGGGATGAGTCTGTCTTCAGCTTTTCTGTAGTCATGAGTTGGTGCCGAGTAGGAATCTATCCTGAGGGGTGCCTACCATCTTTCTCCACCTCCATGTCTGTCTGTCTGTCTGTCTGTCTGTCTCTCTCTCTCTCTCTCCTTTTTTTTTCTTTTTTCATACTTGGGATTGAGCCCAGGGGTATTCTACCTCTAACCTATACCCCCAGTCCTTTTTGCTTTTTTTTTTTAAACACAGTCATTAAGTTGCTGAAGATATCATGAAGTTGCTTAAGGCTGGCCTCAAACCTGCAACCATCCTGTCTCAGCCTCCCAAGGACTGGAATTACAGGCAGGCACCACCACACCCAGCCCACCCCGCTACACCCCCAGAATTTTTTGATTGTTTGATTGATTGAAACAAGGTCTAGTTAAGTTGCTGAGGGTTTTGCTAAATTGCTGAGGCTGGCCTCAAACCTGTGATCCTCCTGCCTCAGCATCCCAAATACTGGGAATACAGGTGTACAACACCATGCCTGACCCCCTCCATCTTAGGACCATGCCAAGACAACACTCCTGGGTCCAACCAGTCAAGCTTTGAAAACCACTTGTGATGATAATAAAAGGCTAGCTCATAGTTGTCCTTACAAGGGGGACTGAGCAGAAGCTTCCGCACCTGGTCATCACCTGACAAACTGTCCTGAAAGCCCCAAAGGTGAGTTGACGCCACTGGAATGTGCTGGCACACTGAGGAGAATTTGTTTTGGAAGTATTTTCTTTTGTTTGCACTGGAACTCAGAAATGTGTAGACGCTTGTGATTTTATTATGCTCGGGGTGCTGTCAGCTGAATTTCCAGTGCTTCACTAACAGAAGCATCTAGATTTTTCCCAAGTGAGAATCTGGGTCAATAGCCTAATTTTAGGAAACAATCCAACCTTACTATTGTGAATGTTCTAGATCTAGAACAGTGGTTCTCAAAGTGTGATCTTGGACCACACCACTTGGGAACTGATTAAAAATGCAAATACTCTGGTTGATTCCAAACCCAGTGGGACAGATCTGCTGGAGCCCAATCCAGGAATCTGGGTTTTCCATCCCCTCCAGGTGATGTGGATGCACAGGGATGCTTCAAAACCACTGGTCTAGAGCATTCAAAGTCATTTTTTGAGAAAGAAACCAGAGAAACAATGAGAGTTTTAAGCACCCTTTGAAAATCAGCCTTGACAGCCTATTCACAGGGATTCTAGAAACTCCATTAAAAATCCAGTTGCTAAGGAAGGGATTTGAGTTCATTAAAAATTGCTAGTTAGCTAGGATTTCGTTAAAAAAAAAAACACTTTTTCCTCAAACTTGGATGTCAAAAACCTTTCCAAAAATGTTGAGGCTGCTCCCCAGCCTGAGGGAGGCACCGGGCAAGCTCCAGGACCCTCCGTCCCCTTCCTCAGCCTCACTACCTTAGCTCTGCTCTCTCTCCCTCTGAATTCTTCTTGCTCTTTCTCCAAGCTTCTTTCCTTCAAGCCTTGCCACCCCTGCCTTCTCTAAAACTCTTCCTTTCCAGACCCCTCTCCTCTTCTCTGGAAGCTCATTCCAGCCTCACAGACTTCCTGAGCATGGGGAAGCAGTTATCTCCAAGTGTGGGAGCTTCATGTTCCACTCTTTCATCCCTAAACTCCTGGCCTCTTGCTTTCTTTCGCAGATGAGCTTAAGAGGCACATGAATTGTATAAAAAAGCATGTATATCAGCTGTTAAATATTTTTAATGGTTTGTAAGTGAAAATATTTAAGTAGAACTTATATCATTTTAAAATTCTGGGAGTGTGTGTGTGTGTGTGTGTGTGTGTGTGTGTGTGTGTTTTACTGAGAGTTGAACCCAGGGGTATTCTACCTCCAAGCTATACCTCCAGCCCTTTAAAAAACTTTTTTTTGAAACAGTGTCTTGCTTGGTTGCTGAGAGTGTCACTGCTTTGCTGAAGCTGCCCTTGAATCTTTGATTCTCCTATCTCAGACTCCCAAGTACAGGGATTACAGGTGTGTACCATCACACTCTGCTAAATTCTGGGGATTTTAAATAAAAAGGGAGATGGAAACTTTAAAAGTCTGTTCTTTGAAGTTTCCTTGAGATAAATATACCCAGGCTTTATCAGGAACAAATAGCCTCCTGTGTATATATTTAGTGACAATGAGTTCTAGAGATTAGCCAAATATTCAAGTCATCTGGAACTTTTGCTACAGATGAAGACTGGGAATGTGGATAACTTTGGCCATACCATGTATGTGGTATGTTGCGGAATTTATTTCCTTCAAAGGGCAGGGTGAGGAGTGGCTTGCTTTAGCTTATCTGCTTGCTAAGAACTCAGGAGCTTTGCTCTACAGGTTTAGTTATCTGGGCAGCCTGAGTGCGTGGCAGGCTTGTGAGAACAGCAGCAATCGGTGCTTTTCCACACGTTGTGGTATTTTCTAAACAAGAGTCAAACACTAGGTCAATGATTTCCCATTGCCACACCCAAGAATGAACTTCTGCAAGTTAAGACCATGAGAAATGGGTGCTGATTGAGTTGAGAGTCAAAACCATGTTGACTGGATGTACGTCAACAGCCAAAGACTTGTCAACCAAACTCACTCTCCGATCAGCTGACAAGATGGGAGTTCTGCTTTCCAGGTTAGCCTCTTCCTTCTCATCTGGATCTCAATGGGCACAAAACAAGAGGCCTGGGGTTCATCTGGCCAAATGCTTGAGGGGCTACCTTAGTCTGAGCTCTCCAGAAGCAGATCCCAAGGCAAAGCCTGATATATGCCATCTGCTTGAGCGGTGATTCCAAGGAGCGAAAGGAGCCAATAGGGTGTGTTAATGAGTAGCCCAGCATCACAGATGAGGGGTTCCGTCCTGCTTGGAGACCCTCTGAGGGGCTGTGTGGAATTCTGCTAGATTGTCGCCCTGGGGGTTGGGGCAGCTGTGGGACTCACCCACCCACTCATGCCCCTCAGTCGCTGAGTTCACTCCCAGGCGTGAATACCCAGTGCCTTGGGGCTATGCTACATGTGAGTCATGCACAATCCCCAGGACAGAAAGATCTCAGCTATACTCCAAGCCATTTTGATTTTTGTTTTGTTTTGTTTTGAAACAGAGTTGCTGGATTGCTGAGAGTCTTGCTAAATTGCTGAGGCTATTCTCAGACTTAGATCCTCCTGTCTCCGCCTCCCAAGTACGCTGTATACCAACACAAAAATTCACAACTACAAAAAAACACAAAAAAACCTATTCCTCCACATACCATCTAAAATCATCTCCATCTTCTATTCCACCAGGGTTATACGAGCCACATTTTGGAGAAAACAAAGCTGGCATCTCTCATATCAAGTGTTCCATACTAAGCACAAGCAACGATTGTGCACCACCATGTGAGAGGCGAGACACACATATTACTGTGTCCCTTAATTCTCACTGGACATATGGACATACTGCCATTCTGGGTGGAGGTGACTGTTATTATTTCCATTTCATAGATGAGGGAGGTGAGACTCAGAGAGAGGAGGCGACTCAGCCCCAGGAGCTCAAGGACCTTATTAACAGCCTACATTCATTCCTCTTTTGGACAGGTGGCCCCCTCGAAGGCAGGAGAGTCTAACCCTGGCTCAGGAAAGAGCCACATCAATCCCCTGTGCTGACGTTCACCAGCAGCCTCCACAGCTCCTCTTCCCAGAGCCTTCACAATATTTTTCTGTCATCAGAAACAAGAATGAGAGGAGCTACAGGTGTCAGAAGTATATCTGGATGATGTTGGATGCTAAAAAGATGAAATTCCTGGCTCTGACTTACAACGGAGGACCACCCCCACCCAGGCCAACCATGGACCTACCCTTGGGGTTTTCTGAAGCACATTCTCACCACCAGCCCTGTTTATATCAAGGGTTCTCATCCGTTCTCCCATTTGGTCTGGTTATAACAGCTGGCTGGCATAACTGCTGAGAGTGTCCCTTTCACACAGGTGTCCTGGTTTGGACAACGTGAAACAAGCTCTCCCCAAAAGGGGGCAACGTAAACAGATAAAACTGACAAAGTGCAATTCTACTTTCCTAGAGTCTAGTTCTGGTTTTTCCACCAAATGGCAGAATAATCCTAAACAACAAAGATTGGACCAAATCTAGGAAGTAGCAAATACCCAGTATTACCTCTGACTCTATGATGTGCTTGTCTGGAGTCACAAATGGAGTCTGCCTGGGCACAGAAGGGAGGGGCGGAGTGTTTGAGCATCACTTACAGTGAGGCCCAGAAGGGCCCTGGGGGATGAAGCCCATGTGCTCTAGACAAGCAGCCCACTCACCAGCTCTGATATTTGAGCTATGAAAGGATCCAAAAAGGACAGTGCTTAAAGCTACATGCCACTCCTGGTTTTGTTCTACCTTGTCCAGGATTATTCTGCTATTCATTAGGAGCGTTCTCCTGGGGACAACAAAAAAAATCTAGTTAGGTTGATGGAGGACTGGAAGAAGGAAATTGCCCCTGCAAAGAACCCTGCATGAGGCTTCCAGAAGCAGCTGAAAATCCTTGGCACCCTACACAGCTACTTTCCATGCTCCCAGAAGAGGAAACTTCAAGGGAAATGGAAATTTCTTCCTTCATGTCTTTAGTCTTTTCCTGTGGAAAAGCAATCTCAAGATTCTTGAGATTGTCAACAGAATGGAGAAGTATCATTTTGTCCAAATAACCAATGCCCAAAGCAGGTTCCTTTCTACATTAGCTATTAGGGATTAGTATTTCTGAATAGTAAAGAAGCAGCTGGTCACTGTAATGCTGGCACATTCTGACAGCCTAGTGCTATGATATGGTTTTAGTGTGTTGCCCAAGAGTTCAGATGTTGGGAGCTTGGTCCCCAGTGTGGCGGGCCATGTTAAGAGATGGCGCGGGACCTTCCTGAGATGGAGCATGTGGTCCTTCCCCTGGGGCTGGCCTCGCGTCTTGCGATGCAATCTCTCCATCTCACATAAGCTCACACAATGAGACTACCCACCATGAGGTAACCATGCCAGGGGAGCCTTCACCAGACCCAGCACCATGCCATTTGGATTTTCAGCCTCCAAAATTTTAAGGTAAGTAAACTTCATGTTTTCTGTTGTTTCAAATTACTCAGCCTCAAGTATTTCATTATAGTAATAGAAAATAGACTAATAGGCCCAGTATAACAGATAAGGTTTGTAGTCTATGTTTTGCTCGATACCATATGTCAAATGGCAGAGGGTACATGTATGAGTGTAAATACACAAAGACTTAGTTGAAATTAAGAAGTCAAGGAAGAAGATGACAGCAAAAGAAATAGGGAGATCCTGAAAAGCACGGAGGAGGTAAGCTTCTGAGCTTTAGTTCAATACTGCAATTAAGCGGCTTATTAACTCACCTTGTTAAGCCGTTCCAGCATGCCTTTTAGCACCAGCTGACATTCACACTCATTTTCATACCTATAAACGGGACACAGAGAAGTGGGGTGACTTCTACTATTTCATGAGTAGATCAAACAATCAGCCTTTAATAATCAGAAATAAATGATGCCCTCTCCTCTAAAGAGATATTCATTTTAATTTTCAAGAAGTAGCTGGTTCTGCATTTCTTTACCCACTGCTTCCCAGCGCTTTCTTACCCCGGCGCACACACAGGGAAAGTGTGAACAATGGTGCAGTCATGGGTAACTGGAAAAGACAATGGAACAGGAATCTCCAACACAGAGGCGCTGGCCCCCTCGCTCACCTCCCACCCAGCCCTCTAGGAATGAGGGGATGGTCACCTGGCATGCCTGCAACCCAGGCACAGACACAGCATGGGAGAGAGGGAGCCGTACATGGCCCTGAGGTGGACACTGCCAGCACTTCGCCCTGGGCCCGTGACATCACTCCTGATTGGCAAAGGCCTCCTCCAGGCTGGTGGGCAGCCGGGCTGAGGGCATCAGAGTCAGCGCCCCTGGGAGCAGCCCTGGACCTCCACGAGGCCTGTCGATGCATACACACCCAGCTTCCTCCCACCTCAGCAGAGAAAACCAAGGCATGTTCTACACCAGCGGGCTGGGCCCCGGCTGCCCACCACAGTGACTGGCTCAATGGCGCGCCCTATATCACTTGCTAACTCCCAGCCCCTTGAGGTCACCTCCCAAATGAACTAGTTGCCCTCAAATGCCCGTCCCAGGCTTGGTTCCAGAGGACTACAGGCTAAGAGAGGGGTGGGGTGAGGGCTCAGACGTGAATTCTGAGAGCATGCCACACTGCCTGGGTAGAGCAGGGAGGCTCCAATCAACACACACAGTCCATAAAGGAACTGATACTAGGAAAAGACCTAATTTTTGTCTCCTAGTCAATTTTTTTTTTTCTGGACATCTATAAAATGATAGGGATCTTTTTTTTTTTTTTTTGGTGGTGGTACTGGGGGTGGAACCCAGAGGCTTTCTACCTCCGGGCTATACTCCCAGACCTATTTTATATTTTATTTGGAAACAGGGTTTCACTAAGTTGCTGAGAGCCTCACTAAGTAGCTGAGGCTGGCTTCGAACCAGTGCGATCCTCCTGTCTCAGCCTCCCAAGCCTGGGGATTACAAGCGTGCGCCACCATGCCTGGCTAATGATAGGGATCTAAAATGCAGAGACCCAAGAAACCAAGACCCTACTCCTTCCCTTTTTTTACCTCTTCTAGGAGTTAGAGGCCTTGATGTTTGATGATCAGTAGGCTGCCTAGAAGGGAAACTACATTTCCCAGCCTTCCCTGCAGCCAGGTGTGGCTTTATGACCAAGCCAAAAGTATGGAATATATGTAGGCCTGTGTGGCCATGTCCACATGCCTCTGTGAAGCAGTGGGGCAGGGATGTCCTGTGCCTCTCTGTCAGCAACCCCTGACTATCCTGAGGCCTAGAACATAGGTTCTCCTGTTATTGCTTTTGTGTTTGTATTTTGAGGTGCTAGAGATAGAGCCCTGGGCCTCACACATGCTCTCTACCACTCTACCACTGGTCCTTTTATATTTTTGAGACAGGTTCTTGCTAAGTGCCCAGTCTGGCCTCAATTATGATCCTGTGTCAGAATTTCTTTCTTTTTAACTGAATAGTATCCCAATGTATGCAGAAAGCTCTGTGTGGCTTTGAAAGCTCATCTGTGTTCTATAAGCTGTACCTCCCTGTGCCTTGGAGAACATGGCTTCATCTAAATGAGGTCCTATCTCTGGGTCTCACTTTACAGGAATCCAGGAATGGGTTATCCAAGAAACTGGGCTCCCAAAGTACCAGGGCAAAAAAAAAAAAAAAAAAAAAAAAAAAAACACCTGAGTTCAAGAGACCTTTCCAGTCTCAGCTTCCCAGTGAAGGCCCCAACAGGTGATTTATAGGTCCCTTCTTCCAAATCTAGTTTTCTTTCTTTCTTTCTTTCTTTCTTTCTTTCTTTCTTTCTTTCTTTCTTTTTGTGTGTATGTGTATATGTTACTAGGCATTGAAGCCAAGAGCCCTGTAATACCACTGAGTAATATCTGCAGCTATTTCTATTTTTTTTTTTATTTTGACACAGGGTCCCACTAAGTTGCCCAGGCTGGCCTTGAACTTGCAATCCTTCTGCCTCAGCTTCCTGAGTAGCTCGGATTACAGACATGCACTATGCCCAGCTCAAATTTATTTCTGTGCAAAACCAGAAACAGAAGGACTAGTGGGAATTGAATCAGTGAATATATTTTGATAAATATGTTCAGTTCACAATACTGGATAACCTGCCCAAGATATGAGTTGAGAAGTGAAACTCAAATATAAAGTATGTTTGAGGTAATCCTTCTAGCTACCATATCATATACCAAGGGCTCCCAAACATGGCTGTTAGCTGGAACTACCAGTAGAGCTCCTTAAAAATGAACGTTCCTATAGGCAGAATAAATACTCTCAAAATGGCCATTCTACCAAAAGTGATCTACAGTCAATGCAATCCCTATCAAAATACCAATGTCATCCTTCACAGACCTAGAAAAATAAGTCATAAATTTCATATAAAAAAATAAAAGACCCAGAATAGCCAAAGCAATTCTCAGCAATAAGAACCATGTAGGAAGCATCACAATTCTAGATTTCAAATTATACTGCAGAACTATAGTTATAAAACCAGTATGGTATTGGCACAAAAACAGACACATAGACCAATGGAACAGAATAGAAAATGCAGAAACAAATCCACACACTTACAACCAATTGACTTTCAACAAAGTTGCCACATACATACATTGGAGAAAAGAAGGCCTTCTTTTTTTTTTTTGGGGGGGGGGGGTACTAGGGATGGAGCCCAGGGTCATTCGACCTCCAAGCTATACCCCCAACCCTATTTTTTATTATTTATTTTGAAACGGGGTCTCACTGAGTTGCAAAGGGCCTCACTAAGTAACTGAGGCTCCTGGCGAACCATGATCCTCCTGTCTCAGCCTCCCAAATGCTGGGACTACAAGCATGAGCCACCACACCCAGCTTAAAGATAGCCTTTTCAACAATAGTGTTGAAAAACTGGTTATCCAGTTGTAGAAAAATGGAACTAAATCCTTACCTCTCACCCTGCACAAGAGTCAACCAGAGATAGTTCAAAGACTTGGCAGTTAGACCATAGACTTTGAAGCTACTAGAGGAGGGCATAGTTCTATCACATAGGCACAGGTAGAAACTTCCTCAACAAGACCTCCCAAAATTCAGGAAATTAAAACAAGAATTAATGAATGAGATGGCATTAAATTTAAAAGTTTCTGCTCGTCAAAGAAAAGCAAGAGTCTAAAGAGAAAGCCTACAGAAAGGAAGAAGATCTTTGCCAGCTATCCTGATAGAGGACTAATACCTATTATATACAAAGAACTTAAAAAACTTCACACTAAAATAACTCAATAAAAATAGGCAATTGAATTTATAGACACTTCACTAAAAAAATACAGATGGCCAATAAATACATGAAAATATGATCAACATCACTAGTAATCAGGGAGATGTAAATCAAAACTATACTGAGATTCCATCTAACCCCAATCAGAATGTCAATCATTAAGAAGCCAAATAACAATAAATGTTGGCGAGAATGTGGGAAAATTGGAACTCTTCTACACTGTTGGTGGGAGTGCAAATTAGTACAGCCGCTCTGGAGATCAGTGTGGAGATTCCTCACAAAACTGGGAATGGATCCACCATACGATCTGGTTAATACTACTTTGGGTATCTTTTCAAAGGGGTTGAAATCAGAGAACTACAGTAACATATGCATACCCATGTCCACAGAAACACAATTCACAACAGCAAAACTATGGACCAACCCAGTGTCCATTAACAGATGAATGGACTACAAAATTATGGAATATCCACACAGTGGAATTCTACTCAACAACAAAGAGCAAAATTATGTCATTTGCAGGAAAATGGAAGGACCTGGAAAACATTATGTTAAATGAGATTAGCCAGTCACAGAAAATGGAAGGCCCATTATGTTTTCTCTAACATGCAGATGCTAAGGAGTAACTGGATACCAGAGGGACTCCAGACGATAAAGGAGAGCCTCAGTGGAACCAGGGAGGTGGTCTAGGGGAGGGAAGGGGGAAGAGTGAGGTTCACTGAAGGAATTACTACCATCGGTTATGTGTACATATGTGAAAATACCCATGTTGACCTCAGTATTCTATATGGGGCAGGGGGAGATGGGGAGTTGAGGGGCACCAAGTGCTGTGTGCATGTAGGTCATTGTCAACATGATTTATGATATGATATGAGACTCTCATGCACCATTAGAACATATAAGAAGTTTTAAAAAGAACACAAGAAATGAAAGTTCCTGGACCCCACTTGTGGTCCAGGACATCTATTTGTAAATTAATTGATATGATTTCTAAATGGATAAATCTTTTACATGGCTAAACAATTTTGAAAATATGTTTTAAGCAGATGTTCTATTAAAATCCCTCCCATTTGTTTCCCATTTGCCAGTCCCTACTCTCTCATCCCTCACAAGCAACCAGGGGAGTGGGGAATGAGTTTCCAGAAATTCTTTTCCCTTATGAATGCAAAAAAAAAAAAAAAAACCTCTGTATTTTTCCTCCTCTTTTTTTAAAAAGTAAATGATAACAGCATAATAGCATACTGTTCTTTTCACCATGGAATAGTATTCCATTGCATGCCTGAAGCACCATTTCATAACCTGTTTCTTATTAATAGGCATTTAGGTATTTCAGGGACTATACCATAGAATAAATCCCTTAAAGTGGCCTCCTGAGTCAAAAAGCACTCATCTTTCTGTAACTTAGATTATGGCAAATTTCTGAGTACCTCTTCTTTTTCTTTAACAGCTCCTAGGTGCTGTTAACACTGAATTCCATCTGTGAGGGAGGAGAGACCAAGCCTTGGACCAAGGCCTTTTAAATTGCAATTGTTAGCAGGGGCATGGTGGCCCACACTTGTAATCCCAGCGCTTGGGAGGCTGAGGCAGGAGGATCACACAGGTTCGAACCAGCCTCAGCTACTTAGTGAGGCTCTCAGCAACTTAGTGAGACCCTGTTTCCAAATAAAGTATAAAAATAGGTCTTAGAGTATAGCCGGGAGGTAGAAAAGCCCCTGGGTTCCACCCCCAGAACCACAAATAAATAAATAAATAAATAAATAAATAAATAAATAAATAAATAGAATTTCAATTGCTTAACTTCTTAAACTATGAATCACTGGGGATCTTGGTAAAACAGATTCTGACTCAAGGCTATGTGGTGGGCCCAAAGGGGCTAGTAAGCTCCCTGGTTATGCTGCTGCTGCGGCTGCTGATTCTTGGTCCACATTTGAGTAGCTAGACCCTGCGGGAGCACAGTAAAACATATTTCTCAGGTGCCAGGTGCGGTTCCATGAGACAGTTAGACCTAATTTCCTGTTCCCGCACATCATTTCACTAGCAGAGATGACCTTGCCCCTAAGCCCTACGTGTTCAGAGCCTCGATCTTCTCTCTAACATAGTGAAATAAGGATCAAAGCTGTGAGGATTTAATATCGGTACATCTCAAAACCACTGTGCTGCGTGAAAGACGCCAGACATATAAGAGTCCGTGCTGCGGTGAAATTCAAGAACAGGCAAACATAAACTGTATTGACAGAAATCATAACCCTGGCCGTCTGTGGCTTGGACAAGAGGACTAACCGGCAAAGGGCAGGGCTCTGGGGCAGTGTAAATAACGTCTTGTTTTGTGGTTACAAGGGCAAGTTTTGACACTTGTCAAAACTCACTGAGCTGTACACAAACATGTTTGTTGACTCTATGTAAGTTATACCTAAACTTAAGAATGTAAGTAGATGGCAGCGTGTTGTGTAGCAGCGCGGTGGGGCCCTCCTCCAGGACCCCAGCCGCACACCCGTGTCCTCGCGCGCCCCCTGCAGGGGTGGCTGGGCCTGGGAGGCTTGGGGGGCCTGGGAGGGCTGGGGGGGGCCTGGGGGCCTGGGGGACCTGGGGGGCCTGGGGGACCTGGGGGGACCTGGGAGACCTGGGGAACATGGGGGTACCTGGGGGTACCTGGGGGGCCTGCGAGGCCTGGGGGACCTGGGGGGCCTGGGGGGCCTGGGAGTCCTGGGGGGACCTGAGGGGACCCGGGGGGCCTGGGAGGCCTGGGGGGACCTGGGAGGCCTGGGAGGCCTGGGGGGACCTGGGAGGCCTGGGGGACCTGGGGGACCTGGGAAGCCTGGGGGGACCTGGGAGGCCTGGGGGGCCTGGGAGGACCTGGGGGACCTAGGGGACCTGGGGGGGCCTGGAGGGACCTGGGAGGCCTGGGGGGACCTGGGGGGCCTAGGGGGCCTGGGGGGACCTGGGAGGCCTGGGGGGACCTGGGGGGACCTGGGGGGCCTACGGGGCCTGGGGGGCCTGGGGGCCTGGGGGCCTAGGGGACCTGGGGGGCCTAGGGGACCTGGGAGGCCTGGGGGGCCTGGGGGACCTGGGGGGCCTGGAGGGACCTGGGGGACCTGGGGGGCCTGGGGGGACCTGGGGGGCCTGGGGGGCCTGGGGGTAACTGGGAGGCCTGGGGGCCTGGGGGACCTGGGGGACCTGGGGGGCCTGGGAGGCCTGGGGGCCTGGAGGATCTGGGAGGCCTGGGGGGCCTGGAGGACCTGGGGGGCCTGGAGGGACCTGGGGGACCTGGGGGGCCTGGGGGGCCTGGGCTTACTTGCTCCGGAGCTCGTCGAGCGCGCGCTGCGCCTCGGCCGCCTGGCGCTGCAGCCGGGCGCGCTCGGCCGCCAGATCCCGGGCGCGCAGGCGGTTGCCCTCGGCGTGGCGCGCCAGGGCGTCCTCGGGGCCGGCCCGCTCGCCCAGCCGCTGGAAGGCGTCCAGCTGCCGCCGCAGGCCGGCGTGGCGCTGCTCGAGCGCGCGGGCCCGCTGCACCTGGGCCGCCACGCGCTCGCCCAGGCCCCGCAGCGCGCCGTCCAGGGCCGGGCGCCCGGGCTCCGCCGCGCGCTCCAGCTGCGCCTGGCCGGCCTGGAACACGCAGCTGCGGCGGAACATGGTGCTGAGCGCCCGGGGCCGCCCGCCCGCCCGCTAAATAACGCGGGGCCGCGGCGCTGGCACCTTCCAGAGCGCATCAGCAGCGCGCCCCACAATGGCCGGATTAGCGGGCGGCGCCGGCTTTGTTCCGCGCTGTGAAGGCCGCGCTTTGGGGCTGGTGGAGGGCCGGGGAGGGAGCGCCGTGCTGGCCCGGGCAGCTCTCTCTGGACCCGCGGAGGCACCCAGGTCCTGCTAAACCTGAGCTCGCCCCAGAGTCAGGGCCTGATGCTGGGTTCTCTCCTCCCCTCCCTCTTTTTTCCCTCCTCCTCCTCCTCTTTCTCTCTCTCCCTCTCCCTCTCTCTCTCCCCCCATCTATCCCTCCCTCCTTCTCTCTCTCCTCAATTATGGAGCTTCCCAAAACCATTTTTTAATCTGATTATCTAAGCACTTCCTTTCCTCTCTGTGGTTCATAACCATAGGTACAAATAAAATGGCATGGGGTGGGAATTGGGGAAAGGGCTAAATAAGTAATGTGTGCATGAATGCCTCTACCATCCTATACTCCGTTAAGATGTAGGACTATAATGTAAAATTTAAAAAAAAATTTTTTTAATTCGGGAGCCGGGCGCGGTGGCGCACGCTTGTAATCCCAGCATTCGGGAGGCTGAGACCAGAGAATCGCGGTTCGCGGACAGCCTCAGCTATTTAGTGAGGCCTTCCGAAACCCAGTGGGACCCGGTTTCAAAATAAAGAATAAAAAAAAAAAAAAAAAAATAGAGCAGAGGGTGTAGCTCAGAGGTAGAATGCCCCTGGGTTCCATCCCCAGGCCCGCAAAAAAAAAAAAAAAAAAAAAACTCAGTGAGACCTTGTTTCCAAGACTAAAAAATAGGGCTGGGGTGTAGCTCGGAGATACAGTGCCCCTGGGTTCCATCCCCAGTACCGAATAAATAAATAATAAATAAATAAATATCTGTTATTAATTTTTTTGGGGGGTGGTACTGGGGTTCCTGGAAGCCCTTCTACCTCCGGGCTACACTCCCAGACCTATTTTTTACATTTTTATTTGGAAACAGGGTCTCCTAAGCCAGCGCGCATGGCTGGCTTCGAACCTGCGCGATTCTCTGTCTCCGCCTCCCAAGCGCGGGGATTACAAGCGTGCGCCACCACGCCCGGCCTAAATTTTTAAAAACGAAAATAAAATGGCATGACTCAGCCAGGCGTGGTGGCTCACGCTTGTAATCCCCGCGCTTGGGAGGCGGAGACAGGAGGATCACGCAGGTTCGAAGCCAGCCTCGCTGGCTTGAGAGACCCTGTTTCCAAATAAAAATATAAAAAATAGGTCTGGGAGTGTAGCCCAGAGGTAGAAGGGTTTCCAGGAACCCCAGTACCACCACAAAAAAAAAAAAAAAAGGCATGACTCAGTCAAGTGGGGAGGTGTGTTGCAAGTCATTTCTTAGTGATAATTGTACGTATTTGTGAAGAATCTACTCTCTACAGAATTTTGGAAACGTGAACAGTGATATTACAACGTCACTGTCAACCTTGATTTCATCATAGTGTGTGTGTGTGTGTGTGTGTGTGTGTGTGTGTGTGTGTGTGCGCGCGCGCGCGCGCATGTGCTAGAGTTTAAACCCAGGGGGTGTTCTACTTTCAAACTGCACCCCCAGCCCTATTTTCTTTCTTATTTTGAAACAGGGTCTTGCTTAATTGCTGAGGTTGGCCTCAAACCTAGTACCCTCTGTCCTCAGCCTCCCAAGAATTGGGATTTCAGATCTCTGCCCCCACTCCCAACTTGACATGCTTTCTTGAGTGGAAGAAACAATAGAATCTCACCGATGACATTGCTAATCGGCTCTTTGAACTAAAGAAAAATCCTTACAAACTAAATATTTAATAAATGGGCCAACTCTCAACTAAATTTTTGCCACTGTGTTTCATTAAAAATTTTTATGATAAAAAATAGTTAAATTTCACCAGGTGTGGTGGTGCACGCTTGTAACCCCCGCGCTTGGGAGGCGGAAACAGGAGGATCGCGCAGGTGGAGAACGCTGGGAATTGAGCCCAGGAGCATCCTACCTTCGAACTTTTATTTTTTTTTTTTTATTTTGAATCAGGGACTCATTAAGTTGCTGGAACTGGCCTCAAACCTGCGATTTTCCTTCCTCAGCCTCCCAAGTACTAGAATTACAGATGTGTACCACCACACCCAGCTTCCAGAATTTGTTTTTAATTATAACTCTACAACAGAATGAAAGGAAAGATTATAGTGGACAAGATATGTCAACAAGCTTCCAGAAGGCTAAACAGATTGACTAATGAAGAGCAGAGGAAAAAACTAAAATTAAGAGCCTGCAAAGGGGATGAGAAAGGAAACTTCTGGCTCATGCCTGAGAATCTCCAGAAAGATCAGGATCTAGATGCCTGATATCTCAGAAGGTGGAGAGGGGAGCAGAGCTAAAAGCTCAGGGCTGGCTGAGCATCTAGAGAAGAGCCTGCCAGATCTTTCAGATCTATGCCCTTGCTCCTACAGGACCGGGCGGCCCAGCCCTGAAGTGGGGGACCTAGAAGCCGTTCTGTGTGAGGCTCAACCACCACAGGCCTGAGTTCAAGTCCGCCAGGCATGGCCAAGGGCGGGTGAGGCAATGTGGAGACAGAGCGATTGAGGAAGCAGATAATAGAGTGGAGGGTGAACTGTGCCCTCCTCCTCCTCCTTCCTTCCCTTTCACCATTCACTCTCCAATATTTGTTTTCTGTCATATATCTCTCCAGGCAGGAGATTTGTGATTGTTCTCCAGAAAATCTGAAGAACTTCAGAGAAAAACCTCTCCAGTTGTGAATTTGGAATGTGACTGTTTGGCTTTTAGAGCCAACATGGAACATGGTTGTGTGGCCCAAGGCAATGCAAACCCAACTATAGATCATCAGGCTAAGGTCCATTTTAGGAGAAAATTTTACGCTTTGCAAGATAGAATTTTGGAAATCTCTCTTCTTCACTTAGATTAATATAAACTTAATGTTTTCCCCAAAAATGTAGATTCACCAAGATGTATAAGGTTTAAATAATTTATACTGTCCTGTACCAGGACAATGGTGCCTTCATGATCTCCTGACCCCATCTACTGATGCTATTTAAAATGTAGTTATGGCCCTTGCAGCACCAGGCTCCAGAGAAGAAAGAGACTCAGAACGGAGCTCAAAACCAGAAAAGAAATACACCAGCCTCACAGCCAAGGGTGCAGCAGCAGCACCATACTGCCAGCAGCAACAGCAAGTTCACTGTGTCTGCAACAGCTCCAGATCAGTGCACTCAACAATCCACCAGGCTCCAGAGAGGAAAGGTAAACAAGGAGCTGAAGTGAGCAGCTGTGGAACATCCAGGTGTAATTCAGCAGTTTTTTCAGCACAAAGGACTTCTAAAACTCCCCGTGGCCAAGCTCAGCAAGCCCTTCAGGGACTCAGAACAGAGCTCAAAACTAGAAAAGAAATACACCAGCCTCACGACCGAGGGTGTGGCAGCGGCACCATATTGCCAGTGGCTGCAGTGAGTTCATGGAGTCCGCGACAAGTCTAGATCAATGCACTCAAAAACCGTGAGTGAAATTGCGGCCCCTAAAGGAGAAATTCCAGTACTGCACCCCCAGGGATTTGTGCAGTTTTGATAATCTCCCTGGATCTGACATTTTGCAGTCCAACCCAGTGGGGGAGTGCCAGTGGCAGAGAAAGCACACCCTAGTCGCAGCTCTCTGTGGGAAAATGCCCAGCCTGGCACCCCCATGGTCTTGCAAAGCCTCGATTAACACCCTGGGTCTGAGACTTTGCAATACAACCTAGTAAAGGAGTAGTGGTGAATGAGATTACCACAGACTCCATATCGAGAGCACCCTAAGTGAAGTCATAGTGACCCAGGAAAGAACCCAGAGAAGGCACAAACTTCTGGAATCATGGGAAAGAGGAATAACAATGGAGCAATGAATGCCCACAATCCCACAACATCAGAACCTAATAACACAGAAATTCAGAGATCTCTAGAAGCTCAAATCAAGTATATAACTGTAGGAATAATACAGGACCTTCTAAAAGAGTTCAGAGAAAGTCTAAAAGAAATAAAGGATGCAATCAATGAAGTAAAGGCATCAATTCAAAGTATAAACAATCGATTAGACCACATGGAGAATCTTGCTCCTAGAAGATGATCACTCCAAAAATGAACGCATAGTTTATAATTTAGAAAAAAATCAACAGCAGGAATTTGACATTGAAGAAATATGGGCCCATCTTAAGAGAGCTAACCTAAGAATAATTTGAATAGAGGAGGGAAAAGAAGGTGAAACCAAAGGGATCAATAATCTCTTCAAGGAAATAATATGAGAAAATTTTCCAAACATAGAGCAAGAGGTCGATACACAGGTCCAGGAAACTTATAGAACTCCCTTATGACAAGATCAGAGAAGAGGTTTCCCATGCCACATAATTGTCAAAATGACCAATGTGGAAGCCAAGAAGAGAAGCTTAAAGGCAACAAAAACAAAGGTCTATTGACATTCAGAGGCAAACCAATTAGAATCACTCCAGACTTCCCAAACCAAGTCATGAAAGCCAGAAGGGCTTGGAGTAACATATTCCAAACTCTGAAGGAAAACAATTTCCAGCCAAAAATTTTCTACCCAGCAAAACTATCTATCAAATTAGATGGGGAAATAAGAAGCTTCCATGACAAACAGAAACTGAAGAAATTTATGTCTTCAAAACCAGGGCTAGAGAAAATACTCAAGGAAATTAACTACAAAGAAGAAATAGGTAATAAATGCCAGAACCAAAGAAACAATATTTTCCATCCAGCAGACAACTAAGCGAAGAAGAATAAACAGTATCTCAAACAGAAATAAAATCTTAACATGTTAGAAATTAAAATTAGCTCTCAATAATCACCCTGAAGCCGGGCATGGTGGTGCATGCTTGTAATCCCCATTATTGGGAGGTGGAGACAGGAGAATCACGCAGGTTAGAAGCCAACTGTGCTGCCTTAAGAGACCCTGTTTCCAGCCGTGCATGGTGGCACACGCTTGTAATCCCTGCACTTGGGAGGCTGAGACAGGAGGATCGCACAGGTTCAAAGCCAGCCTCAGCTACTTAGTGAGGCTCTCAGCAACTTAGTTAGACCATGTTTCCAAATAAAATATAAAATAGGTCTGGGAGTATAGCCCAGAGGTAGAAAGCCTCTGGGTTCCACCCCCAGTACCACAAAAAAAAAAAAAGAGACCCTGCTTCCAAATTTAAAAAGTATAAAAAATAGGTCTAGGAGTGTAGCGCAGAGGTAGATGGGCTTCCAGGAGCCCCAGTACCACCAAAACATAAACAAAACAAAACAAAATAAATAATCACGCTGAATACAAATGGCCTCAACTCCCCAATAAAAAGACATAAAGTGGCAAAATGGATTAAAAACCAGAATCCATCCATCTGCTGCTTACAAGAAACACACCTTACAAGTAAAGATAGGAACAAACTCAAGGTAAAGGGCTGGAGCAAAGTAATCCATACTAAGGAATCGAAGGCAAGCAGGAGTAGCAACTATGATATCAGACAAGTTAGACTTCAAACCCAAACTTATTAGAAGAGACAAAGAAGGTCATATTTTACTGGTAAAAGGAATAATACAGCAAGAGGAAATAACAATAATCAACATCTTTGCCCCAAACATAGGTGCAGCTACTTTCATAAATCAAACTCTTTGTGACATGAAGTCACACATAAATCCCAATACAATAATACTGGGAGACTTCAACACACCTCTCACAACATTAGACCTATCTTCCAAACAAAAGGTCAGTAAAGATGCCTCAGAACTAAAGAATAACATTAATCAAATGGACCTGTTGGACACATATAGAATATTTCACCCAACAACAGCTGAGTTTACATTTTTCTCAGCTGCTCACGGAACCTTCTCCAAAATAGATCACATCCTGGGACACAAAATGAGCACTAGAAAATTCAAAAAATGTTACATACTTTCATGTGTCATTTCAGACCAAAATGGAATGAAACTAGAAATCAACTATAAGAAGACCTAGAGAAACAACATAAACATGTGGAGACTGAACACCACACTTCTGAATGAAGAATGGGTCATAGAAGACATAAGAGGTGAAATCAAGAAATTTCTAGAAACAAATGAAAATAAAGATACAACATATCAAAACCTCTGGGACACTTTGAAGGCAATATTAAGAGGCAAATTTATAGCGCTGAGTGCTCACATAAGAAAAACAGAAAATCTTCAAATAAATAACCTAACAACACACCTCAAAGCCCTTAAAAAGCAGGAACAATTGAACCCCAAAGCCAGTAGAAGACAGGAAATTATTAAAATTAGAGCAGAAATTAACGAAATAGAGAATAAAAAAATACAGAAAATCAACAAAACCAAAAGCTGGTTTCTTGAAAAAATTAACAAGATTTTCATCCCAGGGGTGCAAGGCTGGTTTAACATACGAAAATCAATCCATGTAATTCACCATAAAAAGAATCAAAGACAAAACTCACATGATCATTTCAATAGATGCTGAAAAAGCACTTGATAGAATCTAACATCCATTTATGATAAAAACACTGCAGAAAATTGGAATAGAAGGAACATATCTCAACATCATAAAGGCAATCTACAAGCCCACTGCCATCATATTAAATGGGGAAAAGCTTCAAGAATTCCCCCTAAAAACAGGAATGAGAAAAGGATGTCCATTATCACCACTTCTCTTCAATATAGTACTAGAGACTCTAGCCAGAGCAATAAGGCAAGAAAAGGAAATCAAAGGAGTAAAACAGGAAAAGAAGAACTGAAACTTTCACTATTTGCAGATGACATGATACTATATTTAGAAAACCCAACAAACTCAACCAAAAGGCCTATAGATCAACAAATTCAGCAAAGTATCTGGATACAAAATCAATCTTAAAAAATCAGAAGCTTTCCTGGACACCAACCATAAATCCACTGAAAAAGAAATTCAGAAAACACTTCCACTCAGGATCTCCCACAAAAAAAAAAGAAAATACTTAGGAATAAACTTAACCAAGGAGGTAAAAGATCTCTATAAAGAGAATTATAAAACATTGAAAAAAGAAATTGAAGAAGATCTTAGAAGATGGAAAGATCTGCCACGTTCATGGATTGGCAGAATAAATATCATTAAAATGGCCATTCTTCCAAAAGTGATCTACAGATTCAACACAATGCCCATTAAACTACCAAGATCATTCCTCACAGACATAGAAAATTCAGTCCTTAAATTTATCTGGAATAACAAAAAGCCCAGAATAGCCAAAGTAATTCTCAGCAACAAAAAACATGCAGGAGGAATCACAATACCTGACTTTAAGCTATACTACAAAGCCATTGCAATAAAAACAGCATGGTACTGGCACAAAAACAGATACATAAGCTGGGCGTGGTCACGCACACTTGTAATCCCAGCATTCAGAAGTCTGAGACCTGGAGGATCGCGGTTCGTGGACAGCCTCAGCTACTTAGTGAGGCCCTCTGCAACTCAGTGAGACCTGGTTTCAAAATAAAGAATAAAAAAATAGGGCAGGGGGTGTAGCTTGGAGGTCAAATGCCCCTGGGTTCCATCACCAGACACACACACACACACACACACACACACACCCAGACACATAGACCAATGGAACAGAATAGAAGACCCAGAAACAAATCCACACACTTACAGCCAATTGATTTTTGACAAAGAGGCCAAAAGCATACACTGGGGAAAAAAAGACAGCCTGTTCAACAAATGGTGTTGGCAAAACTGGTTAACCATATGCAGAAAATTGGAAATTAATCCCACTTTCTCACCCTGTACAAGAAAAAAAAAAAAAAGAAAAGATAAAACAGTCCTTAAATTTATTTGGAATAACAAAAAGCCCAGAATAGCCAACGTAGTTCTCAGCAACAAAAACCACGCAGGAGGAATCACAATATCTGACTTTAAACTAACTACAGGACTTCCGGGAAGATGGCAACCGAGAAAAGCGGGGCTTAAGAGCCCCGCTAACAACAAATCTCCATTACCACAAAATCAGCGCCTTTCATAGCCAGAAAACACCATCACCAGAGGGAAAAAAAAATCACCAGGCTCCAGAAGGAAAGCGGATGAGAACAGAGCTACAGAGGAGATCCTCAAGCCCGAGGACGCGGCAGCAGCACCATGCTGCCAGCGGCACCGGCAAATACACGGGATGGCTACAGCAAGCCGAGGTGAGCCACTGCGGAACAGCCAGGCGGGATTTCTCGGCGCAGAAATCACCTAAAGCTCCCAGTGGCCGAGCTCAGCACACGCTGCAGGGATTCAGAGGGGAATTCAAAACCACGAAGAAAAACTCCAGCCCCACAGCTGAGGGCGTAGCAGCGGCGCCATATTGCCATCGGTGGCAGCAGCAGAGAATTCACCAAATCCAGTACAGCTACATCTGCGTACTCAAGAACAGTGAGTCAAATTGCGGGCCACAGAGGAGAAATCCCAGTACTGTACTCCCTGGGACTTGACCCAGTGGGGGAGGGGCGGTGGCAGAGATATCACACCATAGGAGAACGTACAACCTGGCACCCCCCACAGTCTAAAGCAGCCTCTATCGACTCTCTGGGTCGGAGACTCTGTGATACAACCCAGGAAAGGAGTAGTGGGGTCTGAGATACTACTGACTCGAGGTCCAGAACACCTTAAGTGAAGTCATAGTGACCCAAGGGAAGAACCCAGAGAAGGCACAAACATCCGAAATCATGGGAAAGAGGAATAATACTGGAGCAATGAATGCACACAACCCCACAACATCAGAACCCGATAAAACAGAAAATCAAAGATTTCTAGAAGATCAAATCAGGAAAATAACTGTAGAAATAATAGAGGTGCTGAGAAAAGAACTCAGAGAGAGCCAAAAAGAGATAAAGGATGCAATTAATGAAGTAAAGGCCTCAATTCAAAGCACAAACAACCGATTAGATCACATGGAGAACAGAATCTCGCTCTTAGAAGATGATCATTCCAAAAATGAACACATAGTTTCTAATCTAGAAAAAAATATCCGACAGCAGGAATCTGATATTGAAGAAATATGGGCCCATTTTAAGAGAGCTAACCTAAGAATAATTGGAATAGAGGAGGGAAAAGAAAGTGAAACCAAAGGGATCAACAATCTCTTCAAGGAAGTAATAGCAGAAAATTTTCCAGACATAGAGCAAGAGGTCGATACACAGGTCCAGGAAACTTATAGAACTCCCTTTAGACAGGATCGGAGAAGAGGATCCCTACGCCACATAATTGTCAAAATGACCAATGTGGAAGCCAAGCAGAGAATCTTAAAGGCAACAAAAGCAAAGGGC
This sequence comes from Muscardinus avellanarius, assembly GCF_963383645.1. Lineage (NCBI taxonomy): Eukaryota > Metazoa > Chordata > Mammalia > Rodentia > Gliridae > Muscardinus > Muscardinus avellanarius. The sequence goes on along the minus strand of NC_137805.1, from coordinate 757,808 downwards.
CAAGTGACATTCAGAGGCAAACCAATTAGAATCACTCCAGACTTCCCAAACCAAGTTATGAGAGCCAGAAGGGCTTGGAGTAACATATTCCCAATTCTGAAAGAAAACAACTTCCAGCCAAAAATTTCCTACCCAGCAAAACTTTCTATCAAATTAGATGGAAAAATAAGAAGCTTCCATGACAAACAGAAACTGAAGGAATTTATGTCTTCAAAACCAGCACTAGAGAAAATACTCAAAGAGATTAACTACAAAGAAGAAATAGGTAACACACACCAGAACCAGAGAAACAAGATTTTCCATCCAACAGACAACTAAGATTGGTTATCTGTGGAGATTCATTATTTATGTTAGTCTTTTACCTATCTCTAAAGGGTATTGTTTGCCTTTATTGTTGTTAATTTTTAGGATTTCTAGTTGGAATATTAATATACCTTCAGATATAGCATTTGGAAATATTTTATCCCATTCTATTAGCAACTGTTAACTCTGTTTACATTGTCTTTGGATATACAATATTTTTTTTATTTTTTAGGGAGTTTGTATACTCTTCTCTTGCCTGTGCCATTGAAATCATAACCAAGAAATCACTGCCAATTTCAGTGTTGTGAGGTTTTATGACCCAGATTTTCTCCTAAAAGTTTATAGTCTTAAGATTTATATTTAGGTCTTTTATCTATTTTGAGTTAATATTTGTATATGGGATTAGGTAAGGGTCTAACTTTATTCTTTTCCATGTAATTATTATGTTTCAACAATATTTAGTTAAAAGATTATTATTTCTACCACCAAATGTTCATGGAAACCTTTTCAAAAATAACTTGACAATATAGGGAAGAATTTAGCTCTAGACTTTTATTTAACTCCAATGGTTTATATATCTGCCTTTAGAATAGTACTACACTGTTTCAATTATTGTAGCTTTATATGGTTTGAAATCAGAAAATATAATCTTCTAGCTTTGTTCTTTTTCAAGATCGTTTTGGGTACCTAGAGTCCATATTCCATATTAGGATAGATTTTTTTTCTGAAAAATAAATATATAAATATATGATAGTTTCACCTAAAAAAATAGAAAAAAATATTCTCTGGTAAGAAAGAAAGCAAAAAGAAATATTGAAATGTTATCTTTACATCATCAAAAGCTTGGTATCAGACAAATGAAACTGTTATGTGAGATTATCATTTTTAATTTTGGATAAATTGCTATAATACTAGATATCAACCACTAAGCCAAGCATGGGAGGGAGGAATAGGGAGAGAATGGGGTGGGGATCGGGTGGGGGCTGACTGGGCATTGTGTGCATGTATGTCTACAAAAGTATGTATCCCACTATGATGGATGAATACAGTGCACCAATAAAAAATAAATAAATTAAAAATAAAAAATAAAAAAAATAAAAAATAAAAAAACTAACTACAAAGCCATTGTAATAAAAACAACAAAGTACTGGCATAAAAACAGATACATCTACCAATGGAGCAGAATAGAAGACCCTGAAACAAGTCCACACACAGCCAACTGATTTTTGACAAAGGGGCCAAAAGCATACATCAGAAAAAAAGATAGCCTGTTCAACAAATGGTGTTGGCAAAACTGGTTAACTATATGCAGAAAACTGGAAATTAATCCCACTTTCTCACCCTGCACAAGAGTCAATTCAAAATGGATCAAAGACTTGGAAATTAGACCAGAGACCTTGAGGCTCCTTGAAGAGGGCATAGGTCCAACACTGCAACACATAGGCACAGATAAAAACTTTCTCAACAAGACCCCAAAGGCACAACAAACTAAAAGGCGAATCAATATGTGGGATTGCATGAAACTGAAGAGCTTCAGTTCAGCAAAGGAAACTGTCAAAAACCTCAACCGAGAGCCAACAGAATGGGAGAATATTTTTGCCACTTACACCTCCGATAGAGGACTAATATCTAGAATATACAGAGAACTCAAGAAACTCAACACTAAGAAAACAAAGCATCCAATAACAAAATGGACAAATGAACTAAATAGACACTTCACGAAAGAAGAAATTCAAATGGCCAATAAATGCACGAAGAAATGCTCCACATCATTGGCAATCAGAGAGATGCAAATCAAAACTACCCTGAGATTTCACCTAATTCCAACTAGAATGGCAATCATTCAAAACACAAACAACAGATGCTGGCGAGGATGCGAAGAAGTGGGAACTCTAAGACATTGTTAGTGGGATTGCAAATTAGTGCAACCACTTTGGAAAACAGTATGGAGAATCCTCAGAAGAATAGGAGCAAATCTACCATTTGATTCAGCAATACCACTTCTGGGTCTCTACCAAAAGATAAGAAACCAAACTACCAAACTAATGCATGTGTATCTATATTCATAGCTGCACAATTCACCATAGCCAAACTATAGAACCAGCCAAGATGTTCATCAACAGATGAATGGATTACAAAACTGTGGGATATGTACACAGTGGAATTTTACTCAGCCATTAAAAAAACTCAATTACTTCATTTTCAGGTAAATGGATGGAACTGAACGACATTATGCTAAGTGAGATTAGTCAGTCACAAAAAATAAGAAATCAGATGCTTTCCCTAATATGTGAAAGCTAAGGAGAAATGGGTCATAGGAGGAACTCTAGATGAAAAAGGAAATCCTATAGATGAACAAACAAGACAACCTAAAGGAGGATAAAGGAGGGGGGAAGAAGGAAAATCTCTAAAACACACAATGTACTTAAACATATCGAAGTCAACCACTAAGCCAAGCAAGGGAAGGAGGGACGGGGAGGGCTGGGGTGGGAATTGGGTAGGGGTTAAATTGGTGATGTGTACTTGTATGTACACACAAGGTTTTTACCCCAATATGATGTATGAATATAATGGTCCAATAAATTTTTTTAATTTAAAAATTTAAAAATTTTTAAAAATGTAGTTATTCCGGGCATGGTGACACATGCTTGTAATCCCAGTATTTGGGAAGCTGAGACAGGAGGATCACAGTTCACAGATGGCCCCCGCTACTTATTGAGGCTCTTTGCAACTCAGTGAGACCCTGTTTCAAAATAAAGAATAAAAAAATAGGGCTGGAGGTATAGCTCAGAGGTAGAATTCCCCTGGGTTTCACCCCCAGTACTGAAAAAAAAAAAAAAAAAAAGCTCAACTATTTAGTGAGGCCCTCCACTACTTAGTGAGATCTGTTTCAAAATAAAGAATAAGCTTGGCGTGGTGGCACATGCCTGTAATCCCTGTATTTAGGAGGCTGAGACAAGAGGCTTGTGGTTCACAGACAGCCTCAGCTACATAGTGAGGCCCTTTGCAACTCAGTAAGACTCTGTTTCAAAATAAAGAATAAAACATAGGGCTGGTGGTGTAGTTCAAAGGTAGAAATACCTGGGTTCCATCCCCAGTACCGTAAAACAAACAAACAAAACAAAACAAACAGAAGGAAGGAAGGAAGGAAGGAAGGAAGGAAGGAAGGAAGGAAGGAAGGAAGGAAGGAAATAGGGCTGGGGTGTAGCTTGGAAAACTCTAAAAATAAAATGTGTATGTTTCTTCTAGAATGCTACTATAATTAGGTTTTTCATCTCCCAGAAAAAAGTTGATGGAACTAAAAAAAAAAATAACAAATGTGCTAATACACAACTGAATTTCCCTTCCAACTGGTTCATGGTTTGAACTCCCTAGAAGCAAACCCTGAGACAAGACTTAGGATGCCAACGCAGCTGTCCTCCATATCAGTGGCTCCATCACCAATGGATTTAACCAACCACAGGTTGAAAATATTAAAAAATTGCATATGTACAAACTTTTTTCTTGACATTATTCCCTAAACAATATGTGGTGACACGACACCTATTTCCATAGCTTTTACATTGTATTAGGCATTATAAGCAATGTAGAGATATTTAGAGTACACAGGTGGATGTGCATAGATTACAGGTCTCTACTATGTCATCTTACATAAGGGATCTGAGCATCGGATTTGGGTGTCTGAGGGGGGTCTTGGAATCAATCCCTGGTGGAAACCAAGACGTGGGGGTAGTTTATTTGTGGAGTGATCCCCGGAAACACCATTAAGAAGGTGGAGAGGGCGATAGAGAAGACAAAGTATGGACGGGAAGGTCTCCTGAGGAACAGCTGTTGAAATGATTAGGTCAGTTAGTGTCTTTATGAAACAAGCCTGCTTGTCCCTTTGACCACTGTGAAGACAAAAAGAGAGATTTATGAGTCAGGAAGCAGGTGTCACAAGAGAGTGAATCTGTCAGTGCCTTGAGCTTGGATTCTCAGACTTCACAAGTGTGAGAAACAAATTTTTGTTGTCTAAGTCCCCCACCCTGCTAGATAGCATTTTACTATTATATACCCAGTGGGCTAGGGGCTCAGCTCACCCACCCCATCCCTTTATGGTGACTGCATTTCCTGGACTTACCCTTATCTGTTTAAACAGATAGACAGGGTATGATATACACATCACAAACTCATGCAGGCTTCACAGAAGAAACAAAATACACATGGATATTAATATTTTCATATTTGTGAGATTAATAAAATTAGATATCAATTATATTCATTCTGCTTTTGTTTTACAAATCATATACACATATATACTTATGTATAGTTTTGTTTGGCAGTACTAAGGATTGAACCAGGGCTGCTTTACCACTGAGCTACATTCCAGCCCTTTTTATCTTTTGAGGCAAAGTCTCACTATGTTGCAGAGGCTGGCCTTGAATTTGCAATCCTCCTGCCTCAGCATCCCAAATCATCTGGATTATAGGTGTGTGCCACCACATCCAGCTTACAAATACCTTTAGAATACTTCATCTTGATTTGCGTTTCAATCAGAACTATATAGTCTTTATAGGCTTAACTTGTTTTTTGTTTTTTGGATTTTTTTTTTTTTTTTTTTTTTTGGTGGTACTGGGGTTCCTGGAAGACCTTCTACCTCTGGGCTACACTCCCAGACCTATTTTATACTTTTTTTTTTTTAAACAGGGTCTCTTAAAGCCAGCATGGCTGGCTTCGAACCTGCGCGATTCTCCTGTCTCCACCTCCCAAGCGCAGGGATTACAAGTGTGCACCACCACGCCCAGCTTAACTTGTTTTTATTAAGAGTATCTTTAATTATTGTGTCTTTAAATATTTCCAATGTCAATGGGCATCCCACAAATTGGCTCCTTCTAGCCTGTCCCAGATGCCCTTGAAAACATCTTTGCTGTTTGTTTGTTTGTTTGTTTGTTTGTTTATTATTTGCAGTACTGGGAATTGAACCCAGGGGCATTCTATCTCCAAGCTACACCCCCAGCCATATTTTTTATTCTTTATTTTGAAACATGGTCTCACTAAGTTGCAGGGGACCTCATTAAGTAGCTGAGGCTGGCCATGAACCTGTGATCCTTCTGTCTCAGCCCCCCAAGTACTGGGATCTTTGCTTTTTAGAAACAATATATAGTAGACACATCTGCCTTTTTGCTACTTCAACACATGGAACTCCTTTCTTCAAAGGAGTTCGATTTTCTTTATGTAACTAACTGATTTTGAAGCTGTTATCTGAGCCCTGAGAATTCACATAGGACTTGTACATACTGTTACGGCATTAGCCATTTTTAAGAATAATGGAGTTAGGATATGTATAATTTCAAATTAGGGATTAAAACTTGAGAAATTACTATGTTTTGCTTTTCATATAATGTGAATTTTTTTTTTTTTTGGTGGTACTGGGGTTCCTGGAAGCCCTTCTATCTCCGGGCTACACTCCCAGACCTATTTTATATTTTTGAAACAGGGTCTCTTACTCCAGCGCAGCTGGCTTCGAACCTGTGCGATCCTCCTGTCTCCGCCTCCCGAGCACTGGGATTACAAGCGTGTGCCACCACACCCAGCTAGCATGTGAATTTTTATCCACAAATATTTTCTTTTAAATATCTAAGAAAAATATTAAAATGACAAATTAAAGCTGGGCGTGGTGGCACACGCTTGTAATCCCAGCATTTGGGAGGCTGAGACTGAAGGATCGCGGTTCACAGACAGCCTCAGCTACTTAGTGAGGCCCTCTGCAACTCAGTGAGACCAGGTTTCAAAATAAAGAATAAAAAATAGGGCAGGAGGTGTAGCTCAGAAGTTGAATGCCCCTGGGTTCCACCCCCAGACCCCCCCCCCCACACACACACACAAAAAATTAACCAATTTTCTGGAAATGTATAAATGAATATTGAGGGAGGATTTATATTTCTTTTAGAAAGTTTGAAGAGATTAATAATAAGTCCCTAGAAAAATAAGCAAACAAAAACATGACAATTCCAGGGAAAACAAAAAAATATTGAGATGAAAAGGCAGGATAGGCAAAGTATCTTACCTGCCTCATTAGAAAACCATGTGCACATGATCATGTTGATGAAACACTAATTACTGCTTATCAAAAAATTCTATCACAAATAATTTGAAGAAAAAATAAGGTCTAATATAATTAAGAGAATAAATGAAAGGTCTATGTATAATAGAGTTCATTCCTCATCTTTCATAGTAAAATATAATACATAATGTCTACAATAGTTAAAGCAATAAATAACAGTATTAGCTTGTTATAGAAAGTAGAATTAATAAAAGCAACCAGGAGTTAAATGATTGGCTTTGGGGAGTAGGAGGGATAGAAAATATCAGAGAGTATGAGGAGTGGGACAGAAGGCCATTCTTTTATTATCAAATTAAACTCTATAGTGTTATATAAAACATTTTATACATTTCTTTGACAGAAAATACTAAAATTTAAAGTAAAGCAGGCTAGTGAATCAATTTAAGTAAACTAATTTACAATGAGGTAACAAATACTCTCCCAATCCTAGGGGCTTAAAAGAACCAAAGGTTTATTTATTGCTCATTGTGTATGTCCATCTAAGGCCAGCTGTGGCCTTTATACCATTTCCTTCTCATTCCGACACCCAGGCTACTGCAGCAGCCACCACCTCGAACTCTGTGGTCATCCATGAAGTGATAGCATGTACTAGCTTTTAAAGTTTCCATGCAATCACATTGAATGGGCCAAAGCAGGTCACTTGGCCCCACTGTACTTCAAGTACACAACATGCAATCCAATCCTAAACCAGGCATGGAGGCACACGCTAGTAATCCTAGTATTTAGAAGACTGAGTCAGGAGGATTACAGGTTTAAAGACCCCCTCAGCTACTTAGTGAGGCCCTCTGCAACTCAGTGAGACCCTGTTTCAAAATAAAGAATAAAAAATAGGACTGGGGGGGGTAGCTCCGAGGTAGAATGCCCCTGGGTTCCATCTCCAGTATCATAAAAAAAAAAAAATGCAATCCTACCATGTACCTAGAAAAAGCGAGAGTGAGCCATACCTTTCAAAAACACAAAAAAATACATCACTGGTGGGAGATTACTCAGTAGAAATAGAGATCTTATGCATGAAGAAGAAACCATTGCTAAGTGAGTATGCTAATTCAAGAGATGTGTTTGCAGAGAGAGATCCCAGAGGGCTTGGTGAACGACCAGCTGCAGGAGGATTCTCTAAATACAGTTGAGCAGCTCTAGTTTGGAGGTGGGGTGGGAAATGGATGTCCTGAGAGTCAGAAAGACCTGAAGTTAAATTCTGGTCCCATCACTTGGGAAAGTGGTTTGACCAATCTGGTCTACCAGCTAGGTACTGGTAAAATGAGAATAACTTATAGAAATAGGGTCGCCGTACTTCCCAGTTTGCCTGAGACAGACCACATTTTTACTCTCTATCTCAGCATGGTTATAGGAAGCACCTTCTTTTGCTTTTTTTTTTTTTTTAGGCTAGAAGATATATATTTTCTGATTTCAAGCCATATAAAGCTACAATAATTGAAACAGTGTAGTACTATTCTAAAGGCAGATATATAAACCACTGGAGTTAAATACAAGCCTAGAGCTAAATTCTTCCCTATATTGTCAAGTTATTTTTGACAAGGTTTCCACGAACATTTGGTGGTGGAAATAATAATCTTTTAACTATATATTGTTGAAAAATAATAATTACATGGAAAAGAATAAAATTGGACCCTTACCTAATCCCATATACAAATATTAACTCAAAATAGATAAAATACCTAAATATAAATCTTAAGACTATAAACTTTTAGGAGAAAATCTGGGTCATAAAACTTCACAACATTGAAATTGGCAGTGATTTCTTGGTTATGATTTCAATGGCACAGGCAAGAGAAGAGTATACAAACTCCCTAAAAAATAAAAAAAAATTGTATATCCAAAGACAATGTAAACAGAGTTAACAGTTGCTAATAGAATGGGATAAAATATTTCCAATTGCTATATCTGAAGGTATATTAATATTCCAACTAGAAATCCTAAAAATTAACAACAATAAAGGCAAACAATACCCTTTAGAGATAGGTAAAAGACTAACATAAATAATGAATCTCCACAGATAACCAATCTTAGTTGTCTGTTGGATGGAAAATCTTGTTTCTCTGGTTCTGGTGTGTGTTACCTATTTCTTCTTTGTAGTTAATCTCTTTGAGTATTTTCTCTAGTGCTGGTTTTGAAGACATAAATTCCTTCAGTTTCTGTTTGTCATGGAAGCTTCTTATTTCTCCATCTAATTTGATAGAAAGTTTTGCTGGGTAGGAAATTTTTGGCTGGAAGTTGTTTTCTTTCAGAATTGGGAATATGTTACTCCAAGCCCTTCTGGCTCTCATAACTTGGTTTGGGAAATCTGGAGTGATTCTAATTGGTTTGCCTCTGAATGTCACTTGGCCCTTTGCTTTTGTTGCCTTTAAGATTCTCTGCTTGGCTTCCACATTGGTCATTTTGACAATTATGTGGCGTGGGGATCCTCTTCTCCGATCCTGTCTAAAGGGAGTTCTATAAGTGTCCTGGACCTGTGTATCAACCTCTTGCTCTATGTCTGGAAAATTTTCTGCTATTACTTCCTTGAAGAGATTGTTGATCCCTTTGGTTTCACTTTCTTTTCCCTCCTCTATTCCAATTATTCTTAGGTTAGCTCTCTTAAAATGGGCCCATATTTCTTCAATATCAGATTCCTGCTGTTGGATATTTTTTTCTAGATTAGAAACTATGCGTTCATTTTTGGAATGATCATCTTCTAAGAGCGAGATTCTGTTCTCCATGTGTTCTAATCAGTTGTTTGTACTTTGAATTGAGGCCTTTACTTCATTAATTGCATCCTTTATCTCTTTTTGGCTCTCTCTGAGTTCTTTTCGAAGCACCTCTATTATTTCTACAGTTATTTTCCTGATTTGATCTTCTAGAAATCTCTGATTTTCTGTTTTATCGGGTTCTGATGTTGTGGGGTTGTGGGCAGCATTCATTGCTCCAGTATTATTCCTCTTTCCCATGATTTTGATGTTTGTGCCTTCTCTGGGTTCTTCCCTTGGGTCACTATGACTTCCCTTAAGGTGTTCTGGATCTCGAGTCAGTAGTATCTCAGATCCCGCTACTCCTTTACTGGGTTTTATCACAGAGTCTCCGACCCAGAGAGTCGATAGAGGCTGCTTTAGACTGTGGGGGGGTGCCAGGTTGCACGTTCTCCTATGGTGTGATATCTCTGCCACCGCCCCTCCCCCACTGGGTCAAGTCCCAGGGAGTACAGTACTGGGATTTCTCCTCTGTGGCCCGCAATTTGACTCACTGTTCTTGAGTACGCAGATGTAGCTGTACTGAATTCGGTGAATTCGGTGCTGCTGCCACCGGTGGCAATATGGCGCCGCTGCTACGCCCTCGGCTGTGGGGCTAAAGTTTTTCTTCTTGGTTTTGATTTCCACTCTGAATCCCTGCAGCTTGTGCTGAGCTCGGCCACTGGGAGCTTTAGGTGATTTCTGCGCCGAGAAATCCCGCCTGGCTGTTCCGCAGCGGCTCACCTCAGCTTGCTGTAGCCGTCCCGTGCATTCGCCGGTGCCGCCGGCAGTATGGCGCTGCTGCCGCGTCTTCGGGCTGAGGCCGGTGTATCTCCTCTGTGGGTCTGTTCTCAGTTCGCTTTCTCTCTGGAGCCTGGTGATTTTTTTGTTTCTCTGGTGATGGTGTTTTCTGGCTATGAAAGGCGCTGATTTTGTGGTAATGGAGATTTGTTGTTAGCGGGGCTCTTAAGCCCCGCTTTTCTCGGTCGCCATCTTCCCGGAAGCTCCCTGCTTTTTTTTTTTAACCTTTTTATTGGTGTATTGTAGTCATACATCTTAATGGTGTACAAGATGGTGGAGGCATACATCACCCAATTAGCCCTTACTCAATTCCCACCCCATTCTCTCCCCCTTCCTCCTTCTCATGTTTGGCTTAGTGATTGACTTTGATATGTTTATTAATGTACATCATGAACATTAGAGAATTTCCCTCTTTCCCCCTCTCATCCCCTCAGTTTGCCTTATTTGCTCACTTTAGTATCTCCTTCTTCGTCTAGAGTTTTTTGTTTTGTTTTGTTTGTTTTTGTTTGTTTGTTTTTGATGGTACTGGGGTAGAATCCAGGGGCTTTCTGCCTCCAGGCTATCCTCCCAGACCTATTTTATACTTTATTTGGAAACAGGGTCTCACTAAGTCGCTGAGAGCCTCACTAAGTAACTGAGACTGGCTTCGAACCTGTGCGATCCTCCTGTCTCAGCCTCCCAAGCGTGGGGATTATAAGCATGCAACACCACGCCCAGCTACTAGAGTTTCTTCTATGACCCATTTTCTCCCTAGCTTTCGCATATTAGGGAGAGCATACAATTTCTATTTTTTTGTGACTGACTGACCTCACTTAGCATAATGTTCTCCAGTTGCATCTATTTCCCTGTAAATGATGTAATTGTGTTTTTCTTTATAGCTGAGTAAAATTCCATACACCGCAATCTCTTTTGCTCTCTTATTCTGACCTGATAACTGGAATGCAATCATAAGGGGAACCTGAACTTAATCATAAGGAAACATCCAGATCAACGCCAGATAAGAAACATTCTAAAACCGGGCATGGTGGTGCACGCTTGTAATTCCAGCATTTGGGAGGCTGAGACAGGAGGATCCAGGTTCGCAGACAGCCTCAGCTACTTAGTGAGGCTCTTTGCAACTCAAGGTGACTCTGTTTCAAAAAAAAAAAAATAGGGCTGGGAGTATAGCTTGGAGGTAGAATGCCCCTGGGTTCCCTCCCCAGTACCAAAGAGAAGGAGGAGGAGGAGGAGGAGGAGAAGGAGAAACATTCTATTAATAAAAAGAAAGGGGGAGCTGGATGTGGTGGCACACGCTTGTAATCCCAGCATTCGGGAGGTGGAGACAAGAGGATTGGGGTTTCAATACAGCCTCAGCTACTTAGTGACTCAGTGAGACCCTGTTTCAAAAAATAAAAATACTAAAAAACATGACGGGCATGGTGGCACACGCTTGTAATCCCCCCGCTTGGGAGGCAGAAACAGGAGGATCTCACAGGTTCGAAGCCAGCAGCTCTGGCTTAAGAGACCCTGTTTCCAAATAAAAATATATATTAAAAAATAGGTCTGGGAGTGTAGCCTGACAGTAGAAGGGCTTCCAGGAACCCCAGTACCACCAAAACACAAAACAAAACAAAACAAAAAATACTAAAAAATAGGACAGGGGGTGTAGCTCAGAGGTACAATGCCCCTGGGTTCCATCCCTGGTACCACAAAAAAAAACAAGAAAGAAATAGAGAATAAAAAATAGGGCCGGGGTGTAGCCTGGAGGTACAATGCCCCTGGGTTCCATTCCCAGGACCAAAAAAATAAAATAAAATAAAATAAAAAGAAAGGAAAAGGCATTCTTTAAAAATGTAAGTATCATTGGGAGGCTGAGACAGGAGGATAGCACAAGTTTGAAGCCAGTGAGGTCCTCAGCAACTTAGTGAGACCCTGTTTCCAAATAAAGTATAAAATAGGTCTGAGAGTAGAGCCCAGAGGTAGAAAAATCCCCTGGGTTCCACCACCAGTACCACCACCAAAAAAAAAAAAAAAAAAAAAAAAGTAAGTATCATAAAAAGAACAGACTATAGAAATGTTCCAAATTAAAAGAGACTAGAAACATGACACTTAAATGCTATCTGGACCTGATAATGGAGAAGAAAAACGCTTCAAAGGTCATTGTTATATGCACTAAAGAGTCAGACTATGAGCAGTAGATTAGATAAAAATTTTTATTAGCCATATTGAATTAGCCAAAGCAAGTCACATGACCCCACTGCCCACAAGTACCCTAGGAAATGCAAACTTATACTCCTCTATGACTATACCACAGTAAACGTGAAATTATATCCTCATTCTTTGAAAATATACTCTGAACTATCTAGAGGAAGAGACCAATAACGTGTACATTTTATTTTTAATGATCCTGAAAAAATAACACATAGATATAAATACATATGTGAGGACAGAGAGAAAATTAAGCAAATATTAACAAGAGGTAAATCTAATTTAGGGCATATGGATGTTATTTGCACTATTTCTGAATTTTTTCCTAGAAAGTTTTAAATTATTTTCTTTCTTTCTTTCTTTCTTTCTTTCTTTCTTTCTTTCTTTCTTTTTTTTTTTTTCCAGTCCTGGGATGGAACCCATGGGCATTCTACCTCTAAGCTACATCCACAGCCCTATTTTTTATTCTTTATTTTGAAACAGGGTCTCACTGAGTTGCAAAGGACCTCACTAAGTAGCTGAGGCTGGCCTTGAACTATTCTCCTCCTGTCTCAGCCTCCCAAATGCTGGGATTACAAGCATGTGCCACTATGCCTGGCTAAAGTTTTAAATTATTTTCAAAAACATTTCTGAAAATAAATGATGACCTTATACATTAAGCACTTTGCAGTGTAAGCATTTAATTAATATTCCTTAATCTGAGTATGGTGGCACATGCCTGTAATCTGAGTATTTAGGAGGCCGAGACAGGAGGATCACAGGTTCAAGGTCAGTCTTTGCAATTTAGGGGGACTCTGTTTCAAAAATAAAATAGGGCTGAGGGTGTACCTCAGAGGTAAAATGTCCCTACATTCCATCCCAAGTACCAAAAAATAATAATAATATTCCTTGTTTGCTTTTTAGCCATTTATATGCATAAGAGCAAAGAGGGAAAAGAACAGAGACAAGTTTAGCGAGTTGCAAGAATAGAGGACAACTGTCTACATCCACTGATCAATTCTAATCACGTGAATATACTATGCTATAAATGAAAATATCCATAATAAACATGAAGGGGAACAGAAAAGTCAAATATCTGGTGCATGGTAATTAGAGTCACTAAATATATATCTACAGATTATAAATTAGTGAGATATACCAGGTTTTATGTACACATCTCTTTTCTCATTTAAAATCATTCAAATATGGAAGAAACTTTTTTTTTTTTTTTTTTTGCGGTACTGGGGATGGAACCTGGGGCATTCTACCTCTGAACGACACCCTCAGACCTATTTTTTATTTTTTATTTTGAAACAGGGTCTCACTGAGTTGCAAAGGGCCTCACTGAGTAGTTGAGGCTGGCCGCGAACTGCAATCCTCCTGTCTCAGCCTCCCAAATGCTGGGATTACAAGGATGCACCACCACCCTCGGCTCCAGCCCTATTTTAATTCTTTGTTTTGAAACAGGGTCTCACTGAGTTACAAAGGGTAATTCACTAAGTAGCTCACTGAGTAGCTGAGGCTGTCCATGAACCACGGCCCTCCTGTCTCAGCTCAGACCAATACCTCAAAGAGATGAGAGAGAGAGAGAGAGAGAGAGAGAGAGAGAGAGAGAGAGAGAGAAAGGCACTAATTTTTTTTAACTAGAGGTCTTTTCATATTATACAGACTGGCCCTGAACTCCTGGGCTCAAGAGATCTTCCTGCCTCAGCCTCCCACATAGCTGGGACTAGAGGTGCAAACCACTGCCCTAGCTAAATTGTTTACTTAACATTTTTCTACTGAACAGCCGTAAAGGAGCCTGGGTAATATAGGCTTTGACAGTTTGCCCTCTAGTCCATTTCATACTCCAGCATTTTTAGCCATCTCCTTTAGATTATCCTGTGTTTGCTTTAGGCCTTTCTACAGAAACAAAGGTTAAAGGCTCTGTGAGTTTCTGAGAGGGAGGTTCACATGGGTCTTTGCTGCATACTGGTGAGTGGCTTGCAACATAACGCAACAGTTAGCCAGTTTTTTAAATGACGGATTTGAGCCAAAGAACCCCTGAGGCCTCCTTACTGTTTGGTATGGGCAAACTGTGTCCCCAGAAAGCTCCTGTTGGAGTCCTACCTCAGAATGTGTATATATGTGTATATATATATGTGTGTGTGTGTGTGTATATATATATTTTTTTTGGGGGGGGTGGTACTGGGGGTGGAACCCAGAGGTTTTCTACCTCCGGGCTATACTCCCAGACCCATTTTTATATTTTATTTGGAAACAGGGTCTCACTAAGTTGCTGAAAGCCTCACAAAGTAGCTGAGGCTGGCTTCGAACCTGTGCGATCCTCCTGTCTCAGCCTCCCAAGCGCGGGGATTACAAGCATGAGCCACCACGCCCGGCGAATGTAGTTATATTTAGAGATGGGTTTTCTTGGTTTTTTTGTTTTGTTTTGTTTTTTTATTTTAGTGGTACTGGGGGTGGAACCCAGGGGCTTTCTACCTCCAGGCTATACTCCAGACCTATTTTATACTTTATTTGGAAACAGGGTCTCGCTAAGTTGCTAAGAGCCTCACGAAGTAGCTAAGGCTGGCTTCAAACCAGTGCAACCCTCCTGTCTCAGCCTCCCAAGGGCGGGGGATTACAAGCGTGCGCCACCACGCCTGGCTAAGATGGGGCCTTTTGAGAGGTAATTAAGATAAAATGACATCACCAGGACTGGTTCCCTTATAAGAAAATGAGATAGGACACAGATCATGCAAAGACAGGGAGAAACCCATTTAGAGGTCAAGGAGAGAGGCCGGGAAGACAGACAGCAACCCTGCCAACACTTCCATCTGGGTTATCTAGCCGCAAGACTATGAGAAGTATATTTGTGCTGCTTACCTTACTCGTCTGTGGTACTTCGTTTTTGCAACTTTAGCAAACGCATAGACTGCTCTAACGTTCTGAGTCTCGCTCCTTTGGGGCCCGTCCTTTTCCTAGAACGTGCACGTGTCTGTCACGAGGGGGCGATGATGCGCTAAAATTGAACGTGGTCCCCCGGATGACTGCAGAAGGAGCGAGCAGGATGATGCCTTCCTAGCACCCTGGACCAACTCGAAAATCTCAGTTTGAATGCGGCGGCCGGCCCTCCAGGAATGAAAGTGTAGAGTCCGGGCTTCCAGACCCTTGCTCCGTCTACCCAAGGACCTCCTCTAACCCGAGGAGCTCCATTAGGCCCCGACATCTAAAGACATGCTAGCGTCAGGCTCAGCGTTGCTGAAAGCAGAGTCAGCGTGAAGGGTGGAGACGATGGAGAAACGCTCAGAAGCAAGGCTTTCTTTCCAGCTGCACCCCCGGGCTGAATCTGAAAAGTTCCTAGAAAGAGAAGTCTGAGATTTAAACATTAGCAAAAACAGGAAGGAAGCCGGGTGTGGTGGCGCGCACTTGTAATCCCAGTATTTAGGAGGCTGATCCAGGAGGATCGCGGCCTCAGCTACCTAGTGAGGCCCTCTGCCAATTTAGTGATACTGTTTCAAAATTAAGAATAAAATATAGGACTGGGGTGGTAGCTTGGAGGTAGAATGACTCCGGGTTCAATCCTTAGTCACACACACACACACACACACACACACACACACACACACACACACGTGCGGGAAGGAGGGCAGAGTGTCCAACCTGTTTTCCTCAGGGTCTAAGGACAGAAACTGGAGCAAATAGCAGCATTCATGTGATGGCAATTGCATTCCTGGTTCTTTAACTGATGAGAACCAACAAAAAGCAGGGCAAGTAAACGCACGGCAGAGCCAGGTGTGGTGGTGCAGGCCTGTATACCAGTGCTTGGGAGGCTGAGACCAGAGGTCACAGGTTCGAGGCCCTCAGCAACTTAACAAGACTGTTTCAAAATAAAAAATAAGCCGGCGCGGTGGCGCACACTTGTAATCTCCCCGCTTGGGAGACAGAGACAGGAGGATCGTGCAGGTTCAAAGCCAGTCTCTCTCTGGCTTAAGAGACCCTGTTTCCAAATAAAGTATTTTTAAAAATAGGTCTGGGAGTGTAGCCCGGAGGTAGAAGGGTTTCCAGGAACCCCAGTACCACCAAAAACAAATAAATAATTAAAAAATAAAATAAAATAGGTCTTGGAGGTCTTTATTAGGGGTAAAATGTTCCTGGGTTCAATCACCAATTCCAGGAAAAAAAAAAAAAAAAAAAAAAAAAACTGTGTGTGTGTTACTGGGAATTGAGCCCAGGGACATTCTACCTCCAAGCTCTATTTTACTTTACTTTTTACTTTGAAACAGGATCCTACTAGACTGATGAGAGTCTTACTAGTTGCTAAGGCTGTCATCAAACCTGTGATCTTCCTGTCTACGTCTCCTAAGTTAAAAAAAAATTAAAAAAAATTTTTTTTTGCAGTACTGGGGATGCAACGGGGGCATTCTACCTCCTAGCTATACCCTCAGCCTTATTTTTTATTTTTAAATTTGAAACAGGGTCTCACTAAGTAGCTGAGGACCTCACTAAGTAGCTGAGGCTGGCCACGAACCTGCGATCCTCCTGTCTCAGCCTCCCAAGTACTGGAGAAAAAAATCAACTTTAACAAAAGAAAACATAACATTCCCAAATCCTAAACACTTCAGGGAAAACTGACCTTATAGAAGTGGTTTTGTTTTGTTTGTTTGTTTGTTTGTTTTTCAGTAGTAAGGATTGAATCTGGGGTCTTATGTATGCTAGACAGGCACTCTGCCATTGCCCAGGCTGGCCTAAAACTTGCTTCCCAAATTGCTGAGCTTATAGGCCACCCCTCAAAGGTGATAATATATATATATATGCCTTTTCTTTTCCGTGTGTGTGTGTGTGTGTGTGTGTGTGTGTGTGTGTGTGTTACCGGAGATTGAACCCAGGAGCATTCTACTTCTGAGATATACCCTCAGCTTTATTTGTTTTTTTTATTTTGAAACAGGGCCTCACTAAGTTGCTGAGACTTACTTGCCTTAAACCTGCAATCCTCCTGTCTCAAGCCTCCCAAGTCCTGGGATTACAAACATGTGCCACCTTGCCTGGCTGATAATAGATATTTCTTAATTACAGCAATAAAATACATAAATTATTTGATTCACCAGATGTTCATGGTCTCAGCATCCAGGAGTTTCTTGACAACTAAGGTGGTTTAACATCTACCATAACACTATTAACGGTGGTTGGGGTCTTGACACACATCTGGACTTGCCTTCGCTGCACATAGGACAATAGGGCACAGCCTTGGAATCAACTGTCACACCAGCTCATCATCATTCTGGATATGCATAAGAAGTGGCCTGCTCGTGACCTCTGGGATGCAGAAATGAGTCGCTGTCTCAGCAGGCGCCATCCTCAGGACTGATAATGGAGAAGTCCCATTCACAGTTATAATTTCCGTGGATATAAATCTAGCCATGGGATTCATATTTCTGCTGGGTGCTTCTCTTTAAGATATCATTAAACAGACCTACCACCATCTCAAGCCTAGGCAGCCTCCATCTGAACCACAGCCTCTCTTCTTCCAGGAATGGTTTGATGTATTACCAAGCCATAGCTGGCTGACTGGCCTGTACACACTGCCCTCAAAGAAACATGTCTCAAACTCTGCTTTGAACCAAACAGGAGACGAATCACAAGGAACTAGACACATACACATCTGTGATAGCATTTCTGGTCAAAATTTGCATTTGTAGATTTCGTTTTCTTTTTTTCTTTTTTGGAGCATTGGGGATTGAAGCCAGGGCATTCTACTCCCTCCCCCCTCACCCCATACACCCCAGCTCTATTTTTTTTTTTTTTTATCTTGAGACAGGGTCTTGCTAGGTTGCTGAAGTTGGTCATGAATCTGCAATCCTCCAGTCTCAGCTTCCCAAGTACAGGCACACTCATAGATTTAAATGTGTATCTGGAATATCCATTGTTTTTATAGGTCCAGGTCTACTTTCCTATGATATCAACAGGAACCAGTTAAATTACTTCACAAGAGAACACATTCTATCTACCAAAGTTTACCAATTTCTCAGCTTTGACTTGGCATTGGGAAGAACTATTTTCAAACTGTTTTATCAGCTATTTTCAAATTTTGCACACAGTTTAAGAGTACAGTAAAGAATATTTTTTTAAAAAAAAAACTACACATTTTTAAGCCCTAACCTTTCAGATATAAACTTCACAAGAAGTATTTTTTTTAATTTTCTGGCAAGGGATTGAACCAAAAGGCATTCTACCCCTGAGATATATCCACACTACAATTTTAGTTTTATTTTGAGACAAGATCTCACTCTGGTGCTGAGACTGGCCTCAACCCTGTGATTGTTCTGACTCAGCCTTCCAGGTGCAGGTTACAGGCATGTACCTAGGCGTGCACCCCACTCTGACCCATGAAAAGCTTGATTTTGAAACAGGTTCTGGCTAAGACACTGTAAGTCTTGCTAAGTTGCTGAGGCTGGCCTCAAGCTACAATTCTTCTGTCTCAGCCTCCAAAGTACTAAGGTTCCAGGTGTGAACCACCATGACTCTCAGACAGAACACTGAACAAGAGAATCTAGATATAAAAGAGAACAGAAGCTGAGACAGAGGACCACAGGTTCCAGGCCAGCCTTAGCAACTCAGTGAGACTCTGATTCAAAATAAAAAATAAAAAGGGCCTGGGGTAAAAAAACAAAACAAAGAATGAATCTTAGATAAAACTTGAAAGATAAAATTGTTGGATGTTGGGTCATCTTGAAACTTTTTTTTTTTTTTTTTTTTTTTTTTGCAGTACTGAGGGTTGAACCCAGGAGCATTCTACCTCTGAGATACACCCCAATCCTATTTTATTTTTTATTTTGATACAAGGTCTTGCTAAGTTGCTGAGGTTGACCTCAAACCTGCAATTCTCCTGTCTCAGCCTCCCAAGTACTGGGATTGCAGGCATGTACACCATGCCAGGCTCATCTTGAAACTTAAAAGGGAAGCTGGGAGCTGGGCGTGGTAGCTCACGCTTGTAATCTCTGTGCTTAGGAGGCTGAGACAGGAGGATCGTGCAGGTTCGAAGCCAGCCTCAGCTACTTAGTGAGGCTCTCAGCAACTTAGTGAGACTCTGTTTCCAAATAAAATATAAAATAGGTCTGGGAGTATAGGCCGGAGGTAGAAAGCCTCTGGGTTCCACCTCCAGTACCACAAAAAAAGAAAAGAAAAAGAGAGAAGCTGGGTACCATGTAACCAGGGGTGAAGCCTGGCAAAGCCTCTCATTGGCAGCTCTAAGGGAGGCCTGGCCTCTCACTCCACATCCACTGACTGGGCTGTTTGAAAAGGCACAAATTTAGTAGCAGCCCCATGCAGGAACTAACTCTGCTCTCCAGTATCACTGTCCACGGTGATGGCCAGGTTTCTGCCATCTGTCATCATCAGGAAATACATGGGACAGAACAAAACCACATCTAGTAAGAAGGAACCTGTCAGCAGAATGGCTACAGTTATGACACATGAAAAGAGAAAATTAATTCACAAAGGAGCTTTCTATTTTAAAAAGATGGAGAAAAATAGAAAGCAGTGTTCTTAAGTGCTAGGTAATGAAAGTACTTCCTGGGAACCCTCAGGCTATGGCTTTTAGATGCAGGCCTAAAGCATAGTGCCTTCCAGAGAGCCTGTCCAGGGGAGTCTCTCTCTTTGTGTTGAAGCCCAGGGCTATGAGAGGTCCTTGTCTCTAAAATGCCCTGGGATTGTCCTCTGTGACCTCATTATACAATTTGACAAGGAAAATTAAAGGGGATGTTTGGGGCCAAATTCTCCCAGGGTATGCTATTTTTCCCAGGTCACCTGAGGTCTTGGGTGCTAGGGCTTGAGTGCGTCCTCACAAAGCTTCCTGTACTGGAAGCTTCAATCCTCTGTGTGTCAGCCTTTGAAGGTCGGGTCTAGTGAGAGGTGTGGCATGGAAGGGGTTAAGAATGAATTACGAGTGCCTGTCCCTAAGAATGGGCTGGTTACCACTGGGCCTTGGCACCCTTCTCTCTCTTCCACGTGCCCCACATGGAAGAAACTTTTAGCATTTTCTCCCAGTCTCTGAGAGCTCAAAGAAGAGAATCAGTCTTCCTGAGTATGTTATTTCAAATGAGGTCTTGAGTGAAATACCCAGCTTAAAATTTTTCAGGTAAAATTAGTCTATATTGTGAGAAAGTGGTTTGTTTTTATTTCTAGTCAGCTCAAGAAGTTTCTGAAAATTAATTTATAAATTATATTTGAAAGTTAAAAGGCCCCCAAATTGTTTGGGGCCATTTCAAAACCTGAGGAAGTCAAGTAGTAAACTAAGTATATCCCTCTAAAGAGAGGATAGATATATCCCCAAAATAATTTAGGCCCAGCTGGAGAAAATTGTCTCTATTTTAGTGGAGAGAGAAACAGCAAGCCATGGCTAATCTCGTGATATTTTTTTCTCCTGAAATAAGGGCAGATTATCAGCTCTGTTGTTTTTGGCCAAGTGTTCTATCAAAACAAAAATTTTGCAACTGCAATGACCTAACTTGGGAACGATTTTATAACATTTTCTAGAGACCACAAAACATTTGTTTTACTCTTTCTGAAGACCAACAGGAGAGGCCAGAGGAGAGCATAATATTTTGCCATGTAACAAGAAAAAAAGTTGACAAGGAGAGCAGCTAGAAGAACATTTCGGTTCAAATAAGAGTCATCCAGAGCCTGTGGAATGGTGTGGAATTCATTCAAATCAGAAATGAATGTGCCTCACTCAACAACAACCAGCTAATATCGTGCATCTGTTCAACTGAGTATTGGGCATAAATGGTGATCTTTATTTATCATGCAAAATCAATTTTAAGCTCGGAGACTCGTTTTGACAAAAACAGTAGGAGTGGTGGTTAGCTGCAAAAGCAGACATTTTAGAAGAGCCAAGAGGCTGAACTTGATGTGGTTGGGAGAAGAAAGGCTTCTTGCCAGCGACTCCGATTTCGGTGGGATGAGGGCAAACAACATTCCATTATTATTGCTGAGAGATTATAAAAAAATTCTCTTAGCACATCCATCAGCAAAATCCATTACCAACGAGTTCTCAAAAGCCTATTAAACGTGTAGCAGTGAAGATATTTGAAGTAAATTGATCTGCTGTGTCCCAGGACATATAGTGATTTAAACCATGGGCACTTGAGTGAAACAGTCTAGTTTAAATCCTTCATGACCCATGAGTTATGTGACCTCAGACAAGATACTTAACCTTGCTAAGCCTCACATGCCGCATGTAGTAAACGGGAGGTGACAGTGGTGTCCAAAAGATCGATGCTAGGGCTACGTGATGTGCTTAGGACGCTGTCTAGACATGACAAGGGCTAAATTAAATATTAAGCATTATTTTTGCATATGCAATGTTAAACTTTTGTCTTAGCTTGGAATCCTGCAGAAGCCACCCCTGATGCAAGGATTCCAGTATGAATAGTGTATTTGAGATGTGATCCCCGCACACCAAGAGACAAATGGGGAAGTGGAGCCTGGCAGGGAGGACGCCCAGTAAAGGGACTTTGGCCACGATGACCACCAGTGCCAACCAGAGCTCAAGTAAGCTCCAGGAGACAGAACACACACCCAAGAGAAACAGCCCAGCCACGCGCTGTGGGAGCTGGGTACTTCGGGCACCATTTGCTTGCCCTTCACCACCAAGAACTGCTCCTGAGAGCACAAGGCCACAGGACAGGAGTGAGAGGCATTCCGGGAAGCAGACCTCAGCCTGTAGAGGACATCAGCCACAATAATAAGGCCTGCGTCATTGTTTTCGGATCATTAAATGAGCTGGAGTTCCTCAATATAATATCACATGTCACAACAATGAACTGCATACCTGACAGTGGTATTAAAACTGAGTAGAAAATGTCACTTAGTGACATCATAGCCTCTTTCTTTTTGTACTCAGGATTGAACTCAGGAGAGCTCTAACTCTGAGCTATACTCACGTCCTTATTTTATTTATATTGCTAAATTACTGAAAGCCTCACTAAATTGCTGAGGTTGGTTGCAAGCCTGTGATCCTCCTGTTTCAGCCTCCCAAGTACTGGGATTATAAGCATGTGCCACCACGCCCGGCTATTCATAGCCTTCTTAAACTCGTTTGTGGTGATGTTATAAACACATCTAATGCTCTGCCAGTTTTATAAAAGTATAGCACATGCAATTCTGCAAAGTACAATACTTGATAACTATGCTACTGCATGTGTTATGTAAGTCTAAATACACGTGTATTTATATGCTACAGTTTGGATATTGCGTGCCCCCCACCCCACCCCAAGCATAAGACTGAATCAGAACACCAGGGGAATGAAGTGTAGCTGGTAAAGAGAAGTCCAAGAACCGAGTATGGCCCCGGCTGTACAGGTCAGGCGGTGAGAAGGAATCAGCAAAGGAGACTGACAAGCAACAGCCAGACAAAAAGGTGAGAAACCTGGAAGAGCGGGGTTCTGGAAGTCGGGAGGAGAGAGGCTGTGCTTGACCATGTTGTGGGCGAGAAGGACGAGAAATCAGCCATCGGATTACAGTGTCATGTTACTCAGCTTTCTCTCGCTGAGACAAACCCGACATCCATCCCGGTTAAAGAAGGAAAGGTTAGCCGGGCGTGGTGGCGCACGCTTGTAAGCCCAGCATTTGGGAGGCTGAGACCTGAGGATTGCGGTTCACGGACAGCCTCAGCTACTTAGTGAGGCCCTCCGCAACTCAGTGAGACCCGGTTTCAAAATAAAGAATAAAAAAAAGGGCAGGGGGTGTAGCTCGGAGGTCAAATGCCCCTGTGTTCCATCCCCAGACCCCCCCCCCCCAAAAAAAAAAAAAAAAGGAAAGGTTGATTTTGGCTCCTGGATGCTGAGGATTCAGCCCACAGTCAGCTGACTCTTCTGGTTTGGGCCTGTGGTGACACAGCAAAGGGGCTCACCTATTGGAGACAGGAAGAGGCTGGAGGCCACGCCCCGTGACCTCACTTCCGCCCCAACGCCACGCCCCCAAGGCCTTCCCCTAGCGCCACTGACCCTTCACGATGCTGTCAGCAAGTGGACTTCGGGGACATTGAAGATGCAAAGCACAGTGAGTGTGAAGCTTCTCGGTCCCTTTGGTGGGAGTGAGTGGTTTCAGGCACCTTACGGGGAGAAACCAGGAGGATGAACTGTCAAATTCAACAAGTCAGATTAACACCTAGGAAATAAAACTGACGACGTACACAAGGAATCCCTCAACAAAAAATAGAATCTCTCAACAAAAAACTTCTACAGATATTTAGTGTTTTACCTTTTGTGTTTTAAATGAAGTTCTAGGAATTAATTGGCAATTCGGCAATGTAGAAATCAAAGTACCTGCATTCATAGAGCACATATTATATTGGGGGTAAAGAGTCAATATGACTAAACAAATAAATACACATTATGTCAGTTGCTGACAAGTACTTTCATTTTATTTATTTATTTATTTGTATTGGGGATTAAACTGAACCCAGGGCATTCTATCTTTGAACTACACCCCAAGCTCTATTATATATTATTATTATTATTATTATTATTATTATTATTATTTGTGTGTGTGTGTGTGTGTGTGTGTGTGTGTGTGTGTGTGTGCTGGGGATTGAACCCGGAGGCATTCTACTTCCAAGCTACACCCTAGCCCAATTTTTATTTTTATTTTTTGGTATCAGGGATTGAACATAGGGTCATTCTACCTCTGAGCTAAACCCCCAGCCCTATTTTTCATTCTTTATTTTGAAACAGGGTCTCACTAAATTGTGGAGGGCCTCTCACTAAGTAGCTGAGGCTGCCAGTGAGCCTGCAATCCTCCTGTCTCAGCCTCCTAAGTACTAGGATTACAAGGGTGCACTACCACACCCGGCTCAATTTTTTTTATTTCTTATTTGAAAACAGAGTTTCACTAAGTTGCTGAGAGCTTTGCTAAGTTGTTGAAGCTGACTTTGAACCTGCAATCCTCCTGTCTCAGCCTCCCAAGTATTGGGATTACAAGTGTGCACCACCATGCTTGGCTCTATTTTATTTTTTATTTTAAGACAAAGTCTAAGTTGCTGAGGCGGGCTGTGAATCTGCACTCTTCTCTCTCAGCCTTCCAAGTACTGGGGACAAGTACTTCCAAAAATACAGACTGGAAAGAGGATAGAAGCCAGGCATAGTGGCACACACTTTAATCCCAGTACTGGGGAGGCTGAGACAGGAGGATCACAGGTTTGTGACCAGCCTCAGCTACTTAGGGAGGACTTCTGCAATTTGCAATTTAGTGAGACCCTGTTTCAAAATACAGAATAAAAAGTAGGGTTGTGGGTGTATCTTGGAGACAGAATGCCCCCTATGTTCATCCCCAGTTTCTCAGAAAGAAAGAAAGAAAAAAAGGATAGACGGGGGATAAAAACAAATTTTTTAGATAGGATAATCATCAGTGCCTCTCAGACTTTGAGAAGAGTTCCTACATTAGTTAGAGTTGGGAAGAGACTAGATGGTTGCAAAGATAGGCTATGTGTGTGTATTTAAATAAATAAGGCCTGTTTGAGATGCATGGTTTTCTAGAAAAAAAGACAGTGTTAAAATTTACTCAAGAAATACAATTTTATAAAAACAGTATTAACAGATAAAATTCAAATATTAGTTTAAGGCTAACTTCAAGTTAGAATTAAGTTTAAGATCAGGTCTAAGGGCATGATGGTTTCTCTGACCAGTATTATTAAGGCTTTGCTACACCTAAGTCTCTCTTTATATAATTAGTTCAGAGGGAAGCAAAGAAGGAAATAGTCCCAACTTATTCTCTGTCTTCAGGCCAAAACTCGTCCAGGATATTACAAACATAAATCAAAATAAAGCATAGGCCTAACTGGGTGTGGTGGTCCGTGCCTGTAATCCCAGTATTTGAGAGGTAAAGACAGGAAGATTGAAGTTTGGAGAGCAGCTTCAGCAGTCTAGTGAGACTTTGTTTCAAAATGAAAATTAAAAGGGGCTGGGGGTGTAGCTCAGAGGTCAAATGCCCTTGGGTTCAATCTCCAGTACCAAAATAAATCAATTGATTTTTAAAGGCATAGGTCTATTTCATTTGTCAAAATAAAATAAACATTGAGCCAGGCGTGGTGGCACACACTTATAATTTGGGAGGCTGAGACAGGAGGATTGCAGTTCTCAGACAGCCTCAGCTATTTAGTGAGGCCCTCTGTAACTTAATGAGACTCTGTTTCAAAGTAAAGAATAAAAAATAGGGCTGGGGGTGTAGTTTGGAAGTAGAATGCTCTGGGTTCAATCCCCCAGTACTGTAAAAAAATAAAATAAGATAAAATAAACATTAGTCTAAATGAAAGACTAAAAACCAAATCTAGCAGTAAGTGAAAAGAACAAACCTTACAGCTGAGTAGAATGCACCACAGAATGCAAGGCTGGTTCAACTTCAGGACGTCTATGACTAATTCACCTTATCAGCAAAACAAAGGGGGAAAATTCCTATCGCATCTCCAAAATATTTCATGAAACTAAACACTCACTATTGATGAAAACTAACCCTTATGAAATTAGCATAAGAAACTGCCTTGACTTGTTAAAAGATATCTGCTACCAGCCTGCCACAAAGACCAAAAGAGATGGTCAAATATTAGAATGTTTGGAATAAGGCAAGAATGCTTGTTCTCATGGACAGTAGTGAGCAGTATACTTTCAAGCCAAATCCATAAAAGCAAGAGTTAGAATTTAGTTATAAAAATTAGAAACAGAGAAGACTGAAGCAGGAAGATCGCAGGTTTTGGCCAGTCTCAGCTACTAAGTGAGACCCTGTTTCAAAGTAAAGAATAAAAAGAATAGGGCTGGGGTTGTAGCTTGGAGGTAGAATGCTCCTGGGTTCCACCTCCAGCACTGAAAAAAAAATTAGAAACAGAGATAGAATTCTCATTGGTTGAGGCATTATGACACCATTCCCAAAACACCTAGGAAAATTCAATGGATAAGGATTAGAATTAATAGGGTCCAGTGAGATGGGTGGCATTCAGACTAATCTACAAAAATCAATTGCTTATCCTTATACAAGCACTAATTAATTATCAAATACAGTGAATAAAATCATAAAATGCCTTAAAATAGTCCAGTTAGTTCATGCACAGACTCTACTTGGAGAAAAGTATGAAGTTTTACTGAGGGGCATAAGGAAGCCATGAACAATTTCAAAAAAGTACCATTTTCATAGGAAGAACAATATTGAAAATATACAGATTCCCTACAAAGTGATCATGAAGAGAAATACCATGCTGGTAGGATTCTTTATAGAACTTCACAGGTGATTCTGAAATTTATATGGAAGAGAAAATGTATGAGGATAAATAAGGGTCATTTTCAGAAAAGGTCTATCAAATATTTATACTATAAAGCTAGAGTAAATAAAAAGTGATATCTGTATAAGAATGGACAAATTGGTAGGAAAATAAAGTAAGTAATAGAACAAATGTGGATCCATTTCTACATGGTGATGGAATATATGATAAAAATTACATTTCTTTTTTTTGCCATCCTGGGGATTAAACTCAGGGGCATTCTACCCCTGAGCTACACCTCCAGCCCTATTTTTTATTCTTTATTTTTAAACAGGGTCTCACTAAGTTGCAGAGGGCCTCCTAAGTAGCTAAGACTGCCCGCGAACTTGCAATCCTCCTATCTCAACCTCCCAAGTATTGGGATTCTAAGCATGCACCACCAGGCCCAGCTTAAAAATTACATTTCATACCAATGGGAAAAAGAGGGACAAATGTTTCTGGGAAAAGTAGATGTGTGTGTGTGTGTGTGTGTGTGTGTGTGTGTGTGTGTGTACTGTAGTACTGGGAATTGAACCCAGGGGCATTCTACCTCCAAGCCACATCCCCAACTCTTTTTTTGTTTTGAAACAGGGTCTAACTATGTGGCTGAGAGTCTACATTGCTGCAGCTTGTCTTGAACCTGTGATCTTCCTTTCTCAGACTCTCAAGTACTGGGATTATAGGAATGCACTACAACGCCCAGTTTTGGATATATATTTAAGAAAAAATAAAGTTAGTTATTAATTACAATGTATAAAAGTAATTCCATGAAATCTTGGTGGTAGAGAAAGTTTCCATAAGCAAAATTTAAAATGCCAATAACAGGCCGGGCGTGGTGGTGCACGCTTGTAATCTCTGCGCTTGGGAGGCAGAGACAGGAGGATCATGCAGGTTTGAAGTCAGCCGCGCTGGCTTAAGAGACCCTGTTTCCAAATTTTAAAAAAGTGTAAAAATAGGTCTGGGAGTGTAGCCCGGGGGTAGAATGATTTCCAGGAACCCCAGTACCACCAAAAATAAAATAAAATAAAATAAAATAAAATAAAATAAAATGCCAATAACAACCAAGAGAGAATTAGTAAGTATATCATTTGTGTATATGGGGGGAGGGTGCTAGGGATTGAACCCAGGGGCATTCTACCTCCACACCCTGGGCCCTATTTTTTATTCTTTATTTTGAAACAAGTTCTCACTAAGTTGAGGAGGGCCTTACTAAGTAGCTGAAGCTGTGAATCTGGATCCTCCTGTCTCAGCCTCCCAAGTACTGAGATTATGAGCATGCACTACTACCCCCAGCTAGTGTATATTTTTAAAAAAACATCACCAGGTTGGGGGTATAACACAGGACTGGAGTACATGCTTAGCAGAAGGAAGGCCCTAATTCAGTCCCCAGCCACCAAAATCAAAAAAAAAAAAAAAAAAAGCAAATGAAATGAGCATTTAACATGACATCATTAAGACATGATAAAAGGATCTTTCCCTCTCTCTCTTTCGTGTGTGTGTGTGTGTGTGTGTGTGTGTGTGTGTGTGCATGCGTGCATTACTGGAAGTTAAACCCAGGATCATACTACCCCCTAGGCTTTTTTTTTTAGGGTCCCATTAGTTTGCCAAGAAACTTACTATGTTTTTGAGGCTGTGCTCAAACTTCATCCTCCAATCTCAGAGTCCCAAGAACTGGGACTAGTCATGCGCCACCACACCCAGCTTTTCTTTTCCATACTTACAAGAGATTAATAATCAGAACATATAAACTACTTCTAAAATCAGAGGCAGACGAACAAAAGAAAAACCAACAGTATGTGCAGACGCATTTCACAGAAGAGAAAACACAGAAGGGACACATATCTGAAAAGATGCTTAACATCACAGGAATCGGGAAATTGCACACTACCGATGAGCTACTTCCCCGCCACCAGCCCGTGAAGGTTGGCGTCCAGTGTTGCTGAGGATGTGGGGAGAGCCTGTTGCTGGCAGAACATGGTAATGGGTATTTATGCCTAAAAAATAAGCAGGAGAAGGACACAAAACTGTGCCTCCAGCTAGCTGGCTAGCTATCGTAGGGAACAAAGTCTGCATGGTACACAGAGGCACACACCTCAGCTACCGGGAGGCTGAGGCAGGAGGGTCACAAGTTCATGGCTAGCCTCACAGCTTAGTGAGACACTGTCTCAAAATTAAAAATAAAAAGGGCTGGGAATGTAGCTCAGTGGTAAAGCAACCTTGTGTTGAACCCCCAGTACTACTAGCCTAAAAAAGAAGAGAACATTCCAGGGCAATGATAGATATAATTTTGATGAGAGGAAAAAAATTATAGGGAAATGAAGGCAGAGGTGTTTGGTTTCTTTGTTTTTCATTTATTTATTTATTTATTTATTTATTTATTTATTTATTTTTGGTGGCTCTGGGGGTGGAACCCAGAGGCTTTCTGCCCCAGGCTATACTCCCAGCCCTATTTTATATTTTATTTGGAAACAGGGTCTTACTAAGTTGCTGAGAACCTCACTCAGTAGCTGAGGCTGGCTTCGAACCTGTGCGATCCTCCTGTCTCAGCCTCCCAAGCGTGGGGATTACAAGCGTGCGCCACCACGCCCGGCCTTGGTTTCTTTCTTTTTAAAGGAGACAGTGTCTCCCAATAATGTATATAATTAATTAAATTATTTTGGTACTGGAGATTGAAGCCAGGGGCTAGCTGCCGGGGTCCAGCCCTAGCAGGAGTCAGGGGTCGTGTGTTGGTGAGAGAAGAGTTGAGGTTGAGTGAGAGAAGACTCTGACACACAGACCAGATGGCAGCTTCTCCAACTTTATTCAGGATTTGTTACGATCTTTATACTTTCTTTCTTGGCAGAATAGACAAAACCACAGTCATGCAAGCAGAAACTTCAAGGACAGAAAGAGTCTTTAACAGACTTCAGGACAGGGTGCCAGACATATAATAAATCATAGAAAGTATGCTTTGCCTCATATCACACGGCCAGCTTGAACTTAATCTTATATGTTGGCCTAAACTAAGGTCAGCTTGAATTTAATCTTTGGCCCAAACTTTATTCTTGGGGAGAAAAAAAGATCTTTGCTGACTCAGTCTCTCATACGCCGCTGCCCACTAGCTATAATGCTTATTCATAAAATTCCAATTACACATATTAATGTAAATAACCTTAAAATAATTTTTTGAAGAAGGAGATGCTCATAGTCATGGGGGACTTAGGCTTTTGCGAGACCCCTGGCCGAGCTTTCGCTCAAGGCCTGCACGAGATGCTATAGCAGCAAGCAACACTGCCAACACTTTTATAATTTTTTTTTCCCAACAGGGTCTTGTTAGGTTGCTGAGAAACTTGCTAAGGCTGACTGGTTGCCTAGACTGGTCTTGAACCT
Organism: Muscardinus avellanarius; assembly: GCF_963383645.1. Classification (NCBI taxonomy): domain Eukaryota; kingdom Metazoa; phylum Chordata; class Mammalia; order Rodentia; family Gliridae; genus Muscardinus; species Muscardinus avellanarius. Next base: position 728,077 of record NC_137805.1, on the reverse strand, counting down.
GCAATCCTTCTATCTCGGCCTCCCAAGTACTGTGCCATGATGCCCAGAACTAGTTTCTTCTTATTTTTTATTTTTTTGTGTGTGGTGCTGAGGATGGAACCCAGGGGCATTCTACCTCCGAGTTATAGCCCCAACCCTATTTTTTATTCTTTATTTTGAAACGGGGTCTCACTGAGTTGCCAAGAGCCTAAGTAGCTGAGGCTGGCCGTAAACTGCAATCCTCTTGTTTCAGCCTCCCAAATGCTGGGATTACAAGTGTGTGCTACCATGCCCGTCAGGCATTAATTTTTTAAACCTCATTTTAAAATGATTATTATTTTAAAATGAGGTGCACAGCCAGGTGCAGTGGTGCACCTGTAATCCCAGTACTTGGGAGGCTGAGATAGTTCTCAGGGGAATTGAAGGTTCAAGATCAGCCTCAACAACTTAGTGAGACAGACCCTTAGCAACTTAATGAAACCCTGTTTCAAAATAAAAAATAAAAAGAGCTGGGAGAGTAGCTCAGAGGTAGAATGCCTCTGGATTCTATCCCCAATACTATGGAAAAAGAAAGAAAGAAAAAGACATATAACAGGGGGCATTTATATTTTTCATATACATTTCATATTTTTCTAATAAGCCTGTACTTTTTAATAACCAGGAAAAAAAATGCACCAAAATGACTTCTAATCTGAAATTGTTTTTCTGCCATTTGGCTCAGCCAACAGAATGGCCCAAGCCAAAACATGTCCTGGCCTGAGGCCCAGCCTTCTCTCTTGGCAACCAGGGATGTGTTCTGGACGGAGCCATCCCAGCTGCTTCTCTGAGGCTGCCAGCATTGCCTTGGCTACCTGCAGAGACACTCCTGCCTCTGCCTCTGCCTTGCAGGTGGGGAGAGCTCTGTCCCCACCGGGTTGCAATGCTGATTAATATAAGATGAGCAGAGACACAGAAGGAAGGCAAGGCGGAGGGCCAGGCATTCCAAAGAAGTCCCAGGTCCTCGGCATCGATGCCAGGCCCCATGCCACCTCTCTGGTTAATCTGGCTCTTGCAGTTTCTCTCCCTGTGCATAACTTGAGATAAGGTTCCCAGCAGCTGGGTCAAAGGGCATTGAATGGTTGTCTATCTCTCCCACCTGTGCAGGTGTTCCAGCCACATGGGCACCTAGCTTCTCTCCCGTCTTGATGTGGCCTCTTTGTAGGAGGGTATGGAATGATGTTAGCCAGGTCACTGCCCTCCAACCTCCCTTTAAGAAAGAAAAAATGAAGAATTAAGAAGTGACATTTAGCCAGGCGTGGTGGCGCATGCTTGTAATCCCTGCGCTTGGGAGGCTGAAACAGGAGGATCACACAGGTTCGAAGCCAGCCTCAGATACTTAGTGAGGCTCTCAGAACTTAGTGAGATCCCTGTTTCCAAATAAAATATAAAATAGGTCTGGAGTATAGCCCAGAGGTAGAAAGCCACTGGGTTCCGCCCCCAGTACCACCAAAATAGAAGTTACATTTATATGATTTTTCTTAAACATTTTCAGGTTTTTCTCCCCAATAAGCCTGTTTTTGTTTGTTTGTTTGTTTGTGGGTCTGGAGATGGAACCCAGGGACATTCAACCTCTGAGCTACACCTCCTGCCCTATTTTTTGTTCTTTATTTTGAGATAGGGTCTCACTGAGTTGCGAGGGCCTCACTAAGTAGCTGAGGCTGTCTGCGAACCATGATTCGCTGGGATTACAAGCGTGTGCCACTACGCCTGGCTCCTAAACCACTATTTTTTAATAACCAGAGGGAAAAAATGTACCAAAATGACTTAGAACCTAGGGTGCTCTGAGCCACTTTGTATGTCTCAACATGGCCTCCCTCTTGCTCACGGGAAGTTCATTCATTCATATTTGCAGCAGGATCACCTGCACACCAGGCATATTGATGTAAACACCTTTTCAGATTTGATGTCTCCTTTCAGGTGCCTGGGAGCCCCGCATGCTGCACGTTCTCTTTAGCTGTTTCACGTGAAGCACAGAAAGACAGATGCCATGTGATGTCACTCATGTGTGGAATCTAAAATAGCTGATTCCGCCGGGCGTGGTGGCGCACGCTTGTAATCCCCGTGCTCGGGAGGCGGAGACAGGAGGATCGCACAGGTTCGAAGCCAGCCGTGCTGGTGTAAGAGACCCTGTTTCAAAAATATAAAATAGGTCTGGGAGTGTAGCCCGGAGGAAGAAAGGCTTCCAGGAACCCCAGTACCACCAAAAAAAAAAAAAAAAAAAGAAAGAAAGAAAAAAAAAAGCTGATCTCCCAGAAATAGAGAGTAGAATAGTGGTCAGCAGAGACCAGGGAAGACATCATCAGTGTGAAGTCACAGTGAAATGGGAGGAATAGTATGATTTTTTATTTCACACAGGGTGATTATTGTATTGCATATTTCTTTTGTGTGATTATTTGTGTGTCAGGGGTAATGAAGTTTGAACCCAGGGTTATTCTACCTCTAAGCTACACCCCCAGCCAGCCTGATTTTATTTTTTTATGTTGAAACAGGGTTTAAGTTGCCAAAGCTGGTCTAGAACCTGTGATCCTCCTGCCTCAGCCTCCCAAATACTGGGATTACAAGAGTGCGCCAACATGCCTGACTCTGTATTGTGTACTTCAAAAAAGCTACAAGAGAGAATGTGTGTGTGTGTGTGTGTGTGTCACTGGGGACTGAACCCAGGCTCTTTCTACCTCTGAGCTATAACCCTAGGCCTATATTATTTTTTTATTTTGAAACAGGGTCTCACTAGGTTGATGAGAATCCCAGTATTTGCTAAGACTGTCCCTTAAACTGCGATCCTCCTGTCTCAGCCTTCCAAGTCCTGGGATTATAGACAAGTGCCACCATGCCTGGCTTGAGAGAGAATTTTGAGTGTTCTCACCAGAAAGAAATGACAGGTGTCTGAGATGCTGGATAAGCTAAATATTCTTTTATTTATTTATTTATTTATTTATTTATTTATTTTTTATTGGTGCACTGTATTCATACATCATAGTAGGATACAAACTTTTGTAGACATACATGCACACATCGCCCAGTCAGCCCCAACCCGATCCCCACCCCATTCTCTCCCCATCCCTCTCTCCCATGCTTGGCTTAGTGGTTGACATCTAGTATTATAGCAATTTATCCAAAATTAAAAATGATAATCTCACATAACAGTTTCATTTGTCTGATACCAAGCTTTTGATGACTTAAAGATAACATTTCAATATTTCTTTTTACTTTCTTTCTTACCAGAGAATATTTTTTTTCTATTTTTTTAGGTGAAACTATCATATATTTATATATTTGTTTTTCAGAAAAAAAATCTATTCTAATATGGAATATGGACTCTAGATACCCAAAACGATCTTGAAATAGAACAAAGCTAGAAGATATATATTTTCTGATTTCAAACCATATAAAGCTACAATAATTGAAACAGTGTAGTACTGTTCTAAAGGCAGATATATAAACCATTGGAGTTAAATAAAAGCCTAGAGCTAAATTCTTCCCTATATTGTCAAGTTATTTTTGACAAGGTTTCCATGAACATTTGGTGGTAGAAATAATATTTTAACTAAATATTGTTGAAACATAATAATTACATGGAAAAGAATAAAGTTAGACCCTTACCTAATCCCATATACAAATATTAACTCAAAATAGATAAAAGACCTAAATATAAATCTTAAGACTATAAACTTTTAGGAGAAAATCTGGGTCATAAAACCTCACAACACTGAAATTGGCAGTGATTTCTTGGATATGATTTCAATGGAACAGGCAACAGAAGAGTATACAAACTCCCTAAAAAATAAAAAAAAATATTGTATATCCAAAGACAATGTAAACAGAGTTAACAGTTACTAATAGAATGGGATAAAATATTTCCAAATGCTATATCTGAGTGTATATTAATATTCCAACTAGAAATCCTAAAAATTAACAACAATCAAGGCAAACAATACCATTTAGAGATAGGTAAAAGACTAACATAAGTAATGAATCTCCACAGATAACCAATCTTAGTTGACTGTTGGATGGAAACTCTTGTTTCTCTGGTTCTGGTTTGTGTTACCTATTTCTTCTTTGTAGTTAATCTCTTTGAGTATTTTCTCAAGTGCTGGTTTTGAAGACATAAATTCCTTCAGTTTCTGTTTGTCATGGAAGCTTCTTATTTCTCCATCTAATTTGACAGAAAGTTTTGCTGGGTAGGAAATTTTTGGCTGGAAGTTGTTTTCTTTCAGAGTTTGGAATATGTTACTCCAAGCCCTTCTGGCTCTCATGACTTGGTTTGGGAAGTCTGGAGTGATTCTAATTGGCTTGCCTCTGAATGTCACTTGGCCCTTTGTTGTTGTTGCCTTTAAGATTCTCTGCTTGGCTTCCACATTGGTCATTTTGACAATTATGTGGCGTGGGGATCCTCTTCTCCGATCCTGTCTAAAGGGAGTTCTATAAGTTTCCTGGACCTGTGTATCAACCTCTTGCTCTGTGTTTGGAAAATTTTCTGCTATTACTTCCTTGAAGAGATTGTTGATCCCTTTGGTTTCACTTTCTTTTCCCTCCTCTATTCCAATTATTTTTAGGTTAGCTCTCTTAAAATGGGCCCATATTTCTTCAATATCAGATTCCTGCTGTCGGATATTTTTTCCTAGATTAGAAACTATGCGTTCATTTTTGGAATGATCATCTTCTAAGAGCGAGATTCTGTTCTCCATGTGGTCTAATCGGTTGTTTGTGCTTTGAATTGAGGCCTTTACTTCATTAATTGCATCCTTTATCTCTTTTTGGCTGTCTCTGAGTTCTTTTCGAAGCACCTCTATTATTTCTACAGTTATTTTCCTGATTTGATCTTCTAGAAATCTCTGATTTTCTGTTTTATCGGGTTCTGATGTTGTGGGGTTGTGGGCATTCATTGCTCTAGTATTATTCCTCTTTCCCATGATTTCGGATGTTTGTGCCTCTCTTGGTTCTTCCCTTGGGTCACTATGACTTCACTTAAGGTGCTCTGGATCTCGAGTCAGTAGTATCTCAGACCCCACTACTTCTTTACTGGGTTGTGTCACAGAGTCTCCGACCCAGAGAGTCGATAGAGGCTGCTTTAGACTGTGGGGGGTGCCAGGTTGCACGTTCTCCTATGGTGTGATATCTCTGCCACCGCCCCTCCCCCACTGGGTCAAGTCCCAGGGAGTACAGTACTGGGATTTCTCCTCTGTGGCCCGCAATTTGACTCACTGTTCTTGAGTACGCAGATGTAGCTGTACTGGACTCGGTGAATTCGCTGCTGCTGCCGCCGGTGGCAATATGGCGCCGCTGTTACGCCCTCGGCCATGAGGCTGGCGTATTTCTTCTTGGTGTTGAGTTCCACTCTGAATCCCTGCGGTGTGTGCCAAGCTCAGCCACTGGGAGCTTTAGATGCTCCGTGTGCCGAAAGATCCTGCCTGGCTGTTCTGCAGCGGCTCACTTCGGCTTGCTGTAGCCATCCGGGGAAGTTGCCGCTGCTGCCGGCAGTATGGCGCTGCTGCCGCGTCCTCGGGCGTGAGGCCGGTTATCTCCTCTGTGGCTCTGAGCTCTGTTCTCAGTCCGCTTTCTCTCTGGAGCCTGGTGATTTTTTTGTTTCTCTGGTGATGGTGTTTTCTGGCTATGAAAGGCCCTGATTTTGTGGTAATGGAGATTGGTTGTTAGTGGGGTTCTTAAGCCCCGCTTTTCTCGGTCGCCATCTTCCCGGAAGTCTCTGGATAAGCTAAATATTCTGAATTGATCATTAGACAATGTATACACATGTCAAAATATCATATTTTACTCCATTACTATATATAATTTGTGTCCATGAAGCATTTTTTTAAAAATTGAAGAATTAAAAATATGTGGTTTGGTATGCTGGCACATGGCTGTAATCCTAGTACTTAGAAGGCTGAGAGAGGAGGATTACAGGTTCAAGAACAGCCTCATTAATATAGTGAGACCCTGTTTCGAAACAAAAAGTAAAAAGAGCTGGAGGAGTAGCTCAAGTAGAATACCCTTGGGTTCCACCCCAGTACCACAAAAAAGAAAAAAAAAGTAGCCTGAGTCTTTTCTCACTGTTGATTCTCTCTGTGTATTTATCATGACCCCAGACTGTATTCTACTGTATGTGTGATCAGTTCTAGAGAATATTGTTAATTAGTAATGCTGCTCTGTTAGTAAATTTCAGTTATTATAGGATAAACAAGCTGAAAGGCAGATTCAAACTACTCTTTGCTAGTTTTATCTGTAAGTGATTACACCAGCCTTTTCATTGAGTATGAGTATTAGTATTGTTGTTGTACTGGGGATGGAACCCAGGGGCCTTCTACCTCCAGGTTATACCTCCAGACCTATTTTATATTTTATTTGGAAACAGGGCCTCACTAAGTTGCTGAGGGCCTCACTAAGTAAAGTAACTGAGGGCCTCACTAAGCTTCTGAGGCTGGCTTCGAACCTGCGATCCTCCTGTCTCAGCCTCCCAAGTACTAGAATTACAAACATGAGCCACTACGCCTGGCTTTATTTATTTATTTATTTTTAGAAAATAAAATCAGGTGATGGGAAGTTAAAGTAATGCTGTGTTTCATAAGAAATAAAAACTCAGCCAGGCGTGGTGGCGCACACTTTAATCCCCGCTGAGAGGCTGAGACAGGAGGATCGCACAGGTTTGAAGCCAGCCTCAGCTGGCTTAAGAGACCCAAATAAAATATAAAATAGGTCTGGGAGTGTAGCCCAGAGGTAGAAGGCCCCTGGGTTCCATCCCCAGTACCACCAAAAATAAAAAAATTAAAAAAATAAAACCTCAGTTAAGGAGACCCACAACCATTACTTATGATCCACCCTCTATATTTTCTCTAAAATAAGTTCATATTCCAGATTCTTAACATCATGCCAGAATGCCTCATTCTTCCTACACACACACACACACACACACACACACACACACACACACACAGATTGAGATTTTTTTATTTTTTACTAAGAAAGGAAATTACTTATTTTTCTTTTTTTCTTGAGGGGAAAACATTTTAATTTTTCCCCTCATTAAATTTTATGGTTGGTAAAAATTTTCATTATATTAGCCAAAAAATAATTTGTACTAAGAGCAGAGAACCAAAACCATTTGAAATGTCTTCCTGGCCAGAGAGTTACTTTAACCAACTCAAGGAAGTTTCTGGCCTCAGGAAAATCAAACAGAACCTTGGCCAGCCAGGAAACTCACAGAATTCAGGCTCTGTTCTCTTTTTCTCTGACAGCTTGTATGTGGAGTCACAGTTTATTTGTTGAATACACTCTTCTTGTTTCTTGTAACCATGGTGTCTGATTTAGTGGAGTGTTTCTTAGGTCAGGCTATTGCTGAGCCAATATTTATCATTTTAGAAATTTCCATGAGTCATAAATGAACTCCGCAGCCTGCTGCACCTTCTATGGGTGTTTCTTTCCTTGAGCTGGCTGAAACGAAAGTACTGAACCTGCGGTCCAGTGCTTGTCTCCCAGCAGAGCACACATGCACATTCTGCTGCTGGCAGGATCCTTCTCTGTTATACCACCTGCCCCTGGAAGACCCCTCCTGACAGCACCTCCCCAGAGGGTCAGGCCTGCGCTGGGCAAGAGAGGAAGCTTTGGAGGGCAGCAGGGAGGAAGTGAGTCACTGGATCAAGGGGTGGAAGCAGAGGTTTTCCAGGAGATCGAGAATAAAAAAGAGCAGTGATTCCTTACACCTCTAGCATGGGAGAGTTCCTACTTCTTAAAGACTGGACCTAAATTTGCTGGCTCTCCCCCCAGACAGGAGCACAGCTGACTGCAAGATGTGATAGTTGGCCTCAGGGTGTGAGGCTAATACTATTGTCCCTTGTGACAACTGAGGAAGTCCTATGAGTTTACAGTCTGGGCCATTATAGCAAGTTATTGATTTTGCTGTAAAAAATCAGGCCCTGTGCCTTGCTAAGACCAAATCCTAGAGTTTAGGAATCAAGGGCCTTAGAACAGGATATTCCACAAATTGCTAAAATGTGCCTAATAATATCATGTGTGTACTAGAGACTGAACCCAGGGCATCGCACCTCCTGATTGTATACTTTACCACTGAGCTATATGCCAGCCTCAGTAAATCTGTAGAGTGGCCATTGCATCTTGGAGCCAAAGTGCTTAAACTCATCAATACCCTCGGTTTCCAAGTGAGGACAAGGAGACCCGGGAGGTCCCCATCCACTGCAGGGCCCAACAGGACTAGAACTCGAGATATCCAAAAGCCTCATCTAGGGGCGAGGAATGGAAACACTGGAGTTTTAGAGAAAAAGGCAAAGTGGTTCTACTAAAAGGTATTCAAATTCTTATCACAGCCAGAGTTTTTTGTTTTTTGTTTTTGGTACTGGGGGTGGAACCCAGGGGCTTTTCTACCTCCGGGCTATACTCCCAGACCTATTTTATACTTTATTTGGAAACAGGGTCTCACTCACTGAGTTGCTGAGAGCCTCACTAAGTAGCTAAGGCTGACTTCGAACCTGTGTGATCCTCCTGTCTCAGCCTCCCAAGTGCTGGGATTACAAGCGTGCGCCACCACGCCTGGCTAGCCACAGAGTTTTTTATTGCTTCTGGTGTGCTTGATCTTGACTATGTCTGAGGTCCCTGATGGGGAGTAGCTAGGTGTTTTAATTGAATCATCATTTGGCACCCCCCCCCATGCTCAGAAGGAGGGAGAACTAGGAAGTAAGCCAGTTCAACCCCCAACCCCTAGGAAAACGAAAAGCCCATTTAAAAATTTAAAAAATCTAGCTTGTGTATCTTAGCTCATGGAGTCAAATTCTTTAGTAGGAACATTGGGTGCTCTCTAAACACCAACTCTGAGTGAACCTCTTCTGCATTCACATTGGCCAACACAGTGAGGACTCTGTCCTGACAGTCACTTCCTTCCTCTGTGGATGCCTTCGGCATTAAAGATTCAGTGACATCTCCCTGGTCTGATCTGCCCCACCGAGGCAGCATCCCGAGACTCTCAAGTGAATCCAAGCCAAGTCTCTCTTGGCCTGGATATGTTTACCCTTGTGGTTTCCTTGTGGCTGGGCCCAGGACTTACTTACCTTTGTATCCCTGGCAGCCTGCATGGCCCAATACTTGGGAGGCTGCGACAGGAGGATCGCAGATTTGAGGCCAGCTTCAGCAACTTAGTGAGATCCTATTTCCAAATGAAAAATTTTAAAAAAGGGAAGGGTTGGGGTGTAGCTCAGAGGCAAAATGCTCCTAGGTTCAATCCCCAGCACCACAAACAAATAAATAACAAAAATGAAAATAAAACAATAACAACATACTTGCTTTGCCTCCAAACACAAAAGCACAAGCTTTATCTATCCTCTCTTTCACAGGAGAAATTCAGGTGGTCAAAAGAGATGATGAGATGGCAAAAGCAATCTTTTTGTGTGAGTGTGATGCTGGGGATTGAACCCAGGGCATTCTACCTCCAGCTATACCCCAAACTCTATTTTATTTTTAGTTTGAAACAGGGTCTCCCTAGCTTGATGAGAGTCTCGCTATTTCTGAGGCTGTCATTAAGTCTGCAATCCTCCTGTCTCCCAAGTACTGGGATTACAGCCATGTGTTGTTACACCCGGCTCCAAAAACAATCATTTTTAAAAGTTTCTTTCAAAAATTGTAAAGACCAGGCTGCTCAGATTCCTCTGTATTAGATTGAACCACAGGAAATTCTTGTTTTGTAGGTCAAAGATACTGAATATTGAATATTATCAATAGAAATTTGTTCAATCTACCTGGATGTGGAGGTATACACTTGTAATACTAGTACTTGGGAGGCTGAGACAGGAGGCTCACAAGTTCGAGGTTAGCCTCAGCAACTTAGCAAAATGCTGTTTCAAAATAAAAAATAAAAAGGGCTGGGGATGTAGCCTTGAAGTGAAATGTGCCTGGGTTCCATCTCCAGTACCAAAATAAAATAAAGAAAAAATAAAATTGTTCGACCTAATAGGAAATAATGTAACTATAATACATTGTTTGACACTGAGGCTATATAATTCAGCTTTTCATTAACCCATCCAATCTCTTCACCATGGTCTACACAACCCTACATTATTACCTCTTGGGCTCATCTGGGTCTACACACCCTCGCCTTGAGCCCCAGCCACAGTCTTACTTCTGTTCTCCTAATACACCAAGCTCATTTCCTCTTCCTGGAATGCTTTCTCCATCAGACTTACGTGGCAGAGGTCTTCCTGATATTTAAGTCTCAGATTAAATTCCAACTCTTTGTGGAAGACATCTCTGAATGCCAATTTAAGTTACTGTACCCTTTTCACCCCCAGTCACCCTTTCTCACATCACCCAGTTTTACCGTCAACAGAGCACTTATTCACAGCACCGTACTGTCATGTTGACTTGTTTGTGGGCCTCTGATGTGCTGGAATTTAAGCTCCAGGAAGCAAGAACCTTACCTGTCTCATTTATGGCTCTGAGCAGATCAGACACACTGCAGACACAAAGCAAATGTTGAAATAATGAATTCTGTAATTAATTTTCAAAAAGCAGAAGAATCATAGTTGCAGCCATTATTCCTTCAAACATTTCCTAACTCGTTTTACTAATGTCATTCTCGTGGATTCCTTTATAAGATATCGGCCCTTTGCCCTCTGGCCTCCATGCCTTGAACCTACTCTAGTTCTTTCATCTTTTCGTCTATCCTTTTTCCCCCCCCTCACTACTGAGGATGGAACCCAGAGGCGTTCTACCTCCGAGTTATAACTCCAGTTCTATTTTTTTTATTCTTTATTTTGAAACAGCGTCTCACTAAGTTGCGGAGGGCCTAAGCAGCTGAGGCTGCCGGTGGACCTGCAATACTCCTGTCTCAGCCTCGGGCGTACAAGCGGGCACCACCATGACCAGCTTGCTTTGTCCGTTCTTTATGCCTTCCCAGGTGACTCCTTGATTCCATCTTTGACTCACATCCTTATTTTTGGATATATCCAGTCTGTTTCCCAGACCATCCACTGAGTCTTAGTTCTGCAACTAAAATCTCCAATTCTTCTAAAACTGCTTGTTCCTGCCTGTTTTCCAATATCTTTCCTTCTTTCTTTGTGAATATTTTCTATGCTTATTTTAATTTTTTGTCCTGCTTCTTTTTCTGACTTTTTCAGCTTGCATCTGTCATAATGCTTAGATTCTCTTCCATCTCATAATCTTTACCTGTGGACTCAGACATGTGTCCTGGGCTTGCATTGAATACCTGGGAAAAGGGGGGAGGGTGCTGGTGCCAGTCCTGGAAAATCTAGAGAGAAAAATGGGGAATCTGTGGGGCTGGGAGCCAATGTTGCTGAAATGTGGGCTCAACCTCCCACCCCAACCAGGAAGTCCTGTCCCTTATGACTTCCAGTCCCCCGAACCCTCTCTGTTCAGAATATAATCATCAAGTCCTTGGAGGTAGAGCAAGCAAGGGGAAGCTCTGGGCCTCTGCAGCCTTCTTGTGTTTGCTGGATCAAGTCCCCACAGCCCAACAGGGCTCTGGTGCTGCCTTGACATTACCTGCCAGCCTCTGGGGCAGGAGACCACAGTTCTGAGGCAGGTTCCCTGCAGTGGGAAGGCAGAGGGATCTGCAGAGACCAGTGAGACAGGGTGAGGGAAATGGGCCCCACCAGAGGCTCACCAGGCACAGCTCCTGCTGCGACATGCCTTTTCCCATCATTTCCCTCCCATTCTTACCCACCATGTAAACCAGTCTTTGACTTTTCCTGAAACTGCTTCCAAACTTTCAGGGAAGCCCTCTATTTGCTGTGAAATTCCTATTCGTTTTCTCCCTACTCTTGACCTAGTGACATAGGACCCCCAAATCTTGAGCTTCTGTGCATTCTGAAGAATCTGAATTTATCTAGTCTTTCCTTAGACCCAATGCTGGAGTCCTTTATTTATCCCTTTCTGAATCTTTCATGCTCCGTTTTCTTCAGAAGAATCATCCCCAGATCAGAACTGTAGAAAGAGGAGAGTATGTTTAGGAAAAGTGAGGAGAAAACATGCGTAGGTTCTCCAAGATACACTGTGGAATTAATGATGGGTTCCCAAGACATACTGTTGGATAAATAAATGAGTACAAACAAACTCTAGTCTTAAATTGTCAAGGCCAGATGTATTTTAAAAACTCTTTATTGTAAAGGTCTGGAATATTCTATGCTACTCATATAAACAGTGTGAAACAGAAGTGTACATACTTGATCTTGGTATGTGCAGTTCCATGTGTTCAAGGAACTCTGACATGGCTCAGTTATTCCTACATTGAGCTTCCCTTTTAGAATATTTTCCTAAAACTTTCCAAAAATATCTAGTTTAATAGGTGTACTTTAAAGGAGTGCATGATCTCCTGGAGATGATATACTCCCAGACCTATTTTATACTTTATTTGGAAACAGGGTCTCACTAAGCTGCTGAGAGCCTAAGTAGCTGAAGTTGGCTTTGAACCTGGGTGATCCTGTTTATCCTGTTTCAGCCTTCCAAGCGCGGGGATTACAGGTATGCACCGCCACACTCGGCTCAAATGCATGTTTTTCTAGAGAGAAGGTTTATAATTTTCTTAAGAATTTCATGGCCGGGCGTGGTGGCGCACGCTTGTAATCCCCGCGCTTGGGAGGCAGAGACAGGAGGATGGCGCAGGTTCGAAGCCAGCCGCGCGCGCTGGCTTAGGAGACCCTGTTTCCAAATAAAAATGTAAAAATAGGTCTGGGAGTGTAGCCCGGAGGTAGAAGGGCTTCCAGGAACCCCAGTACCACCAAAAAAATAAAAAAAAAATTCAAAGGAACTCACAGCCCAAAAACTGCACGGGATAAGAACCAGTGGCTAAGGCTGTGGTGCCATGGAATGGCCTGGGAGTCTACCAATGGATGAAAGAAAAAAGAAAATGTGGTTTAAGTGGAGGTGTATGCCTATAATTCCAGTACTTGGGAGGCTGAGACAAGAGGATCACAGATTTGAGGACAGCCTCAGCAATTTGGTGAGACCCCATTTCAAAACAAAAATATAGAAAGATCTGGGGTTATAGCTCAAAGGTAGAATGCACCTGAGTTAAGTCCCCAGTATGGGGGAAAAACTGATATATATATATATATATATATATATATATACACAGAGTGAAATACTATTCACTCATAAAGAACAAAATCATGCCATTTGTAGAAAAATGGATGGAGCTGGAGGGCATTATGCCAAGCAAATAAGCCAGACCCAAACAATTATTGCATGCTTTCCTTTGTATGTGGAATCTAAGTAGGGTAAGGTGGAAACAACATGAAAGCAATAGGGAGACTATTAGAAAGAAAGAAGGGCCAGGGATCCCCTCACCCCTTTGGGAGGCTAAGGGGAGGAAAGGAGGGGTGCATGTAGTCAAAGCATGCTATTTAAATACGAGTACGCCACAATGAAACTTGTCATTCTGTATAATTAAAATGCACTGAAAATAAAGAGCTTGTTCTACCACTGTCTATTCCATTTTCTCATGGTTTACTTCAAGAAACGAGGTAAGGGGATCCTAATTTTTTTTTAGTGAGCAGAGCATTGGTCAGGGAACAGACTATAGTTCTGGTCAATGAGATAAAAGCAGCAACCCTGTATGACACTTCCAGGTAGATTTTGTTTGTTTTGTTTTCAGTGGTACTGGGGATGGAACCCTTCTACCTCCAGGCTACACTCCCAGACCTATTTTTATACTTTTTTATTTGGAAACAGGGTCTCTTAAGCCACCTGAGCAATCCTCCTGTCTCTGCCTCCCAAGCGCGGGGATTACAAGTATGCGCCACCACGCCCACCTGCGTTCTTCCTTCTTACTGCCTAGAATAAGAAAGTAGCTGGTGCTCCAGAAGCCATTTTGGAGCAGTAGATGATCTAGGGAAAGGAATCTATGCACAGCAAATTGACAGTACAGAGACTGTATCTTAAACACCACTGAGTCAATATATCAAATCAAAATTACTTGCCAGTGCACTTATTTTATATGTGAAGTAAACCCTCACATGTCAAAAGAAAATTTTTTGTGGTATTGGGGGTTGAACCCAGGGTCATTCTACTTCTGAGTTACACCCCCAGCCCTATTTTTTATTCTTTATTTTGATACGGGGTCTCACTAAGTTGCAGAGGGCCTTACCAAGTAGCTGAGGTTGGCTGCAAACCTGCAATACTGTCTTAGCCTCCCAGGTACACATATCAAAATTTAATATAGGCTTAAACTTCTGATTTGATGTCTTGGTAGTCGGAACAGTTTACAGTATGCAAATAGCCACAACAATAGAGTATAGCTGATTTTAATTAATTTATTCATCTTGGGGATCTATCCATATTGTTGTCTTATTTTTTATAAACATGGTATATTCTTTTATATATAGTTTGAGGAGTTTGAACTCATTTAGTCTAGCCTTCAACCAAGGCTAGATTCTCTTATTTGTCCCTTTCTGAGAAATGCACTAGCATATATATATATATATATATATATATATATATATATATATATATATGGAGAGAGGCCAGTCACAAGGTTGTTCACTGTTTATGATAGCTAGGCAGGCACTGGAAATAACCTTAAAATGGTTATCAGTAGGGGAAAGACTAAATAAATGGACAGTCATGTTTTACAGCAATTACAAGGAGTGATTTATTGTAAGGCAAGGTCACCAAAACAATCATTAACTATATAAAAGCAAGCTGCAGGACACTACGCACCCAGCATAAAACCATTACACAGAACACAAACAGAAGCAAAACGATGCACATGTTTATTTCTCTGTAAGGCCTCACCAAATGAACTGTAGTAGTTCCCTCTGAGGGGAGGACTGGGATTACGAAGAGAATGAGTATTAAAGAGGTGTCCCACCGGGGTGATGGCGCACGCTTGTAATCCCAGCATCCGGGAGGCTGAGACTGGAGGATCGCAGTTCACGGAAAGCCTCAGCTACTTAGTGAGGCCCTTTGTAACCCAGTGAGACCCTGTTTAAAAATAAAGAATAAAAAGTCGGGCTGGGGTGTGTAGCT
Organism: Muscardinus avellanarius; assembly: GCF_963383645.1. Lineage (NCBI taxonomy): Eukaryota > Metazoa > Chordata > Mammalia > Rodentia > Gliridae > Muscardinus > Muscardinus avellanarius. The sequence continues at coordinate 713,077 of NC_137805.1, read as the reverse complement.
CAGAGGTAGAATGCCCCTGGGTTCCATCCCAGTATTGTTAAAAAAAAAGGGGGGGGGTGTCCCTTTGTTGCACAGCTTGAATTTTCTTTTCTATTTTTTTTTTTTTTTTTTTTGCAGTACTGGAGATTGAACACATGGCCTCACACATGCTAGGCAAGCACTCTACCAATGAACTATAGTCCCAGTCCTTTTTTATTTTGAGACGGGGTTGTCTAAGTTGCCCAGGCTTGCCTGTAACTCATGATTCTCCTTTCTCAGTCTCCAAAGTAGCTGGAATTACAGGTGTGTGCCCCATACCCAGCTTGTTTTAACCTTTCATGATGAATATATTCGTGTCTTACTTATACAATTGAGATTATTTTTACAGGATTATAAATCTAAATAAGGGCAAGGAGAGGAAAGAAGTGAATTTGTTGGGAGGCAGAGGAGAGACTCAAAATAGTGCTTTTCTATGCTATATTCTGACAGGGTTATGACCCCTGGCAAAGGGGATTTTCCCAGACTATCTATTAACCCACATCTCTCTGCAAGTAACTCATTAATGTGTAATTTATTCTTTCTTGCCACCCATATTAATAGTTTTAAATGAAAGCACACACACATACACACATTGTTAAATAGGCAAAACATTTTCTAAATTAGAAACAAAATATACCCATGTCATATTTAGGGAGAGACCTTGTATGCTGTAGTCTGCTTGGGCTGCTATAACAGAAGACCACAACGTTTCTCCTAGTTCTGGAGGGGAGAAGTTGAAGACCAAGGCACCACCAGCCGACTTAATGTCTGGGAAAGGCCACTTCCTGGGTCACAGATGGCTGTCTTTCTCTGTGTGCTTACAAGTGGTAGAAAGGCAAAGGAATCTGGGTGTGCTGTTTTCCTAAGTTAATCACCCCTACCGAAGGCCCCACCTCAAATACCATCACATTGGGGATTAGTCCCCATGTGAACCTAGAGGGCACAGAAACATCACCTACAGCCTTCTGTTCAAATTTCTTCCCTCTGTGGAGGTGAGGATGAAAATATCTAGAACACTTTGGTGTAAATGCAGAGGCCAAAGTTTAATGGAACCTTAAGAAAATGGGGCTCATCTTTGGCTACAATGAACTGATCTAGAAATTTGAGAAATCCTAAAACATCTTTAGATACTTAAAAAATAAATCTTATTTTTATTTAAAAATAAATAAATTAAAAAATAAATATTATTTATTTATTTATTATTTTTGCAATACTGGGGACTGAAGCCAGGGGCATTCTACCTCCAACCTACATCCCCAGCCCTATTTTTCATTCTTTATTTTGAAACAGAGTCTCACTGATTGCAAAGGGCCTAAGTCGCTGAGGCTGTCTGCAAACTGTCATCCTCCTGTCTCAGCCTCCCAAATGCTGGGATTACAAGCACGTCCCACCATGCCCAAGTGCAAAACAAATGTTTATTAAACTACTACATTTATGAGGAGCTGGGCTAGTTCATATAAGATGCATCTTAAATATCCCTTGATCTCAAGCAACTTCCAGTCTAGTCTAGCAAATATACACAAACAACTATAGAGCTGCCTTAGTAGTAGGGGAAACCCATAGAAGCTCCATAAAATGTGGTCTGAGGACCAGAAATATTTGTATCTCCTGGAGCTATCTGAGACCCCATCCCTAAATTCCTGAATCTGTATTTTAACAAGATCCCTAAGTGATCTGGATGTTTATTACTAGAAAGATGAACTGTGGGGTTATAGAAGGGACTGCTAATGTGGGAAGTGGTCAGAGCCACGATTGTGGTAATAAGAAAGAAGGGCACTAGAATGAGAGTTTTAGTCCAAGAGCTATATGAACCCTTTGAAGAGGCAGGACACACAGTGGAGAGGTCTGTTGAGGCTAGAGGCAGAAGGGCCAGACTGACTGGCTGATGATTCTGGAGGAAGCCACAAAAATCCTAAGCAGGAAAGTCACAGATCAAATTCCTATGTTTGGACATAACTGGTGGCAGAGTGGGGGATGATTTGCAGAAGTGAGAGGCTGGAGCAGGCGGACATGTATCCTTAAATGAGCAGGATTCAATACCGGACTAGAAAGGAAGTCTTAAAGGAGGGCCATTGGATTCTTGGTTCACAGAAAAAGGGTCAGCAGCAGGAGCATCCTTAGCAAAGTGCAGGCCTGCAAATTCTCAGGTCTCATCCTCCGTGTCAGAAACTCACAAATATGACTTGGAACAAGCTCACCGGGTAATTCCAGTGCCACTGATCTAGGCTGCCAAAACTCCTGTAGCAAGTGGGAAAGGGTTAACATTGCCATAACTTGCTTATTGTCTTAAAAGCTAGGAGAAATGAACAGAATAAAAGCCACACACACATAGGTTTTATATAACACCCAGGGAGAAAAAAAAAATACTGCCCATTTTGTCCAAAAGCCTAGTATTTGGAAAATTAATATAGTTTTGATATAGACCATGCTGTTCTTGGTAGCCTACTTTAAGTAAAACTTTAATCATCCCGGTTGTAAATTCTTCCTGTTCTCTTTATTCCGCCACAAAACACCTTCAGTGGTGGTGGTGGTAGTGGTGGTGGGGTGAAAGCTGGGATTTCTTCTGTTTTTCTAAAAACTGTGTTTCTGATGCAACCACCCGTTAGCAAAACACAATCCCAAATTAAAAATACCCAAAACGAGGCAGTAGGCCCGGAGCCATCACCCCAAAGCAACGCTGCCTTTTCCCAGCCACACCCCTGCGGGCCGTCGGGCCTCCTTCCCTCGGCTGTTCTCAAAGTTAAATAAATCACTCCCTGTTTTCCAGACCTGAAATTAGCGGTGAGTCACACAGCACTCTGAACGGCCACCGTGGCCTCGGGAAGCAGGAAAAATGTGCAGATTTTCCTCTCACGCGAGCGCCCGACGTGCCGGGCTGGCCAATCAGAGGAGGGTGGCTGAGAACCACACCAAAGTAGGTAAAAAATGCTGGATCCCCCCCCCCCCCCGCCGCGCCGCCGGCCCCCTCCTCCCTCGTCCCCGCGGGCCCGCCCCTCCTGCGCCGCGCCCCGCCCCGCGCCCGCGCACACCTGGCCAGGTGGCTACTTCTATGTAAGGGCAAAGGCGGAGCGGTGGGCGGGGCGCCTCGAGGCCACGCCCCTGGCCCCAGGAGACCAGAGCCTCCCCACCCCGGTCCCCGGCGCCCGGCCCTCGCCGGCAGGTGTCAGGACGGACTCCTCGCCCCTCGCAGGGCAGGGGGGACCCGTCTACACCCCCGAAGGCCCACGCCCGCGAGGGCCCGCGGTCCGGCCCCCGGGCACAGGTGACTCGGGTCCGCCCGCGGTCTGAGCGCGGGGGCGGGGCGCGGTTGCCGGGCAACGGCGGGCGGCGCGTGACGTCGCAGGCGCGTTCCGCCGGGCGCGCGCCCGCCCCCTGCTAGACTCGGCGCCGCGTCGGCCGTGCGCTCGGTCTCTCCGCCTCGCAGTCGCTGAGAGGACGCTCCGCAGCCTCGGCGCCCGCCAGCTCCTCTCCGAGTCCCCGAGACCCCCGCCGCGGAGATGGTGAGCTGCGGGGGCGGGGCGGGGCCGAGGGGGAGCCGCGCGCTCCGGCGGAGGGAGGCCCGGCCCGGCTGCCGCCTCCCGGCCGAGGAGGGTCCCGCGCCCGCCGCCGGGCCCGGCCCTGCCGCCCCGGAGCGCCGCCTCCCGCCCTCCTGGGCGCCGCCGGCCGCCGCCTCGGCGCAGAGGCCCGCGGAGACCGGCTCGGACGGGCGGCGGTCCTCGAGAGCGCGGCCCCAGGCCCGCTCCCCGGCCGCGTGCGCACATCGGTCCTGCGGGCTCTCCAGCGATAAGGAAAATGAGCCCGTTATCGAACAAGCCCGGAGGGCAGGACGATCGCCGCGAGCGCGACCCTGGCGTGACTGGGAACGCGACCCTGGCGTGACTGGGAACGGCTGGCCTCACGGCCGCTTTGTCTGTCCTATCTGGCAATCAGCTTCCAGCAGCACTCTCGTTGTGCTTGTCGAGCTTGGCACTGTCCCTCTTAACCCTTCCCTGCCGGATCCGTCCGTGTGGGGGTTGAAATTTTATTTGTAAACACTTTAACTCTTCCATAACGCGGTGTGCAAGGTTTGGGCATGATGCTAAGGATGCTAAAAAAAGAAAATTTAAAAGCTTTTGACAAGTCTGTTAAAAGACTTTTAAACCATTAAAATGTAAACAGATGTTCTTAGATGATGGGAATTTTTACTTAATTTTCATATTATTTTTTTCCTCCAAACTGTCACTATAATCTGACTTTCAAACCGGACGATGAGGAAGAACATTTTTGTCATTTTCGGTAGTCTGCATACAGTTACCATTTTTGGTCAATGATTTGCAGGCAAAGTCTTAACCAGACTTAGCTAGAAATATTACACTGTTATTGCATCTATCTGCCTGGAAGCAGTTGGTACCAGTTTATCTGCATACAAATTGTTTTTGCTGAACAGTTTGGATTCTCTTAAGGTATCACAACTTCCATGACTGTTTTATTACTGGCCATTTCTTGATGACTGAGGATAGGGTTTTGATATTTAGCCTTTGGTGCTTGGTTTAATGCCATAAGTCACAGGATCACCATCCGAAATCATTTCAATCTCTAGGATTTTGCATGTATATGCTACTTTATATTCTGTACTAAAAGGCTTTTAAACTAAGGATGTTGCGCTGTGATAAATTTAAGACCATTTTGATGTAAGTGCTTTGGAGCTGCTCGAAGGTCCTTCGGTTTAACACTTTTATTTTTAGTTGCTCATACAGATTTTATTTTCCCAATTAAAAATAGGACAAAACATTTTTAACTTTGGTTAAGTGCATAACATTAAAGCTTAATTTCCACACATTCAAATAAAATGGAGGAAGAGTTTGTTTTGTATCCTGGTATTTATGGGGAGAAGAAGAAATACAAAATTAAATATGATTGGATTCTAAATAAGTTTCTTAATTGTTGGCCTAGAGGAGGAGGTTAAGAAGTCCTTACAAGCTGCTTTTGTGTGGATGCTTGCAAAGAATAAAAAGTTCAGAATACAGAATGACCAGTTTTAAACGTTTTAAAGATTACTCTTATTACTCTTATGTTTGGTCCTGTGAACACAAAGTATCTCCAATTCAGCTATTAGAGAATATTGTGAAGGTGGAGAGTTCCTTTATTGTTCTAGATTCTATTCTAGTACCTTCTGTATTTGGAACTGTTTAAATTTGTTAGTTAAGTTCTTAGTTCTAAAGTTTTTGTTTTTTGTTTTTTTTGTTTTTGTTTTAAGACTAAGTTTTAACTGCTGATGGATTTGTTCTAAATTAGCAGAATTGCTTCCTGGCACTTAACAACCTTCTAGAAGAAGCACTTGGAATAAAACAATTTGAAACCAACTTAAAAAATCATCTTGTACTCAGATATCTCACTTTATAGTGTCACCCCAACCCCTAAAAAAAACTTACCTCCAAACGATCCATATTTACACACCCCAAATAAAACTTTTAAAAATGTGAATACTAGATGTGCCAGCTTCCTTATATGTGCAGAGATTATCAGCCTAGGTCAAGTTCCTAGGACTATTTGCTTAGTAGTTCTATTGGATATGGATTGAAGTGTTGCAAGTAGATTTGCCTACCTGTAATCATTTGGCTGTGGCTGTCTGGGAAGTTGGAGTGTAGTCTTGCCCCTGAAATAGTTAAGGTCTACATGATAATTTAACCCTTAACTCTACCCTAACCAGAATTCTGCTCTGTATGGGCATGGTGACACACACCTGTAATCCAGATACTTGAGGCTGAGGCAGAAGGATGGTAAATTTGAGGCCAACCTGGGTGATTTATTAAGATCCTATCTCAATATAAAAAATAAAAAAAGCTGGGGATGTAGTTTAGTGGTAGAGCACCCCTAGGCCTAGGTTCAAATCCTACCTCCTCCCCAAAAACCTCCTGATCTAATTGGTTTAAACTGAATTAGAAATGCATTCTACTGCTTGTTGACTTTCACTTGTAATGACCCCAGAGGTTGGGCATATGTTCATGTGCCTATTTAACATATGAGAAACAGACTGTAAAGGATTAATTGACTTGTAACAAATTAATTTGTCTCCTCATGAAGCTTTAAAATGATTTAAGACTTAATTTTAAAACAAAACAAAGTACACAGAATAAAAATTCCTTTGTATGAAAAGGGATATTGGTCATATTTCAGGTTTTTTATGCTACCATTACAGCTAAATATGCATCTTCTTCCCATTCCCTTTCTTCCCCAGAGATAAACACTCCTGTGCCAAAGACATAATGTACTGGCCCATTAAGGAGATGATTTTATTCAGGCTATTGCAAATAAGGAGAACATTCATTAAGGAGAAACTTCTCAAAGAAAAAGAAAGGGCAGGTAAACCCAAGAGTCTTGAGGAAGGATGAGAATGGCTCTTATTTCAGAACATACCACAGGCCTGTTCTTTTCAGTTCCCTGTTTTCCAGAGTACAAGATGTTAGGGGTAAAATTCTTTACCATCACTGCTTTCCAGGAGTGTAGGGCTTAGTAAGTTTTAATACATTCACCTAAAATTGGTATGTTCAATTCATATTGATAATTCCGTGCTTTTAGATTATATATATATATATATATATATATGCATCTTTAATAATATGTATTATATTGATGTGTTTTTAAAATTTATGTAAATATTATGCTTTCTGTATTTCTGTAGCCTTTTGCCTCCCCCTTTAATTTATGGATTTTTTTTTGGTGGGGAGAGTTGTTGGTTTCAGCTCTAGCTCTGGTTCCTTTTTTTTGGGAACTGCTGAATAGTATTCTATTATATGACTGTATAAGGTTATCCATTTTCCTACTAAAGGACCTTTGGGAACTTCTCTCTTTTTTTTTGTCTATTTAAACTTTTTTTTTTTTCTTTTCTTTTCTTTTCTTTTTTTTTTTTTTTTTTTTTTTTGTAGTACTGGGATGGAACCCAGAGGTTTTCTACCTCCAGGCTATACTCCCAGACCCGTGGTATATTTTATTTGAAAACAGGGTCTCACTAAGTTGCTGAGAACCTCACTTAGTAGCTGAGGCTGGCGCAATCCTGTCTCAGCCTCCTTAAGTGCTGGGATTACAAGCATGTGCCACCATGCCCGGCTTATTTAAACTTTTTAAAGTAGGCATTTTCTACATAACATATTGCAATACATTACTCTCAAATCCCAGTGTGTATCTCTTCTTGGTATATCTGTAAATCGAAGCGCTGGGCTGGAGGGCATGCATATGTATTTTCAACTCTGCCAGTTTGCAATTTGTGTCATCCCATCATCTACAGCCTATTTCTTCATGTCTTGTTACCTGGCATTATGAGACTTAAAACATTTGCCATCTGATGGGTGTGAGATGGTTGATGCTTGCTGTGAACCTGACTTTATGAAGCTTATTCGTAGAACTATAAAGTAAATCCAGCATTTAAAAAATACTTAAAAACAGGATTGGCATATTTATTTCCTCTAGCACATGTTTCTTTCCAGGTCACTTAAGATGCTAAGTCATAGAAGTTTAATACTCTCTTGATTCTAGTCACCTGCTGTTCTCAGGCTCCTGGTGGTGGTAGACTGCAGAATGATTCAGGATAGAGTTCATTTTTAGCCAAGGGCCATGGGATTAACCCATTCTACTTTGTCCTTATGCCTCTCTTTTCCTAAGCAATTCATTATCAATCATCCGGTAACACCCTGGACACACTTATTCCATTCATCAGAATCAGCTGTGTCAGGACACCATTGAATTCAGTAGATTTTATTTAATTTTTTTTTTCCTGTGGAGGGATTGAACCCAGGGTCACTCTGCCTCCAAGCTACACCCGGAGCCCTTTTTACATTTTATTTTGAAACAGAGTCTTGCTAAGTTGCTGAGGCCGGCCTCAAGCCTATGATCCTCTTGTCTCAGTCTCCCAAGTACTGGGATTATAAGTGTGTTCCACCATGCCCAGCTCAATAAATATTTTTCAAAAAGTAATTGGTTTAAGTAAAAATGCAATTAAAACTTAAGAATTTAATTTCTAGCTGAGGCTGTGAAAAGTCCGAGAACTCGTTCTGTTGCACGTAGGTGTGAGCATTTGCAAGGTAGAAACCTTAGTGGATATTCAAGTGGGGTCATTTGTTACTGTATTTTGCTTCTTGGATCACATCAAAGGAAGATTTTGCAATGCCTTTCAGCATTTTAACATTACAAATTGTTACTGCTGCTTATCTTACCACAAAAAAGCTAGGATGAATTTTCTGTCCTTAATCCTATTTTAGATTGAGGATGTAAGTAGTGTTTATTTCAGAATGTTTCTCATATTTTTCTTGGTGTTAATTTCGTGTATTAGAGCTACAGCCAAATACAGGCAAGACTCTTCTAACTTGCTCTGGAGCAGTCTTTTAAGTTACTTACTAAGTTAAGGAGCTTTGAGGAATTTTCGAATTGCTGAAGCTTTGTTATGAGAGTGCTTATTATACCAGTGTTGTAAAATTGAAATAAAATGCAAGTTATGTATATACTTTTAAATATTTTAGGAGCCTCATGTAAAAAAGTAAAAAGAAAAGGTGAACTTTAAGTAAGCTATATCAGAACACTATATCAGCATTTAATCAATATAAAAATTAATGAGAAACTTTACATTTTCCTTCAAATTGTTTGAAATTATATATTTTACACTTAAAGCATATCTCAATTCAAACACTTAAATTTTCTTTCTTTTTTTTTTTTGGTGGTACTGGGGTTCCTGGAAGCCCTTCTACCTTCGGACTACACTCCCAGACCTATTTTATATTTTTGAAACAGGGTCTCTTATGCCAGCGCGGCTGGCTTCGAACCTGCGCGATCCTCCTGTCTCCGCCTCCCAAGTGCGGGGATTACAAGCGTGCGCCACCACGCCCGGCTTAAACACTTAAATTTTCATTTGACATATTTAGATATCATAAAATTTACAGTTAGAAAAGTAGATTCACATACTCCAAATATGTTACTCCAGGTTCACTTAGGTTTTCTAGTAATTTGAGAATTTTAAAATTTAAGTTATTTAAGTCACACTAGCCACATTTGAAGGACACTATATTACATATGGTTCGAGGCCGTGTTATACTTTGTGTATTTCCCTGTTTAATTTGTATTGGGAAGTTAGTGTGAGTACTAACACTTAACTCTGCAGTTTAGCACTTGTTTAAGAAACCGCCAAAAAAAAAAAAACAGTGCCAAGAGAGCATATGAACTACTTTCATAGCACTTACTAAGATATTTTGTGAAACCAGATTGTTTTAAGGTAGTCTGTACATGGCAATAGTGAGGTGCCGCTCTCAAAGTAGACCTGCAGAAATGTTAATGAACATGACAGAAGATTTTCGTGTCTGTGAGTGTGTGTGTATGGGTGGTTCTGGGGCATTTAGCTCAAAAGCATTCTACCTCTGAGCCATACCCCCAGCCCTATTTTAATTCTTATTTTGAAACAGTTTCACTAGGATGATGAGAGTCTCACTACTTACTGAGGAATCTGCAATCCTCCTGTCTCAGACTCCCAAGTACTGGAATTACAAGCATGTGCCACTATGCCCAGTTCAAAGATTATTTCAGTCATGATAAAGGATAGGTTCTCAAAGAGTTGGAATGACTTTTAATTTTCATACCTTCTTTTCTCACATAGTTTTTAAAAAAAACACAGCAGAAATTGAGGTTGAAGTACTCAACTAATTGAATAGGACCACCACTTTGTATATGCATAGATCCCCAAACATACAGGGTCTCACTAAGTTACAGAGGGCTGCTACCCTTAGGTGTGTGTGTGTGTGTGTGTGTGTGTGTGTGTGTGTGTATTCTGAAGTAATTTTAGGACAATCAAGCACAGTCTTACAGTGCCCTCAATATTTAGAATATACCTGGGAAGCTGAGACAGGAGGATTTCAGGTTCGAGGATAGCCTAAGCAACTTAGTGAGATCCTGTTTCAAATTTAAAATAAAATAAGGCCAAGAAGTAGATGCCTCTGGGTTCAGCCCCTAAAACCACAAACACACACAAAATTAGAATAGCAGTCATTCATCCAACAAATATTTGAGAGATTGTTTTATGCCAAGAAATAATTCAGGTACTAGGAACATAATACTAAAAACAAAGTTCTTTTTCCTCATTGAAGTTATTCTAAAAGTGGTTAAATGAAGCGAGGCGTGGTGGTGCATGCTTGTAATCCCAGCATTTGGGAGGCTGAGACAGGAGGATTGTGGTTTGCAGACAGCCTCAGCTACTTACTGAAGTCCTTTGCAACTCAGTGAGACCCTGTTTTCAAAATAAAAAATAAATAATAGGGCTGGGGGTATAGCTCAGAGGTAGAATGCCCCTTGGTTCCATCCCCAGTAGCTCAGGGGGGGAAAAAGTGGCTAAATGGTATGGAAAAAACAAGGTAGTCAACAGGGAATATTAGAGGAGTTGTCTTCTTCAGCTATGATTCTTACAGAAGGCCCCTTAGTAGTGGCATTTAAGGTAAAACTTGCATGGCAAGAAAGAGCTAGCCATCTGAAGAGCATTTGAGGCAGGAGGCATGCTTAAATAGAAAGAGGCCTTCAGAACAGAAGGAGCTTGACATGCCTGTGTGGCTAGAATTAAGTGAAGTCAGGAGAACAAGTAGGACGTCGGTTGTAGGCAGAAATTAGGCCAGGAAAGTTGCAAGGTCTAGGAATTTGAATTTTATTCTGATGGCATGAGGAAGCCATTGATATCTGGTAGTGGGGAAGAGTTAGTAATGGAGAGAGATAAGATTTATCTCCGTGGCAGCCCTGTGGATATCTATAAATGGGGACAAAGACAGTTAATTAGGAAGCTGTTCTTGATGTTCAGGCTGTAAATGGTGGTACCTTGGATTAGAATTTGTTAGTAGTGGAGTTAGAGATGATTGGGATGGACATATATATATTTTGGGGTAGACCTGACAGGACATAATTTTAATAACTTATGTGCTTCATAAGGGGAAAAATGTGGTTGGGGACATGTAAAAGAAGGGTGAACTAGTTTGGCAAAAATGGAGATTCTTAGAACTTTGAAGAAAAATAAATTAATCCAGATAAATCTTTACAAATCTTTAATACACAGTAATCTCATATCTCATTATAAAGTAATATATGTTCCCCGTAGAATATTAAGCAATTTGTAATGGCAATCCCAATGAAAGTGTTAACATTTGGCAGATTTTCTTCCAGGTCATTTCATATATATGCTTACTCTTTGAAGAATTCTTAGGTTTCTTCTCGAAATGTGATTTTGCAGGCTTTGTGGATTCAACAATATATAAAAACTGTCTTTGTGAAGTATATAGTCTAATAAGGAAAACAGTTAAGTATGTGAACACAAGCTGGGCGTGGTGGCACACAACTGGTATTCCCAGTACATGGGAGGCTGAGATAGGATCCTAGGTTCCAGGATAACCCCGGCAAGTAGCAAGACTCTCAGCAACCCAGCAAGATCCTGTTTCAAAATAGAAATAAGAAGGGCCAGGGTTCAATCCCCAGTACCACACCAAAAAGAAAAAAGCAAATGAATATGATAGAGATTTTAATGCAGCTCTAGAGGAGGTAAGGACATGAGAGTGATTGTGTGGAAACTGCCAGTAGAGATTGTTTTCCACCCAGTTGAATTCATCCATAACTGATACAACTTTATTTGATATCCCAGTGTGACAAGAGTGCTAAGGCAGTTCAGCAGACTGCTGGGACAACTGGATCTCTGCATGCATGAAGATGAATTTTGATGTTGGTTTCACACTAAATGCCAAATTTAACTCAAAATGGGTAATAGATCTAAATTTAAGAGCTAATGCTACAAAACTAGAGGTGAATATGGGCATAAATCTTTGTGAACTTGTATTAAGCAATTTTTGTTGGCAGTTTTCTTGGCAGGTCTAGGTGCCAGAATTAGAAAGCATAAATGACCAAAATAAACAAACAAAAAACTGAAAAAAAAATTTAGATTTCATTAGAATTGAAACCTTTTTGTGGATTGAGGGATACCATCAAGAAAATGAAAATACAACCCAGAGAATAAAGTATTTTCACATCATGCAAGTCTGATAAGGAACTTATATGTAGGAGTATATAAAGGGCTCTTAGAACTCGACAGTGAAAAGACAGTCTAATGTTATGTGCAAAAGTACTTGAGCTAATATTTCTAAAGATATACAAATGGCTGATAAGCACATGAAAAATGCTTGACATCATTAGCCATTAGGGAAATGCAAATGAAAACCACAGTGAGATATTGCTTCTTACCCTCTAGGATGGCTATAATAAAAGGACTAACAAAATGTTGGCAAGGCTCTGAAGTTGAAACCCTCATGCATTGCTGGTGGGGATGTAAAAGAATGCAGCCATTTGGGAAACAGTTGGGCAGTTGCTCAAAAAGTTAAACTTGGGAACTACCACATGACCCTGCAGATTTTACTCCTACTTATATATCCTAGTGAAATAAAAACTCATGTACACACAACAACGTGTTCACAACTGTTCACAGCAGCATTATTCATAATAATGCTAAAGTAGGAACAAACCAATGCTCATCAACTGATGGTTGGGTAAAATGAAATATATCTGTGTAATAGAGTGTTTTTTGGCAATAAAAAAAATTGAAGTACTTAGAAATGTTAGAACATGGATGAAACTTAAAAATATGCTGTGTTAACCGGGCGTGGTGGCGCACACTTGTAATTCTAGTACTTGGGAGCCCGAGGCAGGAGGATCGCAGGTTCACAGCCAGCCTCAGCTACTCAGTGAAGCCCTCCACAACTTAATGAGACCCTGTTTCAAAATAAAGAATAAAAAATAAAGCTGGGGTGTAGCTCGGAGGTAGAATGCCCCTGGGTTCCATCCCCAGTACTGGGGGGAAAAAAATGCTGCGTTAAAGAAGCCAGTCACAAAAGACTACATATTATATGGTTCCATTTATATGAAATGCCCAGAATAGAAAGATTCCTATGACAGAAAATAAATCAGTGGTTGGCTAGGGTTGGAGGGAGTGGGAGTGGGAAAGAGGGGCTGCTGCCTGGGTAAAAGATTTCTTTTTTTTTTTTTTTTTTTTTTTGTGGTACTGGGGAAGGAACCTTTGAGCTACATCCCCAGCCCTGTTTTTTAATTTAATTAATTTATATTATTATTATTATTATTATTATTATTATTATTATTAGTGGTACTGGGGATGGAACCCAGGGCCCTTCTACCTCTGGGTTATACTCCCAGACCTATTTTATATTTTATTTGGAAACAGGGTCTCTTAAGCCAGTTGAGGCTGGCTTCGAACCTGTGCGATCCTCCTGTCTCAGCCTACTAAGCCCAGGGATTTTCAGCGTGCGCCACCACGCCCAGCTCCCAGCCCTGTTTTTTAATTCTTTATTTTGAAACAGGGTCTCACTGAGTTGCAAAGGGCCTCACTAAATAGCTGAGGTTGTCTGCGAACCTGGATCCTCCTGTCTCACCCTCCCAAATGCTGGGATTACAAGTGTGCGCCACCATGCTCAGCTAAGAGGTTTCTTTTTATTTATTTATTTTTGTGGTACTGGGGATGGAACCCAGAGACTTTTCTACCTCTGGGCTATACTCCCAGACCTATTTTTATATTTTATTTGGAAACAGGGTCTCACTAATTTGCTGTGAGCCTCACTAAGTAGCTGAGGCTGGCTTCAAACTTGTGTGATCCTCCTGTCTCAGCCTCCCAGGCTCTGGGATTACAAGTGTGTACCACCATGCCTGGCTGAGGTTTCTTTTTAAGGGATAAAATATTCTAAAATTAGGTTGTGATAATGGATACACAATTTTGTGAGTATACTAAAACCTACTGAGCAGTTATACTTTAAATGGGTGGCTTTTATAGTGCATAAATATATCTGTAAAAACTATTTCAAGGTGAGCATTGTGTTATATGCCTGGACCCCAGGTACCTGGAAGGCTGAGACAGGAGGATTACAGATTTCAGGCCAGCCTCAGCTATTTAGCAAGACTCTCAACAACTTAGTGGGACCCAGTCTCAAAAAATAAAAGAGGTGGGGGTGTAGCTGGGAGGTAGAGTGTCCCTGGTTTCAATCTACAGTGCCAAAAACAAAAGGAAAAACTTAATTTCAATTGTATAATGATATCATGTATGTATTGTGATATTACATCATCCCAATATTAAGTTTGTCTAGTATAAGAAATACTGTGTCATCTTTCACAGAAATCTTTGTGTGCATTTGCACTGTTTCTTCAAAGTAGAGTTCTAGGTATGAAATCACTGAACAGCAGAAAGGAAAGTTGCATGTGTTCTGCACAAGCCAAAGCAGCAGCAGTGAAGACATAACCTGTAGAACAGGAGAAATTTTGCAATCTATTCATCCATCAAAGCTTTAATATCTAGAGCATATTGGGAATTCAAACAATAGCAAAGCACCAAGTTAGATGATTTAAAAATGAACAAATGAAACCGGGCGTGGTGGCGCATGCTTGTTATCCCAGCATTCGGGAGGCTGAGACCGGAGGATTGCAGTTTGCCGACAGCTTCAGCTACTTATTGAGGCCTTCTGCAACTTAGTGAGACCCTGTTTCAAAATAAAGAAAAAAAATAGGGCAGGGGGTATAGCTCTGAGGTTGAATGCCCCTGAGTTCCATCCCCAGACCTGCAAAATAAAAGAGAGAGAGAAAAAAAAAGAAACGATCTGAACAGACATTTCTCAAAAGAAGATTACCAATTATGTGAGAAAATGCTCATCATTACCAATCCTCAGGGAAATGTACATCAAAACCACAGTGAGATGTCATCTCACCCCCTGGAATGGATATGACCAAGAAGACAAGATAACAGGTACTGGTTAGGGTTTAAGGAAAGGAGACTAGAGAAGACAACTGCTCTACTTGTATTTCTACTCTGAGGGAGAACGGAAAAATTTCATTTTCTTGTACTGTTTTGTATAATTGAGATTACACTGTACTTCAGCTTTACAGCCTTGTTCACTTAAAATGAACCATAAATGCTTCCCCCGTGTCACTAAAAGTTTTCCATAAACATGATTTTAACAGCCATATCAAAAATCATCCTATGAATATACTAAAACTTACTTTGCAGTTCTCTTTTTTAAATTTATTTGTACTGTTTGCTTTTTAGTATTACTCAGATTATCCCATAGTAGATTCTTAAATGGATTTCTGCTAGAGGATCACAAGTTCCAGGCCAGCCCAAGCAACTTAGTGATTAAAAAAATTGGCTAGGGATATAGCCCAGTGGTAGAGTGCTTGCCTAGCACCATTTAATAAAAGTAAAAAAGGATTTCCTAAGTTAAAGGGTCAAAGAATATGAATTATTTCAACACTTTTCATAGAAATGGTCAGGTCATTTTCTAAAAGGTATTAGTGATAGGTACCTGTGGTGGGAGATGAATGTGAAAAAGTAGAGTTTGTTCAGAAAGTAAAGAGCTTTTTATACTGTTAATGAATATGGACTTTGTAGGTGCTTGGGAATTATTAACGGTTTTAGTGCTGGAGTAATCTGAGATCTTGAGAGTGGATGAGGGAATAGATCTGAAATACGCATTTAAGGAGGAATTGATAGGGCTTAGAAAGCAGATGTGGCCATGAAATAGAGGTAGGCCGGTTAACCAGCCTCAGATCTGTTTCCGGTCTTATATTCATTGAAAGCTAGCTAACCTCTCAGAAGCATTGAGACAAACTGTTAAACCAAGAGCGCCTCTTTTACCTTTAGCTTACTGTTTGTTCTATATGTTTTTTCTGAAAGAGAAGTAGAATATTTTCCATGTTGTTGCCTTTGAAGTAAGATTAGATATGTAATTTTTTTTCTTTTAGGATAATTTACATATAGTAAAGTTCACCCTTTTTAGTGTTTTGCAAGCTTTGGCAAATGTATATAGTTGTGTTAACTACTACTGTGATAAAAAATATAGAGTGGAAGCCGGGTGTGGTGGTACATGCTTGTAATCCCAGCATTTGGGAGGCTGAGACCAGAGGATTGAGGTTTGCGGACAGCCTCAGCTACTTAGTGAGTGAGGCCCACCACAACTTTGTGTGACCCTGTTTCAGAGAATAAAAAATAGGGCAGGGGATCAAATGCCTCTGGGCTCCATACACACACACACACACACACACACACACACACACACGCACACACTATATATATTTTTTAAATTTTTTAAATTTATTTTATTTTTTTTATTGGTGCACTGTATTCATACATCATAGTGGGATACAAACTTTTGTAGACATACATGCACACATCACCCAGTCAGCCCCCACCCGATCCCTACCCCATTCTCTCCCCATCCCTCCCTCCCATGCTTGGCTTAGTGGTTGACATCTAGTATTATAGCAATTTATCCAAAATTAAAAATGATAATCTCACATAACAGTTTCATTTGTCTGATACCAAGCTTTTGATGACTTAAAGATAACATTTCAATATTTCTTTTTTACTTTCTTTCTTACCAGAGAATATTTTTTTCTATTTTTTTTAGGTGACACTATCATATATTTATATACTTATTTTTCAGAAAAAAAATCTATCCTAATATGGAATATGGACTCTAGATACCCAAAACAGATCGATCTTGAAAAAGAACAAAGCTAGAAGATATATATTTTCTGATTTCAAACCATATAAAGCTACAATAATTGAAACAGTGTAGTATTGTTCTAAAGGCAGATATATAAACCATTGGAGTTAAATAAAAGCCTGGAGCTAAATTCTTCCCTATATTGTCAAGTTATTTTTGACAAGGTTTCCACGAACATTTGGTGGTAGAAATAATAATATTTTAACTAAATATTGTTGAAACATAATAATTACATGGAAAAGAATAAAGTTGGACCCTTACCTAATCCCATATACAAATATTAACTCAAAATAGATAAAAGACCTAAATATAAATCTTAAGACTATAAACTTTTAGAAGAAAATCTGGGTCATAAAACCTCACAACATTGAAATTGGCAGTGATTTCTTGGATATGATTTCAATGGCACAGGCAACAAAAGAGTATACAAACTCCCTTAAAAAAAAAAAAAAAAAATATATATATATATATATATATATATATATAAGTTGTATATCCAAAGACAATGTAAACAGAGTTAACAGTTACTAATAGAATTGGATAAAATATTTCCAAATGCTATATCTGAAGGTATATTAATATTCCAACTAGAAATCCTAAAAATTAACAACAATAAAGGCAAACAATACCATTTAGAGATAGGTAAAAGACTAACATAAATAATGAATCTCCAAAGATAACCAATCTTAGTTGTCTGTTGGATGGAAAATCTTGTTTCTCTGGTTCTGGTGAGTGTTACCTATTTCTTCTTTGTAGTTAATCTCTTTGAGTATTTTCTCTAGTGCTGGTTTTGAAGACATAAATTCCTTCAGTTTCTGTTTGTCATGGAAGCTTCTTATATCTCCATCTAATTTGATAGAAAGTTTTGCTGGGTAGGAAATTTTTGGCTGGAAGTTGTTTTCTTTCAGAGTTTGGAATATGTTACTCCAAGCCCTTCTGGCTCTCATGACTTGGTTTGGGAAGTCTGGAGTGATTCTAATTGGTTTGCCTCTGAATGTCAGTTGGCCCTTTGTTTTTGTTGCCTTTAAGATTCTCTGCTTGGCTTCCACATTGGTCATTTTGACAATTATGTGGCGTGAGGATCCTCTTCTCCGATCCTGTCTAAAGGGAGTTCTATAAGTTTCCTGGACCTGTGTATCAACCTCTTGCTCTATGTTTGGAAAATTTTCTGCTATTACTTCCTTGAAGAGATTGTTGATCCCTTTGGTTTCACTTTCTTTTCCCTCCTCTATTCCAAGTATTCTTAGGTTAGCTCTCTTAAAATGGGCCCATATTTCTTCAATATCAGATTCCTGCTGTCGGATATTTTTTCCTAGATTAGAAACTATGAGTTCATTTTTGGAATGATCATCTTCTAAGAGCGAGATTCTGTTCTCCATGTGTTCTAATCGGTTGTTTGTGCTTTGAATTGAGGCCTTTACTTCATTAATTGCATCCTTTATCTCTTTTTGGCTGTCTCTGAGTTCTTTTCGAAGCACCTCTATTATTTCTACAGTTATTTTCCTGATTTGATCTTCTAGAAATCTCTGATTTTCAGTTTTATCGGGTTCTGATGTGGAGTTGTGGGCATTCATTGCTCTAGTATTGTTCCTCTTTCCCATGATTTAGGAAGTTTGTGCCTCTCTGGGTTCTTCCCTTGGGTCACTATGACTTCACTTAAGGTGTTCTGGATCTCGAGTCAGTAGTATCTCAGACCCCGCTACTCCTTTACTGGGTTGTATCACAGAGTCTCCGACCCAGAGAGTCGATAGAGGCTGCTTTAGACTGTGGGGGGTGCCAGGTTGCACGTTCTCCTATGGTGTGATATCTCTGCCACTCCCCCACTGGGTCAAGTCCCAGGGATTACAGTACTGGGATTTCTCCTCTGTGGTCGCAATTTGACTCAGTGTTCTTGAGTACACAGATGTAGCTGTACTGGACTTGGTGAATTCGCTGCTGCTGCCGCCGGTGGCAATATGGCGCCACTGCTACGCCCTCGGCCGTGAGGCTGGTGTATTTCTTCTTGGTTTTGAGTTCCACTCTGAATCCCTGCAGCGTGTGCTGAGCTCAGCCACTGAGAGCTTTAGATGCTCCCTGCGCTGAGAAATCCTACCTGGTTGTTCCGCAGCGGCTCACCTCGGCTTGCTGTAGCCGTCCGGGGAAGTTGCTGCTGCTACCAGCAGTATGGCGCTGCTGCCGCGTCCTCGGGCGTGAAGCCGGTGTATCTCCTCTGTGGCTCTGAGCTCTGTTCTCAGTCCGCTTTCTCTCTGGAGCCTGGTGATTTTTTTGTTTCTCTGGTGATGGTGTTTTCTGGCTATGAAAGGCGCTGATTTTGTGGTAATGGAGATTGGTTGTTAGCGGGGCTCTTAAGCCCCGCTTTTCTCGGTCGCCATCTTCCCGGAAGTCCTCATATATATATATATTTTTTTTTCTTTCACTCCAAAACAATTTCCCATTAATCCTTTTACATATCCCTATATCTCTGGGGTTTTTTTCTTTTTTTTGTGTGTGTGTGTGCACATAGTTTAATCTTTGTAACAGTGTTATATAAGTGGAATCATATAGTCATTTGCCTTGGCTCTGGCATTTTTTTTACTGGCATAAAGCCTTTAATCTGTACTTTGTTACTTTTTGTTGCTAAACTGTATTCTCTTCCCTTTTTTTGTGTGTGTGTGGGTCTGGGGATGGAAACCAGGGGCATTTGACCTCCGAGCTACACCCCCTGCCCTATTTTTTATTCTTTATTTTGAAACCAGGTCTCACTGAGTTGCAGAGGGCCTCCTCACTAAGTAGCTGAGGCTGTCGGGGAACCGCGAACCTCCAGTCAGCCTCCCGTGATCTTCCAGTCAGCCTCCCGAATACTGGGATTACAAGTGTGCGCCACCATGCCTGGCCCCTAGTTTATGTTTTAATTTGTTGAAAAAATTGCGCTGGGTATGGTGGCGCACGTTTGTAATCTTCCCGCTTGGGAGTTGGAGATAGGCGCGCAGGTTCAAAGCCTGCTGCACTGGTTTAAGAGACCCTGTTTCCAAATAAAAATATAAAAAATAGGTCTGGGAGTGTAGCCCGAAGTTAGAAGGGTTTCCAGGAACCCCAGTACCACCAAAAAAAAAAAAAAAAAAAAAAAAAGAAAGACAGACAGACTTGAATTATTTATTGTGTGGTCTATAAACAGTATTTCTATGGATACACAGTAATAATTATTTGTTTTTAGGGTACAAAATATTAACTTGAAACATATATATAATCTAATGATCAAAATCAAGCTAATTAGCATTATTGTCTCCTGAAACATAATTTCTTCTTGTTGAGACCCTTCAGATTCTTCTCTTAAAGTTCTTCATAAAGTATATAATAATTTACTGTGAACTGTAATTGCAAATTTAATTATCCCTCCTCCTCGCTACCTGTTGGCCATTTGCATATCTTCTTTTGAGAAATATCTATTCAGATCTTTTGTTTCTTTTAAAAAGAGATTACTTTTTTCCTGTTGAGTTTTTTATATTTTTTTGAATTCTCTGTTGGATAAACAGACATTTTTTTCTCATTCTACAGGTTGTGTCTCACTGTTGTGCACACTTGGCTGTGCAGAGGTTTCTTAATTTGATACAGCTCTGTCTTATTTCTGCTTTAGTTGGTTTTGGGGTCTTATTCAGAAAAGTCACTGCCTATTTGATGTCTTGAAGTATTTCCTCTGCTATAATAGTTTCATAGTTTGGGTCTTACATAAAGGTCTTTGATCCATTCTGAGTTGCTTTTTGTATATAGTGAGAGATAGGGGTCTGGTTTTGTTCTTTTACAAAAGAATATTCAGTTTTCCTCATCACCATTTATTGAAGAAACCATCTTTGATGCATGTTTCTGGTGCCTTTACCAAAAATTAATTGGCTGTAGATTAATTTCTAGGTTCTCTATTCTGTTCCACTGGTCTGTGTGTCAGTTTGTTGTGTCAGTGCCATGCTGCTTTACTTGTTAAAGTTTTGTAGTATGTTTTGAGGTCAGTTATGGTGATGAATCCAACTTTGTTCTTTTTACTCAAGTTGCTCTGGCTACTCGGGATCCTTTTTGGCTCTGAATGAATTCTAGGATTTTCCCTGAATCTGTAAATTTCTTTTGGGTAGTGAGGACCTTTTAACAATATTCATTCTTCCAATCCATGAACCCGAGATGTCTTTCGTGTGTGTGTGTGTGTGTGTGTGTGTGTGTGTGCGTGCGTGTGTGTCCAGTTTCTTTCATCAATGTTTGTAATTCTTCCTGTAGTGATTGCTCACTTCCTTGACTAAATTTATTGCTAGGTTTATAAGTTCATTATTGGTATATAAGATGCAAGTGTTTTTTGTGTATTGATTTGCATCCTGCAAGTTACTGAATTCGTTTATCAGTTCTAAGAGTTGTTTGGTAGAGACTTGTAGAACCATGTTGTCTGCAAATAGAAATAGTGTTACCTCCTCCTTTCCTACTTGGATACCTGCTCCTCCTTTCTCTTGCTTACTTCCCTCGCTAAGACCTCCAATAAGATGTTGAGTAAGAGTACTGAAAGTACTATACTTCTTAATTTTAGAGGAAATAATTTCAGCTTTTCTCCATTCAGCATGTTAGCTCTGGGGTTTGTCATACATGGCCTTTATTGTGTTGAGGTATATTTCTCCTATACCTTATTTGTTGAGGGCAATTTATCACAAGGGAATGTTGAGTTTTTATTTTATTTTTTTTCCCCTGCATCTGTTAGGATGATCTTAAGGTTTTGGCCTTCATAATCTTTTTATGTGATATAGTTATTCATTTGCATTAAGTTGAAGCATCCTGCCATTCCTGGGAAAAATCCATGGTACCTAATCTTTTTGAAATGTTGTTAGATTCAGTTTGCTAGTATTCTGATGAGAGTTCTTGTATTTATGTTCACCAGGCAGGGATATGCTCCCATTTTTGTTGTTGTGTCCTTTTGTGTTTTTGGTATCAGAGTTATACCAGCCTCATAGAATGAGTCTGGAAGGTTTGGAGGGGCATATTTTAGTTGTTTCCTGCATTTGTGAAGGATATAAGGCTGACTGTTGTAAAAATGTTTTTTATTTAAAAAATATAAACAAATATTTGAAAAACTTATTCTCTATTTTGTATAAAACTACTAGTAGAGATACCTTTTTAATTAATTAATTAATCAATTTGTTTGTTTGTTTGTTTATTGCTGGTACTGGGTTCCTGGAAACCCTTCTACCTCCGGGCTACACTCCCAGACACCTATTTTTAATATAAAATTTATATTTATTTGGAAACAGGGTCTCTTAAGCCAGCAAGGCTGGCTTTGTGTGTGCCACCACGCCTGGCTTTAGAGACACCTTATTATTATTAAGTAGTGCCTTTTAAATTTTTTTCAATTGCAGAATCAAATGGCTATAACAAAAGGTTTTGAATTGCAGAAGTTTCTAAATGTGTCAATGTATTTTAGGAGATGCTGGTTTTTTTTTTTTTTTTTTTTTTTTTTTTATTGGTACTGGGGTTCCTGGAAGCCCTTCTACTTCCGGGCTACACTCCCAGACCTACCCACCCCCTCTGTGTGTGTGTGTGGGTGTGTGTGTGTGTGTGGGTGTAAATAATTTGGAAACAAGGTCTCTTAAGCCAGCACATCTGGCTTCGAACCTGCACGATCCTCCTGTCTCTACCTCCAAAGCGCAGGGATTACAAGTGTGCACCACCACGCCTGGCGAGATGTTGGTTTTTTAAAGGTCATGTCCTTTGCATATTGATTAATGTATTAATCAATTTCAATGTATTCATTGAAATTATGTAATATTTACACATTACATATTATTAGAAATAAAGCTGGGCGTGGTGGCGCACACTTGTAATCCCAGCATTCGGGAGGATGAAACCAGAGGATCACAGTTCGCCGCCAGCCTCAGCTACTTAATGAGGCCCTCTGCAACTCAGTGAGACCCTGTTTCAAAATAAAGAATAAAAATAGGGCAGGGGATGTGGCTCGGAAGTCAAATGCCTCTGGATTCCATCCCCAGACCCGCAAAAAAAAAGAAAGAAAGAAAGAAAGAAAGAGAAAAGAAAGAAAGAGAGAAAGAAAAAAGTACACACCCACAAGATTTAAGACAAGTAAGTTTTGAATTTTTATTGATTAAATGTTTAGTTGGCAGCTGTACAGTTCTGGGTGGTTGGAGGGTGGTATGTGTGTTGGGCAGAGAGATCGATGAAGACACTGGAGTTAGCTCTTGCTCCTCCTAAGGAGCATAATCAGGTGGGAGACACGGCCAGCACAGCACTAGGTAGTACCGCCATAGAAATAAGTGTGTTTTTGTTAGTACATGGGTCATGCAACTTAGATTAGAGATGGTGACTAGAGGGCCAAGTAAGAGTTGTCTTCACAGAATGGGTTATGTCTGAGTTGAACCCTGAAGGACCAATAAAGAGGACAAGTAAAGCATCACAAGACAGTGTGTGTGTTCAGGGAATCTCAGAGTTATACATGCCTGGAATTAAGGAGAACCTGCCCTAAAAAGGAAAAGGAGACTAGGAGGGTGGGGCAAAGGAGCTGGAACATTGTACGCTGAGGAGTCTAGATTTTATTCTGAAGGAAATCAGAAATCATTAAATGAAATAGTAATGACAGAGGACCGCTCTCCAGTGTGTTTAACACTCAGCACTGTCCCGTCCCGTCCCCTCCCAGTTTTCTGGTTTGTTCTTTATAGAGGAAGGGAGAAGTGGGGAATGCTCCTTATCAAGTTGGTAGTCCCTCCTTGTCCTTCTTACCCTTCCTTTGGTACTTCCTTCTTGTCACTTGGGGTAGGAAACCCAGGAACAAATTACATTAAGATTGCCCAAAATATAAGGTTGCATACAGTCTGAGTGAGATGTATGATGTTTTTTAGCACCTGGGCTTTATCATATCTAATCTACTATGCCTGATGAGATGATTGATGATTTTTCTGACTTGTTTTAAGTGTTTTTTTTTTTTTTTCTTTTCGGTGCTGGGGATTGAACCCAGGAGCATTCTACCTCCGAGCTACACCCCAGCCCTATTTTTTTTATTCTTAATTTTAAAACAGGGTCTCACTAAGTTGCAGAGGGCCTCATTATGTAGCTGAGGCTGGCTGCAAACCTGTAATCCTCCTGTCTCAGCCTCCCAGTTACTGGGATTACGAGTGTACACCACCAGTATGAAGAGTTTTATAATTGGAAATTGATGGTAAATTTAGCATGGTTCATGCTGGGTGTTTTGGAATGAACCAATGTATTAAGGCAGAGTTAACTTGGAACATTTTCTGGATCACTGATAGCTGATGTGGTGACTGCAGATTGGAGAGTAGAACTCCCTCTGGGTGGTGCAGCCGCAGGAGAGGAGCAGATGGCAGCTCTTAGGATAGCGGCAGCCCTGCCTGGGTATAGGACAACTGCTGGAGCGGGAGCTTGAGTTCCACTCTGGCTTGCTTACCCACTGACCAAGCGAGGAGTAATCTATAAAGCTGCACACAGTGCTCCTGGGCATCTTGAATATGTCAAGATTGAGGATTTATTGTGTGCTTGCTTGACTAATACATACCAGGGAGGGACAGAGTATAGGATAAAATGTATTGATTTATCCCATAAGCCCCAGCTCTCAGCATTGTAGGAGGTGCTGTCGGTAATCCAGTCTTACAACATTAAGAGAACTGTTGTTCTTCTTTTTGTAGTGTATGTCTTTGCCATTTAATCACTTAATAGTCATAGAAGAAAGAAGAGATATACATCAAATGTCACATGTTTATAGTTCATAGTTCTGGTAAACAGAGAACAAATAGATATTTCTGTTTCAAATGTCAGTTTTAAGGCATTTGGGTTTCTCTATCATAAAATCCTGTTACCCAAAGGCTTTAATAAAAATTGGCCACACTGACAACCAGAAAACGTTGAAGAAACTCACTAGATTTTCAGGTTAATAATAGTAATGAGTCTCTGCTTACTGAATGCTTCTGTTCCAGGTGCTGTGTTTGGGTGCTGTGTATTGTCTTTTCAGCCCTCTTGAATTAACAGTACTGTTAACAGTACTGTTGCTTTAGCAGTATTCGCATTTTATAGATTCTGAAGCTGAGATCAGAGAAGTCAGCTATAGCTTCCTTGAGTTATTAGATTTGAGTAAGTCTGCTTCAACCCCTGTAGTATGCTTTCTCTGGATAAAAAGGTCTTTTAAAATTACATATTCCAAATTATGTTTATGAGAAGGAGAATGTAGCTAGCTTTAAAAAAGCAGCATCTGATTATTTTAACATAGTAAAAAAAATATTTCCAGGTTAGCTGTTAAATTTATTTGAAATAGTCTTATAAATGATAGCACATAAAATGAAGTTGCCTTTGTTGCTATTATATTGTATTTTACATGTTAGTTTACTTTTTGCCTCATAACGAGTTTTTTTTTTCATGGAAAACAAAGTTGTTGTTATGCCATCTGTAACAATTTAAATTTTTGCATAAAGGTGAATCTCTTGTATAAAACTTTATACTCATTCTTTAGTTTGGTTGTTTGGACTCTTCCAAATTGACACTTAGAATATGTACTTAAAAAAAATAAAAGTTTATCTGAATTTTTCCCAAGGTTGCTTTCTCCTCTCCAGAAATGATCAACTTTATAATTATTATAGAAAACTAGAATTTAAAACCTTGCCGTTGGGGGTCATTCTTCTGTCATTTCATAGTGTAAAACTGAGGTTCCTAATAGTACAAGTCATCAATAAAGCTAAACAATATACTGTTTCCCATAGCAGAAAACTATGTAGCATGTTTTAGAATTTGTTACCACCAACATACTATTATAGTATTAAGAAAGTTAATTCTGTGTATGTTGCTTCTTGTTAATTATTTAAAATAAAATTTATAATTTAGCTCTTCAATTTATTAGCTACATTTCAAATTCTCATTAGTCATTTGTGGTTATGGCTACCATATTAGCTCAGAAGAGGAGCATCCATGCTATTGGAGTGTATGGCTCTCTAAAACTGTGAGGAAGGTCTCAGTAAGTAATGGTCAGGCTTCAAGGTGGTGGTCACTTTCCCCTTTTCAGTGTGATGAAGAGGACAGAAAGAACTACTGTTGACTCTTCAGGAGTGAGTTCCAGAGTTCCAGGGTCAGGGGGAGTGTGGCCGGTGAAGGTCAGAAGGTCACCTGGGGGTCTTAGTGCTTCCCAAGCTGATTTCACTTGTCTCCCATTTGGACTTTCATATTTCTTCTGTTCTTATCCTGATAGATCCCCCCACCCTTATTCTTAAAGTGGACTCTTGGTAAGTAGGGGCTGAATTAGATGTTAAGACATTACGTGTCTTAACATCGACCCTGTGAGGCCCTTGACATCGACCCTGTGAGGCCCTTGACACTTGAGTGTGGAAATGTTCCTCAAGTACTTGTTGCTCTCACTCGTAGTTGTCTCAACCTATGGCTCAGAGGCATTAGTAGTTGTAGCCCCAAACCCACATATTTTGTTGTTAGTCATTTTTCTGTTGGTTGGTCTTTGTGCAGGGCATAATAGAAATAAAAGGAATCATTAACGTAATTTTTTTTGTGTGTGTGGTACTGGGGTTCCTGGAAGCCCTTCTACCTCCGGGCTACACTCCCAGACCTATTTTATATTTTTGAAACAGTGTCTCTTACGCCAGCGTGGCTGGCTTCGATCCTGCGGGATCCTCCTGTCTCCGCCTCCCGAGCGCGAGGATTACAAGCGTGCGCCACCACGCCCGGCCTTAACGTAATTTTAAGAAATTGATTCGTTGAGAAAGGAGCCACTCACTGCTTTCTGCCAGTCATTTGAAAATTTGAAATTGTGTTTGTCTGCTGTACAGATTCCTACTTTCAAATATTTCAGATTCCCAAAGCTTAGAAAAATAGTTTTTCAAATATAATAATTTTCTTAAGTAGTTAAAATTACTTTTATTCTCATGTTTTACTTTTGGAGTTTGGTTTTAGTTAGGGAGCCAAGGTCAGATGTCCTACCTGAGTTTAGTAATGTGAGAAATAGTAATATAGAAATAGCCTACTATTTCTGATATTTTGGTCTGGAGTAAGTTGCTGTAAGTGACCAGTGCATTTAGTTTTTGGTCTGGTTCAATTATTTATAAAAATTGAACCTGAAAAACTTGAAGCTTTAGTTTCAAAGATTATTACTCTAATGCTAGAATGGAGAGAATTGATGCTTTAGGTTGTATTCTGTTATTTGCAACTTTAAAATACCCAGTGTTCCATATTCTGTGTAGTAGCCTTTTCCCTGTGTGAGTTACTAGTAAGGCCATTCAAAGAAGCATGCACTGAGTGAATCTTGAATATTGATTTAATCTCTAGATCAGTATTTTGTAAATGTTCTGCCAGAGGAATCTAAGTGTGAGATCCATTATACTTAATAAACAAGTTAAAGCTGGTAGTCAGGTGAGATAAAATGCAGAGAAATACTTAACAGCAACTATTTTGCGATGGGGGTGAGCTCCAAGAGCACTGTTTTTCTCCAGTGGTCACTGGTAGAGAACACAGGGAAAGCAGTTGTGAATAACATATCTTTTTAAGGTAATCACAAAGCTCTTGTGATAGCAATCTATTTTTGCTTTCAGATTTTCCTTCCCAACTGGTGCAGCAAATTGCAATGCTACTTCCAGAGTATTCTTTAATGGTTGTTATTGTTAAAACTATTTGGAGAAAAAAAAACTATTTGAAGAGCAGTAGCTTAGAAATAATACATTGAAAATCAAAATCAATCTTGCTTTTTAAAATAAAGTTTAGATTTCTTGACAGCTAATCAGTTAACTAACTTAAAACCTTACATTATACAGAAATACTGAAAATTGACACTGATGAGAGAGAACCTTCTCAATGAGGTAAAAGCACAGTGTAAAGACAAAAAGGATTCTGTTTGTCAGCATTCCAACCAATAGCACAGATACAAGATTTATCATGATGTTGCTTCGTGATAACAAATCCACCAGAATCGCTACAGGAATATCATCATAGATGAACTGTGTTTTATTGTAATTGCTTCTTTTGGAATCCTATGTATTTTGTTTTGTTTGAAGCATTATTTGAGAAGTGTTCTATATAGGCTTGGCCAGGAGACCATGTCACACAAAAACAAATGCTTGGACTTTGGGCCTACTAGTATTTGTGAAATGCTCCTAATCATTATAAGAAAACGACCTATAGGTAAAGTTAGTAGATAGAGCCATGATGTGAATGTTATTTTGTGAAATTTTAGAGCTAAATTGTAGTAATGACCACTTGGATCTTATTGTAAATGAAGACTCTTAGACTCTTCCCTGAGTATTGTGAATCAGAATCTACAAAATCTGCAAATGATTCCTGTGTGTGTTAACACTGTATTTGGCGCATGCCCCTAACTTAGAGTTGAAGCAACTCGTATATTCAGAGATGTCGAATACCAGCTGTAGGTAGTCGAAGACGTTGGATGGACCGTTGTTCCCATGCGTGTTGCTTTAATTTCACTTTGTCTTCTTTTGGTGTCCAAAATGTGAATAAACTAATGTGAGTAGTTAAATAAAGATCATTTTATCTTCTTTCCATCCCACTAGTAATATTTACCCCAGATCTCGAATCCACCCACCAGAATAAATGTAAATGCTCCCAGCTAGCTGAGCGTGTCACGGTGTGGGGTGGGGTGGGGTGGGAGGGAGTCAGCCGCCCTGGAGGCCAGGCCAGGCTGGAAGTGTGCAGTAAGCCTGCATAATTTTAGTTTTACTGTATAAAACATTGCAAAGAATCTAGGGACCAGTTGTTTAATCTTAATTTCTTGCATATATGAGTGCTGTTTCAAGGCTGCACTTGAAACAAGCTTTAACACTTTATTTATTGACTCTCACATTTTTATCTGGTGGTTATTTTATTATTTTCCCTGGCAAAATTTAGTATTATTATGTTAGGAGTCAAAAAGAACCATACTATTCTAAGATCAAAGCCTCTAGTCACCAGAGAGAAAGACTGGGGAAATTTGGCATTTCCAAATTTGGAAATAGCATTTGGCAGCGTTGAGCAGCATGACTCCTCCTTTCCATACCCTAAGTGTAGTGACTGCCAGGCATGCTTGGTCACTTCTGTGTAGTGTGGCACCTACCCCCTCCTGAATTCACACTGGTTAATAGCTGATTGGGTGCGTGCTCCTGAAGTACAGTTAAAGCAACTATAATATAATCCAGATGTGTTGAGTGCGGTGACCAAGGCAGCACACAGCCAAGTTAGTAGAGGAGTTAGAGGAACTGCTCCTTTCAGGCACTGCTTCCTCTGCTTAGGGACGCCTGTGCCAACTTCTTTGCTTGTGGAATTAGCTTTTAGCTGGTGTCCCTGCTACAGTTCTCTTCCCACTCCTAATTCTTTTATGCCTGGCTTCATATACTTTCCACAAGCATCACTCTGGTCATCTTACTTTTTTTTTTTTTTTTCTGGTATTGGGGATTGAACCAGGGGCATTCTACCTCCGAGTTACACCCCCAGCCCTATTTTTAATTTTTATTTTGAAATAGGATCTCACTAAGTTACAGAAGGCCTCACTAAGGAGCTGGTGCCGGTTGCAAATCTGAATCCTCCTGGCTTAGCCTCCCAAGTACTGGGATTGCAAGTGTGTGCTCCCATGCCTGGTTCTACTTTTTAACCATATTCAGTGTCTCCAGACTCCTGAGCCACTGTCGTAGGCCTCCATCCGAGTCTCATCTGAGCCCAGTTGCCGCCTCTCATGTTGCAGTCTCTGGTTCTCCTCGTCAGGAACTTCTTTTCATTTTTTGGTCAGGCCCCTAACTTTGGAACATTTTGTTAGCGTCCATGTTATCTTGTGAAAGCCCCCTTTGACCACCTGTGCCATGCTGTGTGTTCTTTAAGTTCAAGCTCTGACTTCTTTACACTCCCTTCCATTGGAGTTTATCAGTAGTAATGAATGTTTTAATAAGTATAGAAGCTTTTTAAATTTTGTGGTATTGAGGATTGAACCCAGGGGCATTTTACCTCTGAGGTACAACCCAGCCCTCTTTTTTCTGCTTTTTATTTGAAATGATCTCACTAAGTTGCAGAGAGCCTCACTAAGTAGCTGAGGCTGGCTGCAAACCTGCGATCCTCCTGTCTTAGCCTCCAAGTACTGGGATTAGAATTTAGAGTGTTGGAGATCTTAGATATGATACATGTATTGGTTGGTTAAATATTAGACTTCAGCCGGGTGTGGCGGCGCACACTTGTCATCCCCGCACTTGGGAGGCGGAGACAGAGGAGGATCGCGCAGGTTCGAAGCCAGCCTTGCTGGCTTAAGAGATCCTGTTTCCAAATAAAAAATATAAAATAGGTCTGGGAGTGTAGCCCAGAGTTAGAAGGGTTTCCAGGAACCCCAATACCATATATATATATATATATATATATATATATATATATATATATATATCCTCAGATGTCCCCTTTTAAACGTTGATTGTTGGTCAGATGAGATTTACAAATTAGCATTATGTACAGGAGTTGGAAGAATTGGAGTCTGTTTCTAGTTCTTCATTAAGTTTCATTTCATGAACATTCACTTTGCAAAATAAAAATTCTTAACTTGCTTTAACATTGTTAAATCTTAAAGATCAGAAAAATACTACTTATAAAGCAATAAAAGATTTGTGAAAATTCTTTTTAAAAATGTAACAAGAAGCCAGGCATGGTGGTGCACGCCTGTAATCCTAGCATTTGAGAGGCTGAGATAGGAGGGTTGCAGTTTGAGGCCAGCCTCAGCTATTTAGTGAGGGAGGCCCTTTGCACCTCGGGCTCTTTGAGACTCTGTTTCAAGGAAAAGAATAAAATATGGGGCTAGGGGTGTACCTCTGAGGTAGAATGCTCCCGGGTTCCATCCCCAGTACGGGAAAAAAAAAAAAAGTAACAAGAATGTACATGTAATAAGAATTTAATAGAAATGTAATGAGAGTGTATACTTTTTCTTAGTTTTCTAGTCTTAATTTTCTGAGCCCACCACTTCATTAAAATATAATGCTGCTGGGCTTAGTAGTGCATGCTTATAATCCTAGTACTTGGGAGGCAGAGACAGGATCATAGGTTCAAGACTGGCCTCAGCAATTTCTACTCTCAGCAGCCTAGTGAGAGACCCTGTTTCAATACAAAAAGTAAAAGGGATTGGGAGTATAGCTCAGAGATAGAATGCCTCTGGGTTCAATCTCCAGTACCACACATAAAAAAATGTAATGTTTATTTATAAACAATTTACGGATTCAGTTAGGTAGATTTGAAGTAGATTATGATTATATTTAAATTAGATTAGATGGAATTAAAGTATATTATATTTAGAGCTCCTTTAATGAATGATTAACTGGCCTAATAACCTTTATATTACGTAAATGCTAAGATCTCAGTGTATCATGCCCTCTTGCCAGAATCCTTAGTGCGTGTGCACACACGTGCAGGACTGGGGATTCCCTCCAGCCTCTCCTATATTGGGAAAGTGCTATGCCACTGGCTGCCCCCATATTTTTGTGATGCTGGGGATTGAACCCAAGGACATTCTGCCTATGAGCTAAACCCCCAGAGTGGTTGTATTATTTATTTGGAAATGGTCTTTCATTAAGTTAATAAGAGGCTTGCTAAGTGCGCAAGACTGGCTTCAAACCTGTGATCCTCTTGTCTCAGCCTCCCAAGCACTGAGATTACAGTCCTGTAACACCATATCCCGCTCTTGCCCCCCCCTCCCCTTTATTTTTAGACAGGGTTTCACTAAGTTGTCCAGGCTGGCTTTGAACTTGTAACAAACTTTTATCCTAAAATAAAAGTGTATTTAAGAGTGTATGTGTCCTTTATCCTAGCCAAACTCTAGAACTTGGACCCCAAACTTACTGTTTACTGCTCCTTTTTCAAAAAATATTCAGTGTCCCTCCCTCCTTCTCTTCTCTCTTCTTTTTCTCCTTCTTTCTTTCCTTCCTTCCTTCCTTCCTTCCTTCCTTCCTTCCTTCCTTCCTTCCTTACTTATTGGTCCTAGGGATAGTGAACCCAGGGACATCTGCCTTGGAGCTCTACCCCCAGCCTTCTGATTTTTCATTTGAAGTAAGTCTCACTAAGTTGCTGAGGCTGGCCTTGAATCTTGCGATCCTCCAGTCTCAGCTTCCCAAGTGCTGGGGTTGTAGGTGTTCACCACCACATTGGCTCCCCCCTGCTTTTTGTTCAGTGGGTTTGTACCACAGGCTACTACCACCTCCAGCATCTCCTGGGTGGGTGGGCAGTACCACTGCTTTTGGGACTCTATGCTCTAGAACATTTTCATCAATCTAAAAGCCCCTATCTGTTAGCAGTCATGGAAACACTAACCTTTCTATGTATTTCCTTTTGGAAGTGTTTTATGTAAATAGAGTCATGCTGTAGGCAGCCTTTTCTATTAGGCATATTTTACTTAGCATGTTTTCAAGTTGCATTTATATTGTGGCATGTATTGCTTCCTCATTTTTATTCCATTTTAGGGACATACTACTTTGTTTTTTGATTTTTGTTTTTTCTCAGTACTAGCAGTTGAACCCAGGGGCATTCTACCTCCGAGAGACACTTCAAGCCCTATTTTTTTCTTCTTTATTTTGAAACAGGGTCTCATTAAGTTGCTGAGGGCCTCATGAAGTAGCTGAAGCTGGCTGCAAATCTGCGATCCTCCTGTCTCAGCCTCCCAAGTACTGAGATTACAAGCGTGCACCACCATGTGTGGCTAGACGTACTACATTTTAAAATCTCTTCAGCCGGGTGTGGTGGTACATGCTTGTAAGAGAAATGAAAGCATGTCCACACAATTGTACACAAATCTTCACAGCAACATTATTCTCAACAGACCAAAAATGGAAACCCTAATGTCCATCAAGGGATGAAGAGGTTTTATTTATTTGTTTATTTGCTTATTTATTTATTTTTTGGAGGTACTAGGGATTAAACCCAAGGGCGTTCTACTTTCGAGCTATACCCCAGCCCTCTTTTTTATTCTTTATTTTGAAACAAGGTCTCACTGAATCGCAGAGGGCCTCACTAGGTAGCTGAGGTTGGACACCAACCTGCAATCCTCCTGTCCCAGTTTTCGAAGTACTGGGATTACAAGAGCGCATCACCACACCCGGCTAGCTATCTCTTTATTGTCAGCAGTGAACATTTTATTTATTCTAATCTTACTTTAAAACTCAGAGATTTTATAAGTGAACTTTTATTTTGTGGGGATCACAGTCTTTGGGAAAGCTTAGAAACCTTTTAACCTGTATATGTACGGTATAGTGGATTGAATCCAGGAACATTCTATGTCTGATCTATACCCCCAGCTTTATTTTTTATTATTTATTGTTTTATTTTTTTATTTTTTGCGAGTCTGGGGATGAAACCCAGGGGTATTCGACCTTAGAGCTACACCCCCAGCCTTATTTTTTATTCTTTATTTTGAAACAGGGTCTCACTAAGTTGCGGAGGGCCTCACTAAATAGCTGAGGCTGTATGTGAACCGCGATCCTCCTGTCTCAGCTTCTCGAATGCTGGGATTACAAGTGTGTGCCACCACGCCCAGCTTATTCTTTATCTTTTGAAACAGAGTCTCACAAAGTTGTGGAAAGTCTCACTAATTAGCTGAGGCTGGCTATGAACCTGTGATCCTCCTGCCTCAGCTTCCCAAGTACTGGGATTATAGGTGTGTGCTACCACATCCAGCTGCTGTAACAAAATGTTAGTAGCTGTCTTCTAAAAATTTTAGTCACAAAAAAATTAAGAGTTGTGTAGTTGTGAAGACAGCTTCAAGTGAAATTTTAATAGCAAGTGACTAATACATTTTTTAAATATTGATCACTTATTTTGAAATGTAAATAGAAAAAAACCCTTTATATATATATTTTTTTAAGAAAGCTACTGTAGAAATGGATTTTTTTCAGCCCAGCAGCTCTAACCATCTGCTCTGCATTATGAAAGGATTAAGTATGACTAATACACAAGCTAGAAAGGTGATCTACCTCCGGCCAAGGCTCTAAGGCACCTGCATAGAAGACATGACCCAGCAGGGTTTTTTTGGTGGTACTGGAGTTCCTGGAAGCCCTTCTACCTTCGGGCTACACTCCCACACCTATTTTTATATCTTTATTTGGAAACAAGGTCTCTGAAGCCAGTGTGACTGATTTCAAACCTGCGTGATCCTCCTGTCTCCGCCTCCCAAGCGCAGGGATTACAAGCGCGAGCCACCATGTCCGGCTACCCAGCAGTTTAGAAAGTACTTCTTCCTAGGTTTTAGGATAGCAGAGGCTGCTATGGTCCAAACTCCTCTTTCCTTACATAATGGTGATGAATGGCTTATGCAGAGTGTGTGTGTGTGTGTGTGTGTGTGTGTGTGTGTGTGTGTGTGTGCATTAAATAGTTTGATGTCCGAAGTCAATTGGATAAATACTTTAAAATTTTAAGTATATGACAATCTGTAGCACAAAAGTAGCATTTTGTTTTGATAGGATTAAGATGGTGAATCTCTTTTCTCGTTTTTTTTCTCCATATAGGCTTCAGGAGTGCAAGTCGCTGATGAAGTGTGTCGCATTTTTTATGACATGAAAGTTCGGAAATGCTCCACGCCAGAAGAAATCAAGAAAAGAAAGAAGGCTGTCATTTTTTGTCTCAGTGCAGACAAAAAGTGCATCATTGTTGAAGAAGGCAAAGAGATCTTGGTTGGAGATGTTGGTGTGACCATAACCGATCCTTTCAAGCATTTTGTGGGAATGCTTCCTGAAAAAGATTGTCGCTATGCTTTGTATGATGCAAGCTTTGAAACCAAGGAGTCCAGAAAAGAAGAGTTGATGTTTTTCTTGTGGTAAGCATGTTAAAAATATTGAGCCTTTGTAAATCTCAGTTAATTTCTTATTATCAACACTTGGAGAGTCTAATTCTGGGACAAAGTAACTTTTATTCAGGCTATTTGTAGTCATCATTTAATTTTTGTGTACAAGGTTTCATAAGGTCTTAGCTGGATTGTTGTTTATGGAACCCAAACTGAATTTTTTATTTTTTCTTTCTTTCTTTCATTTTTTTTTTCTTTCCTCTAGTACTGGGGATGGAACCCAGGGGCATTCTACTTCTGAGCTACATCCCCAGCCTTATTTTTTCTTCCTTATTTTGAAACAGGGTCTCACTGAGTTGCAAAGGGCCTCACTAAGTAGCTGAGGCTGTCCGCGAACCACGATCCTTCTGTCTCAGCCTCCCAAAAGCTGGGATTACAATCATGCACCACCACACCCGACTACAAAACTGAATTTTATCTGTTCTTTGTCTACTTGGGAAAAAAAAACTTTCAGTAATTGGTAATTTTTAGTAGGGAAGGGGAGGAGGCAAGTTTTCTGTGGGTCCTCTGAATTTACTCTTATAAGCTAATTTTCTACTTCTGAATTTCCTACCTATGACCCAGAACCCCACTCCACTAATTGCCATGGCAGGCACCAGCTCCCACTCTTAGATACACATCCTTTACTTGAGCTTCTGTAGTTTGCTACTTTTGATTAAGTTGGTGTCATTCCCTCCCCACTGTAATTTGCTATATGTTTATACAATCTAGTAGGGTAGCTTCTAGCCACATGTGGCTATTTAAATAAATTAAAAATAAAATCCATTTCCTTAGTTGAATGAATTGTCACATTTTAAATGGTTGGCAGTCACATATGACTAGGGCCACCTTATTGAAACAACCTCAAGACTGGCAGATGTTTAAGCTACAAAGTGGCCATGTTTCTAATGCGAAGAGGTCAGGGACATGAGAAACTTAGCTGTTCTGATTTTACTCTTACTGTATTGTTAAAATACTGAAGAGCTGTTCCCTATACTCTTGTTATGGAAAATAAAGAGGATTTATTTGAGATAGACCATTTCTGTCACTGCAGAAAGCTCTGTTGAAGAATGTTGCTTTAGATAGTGAAAGAGTGCTAGAGTGAAGCCAGACATGGTGGAGCACGCTTGTAATCCCAGAATTTGGGAGGCCGAGACAGGAGGATCTGGGTTCGTGGGCCAGCCTCAGCTACTTAGTGAGGCCCTCTGCAACTTAGACCCTGTTTCAAAATATAAAAAAATAAAAAATAGGGAAGCCTTTGGATTTCATCCTCAGTACTGCAAAAAAAAAAAAAAAAAAGTGCTATAGTGATTTACATGGCCTTTCTCTTGAAATGTATTTATATTATCTGGTCTTTTCAAGTAAATCGATTAAGCTTTAGATAAAAGTCACATGTGAGCCAGGTTTGGTGCTGTGTGCTAGTAACCCAACTACTCAGGAGGCTGAGGCAAGAGGATCCCATCTGCCACCAAGGCCAGTCTGGATAATATAATGAGATCCTGTCTCTTATTTTAAAAATAACATGTATATTCCTTATTATATTATACTACATTCCTTGATACATTCAAGTTTCCACATAAAATACTCTCTAGCTTCTAAGGGGAAGAGAAGTGGTAACACCTTCTCATTCAGGGAGTGTGAGAGTCCTTTTGGTACTTTGACCTGAGCTGGGCCGAGGTAGGAGGTAAATAACTGTGAGTCACTAACAGCCAGGGTACAAGGGATGTGAGGCTACAACAGCAAACACATTGAGATTCAAAGGAGGTAACTCTAGGTCACTCCTCAGTTCCATTTCAGCAAGCCTGCCTTGCGCTTGATTAGCCCAAGGTGCTGTCGGAATACAAACATGAGGTGAGGGTGTGTGTTTAGGGCAGCCTACTGTCTGTTGCCTCTGTCTCTCAGATGCTCGTGAAACCATTGGGGTTTCATGAGCATCTGAGAGACAGAGACCACTACTCTCTTCCTGGCTTCTGAGGATGAGATCCTGCTGGTGCTGGAGGAGTAGAATAGGTGAGGACATGCCTCTGTGCTAACGAGCCCGTGTCCTGGAAACGCAACTATTAATCATAAATTGATAGTTGGTAAGACTTAAAATTAGCACAATGTTATTTGAATGAAAGTGTATTCAAAACAGCTATGAATAAAACAGGTAAATCCTTTGGGATTTACAGCTGAGTGGCAGATATGTCAGGTAAATGCGTAGGATTTTAAATTGACTATTTACTTTATTGGCACTTTTTTCTGGTTTTTATGTATTTTGCTCACTATGAGAATTATACATTCCTTTTTTTTCTTATAGTGAAAAAATGGTGATTGAACCCAGGGGCATTCTACTTCTTAGCTATATTCCCAGCCATATTTTATTTTGAAATAGTGTCTTACTGAGTTGCTGATACTGGCCTCAAACCTGTGATCTTTCTGTCTCAGCCTCCCAAATACTGGGATTACACGTGTGTGCCACTACCTGGCAGAATTATACATTTTTATTAAATAACATTTAGAAAAGAAAATTTAGAGTAGGGTGTGGTGTTGAATGCCTATAATTTCAGTACTTGGGAGGCTGAGAAAGGAGGATCGTAGATTCGAGGCCAGCCTTAGCAAGTAGTAAGACTCTATTTCTATATAAAAAATAAAAAGGAGCCGAGCGTGGTGGCACACACTTGTAATCCCAGCATTTGGGAGGCTGAGACCAGAGGATCACGGTTCATGGACAGCCTCAGCTACTTAGTGAGGCCCTCTGTAACTTAGTGAGACCTGGTTTCAAAATAAAGAATAAAAAATAGGGCAGGGGGTGTAGCTCGGAGGTCGAATGCCCCTGGGTCCTATCCCCAGACCCGCAAAAAAAAAAAAGAATAAATAAATAAATAGGGCTGGGGTGTAGCTTGAAGGTAGAATGCTTCTGGATTTCATCCTCAGTACCAAAAAAGAAGAAAAAAAAAACTTAGTGAAGAAAACATAAAATTCTCCTATAGATGTTTCCATAACAAGCTCTCTCGGGTATAGGGAGCAGCTCTTCATTATTTTAATAGTCTGGTAAGAGTAAAATCAGAGCAGCCAATGCTTCTCATGTCCCTGACCTCTTTGCATAAGAAATATGCCCACTTTGTAGCTCAAACACCTGCCAGCCTTGATGTTTTCTGGCTTTGGTTTCCATTGAACCTTGGCTTTGGGAGGAATGAGCATCTGAGAGCCAGAGACCACTACTCTCTTCCTGGCTCTTGAGGAGGAGATCCTGCTGGTGCTGGAGGCGTAGACTAGCGAGGACACGCCTCTGTGCTAAGGAGCCCGCGTCCTGGAAACACAGCGGCGAAACAGGGCCTTTAAGCGAGTGCTTAAGCATTTCCCTGTGCTGTCATACTCTGGTGGTGTGGTGTGGTCCAGGCCTTAGGGTTGGTGGCTGAGAGGAAAGAGGCATTCATGCATAAGCAGTCTGATAAGATGAAGTTTGCACTACTAATATTTCTATTATTTTTCAATATTGCTGGTGAAGAAAATGCTGTGAACCATATGATGTGCTTCCAGCACATGCTTCCATCATGAGGAGGAGGCACTAAAACTGTAGATGAGAGAATAATTAATAATCGTATTGACAAGTAAGATCTAGTTACTGTCGAGTTGCCATTTACCCTAGAGATCTTTGTGAAGCTGATATATAGTTTTAATTTTTTTTTTCTTTTCTAGTACTGGGAACTGAACAAAGGAGTGCTTTACCACTGAGCTACATCCCCAGCCCGTATTATTTTATTCTTTGTTTTGAGGCAAGGGCTCACTAAGTTGTCCGGGTTGGCCTTAAATTTGCCGTCCTCCTGCTTTAGCCTGCCAAGTAGCTGGGTTACGGCGTGTATCCAGCTGCCAGACTTGGCACTTAGGAGTTCTTGTTGTTGTCCGTTTATTTTTAGGAGAATTATTGAAACTCAGGTTTTGACTCCCAGTTTGGTAATTGACATGTATTATAGTAAACTAAGCGGGGAAACAAGTACTTGTGTGGTCAGAATCTGCTGTTGGAATGGATATAAATGAAAGGACTGGGGGGTGGGTTAAGGGGACTTCTGCTTATTTGTAATTTGTTTATTTTTAGAAAACAATCTGAAGCAAAAATATGAAAATATTTGGGTTTTAAAATTCTGGGTAAGCCAGGTGTGGTGGAACATACTTGTAATCCCAGCATTTGGGAGACTGAGACAGAAGGATCACGGTAGGAAGACAGTCTCAGCTACTTAGTGAGGCCCTATGCAACTCAGTGAGACCATTTCAAAATAAAGAATAAAAAATAGGGTTGGTGGTATAGCTTGGAGGTAGAATGTCCCTGGGTTTCATCCCTAGTACCACAAAATAAATGGATAAGTAAATAGTAAAAAATAAATAATTTTGGGTGGCAGCCAGGCATGGTGGTTCATGCCTGTAATCCCAGCACCTGGGAGGTTGAGACAGGAGGATTGCAGGTTTGAGGACAGTCTCAGCAACTTAGTGAGGCACACTTTCAAGATAAAAAATAGGACTGAGAGTGTAGCTCAGTGGTAAAACATCCCTGGGTTCAATCCTCAGTAACAGAAAAATCTAAACTAAAATTCTGGATGGTATAGACTTGATTCTCTATACTCTTTTGTATTGAAAATTTTTTTCTGTTAGAAAAGCTGACAAGACCCTTTCAGAACATTACTATCCTGAATTTAAGCCTTTATTAATATAAAATTTAATGAGTACTCTATTTTTGGTACTGGGGATTGACCAGCAGTATTCTACCTTTGAGCTACACCTCCAGCCATTTTTATTTTTTATTTTGAAGCAGGGTCTCACTAAGTTGCTGAGGCTGGGCCCAAACCTGCTTATTCTCCTGTCTCAGCTTCCCAACTATGGGGATCATGGGCATTTACCACTGTACCTAGCTAAAGAAAACTTTATACATCAACGCATATGTTTGTTCTTTTCTTATAGCCACGTTATCTGATTTTTTTTTTTTTTTTTTTTTTTTTGGTGGTATTGGGGTTCCTGGAAGCCCTTCTACCTCCGGGCTACACTCCCAGACCTATTTTATATATATTTTTTATTTGGAAACAGGATCTCTTAAGCCAGCGTGCTGCCTCTGAACCAGCGGGATCCTCCTGTCTCCATCTCCCAAGCGTGGGGATTGCGTGCACCACCACGCCCGGCACGTTATCTGATTTTTTTTTTCATTTTTTTTTGGTGGTACTGGGAGTGGAACTCAGAGGCTTTCTACCTACGGGCTATACTCCCAGACCTTTTTTTTTTTTTATTATTTGGAAACAGGGTCTCAGTAAGTTGCTGAAAGCCTCACTAAGTAGCTGAGGCTGGCTTCGAACCTGTGCGATCCTCCTGTCTCAGCCTCCCAAGCGCGGGGATTACAAGCGTGCGCCACCACGCCTGGCACGTCATCTGATTTTTAATCAGTGGTCCTCCCCTATTTTCTACCAGTGGGTCTTTTTTTTTTTTTTTTTTTTAACCTTAGTTATTAACCTGAGTGATTCTGCATATGCCCAGTTACCCTCCAAAGAGTAGATAAATAGGAAAAGTCTCTCAAGAGATTCTGAGACCCTTTCTCCCATGACTGATGCAAATTGTTTAATAATATGTAAGTTGTACTCCCTCTAAACCAGATTTTTCTTTCTTGGCATCCTTCCATCTAGGGCACCAGAACTAGCACCTCTGAAAAGTAAAATGATCTATGCGAGCTCCAAGGATGCGATCAAAAAGAAATTCCAAGGTATGGCCTCGATTCACCTCCAGATAGTTAAGAGGTATAGCAGCCCCCAGCACAAGCTGCCAGTTCTCTAAAAAGCGCCTCACTTTCCTTAGAGAGCTTTGGTACAAAGATGGGAGGAGCCGTCCTTGTTTTGAGGGAAGCAGCCCACAGTGGGCCTGCTATCAGCGAGACATCACCTCAGGCTGAGCACACCAAGTCTGCAGGGCCCATGTTAAGCCTTTTCTTCAGTATTGTCCATACAGCACTTGTTCAGGCTGGTTTTAAAGCCCCCCCCCCAACCCCTTTATGTAGTGCTAGAATTAAACCCCTGACCTCATGCAAACAAGGCAAGAACTCTACCACTGAGCTACATCCCCGGTTCTACAGGCTGTTTTTAAACTAGTTTTTATGTAATAAGTGGGCACCAATTGATTTACACTGGTGAAACTTGCTGATTTGCTATTAACTTTGAATGTAGTTGATATAGCACAGTTACAAAAAGGAAATGTTTGTTAATGGGAAGAATGTCCTTATCTCCAGCTTTACTGTCAACTGTATGATTTTAGGTAATTGATTCATCTGTGTCCAAAGGAAGGTGCGCTCACTCACTGAGCTGGCCGGTTATATTTTACTTGCCGTGGGTGCTGAGGTCTGGATGGGATGGCCTGGCCAGACTCCAGCCAGGAGGAGTGTTGGTATGGTGCAGAGAGCATGGGGTACCTGCGTGCCCGGGGCCTGCGCTGAGGGCTGGCTGGTCTAACTGCTGTGATAACCCCGTGGCCTCGATCCTCCGCTCTGGCACCAGAGGCTTGGTGTGTGTCTGCCGCCGCCTCCCGCCAGTGCCGCCCTCAAACGGCCCAGTGAGCCAAGGTCACGGGGCTTGCCCGGCTGGCTTTGTTTTTCGGTGACTGGTTCTTACAGTCTTGTGGTAGAATAGGTCTGCCCTAGCTTGTTTTACTTACTTATAAAAATAATTTTTGCTTCCTTCCTGAGTCCTGCTGCTGCATAGTTCAGCGCTTTGTCAGGTTCTTCATGCACTTGGGTGGATGTTGGGCGTCCCCAGGAATGTGTCAGTAATCTGTAATCTTTTTAGACGTCTCCTTAGCACAACACTTTCACAAGAGTAGATCCCTCCATCATCTTTCTGCGTTGCCTTTTAGTAAAAAAAATATTGCTCTATACACACAATTCGGTGATATTAAATGGCAGTCACCTTGTCGTTCTTTTCCTAGTGAAAGTGTCACTTAGATCACTCCTCTGTAGCCCAAATGCTGACCTGCTGTGCCTTCAGTAGAGTTTGAAAATGCTCTTAAAATGATGGGCTAACAATGCAGCTCTTTAAAATAGAGCAGCTCGGTACAGAGAAATTATTGTGTGCGGTTCCATAATTGAGTGTGGTCTGCAGTGTGGTGATGTAATCTTTCTGAGAACGCTATCAGTATCCTATTTTACATAGTTTTCATTGTGGTGATTTTAAAAAAATGCCCCTGGAGAGCTAGCTGTATTTTATAGCCAAAGTGATACCATTGATAGTTCTCACTTTTCAGGACTGTTGACTAAATCAGCTGTGCAGTCAAAATAATCTAATTCATATTTTCACTTGTATTTTTAAAACCAAGGAAAAAATGGTTACTAGCCCTGCTTGTTTTTTTTTTACTGAAGTACAATACATCTTTAGAAGTACATACATCCTAAATTATTGGAAAACTGAATTTTCACAGACTGAACATACTACTGGTGCTTCTTGCTCCAGTGGCCACGCCTCAGAGCCTCCCTCACGGCCCCTTTCATGAGTGCCCCTTCCCCACCCTTCTCCACGGAGCCCTTCTCTAGCCTAAGTTAGCTTGGGCTGTTTTGTGTGCTCTACAAAATGGAATTCGACAGAATGTACATTTGCTTTTCTGGCTTTTTCAGTAAACACGTTTGTGAGGATCATCCATTTAGATGCATGTGATTAAAGAGTAGTTCTTCTCATGACTGTAGTGTTCTGTGGTTTGTAACTGCCAGTTTACCCATTTTAGAAGTGGTCTTCCATAATCTAAGTGGAATTGTTTTTATTCTCTAGGCATAAAACATGAATGCCAAGCAAATGGACCAGAAGACCTCAACCGGGCCTGCATCGCTGAGAAGCTCGGCGGGTCCTTGATCGTCGCTTTCGAAGGCTGCCCTGTGTAGATCATCATTCAGTGCCACAGACTGAAAGCTTCCATGTTCAGTGTCACTCTCTTGCTATATAAGTAAAGCAATTTATTTAGGTCAGGGTCTCACCAAGGGGAACTGTCTCGTCATCGTTTTAAAAGTAAACTAAATATTCTATAAATATGCGCAAACACGGCCCTAAATAAATCTAGAATATAAAGGTGTATTGGTGTGAAATTAAATTATTGGCCAAATGCCTGTTTTGATGAGTTGACTTAAAAACATTTTTGTTAAGCTCAGGAATTTTAATAATGTAATTCACAAAACAGTACGAGGCCGTGTAAAGAGAATGATTGCATCTTTGTTAACTCCAGCAGCTACTTTGCTCCTTTAGATTAGAGAATTGGTTATAATCTAGTTATAATTTTGGCCCCCAAATTATTGATTTTTTTGTTATTTGATCTAAACCAAATAATGAGGTCTAATTCTCCTTTGTAACATGTAACAGCACTAATACACTAACAACAGTAAAACTAAGGTAGTCTTTTAATTCTACCGAATGTGCGATGGAGACCGCCTCGAGTCATTGAAGCCTGATGTTGGAATAGGAAGCAGCCTCTGCGCTGCTGTGAGCTTGCACGCTGTTAGTTGAGACTGTTTTGGAAATGATCTTGCGTCTTAGAAATCATGGTGTATCCTCAGGAGAATGTGCTATATCTGGTAACAAGCAATTAGAGTGCAAAATAGGGCTCCATTATAATCTGCTTTGTTAATGAAAGTGATAAAACAGCATATTGATAAGCTAGGACACTTGCAATATCTCTGTCTTTTTCAGAATTCTGCAGCATCGGATACAGTAAGATGTGGAAACAGAGTACGTGTTCCCTCCGGGGCCTGTGAGACTTAGTTTCCTAGAGCAGTTTACTGACTCTGCGATGGTGAGCAGGTAGAGATGTGCTCGCAGGGAGCCACCGCCCGATGGCACTGGGAAGTGATTGCTACTGTTAGCATCCTAGGCAGGGCACTTTGAACAGTATAGAGATGCACAAACAGTTGAACTTAGAAGTAGCAGTTACTGGCTTTATGTAATAAAGGAAGCATTTTTAACTTACCTCTGTGTGCTGACTCGTGTGTGAAGGGAGGACTTTGCCTTTCAGATGGGATAAGTCATCAGAGTTTTGGTATTAAGGTCACAACTCCTTTCTCTTGAGTGAGAAAGTTGATGCAAAAGTTGGGAGCCTTTTTCCTATTACAGTCTTTATCCAAAGGCCAGGCTTTGGGGAAGCAAAAAAGGTTACACTTTTGTCAGAATATTTCTTTTAAATTCTTCTAGAAGCCGGGCGTGGTGGCGCACGCTTGTAATCCCAGCATTCAGGAGGCTGAGACTGGAGGATCGTAGTTTGCGGACAGCCTCAGCTGCTTAGTGGGGCCCCCCGCAACTTAGTGAGACGTGGTTTCAGAATAAAAAGAATAAAAATAGGGTGGGGGGTGTGGTTCGGAGGTCAAATGCTGCTGGGTTCCATCCCAGACCCGCAAAAAAAAAAAAATTTTTTTTTTCTAGAAAATAGTGCTCGTTACTTTTTTTTTTTTTTTTTATCCCAGATTTCTCTATTGCATTACATTTAGTGACTAGTAACAGACTCTCAAGGAAGTGTCACCAGCCCGTGGAAGCCCTAATCAAGAATTAGCCCCTGTGGATGGAGCCAGGACATTGGTCAGGGCA
This sequence comes from Muscardinus avellanarius, assembly GCF_963383645.1. Taxonomy (NCBI): domain Eukaryota; kingdom Metazoa; phylum Chordata; class Mammalia; order Rodentia; family Gliridae; genus Muscardinus; species Muscardinus avellanarius. The sequence goes on along the minus strand of NC_137805.1, from coordinate 669,179 downwards.
TTTTAAAAGGAGTGGTGCCACATTGGTCACACCACTGCTGCGGGAGCGTGTGTGTGCATGAGGGAGTGACACGTGTGCTGCACACGTCTCCCCAGAACTCCACTTTCATTTCAGAAATGGAGAAAAGGCTAATAGTTACATCTGTCTCTAGAGCCTGTTGTATTTCAGGAGACATTTGGGGGGATACCTGAGGTGGGCACAAGAGTCATGCTAACAAGTTCTCTGCTTCGGATGTTTCTGTGCACCTGAACATAAGCTGCAAATGTACTGTTTCTAGAACACACATTCACATCTTCACAGGGGTCTACACAGTATAAAACTGTGCTTATGAAAGGCTGACTTAAGATTCATCTAGTGGTTATTATGTGCCCTGAGAAAGAAGCAAATAAAGCGAGTGCCACACAACCCAACTAGAGTTTGACTGTGGTTTTATTATTTCAGAGTATTTCTGTCTGAGCAAGCAGTGAACAGTGACTTGGATAATGGGATTTTGTTTAGCCCCGTGGTCTCCTTTCTTTAGAACAACTGCCCTAGTCCTGACACTGAAAGTACACCTTCTATTTCTTAGCCAGCTCATTGCCCTTTGGGCCACTGGAGACTGGATATGCCCAAGGATACACTTGTTTCTCGTGCCTAGACGTATTTCTGAAATATAACAGGCTCTAGGCGGGGAAGTGACGTGGCTTGCGCTGTTTCTGGGGAGGGGAAGGGCAGTCTGGGAGCCAGGGTGGAAGGCAGGCTCAGGTGTGAGTAGCTGTGTTTGGTTGGCCAGGCTCCCCCAAAGGATGTCTAGAGGGTCTTACGGAGCCCCTGGCCAGCGCCTTGGTAGCCAGTCCAGAGGCAAAGTAACTTGCCTAATTAGGCCACGCGACCCCTAAGTGGTAGAACTGGGGCAGAAATTTTATTCTGGTTTCTGGGCCCGAGCTATTCCCACTACTTTGGAAATTCATTTGATCCCAATGTTGTAATTTAAAGGCTAGATCTTGTTTGGTGCCATGGACGAGACTCGAAAGGGGTAAGAAAACATTTCTAGCCAGGCATGGTGGTGCACGCTTGTAATCCCAGCATTTGGGAGGCTGAGACAGGAGGATCGCGGTTCACAGACAGCCTCAGCTACTTAGTGAGGCCCTCCACAATTTAGTGAGACCTGTTTCAAAATAAAGAATAAAAAATAGGACAGGGGGTGTAGCTTGGAGGTCGAATGCCCCTGGGTTCCATCCCTAGACCCGCCAAAAAAAAAAAAAAAAAAAAATTCTTTTGGTCCCTGAGCACTGTCCCTCCCACCTGAAGGAGCCTAGAGGCGTTCATGGAGGGTGGAAGTTGAGTGGCTGCCAAAGCCCGTCTCTGCGCTCCTCACCAGCACCTGCCGGGTGCTGTCTCCCCCACTCTGCTGCTTTCTCCAGATGCAGGAGCAGCTGCCTCAGGCCAGAGCACATCAGTGGGCGTCACAGGTGACCAGTGAACGCGTCAAGGAGCTGAGCTCACTGATGGCCCTCATGGGTCTGGTGGCCCCTTTGGGCTGTGGCTGGAGGTCAGGGCACCTCTGGGGACCTTGGCCATCCTCTGAAGGGAAAGGTTTGGGCTGGGTGCTCTCAGCACCCTGCCAACTCCGGTGCCGCAGCAAGATGCAGCCAGCCTGCGGAGCACAGTGCTGTCTACTAGAAGCCAACTGTGATTCCTGCCTCTACAGTGGATGCCATCCCAGTGACTGCAAAAGCCAGTCCTCTAGGACTGCCCAAACTCTGCTACTTTTTCAGTTGTGCGGGACATAGAGCTTTTCAAAAAGCCAGACCAGTGAGCCAGGCCCCCAGGTATGTGTTTCATTGTTGAAGGACGTGGTGCCAGGAGGGCTGGTGGCCGAGGCATGGTGGCCTCGTGCTGGAGGTTTAAGGGTGCCCATCTCAGGTGTCTATCTCCCAAGTCGCCTTCCTCCACCTCTGGCTGGAGAGGGAACTTTGCCCCGGAGCGGGGGGGGGGGGGGTACTGATATGGAACTCTGGGGCTTTTCTACCTCCGGGCTACACTCCCAGACCTATTTTATATTTTATTTGGAAACGGTCTAAGTTGCTGAGAGCCTCACTAAGTAGCTGAGGCTGGCCTTGAACCTGTGCAATCCTCCTGTCTCAGCCTCCCAAGCGCTGGGATTACTCTGGCCTGGCCCTCTTGAAGCAGGGCAGGGCAAGCAAACTGCCTTGCAAATTTGGGCTCCCTCTGCTGGCCTGGAAGATGCCACTGCTGGGCCTCAGGGCCGCTGGGAGGTCAGCCTCTGGGCCCTTGGAGCTTGCTCAGTTCCTGCTGAAGGAGGAAGGCCCTTCGTGGCATCTTTCCGAATTCCCAGGCCAGGCCCCAGGGCTCACGTGCTGCAGAGCTCACCTTCACCTTACCTCCTAACCTACCAGCAGACACAGTGCTCCCACTGGTGGTCTGAGAGAGTGGGCTGTAATCAGCCCCAAAGCAGCATAAGCCCAGCAACCCCTTACCCAGTCTTCCCTTCTGCTAAAAAAAGTAGTTCTCTCCATTTCTATTCCTTCAGAGGGCATCTGCCAGTTGTGAAGCCCTCACTTCTGCAGTGTGTGTGTGTGTGTGTGTGTGTGTGTGTGTGTGTGTACACACGCGCGCACATGCGATGGGGCTCATTGAAGTGCAGGCTCTCAGGCCTACGGTGGCGATTTGGGAGTCCTGACGCAGGACACACGTCTGGCCTCCTGCCAGGGCCCCAAACTACTGAGCTTGCATAAGGCCACCTGTGTGTGGGAGCATTTCTGCATGGCAGAACAGACTCCATCTGGTTCCCACTTCTTTGTTGAAATCGTTTGATTCTAACACTGGAATCCAAAGGTTAGGTCTTGTTTGGTGCCTGGAGTTTAGGAAGAGGCAAGAGATCGTACGTTTCCTTCAATCTCTGAGCACTGACCCGCCTGTGGGGCAGGTGGCAGTTGAGTGGTTCCTAAAGCCTTGTCTTGGCCCCTCCGCCACTCCCTCAGTGGCTTGCTAGGGGCCCTGCCCTCCCCCCCAGAACATGTTCCCTGGCCCTGAGCCCCAGGCCCCGATGCACAAGGCACGTGGCCAGACTCATTGACAGGATCCCACACCCTAGACAGCAAGCCCTTCCCAACACCCACCCAGCCCTGCTGCCAGGCACAGGGCACTGGAGGTAGGTGTGGAGCCAGGCCTGCAGCTGGCCGGTTGAGGACCTTCCTTCTCAAGGCCAGTTCACCTTGTGTGAGGGCAAGTGCTCCAAGGAGCCAAGCACTCAAAGGAGCTGGGCATGTGCAGGCATTGGATGTCCTGTGGGTCACTTCTCCTGCTCACTCTCCTGGCCAGAAGCCACGGCTCAGCACAAGACCTGGGGGGTCCCACCTCAGCCTCCTCCAGAGGGCTCTGGAAGGTCTGATCGTCACCCTCTTGCTTAAAAATGGAGTGGCCACTGCCTTGCCTGGCCCAGCCTCCTTGGCTTCTTACTGCCTTTCTGGCCTTACTTGCCCCAGCTCTGCACCCCATCTCCCGAGACACCTGGTGAACTCAAGCCCACTCCAGGAGCCTTCCCAGGATCCCTAGCACCTTGCTCCCACACAGCTGGCAACATCTGGGTGCTGCAGTATGGCTGGTGGCCTCCACCAAGGGTGCCCTGAGCTACATCCCAGGTTTGGCCATGTGGTTCCAGGTCAGCAGGCGCAGGCCCTGGCAGGTGTCGAGGAGGGGCTGAAAGGCAGGAAGGAATACCTCACTCCCCACAACACTCCCCAAGGCTCCCACAACAGCTGCCCTAGAGCGGTCACACACACCGTCCAAGAGGCCGAGATACAGACCCCAGAAGGGCTGTGGAGACCGCACGGTGCCACAGGCTTCCCCCCACAGCACCGTCTGCAAGATCTGCCGTCCCAGTGCCCAGCTGCCCCCAGCCAAGTTCTGCCAGTCAAACTCCCAGGATTTGGAGGGCTGGCAGGGAGACGAAGGTGGAGCAGGGTTTGCTCGGTCAGCCCCAGGGCTCCAGAGCTGGGTCTGAGAGCCGGTCTGTGCTGGCTTGGCCCAGGCCCTAAGGACTGAGATCTTCTCCTTACTTCTCATGTGAGCTCCAGGGTCCTGCTGCTCGCTCACGTGCCCACGCCTCTGGAGCCGAGGTTCCCATGGGGCCGGCGCAGAAACGGGTTGAGGACTCCGTTTCTCAGGAGTCTAAGCTGACTTCTGCCAGTGAAAGCTACAGTACAGGGGTGAGGTGTCTGTCCAAGCCAGGATGCTTTCTCATTTAGAAATCACTTCAAACAGCCCTGGCCACGTGCGGCCCAGGCTCACGCACGCACTGGGTCCTCCAGAGGAACAGCCTGCCCAGTGAGCTCTGAGAAGCAGAAGCTCTGGGGCACCAGGAAGCAGTGGGTCTCACCTGCACTGTACAGAGAGCTGCTGGTCCCCTGCTTCCAGAGGAACCAACACCAGGCTTGCGCCCTGCTTCGGGACAGCCCCTCTCGGTTCTTCACCCTGAGCCCAGCAGCCAGGTAGGGGAGCCCCAGCAGAAAACCAGACAAGACCAGTGCCGGGCAACACGCTGGTTTTAATGGCATTCACATCCAGGAGGCCACACGTCAGTTCGGCTTGGCAACTTCCAGGGGTGAGGGCTGCAGCCTGGTCGGGCTGGGCTGTGACCCTCCAGGCTGCTCTGAAGCCTTTGAGAGCTCACCACCTGGGCTGGCCGCTTCCTGACCCCTGCCCCACTGAAAAAAGACACAACAATTGCACCGATTGACATAGATCCCCAGTGTCCCGGCCTCCCAGCACACCCGTCTGTCAGAGTCAACAAGGGCTTTGGCGTCTGCTCCAGGAGATCCAGGACCGCTCCAGGGAATAGTGTTATCAAATGTGACAAAGGTTCTTTTACAGACTGGGGGTCTGGAAGATTTATTTCTGTGGTTCTAAGAGACTCGTCTCTCATGGCTTCTCTTGGAGCTACTGAAAATTGGGCCTGGATAACGCTGTGTTGGTTGGTTTATTTATAAGGAATGTGTAAGGCATTTTGGTAAGTTGAACAGTAACTTCTTTTTTCGCATGAGACTCAGACGGAGGTGCCCTCCTTTGAACTGCTGCCATCCTGCAAAAGAAGGCGGGCACGTGAGGGAGAGGCTGGGCAAGCCAGGGCACAAGCACTGAGCCCACAGGGTGCCAGGCCTACAGCACCCTTCACCCCGTCAACACCCAAAGAAAGTGAGCTCAGTCCAGCAGGAGACCCCTAGAGCCGACTCCAGGAGCTGGAGAAGGTTGAGTCTGGTGAAAAACGTCCTGCCGGCAGGGGGCAGGGAGACTTGGCTACAGGGGCCCACAGACCTGCTTCCTGCTGGGGAGCCGCACTTCCCTGGGCGCTGCCCATGTTAAACATCTCCATCCCTCCCACCTCACCCCAGTTCTGTTTCTCCCTCTTGCCCTGCTTCCCTGGGGGATGCCAGCACCATGCCCACCTCTTCCTAGCAGGTGAGACTCCACCCCCTCTAGAGGAACAGGGCCTAGCTCCAGAGCAGCTAAGCCCCGGGATCTGGGAGTCAGCCCAGCCTGGCGTGAACAAACACTCACTGTTTTTTCTAGCTGTTCTTGCAACTTCTTCACTGTGTCCCTCTCCTTTGCCAGCTGCTCCTGGGTTGTCTTCAAAAGTTCCTGCAGCTTGGTGGCAGCATGCCCCAGGTCACTCGTTAACTTCTTCTCTTTTTCTAGTCGCTCCTGCAGGTTAGGGGGTTGGAGAGGGTCCGCTGTCATATTTTGCCACCGGAGGCCCCTAGATGTGCCCACGAGCCCCAGGACCCCAGGGGCAGGTTACTCCTGGACACTCAGAGGCAGGACTGCTCTCCGTCCTGCCATCTGCCAGGGCTATTTCCTGGCCCAGGCCTGGGCTGCTCTGTGCCATCTGACATGGCAGCCACTAGACATGTCACTACCACGTACCTGAAACAGGACTTCAAGGTTTAGAGAAATTAAATAGCGATACTATGAGCTGCCACGGGACAAGGCTCCTTCCCACCGGGTGAGACAAGGGAAGCCAGTGTCTGGGCTGGGGTGCACTCTGCCCTTCCTGCCCTTCAGAGCCGAGAGTGGCCCACGTGGGAGCTGACCCCCCAGGCCTGGATCCCAGCAGCCCCAGCCTCTACCTTGAGCTGCACGGCCTCCTCTGCCCCCAGTGGCTCCAGGGGGCCGGTAGCACGGAGCTTCTCCAGCTCTTCTTGCAGCCGACATGCTGTGCTCTGAGCCTGTCAGAGTAGCGGGTTTGGGTGAACGTCCTAGGAATGACCCTGCAGATGGACCCCACCAAGCCTGCCTGGGAGGAGCCCAGCCTGATGGTGCAGCGACTTGATGGCCAGGGAGCAGATGACCAGGGCAGCCTACTCAACTCCCAAGCCAGCCTCGCACCTGTGCTTGCCTGCTGGGGCCCCAATGCCCCCAACCCTTGGGGCACTAAAGGTCCCACCCGAGTCCAGGCGCTGGAGTCAGTGAGGGGCAGGATGACCAGCCTGAAGGCTGACAGGGGCACCAGACAGGGTCTGACCTCCTCAAACTCGGCTCTGAGCTTCTGCCGCCGGGTCTGCTCGTCCTCCAGGGTGGCTTCTGTCTGCTCCAGCTGTGTCTTCAGCTAGGTAGAAACACCACAAAGTTCACTGGAGAGCCTAGCGAAGGGCCCTCCTGGAGGCTCAGGGGTCTGGGGCAGACTGAGGCTATCGGCCCTGCCAGCTCCTAGGGCTTTCCCCAAGCAAGTCATCCCCAGTGCTCCCCCTTGGGAGATGGTGGCTCAGCCCCAGTACAGAAGCTGGCAGGTTAAAAAGAGATGCTCGGAGGATCTCTGTGACCTCAGGAGCCTTCAGTGAAACCCAGGGGGCAAGAAAGATGCCTCAGAGCCGCCAGGCAAGCCCCAGCCCCGCAGCGACAGCCCCCAAACATGCCCCTGCCTCCTGACGAGGGTTCTCAGCAGCTGTTCCTTGGGTCAGAACACCGAAGAGGGCCAGGGGTAGAATGCTTGTTTAGCATGTGTGAAAGGGCCAGCACCACAAAACACACCAATCTCCCTAGAGAACAGACATCCTGCTAGTAAGGGCCAGGGAAGGAGGTAAGTCCTCTTCTGGGCTGCAGGCCCAACCCAAGCTGTTCCCTGAGCCTGGTAGGCGAGAGCCCAAAGGGAAGGCCCTCGGCACTCTCCCCAGCCCCAGCCCTTTGCTCTCTTTTGTGTCGTTTTTGGGTCCCAGCTCCCTCGTGCAAGTGAAGGGGAAGGGGCAAAAGGGTGCCGGTGGGGGCTGGGAGCAGCCACAGCAGCTGCAAGGCTCCTCCTAGCGTGGTCGGTAACATATCTGAGGACCCGTTCACCACCCTAACCTTTGTGGGGTTCTGCTCGGCTGGGGGCACTCCTGGAGAGACAGCCGGGGACCCAGCTATGTCACCATCCTTTACGTGGCTCTTCATCTCACTCAACTGCTGCCTGACCTGGAACAGGGAGGGGCGGGTTTGGGCAAACACACAGTCGGTCACACAGTCCCCTCGCGTGCGTGTACACACACAGACCCCTCGGAGGAACGCAGCTGCTCTCAAGAGCCAGGGCGCTTCCACGTTTGCAATCTGTGGCCTGTATTTAGGCCACAACCCCTGCAGGTTCACCGGCGCGGGGGTCTGGACCATGGCTCCCAGTCTGGGCCAAACAGTGGCCTTGAGGCCAATGAGCCTCTGGGGTCAATGAGGCCCATGTGTTCTGCTTCAAGGCAAACTGGCAGGCCACCCTCGCCGGGAGGTGGCCTGTGATGGACTAAGACCACGGAAAGTGAGACCAGATGGACAGAGAGGCAAGTGACAACTCTACCTACACCCCTGGTTCTTCCAGAACAGTGTCACTAGCCAGGTGTGGTGGCACACGCTTGTAATCCCAGTATTTGAGAGACTGAGACAGGAGGATCACACTGGTTTGAAGCCAGCCTCAGCTACTTATTGAGGCTCTCAGCAACTTAGTGAGACCCTGTTTCCAAATAAAGTATAAAATAGGTCTGGGAGTATAGCCCTAAGGTAGAAGGCCCCTGGGTTCTACCCTCAGTACTAGGGGAAAAAAAAGTATAAAAAATAGGGCTGGTGGTGTAGCTCAGAGGGAGAAGAATGCCCCTGGGTTCCATTACTGGTACTACAAAAACAAAAAGCAAAACAAAAACAAAAACAAAAACAAGTGTCACTGCTCAGAACCCTTTCTGGGGTCTAGCTTAAAAGATGACCTTGCTACTAAGGCCCTCGCATTCCTGAGGCCCATTGCTGGGGACAAGTAACATATCCCCTGGCCCCTGAGATCCCAAGCTTTCATCTGAAAGGTGGCCGCTTCCCCAGGAGCTCTGGGAAAGGTCCTGGGCAAGCACTGTGGGAGACAAGATGGTCTCAGGCTCTATTCCAGGCCCAGTTTTGAGGGGCAACCCCACAGCCCTCCACCTCCATGGCCCCAAAGGCAAAAGCCACACTGCACAGCTCCAAGCGGGCAGGAGCCCCGAGGACATTCTCATCACAGCCCCTAGCCAGTCGCCCAGCCCTAGCTCAGCCACGGCTGAGATGAGCAGCCTTAAACTCAGAAAGATACTCGGCCTGGGACCCTCACCCTCTGGGGTGGTGGTCCTGGGTAAGGAAAAGAGGGGGACGAGGGAGCTGGGCACACATGCTGGGCTAGACAGAGGCTTCAGGGGGTGCCAACCCATGTCCCAATCCTGTATCTTCTCAGAAGCCAGTGCTGCACGTTTGAATCCCAAATCTCAGTTTCTAAATGCTGATGACTACTACTTCAAGATTTTTTAAAAGACCATGCAGAGCTGACAGAGGGCTGGTGGCCACACAGGCTGCTGCTTACTGCCCTGCCCTGAGGCCTCTGGACACCTGGGATGTGAGACTGGACATGGCGGCTGAAAACCAGACATGCTGAGCAGGATTCAGAGGCCACCTACCTGCCCGGCAAAGCTCATCGTGGAGGCTGCAGGCCAGGTGTGAAGTGGGCCCTCCCAGGCCTGTGGGCTGGCCTGGGTCTGAGCCACTGGTAAGGGTGGCCCACAGGACTTGCTGTGAGACAGGGTGGTGGGTGGCCAGGCCACTCCACACCTCCTGGTCCTGTGATGTCAGGGTCACTACGTCTCCAGTGTTCAATGCCCATAGGTGACAAGTCGGGCCCACAGGAATGTGAAGACCCCCAAAGCACCCACTGCCCAAACAAGGGCCCAGGCTGCCAGGGAGTAGGAAATAGTACCCTGGTCCTGACAGCCACAGGGCCAGCTCAGTTTTGGGCAAACATTCCAGAAGGCCCCGTGAAACCTGCCCCTCATGGCTGCTGGGTGACAATGCCCCCCTCCGCCAAGATATGGAATCAAAATACGATCAGCAAATTCATCTTTCATAGACACAGGCCCCACGTGCCACACTCCCCGCCCAGGGCACCAGGTCCACGCACCAGAGAAAGCTCGTCACTCTGCTTCTGGGCTTCACTCTTGGCGGCATCCAGCTGAGACTGAGATTCTAATAAAAGTTGTCTCAACTTGGGGAGAAAAGCCAGGTGATGGGGAATAGGAGAGAAGAAGAAATACCAGTTCAGTGAGTTTGCAGTGAAAGGAAACCTAACATATCCATTTACCCCAAACACCACTACGACCACAGAGCAGAGCGGGCAGGGCTTCCTGCAGCTACGAGCTTCTTTCTGAAGACTAAGGAAGGTGGTGTTCACTGTGCACCCGTCTTAGGCCTTCCCAAGCATCTGCGCATCATCTCTTGTAAGAAAAGAAGAAAGAAGGCCCAAATTTTGAGATTAAGCCAGAATTCAAGATGTCATTTTCCTGCTTTCTGCTTCTGAACAGTCAGAAGTTAGGAGATTTGAATCTACACTCTACCTGAAATAACACTTCAAGCCAGGCAGAGTTCCCTTGCTGAGGGGCTCTCCTACGGCACTGCTGGCCAGCTCTGCTCTGCCCTGCCCTGCCCGTGGGGCTGCAGGCGCTCCCGGGGAGCTGCTCCCAGAGGGATGAGAAGCCGCCGCTCTGGAAGGACCCAGGTGCTGCGGGCAGGGCCGGTCCTGGGGCGGTGGACTCACCCCTGCCACCTCCTTGGCATAGCTCTGGCACTCAGCGCTGGCGGCTGCCATGTGCTTCTCCAGCTCCGCCTCCAGATGGGAGGTGTGTTCCCTCACCTGCACAACAAGTATGCACGTCAGAGCCTTTAGGCAGCCAACAGGGGGCACGAACCGCAGGGGTAGGGTGACAGGGCACCAAGTAAGGACCTCTGAGGCCCCAAAGCTACCAGGTAAACTGAGGCCCACAAGAGAACCCCTTACTGAAAGTAGTACCTAGACTCAGTACTCCCAGGTTTTCAGATCTTAGGAGCCGGCAGAGGGTAGCTCTCATCATACTTGCAACCGCCAAGGCTCCCAATGGTGTCTTAAAAAGTAACAGGGCCCCTCACGCACACCCTCGATTCTGGAGGCCGTGACCAAAGCCCCACTGGCCAGGGCTGGGCAGCCTCGCTCAGGTGGCGCCATCTTGGGCCACTCAGAGGCAGACAGGGCGACAGACAAAGCAAGTCTCAGAACAGAGCCCCACGTACCTGATCTGAGCTTTCAATTTCTCCTTTTAGCTTTTCTATGATGTCTTCGAGATGCTTCACTGTGACCCGGGACTACAAGGCAAGGGAAAGGCCCCATCACACACATACTGGGCAAGCCTCCTGGCACCAGCCCAGCTCAGCAGCTCAGGGCCAGCGGTGTCCACCCTGCCCGGCCTCCTCTGGGGATGGGGTGGGTTCCCATGACTGAGAGCAGCCATCCTGCAGGTGTGCTACAGGGTGTCCAGAAACACCAAACTGGACCCACAAATCTCCTAAGTGACAAAGATGATACGACTGGATATTTCTGGACTCTGGAATTACAACCCAGCCGTGTATTACAGTGTCTGGCTTCTCTGTGCCACACACCAGGCCCCGGGCAGGTGCACAGGCCGTACCTTCTGGAGCTCCGCCTCCGCAGCACCCACTTTGGCTTTCCACACCTGCTCCTCTTCCTCCACGCTCTTCTGCAGGTCTTTGAGCATGCCCTCCTGCAGGGGGAGGGCAGGACACTAAGGCAGGCCCTCCCTGCGCCGCCCACACTGACGTGCACTGCCTCTTCCCATCCCTCTGCCCCCTGCAATGGCCAGCCAGCACCTGCTCTTCTAAGACTTGGTGTTCTGTGGGGAGGGCAGGTGCCCACTGTCCTAGGAGCAAGGCCTCTGGCCAGTGTGCAAATGCCGGCCACGGGCTGTGCTGGATAATAAGGTCTGTGACTCAAATGAGGCCATCAGGACTGTCATCACTGCTGAGCGCTGCCACCAGCAGTGACCCTTCGGTGGCCCAGGACAAGAAGCACAGGGGGTCAGCAGAATGGGGAAAGGCTGGGACAGCCTGGAACAGGGCCAGGGAAGTTCAGCCCAAGGCTCACCTCGTCTTTCTGTGTCTAATCATTTCTTGTTATGAGCATGCCTCTCCTGCCCCTCAGAGACCAGCCCACCCTTCAGCCCTCACCTTGGCTTACAAACAGCAGGGACCTGAAAGCATTCCCTGTCCTGTCTATCATCCAGCCAAAACAATGGGTCCACCAGGTTCCCACAAAGACCATGTCATCCCCCACACGACAGGCCCCAGAGCTTCTTCCCGGAAGCCCCTCAGGACGCCAGGCACTGTCCCCAGATGCTCACCGTCTCCGCCAGGATGGCGCGGTACTGGTCACATTCGGCCTGCAGGGTGCTCTGGGTCTCCTCAGCCTCCTTCAACTTGGAGGCCAGGTCCTGAAGTCAGAGGGACCAAGAGATGTCTGTTAGCCAAACACAGCTCCCTGCTCCTGCTGAGATGACTGGGCACAGTCTTCCTGGGTGCGGGAGAGCTTGGGGGGCAGTGCCGGCCCTGCTTACCGAGGAGGGCTCTGCAGGGGCTGATGGCTTCCTCAGCAGCTCGGAGCCCTTCTGTTTGAGTTCCTGCAGCCACTCGGCATAACTCTGCAAAGAGACGTGCAACGTGGGGCCCAGGATCACCCCTGGGCCACGGCTTCCCTGGGCCGCCCTCCCTACCTGGTGCGTCGAGATGGAAAGCTCTGGGAGCAGGGCCAGCAAGGCCTCCTTAGTCTGGGCCTCGGCCAGGCGGAGCTGCTTCTCTGATTCCTCCTGAGGGGACAGAGTGGGGGCGGCGTTCAGCCTCCCAACCCAGGGAGGGCTGTTGACTCTTCAGAGTGGAAGCCAGGCTGAGGGCACCGCTCGCCCCCAGCCAATGCCAGGCTCCACTCTGCAATCAATGTTGTTTTGTTCACCTGTGCTGGGCCTGACCGGCCCCTGGGTCCTCCTCAAGGAAGAGTCAGTAGCCCCAATCACAGCGCAAAAGGGGAAAGGGCAGGGCGGAGGCCAGGAGGCCGAGAAGCCTGGGACTCCAGGTCCCTCCCCACACCCTATGGGAAGGCTGCAGGAAACTCCACCTCAAACCAAGTGTCATCTAGCGACCTGTTCCCGGCAAGCTGAAGCCCGGCCACCCTGTCACCACCTGAGAATGGTCCAAGACCAGGAAGGCGTCAGGAACTCCAAGTGGGGTGCAGTGTGGAGCACACACACAGCGCGTGGCTGACGGTGGGTGCCAGCCTAACCGCAGCAGCCTGGCTTTGGACCTGGGCCTGGGAAGCAAACACTGTGGCTCGCCCAGTCCGCTGCAGACCATGCTGTGGCCTGCCTTGCCTCGTGACCACCACTCCCACTCAGGCCCTGTAGTTGAGAGCATCGCAAGGCAAGCCACACAAGACCTAGGGGCCACCGCTCGTCATCTGCTCGTGTGACCACAAGTAAGCCAAGTGACATCTCTGGCCCGTTTCTGCACTTGCCACATGGTGGCCAGAGTCTCTGAGGTCATTTCTGGTCTTAAAAAGTCCAAGATTCAAGGAATCTAACTACAGCTTCCCTCCTGCCCTGTGTCTGGGTCTTTCAGCTTCCCAGGAGGATCATGGGTGTCAAGACAAAGCTCACGCTACTGAGATAAACCTGGGCTCACTCAGAGCAGCCCAGCACAATTTCCAAGGCCTCTCGGCCTCCGCCCTAGCAGCCACACTCAGCTCTCAAGTCAAGCCAAGCTGAGGAAAACCAACCATGGCCACACAATTCCTGCACCTCAAGGAACAGTGAAAGGGAGGGAGGAAAGAGGACACTGAGCTGAGCCCTGGCCCTACTGTAGGTGTACAGAGATGCTGAGGCCAAGGGTGTCCTGTGTGCAACATGTACGTCTTCTAAGCAAGGCCTGTGCTGCTAGCCGAGTCTTGGCCTGACTAGCAGGCCAGTGTGAGGACTGGCCAAGGCTCTGACCTTGGCCTGGGTCAGGGAGCGCAGCTTCTCCTCGCAGGCCCGCTCAGCCGAGGCCAGCGCCTCCATGGCCTTCCAGTTCTTCTCTCGGAGGTCCTGAGGGAGAGACGAGGGGAGGTCAGTGGCCCCCATGGGCTGCCTCAAGCTGCTCTTGGCCTCCAGACCCTACACAGGAACTGCCAAGGGACCAAATCTCTTGGTCCATGGGTGTGGCCTCTCCTGGTGCACACAACAAAAGGTTGTTGCTGTGGCCAGAACAGTTGAGGCACAGGGGCATAAAGAGGAGAGGGAGGGTCAGCCTGCTTCCTCAGGGAGAAGTGGTCCCTGCCACCACAAGTGCTGACAACCTCGGCGGCTCTGTGGGGGAACATCCCAGACAGCCAACAATCAGGACAGGAGGGTTGGTGTATAGGTGCGCCACCCCCCACTTCTCCTTCCCCTTCTCCTCTCACTAGCCCCCACCCCCACCTGCTTAGGACAATGTGCGCCCCAGGCCAGCCAATGGGCACACTGTCACCATCACAGAGACGATTCCATGCCTAGGCACCTGGCAGAAGCTGATCCAAGGGTGGGCAGCCCTGGGACATGTGGGGAGAGGGCACCAGGGAGGGGAGAGGGCACCGGGGAGGGGAGAGGAGAGGAGGAGGGACCCCCCTGACATGCACAGCGGGAAGAGGGGCGGAAGCGGAGCCATGCCCGTGGGGGTCTGGGCCGGCGCTTCCCCCAGAGCCTCTCTAGCCTTGGCTGCTCCTCCCACCGGGGCCTCGGGCCTCTGCACTCACGTTGTTCTTCCCTTTCTGCTGCTCGACAGCATCCTTGAGCTCAGTGGCCTCCTTCTGCAGACATGACACCTGCGACTCTAACTCCTTGAGGCTGAGGGGACACAGAAGGACCACTGTCTCAACTCCAAGGGCTCCTCCTCTGCCAATGCATTCTACAGCACCCTGGCAAGGAGCGCCCCACCCACCCCACAGGGCACACGCTCTCGGGGAAAGCTGAGCAGCCATCTAGCACATGGTGCTCATGCGGTGGCCAGAGGCCAGATGCAGCCACAGGGGCGGCCAGGGTCCAGGATATCCTTCTTCCACTGAATTGAGCCTGGTATATGACTCCCACTAGTCCAGGCCCTGCTGGGTAACCAAAGGACATGTTGGCTGGGCTGGCCCGTCCCACGGCCACACCTGACCCTTAGAAGACCCAGGCAGGGCCCCCCAAGGAAGATGCCTGAGCTGAACTCACAGCAATGCTGTCACCTCACCAGCCAGGACCCTAGGGACCCTGGCCAACACTGCTCTCTGCAGCAATAGCCCTTTGACTTCTAACTCTTCGGAGAATGAAAGCTTTCCCCGCTCAATTCTATGTCCTGAAATTTGAGGAAACGGTCCTAAGACAACCAAGCCCCGATGCTTTGGGATTGGTTAGGATGCTGGTCCTGTCTGCCCTGTGCTTCTTTCCGATAAAGACCCCATGGGCTCTGTCTACTCTCACCATCCAGAAGGTAGGGGCCGACGCTGCTAGAGAACTGTACTCTAGGCCCGCAGGAACCAGCTCTGAGGACACGTGACTTGCCCCGTCTGCACTAAGATTTACAACAGATGGGGAGGCCACAGCCAAGAGAATCCAGTCTAGAAGTGGCCAGTGTTGCCTGCTCAGCCACTGGAGCCACTCTGAGATGCGGGCAGAGCCCACAGAGGAGCTGCGGCCAGCCTGAGGAAGGAGGGCTCTGGTCAATACTGCCAGCCAGAGAGGGATGTACATATTTGTGCTTCTCCTTGGAGGCCATGGTCAAAGACTTGGAAAACCACCACTCTAATGCACACCAACACTGAGCATGCTATTTTATCCTGAACACACTCTGCATCAGCCTGGAAGATCCTCTTGTGGGTTTCAGACACAGAACCTTGGCCACACCCTCAAAGTCCCACTGGAACCCTTAGACTCTCCCTCAAGCCATGCATTAGGAAAAAGGCTCCTCCAGCAAGCTCCACCAGGGCACCCCCAGAAGGAGAGGTCTCTGAAGGGGCATCTGCAGGCCAAAATTTTAAAATGATCTGAGTTGAAGTGTGACTTAATTATCCAAGTAATATGCTGTGTGGTCCAAGAATCTCATCTTAAGAAACAAGAGCAAAAACTTAATAAATATGACTAATCTACCCCAATAAATACCACCATGAGAAATAAAGTTTGCCTCTGCTTTCTGGAAAAGGAAGATGGGGAGGGTTGGTTCTGGGTCTTCCAGGAGGACTGATTTCCTTCCCTAGTCCCTACACCACAGAGCCCGAGGGGAGCCGGGGACTTGGCTGGGCCTGGGACGCTGTGCCCGCTAAGAAGCGTGCAGCGAGGGAACACCGCAGGGCCAGAACGGGATCTTGCTGGCCAACAGCCTGGCTCCGCCTCTCCTGGCTGCCTGGGGATCCCTGCTGGGGCAGCCAGGACCCACCACTCAGGCATCTGCCCCAGAGATGGTCACTAGGACTCTGGCTCTGACTTAGGTTTTCTCACCCTGTTGTTGGCTCTGGCCTTAGCAACACCAAGGGAACAGTCCCCAAGCACAGTGTGGCGCTGGAGCTGCCGACACTAAGGGAAACGCGGTCTGGCCAGTGCTGAAGTCACCTCGCAAACAACGGAACAACTCTGACCGTCAGCTCTGAATTGCTCCAGCATCTCAAACCCATGGTCCAGCAGGAAGCCTGGGCCACAGGTGTTTGCTTGCCTGGTAGACACGAAAAGATGCTTCTGACTGGCCAGTCCTCCCCATCGGGAGACAGTGGCTGATGGCCGCAGTGGGCTGGAGCTCTGCCCCTGCACAGGCCCTTGCCACCTCCATGGAGATGAGCACTGTTCCCTGAGGGCACAGAGCTGGCTATGTTCAGAGGTGGTTCGTCCTCCAGAGTTCATGTGTTGGAAGCTAGCCTCAATGTGGTAACATTAAGAGATAGTGGGCCTTTAAGAGGTGGGGTCTAGTTGGGAGAGGGGGCTTTGGGGGTGCTGCCTTCTGAAGGGATTGATGCTGGTTTCCCAGAGTGAGCTGTTATAAAAATGTAAGCCTGGCCGGGCATGGTGGAGCACGCTTGTAATCCCCGCGCTTGGGAGGCAGAGACAGGAGGATCGTGCAGGTTCGAAGCCAGCCGTCCGCGCTGGCTTAGGAGACCCTGTTTCCAAATAAAAAAAAATGTAAAAATAGGTCTGGGAGTGTAGCCCAGAGGTAGATGGGCTTCCAGGAACCCCAGTACCACCAAAAAAAAAAAAAAAAAAAAAAAAAAAGTAAGCCTGGCCCTCGGCTCCTACCTCATCTCTGGCTTCTTGTCTTACCACGTGACCTCTCTCTCCTTAGGTACTCCCACCATGATGCCATCCACCTGATATCACACAGCCCCCACCAGAGGCAAACACAAGGAGGCAAACACAAGGAGCTGCCTGACCTTGGACTTTCTGCCCCCAAACTGTAAGTTAACTAAACCTCTTCATCATGAAGTATCCAGCCTCAGGTTTTCTTATAGCAACAGAAAACAGACTAATAGAGTTCTTTGCAAGGCTGACTTCTAGAGTCCTATTCTCTCAGGCACTGGAGGGACAAACAGAGGTAGGCAGGGGACCTCTGCTCCCCTAGGAAACCCCAGCTCCGTGAGAGCCCTCAGCCCTGTGCTGGGGCTGAAGTGAGAGTGCAGGAGACCCCAGGGCCAGCTTACCGGGTCTGCTGCTGCTCAACTTCTGTCCGGTTGGCCTGGAACGAGACACAGAAAGCCCCTTGGTCTCCACAATCGTGCAGCAACCAGTTAGGACGTAACCCCTCCACCCGGTGGTCCTCCCTGCCCTCCTGTCGGCCTGGGAAGGGGCTGACCTGGGCATCCCGGGCTTGGCCTGCCTCTAGCAAGGCCTCAATGGAGCGGATCCTCTCCATGAGCTGTGCGTTCTCTGCCCTGGCCTCCTTGAGCTGCCCATGGAGCCCACTCAGCTCTGCACACTTGTTCTTCATTTCTACCTCAGATGATTGTAATTTGCTGTGCAGCTCTGTTGCAGGAGAAGAGAAATGAGAGCGTGGTACAGGAAATGCTGGAGAGGGAGACCTGACTGCTGCCTCCTCCCCGACCCCTAAACACACTCTAACCACTGGGGATTCTTATTAGCTGTTAGAAAGCCACACACTTAGTAGTTTTTGAGAACTACTAGGCTAAAATGAAATGCCTGCAGATCATTAGTGACAAAATGATAGAGATCTAAAATGGAGTTCATTTGAAATCTTTAAAGATTCATTCTTTAGAAGACTCTGGCTCCTGTCAACTGGGACCAAGGAAGGGGTAGTGTGGCCAGATTCTTCTGAAAGTAGACCTCCCTAATCTGTGCCCTCCCAGGCTTGCCCTGGCCCTTCTCCTCCGGGGTGTCCTCCTCCCCAGCTGATCTCAGAAGTCCCATAGTTCTGAGCGTGGTCCCAGGGCTGACCTCATGCCTAACCCCAAGCAGGCTCTGCTGCCTGATCCTTCTGAAGGGAGCTCTAACTCAGCAACTCACACCCAGTACTCAACCTCCCAGGCTCCCTGACCTGACTGCTGTTTTGTCTTTACCCGGCTTCTCTCTTCCCAGCTGCTCAGACATGGGGATTCCACGTCCACCCTCTGCAGATCTGTCCCTCCCAGGCCTGTGGCTGCCTGGGCCAAGCCCTGTGTGTGGGCCTAAATAACTGTAGCCGTGTCCTGGTGCTACAGCATGCAGAGATTGTGCCAGTCTCCTGCCCCAAACCTTCCTGTCACTTTACAGAGCAGACTCCTTACAGGGAAAGTAACCAGGTCACAGCCCAGCTGACCCACAACAGCCACCAGCCTTCCTTTTCCAAGGCCAGCAAGCTATGTCGACAGGCTCCCTCTCCCCATCACTGTTCTTATAACTGAAGCTTTATCTTAAAAAGCCAAACCTGCCAGGTGTGGTGGTGCCTGCCTGTAACCCCAGCTACTCAGGAGACTAAGGCAGGAGGGTCATACGTTTGAGGCCTGCCTGGGAAAATGAGCAAGATCCTGTCTCAATATGAAAAAATTAAAAGGAATGGCTGTAGCTCAGGGGTAGAAACCTCTGGGTTTACTCCCCAATACCATGTGTGCACACATACATGCACGCACACACATGGCCAAGCCTGTTTGTACATGTGCTGTCTGTGGCTGCTTCTGCCCACAGCAGCAGAGCTGAGTAGTTGTAACAGAGACTGTTTGGCTCAGGAAACCAAATGCATTCACCATCTGTCGCTTCACAGATTAAGTCTTTGTGTAGAGGGCACTGCTATGTGACCCCGTTCTTGCAAGGTGGCACAGCTGCTGCTAGCCCAGTGCCTAACGGCAGCGGCCCAAGAAGTAGAGTGACCATCAAGCTCTCACAGCACCACACGTCTGGTGGCCTGGCCCCAGGTAGAGCCCACGCAGGCTCACGCCCTGCACCCAGTGGACAATTACTCCCAGCCTGACCCAGCCCTGGCAGGAGGGCCACCAGGACACCACCCTCACCTGCCATCCGCTGCTGCTGCTCCTGGGCCTTCTCTGCATCTGCCCGGAGGCTGGCATGGCTGCTCTGCGTACGGCACAGCTCCCGGCTGACCTCGTCCAGGCGCTTCTGCAGAGCCTCCTCACTCTCCTTGTGAGACACCTGGGCAGGGCAGGGCAGGGCAGGGCAGGGGAGGAGGGCCATGAGCAGGGGGTGACCTGGCCCTCACTGGCTCACACAGCCATCCCGTCCTTTCCAAAGCCCCGTGTGGTCTCTGACCTGTCCATCAAGAAAGGACTTCACTCCCCAGAGTGCTAGAATCTGCAAAAATGTCATTCCAGCTAAAAAAACCTTTCAATGAGAGAAGAGCTACCAGAGATCTATACTCATTCCTCACTTCTTTTTTTCTGGGTTTCAATATTTTCACGTTCTCAAGTGATTCTCAAATATATGTTTATTGCAAGAGTCTGAAGATAATGATTCAAAGCAACTACAGTTTTCCCACTGGGGTCCTTGACTCCTTTCCCAGGGGCAGAGAGTTAGGTGGGCTTCCTGCCTGCAGCAATGTGCATTTACACACATGTGGGCATGACACATGATCAGGATCATTTGTATAGCAATTCCCTTGGTTCTTTTACTTAACATTAGATTGAACTGTATGAGACTGTTGTTCAGTTTTCAGGGCTCCATAAAAGAAGCTGTATCATACGGTTCAACCCACTATCTCCTAGATTCTCACAGCAGTACCGACAGGTCCATCCTGTCTAGGAGCTGCACACAGCTTTGATGTGCCAGGGATCTGCCCCAGTGGCAGGCAGGCTGCTTCCAATCTCCGCTGGTCCTAATCCATCCTCCAGCAGCATCCCAGTCAATATGCCAAGGGGCACCCACACGCTGAGTTCCTAGGCACAGTGCTGGTCTACACCTCCCACTTATTCAGGCCTTCAAAGAGCCCACTTCTTCAAAGGGCCAGGTTACTGCAGCATTAACACGCTCATCTGGAGCAGAAGAGGGGCCAGTCAACAAACACCTCTCAGCAACCAAAGTGAGGCTCCCAGTCACGCTTCCACCCTTTTAATAAACCCCAGTTGCGTTCTCTTCAAGGCAATGGCTGCACAATTCTGCTGCTAGGTTTAACTGCTCTGAAGTGAGCCATCGAGACAGAGGTGGGCTGGAGCCAGTGGAATCATTGTCAAGAAGGTGCCCACCAGGCTGCAGGTAAGTGTGCATCGTGCAAGGGGAAATCAGGCAGCTTAGGGATGGGTGACATCTTCCGCATTGGGCTACGGCAAGGGCTCAGCCCATCTCAGCTGGAGTAACTGTCAGCCACTTGGTCTGCAGACCCTCAGGGATGCGAAATCTACACAGCTCTGTGCCACCACCGAGACAGACGGAGCGCACACACTTTACAACAGGAAAAACCACCAACAGCTTCTTTCCCTCTCTCTTTTTCTTCTTTAAGAAAAGGGGATCCAGCCCAGGCTGCAGGGAGACTGACTGCACTTATTTTTCCATTCACGAATGCCATTCATTAAAACACTGGTTCTAACAACAGGCAAACGGGAACACTCTCGCCTTTGGGAATAAAAAACTTAGAATCTTCAATGGAAACCACATGCACATATCTTAGGATGCGAAATGACTATTATTTTTCCCAGGAAGGAGAAAGTAGTTAGCACAGCCAATCACACTGAGCTATTTCAAAAGCTGGTCCCATGCTGGGAAGTCTGGCTAGGGGTCTGCATAAAATGCTCCTGGGTTTCTAAAATTCCACTCATTCACTGGAACCAGGAGGCAGGACAAGTCCATCGGCACCCTCAGAGGGCACTTTGCACTTGCTTCCCCACGGGTCTTGCCACGCTACCTAAGGGGAGACACGCCCTGGGAGCCGGGTGGGGTCTGCGTCCAGAGGCCCAAGCTCTGCAGAGCAGGTTCACAGTGACAGGGCCTGAGGCGAGGAAGGGGCAGAATGGAAAGAAAGAGCCCCTTTTCACACAGCATGGCAGGGAGAGTCTCTGTCTACAATCTGACCTTCTGGTCTAACCGGAAGACTTCCTGATGGGACTCTGAGGGTCACGTTTACTAAGCTTGGTTTTCTGTGCTAGGCCCTCTGTATCAGCACTGCATGTCCCCACAGCCACCCCATAGGTCAGGTATGTGCCCCAGCACAGACAGGAAAACAGAGGCTCTGAAATAACTTGCTAGGAGGGGCAGAGCTGGGATCTGAACCCGGCACCCAGCGACAAAAACCTCTCTGTCCACGCCATGAGGAACACCGGGCAGCGTACACCCCAGCTTCCCAGAGCACCCTGCCACAAGATCTTGGTGTCAGATGACAAGGGACAAGCTGCCGTCAGGCCTGGCTGAGGATGAGGGCCAGGAGAGAAACAGGCCAGACGTCCCCCTGGCTGAGGTCCTTCTTAGGAATGGTGCGTGGAGGTGGCTACCGAGTGCAGAGGGCCCAGTCGCATGCGCCAGAACATCTGGAGCCTCCAGAGCAACCGCACCAGGCAGGCCCGCTGACCTCACGGGTCTAACTTACCTAACACCAGAAAGCAGCCAGTCACCCACCTCCATTCCACCCAGACCCAATTGTGTTCATTTGTCATGTTCTCTTTTGGTCCCTCTATACTCTCAAACATAGGTCCTACAACTTCATGCCTGGTTGTTCTAGATTATTCCAAAAGACAGCCCAAAGCCCTCATAAGCCACAGCTTTGCTTCAATGATAGAACCAATAAAAAGGCCCAAAGTCGTCATTTTCTAGCAAAGTTAGCTCCATGAGGGTGTGACATCAAAGCTCCTCATGCCTGAGGAAGAAGTACCCTATGCCTGGTCAACCTGCCCTGACACAGGCCAGTGGAGACAGTGACAGTCACCAGGCAGTGGGTGGCCAGGCCCTGGGCTAAAGAAACACTGGATGTTCCTCAGTGCATTAGGGACAATCTTCCTCTCTTTGAAGGAAAAAGCGCATCCTCCTGGGTAAACAGCGACTAGGCTACATCCAAAGACTAAGAAAGAAAAAATCCCTGCAACTAGCCTTGAAGATGGAGGATGCAGTTGTGGCCAGTTAGCTCCCTGGCTACTCCAGAGCTGCAGGACCACAGTGGTACCAAGTCTGAGAGGAAAAACACAGGTCTAGAGCTGGACTTGGGTCCAAACCCTGCTTCTACCACATTCTGAACTTCAGGCAGCTGCTTAACTTCTCTGGCCCTCCAGCTTCCTCATGGGTTAGCCAGGCTTAGTGGCGCATGCCTGTAACTCCAGTACTTGGGAGGCTGAGACAGGAGGATCACAGGTTCGAGGACAGCGTCAGCAAGTAGCGAGACTCGCATCAACTTAGCGAGACCCTGTTTCAGATAAAAATTAAAATAGGGCTGGGGGTAAAGCTCAGAGGTAGAATGCCCCCGAGTTCAATCCCTAGTACCAACAAAACACAATAAAACAAGACATTAACAGTATTACTTTAAAGGGCTACAATAAAAATTAGCTGAGTTAATGATTGTATAATGTTCAGAACAAGGAAGCATCCACTTGGTGCTCTCACTATTATTAACGAGACTAGGGTCAAGGGTTTGAGCACCAGGCCCTGCCTGTCATCTCTCAGTCATTGCCGGAAGGCATGGCTCAAAGTGGCTGCTAAGTCCTAGCCCAGCCCCACTACAAACGGTGAACAGGGACACTGGGGTGCTCACTCCCCCACTCACCTGGAGCTGAAGGACCTGCTTCTCGAAGGTGGCTGCTTTTGCTTCCAGAGCCTTCCGCTGCTGCTCCTCCTGCCGCGAGGCCTCTGCCCTCTCTACCAGTTCCTTGCTGGCCTTGCTGAGCTCTTGCCGGAGCTTCGCCAGCTCTGCGTTCTGCCTGCAAGACAATCACCACCTGACTGAGATAGAAGGGCACTCCACCTCCCAGCTACACCCCAGCCCTATTTTATTTTTCATTTGGAAACAAGGTCTCACTAAGTTGTTAAAGGGCTCAAGGTTGCTGAGGCTGTCTCAGCCTCCCAAGTACTGGAATTACGAGTGTGCTCCACCATGCCTGGCAAAGATGTTGCTTTACTGGCAGAGTATGTGGAAAAGAAATCAAAGGGCAAAGTGTGTGCTAAAACAGCCCACAAGAGCCCCTTCAAGAGACTGCTGGGAATCCAGACAGAAAAAAGGCAAGACACTGTTCTCATTGCTGACCTGGGACAAACAAGCTGCAGGTCAGTGGAGGTGCCTTGCCAGCGCAGTAACCTACAGAGTCTACGTGTCCCACTTCACTGGCCAATGGGACCATGGCCAGGCAGGAAGGCCATCTCCAACGGGGCCCAAGGCACTGAGACCCTTCACAATAGCACTTTTACAGGATTCTCAGGACCCAAGAGGAACGCTGGAGTCATAGAAGGAAAGGAGAGCGGCTGGAGGCCTGTCTGTCCAGGGTGAGAAGTGTAATCAGGAAGCCAGCCCTTCATGGATGCTACCTCTTGAGGGAAGAGGACTGACCAAGAGACACCACCACACACGGGACAGCAGAGGTCCCACCTGTCTGGCTTGGGTTCCCTCCTCTGCACGGGGGAGGCAGATCAGGCCCTTGGCTGGATGCCAGCTCACAGGCTTTCCAATGCAAGGCTCTGGCAACCTGAGGAGGTGGAAGGCGACGAACGGGGCCTGGGGACACCCAAGCTGCTGCTGAGCATCCCACACAGGCAGGGCTTCTTGGCTGCAAGGAAAGGCAGCAGCCACCACTTCTAGATAACAAGTGCCTGGGCTTTAAAGCTCTGCCAGTAAGGAGGCCACAGCAGCATCTACATGACAGAGGTGGCCATATTTGTCATCTTCTGCTGTGGCCTTTGAGGAAATGGCAGCCTAGACCTCAGGCACTAATGAATCAGTAGGATATAAAGACTTGGGACACACATACCCAGATAGGACCTCGATAGAGGGGCTGCCGGGGGCGTGGTCATGAGACACATTCCACACCAGGAAGCCACCAGATGGTGTGAGGCCAGACTCCCTCCCTGCGCCATTCCTGGGCGAAGGCTCCCGGCACAGGCTCTTGGCCACAGGACTAGGCAACAACACTATCTGCCTTTCCTGCTTCCTCTTGGTGGAAGTAGATGTTCTGGGGATAATGGAACTTCAGAAAGTTCCTGCAGGGTGTTTCTGGCCAAGAGAATGCAAAGGCACCTACACTGAAACAATGCAGAGCCCCCCCAGAGTGGGCCTGCTGAGACCACGAGGCTGGAATTAGGGAGCAGAGTGCGTGGCTGCATCCAACACCAGAGGCCAGGAGCTGCCACCTGGAGCCAGCCAACCATGTGGACGCCAGGGTGCTTTAGCTACTCAGAGACACACCAGCAGGGATGGCACTGAGCAGGAGGGTCAG
The DNA here is from genome assembly GCF_963383645.1 of Muscardinus avellanarius. Lineage (NCBI taxonomy): Eukaryota > Metazoa > Chordata > Mammalia > Rodentia > Gliridae > Muscardinus > Muscardinus avellanarius. Next base: position 645,019 of record NC_137805.1, on the reverse strand, counting down.
TGTGCTAGGAAGCAGTTCTTGCCACCAATGCACCAGAATGGGAAGCAGTGCTCCCAGTGGAGGACCGAGATCCCCACGCCACCAGGGGACTCATCCTGCTCAGACTACTTGGCCTTAATAGCATGGGCCACAACCAGAGTTCTAAAAAGCCCTCCATGGGGGACACTGTGAAAAGGGGCAAGGGGCAAGTATCACTCTTGCAGAAAAAAGGGATTCTGGCACTAGCCAGACCTGATCCCATAGGCACCTCACAAGTTGGCAAGGGTGGGCCATAGGCCCCCTGCCAAAACACTCAGCTGCTCAGAATGGATGGTCAGGACAGGGCCCCACAGGGCCAGGGAGTGAAGACACATAGGTGGCCCCATGCACAGCTGCCAGGCCAGTCACACATCCAGCAGGAAACTGTGTAGGCCTGGCCTCAGCTTACTTGCTCTCCACCTGGCTTGTGGCCTGGTTCAAAGCATCCCTCAGGATGGAGTTCTCCTGCTGCAGGCGGGCCAGCTGGGTGTTGGGGCCATTCTCCAGCTGTTCCTGGAGAGTCCGGATCTGCAAAGTCATTGACGAGGGCATCAGAATGTCACTTGACTGTATACAGATAAGCAATTCCTGAAGTCACAGCCCAGAGAGAAAAAACCTCCAGGAAGCTCCACTGGCTCCATATGGAGGTTAGGAAGGTGCTACACAACACCTGAAAACCATACAGCTCCAGCATCAGGAACTGATCTTTAGTGTGACCCCAGTGACACGCCTCTTCTCCCTCCTCATTGCTCTCGGCCTGCCCTGGGCCTAGCACTCAGCCGACCTCAGCATGTCTGCCCTCAAGGTCACACAGCTGACTGCTCTCAGATAACGTGCAAGCTGCAGGAAGACTCCCATCCCGCCTCTGCCGCCCACTGCACTCCTGCAGCATACAGCAGGGAAGCAGCCGGCTGATGCAGGGCACAGGATCTAGAAGACAAGGATCTGGCTCTGACAATGCAGGCAGCCTGGACCAGCAGACACCCAGCACTAGACTGTGCTGTGCTGGAGCTGTGTGCACTTCAGGCCTACTGCTTCATGGATCCTACCAACCACATGTGTGGTGCAGCCAGAACTGTTCCAGGTTCACCTGGAGGCTAACACCTTGACCCACGAGCCTGGCAGCGGCTGGGCATAGTTCTGACCACCCAAGGCTAGGCTCTTTTGAAAAAGTGATCTTTAAAAGGCATTTACATTCAATGCACATGCAATGGGCCACCCAACACCCTCAACCAAGTGCCTGGCCTGGCCCCTCCTGTGACCTGTGGCCTCTGCGCACCTTGCCCTGCAGCTGATGCACCTCCTTCTTGTGTTTCTCGTAGCTGGCCTCCATGCACACCCGCATTGTGGCAATCTCTTGGTCCTGGGCTACCAGCTGCTTCTTCACCTTGGCTTCCCCAGCCGCAGCCTTGGCCTTCTCCGCAGCCATCTCCTGGGAAGAAACAGCAGAGAGAGGAGCTGCTGAGAGCGGCAGGGACAGGATCAGATTTGCGCTCTTGAAAAGCATTCCTGGTGGCAGTGGAAGCTCCATGTGGAGCCCAGTTTTCTGTGGCTCTGCTAGGAGATGAGGCTCAGCCCCAGCACCAGTGGCCAATGCAGAAACAACTCTGTTGGAACCTTCTTTCTGCATTGTTTTCCAGGGCACTGGGTATCACATCCAAGGCCCTCTGCAGGCTGGGCAAGCACTCTACCATCGAGCCACACCTCAGCCCTGTTGGCACTCTCTGGGCCCTATTCACACTTTCTTTCTGGCATGCTTCCCAGGATTAGTGGGGCCCCACATGGTGTAAGCTTCTGAGGCAATGGGTAGTACCCTTTGACTGGTAACTGCCATTTCTCCCATGTCACCCCAGGAGCGCACCGTCTTACCTCCCAGAAGGCCTCGGGCCTCATAGTCACACACTGACTCAGAGGCCCATCTCCTCCCAAACCCTAAAGTTAGAATCCAGAGTTGATACAGGGATTCTGGAGCAATTAGATACAGTCTAATCTGGAGCATGTCTCAGGACAAGGCCCTGGTGAAAGGACCTATGAGGCAGGGAGACAACAGCTGGGAAGGTTTTCCAGAAGGCTGTGCTGTCCTGGCTACATGCCTGGAGCCCTGGATTCCTCAAACCCACACCAAGCCCTTGACACTCAGAAGTCTGGCACCCACTGGCTCTCACAGATGATATCTGGGCTAGCCCTTGGGCCCAGCTCCGCCGGGACTTCTCACTTATGGGAGAAATGGATCTGGCAGGGGATCCAAACCTCAGTGCATCCAGATCAGGCCTCGAGCATTAGAACCCACAAAAGAGAATTAACCAAAACCTCTGCAAAGACAAATCATTCATCTTACAGCTCCTGAGGGGGACTGACGCAGGGTAACTTCACATCCGTAATTACTTTTTTCACATAATTCCCTCATAGTTCTGGTTTAAAGACATAAGAACAAGGTAAGCCCCGCAGCTCTGCTCAGGACTCGGAGCTCCTGAGACCCAATGGCCACAAGCCCAGGAGAACAGGAAATAAAGGTGGCCAAATGTATAATTATTTTTAAGAGGAAGATGTAAAATGCCAATAAAGGCTTTCCCTCAGACGCATCAGGCCTTGGGCCTCAGTGGCCAGGCTTTGCTCTCCAAGCTAGCTGCCTGACAGGAGGCAGATAGAGGCTCATGACACCTAACTCAACAACCACCTTGAGGCACGGACACAGGAAGCTGCCAAAGAAGGGAGGCCAAAATAAGTGGCTTTTTTTCTTCTATTTTGGTTGTGGTGGTAGTGTGGGCACTACTGGTATTTTAACCTAGGGCCTCAGGCATGCTAGGCAAACATCCTATGAGCTACATCCCTGGCCCCAAAATGAATTTTAGAGAATTAGGGGAGAAAAAGGTCCAGACAACCAAGCAGAGAAGGGCACCTGAGGCACAGGGGAGGCAAGGAAGGATAGGGCACGTCTGAGAGCAGGAAGGCCAGAGCCAGGGTGGGTAGAGAGGTGGAACTTGGGGTGCAGAGTTGGGGCTGAAAACTGGGAGTCACTGAGAGAGACTGAAGGAGGTCCCCGCCAAATGTATAACTATTTATTTATAATACATAAATATTATTTATTTGTAGTTAGGACCAGATTAGCATTTGTGAGCCCCAGAAGATACTCAGGGTGCAGGGAGCAGGACGTGGTCAGCAGGCAGAAGGCCATGGCTTGCAGGTGGGAAGGGAAATGAAAATCAAAGGCTGTACCTCTGCAGCTCACAACCAAGGACATGTTCTGCTGCCCAAACCGGGAGGGCAGGACACACATCTGGACCAGGTGAGGGTGTCGGGGGCTAGCTGCCATTTGCAGTTTTAGAAGTCATGTCACAAAGCCCCCTCTGAGGGGGCTTGGCGCCGCGTGACAGCACAGGGACCACGTCTCAGGGGCCTCCCACAAGGGCACTCCCTCCCTCAGCTGCCAGCTTGCCCTTTGTGAACAAGACCCAGTGATGGGAAAGAGAGGGTCACCAGCCACCAGCAGTGACTCACCCTCACAACTCAGGCCCCTTTAAAGAGGGCGGGCATATAGCCCTAGCTGTGGGAACTCCTGCTCCTCTCACTTGAACTTGATTTTGAGGGTCAATACATTTTCACAGGCATTGCTCTGTTTGTTTAGAAAGAGGGTATAAAAGAATGGCTCTCTAAAACAAAAGACTCTTGACTGGGGGATGCACTAGTCAGCTGGATCTGGAGTGGTGTGAAGACTCTGATTCACAGCACTGGCCAAATGCTAGTTGAACGCTCTGAGCAGGATATAGACCTATCTCCCCAGGGTCTAACTGTATGGTCAGGAGACACACAGCTCTACAGAGCCTAGGCATGCAGCTCTAATCGTGCTGTGTTTAACCAGGCCTGCTCAGTGGAAGGCCACCTGTGGAGACATCTCAGGCAATAAGACAGGCCCATGGGGACAGAAGATGACTGAGCACAGGCAAGGCCTGAGCATGACACTTTCTTCTTCTGTGCTGCTTCTGGGTGTAACCCTCACAAAGAGTAACCACCAGAGGTTGTCTCTCAGCCAGGCATGGTGGTGTAAGCCTGTAATCCTAGTACTGAGATAGTCAGGTTGCAGGTTCATGGCCAGCTTCAAGACTCTCAGCAACCTCGTAAGACCCTGTTTTAAAGCAAAAAATAAAGAGTGTGGCTTGGAAGTGGAATGTCCCTAAGTTCAATCCCTAGTATTAAAAAAAAAAAAAAAAAAAAAAAGTCGGGCATGGTGATGCACGCTTGTAATCCCTGCGGTTGGGAGGCGGAGACAGGAGGATCACACAGGTTTGAAGCCAGCCTCAGCTACTTATTGAGGCTCTCAGCAACTTAGTGAGACCCTGTTTCCAAATAAAAAAAAATATATAAAATAGGTCTGGGAGTGTAGCCCGGAGGTAGAAGGGCTTCCAGGAACCCCAGTACCAAAAACAAAAAACAAACAAAACAAAACAAAAAAACAGAAAGAAAACTAAAGAAAAGAAACAGCCATCTGCTTTCTGTCTTCTTCCTCACCAGTGAGCTTTCCTGTCTGGCTTAGAGGTGCCTCTCCTGAATTTAGGACAGAAAGTCAAATAATTTCACTTTCAATTCCCCTCAAGTGAGCAGATGGAGGTATCCAGAGCAAGGACTGTAGCCTGTAGCCAGGCGTTCCTCAGTCCAAGCCATCTCCCTGCATCTGCTGCCTGGATGAGGCAGTAGGCGGGGACCTCACCCTAAGAGAGCAAGCCCAAGCACTCTGCAGGGAAAGGATGGCTCTCCAATGAGGTGAGACCACCTCTTTGGGGGTTCCCTTCTTCCTGTTTCATATTCCCTCCAGGAAGGCTGGGGCACCTCCAGGAAGGACTCATGCCTCAGAAACGCACAGACAAGGGAAAGACCCCAGTGAACCTGGCAGGGGAAGAGCAACCCCTTTATCTCAGGGCTTATCTTGAATGATGCCCCCAACCTGTCCCAGGCAATACTGACCCATCACCCATCACCAATCACCACTATGATCTTCCCTTAGCCCACACTAAGGGGCCAGGTGCTTCTCTGCATTTTATTCCACCAACAATGAAAAAGGAAGAAAGTATTCCTTGTGGTTCCCTGTCCCAACGCCGGAAAATAACCTGAAGTCAACTGTGCCCATCCTTTCTTGAGAGTATGCCCCCCAAAGTTGGCCTATCACCATGAGAACAGCCAGTGAAAGTCAGTCCTGTTCCATTCCCATCACGAACTGAGGTGCCTAAGGGTTGTCTAACTTCCTCAAGCCAAAGGGAGGGAAGACCCCTCACCCCTGCGCTCTTCTGACCACAGACATATTCAATTCCATGGCTGCAGTGTAATAACAGCTACATGCTTGGCAGGGTGGGGATACTGCCTGTCTCAAAGCTGACCCATGAGCATGATCCACACATCGCTGTGACTCCCAGGTGAGAAGCTCCTCAGAACAGGAGGATGCCTCCTTCCTTGGGCCGTACCTTGTTGAGTTCCCTCAGTTTACTCTTGACAACAGCTGCATCTTCCTGCTCTGTGGCCAGCAGCTTCTCCTTCTCTTCCAGCTGGCGTTTCAGAATTGCCACGGGGTCGCCCTTCTGAGTGGCCTAGAAATGCCCACAAGCCATGTTAACAGACTTGGCTTATCTCCTCTCATGGGGCACTTGGACGAGAGCAGAGCCCAAGTGCTGCTGAAGCAGGGGCTTCACAGCTCCCGACACAATGGGGTAGGGGTCCTCTCAGCCACTCAGCCTTTGGGGTCCCTGGGCCCCTCTGCATGGAGATCCCTGGGGTAGATTTCAGGACGATAGTACTTCCAACCCCTCTGAGCCAGTGTGTGTACACTGGAGGCCACTGCCTGTGGTGTGGGGGGCTGGGGTAGGGGGTGGACTCTGGGAATGGTGGCCTGAGCTGAGTTGGGTCTCCTGTGTGATCGTCTTGACCTGGTTCAGCATTCATGTCCAGGAGACCCTCGATGCACACCGAGTGAGGGGCTCTCAACATCACTGAGACTCTGCACGATGTGTCTCACTCCAGCAATGGCCAAAAGGGAATGAACTTCCAGGGGCCCCAGGGAAGGGGCCCAGCCTGGCTCTCAGGACACTCGCCAACCCCTCGAGCCACTGAATTCTCCAGAAATGTTAACCCTGAGTCCTGACTCTGGTTAAGGAATGAACATATATGCACATGGCACTTCCTGGGGCAGCTCACTGCCCAGAGGCACTGAAGAGTGGAGCTGACCTCTGACCTAGCGCCAAGAGCTGTCACAGGCACTCCAGGGCTGGCTGCCAGGCCCCGCACACTCTGTATCCCTGTGCCTTCCCCTTCCTCTTACCACAAACCAGCTGGCCCAGCTCCCATGCTCCAGCCCAGGACTCCGTAACAGACGCCCATCTCTGTCCCTTAACAGCCTTCCAGTTTGGGTGGCCAGGCTATAGTAGAAGCCAAGCATTTTCAGGGTGATTCGTGCAGTTTAAGCATGGTGAGGAGTGGCAGAATTCTGCCAGGGAAAAGTGGAGGCCATTTTAGGAACATTCCCTCTGCAGCTCAGCAAGCTGGGTGTGGCCTGATCTGGGGGAATGGGGGTGTCCAGGACCAGACAGCCACTATAGCTCTAGTCCCTGAGAGGGAGAAGGGGACAAGTAAGCCCACCTTATGCCAGGTGTCCTGAATGACTCCAGCCTTCTCAGACAGGATCTCGATGAGCAGCTGGGCCTCACCCTCGCTGAACACCATGTTCCCCACTGTGGAGACCAGCGTCTTGTAGGGCAGGCAGAGAGGACTGTCGGAATCCGGGGGCGCTGGAAAGGGAAGGAGCAGGGGATTACACTCATACTCCAAAAGGACAGATGCAGGAACAAAGCCCATCAGGGAAAGTCTTCAAGGAGAACTCCATCCCACTGCCCAAGGCCAGCAGGCGGGTGCATGGGCCTGTTCTCGGTGTCCCGGCTCTTTCAGACCACTAAGAATGGCTAACCCATGGGCCCAATGCCACCCTTCTAACATGCCTGAGGGAAGTGTCAGCCAGGACCAGAGGCAAAGTCCTCCTTTTCTATCATCACGGTTGCCCTAAGCAGAATTAAGCAAGATATATTTCCCCAAAAACAGTTTTGGTTTCTAGCAAATACCTTTCTAGCAAATACCATAGTCTAGTTCTTACCCTGTATGGCTCAGCAAGATTTTCCCACTTGGCTATGACCTAGTCCTATGTCCCTGTGGGCCCTCACTGACCAGGGACTCCATCACTCACCACACACAAAGCCCGGAACCAACACCAACTCATGGGGCAGATGGAGGCAGCGGAGGTCCTTCCCACACACACACAGTTTCTAACTCTCGCTGGATCAAGTGTGATCAGCAACAGGTTTGGAGAGGAGGAAAACTGGGTTGGGTTCTTCCAGGAGGACACAGAGCCATTTGCTAATAACCGTCACTTTGGACAGGACCAAAGACACACACACACACACACACGCATGCATGCACGCACGTGCACATACACACTCACATGCACGGTCGGTCGCTCTTAGCACAGTTCACAGTTCTCACACTACCCACCTTGCCTGAAATGCCCAGGCAATTCCTTTTGAGGCCCAAATCTGCCCCACAAAAAGGAGGGCCAAAAATGAGCCAAAAGCCAAGCAAACAGAAAGCAGACCGGTGTACAGACACACCATCAGCCAAGCCCACCTCACAGGGTTACCAAGCAGGGAAGTTTCCATAGCAACCTTGAATTCTCTGACTTGTCACAATATTTTTACTCACCAGTCACAATATTTTCATTACAAGCTGAAGCACTTAGCATGATACCTTAATAAGGGGAATGTGGGACGTGGGCAAGCTGGTTGCTACGAACACCTTCATTTTATAACTTCCTACCTTAGTGAGGCTCAGGAGATTAAAATAACCACATTGACATTACAGACCCAGGAGCTTGTGGACACCACAAAAGTGAGTCTGGAGAGGGCATGTCCCTTTCTTTTTCATATCGGAATATGTATGTATATCTGACATAAGATAAGTTTAACAGTAAACCTATGTATGAGAGATGTTTCTGAAACAAAAAGAAAACAAAAACACCTCATGAACTCACTCCAAGAAGAAGCCTCCACAGGTGCAATCTTGGTGCCTGGCTTTGTCAGCCTCTAGACACACCATCGACATTGTCCAGGAGAAGGAGGCTACCTATCCAGACACAGGGAGATGCAGAAGGGCAGGACTGCCTCTTAAGCCCAGATCCAGCTGATGGCTAGAGATATTTCCTTTCTTGATTCAGAAAGGTCCAGCCATATAGGCCCTCTGGGCACCTGTAATGGGGCTCATGAGACTTGAGATGTGCTACAAGCAGAAAGTACAAATGGCATTTCAAAGACTTGGTGCACACTCACAAAAACAATGTATGCTATCCGTAATAATTTTACACACTGGGTATTGAAATTGTATTTTAGCCAGGCGTGATGGCGCACACTTGTAATCCCAACATTTGGAAGGCTGAGACAGGAGGATCGTGCAGGTTTGAAGCCAGCCTCAGCTAATTAGTGAGGCCTTTTGCAACTCAGTGAGACCCTGCTTCAAATAATAACGAATAAAAAATAGGGCTGGGGGTGTTGCTCGGAGATTGAATGCCTGAGGGTTCCACCCCCAGTACCTAAGTAAATAAATAAGCCGCACATGTGGATGGCCCACATCCTATTTCTCCTGGATGGCAGGTCTACTCTACTCCTTTCCAGCCCTGGGGGCCCCCCACAGAGCTCCCTGCCCAAGTCCTGGCAATCTCTATCCCTGCAGAGCCCTGGAAGTGAATGAGGACTTTGGCTTCTCTTTTGCTTTTGGTACTGGGGATTCAATCCAGAGGCATTCTACTTCTGAGTTCTCTCTCTCAGCCCTTTTTTATTTTCAAACAAGTTTTCACTAAGTTAACAAGTTTGATCGTGCCTCCTGTCTCAGCCTCCTCAGTACAGTGGTTACAGGTGTGCCACAGCTCCCAGCAGACTCTGGCCTCTCTTGGGCTCCACTTGAAGACTTTCTTTCAGGCCCCACATTCGCCAGGAGGCAGACATCTGGGCAAGGCCACTGGAGGGACCTTGCTCCTGAGCCTGCAGGGCTGACAGCATGTGCACTCCCTCCTGCATGCTCTGTCCAGAGTGTTGCCCTTTGAGAGTGGCGTCTAATGAATCTTTATTAAAACATCCTAGTGTAATTGTTAAACTTGTTGGACATTTTAGTAAATATAAAAAATGTGTACCAAGTGAAGGGATCCAAAGCAAAATTTAACCCTACTCTGCCCTCGCCCAAAACTTCCATGGCCTTTTTCATCCTCACAGAAATACTCATCTAAGTTATCCTTAGAGAGCCATTTGCCTCACAAAACAGTTTTCATTACAAGTTTTCGGTAAGAACTACACCATCTCTAGTCTCCCTAAATCGAGCTGTGAAACTGAAAAAAGAAAGCATTTAGAAGCTTGAACGGTAACTTCTAGGCCTCTGGGGGAGCCCTATCTAAACAGTACACCAACAGAGCCTAACATGTGCCCAGCACCTCACTCACATCTCCAAAAAACACTTGAAAACTTGCACAGTCCTTGGAATTGTGAATTAAAGGCACTAAAACAAATCTAAACAAATCTGTCAAAGGCTCTAATTTGCTTCAGAAAGATCAGGCTATGGGGCCTGCAGGAGATGGAGAGGGCAGGAGGAAACCCTAGAGGAGCAGGCTGTGTCTTGCTATTATGGCACCACCCAGACCCCTGCCTGGTGGGAGACACAGCAACAGCCCCAGGGTCGGGCCCTTCAGAAACAAGACAGATGCTATGGCAAATGACCACAGACTGGCCTCGAGGACAAGCCTCTCCTCAGAGTTGGGGTCCTGTGCATGTTACTTCACCTTGGAGTGGCAGCTCTGATGAAAGAACCTGGACCAGAATCCTCAAAGCTATGGACATGTCCAAGAAACTAGAAATTAGATTCCATGTACATCTCTTGTCCTTTTGTGTGGGCAACTAACTCCACTAAATAATAAAAAAAAAAGAGCTGAATAAATAAAACCACTGTGGGGGCTGAACACTGGGGCTGTGGGCTAACTCTGGGCTGCAGGTCACCCTAGCCAGACACAGTCTCTGGAGACAGCTGGCCTGGACTCGAATTTCAGCTCAGCTACTTCCCACCTGTGTCCTTGGGCAAGTGGCTCAACTAACCCTTTGCCTGGGTTTGTCTGTGAAGTGGGTATGACAACCCTTCTCATTTCTTCCTAACAGCCTGGCTGCAAAGATTAAATTGTGACTTGTTTGGGACAATGTCTGGTGGTAAAGTGCCAGCTCTTTGAGGGTCTGCCATGAGGGAATCCTAGACCGTGACTCCTTCCAGACAGAGCAGCCCTGCCCTCTCCCTGCTCTCAGTAAAGGATGGGAAAAGTCACACAAGAGCAGGGCTCAGGAGCCATCCCCTCCAAGGCCAAGCCTGGCCAAGGAGCTGTTTGGGTCAGGACACAGAGCCTGGGGCCTCTTGCTCCCGCTTTATGTCACTGACTTTCCTCTTAATATTAAATGGCCAGTACTTTAAGTCAGAGGGGCCTAGTGCCTCCAGGACTCTGTCAAGAAGCACGAAGTGGCTCAGATAATATGCAAACAGGCCCCAGTCTTCAAAACTATGCTGCCTTTTGCAACCACACTGGAAGGCTTTATCACCAATATTAAAGTTGTCTTGCAAAGAGGTATTTAGGTCCCTCCCTCCCTCTCTCTCTCTCTCTCTGCCAACTGTGGGGTCCTTTGGGGAAATCTTTCTCTACCTGCATAATCACCAGGTCCCCAGCGGCCAGGTCTCAGCTTTAAGAGGGAGGTGTGAGCAATAAAAGGCCTCCTGAGACTTAGCAGCTGGGTACCTGACCACAGCTGCCCCTCCAGTGTCCAGCTACTGGAAGGCTCCTGCACTGCTCACAGCTGCTTCCGCTACAGATAGGGAGGGTCTGGGAGGGCTCCGGGAAAGGCCTCTGCGTGCCTGACATCAGCTGGTGGCCAACAGGAGGGGATTATCGCCTTGGCCCCAGTTTGGGCCAATCAAAGGGTTCCGGCTCAACTCTAGCTGTCACTGCAGGTGCCCAGCAGGCCGGCCCAGAAAAGACAAGTCCAGCTAGTCTCCATAAACAAAGATTGCACCTGCTGTATATCCAGTAGTATTCAAAATGCTAGGCCTGAAAAGGGCAGTTGTGTGGGGCTAGAGTTAGGAGAGGCAGAGGATGCAGGGCAGCCGTGCAATATAGCAATACCAAGAGGACCTGGCAGCAGCCCCAGGGAAGACTCTAGGCTGGTTGAGCCAGCGGCAAGGGTGCTTGGGAAGGGGAGCGGTCCTGCAAAGGCCCAGGTCTGCAGGGGCTGGCTGGCTGGGTTCCCAGGGCAGGTGGAGGGAGCTGAGGCCACAGCAGGTCTAAGGCAAGATCTAGAAGGGAGCAAAGTTTTCAGTTTGGGGAAATGGTTTCAAGATGCCTAAAGGACCAGTCTGGAGGCAGAGAGTCCAGATAAGAGTCCAAGACGAGTCCAAGCCTGAGAGTATTGGGTAGCCAAGTTGGTGAGAGAAAGGCCAGGTATCAAACCAGAGACCCTGACATGAAACATGGTCTTGGGATCTGGGTTAGAATGCGATGGCAAAGAAACTTAATTTCTCTGGGACTGTGCAGACCCATTCTGAAGGCCCTTCCTTAGACACACCATCACAGGCCCAACAGCCACTGCGTCTGGCCCTGACAGGGACCAGGGCTTCTATGAAAGTGCAGGCCCCTAGCAGAGTGTCCCCTACGGGAATAAACTCAGACCTGAGGCTTGAACAGATTCTGTGCCAAGACATTTCCCATCACCTTGGCCAAACACAGACCTGGTAGAAGAGGACAAAGCCTGAGGAGGGGTTTCCTATGCCTTCTCAGAGCCAGCTGAGCCTAAGTGATCATCTCTACTGACAAGAGAAGACTCAGGGGCTGAAGACGAAGACCTGCAGTCCAGAGGCATCCTCTTAATCACAGGAGCCAGCTCGATCCTGCCTTGAACTCACATATGACACCATCTCTAGGAAGCACTGCTGGTTCCCCCCGAGCTACACACTTGTGGACTGTGACCATGAATAGGGGAAGTGATGCTTACAAGGTCCTAACAGAAATACACAACTCCCACACATCAGGAGACAAACTCTACTCCTTCGGTCCTCACCCACTGCCCACCCACCTGCCGCTGAGGCAGGCCCTGGGCAGTGTACAATGGTGACCACCGAACCCCAACCTTGCCCAGCCCTCCTAACAGGATGCAGGCCACAAAGGTGCTTGACCCCAACCTGCCACTGACAACCACACCTGGCGTTTCAAGTGCACAGGAACCAAGTACAAATAATGTCAAGAGTGACCTATCTGGAGCTGTTTTTTATTTTTGGTGATACTGAGGATTGAACCCTGGAGCATTCTACCTCTGAGATACACATCCAGCACTATTTTATTTTTATTTGGAAACAGGATCTCACTAAGTTGCTGAGGTTGTTATCCTCCTGTCTCAGCCTCCCAAGTAGTGGGATTACAGGCACGTGTTACCACACTTGGTCCTATCTGGAGACATTTCATGAGACCTTCCTTGTCATTCGGCTAAAAGAAAAAGTAATCTGTTACTAAACTGAAAGGATATGTATTAAAACCCAAAATAGCCAAAGTAGTTCTCAGCAACAAAAACCATGCAGGAGGAATCACAATACCTGACTTTAAACTCTACTACAAAACCATAGTAATAAAAACAGGATGGTACTGGCATAAAAACAGATACATAGACCAATGGAGCAGAATAGAAGACCCAGAAACAAATCCACACACTTACAGCCAATTGATTTTTGAAAAAGGGGCCAAAATACACACTGGAAAAAAGAGAGCCTCTTCAACAAATGGTGCTGGCAAAACTGGTTGACCATATGCAGAAAAATGGAAATAAACTCCCCTTTCTCACCCTATACAAAAGTCAATTCAAGATGAATAAAAGACTCGGAAATTAGACCAGAGACCTTGAAGCTCCTTAAAGAGGGCATAGGTCCAACACTGCAACACATAGGCACAGATAAACACTTTCTCAACAAGAACCCAAAGGCACAAGAAACTAAAAGGTGAATCAATACGTGGGACTGCATGAAAACTGAAGAGCTTCTGTAAAGCAAAGAAAACTATCAAGTGCCTCAACAATTAGAAAAAAGAATCCATGCGTTTTGTTTGATTAGCCAGTGTTTTCTCCTCATTCCATGCCAGAGTTTATAATGCTCCCCCTGAACTTAGTCATTTCCACAGTGCTATGGCAGCGAAGGTGAGTGAAGGCGAAACCACGTAAGCTGTGATTAACTCTGAAAACAATCGTTCAGCTTATCATAAATCCTAAAATGTTTTGGAGAGCAATGCAGCACTGTCTTCCTAAATAAAAAGTGTTCCTACCTTGACTTCGCAATTATACTTCTAGGAATTTACTTTATAGAAACACAGAGCAATAAATGTACACCACTGTAGTATTAGCTTTAGCAGCCAAAAGAGCCTTCACACTACTTAAGTATTATTTAAATAAATTAGGACACATGTATGCTATGGAATGTTATGGCACATGCAGTGTGGGGAGATGTCACCAGTGCGCCGCAAGGCAGAGAGAGGCTGCTCCACTGAGCACAGCACTGTCTGCATGCAAGCAGTGTCTCCAGGGACCCCAGGAAGTGGGTGACGATGGAGAAAGAGTGGGAAGAAGGATTTTCCATCTTAACCTTCCAGGCTTCAAATCTGTTTGAATTCTGTTGGCTGGAAACACCTACTTATGTAATAATAAATTTTAAAAAGCAAGGATTAGGAAGGCAGGTGTTCCCCATCAAATTATAGCCATGGACAAGCAATAAAAACCTGTCACGTGGCTCCAACCTACTCTTGTCAGAAAAATCAAAGCCAAAAGTCTGGAAGATTTCCACCTCCGGCCTGCAAAAGCATGCCCTGTGTCTGCCTCTACACCTGCCAGGTCTCCTCTGGGGCACCTGTCAGCAAGGGCTCTGCGCCAACCAGATGCGGGGTAAGGCTGAGGAAGCCAGTCCAGTTCCCAGGGACCCCAGCAGCTCCAGAGCTGATTCTACACTGCGACCTCAGTCACAGCATCCCTCAGTAATATGGAGGATGAGAGCCAGCCAGTGCCATGCAGGGGAGGAGCTATCAGAAATGCCAACCAGGTTCATCTTCCAGGGCCACCTGCAAGGTGACTCAAGAAGCCACCTCTCTCCAGCGGCTGCATTCAGAGCAGTGCTGTCCAGCAGGACTGTCTGCCTGATGAAGATCTTCTTTCTCTGTAGTATAGGGGCAGCCACTGGCCACATGTGACATGTGAGCACTTAGGGTATGGCTGGCACAACTGAAGAATTCAATCTTTTATTTTGTTTACTTTGATTTTTTTCCCTTTTTTGTGTGGTACTGGGTTTTGAACCCAGGAGCATTCTACCACTGAACTATATCCCAACCTTATTTTTATTTTCTTCTTTATTCTGAAAAAGGGTCTCACTAGTTGCAGAAAGCCTCACTAAATAGCTAAGCCTGGCCACAAACCTGTGATCCTCCTGACTCAGCCTCCCAAGTACTGAGATTACAAGTGTGTGCCACCCTGCCTGGCTTGGATTGATTCCAGTGACCATATAAATGGCCCATACAGAGCCAAGTGTGGTGCCACATACTTGTAATCCCAGTACTTGGTAGGCTCAGTCAGGAGGATCACAGCCTCAGCTACTTAGTGAGGCCATCTGCAACTTAGTGAGACCCCGTTTTGTTTTGTTTTTGTTTTGTTTTATTGGTGGTACTGGGGATGAAACCCTTCTACCTCCGGGCTACACTCCCAGACCTATTTTATATTTTATTTGGAAACAGGGTCTCTTAAGCCAGCATGGCTGGCTTAGAACCTGTGCAATCCTCCCGTCCCCACCTCCCAAGCACAGGGATTACAAGCGTGCGCCACCACGCCCGACATGAGACCCTGTTTAAAATAATGAATAAACCGGGCGTGGTGGCGCACGCTTGTAATCCCGGCATTCGGGAGGCTGAGACCTGGAGGATCGCGGTTCACGGACAGCCTCAGCTACTTAGTGAGGCCCTCTGCAACTCGGTGAGACCTGGTTTCAAAATAAAGAATAAAAAATAGGGCAGGGGGTGTAGCTTGGAGGTCAAATGCCCCTGGGTTCCATCCCCAGACCCGAAAAAAAAAAGAATAAAAAATAGGGCTAGAGGTATAGCTCAAAGGTAGAATGCCCCTGGGTTCAATCCCCAGTACTGCTAAAGACTATATATACACACACACACACATATACATACATATACATACACACACACACACACACACACACACACACACACACACACACACATATATGGCACATACCACCAGTGGCGCTCACAGTGGATAGAACAGCCCCAGCCCCTTGCTCTCTGCTGCCCACTATTAAAACCCACAGCCCTGGAGCCCCTCCCTGCCCAAGTCAAGGTCTCTTAGACTCGTAGGAGATGCTCCCTTCCCAGCTTGCTCTACGCCAGCAATCCAGACCCACCATCCAGTCATCTCCCTGATCCCTGAACCACAGTCCTCAGGTCACCTTGCCCTGTCCTGCCTGACATTTCTGGATGCCCAGGCCCAGTCAGCCACGAGGAGTTCTGCCCAGTTGCCTTGGGTTGGGCACATGTAGCCCAGGGTGCAGACAAGCTCTGGAGAGACAGAAGCTCAGTCCTGGCTGAGGTAAGTGAGGAAGCCCTGGCAAGCAGGCTGGTGCTAACCACAGCTTTGCAAAACAAAAGGAAGCACAAGATCCAACTGTATGGAAACCTTCAGGCCTGCTTCTCACTTACACCTGCTCACTGGGCAACAGGTCATGGCTGCAAATGACCCACACAAATCAGTCTGATTCTGGTACACTAAACTCCATGTACAAGATATAATCGCTAGGAAGTGTGAACGCGATTCCACAAGCCCCTGGCAAAAATCCACACCATTAATACATACTTGTTCCTTGAACCCTCAGTTATAACCACAGTGCTGCCGAATGATGTTGAAAATGAAGAATGAAGTCTAAGGGCACATCAGTGAATGACTGGGGAAGGGCCTTCGTGATGCAGAATACTGCAAAGCAAGGGACTGCAGATACTGGCCCTGGATGGCTCTGCACAGGGCAGGCCTGAACTGGAGTGCTCAGTCACCCACACCAGGAGCCCGACCTGTCCGAGGTTTCGCTGGAGCTTCTTCCACATTCACACACTGGCAGGTGGGAACACCCACACTGACAGGGAGGGAAGGGCTGCACACCTCACTGGATGACCCTGGGCCTCTGCCCTGAGCACTGCTGCAAAGCAGCAGGCTGTACAGTCAGCCTCACCCCGCGGGCCCATGCCACCTAGCAGGGGCTGGGGTTGGGTCCCGTTCCCATCTGGGCTATCAGCAGTAAGATGGTGGCCATTTAGGAAAAGCCCTAGAACCTTTCGCCTAAAAGAAGCAGAACATGCATTCGTGCTGTGAGTTTATGAGGCAAATTCAAATGGTTGCCTGGCCCAGGACAGCCTGGCCGACGGAGCAACACACACACACACACACACACACACACACACACACACACACACACCCTCATCACTCACAGCCATCAAGGATCTACAGTGAACTGATCTGGACCCTTGGCACAGACTAGAGAAAGCACACTACGCAACTGAAAACAGTAACTCCTCCTTACATCCTCGCCTGCTTCGACTTGATGAGGGCCTCATGGGTCCGCTCACTGCACTGAAGGACCAATCAAAGGGCAGGATCCTGTACCCGCACTGCTGTCCACACAGGCTGACTCTAGACACTTCCACGTAACACACTCCTCACCTCCCAGCAGCAGCTCCCGCACCCCTGCCCTCTATCTAGGAGGTACTCAGCCTCTGTCATCCAAGGACTCAATGTCCCCTCACAAACTGGGTGCAAGCCAAGAAACAGGGGAGTCTTGCCACGGCAGGGAGGTGAGGCTGCCCCTCCCACAGTGGCAGGAGCTGAGTTCTGAGCATCCAAAGCAAGAGTTCTGTCTGCCTGAGGCAGGAATATAGAAAGTTTGAGACTGATCTAAGAAACTCAGTAAGACCTGTATCAAAATAAAATAATAAAATAAGATGCTGGGGTGTAGTTCCGAGGTAGAACACTTCCCAAGTATGTATGAGGCCCAGGGATCAGTCACCAATACCACCAAAAAAAAGCTCACCTTGGAGTCTCACTAATACACTGCATTGGTTTTATGGAAAAAGAGTCGGCTGAAGACATGCACTTGTCAACTGGGTAGTATCCAGAACTTCGGGTCCTACCACCTAACCACGTGTGTTGGTTAGTGACTCTTCTGTGCTCATAAGTGCTTTCAACCATCTGGCCTGAGCTTCTGCTGCTTGAAAATCAGTGTGTCTCCTTACTCTGGCTGGAGCTCTGAACCCAGGCACCAAGGCTATGCCCCTAATGAGTCCTGAGTGACCCCTTCCAGCCTGTGCTGCTGTAAATGCCCCGCCCTCTTAGGTCCGTCCCCTGTGGCTCCCACTTGAGTGTCCTGCTCTGCATGTTACTGCAGTACTGAGATGAATCCGCAGCAGTGGCCTGGCCTGTCGAACTGCATCCAGAGTTTACCAAATGTGGGAAAAGGAGTTCCACCTGTCTCTGCCCTCCAGGTATCTTTCTGGATTGCTTTAACATCTGGAAATAGCATTATTGCTTTACTTTTTAAAAATGTTGAACAGAGAAAGATAATATATCAATACCCAATTCTATGTCTCTAAAATAATTTAGAAAGATCATTAAGAAGAGTTTTAATAGAAAATTATCTACTATAATGGCTCATTTAAATTCCTGTCTCACATGGCCCTGCACAGAGGGGAACTATAGAAGTCCTTCCACACAGGTTATTTCCAACTCTAGGAGTTCTTTAGGGTTGCTAAATATTACCACACTGCAGAACAGTCAGTATTCTGTATGCATAAGCTACCCATCTATGGAGTCAAACAATTGCACTTTAAAATTATTAATTAAAAAACCTGTATCCTAGCTGGTCATGGTGGCATACGCTTGTAATCCCAGTATTTGGGAGGCTGAGACAGGAGGATCGCAGGTTCACAGCCAGCTTCAGCTACTTAGTGAGGCCTTCTGCAACTTAGTGAGACCCTGTTTCAAAATAAAGAATAAAAAATGGGGGCATAGCTCAGAGGCAAAATGCCCCTGGGTTTACTCCCCAGTAGAGCAAAAACAAAAACAAAACAAAACAAAAAAATACCTGCATTTTAGCCAAGTGTGGCAGTGCATGCTTGTAATCCCAGTATTTGGGAGGCTAAATTGGGAGATCACAGGTCCTCAGCAATTTAGAAAGACTGTTTCAAAATAAAAAGAGCTGGGGGTATAGCTCAGAGGTATACTATGCTCAATTCACAGTACCAAAAAAATTTTTTTAATGCAAACACCTGCATCTCTATTGAATATGTGCAAACTTTTTCCTTATCATTATTTCCTAAACAATAAAGTATCACAATTACTTATATTATATAGCATTTACATTGTATTAACTATTTAAAGTAATCCAGAAATTATTTAAAGTACTTGGGACAGTCAGCTGAGGGTGTAAGCTCAGTGGTAGAGCACTCGCCTAGCATGTGTGAGGCTGTGTATGAGGCCCTAGGGTTTGATCCCCAGCACTGCAAAAGTAATATAAAATACATGAAGTATACAGGATAATATGAGTGGGTTATACACAAAACACCAAGTCATTTTATATTATGGTCTTGCGTATACACCGATTGTGGAATAGATGGGCAGTTATCTTGGAATCAAATCCCCCTAAATACAGAAATAACCACCCAATACACTGAAATACTTCAGTGCATTTCCTGAAGTTATTTTCTATATTGTATCATTTATCTAATGTCTTTGTCTTCCATTGTTACATTGTTAAAAAATTTGGTAGCCACCCTTGTGGTAGTGCCAGTTTTTCATCTCAATACTTGGGAGGCTAAGACTGAAGGCAGGTTTGAGGCCAGCCTCAGCTACTTGGTGAGGCACTCCCAACTTAGTGAGATCCTGTCTCAAAATAAAGAATAAAAAAAAAATAGGGTTAGGGGTGTATTTCAGAGGAAGAATGCCCTTGGGTTCAATCCTCAGTTCTGCCCCCCCCCCCAAAAAAGAATTCTGTATCCTACTTTTTCAGCTGAAAACTCTGCTGCGTCTTCATGGGCCATCACACAGACTCTTCACACCCATGGTGGCTGGTGGCTACAGTGGGTGGGCAGAGTCTCCCGGGGGTTGAGCTGCTAACAACTAACCTGCCAGCCACGGCTGGAACGTTTTGCTAGAGGAGAACCTCGGGAGCAGTAGAAGAAAAACTCCCGGCCCCTTCAAGGATCTCCATATATTTTGCTAAACTGTATTTCAAAAGAATCAGATAATTAATAATGCCCCCTTTTGTCACACAGTTTTTGCTTACTCGTTTTAAATAAAGTTTATTTTATTTTAATAAAGTGAGTTTTTAAAACTGTTTGCTAGTTATAAGCTAGCTAAAGGAATAGAAGTGCCCTTATGCCTCTGCTACAGCCTTCAGAGGGCCTCAGCCTGGCCGGAAAATGAATGCATGTGGACCGGAGCTGAACGCACTGAGCAAGCAGCCTACCCAGTTAAACCACAGCCTGAAGCAGAGCCTCCCCACTGAGGCAACCCAGATCAGCTAAACCCCAGCCAACTAACAGAAGCGTACACAAGAAAAAAATGGCTGCTGTTGCAAGCCACTAAGTTTCTGGGATGCTTGTTATACAGCCTTATTGTGCCAACAGTTGTTGGACACAGATAGCTCCCCTAAAGGGAATCCACAAGCAAAATAAAGTTCACAAGGAAACCAGGGTCCCTTATCAGGCTCACCTTTTTTCTTTGACCCAGACTTCTTCTTTGCAGGAGCCTCTTGCTTGGGTGCCTCCTGGCTCTGGACCAAGTCTGCATTTTTGCTCTGGACAGGGGCTAACTCTGCCTTTTTGCCTTGGGTGGAGGTCCCCTCTCCCTTTCTGCCTTGATTAGGGGCTCCCTCTGCTTTTTTCCCCTGGTTCATGGCACCCTCTACCTTTGTGCCCTGATTAGCAACTGGATCTGCTTTCTTGCCCTGGTTGGGGCTCCCCTCTGCCTTCTTGCCCTGGTTGGGAGCTCCTTCCCCCTTTTTGCCTTGGCTAGTTGTTCCCTCCCCCTTCTTGCCCTGATTCTGAGCCACCTCCCCTTTTTTGCCCTGATTCTGGGCCACCTCCCCTTTTTTGCCCTGGCTCAGGGCCCCCTCTGCCTTCTTGCCCTGGTTTGGAGTTCCTTCTGCTTTTTTGCCCTGGCCCTGGGTCCCCTCCCCCTTTTTACCCTGGTTCTGAGCTCCTTCTCCCCTCTTGCCCTGGCTCTGAGTCTCTTCCACTTTTTTGCCTTGGTTCTGGGCTCCTTCTAGCTTTCTGCCCTGGTTGGGAGACCCTTCTCCTTTCTTCCCCTGGTTCTGGTCCCCCTCCCCCTTCTTTCCCTGTTTCTGGGGTCCCTCTCCTTTCTTCCCCTGGTTCTGATCCCCTTCCCCCTTCTTGCCCTGATTCAGGGTTCCCTCTGCCTTCTTAGCCTGGTTCTGAGCCCCCTCCCCCTTCTTAGCCTGGTTCTGAGCCCCCTCCCCCTTCTTGCCCTGGTTCTGAGCCCCCTCCCCCTTCTTACTCTGGTTCTGAGCCCCCTCCCCCTTCTTGCCCTGGTTCGGGGTTCCCTCTGCCTTCTTACCCTGGTTTGGGGCTCCGTCCCCCTTTTTCCCTTGGTTTGGGGTTCCTTCTACCTTCTTGCCCTGGTTTGGGGTCCCCTCCCCCTTTTTACCTTGGTTTGGGGCCCCCTCCCCCTTTTTTCCTTGGCTTGGGGTCCCTTCCCCCTTTTTCCCCTGGTTTGGGGTTCCTTCTGCCTTCTTGCCCTGGCTTGGGGTTCCCTCACCCATTTTGCCCTGGTTTGGGGTTCCTTCTGCCTTCTTGCCCTGGTTTGGGGTCCCCTCACCCCTTTTTCCCTGGTTTGGGGTCCCTTCTGCCTTCTTACCCTGGTTTGGGGTCCCCTCACCCTTTTTTCCTTGGTTTGGGGTTCCTTCAACCTTCTTACCCTGGTTTAGGGTCCCCTCCCCCTTTTTTCCTTGGTTCTGGGTCCCTTCCCCCTTTTTTCCTTGGTTCTGGGTCCCCTCACCCTTTTTCCCTTGGTTTGGGGTCCCCTCCCCCTTTTTCCCTTGGTTTGGGGTCCCCTCCCCCTTTTTTCCTTGGTTTGGGGTCCCCTCCCCCCTTTTCCCTTGGTTCGGGGTCCCCTCCCCCCTTTTCCCTTGGTTCGGGGTCCCCTCCCCCTTTTTCCCCTGGTTTGGAGTTCCTTCTACCTTCTTGCCCTGGTTTGGGGTCCCCTCCCCCTTCTTCCCCTGGTTGGGGGTTCCTTCTGCCTTCTTGCCCTGGTTTGGGGTCCCCTCCCCCTTCTTCCCCTGGTTGGGGGTTCCTTCTGCCTTCTTGCCCTGGTTTGGGGTCCCCTCCCCCTTTTTCCCCTGGCTTGGGGTTCCCTCCCCCTTTCTTCCTTGGCTCTGGGCCCCCTCTGCCTTCTTGCCCTGAGCAATGTTGGTGGCAGGGGCCCTGGCCTTGGCACCCACGGGGGGTACAGCCAGCACAGGCACCTCCTTGGGGGCAGCTTCCAGGATGGCCGACTTTGAAGCAAGGACCTGGACGGAATTCACCACAGAGCTGATGGCTGGCTCCACCTTGGCCACTTTTTTCTCCTTCTTCTTTTTGTCCTTAGGGGAGACCGGCTTTTCTTGGGGAATGGCTGGTACCGGGGCTACCGGGGCAACGATCACAGAGGACTGGGCTGGGGTTGGGGCCACAGCCGCTGCAGGTGTGCGCACTGGTTCCTTGAGGAGGATGGTCACACCGGGGGTCAGGTCGTGGTCAGGTATTTTCCCGTTAGGTTTCTCTTCCTTTTTCTTGGTTTTTCCTTTCTTCTCCACAGTTTTCTCCTTCCTTTTCTTCTCTACTTTCTGATGGTGAGTCTTCGCCATCTCCTTGCGCTGGTTGGCAAGGGCTTCTTCATACGATGTCTCCTTCATGGAGAAGGTCGACACTAGGAAGATGCCGATGGCAGAAACAACCATGAACCCGCCGAAGACCACAACTCCCAAGGTCTGAGTGTCATAAATATCCATCGTGGCTGGCTTTCCTTTCACCTGCCAAACATACACACAGATTACTTTTTGGAGAAACTGAAGCAGTTGACTATTTCCATCTCTAACCCATCACCAAACTTACAGATTTTAATAATTCTTTCTTCAGACTAAGTTCATAGTAGTAACAAATCTAGGCAATCATTGGCATCATACATTCTTACCTGGCCCTCTTTAGAAAAGAGCAACTTTTGTACAAGATCTGAGCAGTGTCTTTTAGTGCTGGGAGAATCAAACAAACAGCAGATGATCTTGTGCAGCCTATAACCTCTACAACTGAATCTTAAATGCCTAGGTGATTCAGAACCCATGACCGTACGCCAATTCAAGATGTTCACTGAGCACAGGTGCAAAGCAGGTGTGGCACAATGGGAAGTGTGGGGGCCATGACAAAAACATCCCACCTAAACTAGCAGCAGGTACAGCCACAGTGACTGCCAGAGGAATGTGGGCAGAGTTGAGAGACCTTGTGATTTGTCACACTGGGCAGAAATCGGGTTTTTTTCTCCTCTCAATATGAAATCGACTGATTTAGAAAACACTATGTGAGCCGGGCATGGTGGCACACGCTTGTAATCCCAGCATTCGGGAAGCTGCGATAGGAGGATTTTGGTTCGTGGACAGCCTCAGCTACTTAGTGAGCTCTACAACTCAGTGAGACCTGGTTTCAAAATAAATAATAAAAAATAAGGCTGGGAGTGTAGCTTGGAGGTAGAATGCCCCTGGGTTCCATGTTCCATCCCCAATACTGAAAAAAAAAAAAAAGAAAAAGAAAAAAGAAAGAAAGAAAGAAAGAAAAGAAAACACGATGTGAGTAAACCACACACACCAGCAGGCCTGCTCCTTGTTGAGGCCTCTCTTCTCCAGTGCTCCCTAGAGTCAGAGGTAAACACCTCCGCATTACAATCCTGAAAACGGATCATGAACTTGGTGAGGGAAAATGGCCTCTGCCAGCAACAGCTTCTGCAGTCAAGGAGCTAATGATTTGCATGTTGGAAAACAAAAAAGTAAACCCTAGGAATCCCACCAGACTCTAGGCTTGGAACCTCACATCTGCATGCTGCACAGGGTGAAGGGACTGTCGGCAGACTCTGTCAGAGGACGCACCCCAGACCACAGTCCAAAGGGCCAGGGGCAAACAGGTGCACAAGTTTCCAGAAACTTCACCCAGGAACTCCAAGACTTTTCACTCATGTTGATGCTATCAATTCCTAGTCCCCAAGCTAGAGAGATGTAAAAAACAGTGGAACCAAGCCATTTTAAAGAGAATGAAAAGTGATGGGGGTATGTAAGGAACAGGAAGGGGAAGAAGCGGGCAGGCCTCCCCCGCACTGCCCTTCAGGATCCCTGGGCGAGCTGGGTCCATCCAGGCTAGCTGGCGGCTCAGACACACAGACTCCTCTTCTAATAGCCTGAGATTCCTGTTCCTCTTGAGTGAGTGTGGGGAGGAAAATCAAGTGGGAATTTCTAAATGGCAATCAGAAATGTCTTCAGTTGTGACATGAAGACATTTTAAAAGAAGAGACTGAGAAAGGAAGAGTGTTGTAAACCACACATCATATTCTACGACAAATCACTACTGTTGCAGTTCCTGTCTTTCTGGCACTCTCCTGACCAAAGCTTTCCAGTGTACCTCCACCACAGGGACTGCTCCCTCAGCAGTTACTGCAACACCCTTTCCCAGCAGGCTGTCACCCAAAGGTCCGACGTGAGCTTGCAGAGGCTTCCAAGCCTAGCCCAGCAGCATTTGTTTCTAAGTAGACCCTGCCCTGATTGTGGGTTGTGACAGCACAAGCCACAGCCAGGCCCTCACAGGGGCACTGAGACAGTCAGGTAGACTTTTACAATGAGCCTTTCCAGGAACATACTCCAAGGTGAAGCAAAAGAACTTGCTTCCTGCTCAGCCATGGATGGGCTCAGTGAGGGCCAAGAAGGTCTGTAATTCTCCCCCCATTTCTTGGTAGACATCCACTAACTACAACTCCACTGGAGCCGGGCGTGGTGGCGCACGCTTATAATCCCTGCACTTGGGAGGCAGAGACAGGAGGATCACGCAGGTTCGAAGCCAGCCTTGCTGGCTTAAGAGACCCTGTTTCCAAATAAAAATATAAAAAATAGGTGTCTGGGAGTGTAGCCTGGAGGTAGAAGGGTTTCCAGGAACCCCAGTACCACCAAAAAAAAAAAAAGAAAGAAAGAAAGAAAAAGAGAAAAATAAAACTCCACTGGGTCCTCACAAGGACATCTCAGAACTCTGCCAACCAGGACGTGTTCAGGTACAAAAACTATAATCACTGTATTCAGGCTATTGAAATGACAAAAGTCCTCTATACCCCTCTCTGGAGGCAGACCAACGTTGGAGCCTGTGATCCTAAACAAGGCTCCATAACCCCAAGTGAATTCCCAGCTACTATTTGCTTTTAAGCAGCTGGAGTTGGCACCTGGACCCTGCTGCAGCAAGCAGCCACCAACAAAGCAGGCCTGTCCACAGCCAGGTTGGTGCAGTCTCTGGGCAGCCCTGTGCTCTCCAACTTCTCAACTCCAGCAGAAAAGCCACAGTTGAAAAATTAGCGTTCAATCTGACTCCACGTAGGCAAACATGAGATACAAAAATACATTCTGTGAGGAGCTCAGAATTGAGAAAAGCAAACTTAGGAGTGTATTTTTCCCCTATAGCACACACACAAATATACGCGTAAGAAAAGCAGCACAAATGTGTCTTCCCAACTCGTGCAGAATGAGTTGCTTTAAAAAGAAATTACAGACTTCCGGGAAGATGGCGACCAAGAAAAGCGGGGCTTAAGAGCCCCGCTAATAACAAATCTCCATTACCACAAAATCAGCGCCTTTCATAGCCAGAAAATACCATCACCAGAGAAACAAAAAAATCACCAGGCTCCAGAGAGAAAGTGGACTGAGAACAGAGCTCAGAGCCACAGAGGAGATACACCGGCCTCACGCCCGAGGACATGGCAGCAGCGCCATACTGCCGGCAGCAGAGGTGAGTTCACCGGACGGCTACAGCAAGCAGAGGTGAGCCGCTGCGGAACAGCCAGGCGGGATTTCTCGCCACAGGTAAAATCTAAAGCTCCCAGTGGCTGAGCTCAGTACACGCTGCAGGGATTCAGAGTGGAAATCAAAACCAAGAAGAAATACACCAGCCTCACGGCCGAGGGCGTAGCAGCGGCGCCATATTGCCACCGGCGGCAGCAGCAGAGAATTCACCGAATCCAGTACAGCTACATCTGCGTACTCAAGAACAGTGAGTCAAATTGCGGGCCACAGAGGAGAAATCCCAGTACTGTACTCCCTGGGACTTGACCCAGTGGGGGAGTGGCGGTGGCAGAGATATCACACCATAGGAGAACGTGCAACCTGGCACCCCCCACAGTCTAAAGCAGCCTCTATTGACTCTCTGGGTCGGAGACTCTGTGATACAACCCAGTAAAGGAGTAGTGGGGTCTGAGATACTACTGACTCGAGATCCAGAATACCTTAGGTGAAGTCATAGTGACCCAAGGGAAGAACCCAGAGAAGGCACAAACTTCCAAAATCATGGGAAAGAGGAATAATACTAGAGCAATGAATGCCCACAAACCCACAACATCAGAACCCGATAAAACAGAAAATCAGAGATTTCTAGAAGATCAAATCAGGAAAATAACTGTAGAAATAATAGAGGTGCTTCGAAAAGAACTCAGAGACAGCCAAAAAGAGATAAAGGATGCAATTAATGAAGTAAAGTCCTCAATTCAAAGCACAAACAACCGATTAGACCACATGGAGAACAGAATCTCGCTCTTAGAAGATGATCATTCCAAAAATGAACTCATAGTTTCTAATCTAGAAAAAATTATCCGACAGCAGGAATCTGATATTGAAGAAATATGGGCCCATTTTAAGAGAGCTAACCTAAGAATAATTGGAATAGAGGAGGGAAAAGAAAGTGAAACCAAAGGGATCAACAATCTCTTCAAGGAAGTAATAGCAGAAAATTTTCCAAACATAGAGCAAGAGGTTGATACACAGGTCCAGGAAACTTATAGAACTCCCTTTAGACAGGATCGGAGAAGAGGATCCCCACGCCACATAATTGTCAAAATGACCAATGTGGAAGCCAAGCAGAGAATCTTAAAGGCAACAAAAACAAAGGGCCAAATGACATTCAGAGGCAAACCAATTAGAATCACTCCAGACTTCCCAAACCAAGTCATGAGAGCCAGAAGGGCTTGGAGTAACATATTCCAAACTCTGAAAGAAAACAACTTCCAGCCAAAAATTTCCTACCCAGCAAAACTTTCTGTCAAATTAGATGGAGAAATAAGAAGCTTCCATGACAAACAGAAACTGAAGTAATTTATGTCTTCAAAACCAGCGCTAGAGAAAATACTCAAAGAGAATAACTACAAAGAAGAAATAGGTAACACACACCAGAACCAGAGAAACAAGAGTTTCCATCAAACAGTCAACTAAGATTGGTTATCTGTGGAGATTCATTATGTTAGTCTTTTACCTATCTCTAAATGGTATAGTTTGCCTTTATTGTTGTTAATTTTTAGGATTTCTAGTTGGAATATTAATATACCTTCAGATATAGCATTTGGAAATATTTTATCCCATTCTATTAGTAACTGTTAACTCTGTTTACATTGTCTTTGGATATACAATTTTTTTTTATTTTTTTAGGGAATTTGTATACTCTTTTGTTGCCTGTGCCATTGAAATCATATCCAAGAAATCACTGCCAATTTCAATGTTGTGAGGTTTTATGACCCAGATTTTCTCCTTAAAGTTTATAGTCTTAAGATTTATATTTAGGTCTTTTATCTATTTTGAGTTAATATTTGTATATGGGATTAGGTAAGGGTCCAACTTTATTCTTTTCCATGTAATTATTATGTTTCAACAATATTTAGTTAAAAGATTATTATTTCTACCACCAAATGTTCGTGGAAACCTTGTCAAAAATAACTTGACAATATAGGGAAGAATTTAGCTCTAGGCTTTTATTTAACTCCAATGGTTTATATATCTGCCTTTAGAACAGTACTACACTGTTTCAATTATTGTAGCTTTATATGGTTTGAAATCAGAAAATATATATCTTCTAGCTTTGTTCTTTTTCAAGATCGTTTTGGGTATCTAGAGTCCATATTCCATATTAGGATAGATTTTTTTTCTGAAAAATAAGTATATAAATATATGATAGTTTCACCTAAAAAAATAGAAAAAAAATATTCTCTGGTAAGAAAGAAAGTAAAAAGAAATATTGAAATGTTATCTTTAAGTCATCAAAAGCTTGGTATCAGACAAATGAAACTGTTATGTGAGATTATCATTTTTAATTTTGGATAAATTGCTATAATACTAGATGTCAACCATTAAGCCAAGCATGGGAGGGAGGGATGGGGAGAGAATGGGGTGGGGATCGGGTGGGGGCTGACTGGGCAATGTGTGCATGTATGTCTACAAAAGTTTGTATCCCAATATGATGTATAAATACAGTGCACCAATAAAAAATAAATAAAAAATAAAAAATAAAAATAAATAAATAAATAAAAAGAAATTACATTCCCATCACTAATTCCTGAGTTAAAATTTTTTGAAAGAAAGCTTTCACAGGAAAATGAAAAGCCCTAATCTTTAGTAATACACTGCAACCTTTAAGGCTAAGGTAGTACCACCAGGGGCAGCACAGAAATGGAAACAGAAAACCACCTTTCTGTTGCTTTGCCAAGCTGGCTGGGGTGGAGGCATAAACACATCTGGGAGGCTTCTGACCCACAGAAATAGTGCAGCCAATAGGAGGCTTCTCAAACAGACTCTCAGGATCATCCAGCTACTTTTTTCTGAAATCTGCACTGTGGTGGGAGGCCTCTGGTAGGAACTCTTCTATATAGGGTTTTCTCCAGCACCGTAGCTATGTGAGCAAAGATTTAGGCCGTAAGTGTGCCTCCCATATACACAAGGAATCTCTCCTATTTAATAGGCACTCTACTGCTCACTATTGCTAGTACCTGGAAAGTAAAGCAAACAAATGAGGCCCAAGAGGGAAGGAGGCAGGAGACCACCAAGAAGCTGGGGGCCACTGCCAGGCTCAGCTGACTCAAATTCATTTACCATCTCTAGGGTCCCCAGATTCCTTAGACATGGATTATATTTTCTAACTCAACATGGTCTGAGCAGGCCAGTTCAGTCAAATGTGGCAATTGGGGTTTGGATGTGTTTTATGAAGACATAAACAGCATTGCTCAGGCCTGTCTTATCACTACCCACCTGTTCTGTGGCAGACCACATGTGGATGCTGGAAAAAGATCTGGGGTAGGGGAGGCCAAAGAAGACATGCCTCTAGATCTGTTTTCTAGGCAGAAAGTGATTTAACAGGAGGGTACAGACTAAAACAGGATAGCAAGAAAATAGAGGCCCTAAGCCAGGCGTGGTGGCGCATGCCTGTACTCCCTGAGCTTGGGAGGCTGAGACAGGAGGATCCTGGCACAGGTTTGAAGCCAACCTCAGCTACTTAGTAAGGCTCTCAGCAACTTATTGAGACTCTGTTTCCAAATAAAATATAAAATAGGAGCTGGGCGTGGTGGTGCACACTTGTAATCCCAGCATTCAGGAGGCTGAGACCAGAGGATCACAGTTCGCTCTCAGCTACTTTGTGAGGCCCTCAGCCACTCGGTGAGACCTTGTTTCTAAGTAAAGAATAAAAAATAGGGCAGGGGCTATAGCTCGGAGGTCGAATGCCCCTGGGTTCCATCCCCAGACCCGCAAAAAATAAAATAAAATAAAATAAAATAAAATAAAATAAAATAAAATAGGTCTGGGAGTATAGCCTGGAGGGAGTATAGCTTCTGGGTTCCATCCCCAGTGCGAAAGAAAGGAAAGAAAGGAAAGAAAGAGAAAATAGAGGCCCTAAAAGATAGGTCTACACATGGCGAGGCCGGGTCTGGAGCCAGCAGGTCGGACCCGGAGCACAGTAACAATAAAATAGAACAATTACAATTCTGGTATTACAACTGACAGAATCACTACTCTTGTGCTTTAGGCCATCATTAAATAAGGGGCCGTCCATGGTGGTGCACACTTGTAATCCTAGCATTTGGGAGGCTGAGACAGGAGGATCACAGTTTGTAGCCAGCCTCAGTTACTTAGTTAGGCCCTTTGCAACTCAGACTGCTTCAAAATAAAGAATAAAAAATAGGGCTGGGGTATAGCTCAGAGGTAGAATGCCCCTGGGTTCCATCCTCAGTACTGCAAAAATAAATAAATAAATATATAATTATATAAATAATAAATAAATAAAATAAGAGTTACTTGTGTGATACCAGGACCATCTAATAACCCAGGCTAATGAACAGGTAGTGTATACAGTGTGGAGACACTGAATAAAGTGACAATACATGTCCTCGGCAGCATGAGACTTAAGCACAATACTCAGAAAGGCACACAATTTAAAATTTATGAACTATTTTTGAAATTTTCCATTTAATATTTTCAACCACAGCTAACTGTAGATAGCTGAAACAGCAGAATGTGAAACTACAGTTAAGAGGGCACTGTTATAATACATAATCTGTAAACTCACCAATGATTTCTATGGCATAAACAACCCTCCATGGTTCTTTTCTTTTTGCATGTTACCACTAGATTCAGTTTGTTCACATTCTCATGTGGGATTTCTGTGTGTCTTAAAGCAAAAATTCAGAGGTCATTCTCAGCATGAGCTGGTAGTTATCCCCTCTCTCCCTCCCTGGGAAAGTTGTGTATGAAATCCTGGTTATCTCTTCTTTGTAGGTTTGGAAGACTACAGGTTTTAGTGAGACTGTCAGGCTGGGTGTGCGGAGACCTTTTCTTGGACGGGTAAAGAGGGTAGACGGAGCTGATTTGTAGCTGCTCACTCGGTTCCAGTGACGGCTCCAGAACCAGCGTTTGGGTTTGGGACTTCACCCTTCCTTGGTCTTCCACTGCCTTAATCTGTTCTCGCCAATTTCTTGGCATAGACATTTATTAATTTTCATTCCTCCCTCTTCTTATAGCAAATATTTGAGGTAATAAAATTTTCTCCTAAGTATTGTTATAAATTCACCCTACAAGCTTCAATAAACAGTATTTTCATAATTATTCAGTTTTATTTCCTAGATCCCATGTTTCTTTTAACTTGTGACTCAGAAGTGTTTAACTTTCCTAACATATTGGGGGAGTTGAAGTACAGTTGATAAATTCTAATTTAACTGTAATCCAAATAAAATAAATACATGGATATACACACATACCAGTACACACATTATGTATGTAGACACACAAGTAAATAAAATTCTCATCTATTGTGATTTCCTATATATTTGGAGTAATTTATGCTCTCATTTTACACTTCCTATTTAGAACACTGGTTTTTACTTATTTTCCTGTTCTCTTTTGCTCTCTACTGAATTATTCAAGATTTATCCCTTTTTCCTTTATAGTTTGAAAATTAAACATTCTATTTGTACTTTTCCAGTCAGTATCCTTTTTTAAAAAAAATGAGTTAACCGGGTGTGGTAGTGCACACTTGTAATCCCAGGATTTGGGAGGCAGGAGGATTTCAGTATAAGGACAGCCTCAGCTACCACTTAATGAGGCCCTTTGCAACTCAGTGAGACCCTGTTTCAAAATAAAGAATAAAAAAATAGGGCTGGGGGTGTAGCTCGGAGGTAGAATGCCCCTGGGTTCCATCCCCAGTAAACCATGTGCAGTGGCACATCTGTAATCTCAGCTACTTGAGAGGCTGAGACAAGAGGACTGCAAGTTCTAGGTCAGCCTAGACAACCTAGTGAGATGCTGCAAGATGAAATTAAAAGAGCTAAGGATGTAGTTCAGTGGAAGAGCACTTGCTTAGTGCTGGGTTCCATCCCTAGTACCATGCCAAAAAAAAAAAAAGTATGTATGTGTATCAGGAGAGTTTGCTCTCTGCCTAAGGACAAATCAGGTAAACACTCACCTGCCATCTCTCTTGCTACTTGAAAAGTATCTGCCCTTTAAAGGGTTCAGGTCTTACATGTAAGAGAAGGCTCAGTTCCCACTTCCCACCTCTCAAGACAAATCCCCACTCCACCTGGACACTGAAGCTAAAGATGAGTTGGGGGTAGCGGCACATGCTCGGGAGGCTGAGACAGAAGGATCGCCAGGTTCCTTGCCAGCCTCAGCAACTTGGCCAGAAACATAGTGAGACCCCGTTTCAAAATAAAAGAGGAGCTGGGGGTGGAGCTCAGAGCAAGAATACTCCTGAGTTCAATTCTCAGAAACACACACACACACACACACACACACACACACACACACACATGCGCGCGCTCAAGTTAACTGCAGTTGCCACACTCCATTATTCAAGGGCAGCTCAGGCTCCGTCACTACTCACTCAGCTCGTGTCTGGCAGCCTCTTTGCTACCTCCTAAGCTCAGCTAAGCTGGAGGAATCAGCATATCTGATCTAAAATCATAAATGTAACCTCTGAATTTTTTTAATACAGTGAAAGTAGGAGAAAATGCAGCAACTAAAAGAAAGGTTCTGAAATCATTATTCTACGTGTTATGAGGATGGAAATAACTGACTTCCTACTTGAAAAAAACAATTACTACTCATTTTAAAGAACAGTTGAAACACTAAAAATAGAAATGTACTCTATTATAAGCCTTTGCTTATTCATCAGTCATTTCAGATTCAATTTCTATTCCTAAAGAATAAAGAATCGACATGTTTTTGCTACTAAAATAACAAAAATGTTTAAAAAAGATATTTATCTAGACAAATCTTCTGAGAACTTACAAGAAGCTGAAAAGCTTCAGCTTACTCTTTTATTGTACTGGGGATTGAACCCAGGGGAATTCTACCTCTGAGTTATACCCCCAGGCCTATTTTACTTTTATTTTGAAACAGGGTTGCACTAGGTTGAGGAGACGCTCATTACTTGCTGAAGCTGTCCTTGAACCTGCAATCCTCCAGTCTCTGCCTCTCATGTACTGTGATTACAAGTGTGTGCCACCACGCCCAGCTAAGCTCTACCTTATTAATGAAGACAACATAAAAAATCAAGAATCCTGATTTCCCAAAATAGACATTAAGAATGAAGATATGCTGGCCTATTTGGGGTTCTTACTACAGTAGATGTTCCTCTTCCAGAAAGCAATGAGCAAGTGAATCTATACTATATCTAACCAAACCTAAGCACAGCAGCACTTAGTGTCTGCTAAATGAATCATCTACTAAATATCACTATCAGGATAGTACATACTAGTTTATACAGTTATAAGGACCAAATCTAGACAGGAAAAACAAAGATGTCCTGATGCAGAAAAATAATGCATGCCATGGTGTTATCCTGGTTTTTAGGGGTTTTTCCCCCTTGGGGCATTCTACCTCCAAGCTAAATCCCCAGCCCTATTTTTTATTCTTTATTATGAAACCGGGTCTCACTGAGCTGCAAGGGACCTCACTAAGTAGCTGAGGCTGCCCATGAACCGTGATCCTCCTGCCTGTTATAAATTTTTTAGTTGTTTTTTTTGGTTTTGGTTTTGTTTTTTGTTTTGTTTTTGTTTTGTTTTGTGTGTGTGTGTGTGTGTGTGTGTGTGTGTGTGTGTGTGTGTGTGTTGTTGTTGTTTTGGTATTGTGGAGCTAGAGATTGATCCCAGGACTGCACCAATACTAGGCAAGCACTCTATACCTCTAGCCTTGGAAAGAGTTATTTCTTGGTTCTTCATAGTTTTAACATAGTTTAAAAATGGTCTCTTATGTTTTGTTTCCTGTTTGTTGCTGGAATATAGAAATAAAATTGATTCAGGTGGGGTGAGTTTTTGCCTCAGAACCCTTGCTTAATTATAATAATATGTTGACTTTTAAAGTCTGCTACATATATGATAAAGACATGTTCCCCAATTTTGGTATGTTCTGCTTCACTTTTCTTGAATTTCTGAATAGGGTAGGAATTCTAACCTAGTACTAATGAGAAAGGGTGCCAGTAGGCAGCTGTTCTCCCTCAGGAGGGGCAGGGGTAGCTCAATGCTCAGTACAACATCTGCTATAGGCTTTTTGTAGAAAGCCTTTATAAAAAGGTTAATGAAGTTGCTTTTTATCCCTAGTTTGTGTGAATACATGGTAAATTTTATCAGATACTTTTATACTCCTATAATCTGCTAGTATGGCAAGTGAATGTAATCTTATTTTTAAACATTAAACCAAGTTTTAAACATTAAACCATTCCTAGAATAAATATGATTTGTCATTATACATACTGCTGGATTTAGTCTGTCTATTTAGGAAAGAGACTTGAGTGATAATTTTCTTCCCTCCATACCTCTGTCAGCTTTTGTAGCAAGGCTGGCTAACATCACAATGAGTATATAATATAGCGTTCCTTTCTCTCCCTCCTTTTTATGTTCTTTTTAAGTTTCAGAAAAACAGAAATGCTTATTTTTTTAAATGCTGGCAGAGCTAGTCAGTGAAGCCATCTGCGGCTGGTATTTTCTTCATAAGAAAATTTGATGCATCCAATTTCTTTAATAATATAGGACTATGCATGTTTTCTATCTTCTCTTATTTCAGAAGAGAATAACCTATTGGTAGGTTATATTCTTCAGAAATTTATTAATGTCAGAAATGCAAACATTTTGTCATGTTGAGATGTAAAAGGGAAGCTTTCTATGTGGTATAACTCCTTCTCTTATCTATTGGATTTTTTTTTTCCCTTGTGGGTCTGGGGATGGAACCCAGGGACATTCAACCTCTGAGCTACACCTCCTGCCCTATTATTATTAGTAGTAGTATTTTTTGAAACAGGGTTTCACTAAGTTGCAGAGGGCCTCATTAAGTAGCTGAGGTTGTCTGCGAGCCACGATCCTCTGGTCTCAGCCTCCCAAATGCTGGGATTACAAGCGTGTGTTACCATGCCCAGCTCTATTGGATACTTTTAATAAACCCAATGGTATTATTATTATTATTATTATTATTATTTGGTGGTGGTACTGGGGTTCCTGGAAGTCCTCCTCCAATGGTATTAATTTTAAAATTTAATTTATTTAGTGCAAGTTCCTTATAATAATCACTTACCCTTTTTTTTTTTTTTTTTTTTTTTGCAGTACTAGGGATGAATCCAGGAGCATTCTACCTCCAAGCTACACCCAGCCCTATTTTTTATACTTTATTTTGAAACAAGGTCTCACTGAGCTGCCAAGGGCCTCACTAAGTAGCTGAGGCTGTGTGTGAACTGTGATCCTCCTGTCTCAGCCTCCGAATGCTGGGATTACAAGCGTGCGCCACCATGCCCGGCTCACCACTTACCTTTTTGACGTCTATGTCATCTGTAGTGAAGTCCCACTATACACATTTGGTATTAGTTGTCTGTGCATTTCTCGGGATCAGTTTTGCATTGGATTTGTAGATATTATTCATCTCTTCTAAAGACGGAGTTAAAGGTCTTGACTATGTATGTATTTCTGTTTCATTAATTCCTTTGTGTTACTTCTTGATTAACTTGGGTTTACTTGCCTTTTATAACATCTCAACATAGATGTTTAGCTCATTAACTTTCATCTTTCTGAATGCACTTAAAATTATAAATCTCCCTATAAATATTATTTTAGCCACACACTATAAGTTTTAATCTGTAGTATTGCATTGTTCATTCCAAAACTCTTTTTCCCATTATTTTTTACCTAAAAATAAATGCATGGAGATGTTCTATTTATCATTTTACTCATATTTCTAGTTTAACTGAATTCTCATCTGACTGTCTGCTCCATATAATTTTAATTCTCTCAGTTTTTTGTTTTTTGGGTAGTAGGGAGATGGAACCCAGGGTCATTCTACCTCCAAGCTACATCCCAGCCCTTTTTGATTTTTATTTTTGAAACAGGGTTTAAGTTGCTGAGGCTGGCCTCAAACCTGCAACACTCTGTCTCAGCTTCCCTGGTACTAGGATTATAAGCATGTGCCACCATGCCTGGTAAATTTTAGTTCTTCATTATTTATTGAGACTCGCTTTAGGGCCATGAGCATGGCCAATCTGAATATGTTGAAAGTAGTTGCTGGGGAGAAGGCCTGGAGCCAGGCTGGGGGCAGGTGGCCTGGGCGCTCCCTGGAAGGCCCGGTTCTGGGCTGGATGCGGGCGGCTCGGCCCATTCCTGGGAAGGCCAGGTTCTGGGCTGGGGGCGGGCAGCCCTACCAGCTCCCGGGAATGCGTGGAGCAGGGCTGGGGGCAGTTGGCCTGGACCGCTCCTGGGAAGGACCGGTTCTGGGCTGGGGGAGGGTGGCCTGTCCAGCTCCCAGGAAGGCCCGGTTCCGGGCTGGATGCAGGCGGCCCAGCCTGCTCCTGGGAAGGCCCGGTTCAGGGCTGGGGACTGGCGGCCCAGCCAGGCCCACTCCGGGGAAGGCCTGGTTCCAGGCTGGGGGCGGGCAGCCTGGCCCTCTTCCTGAAAGGCCCAGTGCCGGGTGGGAGGCCAAGCTGCGGGTACCAAGGAACTCAGCGCTGCTGTGCTGTGCCGAGCTGCACTTAGAACAGCAGATCCTGCTCTGCGCAGTAAGGCTGTGGGACTCTGCTCTTGGAAGGGAGAAAAAATTCATTGCTACCGAGATCCCACAACCTCTTCAAACCACAAATACTGTCTTCTCTTATTTAAAAAAAAAAAAATGAAAAAAAGAAAAAATATTGGAGATGGGTCAAGATGGCCATGGCGGCAGCCAGGATTCTGCAGATGCAGACAAAACATATCCAACTGATCTGGAACTTTTGGAAAAATTCCCAAGAAGGGGGACTGCTTCTTCCTTACATGCTTAAGAATCCTGGACATCATCTGTAAGGAGGGAGCTCAGCTGAGACCTAGGAGGAAGGCGGTGTTGTCAGCAGCAGCTGTGGTGGCAGTGGAGGCTTGTATATGGAAGAGGCAGAGATTTGATCCAACCCAACCTGATATTCTGAAGAAATTGCCCAAAGGTGGAATGCTACCGCCATGCATGCTCGGAAATACTGGACAACAGTGTGGGAAAAGAGTTTGGGAAAGAATTGAGATGGTGGAGGCAGCAGCAACGGCAGTGGCCAGTACTTAGGAGAGGCAGAGATCTGATGCAACACACCTGGATCTTTTGAAGAAATAACCCCAGAGGCAGAACGCTACCACCGCACACACTTGGGAACTTGGGACAACATGCTATGTGAAGAGGGTGCTCGGATTGAAGCCTGCTGAGGGGTAATGCCAGTGCCGGGGCCAGCAGGGATGGGATCGGAGCCTGCCGTGAGGCAAGGCCAGTGCAGGGGCCTCTGAGGACGGGATCAGAGCCTGCCAAGGGGTTAGGCTGGGATTGGGGCCTACTGTGAGGCAAGGCTGGAGCTGAGGCCTCCGAGGCCGGGATTAGAGCCTAGCAAGGGGTGAGGCTGCTTGCTGGGGCCACAGAGGCTAGGATTGGAGCCTTCTGTGAGGCAAGGCTGTTTCTGGGGCCTCCAAGGCCGGGACCGGAGCCTGCCAAGGGGTGAGGCTGGTGCCGGGGCCACTGAGGCCGGGATTAGAGCCTGCCATGAGGCAAGGCCGGTGCTGGGGCCTCCGAGGCCGGGACTGGAGCTTGCTGAGGGGTTAGGCCTGTGCCGGGATCAGCGAGGCCAGGATCGGGGTCTACCGTGAGGCTAGGCCGGTGCTGGGGCCTCCAAGGCTTGGACTGGAGCCTGTTGAGGGGTCAGGCCAGTGCTGGGACCACCGAGGCCAGGATTGAAGCCTGCCGTGGGGCAAGGCTGATGCTGGGGCCTCCAAGGCCCAGATCAGAGCCTGCCGAGGGGTAAGGTCAGTGCTGGGGCCAGTGAGGCCGGGATCAGAGCCTGCCATGAGGCAAGGCCAGTGCTGGGGCTTCCGAGGCTGGGATCAGAGCCTGCCGAGGGGTTAGGCCGGTGCTGGGGCCTCCAAGGCTTGGACTGGAGCCTGTTGAGGGGTCAGGCCAGTGCTGGGACCACCGAGGCCAGGATTGAAGCCTGCCGTGGGGCAAGGCCGATGCTGGGGCCTCCAAGGCCCAGATCAGAGCCTGCCGAGGGGTAAGGTCAGTGCTGGGGCCAGTGAGGCCGGGATCAGAGCCTGCCATGAGGCAAGGCCAGTGCTGGGGCTTCCGAGGCTGGGATCAGAGCCTGCCGAGGGGTTAGGCCGGTGCTGGGGCCAGTGAGGCCAGGATCAGAGCCTGCCATGAGGCAAGGCCGGTGCTGGGGCCCCTGAGGCCGGGATTGGAGCTTACTGAGGGGTTAGGCCTGTGCCGGGACCAGTGAGGCCGGGACCAGGGCCTGCTACAAGGCTAGGCCGGTGCTGCGTCCTCCGAGGCTGGGATCAGAGTCTGTTGGGTGGCCAGGCCAGTGCTGGGGCTGTCAAGAGTGGGATCGGAACTTGCAATGCGGCATACACAGAGAAATATTACGGAAAATAAAAAACCAGATGCTTTCCCTAATATGCAAAAACTAGGAAGAAATGGGTAATAGGAGGAGATCTAGCTGAAGAAGGGGCCCTATAGAGGAGCAATTAAGGTGACCAATCAGAGGGGATGGGATGGGGGAGGATGGAATCTCTTTAAAACTCATCATGTATGTAAACAAATGTATCAGAGTTAATCACCAATCAAGCATGGGATTGAGGGAGGGGGAGGGAATGGAATGGGGACTGGGTGAGGGCTAATTGGATGATGTGTGCTTGTATATCCTCACAAGTCTTGTATTCCATTGTGCTTTATAACAATGCACCAATAAAAATATATATTTTTTTTAATTTTTAAAATAAACTAAAAAAAAAAGAAAGTAGTCACTGGTTTGCTACAGTTTTTTTTATATATAGTCATATACAGACTACATTCCTATTTTTTTAAGAGGTCTAATTCTTATTTTTGTCTGTTTAGCTGTCAATTACTAACAGGACTACTAAAATTCTGCATTTATAGATTTGATCATTTCTTGTTAACTTTGTTGTTACCTTATATATTCAGACTGTTAATCCTAATTGCTAAATCTTCAAACTGAACGTTTATCATTACAAAATGACTATCTCTCTATATAATGTTTTTTTCGTCTGCCTGAAAGTCTATACCAGTTTTCTTTTAATAGTATTTCTATCGCATATCTTCTTTCCTCTTCTTCTTCTTTTTTTTTTTTTTGTGGTACTGAGGGTAGAACATAGGGGCATTCTACCTCTGAGCTACACCCCAAGCCCTATTTTATTCTTTTACTTTGAAGCAAAGTCTCTCATTAAATTTAGAGGGCCTCACAGCATTGCTGAAGCTGGCCCTGAACCTGTGAGCCTCCTGGCTCAGCATCCCAAGTACTGGATTACAAGTGTGTGCTATCATATCTGGTAGCATATCTTCTTTTATTTTCATTTTATTTTTCATAAGCAGTGCAAGAGTTGGATTTTAACCAAGAGTTCGATTTTTAAAATCCAGTATCAACAATATGTTTTAGCTGCAGTATTCAGTATTTAAATTCAACCTGAAAGGTGATATATTTAAGATTAAATCTGTTTTTACTTTGTGCTACTTTCCTACCTGTTCTTGGTTTCTTTTTGTCTCCTTATCTTTTTCTGGATTAAAATGTTTCATCCCCCCCCCTTTCTACTATTACAGAAATAATCTATTCTTTAGTAATCACTTTTTTTTTTGGTGGTGTTACTGGGGATGGAACCCAGGGGGCCCCTGACCTCCGCGATACACTCCCAGACCTATTTTTATATCTTATTTGGAAACAGGGTCTCGCTAAGTAGCTAAGGCTGGCTTCAAACCTGTGCGCTCCTCCTGTCTCAGCCTCCCAAGTACTGGGATTACAAGCATGTGCCACCACACCCAGCTAGTAATCACTTTTTTTTTTTTTTTGGTGGTACTGGGGGTGGAACCCAGAGGCGTTCTACCTCCGGGCTATACTCCCAGACCCATTTTTTATATTTTATTTGGAAACAGGGTCTCACTAAGTTGCTGAGAGCCTCACTAAGTAGCTAAGGCTGGCTTCGAACCTGCGCCATCCTCCTGTCTCAGCCTCCCAAGCGCGGGGATTACAAGCGTGTGCCACCACGCCCAGCTTTAGTAATCACTTTTAAAACCCAACACTCAAAGTTCACCAAGTTTGTTAAAACTCCTCACTAGTTCCTTTACCTTTACCAACTTAGACGTTACTACCTGATGTTAACCGTTTCCATGGACTTAATGCTTTTTCAAGTCTTCCCACCATTACTTTTCTTTCACACCTTCTCTGCTCTGCACTGCTGATCACTTGTTACTTCTTTTCCATTGGCCTCACCGTCCTTCCAGGGCTATCCCTGAGGAGTCCCCCAGTGATGATGTCAGAAAGTGTCTCGGTTTCCAACTTAAAATGATCTCCTTTTCACCCTCACTGCCAACTTTTCCCTCTAGTTAGTATACCGCTAAACTCTCAACATGTGGATTTATTTTTATTTGGGATTATTCGGGAGCTTTTTGTTTTGTTAATTTGTTTTTGATGGGTGTCTAGTCCATTTTTATAAAATTCTGAGACATTATCTTCAAATACCGGGTGGGTCTGTTCTGTCTCAGCTCTTGGACCCCCAGTCGGACATACTTCTCAGTCCATTCTCCCTGATTCTTAGTCTACTAAAGTATTCATCTATTTGGTTCTCTAAGATGAACTCTGCATGTTTGCTCCTGTCTTTCAGTCCATTTCTTCTCTTTGGTTCTGTCTAATCTGCTGATAAAAACCATTTGTTGAAATTCCACTACAATTATTCATCTTTTCATATCTCCAAGTTTTACCTAGTTCCTTTTTCAAATGTGCTAAGTCTTTTTACATTTCCTGTTCCTTGTAGGTATTTTCAATCTTGACTATTACTTTCAGTATGCGGTGGTGTTTAAAATCTTTTATTTTCTCAGATCTGTTCCTTCAGTTCTTTGTTCAGAGTACTTTGCATTCTTCGTGTGTAGTTCTTTGTACTTTTTAACTATGAACTGTTCATTTTCCTGTGATAAGTACACCTGGACATTCTTGGAGCCTAGATAAAGATACAGCCCTTCAAAGACCTGCTTGCTCAAGGACTGTCTGGTCCAGTTCAACTTTAAAGAATCCTAGGGCTCTGGAGTTTCCAGCACAAGTCATGTGATCCACATGAAGACAACTTGTGACACCCACTTTTGAGGCTGCCCTCACACCTATGCTGCCTCTTAGGTAGTGAGATACTAAAGTACTTACTTTTTTGGGGCAGTGCTGGGTACTGAACCAGCAGGGTTTCATGGATTCTAAGCAGATACTCCACCACCAGGCTACAACTTCAGCCCCAGAAGTACTGAGACTTCGCCTCAGGTGAAGCCCTTGTCTCTCAGGGGTGGATCTCCTATATTTGCTGCCCATGTTGACCTCTGCCCCTTGTGGCCAGAGATGGATGCCATCAAAACTTAAGAATTTGCCCAATTCGCAGAAGGCCCCGAGAGTTATGTTTATCCTTCTAGGATAAGTACTCTGTTGAGCATTCAGAAGGTTTACTTTATCTGTTATCTAGTACTTGCCCCAGCCCATTCTGAGTCAGAAAGCTGGCTACACAACCCAGTCTCCTCTATTGCCAGAAACCTAGCACCTTCTGTCCTGAAGCAGAATGACATTTGGCATCGTTGCCACTCACAACCAAACCCTTGGAAGGGAGAATACCGCTGCTCTGTGCCAGGAAAGCTGGAGGTGCTAGGGAAGCGCTTCCTGATCCTCAGTTTCTGTTGGAGGTTCTGGCTACCTGCCATCAGCTGATCTGGAATTCGCACTCTCGGGTCACCAGTGGCCTACACCTTGACACAGGCCTGCGCCATGCACTTCTCACCTCCCCAGGTCACCACCGCAAGAATGAGTACAATACAGTGCGATGACGCTGAGCCCATTCACT
Organism: Muscardinus avellanarius; assembly: GCF_963383645.1. NCBI lineage: Eukaryota > Metazoa > Chordata > Mammalia > Rodentia > Gliridae > Muscardinus > Muscardinus avellanarius. The sequence continues at coordinate 603,932 of NC_137805.1, read as the reverse complement.
TAACTTTATTATGATATCATTACAACTATTCTACTTCATTATGTTAATCTCCTACTATGCCTAATTTGTAGATACAATTTTATCATATCTGTATGGGGAAAACATTGTCTATACGGAGTGCAGTACTATCTGCAGTTTTAAGCATCCACTGGGGGTCTAGGAATATATCCCCCATAGACAGGGGACTACTGTGCCACAGGGCACAGAGATGGGAACAGGAGAACCCAAAGGGGTATCACCACACCACCAGCCCCTGGGTACGGGTAGGGGTCCTAATCAGAAATGTGTGCCAGGGCTGAATAAGGTCTAGTATCCAATTGTTATCTCTTCTGATTTTAAGAATCCACTGCAGGAAGGGGTTAGCTTATGACAAAAAACTCAGATCAAAGCTCAAATCAATTCCCTCCCTGAACTCTTATGTGGAGCTGCTTTTCCACGCAGGTTTGTGGTGAATGATATTTTTTTCAAAAGCAATAAAATCTGACCCTCTTTCCCAGCCCAACTTTTTTTTGTGTGTATGTGTGATACTAGGGATGGAACCCAGAGGTGTTCTATCTCCAAGCTACACCCCCAGCCCTATTTTTTATTCTTTATTTTGAAACAGGGTCTCACTGAGTTACAAAAAGTCTCACTAAGTAGCTAAGGCTTTCCGAGAACCACGATCCTCCTGTCTCAGCTTCCCAAAGGCTGGGATTACAAGCGTGCACCACCATGCCTGGCTCTACAAAAGCCCACTTTTGATTAACAAATTCTGATGGCTGGGCATTTCCATCTCTGTGACTGAGAACTCTGAGGAAGTTAATTTTTATTTATTATCAATGGTAACTCAAACCACTTTGGTTCCTTTTAAAAGTCAGCCATCTTATAATCTACTCTGGGCTCTCATACGCTGCTGGTGGTAGTATAGTATAAATCAGTAGGAAAAAAGTCTGGCACTGTCTTCTAAAGCTGAGCATATGCCTCCTTTAGTCCTCACAATTGCACTCCTAGATTAAGAGAGCCAATTGAAACGTATAAACATGCACACCAAAAGTCAGGCCGAGACGATTTATGCCAGTGTCATCAATAATGGCCCCAAACTGGAAACTACCCAAATACCTGCCTAGAGTAAAATGGATAAAGTATCATATGTTCATACACAGGAGAATGTTAAACAACCAGAAAGAATGCATGAACTACAGCTATCCCAAACACATGGATGAATCTCACACATATGCTCAGGGAAAGACAGATGAGCATCTGCCAAGTGATTCCATTTTCACCAAGTTCAAACACAGAACAAACCTATGGTGTTAGGAATTGTAGAACGGGTGTCCTTGGAGATGGGTGGCAACTGGAGGGAGACACAGGGACACAAGAAGAGCTGTAGGGAAGAATAATATATTTATCTGCTAGCTTAAAATGGGTATGTAGGTGAGCTGGGCATGGTGATGCATCTTGTAATCCCAGTACTTGGAAGGATAAGACAGGAGGATTGCAGTGGCTGTAGCCAGCCTCTGGTACTTAGGTCCTCTACAACTTAATGAGACTCTGTTTCAATATAAAGAATAAAAAATAGGGCTGGGGGTGGATCTCTGGGGTAGAATGCCCCTGAGTTCAATCCCCAGTCCCGCAAAAAAAAAAAAAAAAGATAGATTAAAAATAAATAAAAAGGCTAAATGTAAAAATGCAGAAATGCACTGAGCTGTGCATTTAAATACATATTTGACTTCAGTAAAGAGTTCAAAAAATATATGCATCTATGCCAGAAAAATGCATCCCAGGGATCCCAAAGGAGGGGGCACCTTTATGACTTAAGAATATCACATAGAGCCGAGCGTGGTGGCGCACACATGTAATCTCCATGCTTGGGAGGCTGAGACAGGAGGATCGTGCAGGTTCAAAGCCAGCCTCAGCTGCTTAGTGAGGCTCTCAGGAACTTAGTGAGACCCTGTTTCCAAATAAAAAAATATAAAATAGGTCTAGGAGTATAGCTTGGAGGTAAAAAGCCTCTGGGTTTCACCCCCAGTACCACAAGAAAAAAAAAAAAAAACCAGAATATCACAGCTGGGCATGGTGGCGCACGCTTGTAATCTCCGCACTTGGGAGGAGGAGACAGGAGGATGGCACAGGTTCGAAGCCAGCCATGCTGGCTTAAGAGACCCTATTTAAAAAAAAAAAAGTATAAAAAATAGGTCTGGGAGTATAGCCCGGAGGTAGAGGGGTTTCCAGGAACCCCAGTACCACCAAAAAAAAAAAAAAAAAAAAAAAAGGAAAAGAAAAGAAGGTCACAGAGTACTGTTACTACTGCCAGCACCTGGCTCTTTCCAAAGAGAGAAATTAAGGAGACCAGGGCCAATGCAGATGTTAGCTTCTGATGTGTGAGGGGCAGTGACTCATGCCCACCATGCTGTTTTCCAGTCTTTTAAAAATCCAAACTGAGCCGGGCGTGATGGCACACACTTGTAATTCCCACACTTGGGAGGCTGAGACAGGAGGATGACACAGGTTCGAAGCCAGCCTCAGCTACTTAGTGAGGCTCTCCGCAACTCAGTGAGACCCTGTATCCAAATAAAATATAAAATAGGTCTGGGAGTATAGCCCAGAGGTAGAAAGCCCCTGAGTTCCACCCCCAGTACCACCAAAAAAAAAAAAAAAAATCATCATCATCATCATCATCATCATCATCATCATAATCCATACTGTACAATGTAAGGCTCAGGATCTTCCAACTAAAGAGAGAAGCTACTTCTGACAATAGAGTGGGGCTGGGTTTCAGAGTCATGGCTCAAATGGCCTTTTAGAAGTCCCTTAACATAACACTATTAAGACTCTTCATTGGGGTTTCAATAATTCATTTACATATCAGCTCCTTCCTTCTCTCAATCACTAAGTTCTGAAACTTAAGATTTTCTTTCTAATTACTACAATACAAACATCAAGAACAGGAAATATATTAACAGAAATAGTGACATCAAATTCAATTCAGGACCAAGCTTCATGGAAAACAATTGTTCTCAATACAGTGGAGTTGAACATTTGAAACACTGAATAACATAATCCAGAAAACATACCACCTGGGCATGGACTAAATCACAAATTGTCATTACAGAGGGCTGGGAATATAGGAACCCTTTCCATTTATTTGCCTAAGAGAAGAAGGGGAAGAGAAATAAAAGATGGGGCCAAGGCCTGGGGGCCTCTCCTACCAAAGAGAGCAGTGTGCCATGACCAGGTTTCCTCCACACCAATGCCCTTTATGCCACTAGGAAGCCACTGGGAAGGGAGGCAGCAAGGTAAGCTTTGCTCCACAGTCTAACCAAGAGAAGAGCAAATGTAATGCCAACTCCAAGAAAAAAAATTCTACTTACCACTAAGGAATCCTTGTGCTCTCAGAACACAAAATCTACCTCTATTCAGAGCAAGCCAGCACACTGTTCAAACCAAAAATAACATTTTGTTTCCCGGTGAGTGTCGTCACTGATATGCTCAGTTACTCCTAAGCCCTCCCTCGTGCTCATCAGCTACACAGGGAAATCCAGGATGCTCATGGCCAGTGCTCTTCCTCAGAACCAGGGCAAGCACCTGGGAGGGTGCCTGGCTATAACCCACACACATCACATAAAGGAGGGTAGGATGCTCCACGCACATCACGTAAAGGAGGGTAGGATGCTAGTGATTGAGGGTAATGGCCCTGCCCAAAGAGGGTGACCATAGCTCATGGTTGCCACACAAGAAAAGCAAGCTGGTGTGCAGAATGTCTCACTTTTCCCGAGAACCCTAAAAATATAGATTTTAACTTAAATTTTTTTTCCCTTTGGTGGTACTGGGGTTCCTGGAAGCCCTTCTCCCTCCGGGCTACACTCCCAGACCTATTTTATATTTTTTTATTTGGAAACAGGGTCTCTTAAGCCAGCGAGGCTGGCTCCGAACCAGAGCGATCCTCCTGTCTCCGCCTCCCAAGCGCGGGGATTACAAGCGTGTGCCACCACGCCCGGCTTAACTTAAAAATTTAAAAGACTTCCATTTTTAAAAGGTAGCAGAATTGTTTAATAACATAAAGTTAGCCAAACACAAGTCGTGTGTAAGCCAAGTTCAGTCCACACTGGGTACCAGCTTGGCAGCTGTGTCCAACAGACCTTTTCTGATTCTAGCTTGCCCAGGGTATGGGTACAGAATTAAAGGTTTAGGATCAAGATGGTCTTTAGTCCAACTTTTGAGTCAACAGATGATATTCATTATCCCTATAAATAGCTGATAACTTCCGGCACAATCTCAGTGGGCCTCCTCTCTGCCCAACAAGAGATTAACTGCCTGTCACTGGAGGTTCTTTGTTTAAACTTGGTCTTATGTCATCCTTCAGAGTTCTAAGATGAGTCCACTGGTACAACAAACAGTTCTTCCCAAATACTGATATTCTCAAATCCCACCCATCCTTTTAAAATCAAAGTGTAACAGAGCCTGCAAATAGTCACTGGCCTAGGAATTTATTTATGCCAACCAGACAGGAAAACTCCAGGGTGTTGGAATGTGTAATGTTTGGTGACCAGGCAAGTATTCCAGTCTGGCCAAAATCATCTAGAAATTTATAAATTAAAAAATATTCTTTGCCAGGCGCGGTGGTACATGCTTGTAATCCCAATACTTGGGACGCTGAGACAGGAAGGATCCCAGGTTCGAGGTCTACTTCAGCTACTTAGTGAGGCCCTCCGCAACTCAGTGAGACTGTGTTTCAAAATAAAGAATAAAAAATAGGGCTGGGGATGTAGCTCAGAGGTAGAATGCCCTGGTTTCGATCCCCAGTACCACATACACACACACACACACACACACACACACACACACACACACACAAAGATATTCTTCATCAATTTAAGTTTCTGCCCACTGCTAGACAGATTGGACTTTCATGTTACTTACAACTGAATAATTTTAAACTTGGGTGTCTGCTTGCCTGTTTCAGGAATCGCATCCAGAATTCGTCTGCCCAATGTACATTTAGGACTCACAACAGCCCCCATTTTCTGCGTTTGGTATCCTTGTTCATTTTGATGTTGTTGCTATTAGGTAAAAATAGATGCCTCTTTGTGCCCCTTCCCCCAGTTTTCTTGGTTATATAGTTTATGATGCACAGAGTTAGGACTAATGCTTTCAAGAGGTGAAGTTTTATTAAACTAAAATGAACTGCTATTTGTCAATTGTTTTGATATACAGAACAGGCAATTTCACCTGGTTTGACATCAATATTTCTATACCATCAAGAGGAAGAGAAACCTGAATGTTTAAAAAATATCAGCTATCAGCCAGGCGTGGTGGCACACGCTTGTAATCCCTGTGCTTGGGAGGCGGAGACAGGAGGATTGTGCAGGTTCGAAGCCAGCTGTGCTGGCTTAAGAGACCCTGTTTCCAAAAAAAAAAAAAAAAAGTACAAAATAGGTCTGGGAGTGTAGCCCGGAGGTAGAAGGGCTTCCAGGAATCCCAGTACCACCAAAATAAATAAATAAATAAATAAGAAGAAGACTATCAGCTATCCTAGACCAACAGCTGCCTAACAGAATTTTTGGAGGTGATGGAAATATAAATCTACACCGACCAATATATAACTACTGAACATTTGAAATGAAGTTTAAGAACCCAAATTTTTATTTCATTTCACTTAGATTGTTTGAAAGTTAAATACCTACCTGTGGCCATGACACTGTACAATGCCAGTTCGGACAGGGGCTTCTTCAGACAAGACTAGGTGTAGTATGTATGTAGTGTTTGAAGATCTGATGCAGAGGCTTCATAAATAAAAGTATCACCTTGCACTGCCACACTGCTACATTTTCAATTGACTCTCCACCTTTCTGCCACTGAAGCTTAATTTTGATGTGTCTTCCCTGGAGTTATTACTGTCCCAAGAAGGCAGAATTTTATAGCCCCACAGAAGGCAGACACCAGGAACAGGAAAAAGGTGACAACCTCTGCTCTGCTGGGCCTCCAGGTTCTCAAACACTGAATGAATGATGACCATACGTACCCTTAAATGGGGGCTGTTGTAAGTCCTAAATGTACATCAAAGTCATGGAATCTGATCTTAAATAGTTAACCTTAAGAATCAAGTTGGAAGCTGGGCGTGGTGGTACACACTTGTAATTCCCACGCTTGGGAGGCTGAGACAGGAGGATCGCACAGGTTCGAAGCCAACCTCAGCTACTTAGTGAGACCCTGTTTCCAAATAAAATATGAAATAGGTCTGGGAGTATAGGCCGGAGGTAGAAAGCCTCTGGGTTCCACCCTCAGGACCACCCAAAAAAAAAAAAAAAAAATCAAGTTGGGCTCTTCATTTACCCTTTAAGACAGCTGAGTTGGATAACTACTGAGAGTATTTTAAGAGATAGCTGTCTGCTTCATTTAATCAATATTAACTTGGAAACCCTCTATTCCCAACTCAAGATCTCTTTCTTGCCTCCCTCCAATGGTGGCCTCTTCCAGGCCTCAAATGACCCAGGAGCCCTGTAGTCCAAGTCTGTCCTGCTCTATGTGTAGAGAAACTTAACTTAGTAGACCTTAAACACTGAAGGTTCAGGTACCCGCATAATTCTGACTGATCACCCCCCCATAGAAACAAGATTTTAGCAAGAAAAAAAGGTCTGGTGTCTCAAAAGAACTGCTGTCTCTGCCTCGTGTCATTTATCTGTTAAAGCTCCCAGGATTAAAAGAACAAGTAAGAAGAATCTGGGATCTTATACTTTTAAAAGGTATCCATCCCTACTATACAGTAAGCCAATTATTACAATTAAATCATTTGTATCCAACCATTTAAACTGATTTTGGTGCTATATAATTACCGAAGCCTGTAGAGTTAGGGCTCATTTCAGCAAAGAATGTAATTGCTCAAATCACTTGATTCAGGACTTATTTAAAACTCTTCCATCAACAAAAAAATATTCATAGGCCATGGTATTGCTCTACGATCTTAATGTCCTTGTAGATGGTCAGAGGCCAACTCCTATGTATGAAGGAATTGTTATAACACCTATACCCACTGAAAAGCCTCTGCTTCTAAACCCCAAGATTTCTTTCTAGCTCTCCTCCCCCAGTCTTGGCCTACTCCAGGCCTGGACTGCTCCATAGCCCTGACAATCAAAGGGAACTTACTAGGTCTGTCCTGACCTCTTCTCCTCTGCCTAAATAGAGGGAAGTGGTATTTTCAGGACCTCAGAACTGGAAGGTGCTTCTGGAAGGGAAACAAGTTGGCAGCCCACAGCCGGGTGACCTTTGGAAAGTTCACAAAGGCATTGAGACATCACCATACGTTGCAGGATCATGGAGATTTCTTGAGGTGTCAGATTAATGAAAAGACAAACAAGGGCAGCTAAAAAAAAAAAAAATGTAAGGAGGTGGCAGGAATGATGGTAGAATGGTTTCTAACTGTACAAGGCTAGCGTAAAATGTGCAGTTGTCCAGCCTGGGATGTAAGATCCTACTGTGCCATTTCCCCAGACTTCAGAAAACTCCATCCAGTCAACCCCCTACCGGGAAGGTCTCGATGCACTGTGAATAGCTGAGCAAATACTGACAGTGGGAGGCTCCCAAGAGCCTCCAAGTTTCATTTCCTTGGTGCTTCCCGGTCTCTCCTGACCTCTGACCTCCAGTTATTGCCAAACTGCCTCCTGTTTGCACAAGCTCCCAGCACTTCCCTGCACAGCTCCCCTGACCCTGAGTGGGTGGTACTATCTCCAGGCTACAGATAAGGAAACTAGGTTCAAAGAGGTTAAAGGACCAGAGCCAGTGGTGGTGTAGGGCCTGGAATCCAGATTTGTGATTTCCACAGCCATGCCTTGGTCCCCAGCCGGGGAGGCAGGCCCTAGCTTGCTCCTGTGTCCAGCACGTCCCTAAAAAGGCATCCCAACAGGAAAGGTCAATACTTGTTGACTACTCCCCACTTGTGCTGGGCCTCCACAGCTTTCTCTCACTTTGAGAGGATCAGAAGCCCCGTTTTTCAGACGGGAAAATGCGATCCCCAGAGAAACAACTCTCCACAGTGCCAGAACACCATGAGGAACTACGACTTGTGATTTACAATCTGGAGAAGAGTCCCTGAAGCATCCCCGCAGCCCCAGTGGCAGCCCAGGCCCAGGTCACTTCTCCCCCGGGCGCACCAGGGGAGCCTGGAGGGTTGGGGCTGGCGGCGGGCCCAGTGCCAGCGTGCTTGGCCGGCCGGGCTAGCGGTACCCGCTTCCGCCCGGGACGCCAGGCGGCCCATTCATCCTGGCCCAAGGCGGGGTAGGCCAGGCAGGGCTCGGGGTGCCCCGACCCCCGCCGGGCGCCCTCGCGCCTGGCTCGCGCGGCCCCTCCTGGAAAACGGCGCCCCGGCCCCACCACCAGGGGGAGCAAGGAGCCTGGTCCCACACTCCGGGAAGTTGCCACCGCGGCCGCCCCGGCGTCCTCGCCCGGACAGCGCGCCCGCGGCCCCGGCCCGCCCCGTCCGGGCTCTCCAGACCCGCCGAGACGCCGCCGGGCCGCGGTCCGAAGACGGGTGGGCCCGGGCCGCGGGTCGCCCATTCAATCCCGCCCTCGCCCCCCGGCCGGCCTCCGCCGTCTTCCGCCCCCCCCCCCCAGGCCCGGGCTCCAGCCGGGCAACGTCATCCGGCGGCTTCCCGAAACTTAACCCCTTCCTCCGCCAGCTGTGCGCCGCCCCGCCCCGCCGCCAACTTTCTTCGCCCAACTTCAGAGCGTGCGGGCCGGACCGACGGCCCGGCCGGGAGGGAGGAGCCGCCACGTCGCGCTGCCGGGCCGCCGCGGCTCCTCGACGGCGGGGGGCGCGGGGTCCGCACGGCGGGCGCGCTCGGCCGCCGCCCTGCACGGGACGCGGCCCGGCACACGCCCCCCCACCGAGTCCCACCCCGAGGGGCCGCGGCGACCGCGGGCGGCGGGAGGGCCGGCGCCGCCGGGGGAGGGGCCGCCTAGGAGACGTGTCACTCGCGGCGCGGCGCGGCCGGCCCAGACGCCCCGACGGCCCGGCCCGCGCGCCGCCGCCGCCGCCGCCGCCGCCGCTGCAGGGCCCGGCCAAGTTTCTTACCTGCAGCCGGAGACGCGAGAGCGAGAGGGCGGGAGCCGCCGCCGCCGCGGAACCGGGAAAGAGGAGCCGGACGAACCTCTGCCGAGAAGCCGCCCCCGAGCTGCTGCAGGCGCCGCGACCCCGACGCCGTCCGCCCCGTCCGCCGTCCGCTCCGGCCGCTGGCTGGCTGCGTGCGCGCGTGTGGAGTCGTGGCACTTTCTGCCTCGGAGCTGGCGAACGGCCCCCTCCGCCGGGATCGCCGCCTCCTGCCTTCCCCACCCGGGCCAGCCATTCATCGAGTCGCCTCTCCCCATTGGTCCTCTTCCCGCCACTCTGTCGGCCGCTGGCCAGTCAGGACGCTGATGGCTGAGCCGCAGCGGCCGCCATTGGACAAGGAGGAGGGTCTCGGTCTCGGCCAATGGGAGAGGGGAGGAGCTGCGGGGAGCCGGGGGGCGGGGCCGCGCAACGCTGGGCTCTGCGCGGGGGCGGGGCAGTCCCCGAGCGCCCCGCCCATCTAGGGGAGATAGCAGTCCCCGCCCACTCCGGGCCGCGGAATGGCCTGTCATCTTAGACTTGGGAAGGGCTCCGCCTAGGCGGGCAGCAGAAGGTTCGAATCCCAGCAGCCCCGGGCCTGCGCCTCGGTCGCCGCCGAACGTGGCAGTGCGTGTCTGCCTGTAAAAGGCTGCGCAACCAGTGAACAGTCAGGGAAAATGCTTTTTAAAAACCCAACTGAACTTTTCCTGAATCCCCAGGTGAGTGAGCAAAGTTCTGCTGGGAGTCAGCCTAGAAAGGGTAAGTCATTATCTTCAAAGATTGCAATCAGCACCAAAAAGAATTATCCCGAATAAATGGAAGACTTGGGGTGGAAGAGCCAGAACATGTACAAGGGATTCTGGGTGTCATTGCACCCTTTGCCAGGGAGGGTGCCCTTGAGGCACAGTCTCTCCCAAAGGATAGCCTACAGGACGGTAATTACCTCACCATAAGACCTTTTATTCCAGGTAATGGAGAAGGTGAGGTTCTGACCCAAGGAGACTCAGGCCTGTGTGTGAGAACGCTGAACAACTGATGACTTCTCGTTACGTGAGTTTCTCTCAAACATTAGCCAACACTCTTTATAACCAAATTCAATTAAATTAACTAAGCTTGGATTTTAACCATGAATACGGTGTCTCTTAAAATTAATCTTTCAGCCAGGAGCGGTAGTGCTCTACTGTAATCCCAGCCACTCAGGAAGCTGAGGTAGGAGGATTACAAGTTCAAGGTCAGCCTGGGCAACTTAGTAGCACCTTGTCTCAAATTAAATGAAAAGGGCTGGAGGTATAAATCAATGCCATGCATGAGACCCTGGGCTCATTCCCAGTACTAGTGCTGGGAAAGACCCCAAAACAAATAGCTAACCTTTTGAACTTGAGTCAAAGCCAGCTTCAGAATTTAGATTTCTTTCTTTCTTTATCTCTCTCTTTTTTTTTTTTTTTTTTTTTTGGTGTCAGGGAGTTGAACCCACAGGGGATTCTACCTCCAAGATATTCCTCCAGCCCAATTTTATTTTATTGTCTGTGTTTTTTTAAAACAGGGTCTCACTAAATCACAGAGGGCCCCACTAAATAGCTGAGGCTAGCCAGGAACCTGTGATCCTTCTGTCTTAACCTCCCAAGTACTGGAATTACAAGCATGTGCCACCACGCCTGGCTTGAAATTTAGATTTCTAAGAGGCTAAAAGGGCTAGGGCTACTCGTTTACCCCTATCATTTCTCTGACCTCTGTGGCTTCAGAATCCCCTGCCTAATATCTTTTTCTGAGATAGTTTCTCCACCTTTCCCTGTTTGCCATTGGTACTATTACTAGTTATTGTTACAAAGATGTTGACAATTGAAAAAAAAAACCTTTGTGAGAGAATAAAGAGGGGTTAGGTTGAAATTAAGCCATTCATTACTATTTTCAATCTCAGCAGTTTCTTAGCACATTAATGATTAAGCAACAGAGATTCACCTGGATTAGCTTTTCTTTTTTTCTTTTTTTTTTTTCTTTTTTTTTGCGGGTCTGGGGATGAAACCCAGAGGTATTCGACCTCCAAGCTACACCCCCTGCCCTATTTTTTATTCTTTATTTTGAAACCGGGTCTCACTGAGTTGCAGAGGGCCTTACTAAGTAGCTGAGGCTGTTCGCGAACTGCGATCCTCTGGTTCCAGCCTCCCGAATGCTGGGATTACAAGCGTGCGCCACCACGCCCGGCTTGGATTAGCTTTTCATACATAGTCATCTTCCAGCAATGAGCCTCAGTTTGAAGTAAAATTCAGGAGTCCCAGCTTCTGACTGGCAGTGCTTCCAAGCTTTCCTACTGCCCTTGTAAGCCATTTAACATCTCTGAGCGTGGATGTACTCCTCTAGGACAATTACTTTCTCCTCTGGGTTTTAGGGAGGAAATTAATTCATGCATGCATTCACTGGTGTTTGTTGAGTGTCTGAAATATACTATGAGAATAATACATATATCCAGTAAAGACCCAGCTGCCCAGGGGCCGCTTTTATCTTGTTCAGTGTCTAAGTTTTCCCAGAAGAAGATCCTGGCAGAAGGATTTGGTTCAAATATAGTCATCCTTCAGTATTACAGGGAGATCGGTTCCAGGGCCCCCCTCCCCAACAGCATATACCAAATTACAAGGATGTTCAAGTCTCATATAAAATAGCATATTATTTGCATATTGCCTACACACATCCTTCTGTGTACTTTAAATCATCTCTAGATTACTTATATTACCAGAAACAATGTAAGTAGGTGTTATACTATATTGTTTAGAGAATAAGGACCAGGGAGAAAAGTCTGTTCGTGTTCAGTAGTTTAGTACAGATGCAAATTTTCCCCCCGAATATTTCTGGACCTTTGTTGGTTCAATCTATAGCAGCAGAACCTGTGGCTATGGAGGTCAATTGTAATTAGGAAGCTATGGTGAGATTCCAGGCCAGATGTAGCTGATGTTGCCCCCGTACATATTTAGCAGCTGGCATTCAGAGGTGGGGGAAAGGTGGGGGCGCTCTCTTAGCATTCGCCAATTTCTGTGGGGTAAGTACTCCTGTCGGAGCCCACTGGTTTCGGCAGTTGAGTTACTGAAGGCATAGGTGGCAGGAAGTTTGCAGACATACACCACTGTATACCATCTATACCACGGTACACAGTAGATACCACCTCAATACCATAGATGAGAGTAAGATGGAGTAAATGAGAGTAACAGAGTGAGGGTTTTGAGTATATGTATGTACATATATAAATGATAACTAAGCATATATATGTATATATGCTCAATATAATGAGTATGTATATAGAAAGATACATATATAATATATATACATTTATTGTGTGTGTGTGTGTGTGTGTGTGTGTGTGTGTGCGTGTGCGCGCGCATACATGCATGTGTTATACTGGGGATTGAACCAGGGATATTCTACCTCTGAGCTATACACCCAGCTCTTTTTTTTTTTTTTATTTTGAGACAAGTTCTTGCTAAGTTGCCGAGTGTCTCACTAAGTTGCTAAGGCAGACCCTGAGTCTGCAGTTCTCCTGTCTCAGCCACCCAAGTACTGGGATTATAGGCGTGCACCACAGCGCCTGGCTGATTTTGAAGATACTTTTGTTTTTAATATAATCTATTTCATTATATGATTTAATTTTAATAGTGGCTATGTTTAATGTATTGCTCAAAGAAATTCCTTAAAAAATGGGATAATCAGCTGGCTCCACAACACCACCAAGTAAGGTTGTCATCTGGACCAGAGTGGGGTGTGTGTGTTTGTGTCTGTGTGCACGCACATGATAGAGAGAATAAAGAGAGAATAAAGAGAGAAAGAGATGATAGGAAGAAAGGGGAAGGAGGCTCAGCAGGACTTTAAACTATTAGAAAAATGAAATCTTGTGTATGTTTTTGGGCATTTCTATACACATCTCACCTCCCTATATGAACTATGGACTTGCTGGGGTCAGTGGCTTTGTCCAATACATCATGATGATTAACTTTGATTTTGTTAAGCCTGGCTTAACCTGGCTGGATAGTGCACACCTGTGATTCCAGTTACACAGGAGACTGAGGCAGGAGGATTGCAGATGTGAGGCCAGCCTGGGCAACTCAGTGAAACACTGTCTCGACATTAAGAGTAAAAAGGACTGGGGATGTCGCTCAGTGGTGTAATCCCTAATACCAAAACAAAACCTCACTGTAAATTGGATCTCCCCAGAAAGAGACCCTGAGAAAAAGATTTGAGTGAAAGCAGTTTCCATGGAAGATGATCCCAGGAATTACCAGCAAGGGAACGGGGACGCGAGATGGAGAAGAGGAGAAGGCCAGGGCACAGTGACTGGTTGGCAAGTTATGGGGAACTCTGGGAAATAGTGGGAAATATGCCTCGGAGTTATCCAAGCTGTAGGGCAAGGATGCCAAAGCACTTATTCACCAATTTCTATCCATCACTGCTAAGGCTACTCCTGAAGATGTTAACTTATTGGCACTTCACCCCAGGCCCCCAAGAAAGCACGAAGGAAGGAGGTTGCTGGCATCCGTAACCACCGGCTCTTGATATGCACTGGAATGGCAGCAGGACGGTGGGCAGGGTACTAATGGTGGCTACTTCAAAACTCATAAATATTTCTTGAATGAATTAACAAATGAATGGATGAATGTAGAGCCCTTTAAACATAGACTTAGAGTTTAAAAGTTTTAAAACAGACTGGACATTCTTCCATTCCCAGTCACATGTCTTTGCAAGATCTAGAGCAGAGAACCTGTGTAATATCCAGATTTTAAATCATGTATTGATGTTCCTCAAAAACAGTAATATTGCTATCCACATTAGGAGGGAAATTGTTAGACTGTAGTAACTGTCCACAAAGTAAATAAAAAGCCGGGCGTGGTGGCGCACGCTTGTAATCCCAGCATTCGGGAGGCTGAGACCAGAGGATCGCGGTTCGCGGACAGCCTCAGCTACTTAGTGAGGCCCTCTGCAACTCAGCGAGACCCGGTTTCAAACTAAAGAATAAAAAATAGGGCAGGGGCTGTAGCTCGGAGGTCAAATGCCCCTGGGTTCCATCCCCAGACCCGAAAAAAAAAAAAAAGTAAGTAAAATAAATAAGTGTGAGCCCAAGTTACCAGTACTTACGGTAAATGCTCCCAGGTAAATTCACAGGGCAAAGTAGTATATAGGAATGATGGAAGCCCACCTATCTATCCTCTCCTGCCTCTTGTTGCATCTATGCTTCAGCAAACTTTACAACCACTAACTCTATCTTGTTTCATAACTACCCCCATCTGGCAGCCTAAAATGGTCCCCAGCATGTGAAGTTGCTGTTTCTCTACCTTCCAGTGCCTGCTCCACCCACCAGGCTTTTCTCTGCCCATCTCTACCCACCTGGGGCCCTGTACCAGGAGTATGGCCCCGCCCCCAGCGCCATCCGCACCCTCCCACCTTTTCAGTGCCCTGGTCACTTATTCTGCAAGTGGCGCAAGGTGTGCAGCGCACCTTCTTGGTATGGGTGCAGAGTTGAATAGAATTCGGTTATGCTCTGCCTGTAGAGAGCCCACAGAACTTCCTCCCAGCAGCCTCTAAAGAGTTTTCCCCTGCTGCTACTGGTTCCCTTTGGAGACCAGGCCAGCACTGCTGGGCACTTGAGTTTGCTGATAGAGGCTGTGTCCAGGAATCATAGCTCTTGAGCAATAATAAAAGTTCATAGAAGGCCCGAGTCATGCTGGCTTCCTCCTGAAAGCCCTGTGACGTGCTGCTTTTAGCTTCAGGAAGTCCTTTCTTATGTCTATTTTAAATCACTCTCACCTCACTGCGTACTTATCTCTCAAAGTCTTATTCTTGGTAGCTTTAGAGCAGAGACGAAGCACCCTACTCACCGCTAGCTTTCAGCTCAATGTTGAAATAGTGGTGCCAGTTAAGTAGTAAGTACCTGGCACTTTAAGATCATTATTCGAGGGCCAGGTGTGGTGGCGCACGTTTGTAATCCCCGTGCTTGGGAGGCAGAGACAGGAGGATTGAGCTGGTTCGAAGTCAGCCTCGCTGGTTTAAGAGACCCTATTTCCAAATAAAAAAAATATATAAAAAAATAGGTCTGGGAGTGTAACCCGGAGGTAGAAGGGTTTCCAGGAACCCCAGTACCACCAAAAAAAAAAAAAAGAGAGAGAGATCATTATTCGATTTCCTGGGTGTGATGGCTCAAGCTCATAATCCCAGTATCCCAGCATCTAGAGGCGGAGAAGGGAGGATTGCCCAAACAGCCTCAGCTGCTTAGCAAGGCCCTTCACAGCTCAGTGAGACCCTGTTTCAAAAAAAAAACAAAAGACTAAAAATATAGACTGGAGCTATAGCTCGGAGGGAGAGTAGCCCGGAGGTAGAAAAGCCCTTGGGTTCTACCCCCAGTACCACAAAATAAATAAATAAATAAACAAACAAACAAACAAACAAACAAACATTTCTTCCCCAACCACTTAATCACCATATGGATCTTCTCTAACTGTTCATCAGCTTTACCCCCTTTATTTTTTTACTCCTTACTGAGAGTTTTAAAGATGGTCCTTAAACCAAAAGCAATAAGTAAATCAAAAGGGGAGAGGAACAATCAAACTCAGATGGGCTTGCCAGAGTAGTTGCACTCTTTGCCTTGGGCCCAGAGCACCCTCGGCCAGCTCGTTGTCCAGAACAGTGTCTCTGCAGCACCACCCTCCCACCCTCCGACCTAAAGTGCACCGTAGGAAAACTGGCTTTGGAGGGATGAGAAAGCTGGCAGCCCTGGCAGCTCTCACTGAGGCCTGAGAACTCCAGGTCAGGGCAGAATTTAGTTATGATGCTTTAATCCAAGCAACTTTGATTCTTCCAGTGTCCTTCTCTTATGAGTTCACTGAAGCTCTGGGTGCCATCTGTGGGCGTTGTATACGTGAGAGAGGGATGAAAGGCTAATTCATACTAACGCTCTGCTGACCTCAGGCAGCGCCTTTCAGGCGCTCTTGCCAAACCACCTGTGAAGGTGAGTCCTAAGGATGGGGGCTCTGGCCCCTAAGCCATCTGTCTCAAGAAGAGATCAAGATGTTAAATTTAATGTTAAACAGTTTAAATAAGATTGTGTATATGCAAGTATATCACTATGAATCTCATTATCATGTACACCAATGTGTGCATGACACATTTATATGACACCAATAAAATTTTTATAAATATATCTATTCTAGCCGGGTGTGGTGGCACACGCTTGTAATAACAGTGCTTGGGAGGCCAAGACAGGAAGACCATAGGTTTGAAGCCAGCCTCAGCAGCTTAGTGAGGCTATCAGCAAGGTAGTGAGATCCTGTTTCCAAATAAAATATAAAAATCGGTATAGCTTGGAGGTAGAAGGCCCCTGGGTTCCATCCCCAATAACACACACACACACACACACACACACACACACGTACATATATATATTTAGGGGGAAATTATGTGTGTATATATATATATATACATATATATATTATATTTAGCAAAGTTTATGGTGGCATACACCTGTAATCCTAGTACTTGGGAAGCCCCTATATTCAATTTCCAGTAACGCACGCGCACACACACACACACACACACACACACACACACACAATGATATTGAACATCCATGTGATCTTTACATTTTAGGGGGGTGCTGGGGATGGAACCCAGGGGCATTCCACCTTCGAATTATACCCCCAGCCCTATTTTTTATTCTTTATTTCAAAACAGGGTTTCACTGAGTTGCAGAGGGCCTCATTAAGTAGCTGAGGCTGTCCTCGAACCGTGATCCTCCTATCTCAGCCTCCCAAGTACTGGGAATATAAGCATGTGCCACCATGCCTGACTGATTTTTACATTATTCTACAAAGTATATCCACACAGGCAGGTTTTCTCCAAATTTAAGTTTTTTTAATTTTTATGGCAAAGAGTTATATACATAATGTGGATAGTACAAGAGAAAGTATCAAGGAAAATATAAAATGATCATGTGAAATTCTAACCTTCCAATGACATTTTGAATGCTTTTTTTTCTATACTACCTGTAAGCACACACTGTATAAATATAAAGTGTTTTAAATTACCACCCTGCAAAAACATCCTGGCTATTTATCTGGTGGCATCAAGTCCAGGTACTGAGGAATTGACCCAAACTATCTTCCAGTTTCAAAAGCAGGTGCTTGGGTGCAACCCCTCCAGGAACCACTGGCATTTGGAAGGGGAGAGAGGAGGCAGGACAGAGAACATTCTGGAAGCGTCCTGGGTGGTAACTCTGATGGGGGTGTCCTGCCTCTGTTCAAGCCACCAAGGACAGTGGCAGCGCTCAGCGTGGACAGAGCTCTTTGCAGTGGGCTGAGCCCCCAAGAGGCCCACCTTCCTCACAGGAAGGCTTCCTCAGCCTCGGCAGAGCAAACAAGCCAAACCCTAAAGAAGTGTTTTCTTTCTTTCCAGCATGAAAATGAACGAGCTCCGTCTTTGGCATAGGCTAGAAAATTCCACTGTGGTGCCGATAGGACGTAAGCACCAGGACCGTGAAGCCTCTCCACACGGAGTTAAGAGGAGCAGGGTAAGGCAGATTGGCCCGGCGGCCTCACTCCAGGCGGAAAAGAGCAAACGCGTGGCCAGGGGAGGTGTGCCCAGTGGTGGCGGGACTTCCCCGAGCTGTTCTCAGGATATGCCCATCTCTGAGGGCAGCACAATGCCCTCCTTATGCTCCCCGGGCCCTCACGACAGCGGATGACGTGGCGCCTTACCAGGGTGGCAGAGATCCAGACCCGGGCCCGAGGGGCACATCTTGTGCAGAGTCCTTCACCTGCCAGGGTGGGAGCAAACAGGGTTTTTTTGCCGAACAGTTGGAAAATTGAATGGAGCACCGTGCTTGCCCTGCTTGTTTGTTTAATCCGTACGTGATTTTGGAGTGCGTACTGTGCTCTAGGGCAGCAGCAATAGCAGGAGACACAAAGGACGTAACCCCTCCACGGGGGAGATTGAAAGGGAGTGGATGGTCTGCATCAAACCAACAAGATTATTTACATATACATTTTTTTTTTTTCTTGCGGCACTGGGATGGAACCCAGGGGCATTCTACCTTTGAGCTACACCCCAGGTTCTATTTTTAATTTTTTATTTTGAAACAGGGTCTCACTGAATTGCAAAGGGCCTCACTAAGTAGTAGCTGAGGCCATTCTCAAACCTCCTGTTTCAGCCTCCCAAATGCTGGGATTACAAGCGTGTGCCACTATGCCCAGCTCAAACAAGATATTTATTTATTTTATTTATTTATTTTTTTGCAGGTCTGGTGATGGAACCCAGAGGCATTCAACCTCTGAGCTATACCCTCTGCCCAATTTTTTATTCTTTATTTTGAAACAGGGTCTAAGTTGCAGAGGGCCTCACTAAGTAGCTGAAGCTGTCTGTGAACCACGATCATCTGGTCTCAGCCTCCCAAATGCTGGGATTACAAGTGTGCGCCACCACACCTGGCTTCAAACAAGATAATTTAAAGTATAGTAAGTCTTCCCTTCTCGGTGGTTTCACTTTAATCATCAACTGTGGTCCAAATGTACTAGATGGAAAATTCCAGAAATAAACAAGTTTTAAGTTTTCATTTGCTTGCTGTTCTGGGTAGCATGGTGAAATCTCAGGAGCTACCCACCCGCTCAGTAACTGTCTCTGTTATCAGCTGCATGGACATGGTGTCACAACGCTTGTGTTCAAGCAAGCTTATTTTACTAAATAGTTGTTTGAAAGTACAGGAATAGTGATCCAAAGCTGGGTGTGGTGGTGCATACCTATAATCTCAGTACCTGGGAGGCTGAACAGGAGGATCACAGGTTCAAGGCCAGCCTCAGCAATGCCACAAAGCCCTCTGCAATTTGATACCCTGTTTCAAAATAAAATGTGCTTTGGAGTGTAGGTCAGAGATAAAATGCCCCTGGGCTCTGGGTTCTGTCCCCAGTGTCATGCAAATACACACACACACACACACACACACACACACACACACACACAAGGTGATATAAGCTGGGTGTGGTGGTACATGCCTATGGTTACACCTACAAAATCACTTGAGTCCAGGAGTTCAAAACCAGCTTGGGCAACTTAGCAAAACTCCATCTGTAAAAATCTAATAATAATAAAGGGCGGGGAAAGAGTGATATGTTAGAAAGGGAGAGTGGAAAGGGAAGGAGGCTGCCCTAGGACTCCCAGGTAAAGCCTCAGGTGCATTGGCACTGAAATCTAAAGCATCCTAGGAACGAGCTGTGGAAAGATGCAGGAGCAGAAGTCCTTGAGGTCAGGCCACCTTGAGGTGGGAACACAGTGGTCTCAGGGAACCATGTGGAAGCTGGTGAGGATGTCATAGTAAAGAACAGGGAGAAGAGCTTAGAAAGGTCAGCCTCAGAGATTTATTACAGGAACTCCTTATCTACCATCTTAGCATGCTTAATAGTTTGCAGAGAGCTGGGCATGGTGGTATGTGTCTGTATTCCCAGTACTTGGAAGGCTGAGACAGGAGGGTCACATGTTCTAGACCAGCCTCAGTAACCTAGTGAGACCCTGTTTAAAAAGGGAGGGGCAGCTGGGGACATAGCTCAGAGGTAGGATATCCCTGGCTTCTATCATCAGCGCTTAAAAATAATTTGAAGAAGCCAGGTGTGGTGGCACACGCCTATAATCCCAGCACTTGGGAGGCTGAGACAGGAGGATCACAGGTTATCTGAAGAGAGGTTTGAACACACATCTCAGTATAATCATCCCAACAACCCAGTTAGAAAGATAAGAAAACAGGCTTAGAAGATAATTTCCTCACAGTCACAAAGCCAGGAAGAACTCTGCACTACTCTAGTGGGCACCATGCGTGCAGCAGGGGAACTGTTTACGCCAGTGCTTGGGAGTCATGCGGTGAACAGCCTGTCCCACTGTACAAAGGGCCAGCTTGGGTTTACTTGCTCTAAATTTCTGTGCTTTTTCTGTGATAAGGGCTGTTGAGAATATAAAAAAAAAATAAAGATTTATCCCTTGCAGATTTATCCCCACATCACCACTGAGCTACATCCCCAGCCGAGCATGGCTGAGGCCCCGGGGTTGATTTCCATTATACATGGATGGATGGAAAAAAGGAAGGAAGGGAAGGAAGGAGGAAAGGAGAGGGGAAGGAAGGAAAGAAAAGCTGGGCATTTATCTTCGCCCTTGGTAAGTATATGGTGTAGTTAGAACAATTTAGCCAGGCATGGCGGCATACGTCCACAGTCCAGTACATGGGAGGCTGAGACAGGAGAATCACAGGTTTGGAGCCAGTCTCAGCATCTTAGAAAGACCCTCAATAATTTAGTGAGACTTTATTTCAAATAATAAATAAATAAAATAGGGCTGAGGTTATCGCTCACAGGTAGAACACTTCTAGGTTCAATCCCCCCAGTACCACCAAAAAAAAAAAAAAAAGAAAAAAAGAAAGGAAGGAAGGCCCTATGAAAAGATGGTGAAGGATATAAAGAAGGAAGTACTTGCTTTTGTCAGGGTCATGGATGAGTTAGAAGGGGATACAAGATTTGTGCCCGGCTTGAAACCATAGATTGGCAGATATGCAGAGGAAAATACCATCAGTGCTTGCCTCTAACAGCTTGCCATAATTTGTTTAAAATTAACATTTATCAGCCGGGCGTGGTGGCGCACGCTTGTAATCTCAGCATTTGGGAGGCAGAGGCAGGAGGATCGCAGTTCGTGGCCAGCCTCAGCTACATAGTGAGGCCCTTTGAAACTCAATGAGACCCTGTTTCAAACTATAGAATAAAAAATAGGGCTGGGGGTGTCGCTCGGAGGTAGAATACCCCTGGGTTCCATCCCCAGTACTGCAAAAAAAAAAAAAAGAACATTTATCATTCTATTATATGAAAAATAAAATCATATAGGTAAAATTTGGGTAAATACAAGAAGGAAAAAGAAGCATGTAATCTCATCCATGAAACACAGCCCTGTTTGTGTTTTAGTTGTATTTCCTAGATTTCAGCCCTAGGCAATATGTGTGCGAGAGTGCAATGCGTGAATGAGGTGAACAACGACCCCTGATCTTGGAAGCACTAGCTAAGCTCCCCCTTTGTCCCTGGCTCCACCCTCAGGTCGCCAAGTCCCTTTCGTGAATAAGATCCTTGGGAATCTTTATCTTTTGTACAATTGTTAGGTGTTGGGGACCGAATCCAGGGACATTCCACCACTGAACTGTACCCCTCGCCCTTTTTATTTTCATTTTTGAAACAGGGTCTGACTAAGTTGCTGAGGGTCGTGCTAAATTGCTGAGGCTGGCCTCGAACCTGTGACCCTCCTGTCTGGGATTACAGGCAGGTGCCCAGCTATTTTACATGGATGTATCCTGACATCTACCACTGGGCTACGTCCAGAGGCAGAACTCAAGGTTGTTGGTGACCTGTTCCTTTTTGAGTCCTATGTAGGGCTGGGAAGGTTAATAGGATTACTGACACAATGGCCTAGAAGCAATGGGCTCTGCTCTCCCTTTAACCAAGTCAGTGTGGAGAAAGAACTCTGGGCTCCTAGTCCCCTCCGATGACCTGGGAAGCCACAATTGGACCCATGCTGTGGCAATTCCGGAGTCTCAGTCCGTACAGCAGAGTCTGGCTGCAAGGAGCTGGGCTTGCAGCATAATTTTTGCCCTGCACATTGGTGCTAGATGGCATGTTGTCTGGGGCTAATGATAGGGAGGAGAGTGTGGCAGGAAGGAGAATTGGGAAGGAAGCTCAGCCCCACTGAAAGAGCCCGGCAGGAGTTGGCTTGACCCTGCCACAGCACAGGTGTGAGGCTGGCTTCGCCATGGCATGGTGCCAAGCATCCAGAAACACGGTAATCCCATCAGGCCCCAGAGGCCCTTATCAGTGTCCTCCAAGCACCCCACACTCCCCAAAAGTGTGGGCAGGCGCCATATTGTACATGGTGCAAGCCGCAGCAGCTCCTTCTTATTTCTGGCGGAATTGCCCAGAGGAGGTGGGAAGCCAGAAGAATTTGCAAGGCAAATCGGTCCCCTGCGGTGTGGCGATGGGGTATTCAAGCCTCCCTGTGTGGAAGAAAAAGCCTCTGGGAGCAGGTTGCCAGGCCTGAGCACACAGGCAGGTGCATCGCCTCGAGGCGACCTTGATGACAGCAGGGGTACCAGCAGAGAGCCTCAGCTGCCCTGGGACCTGCCCCTGCAGAAGGGCCTGAGCACTAATCAGTTTGTGCCTTTCCTCTTCTAAGTGTGACCTTATCAAGGATAAGGAATCCCGGCTTTGTGATGTTTCAGTTTGGATCTCCCAGAAGGAGAGCCTGAGACAGGAGCAGGGTGGGAGCTTGTCCCCAAGGGGCACTGATGGGGCAGTGGGAGGTGGGGGAAGAGGAAGACAGCCAGAGGTGGTTGCCATGCCAGGCTCCACTGCAGGCTCCCTGTGGCGCAGGCCTGCGGGACCTCTGGGAAAGGCGCAGAACACTCCCCAAGCCTTCGCACCTGAGCGGGAGGGAGCTAGGCATGTGGCTTCTCGCTGAGGACACCCTGGCACCTGAGGCTGTGCTGCTTGGTAGGGGCCAGCAGCTAGAGAAGGTCCTCATGCAGAGACACAGGTGCCAGCAGCTGGAAGCCAGGGTGCCCTTCTATTCAAAAGTGGTACAGCCAAGAGGCGATGTTTCAGTCCTAGCAATAAAAAGATCCCCAGTAAAGCATGTCGGTCAAACCCAGAGAGCTCAGCTAGCTTTGGCCTCAAAGACACAGCTCCCATTTGTTCTTCAGCAACCTCAAATACTGCCGTCCACTAGCTGTACTATTTTGGGATCAAACTCAGGAGACCAGCACCACCTTAAATGCTCTGACAGTGTAGTCCCTGGACCACAGTGTCGGTAGCATTGCCTGGGAATTTGTTAGAAACATGAGTTTGTGGTCAGGTACATGCCTGTAATCCCGGTGCCTCAGGAGGCTGAGGCAGGAAGATCACAAATTCAAGGTTGCCTGGGCAACTGAGCAAGACCCTGACTCTAAAATAATAAGGCCAGGTGTGATGGCACACGCTTGTTATCCCTGTGCTTGGGAGGCTGAGACAGGAGGATCGCTCAGGTTCGAAGCCAGCCTCAGCTACTTAGTGAGGCTATCCACAACTTAGTGAGACATGAGAGCCTGTTTCAAAATAAAGAATAAAAAATAAATAGGAGGCCTGGTGTGGTGGCTCACGCTTGTAATCCCAACATTTGGGAGGTGGAGACAGGAGGATCACAGTTTATAGACAGCCTCAGCTACTTAATGAGGCCCTTTGCAACTCAGTGAGACCCTGTTTCAAAATAAAGAATAAGCCAGGCGTGGTGGTTGCACGCTTGTAATTCCAGAGCTTGGGAGGCTGAGACGGGAGGATTGCACAGGTTTGAAGCCAGCCTCAGCTACTTAGTGAGACCCTGTCTCCAAATAAAGTATTAAAACAGGTCTGGGAGTATAACCCGGAGGTAGAAAGCCCCTGGGTTCCACCCCCAGTACCACACACAAAAAATAATAATAAAATAAATAAATAAATAAAAATAAATAAATAGAAAGGGCTAGGAGCCTAGCTCAGTGGTAGAATGCCCCTGGTTCAATCAATCCTCAGTGGAAGGAAGGAAGGAAGGAAGGAAGGAAGGAAGGAAGGAAGGAAATTTCTGAATCCTACCGGAGACCAACTGAATCAGGCACTCAGGAGATGGAATCTGTATTTTATGATCCCCTCCCTCAGGAGATTCTAATGCACCCAAAGTTTTGAGATTCCATGTTTAGACTGTAAATTTTAGGAAAACCCAACAGTTTCTAAAGTGAAGCCATTTGCTCTTAGGTTGGAATGCTCCCCACCTCAACCCCAAGCTCCAGAGGGAAAAAAAAAGGAGATGGAGCCTCTAGAAATGTGTGATACTCTGCCCCCTTTGGTGAGGTTTTCTTTTCATATTTTCATATTAAACATAAACTGTACCTAATTATCAAATGCCAACAATGGAAAGTATCCAGGCATACATACTATAGAAGAGGACCTGAAAGACATCTGTGTCGGATTTAACTGGGGTGGGGTGGGGTGGATTTATGTTCCTGTTTGTTTTCTTGAGCTAATATTTAAATTCCTTTGCTTGCCTTGAGGCCACACCAGGTGGGCAGTAGGGGAAAAGTCAGGGATATACCAGTAGTTTTTAAAAAAAAAAAAATCTGCCTGCAATTTTAAATGAATCCCAGAAAATATGCCAAGAGTTGGGGGTGCCCTCAGATACCAGTCTGCATTGGGAAACTTTTTAGAAGATGGGCTTGGTTTGGTAGAGGGGACCCAGGCCAGGGCGGGGAGGAAGTTTGCAGTGAATGGCAGGGTGGTTCCATAAGCCTTCTTCCAGGCGGACAGTCTACACAGTGAAAATGTCTTCTCACTTCTAGTGCTGGCCGAGAACAGCACACAGAGTGTACACTTCTCTGCAGGGACAACCACTCCGGCCCCACCCTGTGCCCGGACACCAGAAGGCCTTCCTGTGGGGCAACCTCAGTGGTGTGACATCACAATGTAGTCCATTCAGGATCTTGGAACTGATTAACCCTATGGCCCCAGGACATTTGCTTGACCTCCTAGGGCTAAGCCTGGAGTTACAGAGCCTCTGCAACTGAGACCAGCCACCTGCTGCCTCTGCTCCCTTATCAGGTGCACCTGGTGAGTATTCAGAATTTCTCCCAGCCCTGTGGCAACTGCTGGCTTAGCACCTTGGAGTATCTTACTCCAACAGGGTTGGGTGGGTACTGTGGCCAGCAGTGCCCTGCGACAAGCTTCGACTGTTCGTAGGAAAGAGCCCACCACCCCGTCTGATGCTGCATCCCCTGCTCCGGCCTCCTCCTGCAGGGTCACCTCAGCCTAGATACTGGGCTTATCACCTGCACCAGCTCTTGGGCAAAGGTCCTGCTCCCGGTGGACACGCTGCGGCAGAGGCCCGGCTCTCCAAGGGCAAATCCCCTAGAGCCTCGCTCTTAGCCCTAAGCGAGGTCAGAGGCGCTGCTGGCCGAGGCGCAGCTCGCAGCACCCTGAGGGATGCAGGCTCCCCCTCCCCCCATCTGACCCAGGGTGCTTGCGGTGACCCTTTCTGCAGGTGGACCTCTGACGTGTCCAGCTCCCCATGACCCTCACAGCTCTTCCTTTCATTTGGGGACAGTAGAGAGGTTTGGAACAATGGCAGAAGTGGGTAGACGGATTAGTACAGCAGAAAGGAGGCAAAATTGAAGGTGGGCAGGGAGCGCACAGCCACCTTGCCCCAGGACGCAGGCTCTTCCGGCTAGGCACAAAGAGCTGGGTGCGGGCACCTGGAGGCCAGCACTGGGGTGGGCCCAGGGACTCCAAGGGACAGAGCCAGCCTTCCTGTGTGGCCGTGGCTCATTTCCACAGCCTCTCGGCACGGTCCTGAGGCTCTGCGTCCAGATTGGCCGCCTGCTATTCCCTGGTCTACCCAGCAGCTCCACAGTCCACACTGCAGACCTGGCATCCCCAAGACACCTTAATCTGAGGGTGTAGAACAGGAGAGGAGGTGGGGGGAGAGATCTTGCCCCTGGGGACCCTCCTCTGAACATGCCACAGGCGAGGCTGGCACCCTCTGAGCCTGAGTCTACCGCGGTGGTTTTCTGAGCACACTGATCATGGTTTAGCCTCATCTCAAGCCCCACTGAAAGGAAAGAACACGAAGAGGCCACAACTAGAGGGCACTGGTCTGCAGCCCACGTTTGGAGAGGAGGGATACTGTACCTACTGTGTGCCAGAACCGTTAGCCATGGTGCTGCTTTCAGCACCACCTCCGCTCTGTGACGTCGGTTATTCCCACACTCGTCACAGACATGAAGACCGTCAGCTGTGTTCTATGCTGGTGCCGCCTTTAAAGAGGGACGTGGACCTGGAGTGGGCAGAGGCTGTGCATTAACTGGGCCCCAGCAGAGCTCTCTGGAAGTAGAAAGGGCTGCTCTGCCAGGCAGAGGGAGTGTCCAGGCAAGCCCGGACCCTCTCTTGGCTTAGCTAGGGATGGGATACTCACCATCATTTGAGAACTTGACCAAAAGGTGGTTGTGTGTGTGTGTGTGTGTGTGTGTGTGTGTGTGTGTGTGTGTGTTACTGGGGTTGAACCTAAAGGCAATCTACCTCTGAGCCATACCCCTAGCCCTTTTTATTATAGTTTTTTTAAACAGGGTCTTGCTAGCTGAGAGTCCTACTACATCGCTGAGGCTGTCCTCAAACCTGAAATCCTCCTGTCCTCAGCCTCATAAATATTGGGATTAAAGACACGTGCTGCCGGGAGTGGTGGCACACGCTTATAATCCCCGCGTTTGGGAAGCAGAGACAGGAGGATCGCGCAGGTTCGAAGCCAGCCGCGCACGCTGGCTTAGGAGACCCTGTTTCCAAATAAAAATGTAAAAATAGGTCTGGGAGTGTAGCCCGGAGGTAGAAGGGCTTCCAGGAACCCCAGTACCACAAAAAAAAAAAAAAAAAAAGACACGTGCTACCATGCTTGGCATTTGTTTGTTTTGTACTAGTGATCGAACCCAGGGGCCTTTTGACACTGAGCTACCCCCCTCCCCTTATTTTTCTGTTTTGAAACAGGGTGTTCTTGCGGGGTTGCTGGGAGTCTCACTCAATTGCTAAGTCTGGCCTTCAACCTGTGATTCTCCTGTCTCAGCTTCCCAAGTCCTGGGATATGCATTACCTAGCCCAACCCAAAAGACTTTAAAGGCCATTTCCACACGCAGGATTGCAGGGTGCCGGGTCTCAGTCACTTCTTCACTTTTCTGTCATCTTTGTACCCAGATGGGTCAGACCTTCGGCACAGGTGTGGGTATGAACTTTATGTTGGGCGGGGAGGGCAGGAAGGCACAGTGGACACCCCAGGCTGGCCCACTGGGCCCCAGCTGGGCAGCATCTGCCTCGGGTGGTTATGGGAGTTGTCTAAGGCCATCAGACCAATTCAGAATTAACACCTGCTGAGCCGGGCGTGGTGGCGCACGCTGGTAATCCCAGCATTCAGGAGGCTGAGACAGGAGGGTCACGGTTCACAGACAGCCTCAGCTACTTAGGCCCTTTGCAACTCAGTGAGACCCTGTTTCAAAATAAAGAATAAAAATTAGGGCAGGGGGTGTAGCTTGGAGGTAGAATGCCCCTGGGTTCCATCCCCAGTATAAAAAAAAATGAATTAACACCTGTTAAAAGAATGAGTGGGGGAAGCAGGACTGGACACCAATTGGATATCCCTGCGCCCATCCATCGTTCCCACTGTCTGGTGGGAGGCGACGCAGTTGAAAAGGTGCTCTACAACAGTGGAGCTGCGGACAGATTTATTTAGGAAAGCAATAAGCACACATTCTGGGGAGTATGCGGCATCTCCAGAGTGAGAGGCGCATTTTGGAGTCGTGGCTTCTCTTTTAGCTTTTGGTCCTGGAGATTGAGCCCAGGGGCATTCTACTTCTGAGCCACACCCTCAGCCTTATTTTATTTTGTATCTTGAAACACGGTTTTGCTAGGTTGCTGAGGGCCTCACTAAGTTGCTGAGGTTGTCCTCGAACCTGTAATCCTCCTGTCTGAGGCTCCCATTTACCGGGGTTATAGGCATGCGTCACCACACCCAGCCCTGTCTCCTCTTTCACGGGAGACTTTCGGGAGGGGTGGGCAGGCGGAGGTGTGTGAGAATGACATTGGTTTAATAGTCACAAGATGATTGCGCATGTGTTGGTCTTCTCTTGGGGTCTGATGCGGTCTTCAAGGACATGTCAGACTCTTATTTTATTGTTTGAAAAAAAAAAACAAAAACAATGGGTTTGTGACTGGGACACGTCGTTGGGGTTGCCCTGCCAGGTGGGACGTATTGAGGTCTGCAATGAGAATGCTCATTTTCAGAGCTTCCTGAAACCTCTCCTGGTTAAGCCATTTACCTGGCTCTTTCCCATCAGCCACCATCGACGGAGCGCCTACTGGGTACCAAGTATGGTTCCAGAGGTTGTTTTATGTGTGCCTTGCCCAGCGCTCTCAGGTGGCTGTCGATGTCCCCATTTCTCAGATGACAATGGTGATTTAACCACCCCAAGTTTAGGGTACTTGTGGCGACGTCACACATACTGCATGACAAAACAGAGGTCACTAGCCCCAAGGAGACTGCCTCTCCATCCACCCCTCCCAGCTCTCAGGAGTAGGCTTGCTGCTTCCTGGTCCTTTGTTAAGACAAAGTGCGCCCAGGTGGCCAGCTCCACTGGACTATCTCCTATCCCTCCTGGACTTTTGCCTTGGCTGATGCCAGATCCCCATGGGCTGGCCTGGTCCATTCCATTTGGATGGGACAAGTCAGGGTCTCTCTTTCCACACCAACAGATGTTATGCACTGAGTATAACAAACAAACAAACAAACAAACAAACAAACAAACAAAAAACCCATGCTAATAGAAACCGTGGCAATTTCCCTTCTGCATGGCGCCCTGAAATAGTAGCCATGCTCCTTTCTTTCTTCACGTTAGAGAGCCCCACACTGGCACCTTAAATAAGGCTGCCCAGCAGTCAGACACAGATCTCGTTGCCATTCTTCTGCAGGGATGAAG
Organism: Muscardinus avellanarius; assembly: GCF_963383645.1. Classification (NCBI taxonomy): domain Eukaryota; kingdom Metazoa; phylum Chordata; class Mammalia; order Rodentia; family Gliridae; genus Muscardinus; species Muscardinus avellanarius. The sequence continues at coordinate 575,322 of NC_137805.1, read as the reverse complement.
CCTTGATCCTGCTCTCAGGGTAAGACTGGGGTTCAGCTGTGTGTGAATAATTTGGACCCACTCTTGGGCTGGAAGAGCCATTCAATCCCAGAACCCCAAGAAATTCAATGAAGTGTCAAGCTCAAGGGCATGTGGTTAAATAGGGTCATGATACCCGCCTGATAGCGCTAGGCGAGGCAGACAGGAGCCTTGGACTCTGATCCAGATCTGATCCAGGTCTGCCCTGTTGCCAGCGCTGGCCAATAGAAAGTACTGCAACGATGGAATGTAATATAGCTGCCCCATCTAATACGGCAGCCACTGGCCACTTGTGGGTGCCGAGCATTGGAAATGTGGCTAGTGGGCCCAGGGAACTGTGTTTTTATTGCTTTGTGGTACCAGGGATTAAACCCAGGAGTATTCTACCTCTGAGCTAAGTCCTCAACCCTATTTTATTGTTTTTATTTTGAAACAGGACCTCACTAAGTTACCAAATGTGCCACCACACCCAGCTCTGTGTCTCATTTTGTGTGTGTGTGTGTGTGTGTGTGTGTGTGTGATTCTGGGGATGGAATTCAGAAGTATTCTACACCCCCAGCCTTATTTTTTACTCTTCATTTTGAAACAGGATCTCACTGAGTTGCAAAAAGTCTCACTAAGTAGCTGAGGCTGTCCGCGAACCATGATTCCTCCATCTCAGCCTCCCAAATGCTGGGATTACAAAGTGTGCACCACCACGCCTGGCTCGTCTGTGTCAATTTTAACTTAGACGACATAGCCATGTGTGTCTAGGGCTGCTGGGCCAGGGCCTCTGTGGCTTCTGTGACTTCTGTGATTTCCTGTCCCGTCCTATCCTCCCTATCCTCTTCCCCTCTCTTTGCACTTTGCGGTCCCCTCTGCATTGCTTTTCCCGCTAAACATTTTAGGCTTGCCCTGTTCAGCAGGAGGACCTCATCAACTGTGTTTCCTTGTAGGGACCTTTCCTGTTTTATCTAATATCATCTCTCTTCCTACTTCAGATTGTTCCTTATCTCTCTCAATTCTTGTCTGTGCCACCAGAGTGGGGCCGCCCTCCGCTCCTGTGCCTGGAGCAGTGTGCGGCGGGCAAGTGCTGGATGCTGTACTGGAGCAGGGGACACTTTGCAGGTGGCATCCACCACCTCCAGTGAGGAGCAGAGAGCCAGGGTCCATAGCCTTGCTGGGTAACAAGGGAACCCACCTCAGTGGCTTAAAACTGCAAAACATGGTTATTTCTCCTGATTCTCTGGCTCAGAAAAGTGGACAAAGATCACCTCCATATGTCACTTGGCTGCATTCAGCTGTGGGTGGAGCTGGACTAGGAGGCCCATGAAGGCTTTGCTCACAAGCTGGAGACCCCAGGCCCTACAGTAACGTCCCCGTGAAGCTGACATGGGTTTCCTTATAGCATGGAGGTCTTGGTAGTGTGGCCTTTTAAATAACTACTGGCTCTGCAAGAAGCAGCAGAAGCTGCCAGGCTCAGAACTGGCTGTGCCATTCCCATCTCACAGCTATGGTCTAACCAAATCTGGAGGAGCCCAGATGAACGAGGGTCCGCCTCTGGGAGGGCGGGGCGCACATGCTTACACGTTGGGAGGAATCCACTGTGGCACCACCGCGGTCTCGGTAAATGACCCTGTAATGGTGCTTCTCAAACTCAACCATGCACACAGACCTCCTGGGGCCTGGTTAAATGCAGATACGCTAGATCTGGGGCACCACCTGAGGTTCTGCATTCCTAACCAACTCCTAGGAGAGGCCAGGCCTGCAGGGTCTGTGGACCACACTTGGAGCAGCAAGGGTGTATCCGTGCACAGCCTGTCAGGGTGACCCTGGGCTTAGGTTTGGCATCGCAGGGTCCCCAGCTCCACCACTGGGCCATCATTGGTAGGGAAGCATTGCTCACCCCTGCCAGGATCTGCATCACCTCTTGCTTCTCCCCAGCAACAGTGCTTGTGCTACGCCACAGTCTAACTCTCCCATCTCACCTCCCATGCCACCCTTCACCAAGCTTTGAAACCCTTCCTTCTTTTCTCCTTCCTTCCTTCCATTTTTTTTTGTACTAGGGGTTGATTTTTAATTTGAAACAGGGTCTCGCTAGGTTGATGAGAGTCTCACTACTTGCTAAGGCCATCCTCAAACCTGTGATCTTCCTGCCTCAGCCTCCCAAGTTCTGGAATCACAGCCATGCGCCACCAAACCCAGCTCTTCTTTAATTGTTTGATTGTTAAATTGGATGGGGATGTGGGCTTTCAGTTATAGGATTAGAAACCAAACTCAGCCCTCACCTTACCATGGTTCCACTTAATGATTCTGAACCATAATGACGACATGACAGTGACAGGCATTCAGCAGAAATACAAAATTGGAATTTTAAATTTTAATCTTTTCCCAGGCTAGTGATGACAGTGTGCAGGGAATCCCCATTTGTGCTGCTGGGCTGCAGCAGGTGGCCGCCCACCCACAGGCCCGAAAGAGCGAACATAGATACTCCACTCTGCATGCGCTGTGTTCAGTACACTATTGTTAAATAGCCTTTGTTTTAACTTTTCCCAATTCTAGGCTCGTGTGTTGTAAGCGTGTTTAAGGTAGGCTGGACCAAGCTCTGATGTCCAGGGTTCAGGGGTAGTAAATGTGTTTTTGACCGAACATACCAACTTACGATGGGTTTGAGGATGCAGGCCCATCCCAAGATGAGGAAGATCTGTAGTCCCCAAGAAATCAAATGGGTTGGAGCGTGTTCCAGCTTCAGGACTGGCTGCATCCAGGCCCTCAAGAGATGGTGTCAGGAATCAGTTCTCCTTTCCCCCAGGCTCGCTCTGGCAGGATCTCCTCCAGGTGGGGAAGAGATGACCCCTCTCCCAACTTAGCAAACCCACCAGGAAGGAAGAGACACTATTTCCCTGTTTTTCCAGGGAAAGTGCAGAGCTTGCTCTGATTGGCCCAGCTGGAGTGGCGCATCCACAATGAAGCAGGCAGTGGGGTGGAGGGTGCTCCTCCACGGCCAGGCCCGGGGTGGTGTGCCCTGGGGGTCACCCCAGCCCAGGCCACATGGGATCGAAACAGGAAAGGGTGACTCTTTCCTCAGAAAGCAGGAAGAGTTGTTGGGGAGCCAAAGGATCACCCCAGTTGGCCATGAGAGCAGATGTTGATGTTTTGTTGGGTTGGATGAGGAAGGAGAAGGCAGGGCCCTTACATGTTCCTGAAGACCCACAGCTAACCAGGCCTCCTGACCCCTGCTTCATACTCGGGAACCACTGAATTAAAGAACCTTAGCCAAGTCCAAACAGAGCTCAGCAGATGCTCATTGCTGCTACTTAAAAGACCCCATGGAAGGTTACGGCAATGCAGTAGACCCACCAACCGAACCAGTAGCCCCTTTGCTATGCAGGACTTGTCAGAGCCTTCAATAAGCTGCAGTAGTCTGTGAGACAAGAGTTGGGGGAAGATAATGGAATAATTCTTGGAAAGTATTAATCCAACTATGTTTTGATGGAAAAACAAACTGTCCCTTTGCCCTCTGCTTTCATACTACGGTTCATAGAAGACTTAGAGGGGTGGGATACCTCCCCACCGGCACGCAGGTCAGTCCGCAGCAGCATACACAGCCAAGCATCCTCAGATTCAATCCAGTTCTGAAGTATTTACCCGGAGAAGCATCTGATCCCTCGTCTAAGGGCTCAGCCCCAAGACTGCCCTTAGGTACCGACCAGGAACCCCAGGTTGCTGACCTGTGATGGCTGGTATAAATCAGGATCTCATGGCTCTCTTCACGTTCAGTTAGATTTGCTTGAGAGGCTCACAAAACTCAGGGAAACACTCACTTTACTAGTTATTAGAAAAGATGTTGCAAAGAATTATGGACGAAGCCATTCCTAGGGTGAGGTCTAGGGAAGGAGCCAGGAGCTCCTGTGCCTGGCAGCCCGCCCTGCGGGGACCACCAAGTGTTGTCTCTGGAAGCTTTGGAAGCAAGGACACCTCTAAGACTGGGTAGGGAAACCACAAATCTGTCTCTTCAGATGCTTCCTAGTCCCTACACAAGGCATCCCTTCCTCCAGGGTATGGACCTATCTGGAATGAGCAGGGCAGAGATTAGTTTCTATGCCCAGCTCTAGAGAGGAGGAAGTTATAAGCCAGGAACTGTGGGTGAAAACCCATATATGTATGTATGTGTGTGTGTGTGTGTATATATATATATATATATATATATATATATATATATATATACCCATTTTCTTTTTTTTTTCATTTTTTTACCCTACCCATTTTCTAGATAAAGAAACTGAGGCTGAGAAAGGGAAAGTGGTTTAGACAAAGTCATATCACTAGTCAGTGCTGGCATTGTCTGCTGCTGCTGTGAGGTAACATGCTTCACGATGGGTAGAAGTGGCTCCCTTTAATTAATTTTTTGTGGTACTTGGGGGGGGATGGAACCCAGGGGCTTTTCTACCTCCAGGCTATACTCCCAAGACCTATTTTATATTTTATTTGGAAACGGTCTCACTAAGTAGCTGAGGCTGGCTTCGAACCTGTGCGATCTTCCTGTCTCAGTCTCCCAGTGCTGGGATTACAAGTGTGCACCACCACGCCTGGCTAATTAATTTTTTTTACTGGTACTAGGGATTGGATCCAGGGACATCCTACCTTTGAGCCCCTCTCATTTTATTTTTTAATTTTTTAATTTTTTGCAGCACTGGAGATTGAATCAGGGCCATTCTACGTCTGAGCTACAATCCCAGCCCTATTTTTTATTCTTTAGTTTTGAAACAGTCTCACTAAATTATGGAGGGTCTCACTAAGTAGCTGAAGCTGGTCACAAACCTGCAATCCTCCTGTCTTAGCCTCCCAAGTACTGGCATTACAAGTGTGCGCCACCATGCCTGGCTATTTTTTATTTTGGAATAGGGTTTCACTAAGTCACTGAGGGCCTTGCTAAGTTGCCGAATCCAGCTTTGAACCTGCAATCACGTTCTCTCGGCCTCTCAAGTCCTGGGATTACAGGGGTGTGCCACCATACTTGGCAGACGCGTCTCCTTGTACGCCAGGACAGCCCTGTCCTCCGTAGCTGAGCCCAGCTGTCTGGAGGGTGTTTGTTTTGCTTTCTTGCAAACATCCTGTGCACAGCTCATGGGTGTCGATGGAAGAGCCCTGTGAGGGGCCAAGACAACCAGGTGGCCAGTTTTGCACCTCACTGCTGCAAGCCTGGGGACTCTGAAGAAAGTGGACGGCCTTTGGTTCTAGTCTTAGGAAAATATGTCCACCCAACCAGCAAGATGTCTGTGCTGGTGAAGATTAAGAGGCTCAATGCTTGGCTGAACCCGTAAGAACCGGTGCCAAACGCTGAGTGCCAGGCAGCAGGGACCAGAGGGAAAGAATATTCGGGAGCCAAGCACAACTTTAAGTCCAGGGAGAGACTGTGCGTTAGGGCCGTGGCGTGCTGACGTGAGGGTGACGGCTGTAGCCATATGGGTTTTGAGAACCTCCTTGGTCTGGGCACTTCAGGTGGGCCACTCAGTGAGGGACCTGGCAGGACATTTTCAGAACCCAGATACAGAAGAAAAGAAAAGCAGCCACTGGCCAACTGGCTGAGTTCACAGGGATTCGGTTAGGGTCAGGCTTTGCTAAACACTTAGAAATCAGGCTCTGGCTCTTCTCCTGGCCAAGTACTCAATCCTGGGCAAGCCTGAAACTCTGTAAGCCTCTTTCCTCATCTGGCAAGTGGGGCTAGCATGAGCTCCTGCCTCATGGCTTTGATATGAGCATTAAATAAGACACAGCCTGCAAAATAGCAATATAGCTGGTCCTCCCAGCTAAGGACTCCTGTCGTGGTGACAGGAATGGGAGGGTGGGATTGGGTCCAGATCCGGGTAGTAAGGAGCAAAGCCAGGACAGCCTGTGTCAGCCATGCCAGCCTGGCTCCTGCTCAGCCCTGCCACACAGAGAACAACAGCACTCTAGAAGCAGACAGCGACATCTCAGAGGACAGAGCAGGGCAAAGACAGGCCTCGGGTCTCCCCGAGGAGGACTGCTAGCATGTGTGTCTCCTCGGTCACTTGTGCATGACCCTGGCCAAAGTCCATGCAGAGAGGTAGCCATCTTGAGCAGGGCGAGGTGTGCACACCTGTCCCTGTAGGACGGACAAGCAGATGCCACCAGCACTCACAGGCCACCGGAGCAAAGAGCCGGAAACCACACCTGGCACTTCAGATGGGTTTGCACGCTCTGGAAACCCACCTTCGGGGTGGGTTGGGAAGGGATGCTATGGAGATGAAAATCCCAGCAAGAATTTAAAGAAAACGCCGAGGGTCTTGTCTGGCCACTGAGTGGAGGAGCACGTGGAGGAGAGAACGGCAGTCTGGTGTCTATGGATGCTCTTCATGGGGAAGGTCGGAACACAGCAGGAAACGACATCAGGCTGAAGATGAGAACCGGCCGGCTCAAGCAGAGCGTTTTCTACAAATTGGAACTTGACCGCAGAGGCTCCTAGCCCAAGGTCCCTGGTCCACAAACCACGCAAGTGATGTCACATTGTACGTGTGCAAGTGTGCATTTTCCCTCCCTCCCTCCCTCCCGCCCTTCCTTCCTTCCTCCCTTCCTTCCTTCCAATCTTCCTTCCTTCATTCCTTTTTCTTTTCCTTTCCTTTCCTTTTTGTAGTACTAGGGATTGAACCCAGAGGTACTCTTCCTCTGAGCTACACCCCCAACCCTATTTTTTATTCTTTATTTTGAAGCAGGATCTCACTAAGTTGCAGAGAGCCTCACTAAGTAGCTGAGGCCAGCCGCGAACCTGCGATCCTTTTGTCTCAGCCTCCCAAGTACTGAGATTACAAGTAGGTGCCACTATGCCCGGCTGCAGGTGTGCATTTTGAAGGAAAGCTCGCCAGATCTGGTAACCTGGGACCCTGGCTGGGGGGCTGCTCCTTTAGATGGGGTGCCCCTCTCGGCTGTGGCCCACACCACTTGCGCGGCCTCCCTGCTGAGTGGTCCCAGGGCCTTGTGCTGCTTCTCCTCACTCCTTGCTACCCCTGGGATTAGCATTTGTGACTCCTAACCTGAGCTTTTAAGAGATGCTCATGAAATGCCTGATTTCTAAAAGGTCATCGAAACTAAGGCCTTTCAGCTTAACATTGCTGACAGGAGCAGGGCGTAGCTCAGTGGTAGAGCACTTGCTTTGCATGCAGGAGGCCCTGGCTTCAAGTCCCAGCACCAAGAAAACAAACAAAAACATGCTGAATGTTGAGGTCAAACCTCAGTGCGCATGCCACTTCACACCAGGAGGTGTCCAGAAATTACTGGGATTTCTTCCTGTAGTCTCTGCTAGAGACTGCTCAGATAAGCAGTTCAGCTCATGGGGAATCCTTTTCTTAGTGGCCTCTAGAACTTGGCTTCGAATGCAGACGAATCAAAAAGGTAGAGCTGTCATGCTGAGAGGTTCCTTCTTGAAGCCAAAGCCAAACAGCCTGGTCATTTCCTTCCCTCCCTCCCTCCCTTCCTTCCTTCCTTCGTTCCTTCCTTCCGGAAAGAGTCTTGAGTAGATCTTTCTTGCATGGGGTACCTCAGGCAGATCACTCAGACAGTGTCTGAAGTGAGACGCACAACTGCATGTGTGCACAGCCAGAGACGTAGGCACGTGGAGGCCCAGAGGGTTTGAGCAGCCTTGGTCCTTAGATTGCCCCAGAACTGCCACGCCAGGGCCCAGAAGGCAAGGGCAGGGGCACAAAATGCCAGCGTAAAGACAGTTGAATCTTGGGCGAGACATCCTGTCTGGCAAACAAGCGGAAGTCACATAGTATATGTCCTTACGTACCTTATGGGTAGAGATGGAGTTGGGGTGCCCTGCAGTTGTGCAGCTCCACCCGAACCTCGAGACATCCTCACTGGCCATGGCCACCCACCATGGTCCCCGGCTGCATCTGCACCCAGGCAGCAGCATTCGGTCCAAGCTACAGAAGGGCCAACGGCTCAGGAACCCAAAGGAAAGCCTTTCCACGGTCTGGGAGCTTAAAGCAGTTATTAGCTAGAGGAGCACTGAGTTTGGGGTGTGGTCACCCTTGGGTCAGTTAATATGTCTTGTCTGTGTAAAGAGATAATAATAGAAACTAGCCGATCACATGCGGGGGGTGTTAAACAAGAGAGCACCTGGGGAGAGCATAAGACGGCACGGGAGGAAGCCTGGAGGAGCCTTAGCTGCTTTCTTAGGTTGGGCTTCCTGACCCGAGAGTGGAATCTAAGCGCAGGGCAGATGGTCCGAACCGTTCGATGTCGCAGTTTTTCCACTTTATGATGGTGTGAAGGCAGTGCACACTCGGTAGACACCATGCTATGAGGTTTGGCAGGCTAGGCATATTAAATGGCATTTTAACTAATGATGCGTTTATTGGGACACAACCTCATAAGTGGAGACGCAGTTGTTTTGGGAAGGGACCCATGTCATAATAATAATGGAATAAGGATATGAGACGGGCTGGGGAGGACACCACCATGAGAACAGAGGCTGCTGGGAGCATGTCCCAGGATAGTCCCTCCTTCAGGCCACAGGGCTGCATACCTATCCAGAGATGCTCGCCCTCCTCGGTGGCTGGGCGACCCTCCCTGGGGCGTCTTGCTTGTCCCCAGCACTCCAACCCTGCACAGTTGCCGAGCAGAGAGACACAGGCACCTCAGTGAGTGCTGGGCGCCTGAGGGATATGGGCAGGGCAGGGGCAGCACCTGATTCACCTGATTCTGATTCTTAAAGAACTGGGCCACCAAGGCCTGAGCTTATCTTCACCACAACCCCCCCCCCCATCTTGGTACTGGAGACTGAACCTGGGGGCATTCTACCTCTGAGCTAGACCCCAAGCCTTATTTATTATTTATTTATTTATTTATTTATTTATTTATTTATTTATTTATTTGAAATAGGGTCTTGTTAGGTTGGGGAGGACCTCACTAAGTTTCTGAGGCTGGCCTCGAACTTGTGATCTTCCTGTCTCAGCCTCCCAAGTACTAAGATTACAGAGGTGCATCACCATGGCCAGCCTTAAAGCAAGAACAAATTTCCCCATTTCTAAAAGTAAGGACAATTTTCTGGCAGTGTTTCTTTCTTAAAGCAGAGCAAATTTCCCCATTTTTTAAAGTAAGGACAATTTTCTGGTGTTGCTAAATTAATTGAAATTGACAGAGGCTGAGCGGGTGGAAATGCTCAGCCCTCTGCACTCCTCTTACTTTCTGGACCGGCTCAGTTTTGTTCCCCGCTCTGTTCCTTTGCGCAGAGCGAGCCCTGGCTGGTTCCACACCTCCTTTCCAGACGCCCAGGGACCTGTCAACATCCAGGGGCTTCTAAGTGACAGACGGTCCCATCACAGGGGCTTTCTAGCTGCATATGATCATTCTGTTTCCCTTTTAGCTTTGAGCTCCATCAGTCTGGCTTTCTTCAGGTCCAGAGAGGGAGGACTGAATGTCCAGCTGACAGAGGCAGCACAGGCGCAGCGTCCCAATAGGAAGACTTTCTGAGCCCTGCAGCTCCCTGAGAGCCTGGGTCAGGAATGCAGGAGGAGCTGGGGGCTTCTGCTGAGCTAGACAGTGTGGGAGAGGGTTACACACGAAATAAAATACAAGCTGCCTAGTTAAATTCGAATTTCAGGTAAACAAACATCATTTCAGTGTAGGTATGACCCACAGGACATAACATGTCATCCTTTTTCTAAAAGTCTGTCATACTTAAATGAAAATGTTTTGTCATTTACTTGAAATTCAGAGGTCTACTTACACTGACATATTATTCAATCATTTACCTGAAATTCAAATGCAACCTCCAGCGTGTACTTTCATTTGCTAAGTCTGGCGAGTGTAGTCTGGATTCTGAAATCCAGCCTCCTGGGTGGTCTGGATTCGAGATCAGCAAGGCTCCACCCGGTCAGCTCTTCAGGCCACGCTTGACCCTGACCGCAGAGGCCTCCCGGGCCCCTGAGGCCCTCGTTGGAGTACTTTTGCCTGACAGCGTTGTTAAATTGTGCAGTGGAGTCACAGATGCACTCTCGCTACGCTCACATGTGCAAAGAAAAGACCCTTTTACGTGCTTAGTGATCTCCATCCGGTGGGGCACAGGGATACGCAGAGTAGTCGGCAAGGCAGGTATGTCTTGGGTGGAGTCCTGGAGCGGAACCTGAGGCTGGGAGTGAGTGCCCGTGACCAAGTGAGGGAGGCAGGAAGGGAAAGGGCCTGAGCGTGCGGTGTCAGGCAGAATCTGCTCACTCCCATGGGCCCTCGGGCAGGGATGGTGCCAGAGTTAGCCTCGCCCGTGACAGAGTTGGGCTGTTGTGCCACCATGTCTGTAGGCCACTGGCTGCCCTCGGGAGGGCCTGGGGCCTCCCGCCCTCCCACTTGTCTCCAGTTGTTTCTGTTTCTAAGGCAACGTTCCTCTGCAGTGAGCTCAGGCAGCCGGGGATGGTGCTTTTATATAAGGGGCTTGAGCACTCATGGATTTTGGTGTGTGTGTGTGTGTGTGGTTTCCTAGAACCAACAGACAACTGTACATATATATGGTGGAATATTATTGTGCCTTAAAAAGAAAAGAAATCCTGTCACATGATATAGCATGGATTAGCATGGTAAAGCGTGGGCAAACTTTGAGGACATTATACTAAGTGAAATAAACTAGTCACAAAGAGGCAAATACTACGTGATTTTACATATCTGAGGTAGCTAGCATAGTCACACTCACAGACACAGAAAGTAGAAGAGTGGCCGCCAGGGTCTGGGACCCTAAAGGGGAATTGTTTAATAAATCTAAAAATTTCTAAAGAGATTGGTGTACAGTGTGAATATATACAACACTACCGAACCATACATTTGAAAATGGTTAAAAGGCAAATTTTATATTGTACATGTTACCACAATTAAAAATAATAAATGATGAAGGAAAGTATATATCTGTAATCAATGCAGATGTCTTGTCCAGGGAACCTAAACTAATCCTTTCATTCTTTCCTTATGTGACTTATTAGGTCAGTTTCTGTTCATTTGCAGAGAACAAAGCCCAGAGGGGAGGGTATATTTTAATGAAGGAAAGATACAGCCAGAAACAGTCCCAGCCGGAACGGCTCTCCTACAAGGATGTCCGGCCGGTGGTACTGTATGGGAAAAGGACAACGGAAACGTTGTGTGCGTAGGGTGGGTACATTCTGGGGCCTGCTGTCAGGTGAGCCCATGGTCGTGTGAGCATTGGCTGCACTTGTGATCTCAGTACTTGAAAGCTTGAGAGGAGGGCCACAGGACTGACGCCAGCCTCCGCAACTTAGCAAGACCCTGTTTAAATAAAAAACACAGAGGGAGTATAGCTCAGAGGTAGAATGCCCCTGACCTCAATCCCCATTAAAAAAGCCAAATATACTAAAATAGCTTACAATGAAACGGAGTCAGGGGCATACATATTGCTTTTTGTCATTTGTTAAAACTATATCCAAATCTGGTCTGATTTTGGGGGGATGGTGCTGGAATCAAACCCAGGGCCTCATGCACGCTGGGCAAGTGCTCCACTATCCTTCTCTGTATCCTTCTGCTGTAGTGCTCATCGGTCCTTCTGTAATCACCCAATTACTAATGAAGAAAAGAGGTTTAGGCCGGGCGTGGTGGCACACGCTTCTAATCCCAGGATTTGGGAGGCTGAGACAGGAGGATCACGGTTCACGGACAGCCTCTGCTACTTAGTGGGCCCTTTGCAACTCAGTGAGACCCTGTTTCAAAATTAAAAAATAAAAAATAGGGCTGGAGGTGTAGCTCGGAGGTAGAATGCCCCTGGGTTCAATCCCCAGCACTGCAAAAAAGTATACTATGAAAAATACATATCATTAAGTATATGTACTATGCAAGTGTGCTCTACTTTTTTCTTTTGGTACTGGAGAGCGAACCCTGGGGCTTTCTACCTCCGAGCTACACTCCCAGTCCTACTTTTTATTCTTTTTTTTGGCACTGCAGGTAGAACCCAGGGACTTTTTCTACCTCCGGACTATACTCCCAGACCTATTTTATACTTTATTTGGAAACAGGGTCTCACTAAGTTGCTGAGAGCCTCACTCAGTAGCTGAGGCTGGCTTCGAACCTACGCGATCCTCCTGTCTCTGCCTCCCAAACGCGGGGATTACAAGTGTGCACCACCACACCCGGCTTATTTTTTATTTTTTATATGGAAACAGGGTCTCACTGAGTTGCAGAGGGCGTCACTAAGTAGCTGAGGCTGGCCATGAACCTGGATCCTCCTGTCTCAGCCTCTCAAATGCTGGGATTGCAAGCGTGCGCTATGGTGCCCGGCTTTTCTTTTTTCTTTTGAAAGGGTCTCGCTAAGTTGCTGAGGCTAGCCTAAACTCTGCAATCTTCCTGTCTCAGCCTCCCAAGTACAAGGATTATAGGCGCGTGCCACTGTTCTTGGCCTGCATTTTTATACGGCAGGCAAAATATTAGGTGTGTTTCCTGCAGCATTGCCTCAAACATGTTGGAAATGCATTGCTTTACAACAAGACAACTATGATGCCACTAGATGATAGGGAATCTTCACTCTAGAGTAGTCCTACAAGGGGACTGCAGGCGTATATACTCTCCACCATTAACCGTAATGCCGTTATGTGGTGCATAATTATATAGTCTGGTATTCTGAAAGGGGGTTGGGAAATTTAGGGTCATGGGACAAGAGTGGTGGGATATAGACAGGCTGGGGACACAAAAGTGGCTTCTGGGAGCCATCACAGTTGTCTTGGCTGCAGGCCCTGTGGTCTTGGTATAGGTCTATAAAAGCCGTGGGGGCAGCAAAGTGTCAAATAATCTCAGGAAGGTAGAGATGGGACGATCACAGGTTTGAGGATAGCCTCAGCAACTTAGTGAAACCCTGTTTCAAAAATAAAAAGATAGCCGGGCGTGGTGGCACGCACGCTTGTAATCCCCGCGCTTGGGAGGCGGAGACAGGAGGATCGCGCAGGTTCGAAGCCAGCCCCACTGGCTTAAGAGACCCCGTTTCAAAAATATAAAAAAAAATAGGTCTGGGAGTGTAGCCCAGAGGTAGAAGGGCTTCCAGAAACCCCAGTACCACCAAATAAATAAATAAACAAACAAACAAATAAATAATAAAAAGATAAAATAGGGTTGGAGGTATAGCTCAGAGGTAGAAGACCTCTGGGTTCAATCCCCAGTACCGAAAAAAAAAAAATAAATAAAGCAAAAAACTGTTGGGGCCAGGCATTACAAGGCATTTCAGATTTCTTTCTTCCGTTTTAAGAAGGCAATATGGTACCTATTCCGTGTACCCCAGACATTCCCAGTGGAGTCTGGCTCAGCACCCTGTAAACAAACCCATTAATATTCCTGTGGTGAAATGTATAAATATTCACACTAAATGGGATTATAAAGACTATAAATAGCTTCATAGTCAGTCCAGGTTTGGCTGCTAAGTGAGTGCTCCATGCCAAACCAGAAACACAAAGGAACTGGTTTTCCAAGCTTTGGGGATTTGGAAATTGTTAAATAGGGATTGTGGGCCTGCACGGATTTTGTGCTGTCTAAAAGGACTGTCAGTGAATAAAGAGACAAAATGTTGGAAGGAACGAGAATATGATGAGTGCTGGCATACCCAGCACTCTGACTGCATGCGCAGGAAGCGGGGGCCTGGTCAGCCGCTGAGCTGCTGGCGGCCAGGGCGGAGGTCAGGCCCGGTTCTCCTCCAGCCCCAGCTCCACCCTCCTCCGGCAGGGTCAGCAGCAAGCTCAGGCCCAGGAGTCTGGAGTTGCCTGGAATCCATGGAGCCCCACACACTCCTTCCCAGTCCCCGCCGTTGGCCGCCCCATGATGGGCCAGTTGGGTTTCTCTGAGAGGCCTCTGCAGAAGGCCTTGTCCTGCAGGCTCAAAGACTTGAGTCCGGGAAACAGACAGTGCTCAGTGAGGCTTTGGGGAATCCTTCCGTGTGCTTATCACTTGGCACACGTGATAAGACCTAGCCGGGGGCGTGGTGGCGCATGCTTGTAATCCCCACACTTGGGAGGCAGAGACAGGAGGATCGCGCTGGTTCAAAGCCAGCCTTGCTGGTTTAAGAGACCCTGTTTCCAAATAAAAATATAAAATAGGTCTGGGAGTGTAGCCTGGACTTAGAAGGGTTCCATCCCCAGTACCACCACCAGAGGGGGGGGGGGCTATAATTAAAGGATTATGTGTAAGCCACCCCCAGCCTTTTAATTTTTGAAATGGTCTAAGTTGCCGAGGGCCTCACTAAGTTGCTGAGACTGTCCTCACATCTGAGATCCTCCTACCTCAGACCTTCCTGATCCTCAGTATAGATGTATACCACCAGTTGACCTTCATTTTTGAAAGTTGAGCAATAATAGTCACTGGAAAATTATTTCTTCTGTTCTTGATAGGGACAGGCTTGTGATCCTTTCCTTATAAAGATCTCTTCTACTTTCAAATGACTTTGGAAGCTGGGCGTGGTGGTGCACGCCTGTAATCCCAGCATTTGGGAGGCTGAGACAGGAGGGTCTCAGTTCGAGGACAACCTCAGCTTAGTGAGGCCCTTTGCATCTCAGTGAGACCCTGTTTCAAAATAAAGAATAAAAAATAGGGCTGCAGCTGGAACCTGGAGGTAGAATGCCCCTGGGTTCCATCCCCAATACTGAAAAAAAATAATAATAATGACTTTGAAAGGGTGTCAAACATTGGCAACTGGGACATCATTCTTGTGGGAATCTTGGTTAAAGTCCACTGACTGTCTTCATTCCATACTTAAGCAAAGGACTCTCTTAAGCATCTAAAATCAGAATTGATGGCGGTCATTCCCTGCCAGTGTGGCCTCCCGGAGCAGTGCTTTGTGGTTCAAATTAAGGGAGTGTGTTATATGGGGATCTTTCATGGGCTGGGGTTGGACTGAGGCTTCGATGACTGTCATGTGATGAGGCGCCATCTGATGACACGCAGCCAGTCCTGAAGCTCACCCAGAGAACGCCCCACGTCTTAGAGGAGGACGGCTCCCCTGGGTGCACTGGCATATGCCCATTAGCCCCAGATACTTGGGAGGTTGAGACAGGAGGACTCAGGTTCACAGCCAGCCTCCGCTACTTAGGCCCTCTGCAACTTAGTGAGGCCCTGCTTCAAACAGTGCTGGGGGAATAGCGCAGAGCTAGAGGGGCTCTGTGTTCAATCCCCCGTACCAACAAAAGGGCGCTCCCCTGGGAGCTGGAGTACAGGGGTGCTTGGGGAGGCCCCCGGTCCAGTAGCCACGTCAACTCCTGAGCCTTGGTTCTTCTATCCGGTGAAATGAGGGCTGTGGGCGGATCGGAGGCAGGTGTTGGGGTCACAGGGCCATGGGCATGGGGACCTCGCCAGTCACAGAGCGGCTCTGCTTCCATCTATCTTATGTAAATGAATTCCAAGTAAAATTGCCTTTGAAGTAAAGAAATCTTTCTTAATTAAAAGAAAAGAAGGAGCAGGTTGTTATTGAGGTGTGCCCGCTCTGAGCCCTCTGACTTCAAAGCCTTTGGGAGTCATCGCTCCTCTTTTTACTGATGGCTAACGAGGATCTGAGGACGGGGTAGAACTCTGCCTGGGAGTGGGGGTACATGCCGTACCCCCACAGATCCCGCCATAAAATCCCACTTAGCTAAAACCCCAACATCCAGCGCACCTGCTCAGAATTATAAGACACAAATGACAAAGCAGCCGTGGTCCTCAAACTCCAGCATTAGAGACCAGCAGGGAGCTTGGGAATTCTGACACCAGGCCCGCCCCGTGCTAATCAAGTCAGACTCCAGAGGAAGGGCCCAGGCATCCGAGTCTAACGTGCTGTCGAGTTTAAGCCAAATGCAAAACAGTGTCATGATTCCCCAAAAAATTAAAAATGGAATTACCATACAGTTCAACCTCTGGCTATAAAACCACAAGATCGAAAAGATATTGATGCACCTGTGTTTATAGCCACATTCTTTATAATTGCTAAAAGTTAGGATCAACCCAGGTATCCATCAACAGATGAAGAGTAAGGAATATATGTTATATACATATAGTAGAATATTACTCAGCCTTGCAAAGGAAATTCTAATACATGCTACAATGTGGACGAACCTTGAACCTTGAGGACATTATGCTAAGTGAACTCAGCCAGACATAAAATGAGTGGTGTGGTGTGTGTCTATGTGTGTGTGTGTCTGAGGATTGAACCTAAGGTCTTGTACATGCTAGGCAAACATTCCACCAATGAGCTGGAGCCCAGCCCAAAAGAACAAATGTTCTATAATTCCACTTACCATGACATACTTAGAGTAGTCAAATTCATAGAAACAGAAGGCAGAAGCGTGATGTCATGGGCTGGGAACAGTGATGGTGTGGAAGGTTATTGTTTAATGAGTAGGAATAGCCCGGTGTGGTGGTGCATGCTTGTAATCCCAGTACTTGGGAGGCTGAGGCAGGAGGATTGCAGGTTAACGGCCAGCCTCAGCTACTTAGCAATGAGGCCCTTTGCAACTCAGTGAGACCCTGTTTCAAAATAAAGAATAAAAATAGGGCAGGGGGTATAGTTCGGAGGTAGAATGCCCCTGGGGTTCAGCCCCTATTTCTACCAGAGAGGGGTGGGGAGGGAGTCTTCACTCCCTGAGATGAGGCGCACCCTGGAGATGGGCCGCACTTAACACCACTGGACCGTGCATTTAAAAATAGTTGAGATGGCAAATTTTATGTTTTGTGTATGTTACCACAATTAATAAATAATATAAAAGAGTTAGTGGTTTCACGCAGTGACTTAGTGACTTGCTGCCGGCAGCTCCGGCCCCTCCACAGAACTAGTTAGAAGAACAGCAACAGAGTCCGTGGGCCCCGCTGGGCCGGGCCCTCGGGGTCCTGCACACGCCGAGCTTTGAGGGACCCAAGTTTTACTAATACCCAACCAGCGTTTGGAAGAGGCAGCCTCCCCAGCACGCGGGCCCTCCGTCCCTCCCCTCCTTCCTTCTTATGGGGGCAGGCTGGCAGCTCCGCCATCCATGGTGGCTCAGCTCCCCTCCACTGGCCAGCTACCTGGGCTAGGAGGGGACACGTTGCCTGGTTTGGGCCCCTAAGACTAAGGGAAATTCTGCTACTAAAGGCTGCTCACTCTAACGGCCACCCAAGAAGAAAGGGTGATCTTCCTCTGGACACTTAATAGGAATGGGAGCTGAGCAAATCCTGTCGGTCTCTTAGGACCCAGGGGAAGGGGCCAGCCTGGTTTTTGACAACACAGAGCCTCTAGTGGCCAAGTCCCGGGTCCATGTCATCAAAAGGGAAATCACGTTACCTGAGATCAAAAATGTGCTGTGGGAATCCTGACTTTCTCTTGCTTGTAGGCCACGATCTGTTAACTCCAACTCTACTGACATTTAGGGTCAAATAGTTCCTGATCCTGGGCATCTGGGATGTTTTAACAGCAAACCTGGACTTGACTCTCTTTAGTTCAAGGATCCAGCTGAACTCAATGGGTGAGAAAACAGCACACACAGGTGTTACTAATCACTACCCATCTTTCATGGTGCTGGCCCGCTGATAACAATGTCGTTTCCATTTATTCTTCGAGGATTTAATAGGCCGAGACATTTAACTTAACAGATGGCCAATATAGTGGGTGGAATTTTCCCTCAGCAAAGGTGGTATGTCCCGTGAGACTTCTGGGCTATTCCTCACCCGGTAACCCTGTATCTTCCCACCTTGCCCCCAGCGGGATTGTCAGTGTCATTTACCCTCCCGCAGACCATGGATGCTGGGGGAGCCACTTGTCCGTGCTGGTGCTCAACACCCTTCTATATTTAGGAAGCATATTTTCACAAATGAAAACAGAGATCGGTTCTTCCCAGGTAACAAAGAGTTACAGTTCAGACAGCTGTGTCTTTGAGAACCTGGGCATCAGAGGACCTCAGATGACCTCTCCTGTCTTGTGTTTCCCTTCCCAGAATCCCTCAGCACATCGAGACCACTCCTCTTAGGAGCCCCCCGACTTCTAAAATTAGTGCTGTTGGATCCATCTTTCTTCATAGTTCAGTTTCTTTGGAACAGTTCCAAAACGTCCTGCGGAGCAAGAAGACTTACAAGAGTAGATCTGCTTTGCAGAAAGGTCTGGAGGAGGACCGGGAGGGCGGGGCAGGAGAGGGGACAAGAGGCATCGATGCCTCTGGTCTCTGATGCCAAGAGGCACTGGCTCAGGCTAGGCTGGGAGAAGCCATGAGGAGGCAGCCACAGCCCTGGGGCCTCCTGATCCATTGGGGAATATGTGGTAGACTAAGGGTTGTCTTCTAACATGGCCCCCTGTCACGGTGGGGGGGGGACATCCCCAGTACCATGGTAACCACGCTGCCCCTGGAGTTCACAAGCTTCTGAACCTAGATGCAGTTTTTGTGTGTCAAACCGGAGTTTTCATTTAGGGATGGCATATTTGGATTGGAAAAGGCATTTATTGTTGGGTCCTGGGGCAAGAGCTCTGTTTTCCTGCGAGGAAGGGGACTGTGGCTTACAAAAGCATTGAATTTGGTACCAGGAGGGGGGAGCTACAGTAAACAAGCCTCAAAGGGGAAGGGTTAAGAAGAGACATTTGGGCAGAGGGCACAGGATGTCTTCCCTTGGCCTGGAAAGATGGCGAGCGCCGTGGAGCACGGCGCAGGTATTTATGGAGGGCAGGCCACGCAGAGGGGATGCAGGATGCTACCTACCACCAGCATTCTTCATCAAGTCCCGGAAGAGTCATTCAGGGGAAGACGGTCCATTTTAAAAGGACCAGGGAAAAAATAAGCTTGGGCTAAGAAAAAGCCTTTCAGTGTGGCTGTCAGCCTAATGTGATGGGAAATTGATAAGCCAGTCCTGCTGAACTGGAAAAGCTGATATAGCTGGCTAAAGTTAGGACAGATGGATGACTTAGAAGATGGGGCTCTGGGAAGCAGTCCCCTCAACTCCAGGTCTCTCCCAGAGTCTCTTCCTAAGGATGTTAAGGTTGGCAAAGGAAGCAAGTGACTTGTGACATGCAGCTGGGGGCAAGGAACAAATCTGGGTGCCTCCCCACTTCACGGAAGACGTCACAAATCTGAGGAGCGGGGGTTCAGCAAGGCACAGATACCAGCTGACATTTCAAGAATTCTGACTTTAGAAGTCTTGCAGCTCTAACTAGCAGCCCATGGACTTGAATGAATACAGTGAGTTTGTTTATGTGTTTATTTATTTATGTCCTAATGACTGAAGCCAGAGGCATTCTACCTCCAAGATACACTCCCAGTCCTTCCACTTGTTTATTTTTATTTCAAAACAGGATCACGCTAAGTTGCAGAAGGTCTTCTTTAAAATTGCTGAGGCTGGCCTTCAACCTGCAATCCTTCTGTCTCAGCCTCCCGAGTATTGGCTTACGGGCATGTGCCACCATACTCGGCATACTAAGTTCCTAAGGAAGCTGAGTTGCCAAGGAGAGTGGCCAGCTATGTCCTGAGATTGCCCATCCCCCAGGCGATCCCCGACTTGGACACACAAGGAGTGGGATGCTTAAATAGTGACTTTCCTGGGAAGACAACAGCCCCACACCCACTCTGACGTTAACAGAGAAGCGGAGGAAGAAGACACCCTAAATCCAGAACCAACCAGGGGCTGCCATGTTGCCTGACTGAGGAACTTTCTTTACCCGAAGAGCAGGAATCCTCAATATTTCCACATGCAGGATATCGTGTGTACTGTTGACCTGCGACAACCAAATGTGTTTCCCATTTTCCCCTCTCCAAGCAGAAATTCTTGTTGCAGATTCCTTTGCTGTTGTTTTGTTTTGATTTGATTTTGTGGTGCTGATCTTAGGGGCAGAATGAAGTATCTGCTGGAAATTTCTGAGAGATGAGTTCTCTCTTCCTTCTTTTGGGGTGTTGTTGGGGAATGCAAGTCCAGATGCGGCCATTTCACCACCATCTTAGCTGCTTTTTCATCCCTGTGATCAAAATCCCTGACAAGAACTTAAAGGAGGGAAGGCTTATTTGCTCGTGGTTCAGAGGTTCAGTCCCTCATCAGCAGACTCCAAGGCAGAAACCGCAACAGTAGGGTGCATGCAGGGGAGAGCCACTCTCAGAGAGCGCCTGGGGGCGGAGCTGATGCACAGGCCACGCCCCAGGGACCCAGAGACCCACCACCTCCAGCCAAGCCGCACCCCTCTGAGCCTCACTGCCCTGCCCTCAGGTGAGCTTTCCTGGGCCACAGTGCACATCCAAACCTCAACGTGACTAACCGAAGTTAACCCCACACAAGGAGAGAAAGAAGAATTGTGGAGGAACGGAACTGCAGTCTTGAATGTCCCATATCCACCTTCATCCCTGGACTTTGAGTTATACAATGTCAGTTTGAAGAGTTTTCTGTTCCTTACAACTAAATAACTGTGGCAGAGTGTGATAGATGCTGAGGTTGAAGTATGACTAAAGCGTTGGGTGGCTAAGGCAGAAGGCCGGTTACTTAGCCAAGAAGAGTGGCTGTTTAAGCATGAGGGGTCGCAAGAGCTGAAGGGGACCTTGTGGTTGCTAACATGAAGCCCACTCTTTGTGGGGACTTAGTGATTCATCTGTGGTCATCGTTATGCAGGTCCTCGTCCACCCAGGTGGGAATGGAAGTGGGAAGGCAGTTCCCCTGATACTTAGAAGTCCCCCGTAGGAGTTGATGATGGGAGGACGTCTTCCATCTATCGTGCGCAGGCTCTTGGCGGGCCGGGGCTCTCCAAGGCCCACTTACATTGTGAGCAGCAGGCACCCCTAATCCTCTGTCCTCCCATTGCCGTTGCAGAAGATGGACCACATGTCTCCCAGGCTGCGAGCCTTCCTTTCTGAACCCATTGGAGAGAAGGATGTTGGCTGGGTAGATGGGATCAGCCGTGAGCTTGCCATCAATTTGGTCACCAAAGGGTTCAACAAGGTAATTCGCTTTTTATTTTCCAACTTCTCTTCCCAAACTCTCTTTTCTCAGTCCTGCCAGATGGCAGCCGCTGCCTGTGGCTCTCTGAGGGGCCATCAGAGAGTAAAGCTGCCACTTGGCAGGGAGCCACTGCTTCAGTGCTACGGACTCACGTGCTCGGGCAGCCTCACGGACTTGTACATGATGGCCAAATAGAATTGCTTCAGCCCAGAGCACTGGGCTGGGCCTGACTTGTGGGTGTCTACACACTCAGGGTTTGACAGGAGTGAGCCTGCCCTGGGGTATGGGGCAGGAGAGATGACATGGGTGCATCCCCACCCACATCAAGGGGCCATGGAGTTGGTTACTCCTGCCAGGGCACTAGCAGGGCAATGGCAGCTGGAGAATCAACAGCCTGAGGTCTGGGGAGATTGAATTTGTCCAAGATGCCATTTCGAACCCAAGAATGACCCCCAGGACCTCCAGTGGAATCTGAATATAGTGTTCTATTTTTCACTGCTATCGCAAAATAGTTGAGGTTGAGTACTTTCTAAAGAAAAGAGGTATATTTAGCTTACAGTTTGGGTGTTGATAGTCCACGATTAGATGGCCCCATTTGTCTAAGCTCTGCTGAGGGCCTCCTGGCCTTATGAGAAGGAGCGATCAATGGCTTACTAGTCAACTTTCTTGTCTGTGACCAAAGAACCCGATGAGAACAACTTAGAGGAAGAAAGGTTTGTTTGGGCTCATGGTTCTGGAGTTCAGCCCTTTGTCAGCGGCTCCACGGCAGAGGCATCATGGTGGCAGGGCGTGTGGAGGGGCCGAGCTCACCACCGCCAGGGAGCAGAGAGACAGGAGGCCTTGCAGGCCAGGCCTCCAGGGCCACCTTCGCCAGCCACAGCCTACTTGCCTCCTCACCACCCAGCAGGCCATTCATGAGTCCATCATTCAAATCATGAGTCCATCAATGAATGAACTCATCACTTCACTTCTGTAGAGTGTTGTGTTGCCAAGACACGAGCTTTTCTGGGGGACAGATGGTGGAGAGCATCTCACTAGGTTGCTGAGAGTGTCATTAAGTTGCTGAGGCTGATCTCGAACTTGCAGTCCTCCCAAGTACTGGGCGTATGGGTGTGCACCACCACACCCGGCTCCGCTGATCCCTTTGAGGGAGATGCTCCCAGTGACCACTGGGCCCTGTCTCTTAAAGGGTCCATTATCTCCACTCTAATACACTAGGGATGGCGCCCTCAACACTCAAACTGTTGGTGAACAAACTACATTCAAACCATAGCACTGAATATCCTATGCAGTTATTTGTTTCAAGGGGCAGGTATGAAAAAACAGCTTGGAACCTCGGGAGAAGTTGGTTAGCATTCCCAAAGGAAGGGAGTACACACGAGAGACACAGGGAACACGTGCAGCACCTCATCCAATCGAGAGGCACCGCCAGACCTTGCCATCAGTCCCCTCTGGCTCCCAGGGCCAGTCTGCAGCACCAGGGGGGAGGCCTTAGCAGAAGCCTCACAGTGGGTGGGGACGGCCTTGCACCCATCAGAAGCTTTGGCTGTGGGGCACTGCCAGGAGCCAGGAGCTCCTAGTTGAGGTAGATTTGATTCTCTCCTCCCCTGTAAAGGAGTAAGGACCATTCCCAAGCACACAGTGAAATAGACAAGTCTGGTTGGGGAGAAATTTTAAATTAAATATTCTTTTTTAAAAAACTTCTATTGTGGTATGACATAGGTGTAGAAAAGAGCTTCGATAAAAGGGTCCAGCTCAATGAATTTTTAAAATAATTAGATACACCCATGTGCATACCACCCAGATCTAGTGAACCCCCTTTTCCTCCTCTTCCTTCCTTCCCTTTCCTTCATTCCCTTTCCTTTTTTCTTTCTTCATTCTTCCCTCCTTCCCTCTCCTTTCTTCCTTTTCTTTTCTTCCTTTTCCTGCCCTCCTCCTTCCTTCCCTCCCTCCCATTCTTTCCTCCCTCCCTCTCTCCCTACCCTTCTTCCCTTCCTTCATCCCTCTCTTCCTTCCTCCCTCCCTCCCTCCTTCCCTCCCTCCTTCCCTTCCTCCACCCCTCTCCCTTTCTTCCTTCCTCCATCCCTCCCTCCCTCCCTTCATCCCTCTCCTTCTCCCCTCCCTCCCTCCTTTCCTTCCTTCTCCTCCCTCCTTCCCTCCCTCCCCTTCTTTCCTCCCTCCCTCCCTTTCTTTCCTCTCTCCCTCCCTCTCTCTCTTCCCTCCCTCCCTCCCTTCCTCCTTCTTCTTCTCCCCTCCCTCCCTCCCTCCTTCCCTCCCTTCATCCCTCTCTTCCTTCCTTCCTCCATCCCTCCCTCCCTTCCTCCCTCTTCCTCTCCCCTCCCTCCCTTCTTCCCTTCCTCCATCCCTCTCTTCCTTCCTCTCTCCCTTCTTCCCTCTTCCTCTCCCCTCCCTTCCTCTCTCCTTCCCTCCCTCCATCCCTCTCTTCCTTCCCTCCCTCCATCCCTCTCTTCCTTCCTTCCTTCCTTCCTCCATCCCTCCCTCCTTCCCTCCCTTCCTCCCTCTTCCTCTCCCCTCCCTCCCTCCTTTCCTTCCTTCTTTCCTTCTTTCATTGAATCCAGGGTGCTCTCCAAGCAGGGCTGGGGCTTAGGCTGGGACTTGGTGGTGGGATCCCGCACCAGCACCTGGAGCCTGTGGCCCCCAGGAGCAGCCCCGGAGGTGACCCCTACACAAAGGGCAGCTGTTTCAGTATGTAGACAGACCGGTGGTCAGGACCAGCCAGAACCTCTGAGGCGGGTAGATCTGGACAGAGCGAGGTTCTCAGATTTAACCAAGAAAACAGTGCAAGCCCCTGTGTGTTTTTGGTTCTCTGCCTGTAGGCATCTAGGCCTGGCCCTGCAGGGACACCTTTCTGGGCCTCACTCCATCCGCTGCCTTCACCAGCTTTGCAGTGACGAGGCTGCCCTGCTCAGATTGGCGCCTCAGTAAACACCGCCTCGCACCGCCTCTGCTTGTGACAGCAGGTTCGGCCTAGTGCTCCTTCTAAGTACCTGCTGGGGTGCAGCCCTCTGTGGCACCCTGAGACCTGCTTGTCTGGGCTCCCCAGTCAACCACCAGCCCTCTCCAGAGACACCAGCACACCCCTGCGTGGGGATGGTCGAGGCACGGCCTCCTGCCCCAGGCGCCCCGCACATCTGCATGTCTGGTCACCTCCCCAGGGTGCAGCCCCTCGGCGTGGGTAGTACCTTCTCTCCCTGTCCCGTACAGTTCTTCTGTGGCTTCTCCAACAGAAGCCTGTGGTGCTGGGAGCTGGCTGTGCTTACCTCCTTCCCTCTTTTCCCAGACCTCTGACTATGGCATGATCTGGTTTCCAGTCATAGTTTAAATTATGGCTTTCAAAACTACTGATTAGCAGGCCATGGTAGCCTGCACCGTAGTCCTAGTGGGAGGCAGAGGCAGGTGAATCTTTTGAGCTGAGGGATTCAAGACCAGCCTGGGCAACATAGTGAGACCTCATTTGGAAAAGAAAGGAAAGCAAAACAAAGAACAAAACAAGGAGAAAACAAAACCGCTGATCCACTCCTGTCTTTTCAAGGAGCTCAAAGCCAAAGCCCAGCCTCATTCTCTCTGGGTTACCTTGCCAGCCGACTTTGGCCTGAGGATCCAAATCTCCAGGTGGCCACTGGCCAAACCTGCCTCAGAGCATTTATCTAAGTGGAGGTGTGCTAGAAATACAAAATATACACTTTAATGGCAAAGACTCAAAGACTCAAAAGTATCCTATTAATAACTATTTTACTGAATACACATCAAAACAATACTCTTTGGAGATTATGGGAGAAAATTAAAAATAGTATTAGACTCCTTCTCACCCGTTTTCTTCTCTCTTTTTAGTACGACAGCTTCTAGAAAATTAACGATTATTTTCCTCCTGGAGAGAACTGGTCTAGATTTAATGGTGGGGCAGAAAGGCAGCCAGGGGAAAAAGGATTCTAGCAATGGGGAATCCATTGTGCATGTGCATCAAGGTTTGCCTCGGCCAGGCTCCAGCTCGTCCCACACACTGCCACTCCTGCCCCCAGGCACAGATGGGAACCACCCTCCTCCAAGCTGAGCCTCAGAATGCCTCTTGGTCCCTGCAAGGGCGAACCCATGACCCCTTCCTCCGGGAAGCCTTCCTTCTGCCCTCCATGGCCAACAGGCCCCTTTTCCTGAGCACATCCCATTCATTGGGATATCTGTACCATTGCCTGGCTTTTGTACTTGTGGTCGAGAGACCACACTCAGGTCAGAGGTTCAGCTGTTCTCCCTACGTTCTCTGAGCAGAGGATGGGCCATGCTTCCCACCTGTCCCCTCCCTAGGAAAGCCCACCCATGGGGGTGGGTTTCCAGACATTCAGTAAATTTAATGTCTCTGGGCAGAGAATGCCTTCCTTCGCCCATAGACTAGACTGCAGAGTTGCGGAAGAGTGGAGTGGAGAGGGGCGGAGTCCCAACCTCTCAGAGTCTTCGAGACTCTGGGGAATGGATCGGGCTGGGGACCTGTAGGGTCAGATCAGATGGATTCGACTGCGTCAGGTATCTCCAGCAGCTCAAGGCCTGCCCAAGTGCTCCACAGTGCCGCTTGCTAGTATTGTTAATATCCTTGCCATAATGTCTCTCTCCTTAGAAAAAACCCTATCTCTATATTCTGTTATATTTACCTCAGACCTCTTTTGCCTATTGCACGACTCTACAAACTCTTAGCAAATATCCATTTTTTGAACTCTTAGCAAATATCCATTTTTTTAAAAAAAACAGTATTTTAGTAAACTCCACTTCTGAAAATGCAAGGGTACTGATTAAAAAAAAAAATGAGCTCATGACAAGCAACTGCTTTTTTTTTTAATGATTAAAGAAGCAGCTTAAAATCACCATGAAGCCGGGCATGGTAGCGCACGCTTGTAATTCCAGCATTCAAGAGGCTGAGACTGGTGGATAGTGGTTTGTGGACAGCCTCAGCTACTTAGTGAGGTCCTCCGCAACTTAGTGAGACCCTGTTTCAAAATAAAGAATAAAAATTAGGGCAGGGGGTGTAGCTTGGAGGTAGAATGCCCCTGGGTTCCATCCTCAGACCCCCAAAATTAATAAATAATAAATAAATGAAATAAAATCACCATGAGCCAGGCGTGGTGGTGCATGCTTGTAATCCTAGTACTTGGGAGGCTGAGATAGGAGATTCACAGGTTCACAGCAAGCCTCAACTACTTAGTGAGATCCTCCACAACTTAGTGAGACCCTGTTTTGTTTTTATTTTTATTTTTTTGTTGTGGTACCGGGGATGGAATTCAGGGGCATTGCACCTCTGAGCTACACTCCCAGCCCTATTTTTTATTCTTTATTTTGAAACAGGGTCTCACTGAGTTGCAAAGGGCCTCACTAAGTAGCTGAAGCTGGCCGCAAACCCAGATTCTCCTGTGTCAGCCTCCCGAATGCTGGGATTACAAGTGTGCACCAGCACGCCCAGCTCTCCCCTGTTTCAAAATAAAAACTAAAAAATAGGGCTGGGGATGTAGCTCAGAGATAGAATGCCCCTGGGTTTAATCCCCAGTTCCAAAAATAAAATAAAATAAAATCCCCATGAAATTCTTTTCTCAGCTGGGCGTGGTAACACATGCTTGTAATCCCAGCATTTGGGAGGCTGAGACAGGAGGATCGCAATTCGCCAACAGCCTCAGCTACTACTTAGGCCCTTTGCAGCTCAGTGAGACCCTGTTTCAAAATAAAGAATAAAAAATAGGGCTGGGGGTGTAGCTTGGAGGTAGAATGCCCCTGTGTTCCATCCCCAGTACTGCAAAAACAAAACAAAAAAAGTTCCTTTTTTCTTTTCAACAACAAACTAATGCTGGGGAAGTAGTTCAGTGGTAGAGCACTTGCCTAATAGGCACAAAGCCCTGGGTTCAATTCTCAGCACTGAAAAAAAATTAAACAGCAAATAAAACAAAACCCTCAAGCTCCAATGCTTAGGTACATATTATGATTGGGATTTGTTTGCTTTGTTTATGTAACTAAAAGTCAATAGACATCGGCAGGCTTTTGTGGAAAGAGCCCCAGAACGTGAAGGCCCATGGGTGAGCACCAATTAGTGCAGGGTCCAGGCTGGAGAATCCCCAAACTAGCCCCAAGACCAACATGTAATGTGATCTGAAATCTCTAGTCTCCACCATGTAGTGGCTTAGACAGTTTATGACCCCATGATCTAGGAAGGCTCTTTCTCCACAAGGTGCTTCCTTCTTGTTAATAATGGTGTGAGAAAATTGTAAAGTCTGTGGAGCACAGTTGGAAGCTAGAGAATGCTATAGGAATGCGAATCTCAGAGCACTTAGTATTTATCTTACATGTATTTTTATCCTCAGAGACTCTTAGGAAGCATATTAGTCAGGCTTCTCCAGAGAAACAGAAGCATTAGAAACTATATAAAAAGGGATTTCTTGGATTGGCTCTCATGAATAGTCTTATAGTGGCTATCTTAAATCTGGAGAACTGGGGAGACTGGTAGCTGCTGGATCCAAAGAGCCAGAAACCAGAGCGGAGGGTGGGAGTTGGAGCAGAGGGATAAGTATAATATGTTTTATTACTTCTCTCTTTTCTGTGCACAGCGTGTACAAAGCCCTGGGCTTCTATCTCTCAGGACAAGGGGAATCTGCATTGTGCAGAATGCTTTCCCATCGATGCACTGAATTTGCAGGGCAGGTCACATGGTTGTCTTAGGAAGGTGCTGTCACTGACACCCAGGCTCGGTGGGTCATTGCCTCAGGTCAAGCTGCCTGAGATCACACAGGTGCCTTGCAAAAGCAGATCGATGCTCAGATGCCCTTCATCTGCCAGCAGCACATGCATTGGTTCCCAACTGAGGGAGATTGTGGCTCCCGGGGACACCTGGCAAAGTTCAGAGATGGTTATGATTGTCACTCTTTGGGAGGGTGCTACTGGCATCTTGAGGCTGGGGGTGCTGAAAACCTCCTGCAGGTTATAGCTCACTCCACAACACAGAAATATCAGTAAGTGAGGTCGAAAGACCTCATGTTACAGCAGTTGGGGAAGTAGTGGGGCAGAGAGCATCTATGTGTGTGTGTGTGTGTGTGTGTGTGTGTGTGTGTGTGTGTGTTTCAAAGAAATACTAGAAGCATGTTAAAAATACTTAAAATGTTAAAAAAAAATTGCTCAGGCCATACCCCAAACTTAGGTTCTGAA
Source organism: Muscardinus avellanarius (assembly GCF_963383645.1). Lineage (NCBI taxonomy): Eukaryota > Metazoa > Chordata > Mammalia > Rodentia > Gliridae > Muscardinus > Muscardinus avellanarius. The sequence goes on along the minus strand of NC_137805.1, from coordinate 547,239 downwards.
TCATAACCTGCCTTTTAATATAATCCTAGAGAAGTCCCCTGCTCACTGAAGTTCGAGGAGGGCAGGGTCTGGCTCATTCCAGGCTGGAGAGCCCCCAAACCAACACTGACTTTGACCTTTCCCCTTACCAGGATCCTGTATCAGAAGAATTCAGGAACTGACAGTCTCCCTCAAATCGGGCCTGCACACCAAATCTTTGACTGTCACACAATCTTTGATGGTTGCGGAGAAAGGGCAGGTCAGAGCCAGGTGATGATAACCATTCCCATGTTCTTTGTCCTCCTCCCAGGCCTACATCCTGCTGGGACAGTTCCTTCTGATGCACAAGAATGAAGCCGAGTTTCAGAAGTGGATCATTTGCTGCTGTGGCGCTACTGAGTGTGAAGCCCAGGCGAGCTCTAACTGTCTGAAGGAGTGGTGTGCCTGCTTCCTCTAGAAACACACCGTGTGCTCAGGGAAACAGTGCTGCTTCACCTAAACCCCGGCTCCGAGTCATTCTTTGCATTTTACTTTAATGGTACACATGCATCCTAAAAAAAGGAGTTCAGGAATACATACATCCATACATCCATACATACAGATAGATATGACAAGCACAAGAAAAATTACCCCCAAACCACCAACCAGAAACTACCATCACTATTTTTTTTTTTTTTTTTTTTTGGTGGTGGTACTGGGAGTGGAACCCAGGGGCTTTCTACCTCCGGGCTATACTCCCAGACCTATTTTATGTTTTATTTGGAAACAGGGTCTCACTGAGTTGTTGAGAACCTCACTAAGTAGCTGAGGCTGGCTCCAAACGTTGTGCGATCCTCCTGTCTCGGCCTTCCAAGTGCAGGGATTACAGGCGTGCGCCCTCACGCCTGGCTACCATCACTCTATTTTTAATAGACTGTTATTGGTGCGTTGTAGTCTAACATCATAATGTAGTTCAGAGTGATGAAAGGGCCTTACATGCACACAGTATCTGGTGAACTCTAGCCCAGCTCTCTCCACACTCCCTCCCTTTCCCCATATGTGATACTGAGATTGGCGTTGATAATTTCACGTACGCAACATAACTTCAGTGGAAATGTCTCCTTCATTAATTCTCCCTCAACCTCTCTCCTAGGCCCCCTCTATCACTCCACTGCGGTTTTGCCTCCATTTTCTAAAGTTTCTCTTGTATCTGGATTGCTCTCTAGCTTTCGCATATGAAAGAAAACATGTGACCTCTCACTTTCTGTGACTGGCTAATCTCACTTAACATAATGTTCTCCAGGTCCATCCATTTTATGCAAATGACATAATTTTGTTCTTCTTTATGGCCGAGTAGAATTTCATTGTGTATATATCCCACAATTTTATAATCCATCTATTGATGGACACCTAAGTTGGTTTCAGAATTTGGCTATTGCAAACTGTGTTGCTATAAGCATGAGCATGCATGTATCGTTATAATATTCTGATTGCAGACACCCAGGAGTGGTATAGCTGGATCATATGTTGTTTCCATCCCAAGCTTTCTGAGGAATCTCCACAGTGATCCCCACAGTGACTGTACTAATTTGCAGTCCCGCCAACAGTGCAGAAGAGTTCCTATTTCCCTACATCCTTGCCTGCATTTATTGTTTTGCTTCTTGATGCCATCATTCACTTTAGATGAATATCATGCCAAATAGCTCTCTGCAAAAAAAAATCATATGTAACAGAATAGATAATTTTGTTTTATAATAAGAATTAAATTTCAAGTCAGTGCATTAGGATTTATTGCTATATAGTGAGCTACTCCTAGGCAGCTTAAAACAATATTACTGGTTGAATATCTCTAATCTGAAAATAAAAATTCCAAAATGCTCCAAATTTGAATTTCTCATTATGGAAAATTTTATAGTTTGTATTTTCAGATTAGGGATGCTCAACTGGTAATATGTATACAAATATTTAAAAATCTTAGAAACTCCCAAATCTGAAATATTTTCAGTCTCAGGCATTCTGGAGAAGTGATACTCACCCTGTATCTCATAGTTTCTGAGAGCTCCTCACCTGGCTGGTTCAGCCCAGGGGCTTTTATGATGTTAGAAAGTACCAGCCAGCGGCAGCAGTGACCTACAGGCTGCACTGGGATGAGGATCCACTTCCATGGCTGTCTTTGGGAGGCCTCAGCTCCTTAGCACGTGGGCATCTCCACGGGGGTTGCTCATGACGCGGCGTCTGGCTTCCTCCCTGAGCTAGTGATCCAGGAGAGAGAGAGAAAGAAGACAAGAGCTGGGCATGGTGGCGCACGCTTGTAATCCCAGAATTTGGGAGACTGAGACAGGAGGATCGCGGCTTGAGGACAGCCTCAGCTACTTAGTGAGGCCTTCTGTAACTCAGTGAGACTGTTAAAAAAAAAAAAAAGAATAAAAAAATAGGGCTGGGGGTGTAGCTCAGAGGTAGAATGCCCCTGGGTTCCAAACCCCAGTACCGCAGAAAGAGAGAGAGAGAGAGAGAGAGAGAGAGAGGAAAGAGAAGGAAAGAAAGAGAGAAAGTGAAAGAAAGAAAGAGAGAGAAAGAAAGAAAGAGAGAAAAAGAAAGAAAAGCAAGCAAGCAGGCAAGAAGCCCCGGTGCCTCAAAGGACCTACTCCCTGCCTTATCCTGTTGGTCCGCAGTAAGTCCCTAAGTCCTCCAGGAAGGAGAATTATATTTTCTTAAAATCGTCCAAAATGCAGACATACTTTTAAGACCACTGCCGTTGAGTTTTTGAGGTGTAATTTACATGTAGTAAAACTCAATTTTTCATGTGTGTGGTCGTAATGAATTTTGGCAGATGTACCGCCACCACCAAGATATAGAACTTCTTCATCTCTCTGTAGCCCCAGACAACCAAGAATATGTTCTCTGTCATTATGGTTTTGACTTTTCCAGAAATACATGTAAGTGGAATAACAAAGTATGTAGCCTTTTGAGATAATTCATTTGATATTATTATTCAGGCTTTTTTTGGTACTGGGGATGGAACCCTTCTACCTCCGGGCTACATTCCCAGACCTATTTTTTTATATTTTATTTGGACACAGGGTCTCTTAAGCCAGCGAGGCTGGCTATGAACCCATGTGATCCTCCTGTTTCCGCCTCCCAAGTGCAGAGATTACAAGCGTGCGCCACCACACCCGGCTTATTCAGGCTTTTAAAACTGAAAACAAGTTTGACTTGGCACTGTTGGTGCCTTATCCTGTTGGTGGTCATTGTTCCAGTGAAGTCCCATGACTTCTCTTAGAAGTATCTGGATGTCCTCTGCTCGAGGGTTCCTCTGGCTGCAGGAAGGGGACCAGCACAGGACACTGGCGAGTGCCAGGGAGTTAACCCAGAAGAGCCCCCGGCAATGGGCGCAAGTCAGTGGGTGAGTGCCCCACGTCTTTGCCCTTCAGAGGGACGACTCTAGGACTCTAGGTCCCCAGGTTCCTGAATGTGCTGTCCACAGAGGTTGGCACGCTTTAACACCATATTAACTACCCTCCTTTCTCTGCCTTGTGTCCCCACTCCCCTGAGCGTGTCTGCAGCTCGCCATCCTCCCTGCTGCCACCTCAAATCATTCACATCTTTGAAGTCAGCTTCTAGAAGAATCCAATCCAAGACAAAAGTATTGGAATTTTGTGTTAGCAGAAGGAAAAACAAGTAGAATGGAAGGAATTGATAAGCTTTGATGATTTTTTTCTTCCACATTAATATTAAATTTCTAAATCAATTTTCTATCAATTTTAGAACACTATGGAAGAAAACAGTAAGATATTCGTACCAGTAGGTTCATTCACTCATTCGTTCATTCATGTATTTATTTGGTACTGGGAATTGAACCCAGGGGCATTCTACCTCTGAGCTACACCTCCAGCCTTTAAATTTTTTTTTTTTTTTGTTTTGAAATAGAGACTTGCTAAATTGCTGAGGGTCTCTTGAATAAGTTTCTGAGACTGGCTTTGAATCTGTTAATCTCCTGTCTCAGCTTCCCAGGTCCTGGGACTACAGGTGTGCATCTCTTCACCCAGCTTCAGTAGGCTTATTTCAAATTTAATTTTTCAGTGATGGGTGGTATAAACTATTATAAAACTATTATAATAGTTTAAACTATAAACTATAAATAGGTATAAACTATTATAAAAAATAAATTGGCATTTATACTTTTTCTCCACTTCCTTCCCATTTTTGACTACTTTTATTAATACTTTCAATTAGTCAGATTTTAGAGCATTTAAATTCTTCCCAGGCTTCTGATGAGATATAAGGCCAAGTTAAATCACCTCTTTAGGTTTAGTTATATATTTAAAAGTTTATTATCATCCTTGTTAGTATTATTTTTAAGTTCAAAACTTTGCTCTTCCTGATGTGTGTGTGTGTGTGTGTGTGTGTGTGTGTGTGTGTGTGTGTGTGTGTGTTACTGGCATTGAACCAAGGGGCATTCTACCTTTGAGCTACACCCTCAAGCCTTTTATTATTTTTTAAATTTTAATTTAATTTAATTTTTGTGGTGCTTGGGATTAAACTCAGAGGCATTCTACCTCCAAGCTCCATCCATAGCCCTATTTTATTCTTTATTTTGAAGCAAGATCTCACTAAATTGTGGAAGGCCTTGCTAAGTTGCTGAGGCTGGCCTCAAACCTGAGATCCCTCTGTCTCAGCCTCCCGAGGATTGGGATTTCAGGAATGTGCCAGCACACCGGCATGAATTCTTTATTTTGGTACATTTCATTGTGGGTTGAGTTAAATGATAGCAGTCAGAATAGGTGGGAATATGCTAAAACAAATAACTTAAAATCATCTCAGTGATTGATGGGTTGGGGGTGTAGCTCAGTGACACAGTGCTTGCCTTAGCAGGTACAAGGCCCTGTGTTTGGTCTCCACTACCTCAGATGACACACATCTCAGTGATTTGGATATCTCTCATGCTACATGCCCAGCATATGTCATTGGGAGATGTCTATCCATTGTAGTCACTCTAGACTTAGTTTGATGGAGATTGCTTTTTTTAAATTCATTTTTTTTTTGTGTGTGTGTGGTACTGGGTGTGGAACCTAAGAGCTTCTCTACCTCTGGGCTTTACTCCCAGACCTATTTTATACTTTATTTGGAAACAGGATCTCACTAAGTTGCTGATAGCCTCACTAAGTAGCTGAGGCTGGCTTTGAACCTATGCGATCCTCCTGTTTCAGGCTCTCAAGTGCTGGGATTACAAGCGTGTGCCACCATGCCCAGCTCTGGAGATTCCTTTTCTTTTTTCTCTTTTCTTCTTTCTTTTCTATTCTTTCTTTCCTTTCTTTCCTTTCTTTCTGTTGTTGTACTGGGGATGGAACCCAGGGGCTTTCTACCTCCGGGCTACACTCCCAGACCTATTTTATATTTTATTTAGAAACAGTCTCACTAAGTTGCTAAGAGCCTCACTAAGTAGTGGAGGCTGGCTTCTAACCTGAGTGATCCTTCTGTCTCAGCCTCCCAAGTGCTGGGATTACAAGCGTGTGCCACCACATCTGGCTGGAGATTCCTTTTCAAAGACATGCTTCCATGATAATCACAGAATTTGGAAGGACCCAGGGTAAACTGCACACTGTGTCTCAAAGCTCTACCTAGAAGTGACACATTACACTTGCACTCACACCTCATTGGCTAAAGCCACCTTTGGACTAATTCTCCTTTGTTTGTTTGTTTGTTTGTTTGTTTTTGCGTGTCTGGGGTTGGAACCCAGGGGACATTTGACCTCCGAGCTATACCCTCTGCCCCATTTTTTATTCTTTATTTTGAAACCGGGTCTCACTGAGTTGCAGAGGGCCTCACTAAGTAGCTGAGGCTGTCCACGAACTGCGATCCTCCAGTCCCAGCCTCCCAAATGCTGGGATTACAAGCGTGCGCCACCACGCCCAGCTTAGTCATGGCATTTATATGTCACTCATTTTCTAGAGTAGGAGCTGGTTGGCTCCAGGGGGGAAGGGAGGTCATGTTATCTACTTTCATACATGTCCAACATTGCTAAAAAAAAAATTCATCTTTTTGCCAGGGATGTCTAGAATCGTGTAGGAGAAACCTGAAGACTATGTCCTCCCAAAACTGAGGGGCCTCTATAGAAGGATCCTAGCACAGATTAGAGTAGCTGTTCTCTACGTGGTATCAGTGGAAGAACACTGGGAGGATGAGTCTTCTCTCAAATCTCCCTTTTACACACTAGGGATGTTCCTTCCCCCATACACTGGGAATCTTCGTTTGTTTCATTCCTTTATATGTTGACTTTTGTCTTCCTTGTAGATAAAATTATCAGCCTCCATTCTTCACTTCTCCCTGCATTCCCTACCTCTGTCATGTGGCTTTGAAGCCCCAGGTCTTCTGGGAGAGGACTTTCAAGCCCTTTGACTTAGACTTGTCCAGGTGATTTGCTTTGGCCCTTGGAATAAAGCCTACATGACAGCATACCAGTTCTGACTTTTCTCTTGAACTTCCGATCATTCTCTTACGCCTCTGGTTACACCAAAGGAAAATCTACTCTTGGATCACTGCTGCCCTGCACCCTGGGCCCCAGGAGGAACCCAGGCGCAGATGTTCTGAGCACAACTTACAACAAGGGCCCAAGGTCAGCTAGAGCCGCAGCTGATGCCAAGTCACCCAGCCGAGCCCTGGAGCAGCCAACCCTCCAGGTGTATTCACAAGAATTAAAGGTCATGGTTTAAAGCCACCAAAGCTTGGGACCGTTTGCTGTGTAGCAATATCTAACTGACACCTTCCATTCTGAACTGTCTTTATCCTGTCAAGGTGAGCCATCAAACTCCAAACAAATCTTCAGATGGAGAAGCAGCTCGGCATGGGTGAGAGGAGACTCCTGCAGCTGCTGGATGTGGGTGTAAATTCTGGCTCTGCTAATCACTTCCTTATCCTGGGTGAACAACTTACCCTAGCTAAGCCCCAGTCCCCTCACTTGTAAAATGCCTCACAAGGTGGATCAGTGCTAGCAGTGTAGGGAAAGTGGGTGACGGACAAATGGCCATTCCTGTCTCTGTCCTTAGTCCTGTCCTCTGAGCCTGGCCTTCTGAGGGCTTGTTCCTCTCCTGGGAGAGAATTCACAGCTGTGCTTTGGAAAAGAAGCCAGATACCAGCTTATTTAATCTATTCCAGCTCTGCCTCAGCACAGGAGGCCTGGACACTGTGTAACAGGGCCAACAGCTCTTTAATGGATGGATGAAGAAAGAACGAACTTAAATTTCAGGTATTGATTGTGATCTTGTAGGGTCACAACAGCTCCCTGCTTTCCAAAGGCTGTGTGTGTGTGCTGGGGCGCACTGGAGAGTGAACCCAGGGGCATTCTACCCTGGAGCTACAGCCACACCCCTAATTTATTTTTTATTTTGAGATAGGGTCTTACTAAGTTACTGTGCACTGAACTGAAACCTACCATCCTTCTGTTTTAGCCTCCTAAGTAATGGTGTGGCAGCTGTGCCCTACTGTGCCCAGCTCCCAAAGGCATTTTTGAAATTACTATTATTGTTTATTATTATCATTATTGTTATTGTTATTATTATTATTTGAGTGTATGTAGAGGTTTAAGCCTAGGGCCTCATATATGCTAAGCGGGCACTCTATCTCTGAACTATATCCTTAGCCTCCAAAGGCACTTTTATTTTTTATACTTTTATTGGTGCCTTGTTATACATCACAGTGAGGTTCAAACTGACAGAAACTTACGCCGCCATGCCCCAAGCCCATACATGGCATGGGATGGTGGTGGTACCTTCATATAGGGACGGAGCATTGCTGGCCCTGTTTCTTCATCACTTCTCTTCTGCTCCCCACTCCCCCATCCCTTTCCACTATTCTACTGGTCTCTCATTCATCTTAAGTCCCTTTTCTTTTTCCTATTTTCTCTCTAGCTTCAGCGTATGAGAGAAGACATATGACCCTTGACTTTCCGAGACTGGCTGATCTCACTTAACATAATATTCTTTAGTTCCATCCGTTTTCTTGCAAATGACTTCTTGCAAATGGTGCATTTTTACTTTTTATGGCTGAGTAAAACTGCACTGTACAAATATACTGCATTTTCTTTATCCATTTATCTGTTGACTGACACCTATGTTGGCTCCATAATTTGGCTGTTGTGAATTGTGCTGCTATAAACATGGGTACACGTATATCAATGTATCATTACAGCCTTCCGACTTTAGTGCTTTTGGAAAGAAACCAAGGAGTGATATAGCTGGGTCCTATGGTGGTTCCATTGCTGGTCTTTTGAGGAATTTCCCTACTGACCTCCGTAATGGAGGTCATAATTTACAATCCCACCAACAGTGTATGAGTCCTATTTCCCCGGATTCCCACCAGCATTTATTATCTTTTGTATTCTTGATGATTACCAAAGGCATTTCTTTTTTTTTTTTTTTTTTTTTTTGCAGTACTGGGAACCCAGGGGCATTCTACCTCCAAGTTACACTCCCAGCCCTATTCTTTATTCTTTATTTTGAAACAGAGTCTCAATGACTTGCAAAGGGCTTCACTAAGTAGCTGAGGCTGTCCTCGAACCATGGTCTTCTTGTTTCAACCTCCCAAATGTTGGGATTATAAGTGTGTGCCACCACGCCCAGCTGCCAAAGGCATTTTAAAAAACACACCAGAGGAGTGGCTCTCACACATGGCCCAGCCTGGCTAACGATTCGTCTTCCCCTCAGCAAGATGGTTGTTTTGATGATTGGGGAAAGTTTTGATGCCTGAGAATCTTTACCAGTTATCATGGTCTGTAAGGAAAAGGGATTGGATCCTCCTCTTGGCCTCAGGTCTGTTTGGGAGTATCTGGTGATTTCAACTAGAATTCACAGAGTGTCCAGGTTCTTAAGCATGGCAAGGTGCCCGGGAAAGGCGGGCAAGTCTGAGTTCTTATGGCTCCAGGTGCTGCACCTTGAGAAGGGGTGATCAGGAGGAGGGAGAGAAGCGTAGCAGAGGGCGAGCGGTGTTTTAGTTTGGCTCCTGCAGAAGTTGACTCCAAGTCAAGAGTCCTTGTGAAAGTGGCTTGTTGGGAAGTGTTCCTGGGAAATGCAGGTGGAAGAGCCAGGTGTGGCGGGAGGGGAGGGCAGCCATAAAGACGTGCTGTTACTCTTTACACCATGAGCAAAGGGAGCTCAGGCCTGCAGGGCGGTTGCCTGGGGGTGTCTGCACACCACTCTTACCCATCCTCATTGGAGGAGGACTTCCCCCATAGGATGTGTACTCCTTGGCCCCTAAACCTGCCTCATCACGGAGATGAGCCTCACTGAGGAAGGCAAAGAAATTCAAGAGCTAGCACCTGGCGGCAGGGCCGGCCCCTGCCTGAAGTAAGGGCAGGAGGACGTGTGGCCACTAACAGCAACTGCCATGATGGAGAACAAGCCTGACTGTGGAAAAACGCACTCTTTACCACCAGCTGTGGGACCTATGGAAAGCCACTGCCGTGGCCTTTCCGGCTATAAAATGGCTACTGGCTATTGTTGTTTCTATTCATTGTTGAGGCTAACCTCAAACCTTCAATCCTCCTGTTTCATCCTCCCAAGTACTGAGATTACAGGTGTGTGCCACCACACTTGGACTTGTCATTTCTATTTGTGTCAGGGAGATTACATTTCCTGGCACCTGGTAAGAGCTTCATGTGTGGCAGCCCTGGGGGCCTGAGTACTAAAGTGTGTGGCACTGATGTGTCTGTCACTTAAGGGAGAGAGAGAGAGATAGGGGCACGATGTCTGGCAGTATTTTCGCATGCCATGTAAAAGATCACAAAGGCTGAATGATGAGAGAGGAGGGTGTGCTGCTGGAAGCCTGGAGGAAGTAAGAGGCGTGAGATCCGAGACCTGGGAGGGAGAGGAGGACTGGCTTGGAGGACACCATCATGAACCATGGGGGGAGGGCGGAGGAGGTGGTCTGGTGAGGGAGGTGGGATGCTACGATGCAAGATTCTAGAATTTCCCTGTGGACCGTTTCTGTTTCCTTGGTGTAATGGAAACCACGTAGCAGGCTGTGAACAAGAAGGGGGATGGAGATGAATGTGAGGAGGTCGTCTAAGACGGTGGTAGATTTTAAAGAAAGGTTCATTGGTATAAACTAGAGTCACAAAGAGAGATGACAGACAGACAGACAGATTCTAGGATATTCTAGCTATCCTTTTTTTCCATAAAAAAAAGTGTGGAAAGAGACTGAACTGTTAACAGCTGTTATCCTTTGGGGGTGGGGAGGGATTTAAAGGTATAATACTTTTCTACATTATATAGTAATTCATAATCTGGAATATTTTTAGCAGTACTACTTTTGTAAGTCAGAAAATAAAAAAAAATAATACAATAGGAGACATTTTCATTGTGGAACACAAAAATTAGAACTCTAGAGATGAGCTGGACCAAGGCCCTTAGAAGAGCCATCTGCGTGACTAACATTCATGTCTCAGGCTGGCAATTGAATGCTCTAGCTCAGAAGTGATGCCACTTTCACTAATAATCACTGGCAGAACTAGTCACATGGTCCCACCCAAACCATTAAGAGGTGGAGCCTCAATTATTGAAGGTATGACTTGAAAAGGGTTGCCTCCTTCCTCTTTTTCTTGGGTTCCTGGCTATAAGAGCATCACTTTTGGCCACCATGAACTGCTGATTATGTACTGACTCACTGCAGGTCCAGATCAACAGGGCCAATCCCTCATGGACTGAACTCCCAGAGCTGTGAGCCAAAATCAACCTTTTCTCCTTATAACTTGATGATCTCAGGTATTTTGTTATAATAACGGAAAGCTGACTAATACACATTTCAAACCGCTTACATATGAATCTGTCTTGGAAGGCCTGTCTTGGAAAATCATAAGAAGCTTGCAAACAGACTCTGTTCCATGCAATATTTGCCCCTTTCTTTGTATTTTTACAAATTTACAAACACAGTGTCTGAGGTTCTGAAACAATGTGTATGTGTATAATGAAAAAAATAGTGCATTTCCATTGTGGAAACTTTGGGAAAGTTAGAATACATAGAAGAAAAGGTACAATTCCAAAACATACTGTTGCCACCCAATACTTTATTGTGTTTATTTTCAGATGTTTTCCAACTGAATATAAGTATTTAAAAATAAAATAACAGCTTTATTGAGATAAAAATTTACATACCATAAAATCCACCTCTTTTTATTTTTTTCCTTTACAAAAAATTGTACTGGAATTGTACTAAGCTATATACCCAGCCCTTCTTATTTAATATTTTATTTTGAAACATGATCTCACTAAGTTGCTGAGGTCCTCACTGTCTTGCTAGGCTGGCCTTAAAGCAGCAGTCCTCTTGCCTTATCTCCCAAGTATAAACGTGTACTACCACACCTGGCTAAAATTCACTCCTTTAAAGGAAACTGTTATGGTTTGAGAATATGTTACGGTTTGGGGAAACTGTCCCCGGGGATCCCTGTTAGGTCCTGGACACAATTTCCCTCAAACCAAAACAAGGCAAAAAGATAAAAAGCACAGGTTCTTGTCCTGAGCTAATGATAAATACACATTAGCCTGGACTCTTGCTGAAGATTTAAAGAAGTTTATTAAAAAGATAGAAATACAGAAGATAGTTAAAGCCCCATGCCATTCAGAAGTGGCGGGCGGTGTGTGGTTTGAACAAATTCACCGAGATACAACATGTGGACCAGACTTTTTTATACACATGACCTCCATCTTGTTCACATAATTCCGACATAGTAAAAGTCCCTGTAAGGTACCTCCCCTTACTTTCCCTGCCAAGGTGTCTGTTTTCAGGAAGGTCATGGTCGAAGGTCGACCCCCTCCTCCCATCCTAGCTAGCTAGATTATCCAATTATTATGTCAACCTGTCTTTAGAATAAGGATGAGGAAGTCCTAGTTCCCCTCTCCTATGGACTTGCTAATTAGCTTTAGCTAGGTTAATTTACATTGGAATAGTTGCCTGCTTTTTGGGGGGCAGAAACCAAGTCCTTTCACCAATTTTCAAAATATAATAATCAGAGCTTTCTCAAATCTTCCTAGGTCATTCCCAGTACTGGTACAGAAACAATTCTTTTTTTTTTTTTTTAGACTATTCACAGAGTCATACAATCCTCACCACTATTCAATTTCAGAATAGCCTCATTGACCCCAAAACAAACCCTACTGGCAGTACTATTAGCTTGCACTGCTCACTCCCAGCATAGCCCAGGATGTCCGGGAATGTGGGGATAAAGTAAATATGACTCGACCTACCAGAAGAGGCTTTAATTAGGGTAAAGCCTGGGAGGAAGGACTGACCAAGAAAATTGTCCACGAGAGTCAGGAGCCCCTCTTCCTTACAGACTTGGGGCTTTTTATGAGGTAAAGAAGGGGGTACAGAAGTAGTCATATATGCTACTGGTTGGTGGGCTAGTGACCAGGTCATCTCAGGGCAGGGCAATGGTCAGGGGGGCATTCCTTTTTCTTTCTTGGCTCCCTTTGTTTTCAGCCACTCCAACAATAACTCAGAGCCAGACCTCACAGTCAGACATCATAGTTCCTACATTCCAGAGATTTAAAAATATGTTTATATTGGGAAATGGGCGCCATATTTGTTTGAGGGATATCCTGCATCACAATGGGGCAGAGGTGGACTTAGGGCTAGAATCTGTGTTGTAGGCACTGTGACGGTCTTAGAGGTCCTGTGTGTTTGGGAGAAGAATATTTTGGTCTCTGGTCTGTAAGAGAAGAAGCCTGTTGACAAAGCAGTTAGCGATTTTTGAATTTCTGACATCATCAGGTTGATTATGCATGGCCCAAAAATTAGGATGAGGAAGAAAATGAGTAAAGGGGAAGAATCTTAAGGTACTGAGCATCAACAAGTTTTTTGTTTGTATGATTTAGTGCAGGATTCAGGGCCTGCAGGAGCTTAGAAAAATAGGAATCTCTACTCTTTTGGTAGAAGTACGAGATAAGTGGCTTTAATGTAGCTCCTTTTTGTCATCTCTGAAATAGCACATCTGCCTCTGGTTATACTGTTTATCTGGAAATTTAAGACCAAGCTGGTAGCCCTATGTTGGGCAAAGATATGTTTTTCTAACAATGTTTTCAATTAAGGTCAGTCAGGCTCCTCGGGGTTATCTTAGGGACTTGGTGAAGCTTTATCTCTATGTTGAGCCATCTGCCAGGACAGGTCACGGTCCTTGGCTTTTTGAAGCACAGAGGACATTTTCCTCTTTTGTGACCTTCCTTTTGGCAGAGTATGTGCTGATGGCCTCCCCGTCTCTGAGACCTTTGCGATCTCCATCTTGGGAGGTCAGACAACTCACAGAGTTTCAGGGGCCTTTAGTGAGGTCCTTTACAGGGTCCTGTTTGACCTTGAAGACTAGGGCCAAGGTGTTGGCTATTTCTTCTTAGTTCTTTATCTCTTGATAGTTCTCTAGGCCTCGGTTGTTGAACACTCAGAAGGTCAGTTCCATGAGTCCTTTGAAGCTGTCTTGCAGGTGACGGCTATTATCTCACAACCCTGTTTGACTATTGCACTTCTGTTAAATGCTAACAAACAACAATTCCATAGTTTTCTAGGAAAAATACAAAATAAAATTATCAGGAATAAAACAAATCTCATTTGTATTTTTGCATAAAGATGGTCATAATGCAATTAGAAACATATAAAACTTTACCAAAAGAAGATCAATATCTTAAGAAAACCTAATTGGTTTAAGCATAGAATCAATGCATTTAATGTGACTCTTAGAAAACCCTTTAAATAATTCCCTTTAATATCTCCTTTTATCTACTTGGTTTCCTTTAGTCCTTTTGGGCTCTGGTGGTATGGCAAATATTTATTGATCAGTGTCCAGAAGGGTCACATCTGATTTACCTTGCTGGCATACCTTGGGATTTTACTTAATACAAACTGTATGTAAATACAGACAGTATGAGCCATGCAGTCCTGCTGGGCTGGACTACAGAGAGTAAATCATCACTGCACTGGAGAACAGTGCTAGGACCACGGCTAAGCCCTTTTAAGTCTGATTGAAGGGCCAGACTACAGAAGTTGGGACTGACGCAGAAACCCTGAGGCAGGACTGTCCAGACAAGATACTGGGCACGTCCAGTGTCGGGATCTGTCCAGGTAAAGGCAAGTAATTGTTGTGAGGAAGGGTGCAAATTAAAAATTGGGCAGATTGAAGGCAGGAAATGATAGGCTAGAGCCCTTGAAGACTAGTTGGATTTAATGGGTACTGGGGACTGGTGTTGGTGAACTGGGGTGAGAAGGATCTCTCAATGAGATTTCTTCTTTCTTTCTTCCTTCCTTCCTTCCTTCCTTCCTTCCCTCCCTCCCTCCCTCCCTCCCTCCCTCCCTCCCTCCCTCCCTCCTTTCTTTCTTTCTTTCTTTCTTTCTTTCTTTCTTTCTTTCCTTCTTTTCTCTTTCTAGAACTGGAGGTTGAACCAAGGGGCATTCTGCCTCTAAGCTACACCCCCAGCCCTATTTTTGTGTGTGTGTGGGTCTGCGGATGGAACCCAGGGGCATTTGACCTCTGAGCTACACCCTCAGCCCTATTTTTTAGGCCTTTTATTTTTGAAACAGGATCTCACTGAGTAGCGAATTGCCTTGCTAAGTAGCGGAGACTGTCCGCGAACTGCGATCCTCTGGTCTCAGCTTCCTGCATGCTGGAATTACAAGTGTGCGCCACCACGACTGGCTCCTTGAACTCAGAGGCATTCTACCTCCACGCTACCCCTCCCCCCACAGCGCTATTTTTATTCTTTTTTTTTTTTTTTTTTTGCAGTACAGGAGATGGAACCCATCTACCTCCAAGCTATACCCCCAGCCCTATTTTTTTATTTTTTATTTTGAAACAGGGTCTCACTAAGTTGCAGAAGGCTTCACTAAGTAGCCGAGGCTGGCTGAGAACCTGCGATCCTCCTGTCTCAGCCTCCCAAGTACTAGGGTTACAAGTGAGCACCACCACGCCCAGTGAGTTTTCTCAATGAGATTTCTATCAGTGTAGATGGATGGACTATATTTAGAGATTTTGCGTCCCATATTTCCAGATTTATTTGGGCATAAAAAAGGCACATAAACACAGAAAATTTTCCCAGGCTGGACAGCTGGAGCCTGGGGTGGGAACAGTGCGTGGTCTGCTGGAAGCAGCTGGGATTCACACAGGAGCATGCCTCTGGCAGGGATAAAATGGGGGAAAGATAGCAAGTGCCCCGGAGGGGGGAGAGGGGAAGGAACGTGGCAGCTGAGGAGCCGCGCTGCCAGCAAGGGAGTGTACCAGTATTGGGAATGGCCTAGGAAGATTTGGGAAAGCTCTGATTATTAATATATTTCAAAAATTGGTGAAAGGACCTGGTTTCTGCCAAAAATGCAGGCAACTATTCCAGTGTAAATTAACCTAGCTAAAGGTAATTAGCAAGTCTATAGGAGAGGGGAACTAGGACTTCCTCATCCTCATTCTAAAGACAGGTTGACATAATAATTGGATAATCTAGCTAGGATGGGAGGAGGGGGTCGACCTTTGACCATGACCTTCCTGAAAACAGACACCTTGGCAGGGAAAGTAAGGGGAGGCACCTTACAGGGACTTTTACTATGTCGGAATTACGTGAACAAGATGAAGGGTGTCGTGTATAAAATGTCTGTTCTGTGTTTTACACTTCGGTAAATTTGTTCAAACCACCACCCCCTGGGTAACATGAGGCTGTAACTGTCTTCTGCATTTCTATCTTTTTAATAAACTTCTTTAAATCTTCAGCAAGAGTCCGGGCTAATGTGTGTTTATCCTTAGCTCAGGACAAGAACCCGTGCTTTTTTATCTTTTTGTGTTTTGAGGGAAATTGTGTCTGGAACCCTAACAGGGGTCCCCAGGGACAGTTTCCCCAAACAGTAACAGGGAGGATTTCTTTTTCTTGGCAAAATGGTCCTCTGGAGCACCATGGAAGAAGGAAAGTTGTAGGGAGAGAAAATGGCACCGGCTCACTAAAGATCCCATAAAGGACGAATGGCCAGAAATCTCCCAGGCAAGAGAGACCTGACCCCCACATAATGTCAAGGAATATGGGGATAAAGGAAACAGGCTCAACAGACCAGAACAGGCTTTAATTGGGTAAAGCCTGGGAAGGGCTGTTGATGGAAGAGGCCATGAGACTCGGGAGCCCCTTCCTTACAGACTTGGGGCTTTTTATGGGGCTGGGAAAATGAGGTACAGGAGTAATCATGTAAGCCTCCAGTTGGTGGGCCAGTGACCAGGTCATCTCAGGGCAGGGTAGTAGTCAGGGGGCGTTACTTCCTTTTGTGGGGCTCTTGGAAACCGTGGGTCCTGCTGTTCTCACCTTCCTTGGCAAGATCTCACAGCCAGGCCTCACAGTTCCCGTGCAGGCGACTACTAATGTACTTCCTGTCTTTATCGATTTGCCCATTCTGGACATTGAATGCAAACGGAATCATGGATTCTGTGGTCATTTGAAGCTGGCTTTCACTTAAACCCGTTTTCAGTGCTTACCCATGAGGTCACATGTTGTATGTCCATTTTAAAGAACAAATTGAGATCATACTGAACATGAGATTCTGTTTCCTTATGTTTAAACATTTTTCTCTCTTCAAATTTTCTTTCAAAAACAGTTTTCAGCAGTTATATACAGTTGTCTCTTGGTATCGGGGGTGAGGGGAAATGGTTCCAGAATACCCCCTCTCCCATGAATACCAAAATCCAAATTTGCTTTGGTCCCTTACATACAGTGAGGAGTATTTGCATGTAACCTACACACATCTTCCAATATACTTCAAATCATTTCCAGATTACTTATAATATCTAATACAGTATAAATGTTATATAGTTGTATAATGTATCTTTTTGGGAATAATCATAAGAAACAAGTCCATACATGTAGTTTCTTTCTTTCTTTCTTTCTGTCTGTCTGTCTGTCTGTCTTTCTGTCTTTCTTTCTTTCTTTGTGGTACTGGAGATGGAATGCAGGGGCGTCCTACTTCCGAGCTACAGCGCCAGCCTTTTTTTTTTTTTTTTTTAATTATTCTTTATTTGGAAACAGGGTTTCACTGAGTTGCAAAGGGCCTCACCAAGTGGCTGAGGCTGTCCAAGAACCATGATCCTCTTGTCTCAGCCTCCCAAATGCTGGGATTACAAGTGTGAACCACCACACCTGGCTCAATGTATAGTTTAGATGTGGTTTTTAAATTTTTTTGTTATTGTCATTATTTTATTTTACTTTTATGATACTAGTGATTGAACCCAGGGGCATTCTACTTCAAAGCTACAGCCCCAACCCTATTTTTTTTTTCCTAAGAATTTGGGGATAGAACCCAGGGGCATTCGACCTCTGAGCTATACCCCCTGCCCTATTTTTTATTTTTTATTTTTAAACAGGGTCTCACAGAACAAGGGCCTCACTAAGTAGCTGAGGTTGTCCAAGAACGGCAATCTCCTCCAGTCTCAGTCTCCCAAATGCTAGGATTACAAGCGTGCACCACCACATCCGGCTCTATTTTTTTTTTTTTTTCCGGTACTCGGACTATTTTTTATTTTAAGACAAGGTCTCAGTAGGTTACGGAGAATCCTTTGTTGAGGCTGACCTTGAAACTACCATCCTCCTGTCTCAATATACAAGTACCGGGATTAGGGGTGTGTGCCACCACATATGGCTTAAATATTTTTGATCCGAAGTTGGTTGAATACGCATATGCAGAACCTGTACGTGGATAAGAGCAACTGTGACACAGCTATCAAGTTTCTGTGCAATAATGTGTGGAATTGTACCTTCTATTTCTGACTGTTAAGTTTCAGGATTTTTTGGGTTTTTTTTTTTTTTTTTGTACTGGAATTAGAACCTAGGTGCATTCTACCTCTGAGATACATCCCCAGCCCTATTTTATTTTTTATTTCCCAATAGAGTCTTTTTTTAAATTGCTGCGGTTGGCCTCAAATCTGTGATCCTCCTGGTTTAGCCTCCCAAGTACTGGGATTACAGACATGTGCTACCAGACCCAGCTCAGGATCTTATTTTATTTTTAATCATTATAAACAAAGCATGAATGTAGAAAGAATGAGTAAATTCTTACATTTCAAACCTTTGTAGCACTTCCCATTCTTCTGTTAAAGAAGTTACCTAGAAAGCCGGGTGTGGTGGCACATGCTTGTAACCCCCGCGCTTGGGAGGCTGAGACAGGAGGATCACACAGGTTCGAAGCCAGCCTCAGCTACTTAGCGAGGCTCTCAGCAACTTAGTGAGACCCTGTTTCCAAATAGTATAAAATAGGTCTGGGAGTATAGCCTGGAGGTAGAAAGCCTCTGGGTTCCACCCCAGTACCACCAAAAAAAAAAAAAAAAAAAAAAAAAGAAAGAAAGAAAAAGAAAAAGAAAAAGAAAAGAAAAGAAAAGAAAAAAAAAAAAGGTTACCTAGAAATAGACACGACTAGGTTAAAAGAGAGAGTTTTAAGAGTTTGGATTCTTACTGCAACTGTTTTTCTAGGAAGTTTGACCGCTCCTACTGACTGGCTGGAAGGGATTCTGATGACCATTCCCTGAGTAGCTCAGAGTAAAGCCAACCAATCACACGGCGCAGGAGACTGCGCTGCGGGCCACCTGTGTCTCCCGCCTCTCCTCGGCCCCACCAGCTGTGTCTGCTCCAGCAGACGGCCCCCTCTTCCTCCGCAGCCAGCCGGCTCGCTGGCGGGGGATGGCCTGCTCAGGCTGGCCCGGTGCCTGTCCTGGACGCCCTTCCTGCCTCCGCCACATGCTCACATGGTCTGAGCAAGGCCTTCCACTCAAAACGCCGCCCGCACGCCTCTCTCCTCTTTCATTCTGATTTGTACTTTTCCTCCTCTTTCATTCTGATTTGTACTTTTCTCCATGGGACATCACTTTCTAGTTGACTGCATAATTTTCTTGCTGATTTTATTATCTCAACCCACTAATATTCATCATTAGGGCCTAGCCTGGTGTCTGGCATGGGTAGATGCACCGTAAATAAGAGTGACCCAGTCCATGGCAGGAACTTAGAGCTCAGCTTAAACTGAGGGCCTCTGCCTCACACACTTTGACTTTCTCTCCAGAAAGTCAGGTCTTCTGGCTCCTCACCAGCTCTCCTCTCGCTGCAGAGTAAGTACAATTAGGTCTTTTCTATTAAAGGAATAGCTTAACTTAAGCTGCATTTTGTAGAACTGCCATTGTGTAACCCGCGTGTGTGCTTGCATTTTTGTAAAGATAGCTTTTCCTGGAAATTGTGAGTGCCAGCCCCTCCCCCTTCATCCCCGGCAAGCCAATGGCGTAAAGATTGTGCGGCCCAATCCACAGGAGCAGCACGGAAGCCCCGCCCTGGAAGTAAAATAGCCCAGAAGTTTTCCACCGCGTTGTTCCTGTATGCCTGACTTTATTGATGGCAGGATTCCTTTTTGCACAAAGAAAAATTTGCCTTGCTTTCGAGTATGTGTTTTTTCTTATGACGCCATGGAAATTTATTTCTAACATCCTGATCCAGCTCTGAGCAAACTGGACAAGCAACTGCCTTTAGAAATGTTTGTTCTGCCTTGTAGAGAAACCTGAAAGAAGTTGACCCTGACCGATAAGCCTGCCGTGACAGAGAACAAAGGTTTCTTCTGGAAGAAGTGTGCACCTTTCTGGGCTCACACAGCGCAGATACATCGCCAGGGACTCCCAGTAGCCCATCCGGTTCTGGCTTGTGATGGCCCAGGTGCTGCAGCCTCACCAGGGAGCTCCCAGGGCGAGGTCTCCTCAGGCCCAAATAAGGACTGCAGCCCATCATCCTTGAAGAGCAGGAAGTTTCCGGCAAAGGCAGAGGCGGCTGCACAATCTCCAGGGGAGGAAGGACCAGCTGGAAGCAGGGAAATCCCTTCTCTGGCCAAGTGTGGCTATGAAGCAGGGGGTCCCCCAGGAGCTCCATTGTGAAACACTTCCTGGCAAAGAGCAGGATCAAAATTCCAAAGTCCAAGTAATGTATTAAGAGTATCCATAAACCAGGCATGTGGTGCACGCCTGCAATCCCAGTACTTAGGATACTGAGACAGGATCACAGGTTCAAGGCTAGCTTCAGAAATTTAGGGAGCACTTGTTTAAAAGTTAAAGAGGCTGGGCATGGTGGCGCACACTTGTAATCCCCGCGCTTGGGAGGCTGAGACAGGAGGATCGCACGGGCTCGAAGCCAACCTCAGCTACTTAGTGAGGCTTTCAGCAACTTAGTGAGACCCTGTTTCCAAAAAAAATAAAAAATAAAAAAGGTCTGGGAGTATAGCCCAAAGGTAGAAAGCTTCTGGGTTCCACCCCCAGTACCACCAAAAAATAAAAAAGTTAAAGAGCTTGGGGTGTAGCTCAGAGATAGAAAACCCCTGGGTTCAATTCCAGTATTTTAAAAAAAATCTCAATATGGCAAATCTGTGTCTTCTGAAGATCCATTTTGTTTTTCAAGTTATGGAATATGGTTTCTATGAAACTCTTTTGAAGCATAATGCATACACAAAAGAGTACACGAATCATAAGTGAAAAATCTGCTGAGTTCCCTGAAATGAATACACTCAGGATAGCACTGCCCATATCAGCAGGAAAGTGCCAGGCACCGGCGAGCCTACAGGCCTCCTTCCACAGCTCCACTCTGCTGACACCTGGCTGCAGAGAGTGTTCAGCCTGTTTTTTAACTTGAAAGTATATAACATATACACTTCTGTGTCTGACTGCTTTCAGTGTTACATTTGTGAGATTCATGGATGATATGTTATTGAGCAGTAATTCATTCATAATGCTAGGCATAGTGGTGCACAAGAGACAGGAAGATTGCAGGTTCAAAGCCAGCCTCTACAACTTAGTGAGACTCTCGGCAACTTAGTGAGATAGTGTTTCTAAATTTAAAAAATTGGGGTATATTCATTCGATTCACCCCTCCATGCCAGTCTGGTATGGAGCTGTACCTATCCTCTGTATTTCTATCTTTTAATAAACTTCTTTAAATCTTCAAAAAAAATAAATAAATAATTGGAGGTAGAATTCCCCTGAGCTCAATTCCCTCAATTCCCAGCCTCTTACATACACACACACACACACACACACACACACACACACTCACATACCATTCTTTCTTGTTGCTGTATAGTATTCTGGGTATAGACAGATTAATTTACTAATTAACTTTTACAAATAGTGCTGCTGAGAACATTTTTGTTTGTTTGTTTGTACCCTCAGCCCTATTTTTTTATTTTATTTTGAAACAGGTTCTTGAATCTTCAATCCACCTATCCAGCCTCCCAAGTACTGGGATTACAAGTGTGTGCCACCACGCCTGGCTCTGAGAACATTTCTGTATATGTTTTTTGATGAACAAATGGACTTGTTTCTTTTGGGTATACCTGGCATGGAATTGCTGAATAATAGGATGTATGTCTTTTCAGCTTGACTTAATACTACCAAACAGATTTCCAGTGTGATTATTTATACTCCCAACGGCTATGTATGAGAATTCCAGTCAGTCTATATTCCTCATCAGTGCTCGGTGGGTCAATCTTTTTAGACTGATCTATTCTGGGGCGAGTGTATGGCATATGTTTCAGTCTTAATTTGCAATAAGGAATATAGTCTTCATTTTCACAGTCTTGATGCATGGCTGTACGTGATGACACAGATCTCATGTCAGTTTATAAAGGGGCTCCCCAGGACCTGGGATGGGGCAGCACAGTGGCCCTGAGTGTCCAGGGCATCCTCCTCCCTTCCAGGTGCAAAACATACAGCCTCACCAGGGGTGCTTAGGTCTAGGATGCACTGGCCCGAAGCCCCACGGCTCCCTTTGAAGTCTACTTTTCTTCATTTCTTTCTCCTATCATTTTCTCTTCCTGTGCCTGACACTCCTCTCCTCCTCGTTCCCTGGCTGGCTACTTCTCAAGACCACTTTCAGATCTCTTCCTCTGCCCTCCATCTGGCCTGGCCTGGGCTGGGGTCCTGCGTGTCCCCAAACACATCTTCCTTTAGCTCACCAGGGTTAGCCGATCTGTGGCACACGAAGCACATCCTGCCTACTGACAAGCTTTGCTTGCCTTGTTCACTATTTTCCAATTTATTTTCGGGGGGGGGGGTGTCTGGGGATGGAACCCAGGGGCATTTGACCTCCGAGTTCCACCCCCTGCCCTATTTTTTATTCTTTATTTTGAAACCGGGTCTCGCTGAGTTGCAGAGGGCCTCACTAAGTAGCTGAGGCGGTCCGCGAACTGCGATCCTTCAGGTCTCAGTGTCCCGAATGCTGGGATTACAAGCGTGTGCCACCACGCCCGGCTTTATTTTCCAATTTTATAACATTAAAAATTTGGGAGCCGGGCTTGGTGGCACACGCTTGTAATCCCCGTGCTTAGGAGGCGGAGACAGGAGGATCCTGTAGGTTCGAAGCTAGCCACGCTGGCTTAAGAGACCCTGTTTCCAAAAATAAAATAGGTCTGGGAGTGTAGCCCGGAGGTAGAAGGGCTTCCAGGAACCCCAGTACCACCAAAAAATTTTTTTAAAAATGGGGAGACACCATTGGAAAATCTAAGTTTCTGGCAACTCTTGAGAAATCAGAGAAAATGGCAACACGACCATCGCAGGCAGGGCTGAGGTGAGCTGCTAGCTCTCAGGTCACACAGACCCTGCCACGCCCCTGCCACACTGTCTGCTTCACACTGCCTTGCTGTGAGTTCTTCCCAGGCAGACCGTTTGGTGAGAACTTCGGTTCAGGTGGTTTGCTGAGAGGTGAATCCAGAAAGCACAGAGGCAAGGTCAGAAAACTGGGATGGGAAGAAAAGGAGAACAACACAGAGGGTGAGTGGGCAGGTGGGGCACCGGCAAATGGGGCTCAGTCCCACTGGACACCTCCGGGAGACACTGGAGGACATGCCCCAGAATGATCCCCCTAGGGGCTCCACTGAAGTGACCCCGCTAAAGTCAGCAGTCATCCTTGGTGCTAAACCTCTCCAAAGGTTGGCAGGACCTGAAGGTGGCAGTGCCCATGCTGGCAGTGGTCTCACCCCAGGACCTTGGCAGAAATCCAGGAACAGGCCTTTCTAGCAATGCCACAAATGTAATGGGTTATTAATTAATTGGTACTAGGGATTGAACTCAAGGGTCTTTTACCTCCAAGCTATACCCCAGACCTTTTTATTTTTTATTTTGAAACAGGGTTTCTCAAAGTCGCTGAGGCTGGCCTCTAGCCTGTGATCCTTCTGTCTCAGTCTCCTAGGTACTGGGACTACAGTTGTGTCACCATGACTGGCTGCAATGGGTTATTTATTTATTTATTTATTTATTTATTTATTTATTGGTGGTACTGGGGTTCCTGGAAGCCCTTCTACCTCCGGGCTACACTCCCAGACCTATTTTATATTTTTTATTTGGAAACAGGGTCTCCTAAGCCAGCGCGGCTGGCTTAGGAAACAGGGTCTCCTAAGCCAGCGCGGCTGGCTTCGAACCTGCGCGATCCTCCTGTCTCCGCCTCCCAAGCACGGGGATTACAAGAGTGCGTCACCACGCCCGGCTTGCAATGGGTATTTTAAAATGTGTGTGATTATGTGTTTACACCTTCCTCTTGACTAAGTTCTGAAAGAATGACTCCTCTTGTTCCTTTAGCATCGTCTTGGAGAGTGCTTACACTGCTTATGAAATGTGTGTCTACTCTTGTCCAGGCTCATCTGTGTGCTTATGAGGTCTTGTTTGTTTGTTTGTACTAGAGATTAAACTCAGGGACATCTGTCTCCAAGCTACACTCCCAGTTTTTTTAAATTTAATTCATATTGAAAAAGGATCTTGCTAAGTTGCTGAGGCCATTAAGTTGTGGCTTTGAACTTGTGACCCTCCTGTCTCACCCTCCCAAGTACTGAGATTACAGGCATGTACCACTGACTGTGCCTGGTCTCATAATTTGTGTGTGTGTGTGTGTGTGTGGTACTGGGGGTGGAACCCAGGGTTTTTTGTACCTCCGGGCTATACTCCCAGACCTATTTTATACTTTATTTAGAAACAGGGTCTCACTAAGTTGCTGAGAGCCTCACTAAGTAGCTGAGGCTGGCTTTGTACCTGTGTGATCCTCTTGTCTCAGCCTCCCAAGTGCTGGGATTACCAACATGCGGTCCCACGCCCAGCTTTCATGATGGTTTTAAACCCTCTTTTCAAGTGGGAGTGGGAGGGTGGGAAGGATCCATATCTTTCAGCTTCTCATGCCATGTAAAGTAATCTGAAGTGGCATGTGCCCACTGATAATTGATGACACCCAATCAGTAGGATGGATGGAGCCAAGTCACCTCCCACCAGTGGCTGCAACAGTGAGATCTATGAGACACTTCCACGTCTGGCCCAGGAGAAGCTACCACAAACTGCGTTGCTTTATCCAGTGTCTATTGCCAATGGTCTAAGGAAGGCCTGGGGCCTAAGGAAGGCAGTTATTAGGAAATTCAACACAATGGCTCATATGTTCATTTCTCATTTGCTCATGAATCCAGTAGTCAGTTCAAGAAGCAGGACAACGTAAAGAACTGTGTATTTGAGTTGGCATGGAGGAAGAATGCACTGAAGTCCATCCTGCAGAGGGATCCACCAGTTGGCTTGATACAGGCGATACCTGAGACCAAGTACCTAGGGACTCCTAATGAAGATCCAATCATTCGTCTAACCAGTATTTGCTGAGAACCATGGCAGACTCTTTCAAATGGTCACAAATTGTTTTCTACTCTTGCAGTCAAGAACCGGGGATAGATGCCCTTATGTCTACTTTGACCAACAGAATATGATTGAAATTCTGCTTTGTGATGGAGGCTGCACAGCTTTAGCCTAGCTTTCTGAAAGGCTAAACGGCTGTATCAGGAATATGTGAGTGAGGAAGACTCTTTGGAAGCCTTCTCTGTTCCAGTTCCAGCCCTTCCAGCCGCTGCCAGGATCCCAGTCTTCCAGATGTCATAAGGTCCCAGACATGGTGAAACAGAAATGTACCATCCTTCCCAGGCCCTGCCAAATCTGTGGGAATAACCACCTCGTTGCCGTTTTTTTATGTTTTAAGTTTGGAAAGGTGGTTGTGCATAACAGGTATCGGGGGCATGAACCCTCTGTGTACCGAGTGTTATTCCAGGTATCACAGGGAGCAATGAACAAGGTAGGCAGGGTCCCTTCCCATATGAGGTTAACACTCTTAACTGGGAAGACAGATAATAGCAACAAACACTCGAGCAGAAACTCGATGCTTCAGAAAAATAAGCTTGGGAATCTGACAGTGACTGCCAGGCTACCTTAGGGGTTTGGGGATGGATCAGAGACTTCCAACCAAAGAGGTAATACTTGGGCCGAATCCTGAGAGGACGAGCAAGCAGGATGGCAAGAAGACAGGTGCCAAGGGTGCTGGATGAGCAGATGGCAGCTGGTGGGTGGAGGGTGGTAGGAAGTTCGTCAATGCAAGGCTCAAGGCAGGGGGATCTTGCAGGCAAGTGACATGGTCTCTACTTTAAAGAGCTGTCTCTGGTTGCTGTGCAAGGAATGAAAATGAAACATGCATTGGAGGCAGGGTCACCAGTGAGGAGTCACGGGCAGCAATCCAATCGAGAGATGGTGGAGGCTGGGGCAGGAAGGGCACTGTGGAAATGTCAAGGAGTGAGGCTGTGTTTGAGGTAGAGCCCACAGTTCCTGTGGATGGATTGGGTGTAGAAAACAAGGGACAGAGAACAACTTCTAGGTTTTTCTTACATCAAATAATTTTGGGAGCATGGTGCCACATGCCTGTAATTCCAATTCATGGGAGGCTGAGACAGGAAGATCGCAGGTTCAAGGCCAACCTTAGCAAATTAGTGAGACCCTTTGCAACTTAGGAAAATCCTGTTTCAAAATACTAAATAAATAAATAAAAGATCTGGAGGTGAGCTTGGGGCTGGAGGTGAGCTCAGAGGTAGAATATCCTTGGGTTCAATCCCCAGTACCAAAATAGTAGTAAGAGTAGTAGTAGTAGTAGTAGTAGTAGTAGTAGTAGTAGTAATTTTGGATTGTATTTCATGCACTGAAGATGCCATTCTGTGGTGACTCTGAGATTCTGTTATATTTCTCCAAAGAGTATTGGTACCCATTTGTCTGTTTACTTGTTTTATAAAGCAGTAAACTTGACTCTAACTGTAAGCTCTGACTTTTGGGCAGCAGTTCTAATCTTGGCTCAGCCTCTCATCTTTGGCTGGGCTGTAGGAAGCCTTCTTCACATATACTTTCTTCAGGGGCCTGCCAGAGACGTGAACAGGGTTAATGCACAGGGCTCCAGGCTTCTCCCTCTGATCCTTGCCTTTCTGGGTTTTTCCTCTCACTTTCCAGCAGTTGTGTTTCTCAAACTCTCCCTGGTTCTTACACCAGAAGGCAGCAGGTGCTAGTGGGTTTCCATGGTGTTTCAGCCATTCTCCATCGTTCAGTTCAGGAACTGTTTTCAGGCTAAAAGCCATTAAAACAAAATATAAAACAATCTCTGCTGCTGGTCCTCTCTCCCATGTTCAGAGACACCCCCCACCACCACCACCACTCGTGTCTGCTTCTGTTCACTCTTTAGGGCTTTCAGGCAAATAGTTTCTATTTGATTGGCTGGTTGATTTTAATTTAACTTTTTACTTTGAGATAACTGTAAAATTATGTGTACTTGTAAAAACTAATATATCTCCTTTTATGCAGTTTTCTTATAGTAGAAACATCTTGACCAACCATAATACAATAGCGCAACCAGTATTACTGACATAATCACAGTCAAGATACACAGCATTTCTATCCAACACTTCAGGTTGCCCTAGATAGCCCACTCATTCCTGCCCCTTCCTAACTCCTACTAACCACACATTTCTTCTCCATTTCTAAGATTTTTTTCATTTAATAAAATGTTACCTAGCCAGACGTGGTGGCACACACTTGTAATCCCTGCGCTTGGGAGGCTGAGACAGGAGGATCGCACAGGTTTGAAGTCAGCCTCAGCTACTTAATGAGGCTCTCAGCAACTTAGTGAGACCCTGTTTCAAAATAAAATATAAAATAGGTCAGGGGCATAGCCCGGAGGTAGAGGCCCCTGGGTTCCATCCCCAGTACTACACACACACACACACACACACACACACACACACACACACACACACACGTTACCTAAAGCCAGGTATGATGGTGCACACATGTGATCCCAGTACTTGGGAGCGGAGACAGGGAGCTCACAGGTTCACAGCCAGCCTCAGAAATTTAGTGGAGCCCTCTGCAACTTAGTGATATCCTGTTTTCAAATAAAAAGTAAAATACGGTTGGCGGATACAGCTCAGAGGTAGAATGCCCCTGGGTTCAATCCCCAGTGCCAAAAAAATAGCTACCCAAATGGAATTGCACAGTACACAGCCTTTGGAAGAATATTGTTGCTTCTTAGCATCATTTCCCAGAGATTCGTCCCAGGAGCATGTCACAGTAGTCCTTTCCTTTAACCCATGGCATGGACATACCCAGTTTGTTTAATCATTCAACTGCTGAAGGCTATCTGGACTGTGGGGTCCAGAGGAAGTACAGGCCTGAGTAAGGCTATGATGACCCTCCTCACCCCACACAGCCGCAGATGTACACTTAGTTATAAAGTGTGACTGGACAAAATCAATAGGCCTGTGCTTGATGGCATGGACATAAGCCACTTTGCCCAAAGCCCCATACGAGGTATCGGTCTATAAAATGAAGCTGCTGCTGTTCTCATGAAGACAACTCCATGTCTTTCTTCTTTGTGGGGAGCTCACTGCCCGAACCTCCCCTGCAGCCACAAGTGGGCCCTGACAAGGGCTGATTTCAACTTTAGCCATTACACATAAAGATGCTATGAGGATTTGTGTATAGGTTTTTGTGAATGTAAGTTTTTATTTCTCTAGGACAAATGTGTAGAAGTGTAATTGTCAGGTCACATGGTAGTTGCAGGTTTGGGGTTTTTTGTTTTGTTTTGTTTTGGGTGTTGGGGATTGAACACAGGGGCATTCTACCTCCAAGTTACACCCCACCCTAACCCTCTCCCTCTCCCTCCCTTTCCCTCTCCCTCTTCCTCTCCCTCTCTCTCTCTGTAGTACTGCAGATTGAACCCAGAACCTTGTATATGCCAGGCAAGCACTCTACCACTGAGCTATACCTTCAACCCTTTTTATCTTATTTTTAGACAGAGTCTCTCTAAGTTGACCAGGCTGGCCTAGAGCTTGTGATCCTCCTACCTCAGCCTCTCAAGTAACTGGAATTATAGACATGTGCCACTGCACTCAACCCTGTATTTTGTCATTCTGATAGGTGCATAATGATATCTCACTGTAGTTTTAATTTGCATTTCCCTAAGGGCTAAAGATACTGAGCATCTTTTCATGTGCTTATTTTCCATCTGTATATCTTTTTTGGTTAAATGTCTGTTCATTTTTGAGCATCATCATTTTTTGAAAAACAAAACAACACATGTAATTCTGCTTTCTATGTCCCCTACAGCCTTCCCATTTGCAGGACCCCATTTTCTGCCCGCTGAGGTTGTCACAGTCAGGCATTGTTGTTCTAGGGCCCAGGAGATGGTTGTGGGTCTAAATCTTGCATGAATCAGTGAGGATGGCCAAGGAGAGAGCAGGGGTAGGTAGTTACTGCGGTGTCCTTAAACAGGACTGTGGACCAGATTCACTCATACTCTTTTTCTCTCCCACAGTCACCCTTTCCAATGGTGGACAAAGTCTCCTAACCCAGTTTTTAGGATCCCACTTCCTTAATATTTTTCTGAGGTATCCTTTCCCATAGCACCTCTAGAAATCACATAAGATTGACTCCACTGCATTGCACAAGATAGACAGTTCATATATTTAAGATTACATAGAATTCTTGACAAAACCCAGTTAGAGCTTGCTTGGACCAGAGAGAGAATTTGTTGGAAGGAGTCATCTCTGAGACATCCCAAGCTAGCATGGGAAGGGCAGGCGAGCATGGATCTCAGCACTGGAATCCACACCCAGCCCTGTCACTGCTCTCTTTCTGCCTCTCATTTCTTTCTCTGCACATCAGCGCTTATTGTCTGTGGCTGCTGACTACAACTCCCACAGTGCAGGGAACACTGCTCCAGCCCTGGAGCCACCCAGAAAGAGAGGGCCTGGCCTTTACGTCTAGTGCTTAAAGTCTTGGGAGAGGGCAATGGTAGGCTGAGCTGTGGAGAGGGTGGGCACCAGAGTGGGTGGTTTCTCAGCATGGAGGGACTAAGAGATGGGTGAGTGTGCTGTGAAGACCCAACAATAGATGGCCTCTCCAAGTCTATCGCTAACTTTGAAAGTTCAGATGAGATCAACAGAGGGCACACAAATGTCATCCTTCTTCATTCATGTCACTTTCACAAGCTGGAAGGTCTGTTCTACTCCAGCACAAGTTCCATCCAAACTTTAAGAGGCCATGCAACTCTCTATGACCTCCTTCCTGGGGTCTAACTCTTGATAACTTCTTTTCTGAGTCAGGGTAATACTGTCTGCTGTAACAAAAAGCCCCGGCAGTTAATGCAATGTAAGTTTTTTCTGGCTCACTTAAGTCCAGTGTGTGTGTGTGTGTGTGTGTGTGTGTGTGTGTGTGTGTGTGTGTATGAAATGAAATTGAGAGTGCTTTCCCCACAAGTTAACTCAGAGATCTAAGCTCTCTTCTGGTTTTGTACCCCCACCTTTTCCTGCCTCCCAGTCAGAATAATGGAGAAAGAGAATGGAAAAGACACACCCCTTTCTTAACCACTTCACTTCTTTTCACATTCCATTGGTGGAAACTGGTAGCATGGCCCTGCCAGGATGCAAGGGATTCTGGGAAATGTAATTTCTAGCAGACAACTTCTTTCTGGCCACAGCTTTATATGAGGGATCTTGGTCTGTTTTCTGTTGCAATACCAAAACACCCGAAACTAGGAATTTTATAAAGACTAGTTTATTTGGCACATGGTTCTGAAGGCTGGGAAGACCAAGAGCATGACACCGGCATCTGTTCAGAATCTGGTGAGAGTCTTTTGCTGAATCATGACATAGCTGAGGATATCACATGGCTACACAGAGCAAGCATGCCAGCTCTGGTTCCTCTCTGCTTATGAAGCCACAAGAGCATCATGGGGGCCCATCCTCATGAGCTCATCCAATGCTAACTACCTCCCCAAGTCTACCCCCGATACCTTTTACATTATTACATGACTTTGAGGATTAAGTTTCCAACACTTTGGGGGTGCAAATTCAAATCATAGAAGGAACACACATTTGGGGCTCTCTTTCTGCCCCTCGTACTGCCCATGTGGTCAGCCACACAGAGATGAGTGCCTTGTTGTCTGCTGCTAGTCTGAATGTCCATGACAACTGGAGTTCTTGTCCTTTGTTAACACTCAAGACCCAGGAGGCCAAGGGATTCATGGAAGACAATGGCCAGCCTTACTAAGTACTTTAAAAACTCAAATCAGCAAGGCTGTGTGCCAGGCATCTATTCTTATATTGGAACCTGGGTGATGGAGGTAAGGTAAGCAAGGCAGGCCAGGTCAGCAAAGATCATCTTTACTGAAAACTGACTTTTTGTTCATCATGGATTTTTGGCATCCATTAATATTTTTTAAAATATCGCATTAGGAACTTGACACAGTGGTGCACACCAGTAATCCCAGGATTTAGGAGGTTAAGACAGGAGAATTGCAATTTGGGGGCTAGCCTTGGTAACTTAACAAGACCTTGTTTCAAAAAAAATGGGCTGGGGGAGTAGCTCAGAGGTAGAACACCCCTGGGTTCAATCCCCAGTACCAACACACACACACACACACACACACACACACCCCTCACAATGGGGAGAGGGAGTATAGTTTAGTGGCAGAACAAATGCTTAGCATGTACCAGACCCTGGATACAAACCCTAATACCCCCTAAAATTGCATCAAAGTGTTATTTCTAGTATTTCTTGGGGTGTCATCAAAAGCTGGTGAGAAACCCACCCTTCTTATCCTGATGAAGAGTTCTCTACGGCCCCCTTCACCTGACCTCTGCTGGTGGGGCAGGGGTTGTCCCGGCTCATCCCCAGAGGGCCCCCATCCTCCCCGCTCCAAGACTCCCATGTGTCTGGAGTGAGCCAGAGGCCTCTCTCGTGTCTCATTTCCCTGGATTTACTTTAAGTTGAGCCCTATGAGGTTTTCTGAATTGAAGCCATGTCGGGATCCAGCCCGACAGCTGGCGGGGCTTGGAGAGATGATGAGTACTGACGACTCGAACACAAACCCACGAGCCGGGAGTCAAGTCAAGCAAGATCTCATTTATTTCTCTCCAAGCAGTCATATATATAGCACCAAACCATGAGGGGAATTCCCATGAGAAATAGCCTAGCCTATCCGGGATAAAGATCACTAGCACGTAGTTCACGGCCAATCCCAGGCCAGTACATAAGCCATTCATGTGTGCGGAAAGCTCCTTTAAAGGTAAAAAGGGAAAAACTGCTCAGTCTCCCCACCCATAATGAATGGGGAAACCACGCCTTTACTTAAAGTTTTGCCTTAGGCTGTAGGCCGCTCAGGCCGAGGGAGGCTGCATCTCCTTAGGCGCTGTATGGACACACCCCATCAAAGCCATATTTTACAACAATGTGGTAGAAGACACAAATGCCACCTGTTTGCACATAGAGCTTTTTCCTCAGAGCTATTTGCTTTCACTTCACAGGACCCGGTTTCCTTCCTCTCCTCAGGAAGCTGCCTGTCACTGTGGTCCCCTCTGCTCTCTCTCCCACTGTCCCTGTCCCTTTCTCGTTCTGTGTTTTGATCAGCCGTTGTTTCTCTCTTTCCTAGTCTTTTCTCTGCCCTCTGACTCGCTCTGTCTCTGTCCTCCGTCTAACACACGTGCTGTGGGTTTGGGTAGCTGCTCTGGCCTGTGGGGAGCTCCTCACATCGGGCCCCGCTGCATGCACACAGGAACTAAGGGGCTGGCCTCTCACTTCTCCAACGCCATGCCCTCCCTGCCCCAGAACTGGGCATTGGGCAGCTCGGGGAATCGCACAGGCTGGCTTGGGGGAGGTAGGAATATGGTCCCACAGATCCAGGCTCTTCTTTGGATGTCATGAGTGGGGACAGTTTCCTTTCAAATGAAAATGAGCCAGGCATGGTGGTGCATGCTTGTAATCCCAGTATTTTAGAGGCTGAGACAGGAGGGTCATAGGTTCAAGGGCAGCCTCAGCAACTTTGTGAGACCCTGTTTCAAAATAAAAAGGGCTGAGGGTGTGGCTCAAAGGTAGAATAACCCTGGGTTCTATCCAGAGTAATTATTTTCATTAAATTAATTGACTAATTTAATGAAAATGAGTTTCCTAAGTAAGCCATACATCATTGTACCACAAAAAAGAAGGATCACACGCCTGAGTAAAACATAGGCTAACACTTCCCCAAAATAAAACACTCTTGTAATCCCAGCATTCGGGAGGCTGAGACCGGAGGATCATCAGGATCATCGTGGTTCAAGGACAGCCTCAGCTACTTAGTGAAGCCCTCTGCAACTCAGTGAGACCCTGTTTCAAAATAAAGAACAAGCCATAAAAATAAAAATAAATAAAGAATAAAAAAATAGGGCAGGGGGTATAGCTCGGAGGTCAAATACCCCTGGGTTCCAGTCCCAGACCCGCAAAAAAAAAAAAAAAAAGAAAAAAAAGTGCAGAAGGCAAAGTGGGCCGCACTCAAGACGGCGGCTGCCTCCTGGGCTAGAGGGGATGAGGGGCTTCGAGAACTTGGCAAGCTGCACACTTCCAGCATGTGCACATTTCTGTGTATCATTTACACGTAATTACATCAAGGACCACAAACAGATGTCTCACCTATTGATTGGCTTCTTGGACTTGCTGAGTGGTGAGGAGGCACAGGAAGGGGTGGCAGGTCCCACAGCCTGTGCAGTACCTGCCAAGATTTCTGTGCGCCCCAAGGAGGAGGCGGCTCCCAGAGCTACCTTGCCTCTCCCACCAGCACTCTGCCAGAGTAGCTAAGTCACATCAGATGGGACACCAGTTGTTAGTCAGCTTTCTTTCTTTTTTTTTTTTTTAGTGGTACTGGGATTCCTGGAAGCCCTTCTACCTCTGGGCTACACTCCCAGACCTATTTTTTTTATTTTTTTTTTTAATTTTTGGAAACAGGGTCTCTTAAGCCAGCACAGCTGGCTTCGAACCTGCGCGATCCTCCTGTCTCCGCCTCCCAAGCACGGGGATTACAAGCGTGCACCACCACGCCCGGCTGTGTTAGTCAGCTTTCTGTTGCTGCAACAAATACCTGAGATGAATAAACTTAAAACGTTTTCTCTAGAAGTTTTTGTCAATCATTGATTGGCCTTGTTTTTGATGTTTGCATTCAATCTACTTGTTGAAAAGAAAGATAACTTCCAACACCCTCCCACCAATATTTTATTATAGAAAATGTTAAGCATATACCAAAATAATATAGAGCCATTATAATGCGATTCGATTATCATCAGTACATGGCCAGTCATGGTACATCTACCACTCACCCCCTTTCCATCTCCCATATTGCTTTGAAACAAATTCCAGTTATCAGTCATTTCATCTGTGAAGATTTCAGTAATAAGCTATAACATTTTTGTCTGAAAGTCTAACTTAAACTGAGGTTTAAGCAAACGAGGAGGGCTTAATGGTCAGCTGCCTTGTGTAGAATGAGCCATGAACTGAAGACCAGTGTGGTGATGACGGCAGGTAGAACCTAGTCTCCCCAGGGGGAAACTGGGAAGTGAGATGTCGGGTGGACAGGGTGGCAAGTCTGTTGATGCCACCTACATGCCAACCTGTTAACAACTACTCTCCCACTAATTCGGTCACCTAGTTATTATAATCAACCAGACACTTGCAAGAGAGAATATTTGAGTCCCACTCAAAAAATATGCTGATTTTGTTCCAGTCTTACAAGTTTCAAATACAGATGCTCCTTGACTTTCAAAAGGGTTACATCCCAATGAACCCATCATAAACTGAAAATACTGCGAGCAGAGAAGGCACTTAATCCATGTCATTAAGGACATTCCAGCTCTGCACACAGCACAGTGGAGTATCCGTGGTGTCCCCTAGCGAACATGTCACCAGCTAGGAGCTGTGTTTGTTGCTATTGGTCAACTTCATGACAGAGGATCTTGTCTCCTATTAGTAGCCTGAGAAAGAATCAAAATTCAAAGTATGGTTTCTACCTAACACATTGCTTTTGCTCCATTATGAAGCAAAAAAAAAAAATTAACCAACAAAACCATTGTAAGTCAGGGGCAGTCTATCTTTAGATCTTGTTCCAGTTCAAATTCATTCATTGACTTCCCTTGATAGAGGTGGGGGGGCAGATGAATAGCTGCAGGCCATCTGAGGAGTCGTGGGTAAGGCAGAGGCTGCACAGATCTCTCTGGTTCTTCAGCCCAACAGGTGTCAGGAGACCCCCAGCCAGGACCCCTGGGAGGCAGTCCTCAGAGGCAGGACTGTGAGTCTAGTCCCACTCCCAGCAGTAGGAGCAACCTGGAAGTCCTCAGTACATTTAGGAATCCAATGTGTTTTGTTTGGCATTTGTAGCATTTAGAAGATTTGGGAATCAACAACTGGGAGGTTTTCCATAAAAATCCCATGGAGGCCAACTCAATGGCTTCCTCCTATGGCTTCACTGGGGCAGGCTGCAGACTCCACCTCCTTTAACTGATGACAGATGATGCTTGTGAAATAAACTCACAGCTTCCTTGCCCCTCAGTTGGGCAGCTCTGAAGGATGCTCTGTGCAGTCACGGGGCTGAGTCCCTGCTGCTCAGCGAGATTAATGATTGTAATACTATTGGTGGGATTGTAAATTAGTATGACCACTATGGAGATTAGTATGGCGGCTCCTCAAAAGACCAGGAATGGATCCACCATGACCCAGTCATGCCACTCTTTTATATCTTTCTAAATGAATTAAAGTTAGAATACAATAGTGATGCATGCATATGCATATTTATTCCAGCACAATTGACAATAGCCAGAATATGAAACCAACCCAGGTGTTCATCAACAGAAGAATGGATAAGGAAAATGTGGCATATACATACAATGCAATTTTACTCAGCCACAAAGAACACCAAATTATGCCATTTGCAGGAAAATGGATGAAACAAGAGAATATCATGCGAAGAGAGATCAGCCAGTCTCAGGAAGTCCAGGTGGGCTGTATGTGTTCTCTCATATATGGAAGCTAGAGAAAAAATAAGAAAGAAAAGAGACTTCGATAAATGGGGAGAGAGACCACTAGAATACTGGAAGGGGAGTGGGGTGGAGTTGGGAAGAGAACAAGAAGGACTGAAGAAGGAAACCGTTCAAACAGTCTGACGTCTACATATAGAGGTGTCACTACCGATCTCACTACCATGCAGCGAGGGGGAGGGGAATAAGTAGGATGCAGAAGGAAGCACAAAGTGCTGTGTGCAGGCACGAGCGTGGCACTCTGAATCTCTAAGATGTATAATTACAGTGCGCCAATAAACGTGCACGTTATACACATATATTATAAATGATGATGGAGCAGGCTTTGTTCCCACCACCTCCCCTCCCCCTCAGTAATATTTCCAGGAATTGCCTTCTAAATACTCTGCTTGAACTCATTCTGACAGAATTCCACCCAAGGCACAGCGCAGCCACCCCCAGCCCTGGTTTTCCCCATCATCAGGTCTGCCCTGGCTGGGATGCTCATTCGAGCGCGTGCTGCTGCGAGCTCGTCACTGTGCAAGGGCGGCTTGCCTCCAAGATCAAAGAAGCCTCTGTGTCCTGGAAAACACTGGGTCAAATAGCATGTCATTTTAGAAAAGCCCTCAAGTACAGCATCTCCTGAGCTCTGCAATTACTGCCTCTTTCTGTGTTCCCCGTAAATGACCGTGTGAGCAGCTATTTACTCTCCTGCTCAGGGCACCACTAAAGGGCTCATTCTAAATATATCACGACACACTCATAACCCTCAGGCTGCCGAGTGCATTTGTGAGTTGCCACCACATTCATGGTTGAGTGCCTCCGCAGAAAACCCAGCCTAGCAGAGCTGCTCCTGGCCACGCAGAGCCTCCCGCTCCCTCCCCGCCCCACAGAGGAGCCAGAGAGGATCTCCATGGAGAAGAAAAGCAGGGGTTTTGAGATTCATCGGCAGTCTGCCTCCAAAGGCAAGAGCTTCATGGAGTTTAACGACAGGCCTGGCACTTAAAATATGCACCCTGCCAGTCGTGGTAGTGTACGCTTGTAATCCCCGCGCTTGGGAGGCTGAGACAGGAGGATCGCACAGGTTCGAAGCCAGCCTCAGCTACTTAGTGAGGCTCTCAACAACTTAGTGAGACCCTGTTTCCAAATAAAGTATAAAATATGTTTGGGAGTATTAGTTCGGAGGTAGAAAAGTCCCTGGGTTCCACCCCAAGCACCAAACACACACACAAAAAAAATACACCCAGTAAATATTTGTGAAATAAATTCTGAATCTGCAGGAGTAGATCACTTTACTTCCTTCCTCTCTCCATCCCTGCTTCTTTCTGTTCTTCTTCCCTCTTTCCCTCTTCATCTTTCCTCCTTCCTTCCATCCTTCTCTTCCTTCCCCCCTTCTGCAAAATGCATACACATGCTGTCATTGCTTATAACAGTCAAAAGCCAGAATCGACCCTGAAAGGATCCCATGGACATGGGTGGGGAAGCCCAATATACGACCCAACGGAAAGCTCTACGGCCTCCTCAAAGGAAGCTCTATGCTCTGAAGTGAAGAGCCTCCAAGATATATTAAGTTAAAGAAGCAACACGCTAAAGAGCGTGTGTGGCATGCTGCCACTTGTGAAAAGGAGAAATCACGTTTAGAAATGCACAAACTATGTCTGGAGCATAAGCAAGGTGCTCGAGAGGAACGCCTGTGGGGAGAGGCCGGGCAGAGGTGCGGGTGAGAATGAAACTGCACTTTGTATATTAGTGACTTTACACTGTGTGTACACACACACACACACACACACACACACACACACACACACATGTCATGTACATGTCAAAAGAAAGAAAAGGGAGTCCTGTGTCCAGGTACGAATGCATTAATTGTGGTGTGTGTTTGAACAATGGGTTTTGGAACCCATGCACCTCTCAGCCCAGTGCCTGGCTCAGAGCACAAAACCCATAGACTTCTCCTGAAGAAGGCAAGTGTACCCCATCTCCCCAGGTCAGGTGGCCAGCCTCTCCTCCTCTGGGCAGAAACAACAATTCAAAGAAAGAATCTCAAAAGAGATGGGGCACGGTGTTCCATGCAAAGTGGAAGGATCACGGGAACCCAGGAATTCAAGGCCAGCCTGAGCAACATAGTGAGACCCCCTCTCAAGAGAGAAAAGAAGGTAGGCAAGGAAGGGAGGGAGAGAAGGAGGGAGGAAGGGAGGGAGGAAAGCAACTTAACAACAGCCAAAAGGATGCGCCTTCATCCACCACACAGCCACGTTTCAGTTGACAGCCGCCTGCAGGTATGACAGTGATCCCATAGATTATAAGAGCTGAGAAATTCCTACTGCCTAGTAACACTGTAGCCATCAGATTGTGGAAGGTCACAGCACAGCTCTCAACAAACCTACTGCACTGCCATATAAAAGCAGAGCACATGCAATTACGTACAGCTCATAACGCTTGAGAATACTGATGAACGAATGTGGCTGGCATAGTGACTACACTCTCCTTTTCTTGATATTTTAGAGCACACTCTTTCTACATATGGAAGGAAGTCTGCCGTGGATCAGTATGCCCTGTTATGCCAGCAGCAGCCGTGCACATTTTGTGTTTAGCCATTTCTCAGCTGCATCAATAGACCACGTCAAGTAATCTACCTGTACGTCTACGTGTAAACATGGCCTGTGATGTTCACACCATAACGAAAATGTAGAGGTAAATGCCTGTCATCCCAGTGCCTGGGAGGCTGAGACAGGAGGATCACAGGTTTGAGGACAGTTTTAGCAACTTAGTGAGACTCTGTTTATTTTATAAAAAGTAAAAAGGGCTGAGGGTATAGTTAGGAGGTAGAATGCTCCTGAACTCAGTCCCCAGGAAAGTGCGTGCGTGTGCGCGCGCGCATACACACACACACACACACACACACACACACACACAGTGTTACAGTGTTGCCCAACAACATATTTCTTAGAATGGAACCCTATTGGGTGATACATGACCAGCTGCATTTGCTGAGTACTTAGGATGTGCCAAGCAATGTTCTCAGCTCTGGGCACCTAGCCCATAATTTAAGTCCCGCCCTCACCCGACTTACCTTCTAATGGCCAGGGCTGTAGACAATTCCTGGATTGGATAGGTATATGTGCTGGGTTGAGTTGAGGCGAGGGCTAAGGAGGGGAACTGGGGAACTGGCAGGCAGCATAGGTAGGAAGTGGGGAAGGGGTGCAATTTTAGGGCTGGCAGGGGAGTCCTGGGCAGAGGGGACCCCTGGGCAGAAGGTCAAGGCCTGAGGAGGGAAGATGTCTTCAGGAAGAGCCAGAGGGCCCAGCAAATGCAAAGCCCTACGGGGCTCCTGCGCCAGCACACAGGGCTGGAGCGCCTCTACCATGGTGTAGAGACTTGGGTGCCTGGGAACTCCCGGAGGCCTGGCTTTCTGTGAACCTGGGCCAGTCAGCCCAGGGCTAAGGGTCAAGGGGCACCAAAGGCCAGAGGCAGCAGATAGACGGGGCTGCTCTGCCAAGCCCTCTGGAGAGAGAGGCTGCCAGCTTGACCCTCCGGCTCAGAGCTGAAGGAATCATCCCGAGGAATGAAGCACAAACGAGTGTCCCCAGAATACTGTGTCCTAAGCGTCCAAGGGAGTCGTCTCCGGCACTCACCCCACCAGCCTCCGCCCAGAGAAAGCGGCTGAGGGGACCTCTTGGAGATTCCCCGAGGCCTCGCGGGATCCTGAG
This sequence comes from Muscardinus avellanarius, assembly GCF_963383645.1. Lineage (NCBI taxonomy): Eukaryota > Metazoa > Chordata > Mammalia > Rodentia > Gliridae > Muscardinus > Muscardinus avellanarius. The sequence goes on along the minus strand of NC_137805.1, from coordinate 508,417 downwards.
CAAGAAAACACACCTCGCTTTGTTCATGGGGCGCTTCCCAAGCTTCTCTGATGGAAGAAGATTTTTCCAAGTTACTGTGATTAGTGTTTCTGGACGCAAAGGCCCCTGGGCCCTCTGAGCAGCAGTGTGCCCGGAAGCTTGGGTGGAACTGTCCCTGGAGAAGTCACCCCATGAGTCAGAGCAGTTGGTCTTTGCTTTCTGCTATTTCCCTGGCAAGACTTTCTTTCAAGACAATTACTTCCTCTCCCTCCCCCCCCTCAAAAAAAGAGGGGCCAGAACCTCAGACAGACAGACAGACAGACAGACAGACAGACAGGAAGGTAGCCAGGGGCTGTGGCAGAGGCAGACCGCTAATCCAAGGGCTTGGGAGGCTGAGACAAGAGGATTGCAGGTTCAAGGGCAGCCTCAGCAGTATAGCGAGTCCCTCAGCAACTTAGGGAGACCCTCTTTCAAGATAAAAAGGGCCAGGGATGTAGTTCAAAGGTAGAATGTCTCTGGGTTCAACCCCCAGTACCACACAAAAGAATAATAAAAAAAATGAAAAATGAAAAAGTGCTGGGTTCAGTTCCCAGTACTAAAACAAAACAAGCCAGGAAGGTGGTATTTCCACACGGTGTGACCTTGTGTGTCCCACGGGTGGTGGGTGGCACCTGGTCGCAGGGACAGACCCCTCCCCAGAGGGTAGGTCACTGCCTAGCCGTCCTCCTACCACCCCTGAAACCTTTCCTTTTGCCCAAGAATGGGGGGAATATAGAAGAGAACTTCCTAAAAATGAAGCCTAGAAATCCTGCTTCTGGACCCGCGCCTAGCAGAGGAGTGCTTCTGCTGCGTCTGAGCCCGAGACACGCGCGAGAGTATTCATAGCAGCACTATTCACGGAGGCCCCAAGTGGAGCCAGCCCGGTATCCATCCGCAGGAGGATGGAAAAATAGCGTGTGTTATTGTACAACGGAACGCAGCACAGTGAGAAAGGAAGGAAACTCCCAGACACAGGCAGAAGGGGACGGCACGGAGCGAAGGGGGCACGCACGTGTGAGTCCATCTGTATGAAGGTCAAGGGTGGCAAAAGTACCCGGTGGTGCCGGAGGTCAGGCGTGGGCAATTCAGGGATAACTGGCTTGAGGGCATGGGGTGGTGGTGGTGGGGCTGCTGGAAACGGGTGCCGGGAGGGCGAGGAGGGTTCTCTGCTGGAGCGGGGCCAGCGGGAGAGTGGCCCTGTGACACCTTGACTTGGGGGTCCTGACCTCCAGAACTGTGACAGTATATCTCTGTTTTAATCCACCCAGTTTATAGGCTGTTACTCTAACGCCCTAGGAGACTAATACACCCCAGTTCCTTTTCCTTACTTCATGTGGTTATTAGATCCTTATGAAGTAGGAAAACCATTATTTCTATTTGCCAGAAGAGGACACCAAGAGTCAGGGAGTTACAAATGGTGTGTACAAAAGGCGACAGAACTGGTAAGTGGCAGGTGCCGGTTCAGGTGCCGGTTCAGACGCCCTTCCAGCACCCGTGCTCTCTCCGCTGCTCTTTGCCCACTGACAGTATTTATTGAGGACTACAATCTGCAAGGTGCTTTTCTAGACATTTAAGAGAGACTGAGCTGGTATTGGGGCTGCACACCTGTAAGTAATCCCAGTACTTGGGAAGCTGAGACAGGAAGGTCACAGGTTCGCAGCCAGCCTCAGCAATGTAGCGAAGCCCTCTGCAACTTAGTAAGACCCTGCTTCAAAATAAATTTAAAAATAAAAACAATGGGACTGGGGGTGTAGCTCAGAAGTAGATTGATGAATAAAACAGGGGAAAGTGTTGCAGGCGTAGAAACAGCCAGTGCTACACGAAGGCCTGGAGACCCCGTGACACCACGAGGAGTGGGCACACGGGGGAATTACCACTAAACATCTAGGAAGGGAGGCTCCGAACTCTATTTGGAAGCCTGAGGGTCTTTGATTGTGTGTGGGGGAGGGCAGTGCTAGGGATTGAATTTATGGGCATTCTATCTCTGAGCTAAATGCCAGCCCTATTTTATTACTTTTATTTATTTGTGTGTGGTATTGGGGGTTGAATCCAGGGGCATTCTACCTCCAAGCTACACACCCAGCCCTATTTTTAATTCTTTATTTGGAAACAGGGTCTCACTAAGTTGTGGAGGGTCTCACTTGGTAGCTGAGATTGGCCGTGAACTTCTCTGATCCTCCTATCTCAGCCTCCTAAGTACCGGATTACAAGCGTGAACCACCACACCCGGTCCCATTTTATTTCTGAAACATGGTTTCACTAAATTACTGCTCTTTGAACACAATCCTCTTGTCTTGTCTCAGCCACTCAAGTAATGGCATTACAGGTGTGCACCCCAGCCCTTTCTTGAAACAGGGTCTCACTGAGTTGCGAAGGGCCTCGCTAAGTAGCTGAGGCTGTCTGCGAACCTTGATCCTCTGGTCTCAGCCTCTCAAATTCTATGATTACAACCTGGCTTTTTTTTTTTTTTTTAAGTACTGGTGATTGAATACAGGAGCATTCTACCTCTGACACACATGCAGTCCTATTTTATTTTTTAATTTGGAAACAAGGTCTCAGTAAGTTGTGGAGGGCCTTCCTAAGTTCTGAGGCTAGCCAGGAACCTGCGATCCTCTTAGCTCAGCTTCCCAAGTACTGGGATTACAAGCGTGTGCCCCCATACCCAGCTTTCTGGGGTTCTATCTTGGACTTTCTAGGACTGCGACTGTAAGGTCTCCACCCTCCCTACCACTCCTGGCCTCCCCAGATTTCAACTCTCATTTGTCTTACATCTTGAATTTCCAGTTGGATTTCATCTATTGAATTCCACATCTGAAAACAAGCTTGGGGTGCACACAGTAGGACAGCCTCTCTGTTGTGCACTATTCAGTGGCAGAGAGAGCTGAGTGGAGGTGCACACACACAGTGGAGGAGCCTCCAGCGCATCCTGCTAAACGGAAGAGGCCAGACCCAAATGGTGACATCCTGTGATTCCACTTGTACACCATCTAGAAAAGACAAAACTAGAGGAACACAAAGCAGATCATGGTTGCCGAGACCTAGGAAGGAAGGGTTGACCACCAAGGATCACAGGGAATGTTCTACACCCTGATGGTGGTGGTGGCCATTAGTATAAGCATTTGTCCAAACTCATAAACATATACACTAAGAAGAGTGAATTGGCCAGGCATGGTGGGACACAGGGCCACATGCCTGTATCCCAACACTTGGAAGGCTGAGATAGGATCAGCAACTTTGCAAGACCCTTTTCATTTTTAATTTATTTATTTAATTGTGTGTGTGTGTGTGTGTGTGTGCATCCATGTGTGTGTGTGTGTGTGTGTGTGTGTGTGTGTGTGTGTGTTACTAGGGTTTGAACTCAGGAGCATTTTACCTCCAAGCTACACCCAAGTCTTATTTTTTATTCTTTTATTTTGAAACAGGGTCTCACTAAGTTGAAAACATCCTCACTAAGTAGCTAAGGCTGGCTGCAAACCTGCGATCCTCCTGTCTCAGCCCCCCAAGTACTGGGGGTGCCACCACACTCAGCTGCAAGACCCTTTTTTTCAAAATAAAATAAATAAAAGGGTCTGGGGGTGTAGCTCAGAGGTAGAATGTCCATGGTTTCAATCAGTAGCATACACGCATGAGTTTGTATACCTCCAAACCTAACTTTTTTTTTTCCAAAAAGTTTGAAGATCCTGCCTGAGAAATTTTTTATTCTAAGCCTATCATGAAGGGTTAAAAATAAAGCAAAGAATAAGAGTTTCTAAGAGTGAAAGATAATAAAGAGAATGGCCACCCACTGAGACCGTCTGCTTGTTGGGCCTTTGGCTCATTTTTTAAGATTCAAGTTATCTCACACATAATCCTAGCAATAATTTAATAGAGAAGCTGAAATGTGACAGGCCAGGCTTTTCAGATTATATTTTCCAGGACAGCAAAAGATACTATTAAATATAAATACAATAATAAAATGTTATGTTTAATCCATGAGGTTTGGGGGATGATTTGCCACAGAACAATAGACAACCAGAACACCAGGTAACCAGCCTGAGGCATCTCTGCAGTGGGCGCTGCTCCTGTGCTCTGGATCTGCTCCTGTTCTACCTTGTTCCCAACTAACATGGCGGGGATCCAGACCTCCACTCAGTTTCTTCTCCACGGGATGAGACTCTAAATGCATCCCTTTCTAGAACAGCAAGACCCATGCCAAAGGCATGCCTGGAACATGGCAGGTGCTCAGTAAACATTTGGCAAATGTAGAAATATATCCTTGCTCATTCTGGGAGCTGATGTAACAGTGAACAAGACAGTTACTGCTCATGCAGAGATTGCTCTTGGGGAGGAGATAGCAAGACGCTAGTAATTCAGAGCCTTAGACACTACATGCCACAGAGAAAATGAACGGGGCTGGGGAGGAGCTGGATAGAGATGGAAGAAGCCTGCTGAGGTGGCGACGCTGGAACTGAGACTGAAGGATAAAAAGATGCCCACTCTGGGCAGGTGAGAAGGTGCGTCCTAAAGAGAGGAAAGGCCAAAGGAAAAAGTTAAAAGAGGTGTACTCACACACAAACGTGTGCACAATTTTTAAATAGAAAAGGAAGGCCAGGCGTGGTGGTACACAGTTGTAATCCCAGTACTTTGTTGTACTAGTATTGGGAAGAGGTTTCAAAATGTATTAATGTACCAGTATTGGGAAAGATTGCCAATGTTAAAAAATATATATCGTTTGTACTAAAGAAAGCTGTGACAGGAGGATTGCAGATTGGAGGACAGCCTCAGCAAGTAGTGAGACTTTCATCAACCTAGCAAGACTCTGTTTCAAAATAAAAGTAAAATAGGGTTGTAGTGTAGCTCGGAGGTAGCGTGCTCCTGGGCTCCATCCCCAGTACCACAAAAATAAAATAAAATAAAATAAAATAAATTGAAAAGGAAGACTCTGAAGTTAGGACAAGCCTCACTTATTCTTGAGCAAGGCAACTAAAACAAATAAAAAAAGATAGCATGAAATAAAGAACAGGGCCCAGCTTTACCAGTAATTTCTCATGTGACCATAGGGTGGTTGTTTTCTCTTGCTGGGCTTTTCTCTTTCTTGCTATCATGTTAGGAGTTGGGCTGAAGTGTCGTTGCACACTGGAGCTGGCCCATGGGCTGAGAGCAGAGTGTATATGCATGTCTTCTCTGATTCCCCGATCCTAGTGATTTCACATCAGTTGGTGGGAACTGGGAACTGGCCATGGAAACCGGCAAACACTACAAACCAGGACTCTTTGTTTCCCCCTTCTTTGAAACCTATTGTTAAATACTCACCAGCACATCACTGGGCAGATCACTGATGCCCAGAGTTCCCTAGTGGCAGAGGGGAGCTTATACATAAGCCCGGAGGCCTGCGGGTCTCCCATGTGAATTGTCCTTAAAAACATCTAGTGTTGTTTAAATAGTCAGTGTGGCCTCCTACGCCTTAATGTATTGGTGCTTCTTGTTCTGTCAAAGTTTAGAAGTTTCGAATTTATCAAATTTTAGTAAAACATAAAATTTTATGATGCTGTTTTCCTAACTTGGGAAAGATGTACATTGTTAATCTACCATGGGGCTCACGCTCAGCCTGTCTCATGCTGCCGTGTGTGGTATACAGTCGCTACAGGAGGAAGGCAGCTCTCCTGCCTCTCTTTTCTCCTTCTGAACCCTTGGCTGCCTTGACCTAGAATTGAGGTGGATGTGGGGCGAGGCATAGGCAACCCCCTAGCTGATTTCTGAAGGCCAGGGCTCAGAACCAGATGTCCTCAGGGCCTCCTCATCTAGAGAGGCTCAGGCTGGTCAGAAGATACTTCCTCCCTATTTACCTTTCTTTTTTTGTTTTTTATTTTTATTTTTTGTGATACTGGGGACTGAACTCAGAGTCTACCTCTGAGCTACACCCTTAGCCTTATTTTATTATTTATTTATTTATTTTAGTGGTACTGGGAATTGAACTCAGGGACACTCTACTTCTGAGCCACACCCCTAGCCCTATTTCAATTTTAATTAAGTTTTAAATTTTTAAATTTTTAATTGAAACGGGTCTCACTAAGTTGCTGAGGCCCTTGCTATGTCGCTGAGGCTGATCTGTGATCCTCCAGCCTCAGCTTCACAAATACTGGGATAATAGGTGTGTATAGCTGTGCCCGGCTCTTCCTCCCTCCCTTTCTTTTTCTTTTTCTTTCTTTTTTTCTTTTTTCTTTTTTTTCTTTTCTTTTCTTTTTTTTTTTTTTTTTTTTTTTTTTTTTTTTTTTTTTGCAGCTGTGGGGATGGAACCCAGGGCATTCGACCTCCGAGCCTCACCCCCTGCCCTATTTTTTTTATTCTTTATTTTGGAACAGGGTCTCACTAAGTTGCGGAGGGCCTCTCTAAGTAGCTGAGACTATCTGCGAACTGCGACCCTCCGGTCTCAGCCTCCCGAATGCTGGGATTGCAAGCGTGCGCCACCACGCCCTCCTGTCTTCCTTTCTTGACAGAACAGCCACCTGGCTTCTTGCAAATGGCCCCCAAGTGCTGTCATAGTCCTCTATGATTTCCTCGCAGCCACAAAAGGAGTGGGAATCTTTTCCCTCCTCCCCCTCTGGAAGCATGTGCGCTTAGATCATCACGCCCGGGCTCAGTCTGGGAGCTCTGCTTTCTGCATCTCAGGCCTGCCGCCTCCTCGGGCTTCCTGAGTCATCTGGATGAATGGCTGTGTCTCTGCTGCACCTCCCCTGCCACCCGCTGTGCTTACCTCCCTGCTGGCGAGGGCTGGGGAGACTCTGGGGCAGCCTCAAAAGTGCCTGGTGACATTTCTAAACACAAAACCAAGTATGTGAGCTGGTTCCACACCACAGAGGGGCAGAGAGCCGGTGTCTGCAAAATGCCAGACCCTGGGGTGGCTGAAACATTCATCATGGAAAATTAAAAAAAAAAAAAATCTCCTAAAGAACACTAGAGGTGCCTGTGGTACTGGAGCGGGGACGGGGTGAAGGGAACAGTCGGAGTGTCGAGGGAGCCCGCTCCCCCTCTCTTTGCCAAGCTTCTTGAAGCGGGGCTCACACACTGTCTACACTGCCTGGCTCTGAGTCCACGCTGCAACCCTTGGGCTCTTCACTCCTCCCTCTGCCAGACTTGCACCAAGGCCATCTTGGCCCCCGAGTAACCAAAATCAGTGGCTGCTGATCACACTGGGGCTCCCTCCAGCTCTGGACTGTGTTTTACTTCCTTTTCCTTCAAGCCCTCTACTTCCATGGCATCTTAGGGTTCACCCAAGCGGAGGTCTGAGACAGAGAACTGTATACAAGTAGTTTAGACAGGCAGTCCCTGGAAGCAGGGCTGAGAGAAAGGGAAATGAGCCCAGGAGCAGTGCCGGGGCTGGCATGCTGTGTGCTCCCGGGCTTCGTGTACCTGGGACCCCTGAGGAGTGAGGTGTGCCTCAGATGGCCCCCAGGACATGAAAGGTGGGAGCTTCTAGCTAGACTTCTGGCCCCCATTCACTGAGAGTCCCTTCTGGGGCATTGATTCCACAGGCAGGAAAAGAGCACCATGATGGTTCCTGAGGTGGGAGCCAACCTGCTCATACAGGAAACTGCCCACGCCGCAGCTAAAAAGTGTAGGGTAAGGGGCCAGTGCCCTCTAGGCATGACCACCAGGGCAGAGCACCTGCAGTGCTCCTCCTGCCTCTGTAAAACACTGCTCTCCATCAGAGTCGGGCCCCTCTTCACCCCACGCTGCCCCACCCCAGAGACTCCTTTAACTACGTACCTCTCACTGGCACCGCGTCCTTGTGCCAGGCTCCTCTGTATCCCAAGTCCAAAGCTGGTCTCTACCACTCTGCCAAACACATAGTGTTACTATTTCTTTTTCTTTCTTTCTATATCGAGAACCCCTTTTGGGATATGAGATACTGGGAACTGAACCTGAGGGATGTTTTACCCCTAACCTGCAACTCCAGCCCTTTTTTAAAATTTTCAAACAGGGGCTTGCTGAGTTGCTGAGGCTGGCCTTGAACCTGTGATCCATCAGTCTCTGTGTCCCAGGTACTGGGATTACAGGTGTGCCCCACCATGCCTGTCTGCAAGGAGCTTCTGGAACCAGGGATGAGCTGATTTGGGTGGATGACTGCCTTCCACAGAGTCCAGCACAGAGAAGGAGGATAGGATGTGGCTGGTCTCTCCTTTCCCCATCTAAAGCCTACCAGTGGGCGCTGTGGGGACGCTGAGTGCTTTCCGGGCATGCTCGAGGCCTAGGCTCCATCTCCAGGACCACACACACACACAAGAAGAGCCTCCCGGTGGTGTTATAGAATCTGTTTTCTCGGCTCTGAAGACCCAACCTGAGGACTGTTTGCCAGTTTCTATTGTCCCTGCTTTCCAGGGAGAGAGCAGGGCTGGGGTGGCAAGAGCTGGCCTTTTCTCAGGGATACCACGCTGGGAGGTGGTCTCCATCTGTGGAGTGCTGCCCTCTGAAAGTCACCCGCTCACTCCAGAACACCACCATCCCCGGCCTCCCCAGCCCTCCCATCACCACAAGGATCCCATGCCCTCCCAGGCAAGCAGGGCTTGCTGGGGCCCCGCGCCAATTCAGCGATCACTCTACCCCCTCCTCCTCTGCTCCCCTTCTCCCGGCCTTTAGAAACCACCCATCTGCATCAGATTTACTTGTTCTGGATATTTCTTATAAATAAAGGCATATAATATGTGACTTTCTGGGCCTGATTTCTTCCACTGAGTAAAATGTTTTCAAAGTTCACTGACATTAGCAGGTATCAGTATTTCATTGCTTTTTACAAAGTAATATTTTATTTATGGATATACAGTTTCTTTTTCTACTCATCCAGTTTTCTACCCACCATTCTAGCTATTGTGAACAGGGCTACTTGTGAAGATGTGTGTACATGTATTTGTTTGAACATTAGTTTTCTTTCTTTTTTTTGTGGTATTGGGGATTGAATCCAGGGGCATTCTACCTCTGAGCTACACCCTAGCCCTATTTTATTTTATTCTTTATTTTGAAACAGAGTCTCACTGAGTTGCAAAGGGCCTCATTAAGTAGTAGCTGAGGCTGGCCGCCAACCACGATCTTCCTGTCTCAGTCTCCCAAGTACTAGGAGCCACCATGCCCAGCTTTGAACATTAGTTTTCAAGTCTTTTAAATATATACTTAAGAGTAGAATTGCTGTGCCAAATGGCAGTTCTGTTTAATTTTTTGAGGAACTATCAGGTGTTTTTTTTTTTTTTTTTTTTTTTTTTCAGTACTAGGGATGGAACCCAGGGGCATTCTACCTCTGAGCAACACCCCAGCCCTATTTTTTTTTTTTATTTCGAAATAGGGTCTCACTGAGTTGCAAAGGGCCTAAGTAGTAGCCGAGGCTGTCTGCCAACTGCAATCCTCTTGTCCTAGCCTCCCAAATGCTGGAATTAAAAGCATGTGCCACCACACCCAGCTTGAACTATCAGATTTTTCCTACTAAGGCTGAACTATTTTACATTCCCACTAGTGATGAGCAAAGTCTAATTTCTCTACATCCTCACCTGCACTTGTCCTTTTCTTTTTAATTATAGCCACCCTGGTTGAGGTTAGGTGGTACATCATTGTGGTTTCCCTTGGGGTCCTCTAATGACTAATGATGTCGAGCACCTTTGTATGTGTTTGTTAGTCACTTGGATACCTTTCTGGGAAAATGTCTATTCAATTCCTTTATCCAGTGCTTTTAAAAATTGTTATCTATCCTTTTGTTGTTGAGTCATAAGAGTTCTTTGTATATACTATATACTTTGCATATACTATATATGATAATATATGGTTTACAATTATTTTCCCCTCATATTATGGTTTGTCTTTTTTTCACTTCCTATATAATGTTTTTTGTTGCACAAGAGTTTTTAATTTTAGCAGGGCATGGTGGCACACCCTTGTAATCCCAGCATTTGGGAGGCTGAGACAGGAGGATTGTGGTTCACAGACAGCCTCAGCTACTTAGTGAGGCCCTTTGCAAATCAGTGAGACCCTGTTTCCAAAAAAAGAATAAAAAATAGGGCTGGAGGTATAGCTTGGAGGTAGAATTCCCCTGGATTCTACCCCCAGTACCACAAAAAGAAAAGTTTTTAATTTTGATGAAGTCTAAGTTATCTACTTTTCCTGTTGCACATGCTTTTGGTGCCATGTCTAAGAACTGGTTGCCAAATCAGGCATGGTGATGCATACCTGGATCCCAGCTGCTCAGGAGGCTGAAGGAAGATCCCAGGTTAGAGCCTGGGGAATTCATCAACACTCTGTCCCAAAAATTTTTATAAGTAGAAAAAAAAAATAAAGGGCTGGGAGCCAGGCGTGGTGGCACATGCTTGTAATACCAGTACTTGGGAGACTGAGAGGAAATTTTCAGTTCACGGACAGCCTCAGCTACTTAATGAGGCCCTCCACAACAGGTGGAGTTGGCCTGTAGACATAGCTTGTTGATGAGAAGAAAGCGTGCACCCATCATCAGAGTTTCTGGATTCAGCCGTATCTGAAGCCAGGGCACTTTTAGAATCTTGTGGTTACTGAAGCCAACACATTTCCTTTGGGGTTTTTTTTTAACTGAATTTCTGTCACTTGCAATCAAAGGGATCCTGATAAGGAGACTTTTTAGTTGTACCACTCTAGAAAAATTTATTTTTCTAGTGAAATCTGAGCTGTTCTGCATGACCCAAATCCTCCTTGCACCAGCTCTCTATGTCACTTTATTTCCACCATTTAATTCCAGAGCTAAGCAGCAGATAATAATTGATAAGCAAAAATAGCTGCAACCAGCTGGACGTGGTGGTGCACAGTTGTAATCCCAGTACTGGGGAGGCTGAGACAGGAGGATCACAGGTTCAGAGCCAGCCTCAATAACTTAGTGAGGCTATCAGTAACTTAGTGAGAACTTGTTTCCAAATAATAAAAATTTAAAAGAAGGACTGAGGGTTTAGCTCAGAGGTAGAATGCCCCTGAGTTCAATTCCCAGAACCACATATACACACGTAGCTAAAACTATTAATAAATTGTTCACAACTTTATTAGTGACATTTGAACAATAGCAGACCAGCAGACCAAATATTTGAGAGGTCAACAATTAGTGGCCAGTGATGTTTTAATGTAGGATCAGATAACAAAATAAGAGAATCTTAGAAAACCCAAAATAGAATCCATTAGACACAGAGATAAGAGTTGAGTCAATTACTTAACATGGAAATATTAAAGCTACACTCATCCAGGCCATCCCTTTGCTCTCCCATTCATCTATTTGTTAACAAACATCTATTTAAAGGTCTTATCTAAGCTGGCACATGCTTGTAATCCCAGTACTTTGGAGGCTGAGACAGGAGGATCACAGGTTCGTGGCCAGCCTCAGCAACCTTGTGAGGCCCTCTGCAACTTAGTGAGACCCTGTTTCAAAATAAAACAAAAATAGGACTGGTGGTGTAATTCAGTGGTAGAGTGCCCCTGAGTTCAATCCTCAGTACCATAGGAAAAAAAAAAAAAAAAGTTGGGCGTGGTGACTCACACCTGTAATCCCAGCACTTGAAAGGCTGAGAAAGGAGGATTGAGGTTCGCAGACAGCCTCAGCTACTACTTAATGAGGCCCTTTGCAACTCAGTGAGACCCTGATTCAAAATAAAGAATAAAAAACAGGTCTGGGGATGTAGCTCGGAGGTAGAATACACCTGGGTTTCATTTCTAGTACCACAAAAATAATAAATAAATAAATAAACAAATGAATAAATATGAAGGTCTTATCTAAAGTGTCTATAAGCCGGGCGTGGTGGCGCATGCTTGCATTCCCCACGCTTGGGAGGCTGAGACAGGAGGATCGCACAGGTTCAAAGCCAGCCTTAGCTACTTAGTGAGGCTCTCAGCAACTTAGTGAGACCCTGTTTCCAAATAAAAATATAAAATAGGTCTGGGAGTATAGCCCAGAGGTAGAAGGCCTCTGGGTTCCACCCCCAGTATGACCAAATTAAAAAAAAATAATAAAATAAAATAAAAATAAAGTGTCTATAAAGCATAGTTCTAGGCAAGGCTTCAGTTGCAAGGGCGTGGTATGTAGTGAGTTGCATGGGCCGCCATTGATTTTCTCATGCATTCTGCCCTAGTGCAGTTCCAAATGTAACTTATTTAACTATAAGGTAATATTGGCTTAAAAATGAACAATTATTTTCATGAAACAGGAATGCTATGGCAATAGCAGTTAGTATCTAGCAGCCCAGTGGTACCAGGACAGACCGTGGCTTTTCCATCACTCCCATACCACACACCTCGGCGTGCTGGTTTGTCATCCTCTTGTATATCGCTGTAGAGTCACAAGATGGCTGCTGCAGCGCCAGTCACCACAACCACATAAAAAGCCAGGAAGCACAGGGAGAGAGGGTGCTCCAGCAGATGGTATTGGAGGTCCTCAGCTATCCAGCCACTTTCCCACTTCAGTGAGCATTAGCCAATTTCCAACTGTCTTTGCAGAAGCAACAGAAGAATGCTTTGCCCATGAGCCTTGGATCAGAAGTGCTCCCAAAGCATATCTCTCAAGAGAAACTCCCAACCGGTGACCAGGGGAAGCTAGTGTACAAATGCTCGAGTTCCTTCATCCCTCCGAGGAATGACACCAAGGAGTGTGATGAATGCTTCCGCTAAGGAGCTCTGCTTGGCTAAGCCCTCGCCACGGTGGAGGAATTCCGTAACACGCCCTGTGTGCTCTCTTCCCATCTCACTCCCCACTCTCTACCCACTGCGTCCTGAGGTTACACTTTCAAATAAATGACTTGCCTTGTCATTTTTGTCTCGGGAGATGCTAGGAGGGTCGCTAGACAGCTCCTTGTTTTATTGGAGAGGGAAACTTTCCAGTAATATTCCTCTTGGCCAGACCTGTGTTGCTCAGCTGCCCTGGGGACTGAAAACAATGAGAGTCTGGCGGAGGCAGCAGGGCAGGTGCAGCTCTGGAGGGTGAGTCTCCCTGAATCAAGGGTTTAGTAGCAAAATGAACAGAATAGATAATGATTTTTGAGTGGGCGACTCAACAATTGTCGAATCATTTTAAATCTGTGCCAGAGACAACAGGATAGAGGTCATGCTTGGCAGGTCGACAAGGGACAGGAGGAGCCCAGGAGGCATCGCAAGCTCCTGGATCAGCTCACAGAACAGCGGGCTGGATGATTCCAGGGTGGGCTGGCGGGGTTTGTGGGACAACCCAAAGAGAGGGCCAGAGATGAAATTGAATGAGAACAACTCCGCACGTGTGAGACAGGAGAGTGAAGACTTACGAAGCTCTCACTGACGAAGGAACGTGCAGAATTTAATGTGTTTGTCGAGCTCCAAAAGGATCACAGAGGCTGCGGTGTAAACTTTATATGCTGAATCCCTGATCCATACTCTGCTAATATTTGGAGGTGGGGCCTTCGAAAAGTAATTAAGGTTAATGTCATTAGAGGGAGTCCTCATGATGGAATTAATAGCACTACAAAAGAGGAGACATGATATTCTCTCTCTTTCTCTCTCCCGCTGCCATGTGAGAAGGCTGCCATCTGTAAACCGGGAAGAGCGTCCTCACTGAGAATTGAACTATCTGGTACCTTTTTGTTGGTGTTGGTGGTGGTACGAGGGACTGAATTCAGGGGCATTCGACCTTCAAGCTATACCCTGAGCCCTTATTTATTTCTTTAGTTATGAAACAGGGTCTCGTTAAGATGCTGAGGGTCTGCCTAAGAGGCTGAGGCTAGCCTCGAACCTGGGATCTTTCTGTTTTTGCCTCCCAAGTATTGAAATGACACATGTTGTCACCATGCCACACTTTGGTTGGTGCCTTGATCTTGGGCTTCGCAATCTCTAGAACTATGAGAAATAAATGTTTGTTGTTTAAGCCACACCGTCTGCAGTGTTTATTACAGCAGCCTGCGCTGACCAGGGTGACAGGTGAATCCCATGCAGGCTGGTATTGAGTTGGAGGGAGGTGAAAGTCCCATTGTCTTATCCTGGGTAGCTCATATCTGGAACCTTGACTCCAGCTGTGAGACCCACTTAAAATAGTCAAATGAACTGTAGCCAGTTACATAACGGGAGAAGAGGCATTTGCTGGGGGGCTGAGGAAATATGCTACACTGGTGAGAAGCCTGGAAGAGGACGGTATAGCCGCACTCAAATACTGGTCTCTCCTGGAAGAGACACAGTCCCCTATACTGTCTCAATCAGCATCCAATTGATAGAACAGGAACCTCCCTAGGTATTTCAAACAGAAGCAATTTAATACAGGGAAATAATTACTAAATTTCAGTAATCTCCCTCATATCTGTAGTTTCACTTTCTATGATTTTTAATTATTCAAAGGTCAACTGGGGCCCAAAAATATTAAATGGAAAATTCCAGAACTACACAATTTATGAATTTTCTTGTGTGTGGTACTGGGGGGTAAATTACACCCCCAACCCTATTTTATAATTTTTTTATATATTTTTTATTTTCTTTTTTTTATTGGTGCATTGTAATCATATATCACATTGGAATACAAGACTTGAGAGGATATACAAGCACACATCATCCAATTAGCCCTCATCCAGCCCCCTTCCGATTCCCTCCCCCCACCCCCTCGATCCCATGCTTGTTTGGTGATTAACTTTGATACATGTGTTTATGTACCTCCTGCGTTTTAAAGAGGCTCCATCCTCCCCTATTCCATACCCTCTGATTGGTCACCTTAGTTGCTTCACTATAGGGCCCTTTCTATAGCTCAACCTCTTCCTGTTGCCCCTTTCCTCCTAGTTTTTGCTACTTATGGGAAGCATCTGATTTTTATTTTCTGCGATATTTCTCTGTGCATACCGTGTTGCAAGTACCGATCCCACTCTTGATGGCCCCAATAGTGTCCTGGCTACCCGGTGGACTGATCTAGACCTCGCTGGCTCAAGCAGCGGCCTTACCTCATGGGAGGCCCTGATTCTGGTCTTGCTGGCCCCGGCACTGGCCTAACCCCTCGGCAGGCTCTGATCCCGGCCTCGGAGGCCCCAGCTCCGGCCTTGCCTCATGGTAGGCTCCAATCCCAGCCTCGCTGGCCCCAGCATCCGCCTAACCCCTCAGCAGGCTCCGATCCCGGCCTCAGAGGCCCCAGCTCCGGCCTTGCTCACGGCAGGCTCCAATGCTGGCCATTGGCCCCGGCACCGGCCTAACCCCTTGGCAGGCTCTTATCCCGGCCTTGGAGGCCCCAACACCAGCCTTGCCTTACGGCAGGCTCTGATGCCAGCCGCTGGCCCCAGCATCGGCCTAACCCCTTAGCAGGTTCCAATCCTGGCCTTGGAGGCCCTACTAACGGCCTTGCCTCACGGCAGGCTCCGATACCGGCCATTGGCCCAGGTATCGGCCTAACCCCTCGGCAGGTTCCGATCCCGGCGTCGGAGGCCCTGGCACTGGCCTTACCTTGCAGCAGGCTCCACTGCTGGCCGCTGGCCCCGGCATCAACCTAACCCCTCGTCAGGCTCTGATCCCAGCCTTAGAGGCTCCAGCACCAGCCTTGCCTCATGGCAGGCTCCGATCCCGGCCACGCTGGCCCTGGAACCAGCCTAACCCCTCAGCAGGCTCTGATCCTGGCCTCGGAGGCCTCAGTAGAGGCCTTGCCTCACGGAAGGCTTCGATGCTGGCCACTAGCCCCAGCACCAGCCTAACCCCTCGGCAGGCTCTTATCCCGGCCTCGGAGGTCCCAGCACCGGCCTTGCCTCGCGGCAGGCTCCAATGCTGGCCACTGGCCCCGGCATCAGCCTAACCCCTTGGCAGACTCTGATCCCGGCCTTGGAGGCCCCAGTAGTGGCCTTGCCTCACGGCAGGCTCCGATACCAGCATTGGCCCCAGCACCGGCCTAACCCCTTGGCAGGCTCTTATCCTGGCCTCGGAGGCCCCAGCACCTGTCTTGCCTCACGGCAGGCTCCGATGCCAGGCTCGCTGGCCCCAGCACCAGCCTAACCCCTCGGCAGGCTCCGATCCCAGCCTTGGAGGCCTCAGTAGCGGCCTTGCCTCACGGAAGGCTCCGATGCCGGCCGCTGGCCCCGGCACCAGCCTAACACCTCGGCAGGCTCTGATCCTGGCCTTGTTGGCCCCAGCACCAGCCTAACCCCTCGGCAGGCTCCGATCCTGGCCTCGGAGGCCCCAGCACCTGCCTTGCCTTACGGCAGGCTCCAATCCTGGCCTCACTGGCCCCCACATCAGCCTAACCCCTCGGCAGGCTCCAATCCTAGCCTCGGAGGCCCCAGTAGTGGCCTTGCCTCATGGCAGGCTCCAATGCCAGCCATTGGCCCTGGCACCAGCCTAACCCCTCGGCAGGCTCCGGTCCCTGCCTCGAAGGCCCTGGCACCGGCCTAACCCCTTGGCAGGCTCCGATCCTGGCCTCGAAGTCCCCAGCACCAGCCTTGCCTCATGGCAGGCTCCGATCCCAGTTTTGCTGTCTCCATAGCCGGCCTCACCCCTCGGCAGGCTCCAATCCGAGCACACTCTTCACCCAACCAATTGTCCCACGTTCTCGAGGGTGCATGGTGGTAGCATTCTGCCTCTGGGGTTATTATTTCAGAGGTTCCAGGATCTCTGCCTCCCCTGAGTACTGGCCACTGTCATTGCCACTGCCTTCACCATTTCAAATCTTTCCCAAGCTCTTTTTCCACTCTGAATGTTGTCCAGTGTTCCTAAGCATGTGCAATGGTAGCATTTGACATTTGGTGTAATTTCTCAAAAAAAATAAGGTTGGTAGGATCCGATTTCTGCTTCTCCTGAATACAAGTCTCCACCGCCATCGCGGAGACTGCTTTCAACACTGCCTTCCTCCTTGGTCTCTGCTAAACTCTCTCCTTACAGGTGATTCTTAACAATATAGAGAAACAGCAGTCCTCCTTCACGGGGAATTTTTCCATAAGTCCCAGTTCATTTGGATAAGTTTTGTCTGCATTTCCAGTATCCTGGCATCCACCACGGCCTTCTTAACCCCTCTCTGATATTTTTCTTTTTCCTTTTTCTTTTCCTTTTTTTTTTAATAAGAGAAGACAGTATATGTGGTTTGAGGAGGTAGTGGGATCAGGCACTGAGTAGCATTGTGACCTGACCCGTTTTCCCCATGGGTCCAGCGTGCTCCACACTACTCTGCCTGGGGCCCAGAGTCCCGTGACCCAGGCCCCGGCTGTTCCGGGGTCTGGCGTGCCCTGCCCAACCCCTGCCCGGGACCCAGGGTCTTACTGGGCCCGGTTTCTCCAGGGGTCTGGCATGCTACGCGCGGTCCGGCCCAGGGCCCAGAGTCCTGCGACCTGGGCCCCCTATAATTTTTATTTTTTGAAACAGGGTCTCACTAAGAGGGCCTCACTAAGTAGCTGAGGCTGGCTGTAAACCTGCAATCCTTGTGTCTCAGCCTCCCAAGACCTGAGATTACAAACATATGCCACCACACTCAACTAATTTATGAGTTTTTTTATTGGTTTTATTTTGGAATATTGTTTAAATTCCTTTTGGTGGAGTACTTAGGATTGAACCAAGGGACATCCTACGGCCAAGCTACCTCCAAGCCCTTTTATTTTTTTGTTTTTGAAATAGGGTCTTGCTAGGTTGCTGAGAGTCTCACTATATTGTTAAGGCTGGCCTTGAACCTGCAATTCTCTCATCTCAGCCTCCCAAATACTGGGATTATAGGCATGTCCCACCATGGCTGGCTGTTGTAATTTTTATATTTGATCATTAGTATTATTGTTAACCTTTAAATTTTATCATGGATATAGGAAAACACATAATAGATATATGATTTAGTGCTATTGGCTATTTCAGGCATCCACGAAATGTCTTGGAATTCCTCCTTAAATAAGGAGGAATGTAGCATTTACATTGGAAGCTCTGGAGGTACAAACAGAGAAAAGTAAAAATACATAAATATTAATACCTGCAGAAATTCTTGAGCACGTTTCATGCTGGAGGAGCAATAGGAGGGCAGGGTAGCCAGGTCATCAATCGCTGGCCACTGGAGCTACTGGAGCAAGAACCCTCACAACTGGATGTGCTGCGCGTTGCTGGAGGGGTGGTGTGGGACTAGAAAAAACAGGATCAGCTTCCTCTTCTCCTTCTGAGTCTCTCCAGTGCCTCCCACTGACTGAAGCTAAGCAGAAGCCAACTGGCAAGAGAACCTGGGAAATGCCACCTGCAGGGGTCCAGCCCCATCGCAGGGAGCTGAGCAGAGGGGTTGCTCAGCAGTGGAACCGAGTGCTGACAATCACAGGGTGGTGGGTGGAGAGGGAAGATCCATGAAACAGCCAGGACCAGAGCCAGAGGCAGCACCCTTCTTCTGAGCTTTCAACAGAGTACAGCAGAGGTTCCAATGTCTCGTAGATTATTGGACGTGATGATTTATAAGGTCCCTTAGTTGCTCAAGAACCTCAATTAGGTATTGTCCACAGTCATATTTCTGTACTGTCTTCTATTGCACGGCTTTGCACACTCCTAACAAATGACTTTGTGGTTCTCATTACACATGGATCTCCCTGAGACCTTCTCATGCCTGAGCCTCCCAGCCTGTTGGTGCAACTTCCTTGATGTTATCATCATGCTGGTGAGCTCCATTCACAGCTTCACTCTGCTCTTGAAATGTGCATAAATGTGCCCAGAGTCTTTTTGGGGGGGTACTGGGAATTGAACCCAGGAACATTCTGCCTCTGAGCTATCCCCTAACCTTTTATTTTTTTAGTTTGAAACACGGTCTTGCTTAGTTGCTGAAACTGACCTTGAACTTGCAACCCTCCTGTCTCAGTCTCCAAAGTACTGGGATTACATGATGTTCCACTGTGCTTGGTTGCCCAGAATCTTAAAGGAAAGAGCCCCTTCCAGAAAATGGACAGGTGCCAAAAACAAATCATCCAGAAGAATAAAACCTTAATCTTAACCAAAAAAGAAATGTATAGCCAGGTATAGCAATACACGCTCGTAATCCCAGAATTGGGAGGCTGAGACAGGAGGATCTCATGTTCTTAGCCAGCCTCAGCTATTTATTGAGGCCCTCAACAACTTCGTGAGACCCTGTTTCAAAATAAAGAATAAAAAATGGAGCCAGGCATGGTGGCACATGCTTATAATCCCAGCATTTGGGAGGCTGAGACAGGAGGATTACGGTTCATGGATAGCCTTAGCTACTTAGTGAATTTAGTGAGACTCTTTGCAAATCAGTGAGACACTGTTTCAAAATAAAGAATAAAAATTAGGGCTGGGGGTGTAACTTGGAAGTAGAATGCCCCTGGCTTTCATTTCTAGTAACACACACACACACACACACACACACACACACACACACACACCAAAAAAAAAAAAAAAAAGAGAAAAATGGGCTGGGTATGTAGCTTGGAGGTAGAATGTCTCTGGGTTCAAACCCTAGTATGAAGAAGGAGAAGGAGGAGGAGAAGGAAGAATGAAGAAAAGAGAAAAGAAATGTAAGTGCTCCATTGACCTTAAGAATAAATAGCATTTTCTAATGTGTGAGGCCAGTAGGCAGAACATGAATATTCATGAACTTGCTTCGGAAATAAAAGTGTTTGAAACCTTTTTTTAGGTATTGCCTACTTGGGGAAGAAGTATATTATCTATTAGTGGGTGATTGGTTGATTGACCCCCCAAGTCCTTTATCAATAGGATTTTAGGACATTGTTAGAACTTGCCACATTCTGACTCAAGTAAATTCCTAATAAAGGCAACAGGGAAAACTGGCCCACTCACCAATTTCAGGTCAGAAGACTGGGAACAAGGAGATACCAGGTAGTTTTATGAACAGTAAAGGCCCCACCTACCCTTAATTGCACCTCTTTCGACCTTGGCTTGCTCGATGTTGGACTCCCCCACCATATGAGTCACTAAACACAGAAAGCCCCATAAGAACTAAACCAACATGGGGAAGGGGGTTGCTATAGTTTGCATCTTGAATATTCTCCAAAGGCCCATGTGTTAAAGGCTTGGTCCTGCACGTGGCAATGCTGGAAGGTGGCAGTCAGAGGTCCTTAGGTCATTGGGGATGGGGGATCCCGGTCTCTTCCTCTTCCTCTTTTGCTTCCTAGCCATGAGATTAGCAGTTTGCTCCACCACGTCCTGACACTGCCATCTGCCACACCCAACGCAATGGGTCCACAAATCTTAGACTGGGACCTCCAAACTGTGAGCCAAAGTAGACCCTTCCTCTTTATAAGTTGATTATCTTTGGTATTTCCTTACAGTGAGAGAAGTCGACTAACGTGGAGTGGAGCAGAGCATCCTAAATGTCTAATTAGTAACCTCCCAGGTCTCACAGACCTAGTGCTCTTCCCCTTCCTGGCTCTTCTGATCTTTTTTTCAGGATTGGTTAAACCAATGGTACTCCACCTCAATGAACATCCTAAAAGGTTTTTTAAATTATTTTTATTTATTAACTTATTTGGTGCTGGGGATTAAATACAGGGGCATTCTATCTCTGAGCTATACCACCCGTCTTTTTTTTAATAATTTTTTTATTAGTGCACTGTATTCATACATCATAATGGGATAAAAAAAATACTTTTGTATCGCCCAGTTAGGCCCTACCTGGTCCCACCCCGTTCCCTCCCCATCCCTCCTTCCCATGCTTGGCTTAGTGATTGACATCTAGTATTATAGCAATTTATCCAAAATTAACAATGATAATCTCACATAACAGTTTCATTTGGCTGTTACCAAGTTTTTGATGACTTAATGATAACATTTCAATATTTCTTTTTGCTTTCTTTCTTACCAGAGAATATTTTTTTCTTTTCTTTTTTTTTAGGGGAAACTATCATACATTTATTTATTTATTTTTCAGAAAAAAATCTATCCTAATATGGAATATGGACTCTAGATACCCAAAACGATCTCAAAAAGAACAATGCTAGAAGATGTATATTTTCTGATTTCAAACCATATAAAGCTACAATAATTGAAACAGTGTAGTACTGTTATAAAGGCAGATATATAAACCACTGGAGTTAAATAAAAGCCTAGAGATAAATTCTTCCATATATTGTCAAGTTATTTTTGACAAGGTTTCCACAAACATTTGGTGAAGGAAATAATAATCTTTTAACTAAATATTGTTGAAAAATAATAATTACTTGAAAAAGAATAAAATTGGACCCTTACCTAACACCATATATAAATATTAACTCAAAATAGATAAAAGACCTAAATATAAATCTTAAGACTATAAACTTTTAGAAGAAAATCTGGGTCATAAAACCTCACAACATTGAAATTGGAAGTGATTTTTTGGATATGATTTCAATGGCACAGGCAACAGAAGGGTAAACAAACTCCCTAAAGAATAAAAAAAATTTGTATATCCAAAGACAATGTAAACAGAGTTAAAAGTTACTGATAGAATGGGATAAAATATATCCAAATGCTATATCTGAAGGTATATTAATATTCCAACTAGAAATCCTAAAAATTAGCAACAATAAAAGCAAATAATACAATTTAGAGATAGGTAAAAGACTAACATAAATAATGAATCTCCACAGAGATGATCCATCTCATGAGACTCGTGTTAATCTGTTCATCAGGCTCGAGCCTCCACTGACCTTCCGTGAGGCCCCACTTCTTCTAGGGTGATATTTCTTATAGGTGGTGAAGTTTTACCACCTCACCACCAAGCTTCCAGTACACATACCTTGGAGGGAGAGCACTCAAGCCATATACAAACCACAGCAATAATACAACCCTGATTTATTTGAGGAAAAAGTGTTTCTAAGTAAAGCTGCACTTCCTAATATCATTTGCAGCTAAGTGTGGGCATGTGACTAGTAAGATGTAAATTTCAGTTGTCCTTCCAGGAAGGCTGCTTCCAAAGTACCTACCTCCATTCAGAAAACTACCCCTTTGCCTTACCTCCTTCCTCCAGCCTGTAAACTCATATGATGGCTATAATTCCAGCAGCTGTACTGGACTTTTAATACAAATCCCTGAGACTACGGGTATTGTTTGTTAGGCAGCATTACCATGGAAGTGGCTGACTAATACACCATCATTTTGATAGCCACACCCAAAACTCAGTGTCATCCTTCACTCACACCTCTTCCTCATGCCTTGCTTCCAGTCCACAAGACTTAAATCTTCCTCAAAGCCACCACATTCTGTCTCCCTCTTTCCTTGGCTTTCATTCAGTTCATTCCTTTGGATTAAAATGGCCTTCCTGCCTTTAGACTGGCCACTTCAGGTCTGCTCCTAGGGTAGCCACAGTGAGTTTTCTAGAGTAAAAGTCAGATTGTAAGCTCCCTCATTTAAAAACCTTCCATGGAGCTGGGTGTGATGGTGCATGCCTGTAATCCAAGCTACTTAGTTGGAGGCTGAGGCAGGAGGGTTGCATTTTTGAGGCCAACCTAGGCAACTAAGTGAAGATCCTGTCTCTGTCTCAAAATGAGAAATAAAAAGGGCTGAGGATAGAGTTCAGTGGTAGAGCACCCCTTGGTTTAATTGACAGTACTGGGGGGAAAAACCCAAAACTTTCCATGGGTTTTCATTCAGAGAGTGTCCTCAGCCTTCACAGGGTATGTCCAGGGCCTTGTGCATGTACCTACTATCCCCTCTTGTGAAGGACATGCTCCACCTGGTATCTGACTTTGCTCCAGCTCCCCCTCTTCTGAGTTGATGACTTCCTCCCAGATAGTCCCCACAACCAGATTAGGGTCTTGCTGGGTGTTGCCCAGCCCAACACACTGTCTTGCCCCTAAGTCTTCCTTTCGCACACTACTAAAATTGTCCGTGGCTCTGTGGGTGGGAATGCAAGTGAAAAACAGCATGGAAGTTTCTCAAAAAATTGAAAATAGCCAGCGTGGTGGCGCACGCTGGTAATCCCAGCATTTGGGAGGCTGAGACCAGAGGATCATGGTTCACAGACAGCCTCAGCTACTTAGTGAGGCCCTCTGCAACTCAGTGAGACCAGTTTCAAAATAAAGAATAAAAAATAGGGCAGGGTTGTAGCTCAGAGGTCGAATGCCCCTGGGTTCTATCCCCAGAACTGTCCCCCACCAAAAGAAAAATTTTGAAAATAGATCTATCTTATGACCCTGTGAAACGGGGGTTTCTTGCGAGAAAACCCCGGCAAGTTCTTGTCTACGGAGAGCGAAGAATGACACCCGCAGACCTCAGGAAGGGGAGTAAAAGGTTTATTGGAAGCAGCAGGGAATGGGGCAAGGGTGGCTGAACACCCCCAAAGGGGCTGGAACTCTGGGTCCAGCAGCTGCCTTCAGGACAATACTTGAGAGTAGCCCAAGCCAAATTGCCTTCAGGTGCAGGCTGCTTTCTTCCGGGAGTCCACGTGATCTGCCAGAAGGGAATAGAGAAAAGTGGCCGAACACCCCATAGGGGCGGTCAGAACTCCGGGGTCCAGTAGCTGACTTCAGGGTCACTACCCGAGTGTCACCCGAGCCAAGTGCCCATCAGTTGCAAACTACTTTCTCCCAGGGTCCACGCGATCTGCCAGAAAAGAGGTACAGGTCACCCCTAGGGGCCTGGTCAGCCATGATGTCCAGCAGAGGCCTTCAGGTCACTACTCGAGAGTCGCCCGAGCCACGTGCCCTCAGATGCACTCTGCCTTCTCTCAGGGCCAACACGACCTGACCTGCAAGAGAGAGAACAGCTCCCCAAAAGGGGAGGGGGTCCCGAGCGGGAAAGTCCCCACTTTTGCCATCTGACTGGCCGATGCCTGACCGCTTGCAAGTCCGTTTGTGGTTAGGGTGACTTTTGGGATTCCAAGGAGAATTTGCATAGGGCATTTGTTTGTTGGTTAGAAAAACTCAGGATGACTTTGTGAAGCTTTGACCTTCTTATCTCTGAATCTTTGGAGTTTCAGGTATCTGTTGTCTCTCAGGAAACTCAGGATGGCTTTGTGAAGCTCTGGCCTTCTTATCTCTGAGCCTTTTGGAGTTTCAGGCATTTGTTGCCCCTCAGGGAACTCAGGAAATTAACTTTTTTCTACCAAGGCCTTTTCCCTATCTGCCTATTTCCTTTCTATCTCCTCACCTGGAATCTCATTTCTGGGTACATCTCCAAATGCGTTCCCATGTTAGTTCCAGTACTACTCACAGTAGCCAGGACAGGGAATCAAGTCCGATGTCCATAAATATAAGAATAAGAAACGTGGTAATAGAATACTATCCAGCCGTGAAAAGAGAGAGAACCTGGCATCTGCAACAACAGAGATGAAGGATTTTATGGTAAGTGGGGTGCGGAAGGCCAGGTGCAGGAAGACAAATGCCCGCGTGATTTCACTTGGATGAAAAGTTGACTGCAATAAAAGGGAGAAGCGTGGTGATTGCCAGGGGCTGTGGGGGGAGGACAGCGGTTGACCAAAGTTTGAACAGTTCCATTTAGAAGGACTACATTTTCAAAATCTATTGTACAGTATGGTGAGCAGAGCTAATAAGAACATTGCATATTTCAACATTGCTAAGCAAATAGATTTCAGATGTTCTCACTACAAAATAAATCATTAAGGTGAGGGATATGTTAATTAGATTGCTATAATCATTTGGCAAAGAATACCTTTTTAAAATTCTCATTGTGCTCCATAAGCGATACATTGTTAAATATATCCTGCTAGCCGTGCATGGTGGCACATGCTTGTAATCCCAGCATTTGGGAGGCTGAGACTGGAGGATCATGGTTCGTGGACAGCCTCAGCTACATAGTGAGGCCCTCTGCAACTCAGTGAGACCCGGTTTCAAAATAAAGAATAAAAAATTGGGCAGGGGGTGTAGCTCGGAGGTCAAATGCCTCTGGGTTCCAGCCCCAGACCCGCAAAATACATATTGTGAATAAAATAAAATTTTAGCTGGGCGTGGTGGCGCACGCTTGTAATCCCCGCACTTGGGAAGCCGAGACAGGAGGATCGCACAGGTTTAAAGCCAGCCTCGGCTACTTAGTGAGGTTCTCAGCAATTTAGTGAGACCCTGTTTCCAAATAATATAAAATAGGTCTAGGAGTAGAGCCTGGAGGTAGAAAGCCCCTGGGTTCCACCCCCAGGCCCCCTTAAAAAAAATAAATTTTTAAATTAACCACAACAATCACATGCGCACACACACACACACACACACACACACACACATAAAATTGCTGGTGGCTTGTCTGGCTCTTCCATAAACTGGGAGCTCTCTGAAGATAGGTACTTTTTTTTTGTCTTTTGTCTTTTTTTTCTTTCTTGCCGTACTGGAAACTGAACCTGTACCAGTATTGGGAATGGCCTACGGAAATTTGAGAAAGCTATGATTATTAATATATTTCAAAGTTGGGTGAAGGGCAAATCTGTGCAAGGACTTGGTTTCTGCCTAAAAGCAGGCAACTATTCCAATGTAAATTAACCTAGCTAAAAGCAATTAACCAGTCAATAGGAGAGGAGAACTAGACCTGTGTCTATCTAAAGACAGATCTTAGTTGAGGAGAACTAGGCCTTTATCTAAAGACAGATCTACATGATTGGATAAGCTAGCTAAGATGGCAGGAGGGGTCGACCTTCATGAAAGGAGACACCCTGCCACACCTTGCTGGGGGAGGTACCTTACAGGGAATGTTCACTACATCAGAATTAGTAAACAAGATGAAAGTCATGGGTATAAAAATTCCAGTCCACGTTTAATTCCTTTGGTGTATTTATTTCAAGTCACCCCCTCATGCCATTTTGGCATGGGGCTGTATTTCTATTCTCTGTATTTCTATCTTTCTAATAAACTTCTTTAAATCTTTAGCAACTGTCTAAGCTATGCATATTTATTCTTAACTTAGGACAAGAATCCACGGTTTTTCTTCTGTTTGGGGTTGTTTTGGCTTTTTGTTATGGGTTGGGGGAAAGTGTGTCCGGGACCCTCACAGGAGTTCCCAGGGAACAGTTTCCTCAAACCATATTCTCCCAATCCGTAACAGAACCCAGAGGCATTCTACCTCTGAGCTATATATCCCTAACACTACTTTTTATTCTTTATTTTGAAACAGGGTCTTGCTAAGTTGTGGAGGGCCTTACTAAGTAGCTGAAGCTGGCCACGCACCTGTGATCCTCCTATCTCAGCCTCCCAAGTACAGGGATTACAGGCGTGCAACACCAAGCTGGTTTCAGAGGACAGGACCCGAATGCATTTCTCTGCATAAACTCTGCACGCGGTTCCAGTTCAGCCGTTGTCCCTGAAGGAGCCAGCTGTCCCTGAAGGAGTCTGGAGGAGGCGCTTGGCTCTGCCTGGAAGCGGTGGGCCTGACTTTATAGACAACTGGAGACAGGAGGAAAAAAAAAAAAAAAGCTAAGGAAGGGGGGGCAGTGAGGAAAATAGGAAAAGACAGGGTGGGGTAAGGGGGAGGAGTCAGGAACGCAAAGATGGAGGAGTGAGGCGGGAACCAGGAAAGAGCTCCGGGAGCATAGCAGCTCTCTCCTCGCCACTTCCCTGTAAAACTGGCTCAGGCCGTGTGCGCAGCTGGCTTGGGACTCCAGTTCTGGTGCCAGAAACATAAACCGAGAGTGGGAGAGACGCGGGGCCCAGCAGAGGCCTGGCTGTTCTTCTCCAGCCAGCCAGCAGGCAAGCCAAGATTCTAGAAAGCCCAGGCTGGGAGAAGCAGCCTGCTGGCAGGGCTGGGCTGGGCTGGGCTGGGCTGAGCTGCGGCAAGGGGCCCAGGCCACAGCTGGGCACGGCATCTGGAGCAGCTCAGGACTGAGCAGGAGACTGAAGAGAGTAGCAGGACCCACCCTGGGACCCCAGCCTGGGCCTGTGTCCCAGAGGCCCTGAATTCAGAGTCAGCCGGGCCAGGCAGGAAGTAGAGGGACCTTGGAAAGTGGGGTCCCTGGTAATTAGATAGACAGGCAAACAGATGACAGAGATAGAGGTGCTAAAGTTCTGAGAGGTAGTGAAGTTGGGAACCACTGATCTGGGTTAGGGATCAGCAGACTTTTTTGAAAAGAGCCAAGTGGAAACTATTTTAGGTTTTGCAGGCCATGACAGTCTCTGTCACCAGAACTCAACTCTGTTGGAGGACAGAGAAAGCAACAGAGGGCGTGTACGTGAGAGCATGGCTGTGTTTCAATAAAACTTTTTAACGGAATGTCATAGATATTTTAAATTTTAAAATTCAAATTTCAGCTGAGTGTGGTCTGGCTTATGCCTGTGATTTCAGTACCTGAGAGTTTGAGGTAGAAGGATCACAGGGCCAAGGCCAGCCTTAGCAACTTGGTGAGACCCCCTCAGCAACTTAGTGATATTCCTAGTACAAAAAAAATCAAAATCAAAATAATTTTTAATTTTCCTTTTTCATTTATTTATTTTCCTGGTACTTGGGATTGAACCCAGGGCCACTCTACCAGTAAGCTACGCTCTTATTCTTTGTTATTATTTTTTAAATTTTGAAACAGAATCTTGCTAAACTACAGTACACTGGCCTCCAGCCTGTCTCAGCCTCCAAAGTACTGGGATTATAGGCACATGCCACCATGCCAGGCTATGAAAGCTTTTTCTTGTTTCGATTCTTTTTCTCTGACCATTAAAAATGCAAAATTCATCCTTAGCTCAAATTGAGTGGTGGGTGAGACTACAGCTTGCGGATCCCGGCTCAGCCCAGTGCCACAAGGAAGGAATCGCTGTAGAAACAGACTGAATGTTCAGAGCATCCAGGCAAGTGTCCCTGGACTCAACTGCCCAGGTAGCGCGAGGGTGACCCCAGGGCACACAGCACTGAGCGTGCTGTGTGCACTCACATGTGTCAGCAATGAGTTAGGGTGTGTGTGTGCGCGTGTGCTTCTAGGGATTGAGCCCAGGGGCATTCTACCTCTGAGCTACACCTCTGAAACCTCCCTTTTTGGGGGGAGCAGGGTCTCAATAGGTTAATGAGAGTCTATTTGCTGAAGCTGTCCTAGAACCTGCGATTCCCCCATCTCAGCCTTCCAAGAACTGGGATCACAGGCGTGCACCCCATGTGTAGCTGAGCTAGGAATTTTAAAGAACTGGTTCTTAACCACAGATAGTTTGAAAAGCAGTGATTTAAGTTATCCCTTTGAATATTCCCACATTACCCATGATTCCCTGAAAATTTATAGTCATCACTACCGCAGATAAACAAAAAACATATTTTTGTGTGCACAGAAGAACTGAAAATGAACCCGGCAAGCAGTTGTGAAGCTCATCTGAGTGCAGTGACACGCACGTCTTTTTTTGTATCCATCTGTGTTTTCCAAGTTTTCTTTAAGGAATATGTGTGAATTTATAATTGAGAGGCATTTTTTTAAGTGGCTTTAAAAAAAATTCTCTGGAGAGTAATTTCTCTTTTGGACAGCCCTCCCAGTGTCTCCCAAACCTTGAGTCAGGAAGTATTTTTTTCACATTTAATCCACTTCCAGAGAATCAGAGAAGAGAAAGAAGAAAACGAAAAACACATGCTGTCCTTTTGACTGCAGAGCGCCGTTGTCGGCATTCTGTTATTTTTAACGTGAGGCCCTGGGAGGGGCTGGGGTGCGTCGGGATGGAGCTGCACGTGGTCATCGGTCCAGAGGACCAGGGCGAGCACAGAGCTTCCCACGCTTCCCCCTCAACCCTACAGCGGCCCAGCAACTGGGGCCCAGGGCACATCAGGCTCACCCGGGAACTGCCAGAGACCTGTGGGTGAAAATCCAGGGCAATGACACAGACTTGTAGGGAGGAAAACAGGACTCCAGTGTGCAAGGATCATGGGCCTCCATGGATCCCAACCCTGACATGGCTCCTTGGTCAGCGGGAAGCTCAGGCTCAGCAGTGCGCCCACTCGGCCTCCTGCCCTCCTTGGGAAGAATGGGATAAAGAGCACACGCCCCAGACAGGTGTCACTGCAGGCGAGCAGGTCACCCCGGGAACCTGCTGGTTAGGCAGACACTGGACTGCGGTGCTTCCTGCCTGCCCCGGCAACCAGGGTCAAGGTAATTATTGCAGGCAAAAGCAGGGTCTGGACCTCTGCGATTTGGATGGTCCTAGAAAATACTTTAATTGGAGAAAAGGAAAAAAAAAATACTATCCCTGCTTTCTGGACTCCAGGCTATGGGGGTAACACATCCCAGGCATCATGTAACTCTGTATATGCCCATCCCCAAACCCAGACCCTCCTCAGGGGCAGCAGAGATCAGGGTTTACTTTGCTCCCAGGATGCACTAATTTGAGAGCCACACTAATTTGAGGCTGCGTGCAGCTACTTAAATTTAAATTAATTCAGCCTCAATGAAATTTGAAATTCAATTCCTCAGTGGCAGTAAGCACATGTCAAGTGCTCAGCAGCCGCATGTGGCTGTCTGCTGGACAGCACAGACACACAGGGACATTGCCATCCCCATGGAAGGCTGTGTGACGTGGTGGAACCACAGGGGTCACCCCTGGACGGTGCAGCTATCTGTCCATCTGTAAGAGTGTCCTCTTAGTTTTGCAATAACAGAAACTATTTTATTTCCTAATAGTAGGGAAATAAAAATCAGTAAGTGCTACCTAGCATCTGGGACTAGTGGGGCGTGTCCTGGGAAGCAGCCTGGGGTCTGGAGACCTTCAGGGGCGTCAGGCCTTAGAGCTCAAAGAGGTTCCTGCTGCCCTGTGGCCCTGCCGTTACGAGAGCAGCACAGGAAGCCGTGGTGCATCTCGTTACTTTCAACAGCACTATTTTAAGAAATTCTGGTTTCGAATTGGCTTGGTGCTATCCACAGGACAGAGAGAGAAAGCAGCTGTGAGTGGCGGGACCCTGGGAGCTGCCACCAGGACAGTGCTGTGGGGGCCAGGCCGGACTTTCAGACTCCCCGGCCTGCTGAGGCCGCAACCTGTCAGCCCAGCCCCGGCTCTGTACAGACTGCGCGGACCAGATTCACAGGTGGGTTTCCTAGAATGGGAAGGGAGGAGTGGTTTATGCCGAGTTTTAATAAGCCTTCCCCCAAACCCAGCTCAGCCTGAAAGCACCTTTCAGGTCCTCTTTCCTCGGCTTCCCTGGCTCTTACCCTTGTCCTGTGCGTTAAACCATCTTTTCTAATCTTAGGCCTCACAGGGCTGCTGATACCTACCCACGTCCCTAGACCACCCACTCCATGGCACACTAGCCCACCCCCAGCTACCAGCATCAGCACCTTTCCACCTGAGCCATCTCCCCCCAAACACATACAGTAGTGTAAGAATGGTGTTCTACAGTGTAAAAGATTGGTCTCCAGCAGGGCGTTCTGGCACATACTTGTAATCTCAGTATTTGGGAGGCTGAGACAGAAGGATTGCAGATTCGAGGCCAGCCTTGGCAACATAGGGACTTCCTATTTCAAAATTAAAATTTTAAAAAAGAGCCGGGCGTGGTGGCGAACGCTTGTCATCCCCGCGCTTAGGAGGCTGAGACAGGATTGTACAGGTTCGATGCCAGCCTCAGCTACTTAGTGAGGCTCTCAGCAACTTAGTGAGACCCTGTTTCCAAATAAAAATATAAAATAGGTCTGGGAGTATAGCCCGGAGGTAGAAGGCCTCTGGGTTCCACCCCCAGTATCACCAAAAACAAAACAAAACAAAATTTTAAAAGAGTTGGGGATAGCTCAGCTGTAGAAGGCCTCTGGGTTCGATCCCCAGTACAACACACACACACACACACACACACACACACACACACACACACACCAGGCCCCCTAGAGTCCCCAGTGTGCTGGAGCCCCATCCTTCCACTGCAGGCCCTCAGTCAACTCTACACACTTTACAGGCTGCCCTTCCGCACACCTGCACATATCTCCTGGAATCACCTCCCAGATAAACCATATATCTTCAAAATTCTTGTGTCATGGCCTGCTTCTGGGAGAACCCACCCTGAGACTGAAGCCCCAAACAATCAGACTTTAGGTTGGATTCTTGGAGCACCCAAGATTAAAGCAGCACAAGAAAGTTCTAGAATCAAGTGAGGAATGTGTGATTACATGGGGGATAAGGAACATCTTTCAAAATCTATAGAGAAGAGGATCTGAGTCATTTTTTACTAAGAGCCCAGCCACTTCTGGTGGGGTTTGGAGAGGATCATCTGGAGATCCCCAAATTCAAGGGGGCCCTCAAGTTTCAAAAATATACTTCTAGACACTCAGATTGGTAACCATGTCATGGAATCTGCTCACGCTTCTAAATAATAGTCCTGGAGGCTTGAAAGGAGCAGGAAAGGGACATACACTTCTCGCTAGGGAGACCAAGTTAATCGCTCTCATTCACGAGAGGTCCCCACCCGCTGGGTACCCAACCCTTGGGCCCAGGCTCATCAGTCGATCCTTGATCCCTTGTCAAATTAGGGAGGCTTCTCCAGAGACTGGGAAAGCAACCAAAGCTCACTGGAGACCAGAAGATGCCAAACACAAGACCTTGTAGCTGGGGTGCAGGGATGGATGGGGTCAGGGATGAAGGAAGAGGTACGGCGGCCCTGTCTCCAGCCCCCATGCAGAAGGAGGTAGCATTGCCCCATCTCCTCAACAAGAAGGACAACCCATCTGCTGTCTTCTTCCCCTTTCTGGTATCATGCTTTGAATATAGAATGTCCCTGTAAAAGCTCCTGTATTGGCCTTGCAAAAATGTCTAGAGGTGAAAAACTGAGTGAGGGCTCTAATCTGATTAGTAGATAAACCCACTGAAGAGGTAATAATTTGGATGGATTTACTAGGTGGTGATGTAGGCAGGTAGAGCGTGGCTACAGGAGGCAGATCATTGGAGGTGTGGCCTTGGGCGCTATATCTGTCCCTGATGGTGACACCTGTCCCTCGGCTGCCCTGAGAGCTGCTGTCCTCTGCCACGCATTGCACCACCACGATGTCTGCCTTGGAGTCAGCCAACTGTGGACTGTACCCCTGAAACTATGACCCCTGAAAATAAACCTTCCCTCTTCCATGCTGCCCCTATTAGTCATTTTGGCCCCAATTATAGAAAAGCAAACTAAAACACCCGACACCCTGTGATCCAAGGACGGCCGGGATGCAGGGCAGGTTCTCATATTTTCTTGCCCCGGGGATGCCACCTCATGCTATCAATTGGTAACTCGGGGTCAGTCTCCAGCATAGCAGGATAGTGTGGTGCAGCAGCCATGAACATGAGCCCTGACCTCGGACTCTGGATTCAAATCTTGTCCTGGCCACTCACGATCTAGGTGACCTGGAACAAGCTCTTCCCTCCCTGTGACTGCCCCATTAGCAAAATGGGGGTGATGATGGCCATGCCTACCCCAGAAGGCAACTCCAAAGATAAAATGGGATCTCATTAGAAAAAGCCGTATGCACGGTGTCTGGCATATAATAAGCACTCAACAAATTGTAACTGACGCTTTTGAAAAGTATCGGTCAGTTATTTTGCAGAATTTCCCTCAATTTGGAGTTATTTGATGTTTTCTCGCGATTGGAGTGAGGGTATGCATTTGTTTTTTTTTGTTGTTTTTTTTTTTTTGCGGGTCTGGGGGTGGAACCCAGGGGCATTCAACCTCCGATCTACACCCCCTGCCCTATATTTTATTCTTTATTTTGAAACCGGGTCTCACTGAGTTGCAGAGGGCCTCACTAGATAGCTGAGGCTGTCCGCAAACCGCGATCCTTTGGTCTCAGGCTCTTGAATGCTGGGATTACAAGCGTGCGCCACCACGGCTGGCTGAGGGTATGTATTTGGGGCAAGAATACCATTAAATCATGTCAAAGGGCTCATGACGTCACTGTGTCTTAGTACTGATGCTAACCGTGACACTCGGCATCTTACTCTGGGGCCAGTCTTATATTCTTGTCACTTGTGAACTCTGCAGCCTCCACCTCTGAAGGCTTACTTCCAATGAGAATACGTCCCAAGAACTGCCAGCAAACAGAAGAAGAATTCCTGTGCCTCTTGATCCCCAAGTGGTCCGGCATTATCCACAAGTGTCAACATATATTATATATACTTTACATATTATGTTAGGTTATACATATTGAGAGAGAGAGACTGTGGGTTCAGTTAGTTTTGCTTGTTAGCTTGTTTCAACAGTGCTGGGGCTGAATCCAGGGGCATCCCATCTCCAAGCTACACCCACAGTGCTTTTTTGTTTGTTTGTTTGTTTGTTTGTTTGTTTTGAAACAGGGTCTCACTAGGTTGCTGAAACTCTCACTGCATTGCTGAGGCTAGCCTCGAACCTGTGATCTTCCTGTCTCCGCCTCCCAAGTGGGATAATAGTCATGCACCACCATGCTTGGCAAAGAGGGAGACAGAGAGAAAGAGAGATTTTAAGGAATTGGTTCACATAAATACGGAAGCTGCCAAGTCCCAAATATGCAGCCTAGAGACTCAGGGAAGAGGTGATGCTGCAGTTCTAGTCTGAAGGCAGACTGTCGGCAGAATTCGCTTTTCCTTGAGTGAGTCAGTCTTTTTTTCCTAAGGCAATCAACTGATTGGATAAGGCCCACCTGCTTTATGGAGGTCAATCAGCTTTACTGAAAGTCCACTGGTTTACATGCTAATCTAAAAACTCCTTCACAGCAACATAGTGTTGGACCAAATACCTGGGTACCACAACCTACTCAAAGTGACACATAAAATTAACCATCACAGTGGGCTATTGTTTGTGGCCTCATTAGCATATAAGGGCTGAAAACTCCTATTGCGGTCAGTGCAGTAATGTAAAGGGAAGCCCACTCTCCGCCTTAAGGAGCGAGGGGTCTGGGGCTGACTGGGGAGCCCCACATCAGGGAACCAAGCGGCCCAGCTTGTCTCCAGTTCACCGTCACCTAGGACGTGGTTATCAAGAGCACCAGGCACATGAGGTTTTTTCCCCAAGAAATATTAAAATCTGAATTTCTAGATGAGAGTTTCTATTTAATACTGGCAACTAATTAAATTTCCTCAGGCATGAGCAGGACAAACAGATCCAAGGGTAAGATGTGTCCCCGGGCAGTTCATTTGCAATCAAGACCCACCTGATCTTACCAAATCTGTCAGCTTCTTTGACTTACTTATTCATAGCACTTCAGGCAATAAAATGTTGTTGTTCTGTGGAGGAGGCCGTGAGCGCTGCAGGCGCCGGTCTCTCTGCAGGTCCAGAGCAAAGCTTCTCACGCCGGCCCGGATTGGGAGGCCTGGCCAGGTGCAGAGGCTGAGCCCATGCCTCGGCTTTGGTTCAGCGGGGGCTCCCATTGGGTCTTGAATGTCCCTGAAAGGCTCAGGCATTGCCACGCACAGGGGCGCATGCCAATAATCCCAGTGCTTGGAAGGCCGAGACAGGAGGATCACAGGTTCGAAGCCAGCCTCAATAACTTAGCAAGGTCCTCAACAACCTCCACGAGACCCTGTTTCAAAATTTAAAAAAAAAATTTTTTTAAAGCCAGGCATGGTGCCAAAGGCCTGTAATCCTAGTGCTTGGGAGGCTGAGACAGAAGGGTCGCAACTCTACTTCTAAGTAGCTACACACCACCCCGTCCCCTAAAAGGCTGAGGTTCAGACCCAACCCACCCTCCCTGAGTCGTCTCTGTGACCCTCTAGGAAGAAGAGTGGCAAGTTCCACGGAATTCCTGCACAGCTGTTGCGGTTGTGGTTGGCAGCAGGTGACGGCCTGCTCTGTTGGCTCACCCAACCCAAAAGGAAGCCAAATGAGGGGGGCCAGGGACACTCCAGCTCCCTGTAGGAAAAGGGTTTGCCTCCTGGTGGCTTTTCCCCCATGCCCTCGCCTGGCTAATTTCAGTCCAATTAAGGCTTTTCTTCAAGACTGGGAAATAGAAAGCAAGAGCTTCTTCCCAGCAGTCCTTGGGTATGGCCAGTAGCCAGGCCTCCCCAGCAGCCAGGCCTCCCCAGCAGGCTAGGGCACCACCGGCGTCCAGCTGAGCCACAGGGAATGGCCATACTCAGGCGTATCCCCGCTTTGGGTTAGGAGAGGCCCAGCCCCAAATCAGATTGCAGGCTCCAGGAGCCAGAAAATCAAGCAGAATGAACTCAACCCCTCTGCAGTCCCACTCTCAGGAGGTGAAACAGGAAGATAACAGGCTGGAGCTCAGCCTCAGCAATGTAGTGAGATCCTCAGGAACTTAGCAAGATCTTGTTTCAAATTTTAAAAAATAAATAAAAAGGGCTGGGGTGTGTAGCTTGGAGATAGAATGACCCTGGTTATAGTCCCCAGTACAGAGAGGCAGAGAGAGAGAGGAGAGGAGAGGCAAGGCTAGGCGAAGAGAAGAGAAAAGAAGGGAAGAGAAGAGAGAAGGAAGGAAGGAAGAGAAGAAGGTTGGTTTTGCAGATGCCCATCTCCATTCTCCAAGGAGGTTCTGTCTCAACAAAGGATGTGCACGCAGCAGCCCCCCCAGGAGAGGACGCCTGGCAGCCACACCCCACTCCTGCCCACCCACACACACGTTACTTCATGTTTTCAGAATTTCCTAAGAGAGGAAAACGATGCTCTCAAGTCCATCTTAGGAAACACAGTCTCTGGCAGAGAGGGGACGGTCTGAGGAGACACGGCTCAGTGGCACTTGGCTCCTAGAGAGCTGGAGAACAAGGGCTCGAATCCGTATCCCACCTTGCGGTTCGGATCTAGAAAGTCCTCAGGAAAGGCTCGTGCATTGGCAACGCAAACATGTTTACAGGCGAAATCGTTGGATCATGAAGGTCCTAATTGTATCAGTGAATAAATCCACTGATGGATTAGTCATTTGAGTGAAGCCGAGCATGGTGGTACAGACTGTAATCCCAATACTTAGGAGGATGAGACAAAAAGATCTCAGATTTGAGGCCAATCTCAGAAACTTAATGAGACTCTCAGCAATTTAGCAAGACCTCATTTCAAAATAAGAAATAAAAAAGGCTGGGGGTGTAGCTTGGAGGTAGAATGCCCTGGGTTACATCCCCAGTACCAAGATTATGATGTTGATAGTAATAATAATAATGTAAATGGAGCAGCTTATGGGGTGATGGTGTGCACAGGTGGGGCAGGGCCCCAGGAGGCAGGTCATTGGAGGGTGGCCTCGGAGGCCACTGTGTCCATGGACCCCTCCTCTCCATCTCTCCCTGCTGCCAGCCTCCATGACTGAGACAGCAGCCCTCTGCACACCTGCCTCCGCTGCTGCCTTTATGTTTCGTCCCCTATGGACAGAAACCTTGAAACCATGAGCCTCAAGTAAATCTTCTTCTAAGTTGTAGCCATCAGGGATTCGGATCACAGCAATGGGGAAGCTGACTAAAACACTCTCTACTCTCTAACCCACGAAAAAAAAACACCTTGAATTTCAAAAGGGTTCCCCATTGCTGGGATTTTTGTCTGTCTTTGATTCTTTCATTAAACTATAAACAAGAATCTTTTGGCTTTTTGGCTTTTTCCTTTTGTTGAGAGACACATACCTTGCTGACAAGCACCTGGCAGCACACGTGCCCCCTGGCCTGTGCCCAGCCCGTGCCATCCAGGCCCTTCGCCAGACAGTAGCCAGAAGAACGGCCTCTCAGTGTGGGCGGAAAGCTGTGACCCGGAGTGCAGGATGTGATTCTTGGGTCAGTGAAAGCCAGGGATGAGCCCATGGAGTCCAGATCCTCCTTTTCTTCCTCCTTGTCGTCCTCCTCCCCCTTCTCCTCCCTGGATCAGCACTGTCATTGGCTTCTGCTTAAGGGACCAGGAAGAAATCCTGAGGCCACTCTCCTCCCTCCTGGATGGCCTCACCGCTGCCCCTCAAGCAGCTGGACCCCAGTCCAGCATCCTAGCAATGTTCCCAACTCTGCAAGTTGGGAGTGAATTTGAGATGGCTCAGCACCCTTCAGAGTGGGACCATTGCTTCTACTCTCAGCCTGTCCATCCCCTCTCCACTCTCCCACGGGCCGTAAACTCAGCTGGGCCATGGGCGGCGCTGGCTCAGCCTGTGGTTGCTGTGTGGACAGCCAAGTCAAAGGCCCAAATGGCGTCCACATGCCATGTGGCTGAGCATTTAAACATTCTGTACGTCAAACAAATGAGCTGTAGAGGAAAGCCGTGAAGCAGAGAGCAAGAAACAGGAGCAAATAGACCCTCCCGGGGCATGCCCATGCGACTGCCCCCGCCGGCCACCTGCTTGGTGCCCATCACCTCCCCACAATGCCAGCAGACTGCAGTCCACTGCTGAGCTCCTCCTGTCGCTTCCCTGAAGCCCCAGCTCTGCCACTGCTGCCTGTCCTGGGGACGAGCCCAGCACTCGAGCCTCGGGGACACCGGCAAGCCCCAGCAACCAGCCTGTGACACTGTCCTGAAAGACACGGGAGCTCCACAGCCCAGCAAGTGCATGGTCCCACTTAACTGCCAGGCACTCAATGGGAGCCAGTATTTATGGACCCATTTTCAAGGTGAGAAAGCTAAGGCCCAGAGATACAAAGGACTTCAGCAGACAATATGTGGTGGGACAAACGCTGGCTCCCGTTCAGCACCTCCACCTCACATGTTCAGCCTATCTGGGGACACAAAGCTTGCGCTCACAAAAAGAAATAAAGAAGAGCTCCCTGTGTGGTCTTCTCCAGCTCAGCAACCTGACGCCCCTGCTCGGAAGAAGCCCCATCAGGACCAGTTTCACTTTGTCAAAGGACACAATTATAGCGACTTAGAGATCTCAACTGGCTGCTATGGTTTGGGTCTGTAATGTCCCCCGCCAAAGCTCACGTGTTAAAACAGTTCCCAAGGCAGCCAGGCTGCGAGGCGGCCACAGCTGGAGTGGTGGTCACTGGGGCTGGGGGCTTGAGGACTGTGTCTGTCCCTGGCGCTCTCCCCCTCACTCTCGCTCTCTCTCCCCTCCTGCCCGGCTTCTCTGAGCAGCTTTTCTCCACCCTGCTGCCCTGGTGCTCCGGTGCCATGAGGTTTCTGCCTTGGACCTGTCCAACTGTGGACTGACTCTCTGAAAGCATAAACCAAAAGAAACTTTTCTTCCTTTAAGTTGTTCTTGTTTGGTATTTTGGTCACAGTGACAAAAAGCTGGGTAACCCAGGAGGGGAGGTGGGGAAAGACCAGAGCTGGCATCAGATCAGAAACCAGGGCCAGCCAGACAGAGTGTGTGTCCCGGCGCAGGCCTGGCGCCGCCCGGCTGCTTGTTCTGGAGAATTCCACAATGGGTGTGCGGAGGCTTCACCCCTGGCTGGGTTCTGCCGCTGCAGATGCCTCCCGGGGAGCCCGGCAAGGCTAAGCACAGCGCCGCGTCCCGAGCTCGCAAGCCACAGAAGGCACGGCCATGGCGTGCGACCACGGGTTCCACCGTGGCCCGGCAGGAAAGGGCCTTTAAGGGAGGAGCGGTGCAATCTCGCAGACAAATAGGTTGCATGTGTTTGGCTGGAGGCCAGAAAGAAAACCAAGTTCCTCCACAGCCCAGCCTCCCTCCCGACCGCTCACCTGAGACAAACCAACAGGGACACGCTGCAAGCAGGTAGTTTGGTTTCATTTTGTCTTTATAGGTTTTCCTGCACCTTTCATCCTTTTTCTACTATAAATGCCAATTATATTTTATAATTCTCTGAAGAAGAAAAACTTTTCAAAGTTTCTGTACACATCCCCCAAAGTAGTGGTTCTAAATTGTGACAGCTTGTTGGAACCACCGCGGGAGCTATAAAATACAGATGCCGAGGTCCGACCCGAGAGGCCAGTGACAGACACTCATCCTGGATACACACACCCAGGGAGGCCACGTCCAGTTGTATGCGCTGCGTCCTGCGTAACTCCGGGGAACATCATTATGCGCCTGTAAAGAGAAGGGTGTCTCCCTAGAGTTATGCAAGGTGGCGGCCTTGTAAATGTGAATATATTATTTATATATTCACAGATACATAATTTAAACACTAATTGCTTCTGTTAATGTCAACCCTCTGGGGAGGGCAAAGGAACATTTACCACAGAGCATTTTAGAAGATTCAGTTTGTGTCATCTGAGAGCAGCTTAGAGGAGGAGAGATTGACTTGGGTTTGTAGTGTTAGAGGTCTCAGTCCACGGTTGGCTGGCTCGATTGCTATGGGCCTGAGATTTGGCAGAATATCATGGAGGGAAAACGTGGACAGAGAACTCTGCTCGGGAGCTGGGAGGCAGAGGGAGGAGCGGGGAGGAGAGAGCCCGAAGCTCTCCCAGTGACCAGTCCTTCACTAGGTCTCACCTCCCAGGACTGCGTTCAGCATCAGTGGCTTAGTCTGTTGACGAGGTGAGAGCCCTCATGATCCAACCGTTGCCTAAATCTCCAGCTCTCTTTCCACACACGAGCTTGGGGGACATCCAGCTGCAGCCATAATGCTGGGTGCACTGGCCCGGTGGAGCAGGAGCCTGCTGGCCCCTCCCTGGCTGGTTTCCAGCCAGCCCTGCAGCTCACCACTGTCCACCATCAGAAGCTGGACTTCTTCATCGTGACCCAGGACTTGACCTGCTGTTGCCGGACCTTCCTGGAGAAGCTTCTTTGGACAGCTTTGGGGTTTCCTTCACTCTCACCCCAACCCTGGCTCGGAGCCCTCCTGCTGTGACATGAGGATTCACAAGGGCCTTTACTCTGCCACAAATACTCACTGGAAGCTCATGAAGCTCCAGGCACTGCACTTGGTGCCCAAATTAGAAGCAGCTCCTCCCTCTTGGAGCAAGGAGGGAGCAGGGTGTCCTGGGGGGCTTGCCAGGTCATGTGACCCTGCCTGGGGTCAGGGATGGTTCCAGGAGGAGCTGAGACCCGTAGGACCACATGAGCATGGTCGGGGGTGGGGGGTGTTCTAGATGTGCCAAGGGGCGACAGGAAGGGAGGCTGAGGCGAGCAGGCCTCTCCAGGCAGGAGGGAGCAGAAGGGGCAAGATCTCAGACAGGGGGGCTATCAGACATGCCCACCACTGACCTGTGCTGCTGCTAGACACAGGAGAGCCGCCGGTAAGCCCGTGGCCAGGCCTGGTGGCACACGCCTGTCATCCCAGAGCTTGGGAGGCTGAGATAGGAGGATTGCCGGTTTGAGGCAAACCTCAGCCCCTTAGCAAGACTCTCAGCTACTTAGTATGACCCTGTTTCAAAAGTAAAAAATGAAAAGGGCTGGGGGTATAGCTAGGAGGTAGAATACCCCTGGGTTCAAACCCCCAGTAAGACAAATAAAATAAAATAAACAAAAACAAAAAATACAAAATTTCCTTTGTGTCACTTTTGGAAGGAGATACAGAACCTAAGGATACAAAATGCCTTCCTGGAAGGAAACTGGGTCCCCTTCCTGGTTTCCCCTGGTACAGGGGAAGGAGGGAGACCCTTGAGCATGTGTTGTTTTACACCTTCTGGATTTCCTCTTATGTGAGTGCAATAGCTAGTCAGAAATAAAGCAAAGGGCTGGGGGAGTAGCTGCGTGGTAAAGCCCTCACCTAGCCTGTGCAACGCCCTGGGTTCATCTCCAGTTCTGAAATAAGGAAGTTAACATTAAGATTAATCCCCCCCAAAATAAAATTTAACCTAAATTTTGTTGTTGTTGTTGTTGTTGTACTGGGGATGGAACTCAGGGGCATTCTACCTTCAAGCTACATTCCCAGCTCTACTTTTTATTCTTTATTTTGAAACAGGGTCTCACTGAGTTGCAAAGGGCCTCACTAAGTAGCTGAGGCTGTCAGCGAACTGAGATCTTCCTGTCTCAGTCTCCCAAATGCTCGGATTACAAGCGTGCGCCACCATGACTGGCTTAACCTAATTTTTTTTTTTCTTTTTTTGCATCCTGGGGATGGAACCCAGTGGCATTCTACCTCTGAGCTACACTCCCAGCCCTATTTTTTATTCTTCATTTTGAAACAAGATCACACTAAGTTACAGAAGGCCTCACTAAGTAACTGAGGTTGTCTGTGAACCCAGATCCTCCTGTCTCAGCCTCCCAAATGCTCATATTATAAGCGTGGCCGCCAAGCCCGGTTGCCTAAATTTTCTAGAGAGGAAAAAACAGCTAGGTGTGGTGGCATTTGCCTATAATCCTAGTACTTGCGAAGCTAAGACAAGAAGATCACAGCTTTGAGGCTGGCCTCAGCAACTTAGTGAGATCCCGTTTCAAAATAAAAATTAAAAAGGGTTGGGGGTGTACTTCAGCGGTAGAATGCCCCGGGTTCAATCCCCAGTACCAAAAAATAAATAAATGAATGAATAAAGAGGAAAAACCAGTCAAATCCAATTGTGGCACATTTGCCAAACTAGTGGCCTAGACACTTTAAAATATCAAAGTTACAGCTGGGCGTGGTGGCGCACGCTTGTAATCCCCGCGCTTGGGATGCTGAGACAGGAGGATCGCACAGGTTTGAAGCCAGCCTCAGCTACTTAGTGAGGCTCTCAGCAACTTAGTGAGACCCTGTTTCCAAATAATATATATATATATGGGTCTGGGAGTACAGCCCGGAGGTAGAAAGCCTCTGGGTTCTACCCCCAGTACCACCAAAAATAAATAAATAAATAAAAATAAAATATCAAAGTTACAAAAGACAAAGACGTGAGGCTGAGCAGGCAGTGGGAGGTGGTGGCCCTGCTGAGTCTTGGGCCAAAGAGAAATGCACCTGACTGGGAAAACTGGCAAAATCTAAATATGAGCCCTGAGAGATTAGATCTGTGTCTACATGGGGATTTATTGAATGTGATAATGGATTTGTGTGCACGTGTGCGCATGTGTGTGTGTGTGTGTGTGTGTGTGTGTGTGTGTGTGTGTGTGTGTTGATAGGAATTGAACCCCACTACTACCACTGAGCTACACCCTCAACCCTTTTTATTTTATTTTTAAATAGGGCCTCACTGTGTTGCCTTGGTCGTCCTTAAACCTTGCAATCCTCCTGCCTCAGTGTCCTCAATGGCTGGGATTATGAGTGTGCACCACTCCTCCAGGTGGTTTTGTTCTTATGTGGGACAATGTTCACAATCTTAGAAGATCCATGAGGAAATATCTAGGGTAAATGTCAGGATGTCTACAACTTATTCTTATTTATTCATTTACTTATTTATTTATTATCTTTTTGGCAGTATGGGGATGGAAGCCAAGGGCATTCTACCTCAGAGCTACACCTTCAGCCCTATTTTTAATTCTTTGTTTTGAAACAGAGTCTCACTAAGTTGCAAAGGGCCTCACTAAGTCGCTGAGGCTGTCCTTTGAAAATAAAGTAGGCTGGGGGTGTAGCTCAGAGGCAGAATGCCTCTGGGTTGAATCCTCAGTCACACACACACACACACACACACACACACACACACACACACACACTCCAAATGAAAAGTCAAGAGAAAATAGGATTAACATAAAATAATAATATTTTATAAGTATTGCTATGGTAGAAAAAAATAAAGTTTTGGCAGAGTCCAGGAGCACCCTGGCTCTCCATATGTTAATGAAAAACAAGTTCTCCAGTTTAGGCTGGTGGTCAGCTGACCCGTGATGCCCCGCAGGACGACAGGGGCAGTTGAAGTCCCTTACCTTTGACTCCAGGAGTGGACACTATTCTTCCTGCAAAGGGCAGAGAGCTACCTGTGCAGGGAAGCCCTGACTCTTTTCTAGTACAGAAACATGTCCAGCAGGTTATATCCTGACCTTTTTTGTATGCCAAGCCAAAGTCATTTTTCTTTGAATAAGCTGAGATTTAGAAAAGAAACAATTATGCAGGTGGCCTTTACAGACTGAACGCTTTCATGGGCATCCCTTGCCTGCGGAGCTGCAGGCAGGCAGGTTGCGGGCTGAGTCCAACGCAGATGGTTCCAGCGATGTTCTTCCCATCACACAGTGTTAAGGGTCTTGCACCAGGGAATCCAGAGCTTGCACTGGCCACTCTATGCTCCCCCCCTTTTTTTTTGGTACTGGGAATTGAACTTAATTTTACCTCCAAGCCACATACCCAGTCCTTTTTTTTTTTTTTTTTTTTTTTTTGGTGGTACTGGGGTTCCTGGAAACCCTTCTACCTCTGGGCTGCACTCCCAGACCTATTTTTATACTTTTTTAGATTTGCAAACAGGATCTCTTAAGCCAGCGCTGCTGGCTTCAAACCTGCGCGATCCTCCTGTCTCCGCCTCCCAAGTGCGGGGATTACAAGCGTGCGCCACCACACCCGGCCCCAGTCCTTTTTATCTTCTTTATTTTGAAACCAAATTGCTGAGGCTGACCCAAACTTGCAATCCTCCTCCCAAGTGCTGGGATGACAGGCATGTGCCACCATGCCCAACTGGCCTATACTTTTCAAGCTGGAGATAATGAAAAGTAAAACCCATTAGATGCACGTGTCTGCATCAAGTGGTGTTGGCCTGGGTTTCTGGAGAGGAACTTTTGGTGGTAGTCACGGGAACCAAAAGGAGGGCCAAGGTGGGGAGTGGAGTTATTTTCTGCGTAGAACCGTCTGACCACATGGCACCTGGTGCTAGAGGAGGCTTCTCTGGGGCAGCTGAGATACAAGGTGAACGGAACTGGGGATGCTAAAGATCGTGCCCTTCAGCTTGACCCAGACCCTTCAGGACCTCACTGGCTTAGCCAGGGGGCACCTGTAGGCCAGCAGGCTTTTGATTCCTAATGACAGCTACTTCCCCCACCCCCTGCTGGAGTTTGGTCCAAATTCTGAACTTGCTACTCACAAAGTGGTACTTCAGGCAAGTAGATTCATCTCGCCACATCTGGTCTTCATCCCTAAACAGTGTGGAAGGAGGAACCACTGAAGAGTGTACTCTAGTGTTCAAATCTAACACCCTGGATACACAGACAGGGCCAGCAGGCCCCTACATGTGGTAGTCCAGAGATCCAGGCCAGCAGGAAAAACAGCCAGGGTGACCGGAAATAGGAAGAGACAGAGAAAATCACATTCCACAGAATGCCTTGTGCAGGGGAGAGAAGAGCACTTGGTTAGACTGTGGGGACCAAGAAAGGTCTGAGCCGTAGCAGGCTTCAATAGCTGCCTACAGGACAGAGGCTCTCTTCAAAAGGGCGTTTGCGCCGGGCGTGGTGGCGCACGCTTGTAATCCCCGCGCTTGGGAGGCAGAGACAGGAGGATCGCGCAGGTTCGAAGCCAGCCGCGCGCGCTGGCTTAGGAGACCCTGTTTCCAAATATAAAATGTAAAAAGAGGTCTGGGAGTGTAGCCCGGAGGTAGAAGGGCTTCCAGGAACCCCAGTACCACAAAAAAAAAAAAAAAAAAACACACACACACACAAAAGGGCGTTTGCTTCTGAACAGAGTTTGCAAGTTTGCATCCTGAACTGAACTAACTACTCAAGACAGAGCTGAGCCAGGCGCAGTGGTGCACACCTGCTACCACCCCTGGGAAGCCTGCTGCAGGAGAATGTGAGTGAGCCTGGGCAAGTCAGCAAGACCCTGTCTCAAAATAAAAATAAATAAAGGGCTGGAACTGGAGCTCAGGGGTGGAGCGCCCCTGGGTTCAATCCTCAGTACCAAAAAGAAAAAGAAAAAGAAAGAAAGGGAGGGGAGAGAGGGAGGGAGGAAGAAGGAAAGACGGAAGGAAGGAAGCAAGGAAGACTGAGGCCAAGACAGCGTCCGTCAGCCCTCCTTCCTTTGACCTCTTTGCTAAAGACAAGCCAAAGAAACCCTTAAGGGGTGCTTGTTTCCTAATTTACAGGAGCAGAGAAGGGCTGGAATTCAGAAAAGCCCAACTGAATGGGACAACAGGAGGGTCATCTGGGAGAAATCAAAGCTGGACCCTTACTTTAACTCCTTACACTGAGATACTTTCCAGATGGGCTAGAAACATAAAACTGAAACCATATAAAACATTAGCATTAGGGAAAATGGGATACAGTTGGCTCTCTGTAGCCATGGGTTCCACATCCGTGGATTCAACCACCTGTGAAGTGAAAATATGCACCAAAAAACTCCATACACTGAGCATGTGCATTTTTTCTTGTCATTGTGCCCTAAACATTATAGTATAACAACTATTTACATAGCATCTACAATCCATCAGACATTATACATAATCTGGAGATGATTTAAAGTATATGGGCGACCTTGAAGCTCCTTGAAGAGGGCTTAGGTCCAACACTGCAACA
Organism: Muscardinus avellanarius; assembly: GCF_963383645.1. Lineage (NCBI taxonomy): Eukaryota > Metazoa > Chordata > Mammalia > Rodentia > Gliridae > Muscardinus > Muscardinus avellanarius. The sequence goes on along the minus strand of NC_137805.1, from coordinate 463,521 downwards.
CATAGGCACAGATAAACACTTTCTCAACAAGACCCCAAAGGCACAACAAATTAAAAGGCAAATCAACACGTGGGATTGCATCAAACTAAAGAGCTTCTGTTCAGCAAAGGAAACTGTCAAGAACCTCAACTAAGAGCCAACAGGATGGGAGAAGATTTCTGCCACCTACACCTCCGATAGAGGACTAATATCTAGAATATACAGAGAACTCAAGAAACTCAACACTAAGAAAACAAAGCATCCATAACAAAATGGGCAAGCGAACTAGACACTTCACGGAAGAAGAAATTCAAATGGCCAATAAATGCACGAAGAAATGCTCCACATCATTGGCAACCAGAGAGATACAAATTAAAACTACCCTGAGATTTCACCTAACTCCAACTAGAATGTTAATCATTCAAAATACAAACAACAATAGATGCTGGCGAGGATGTGGAGAAGTGGAAACTCTAAGACATTGTTAGTGGGATTGCAAATTAGTGCAACCACTTTGGAAAATAGTATGGAGAATCCTCAGAAGAATGGGAACAAATCTACCATTTGATCCAGCAATACCATTTCTGGGTATCTACCCAAAAGAAAGGAAACCAAACTACCAAACTAATGCATGTGTATCTATGTTCATTGCTGCACAATTCACCATAGCCAAACTATGGAACCAGCCAAGATGTCCATCAACAGATGAATGGATTACAAAACTGTGGGATATATACACAGTGGAATTTTACTCAGCCATCAAAAAAAAAAAAAAAAGAAAACTAATTACATCATTTTCAAGGAAATGGACGGAACTGGAGGACATTATGCTAAATGAGATTAGTCAGTCACAAAAAATAAGAAATCAGATGCTTTCACTAATATGTGAAAGCTAAGGAGAAATGGGTCATAGGAGGAACTCTAGATGAAAAAGGAAATCCTATAGAGCAGCAAACAAGATAATCTAAATGAGGAGGGAAGAAGGAAATTCTCTAAAACACACAATGTACTTAAACATATCGAAGTCAACCACTAAGCCAAGCAAGGGAAGGAGGGATGGGGAGGGAATGGGGTGGAAATTGGGTAGGGGTTAAATTGGTGATGTATACATGTATGTCCACACAAGTTTTTTACCCCAATATGATGTATGAATACAATGCACCAATAAAACATTTTAAAAATTAAAGTATATGGGCACTTTGAAGACATAAAATTAACAAAGTTCCCTGAAAAAGTAAGTGAAGTGTATTTGTGTAAGATAAGGTATGTGTAAGTCATATTCTAATACTATGCCATTTTATATAGAAGATTAGAGCATCCTCTGATTTTATTAATCTTTCTTGGAGGCTGAGGAATGAATATATGGATGGATGAATAGTGTGTGTGTGTGTGTGTGTGTGTGTGTGTGTGTGTGTTTGTCATGTGTGTGTTCTTGTACAAAATATATGCCCAGAGAGGAGAAAGGGAGACAAGGGTGAAAGTCACTTATGTTTTCTATTTGATTATATTAGCATGCACCTGTGTTAATTTGTGGGGCGGAGGCTACTGGTGCTTGAACCCCAGGGGCATTCTACCTCGGAGCAATACTCTCAGCCCTATATTATTTTTTATTTTGAAACAGGATCTCACTAAGTTGCTGAGGGCCTCACTAAATTTTGGGAGGCTGATACAATCTGTAACCCTCCTGTCTCAGCATTCCAAGTACTGGGATTTCAGGCTTGCATCACCATACCCAGCTATTTTAAAAAATAATTTTATAGCCATTACACTTAGAATGGAGAGCCATGGCACCTTCTTGAGCTAGAAACCAAACCATGGGGACCTCAAAAGTGGTCCAGGAGCTAGGTCCAGTGGTTCACACCTCCCAGCACTTGGGAGGCTGAGAAAGGAGGATCACAGGTTCAAGGACAGCCTCAGCAACTTAGCAAGACCCTCAACAACTTAGTGAGATCATGTTTCAATATAAAAAGGCTACAGGTATAGCCCAGAGATAGAATGCCCCTAAGTTCAGTCCTCCATATGGGGAAAAAAAAAGTGATCCAGGCCTAAAAACAAGAAGCCCCAAGGAATCTGTGCCAACCCATGTGGGGGCCCTACAGACATGGTAACTCCAGGATAGAACCTGCCTGGACCCTGTGAAGGTGCTTTGGAAAACTTGACATGCAGAGAGAGAAATAAAGAGAGAGAGAGAGAGAAAGGGGGTGGGGGAGGGAGCGTGCTTGAATAAAATATATGTGCATAAGGAATGGTGTGGATGAGAGTCATGGGAAAAGGCAGAGGAGGAAATTCAGGACCTTCTCCACTAAAGGAGGCAGGACCAGAGCAGAATGGGTATGGTGATGCATGCCTGTAATCCCAGTACTTGGAATGCTGAGACAGGAGGGATGCAGATTTGTATCAGCCTCCCAAAACTTAGTAAGGCCCTTAGCAACTTAGTGAGATCCTGTTTCAAAATAAAAAATAATATAGGGCTGAGAGTATTGCTCTGTGGCCTTCAGAGGGGGGCTGGCTCATGCCAAAACAGGGCAGGGGTGTTGGGAGCCCTTCTCTGAGCGAGACCTGAGCTCAGCCCAGGAGACACACTGAGCCCCCTCCCCATCCCCATCCCGAAGCTCCATCAGGCCTCCACCCCAGCCAGGCTGAGGCAAAAAATTCCAAGGAAGAGACACCTCTGCCATGCCCTCCAAGTGGGTCTCACCCAAGATGTTTAGACAAATTGGGCTCCGACATCTGTGCTCTGCAAACTCACCCACTTCTCCACATCTGGGCTTCCCCCTTTGTGCCGTAGTTAAGTGCATCCTTTGGAAAATTTCAACCCTCTTTTGGCAAAGTTAAGGAGAAAGGAATTTTTCCTTTACTCACTGATGTTGGCTCAGCTGAATTGGTGGGAGGGTGATAGTTTTGAGCCGGGGGCTGCTGGGTTTGAGGGTGACTGTGGTGGCAAAATGAGGCCTCGGAGACATGGGACTGGATGAGCTGGGTGCCTCAGGCCTGAGCTGGGTTTGTCTGGTAGACCAGTTGTCTAGTCTTCGGTCATCTGGCATCTCATTATCTCAGTTCTTTTTGTCCCAGAATAACCAACAAACAACACCAGTGCTTGAATTCCACTCCTCAAATGGAGCTAAAGGGCTAAGTCAGCTACTGGGGCTTCCCATTCCCCCATTTCCCACTGGCTCATCCCCACCCCTGTTGGGCTCTACCAAAGAGGAAAACCATAGAGGAAAACTCTTTGGGCTCTACCTCTCTGAGAGCCACTTGGAGGAATGACTTCACAGAACCCGGCAACCCTCCCAGACCTGGAGCTTCTCGCCTCTTGGGGTCTTCAGAGCCTATATCCGGCCTTCGTGCAGAGATCCTTCCACTTTCTCCTTCCCTGCTGTCTTCTTTCTCCCATTGCAGTCTGATATTTTGCCAAACCATTTTTCTCCTGGCTCCAAACTTTTGTCGGGAAAGAGATGAAGTCAGCACTTGGAGAGCTGGAAGGGAAAAACAGCTGCTTTTAACAAAATTCGATGGGAGGAGGGGAGCCAAACATCTGGATGCTGGAGGAAAAGCAAGCATCTGGCAGGGCGCACCATCCCCCAAGGGGCCCAGCGGGCACCATAGAGAAACTTTTCAACTTTGCCTGGAACAGTATTCTTCAGACCCAGACATAACATGTAGCCACAGTAACCATCCTCAGGCCATGACTTTGCTTTGTTTTGTTTTTCTCCACTTTAGAGACATGGGTACAAAAAAAATATTTCTCTTTCACCTTGCTCTTCTACAAAAAATTATAACACATATGTTTAGTATACAGCAGGGAGTGGTGGGGTCTGTGGCTTCAGGGCCACTAGGTAAAATTGCTCAGGCTAGGCAGACTCTGGAATCCACCAGCTGTGGCCTGTGGATAGACGGGTGTCTCAGTCAACATTTTCACTATGATAACCCCAAACAACTCACCACACAACTTAGAAGAAGGCAGACTTATTTGATCACAGTTTGGGGTTTGGTTTTTTGTTTTTGTTTTTGGAGATTCTGTGTTCAGTTGTAAGGCAGGTCTGCAGATCTCAGAACACGCAGGTGGGAAGCAGAGAGGGAACCGAGTGCAGGGCTCTGCTCTCAACTCATGAAGGCTGGAAGCAGAGAGAGCCAGCAAGCAAAGGATTCAAAGACGAAAGCACAGTTCCTAAGGCCACACCTCCAGGGACCCCGTCCCCAGCCACACCCCACCTGCAGAGGGTTACTGCCTAGTAAACCCATCACAGTGGTTCTAAACAGTATGAGATCACACCCTGTGATTAATTACATCAACTCTGTACTTGAACACACAAGCTCTTAAAGGTGCATTCTCTATCTAACCATGATAACAAATCTGATTTTTCGAGAAGAGTTAGAGATTTGGATTTTTGTGTGGGGGGAAAATCTGGAATTTAAAAGTCTGCCGGGAATTCAGAAGTTTTCAGGCTCCAAGCAGTCAGCACATCTTGGTCAAAGCAAAACATATCTATGGATAGAATCAGGGCTGAGGGCCAGAGTTCAAGACCCCAGGTTTGTGGGTGAGAGTTGACACGTGCACCCTGCCCTGGGGAGGTCAACATGGGCACTCTGGTCTGTCCCCAGAGCTCCTTCTTACCATCTGTGCCCCTTCCAGCCCTGGGGCTCTTATTTGGATGGCTTGCCTCAGACTGCTGGGGTCACCTTGCTTGGAGGGACAGTGAGCTCAAGGTGCCTAAAAACTTACATTCTCTGCCCTTGCTTGCCATCCTTGGCCAATAACTAATGAGCAGAGCTGAAAGTCCCGCGTCCTTGCCTCAGGTCAGGATAACCCCAGGTGTCTCTCTAACCCCAGGTCACCCTGCAGGTTCAGTCCCTCCGTGGGGCTGTGTCTGAAGTCCTCCTCAGCTTTGCGCCCTTGCTAAGGTCCTCCTGACCCCTTCACCCCTTCCAGTTTCTTCTGGAAGTACTTCCTTAGTAAATCATAGGCACATGAACCCTTGTTCCAGGATCTGTTCTGAAACACTCACTTAGACCCAGCCAAGGCCTGGGGACAACCCCTCCTGTAATAGAAGGAGAACAATTCTGCCAAGGGCTGACACAAATGTTTGAGAGCCTCGGAGAGTGTCTGAAAATCAACTTAGGATGCCTGGACTCCTTCTGTGAGCTCTCTGCTCTCCCACCTGCCCCTTCCTCTGACGTTACCCCATATAGACTTGGGATTGCTTCCCCTCCCCTACTACTTAGCAAAGGTGTCAGAGGTCTGGCCTTACCCCAGCCCCAGGGTTCTGACTGGAATAATATAGCTTCAGTAAATTCTAGCCCCACTGCCACAGTGGTTGGTACAAATAATCCAGACCACAGTCACTCAGTAAATGGAATTCCCATGGAATGGCATGGGAACAATCCAGGGGTGATGTAATCATCCTGGAGCTGGGACACAGATGCAATCTGGAGAGGGTACAGCAGGCTTGGAACATGGGGAGCCACCTAATACCAAGTGGAGGCCAGATAGAGACCTGAAAGGAAAGGTTCTACCCCCCAATCGGGTCACTGTTGCTTACGACCAAAGCCATCCTGACACTGGCCAGGACTTCCCGAGGCACGCCCTGTTTTTTGGAAATTTACTTCCAAGACTGAGCTGAGGAGGTAGGCCTTGGTTCAGCGTGGCTGCTGGATGCTGACAGTGGGAAGCACAGGTATGACCAGGCTGTCGGACACTTTTACAAGAGAGCCAAGCCTGCTGCTGACAGGAGCATCCTTAGCCTGGTCCCTGAGCCTTCAGTCCAGACATCAAACGCCAGCCATGTGCCACTGCGTGCACTGTGCCCACCAACTTTAGCCAGTGCCTTATCTGCCCTCAAAGACCTTACATTCCAGCTAGATATCAAGTTGGCTGAGTAGGGTGTAGGTAAAGATGTGACTCTGGGGGTTTGTTGGACCTGGGTCTGAGTAGCACCTCTGCCACTTATAAACTATGACCAAATTTTCTTATATTGAAATAAAATCATTGTATTACCTAAATTGTAAAGACGTGTAACTGTCTTAAAAATATTTTTTTTGCCAGGCATGGTGGCACACACTTGTAATCCCCATGCTTGGGAGGCAGAGACAGGAAGATCACGCAGGTTCAAAGCCAGCCTTGCTGGCTTAAGAGACCCTGTTTCCAAATATATATATATATACACATATACATAGTAGGTTTCTGGGAGGGTAGCCTGGAGGTAGAAGGGTTTCCAGGAACCCCAGTCCCACCAAATATACATATTTTTATAGCCAGGCATGGTGGCACAATGCCTGTAATTCCAGTGCTTGGGAGGCTGAGACAAGAGGATTGCAGTTTCAAGGCCAGTCTCAGCAACTTAGCAAGACCCTCAACAACTTAGCAAAATCCTGTTTCAAAATAAAAAAATATATATTTTTATTTTGGGGTGTAGCTCTGAGGTAGAATGCCCCTCGATTTAACCCCCAGAACCGCAAAAATATATACATCACATTTTTTATAATTACCAGGTTTTGAAACATTGACTCACATAAAACTCAAAATCATTAGGCATCTTGCAAATAAAGTGTTAGTGATATCTTCCTTAAATGTGTTGACTTCTAATGTCAAGCACTTAGCATCATGCCTGAGATGCAGCTGGTACTTTTAAATGTCAATTTCTACATGAGAATTATCATTGCTGAAGGCAGTTAAAAAGTGAGCTCATATGAAATAGAACTTGCCGTAAGCTAAGTGAGAGATACAGGTGAGGAGGGATGTCTACGTCTTTGTGGTTGGGAGTCTAGAGATGCTTAGTAGGAGGTGAACTTGAGCTTGCTTTGAAGAAGGGCTTGGGAGGAGCTGTTGCTGTTACAAAGGTCCCCACCTCTAATCAGGGATGTGCTAGAGCCCTCGTGAGAAAGGAAAGAGTGCATGGGCAGGCCCCATTCCTAGCTGCAGCTTCCATCCCAATATGTGTCTTGATGCAAGGTCTTGATTCAGAGTCTGATTTGAGGGATAAGAATCCAGGAAATGTCTTGGCTCCCACATTTATGTACACGATGGGGACAGACAGAAACTGGCACGTGTTGAACCTCTACAGTGAGCTAAGCCCCGTGCTGTGTGTTTTCCTAAGTGTTGTATCTGTTAGCTATTTCCACAGTAAAGCTCTGTAACAAAACTCATCAGCATATGACAACATCTGAGGTTAGGTAGAGTTTGTCTGATTTTTTTTTTTTTTATGGTACTGGGGGTAGAACCCAGGGGCTTTCTACCTCCGGGCTATACTCCCAGACCTATTTTATACTTTATTTGGAAACAGGGTCTCACTAAGTAGCTGAGGCTGGCTTCGAACCTGTGTGATCCTCCTGTCTCAGCCTCCCAGGGGCTGGGATTACAAACGTGCGCCACCACGCCCGGCTTGAGTTTGTCTGATCTTCACTGAGCTCAGCTAGGCCTGACTTCGGGCCACAGGATGAGTTTAAATCTGTTTAGGATGCCCCCCATGCTTCTGGAACAAGCAGCAACTTAATAAATGATCTACTGGCAACAACATAAGTGCAAGAACAATCCAACCAGCACAAGGCCACCTAGGCCTTCATGTTTGATTCTGCTAATTTCCTATTAGCCACAGCAAGTCACAGGCAGGCAGCTCTGTCTGGGAGGGGTGGATATACAGTATTAACATTATTATGGGGAAGTGAAGATAGGGACCAATATTTTATCTTCTATAGTTGCTGTTTTATTTATTTTACGTTTATTTATTTTGTGTGTGTGTGTGTGTGTGTGTGTGTGTGTGTGTGTGTGTGTGTGTGTGTGTAGGACTAGAGGTTAAATCTACGGGCATTCTACCTCTAAGCTATATCCAAATCCTTTTTAATTACATATTCATTCATTTATGGTACTGAGGGTTGAACCCAGGGGCATTCTATCTCTGAGCTACACCCCCAACCCTATTTTATTTTTATTTTGAAACAGGGTCTCACTAGGTTGATAAGAGTCTTACTACTCACAGAGGCTGTCCTTGAACCTGTGATAATAGGTAGCCATTGTTAACCCCAGTGCAGAAAAGAACTCAGGCTTGGAAACTACTCTGTTAACATTTTTTTTTTTTTTTTTTTTTTTTTTTTTTGCTGTACTGGAGGTGGAACCCAGGGGCATTCTACCTTCGAGCTATATCCCCAGCCCTAGTTTTTGTTCTTTATTTTTTGAAACAGGGTATCATTGAGTTGCTGAGGGCCTAAGTAGCTGAGGCTGTCCTCAAACCGCGGTCTTCCTGTCTCAGCCTCTCAAATGCTGAGATTACAAGCCTGTGCCACTACGCCTGGCTCTGTTAACATTTTAATTATTACACATACACAGCCGAGAGTGGCACATGCTGTAATCCCAGAATTTGAGAGGCTGAGATAGAAAATCACAGATTCTAGACTAGTGTATGGTAAACTAGTGAGACACTGTTTCAAAATAAAAATAAAATAGAGCTAGGGGTTTAATCACAATATCATATATGTGTGTGTGTGTATATATATACATACACACACACACACACACACATACACACGCACACACTCACACAATGCCTGGTACGTACACACAATAACTTAGAATATCTAAGTCACTAAGCCACAGAGTTCCCATCACTGGGATCTCCTGCCACTCTGGGAAGCCTTTTAAATGGAGAATACAGGCCAGGTGTGGTGGCACATGTTTGTAATCCCCGCGCTTGGGAGGCGGAGACAGGAGGATCGCGCAGGTTCGAAGCCAGCCGTGCTGGCTTAAGAGACCCTGTTTCCAAAAATAAAATAGGTCTGGGAGTGTAGCCCGGAGGTAGAAGGGCTTCCAGGAACCCCAGTACCACCAAAAAAAAAAAAAAATGGAGAATACATATTTTAAACCAGAAAGTATTCCACTAAGCCAGGCATGGTAGCCCACAACTGTAATCCCAGCATTTGGGAAGCTGAGACAGGAGGATCACAGGTTCGAGGACAGCCTCAGCTACTTAGTGAGGCCCTTTGAGCTACTTAGTGAGGCCCTTTGCAACTCAGTGAGACTTTGTTTCAAAATAAAGAATACAAAATAGGACTGGGGTGTAGCTCAGAGGTAGACTGCCCCTGGGTTCCATTCTCAGTACTGCAAAAGAAAAGAAAAAAGAGTATTCCATTAAACTAAGGTCTCCCTGAAGCAGACCCAGAGAGCTGGGTTCAGGTGCAGGTAGATGATTGGAGGTGACCCCAGGCGTACCATAAAGAAGTGGGGCAGAGGAGCAGGTAAGAAGGAAGCCACTAAAGGGTAATTCATAGAGTAGTCACTCCCATGGGAACTGGAGACCAAGGATGGAGATGACCAAGAGAGGATGAGCACATCCTCAGACTCGCCCAGCCAACAGGCAGGGGGCTGAGTGAGCCCCGGGGTCCACACAGCCCCTGGGAGTGCTCATCTGTCACTGGTCTGACTGGTACAGTCGCCTAGGGAGCTTTTTTTTTTTTTTTGGAACTGGGATTGAACTCAGGAGTGCTCTACCTCTGAACTACACCCCCAGCCCTATTTTACTTTTTTATTTTGAAACAAGGCCTCACTAATTTGCTGAGGCTGGCAACAGCAGGAGCAGCCATACTGGGAGCTGTCCAGTGCCTCGGTGGGTGCCAGGCCCTGCGCTGGGCGCCAAGGCTGCCTTGCCTGCGTTGACCCTCACCTTCCCTACAGGTGTGCACATGTTCCAGGCAGGGGACAGACAGGTGCTCAACCCCCCCACACACACCTGGTTCTGGGGTGTGTGCTCTCTGCTTGCTGGCTGGGCTGTGGGGCTAGAGGGCCTCTCAGGCACTTCCCAGGGTTTCCATCCTCAGCTGAATTTGCTTAAGGAGGCTTTGAACTTGCAGGCGCAGGGGGCTCTGAGAAATCAACTCCATCAAGGCTTCCCAAACTGCAGTAGACACACAAGTCACTTGGGGAGCGTTTTTTCTTTTGGGGGTACTAGGAATTTTTATTGCTGTTATTCTGGGGATGTGATAGCTGCCATAACAGAAGAATGTATAAGCTATCACCTACACTGGGCTGTGAGGCTGGAGGCCGCTCTCGCTGGCAGCTTGGGGAAGGACACTTTGGCCTTAACTCTGCCTTTGTGCTCCTATCACCGTTATGGGGCTCGGCGTGCAGACTTTCTTTTTTAGAAAAAAAAAAAAAAGGAAGAAAAAATGACAAGCATATTTTCCGAGGTTTTAATTTCCTTCCAGTGTCCTGAAGAAACCTTCCTAAAAGTTTATGCAGTCTCAACCTCATCTCTGGTAATAACATCAAAGACTTTGACATTGAGACCCAGGGCGACTTAGCTAAAGTAAATAAAACCCAGGAGAGGAGGGAAATTAAAAAGAGAATAAATCTCAGAGGAGCCAAGTGCCCACCAAAATAGTGAAAGAAGGAAACTGACTAGGGGGTTGGAGAGGAAGGATGTGGAATTCCAAGAGTTAAAATTCGAGAAAAGGAAGGACATGCATTCGTTTTGCTAGATTTATCAAGTGAAAACACAGGATGCCTAGTTCAATCTGCACTTTAGATCAGCAACGGCTCCTTTCTTAAAATCATGTCCTATGCAATACTTCATATACAGCTGACACTAAATATTGTATGGCATGTATTTATACTAAAATATTACCCTGAAATTAAAATTTAACCGGGCACTCTAGAGTTTACCTGAGAACCCTAACACATACAAATAAAAACTGCGCTCTCTCTCCACTAGTTAGGACACCTTTAGCTGTCACTGAATTAAAGTGGGGGCCTGTTTCCTGGTTGTGTCTAAATCTTACCTGGGCGCTGGCCCATGAAGGCGTCCCTGGCCTTTCTGTATGGAGTGGGAACGTCCAGAGAGGGCGAAGAGAAAGACCGATGAAAAGCTGGAGAGGCAAAGAGGGAAGGGGCGGCCTGGGGGGTCAGAGGGAAAGCCCACGGTGCGAGTAATCGGGCCACAGCAGGAGCCCTGAGGGCAGAGCTGCGCTGAGGATGTGGAGGGGCGTCTGCAGAAATGTAGGCGTCGCAGCTCTAGAGGATGCTAAGGGGGCCTTGGGCTTAAGCCGCCCCCGCACTCGGAGACGCCCCTGCCCCACCTCCTCGCCCCCATCTGCCCTACACACGGTGACGTCCACCCTTTTCTCCCCCCACCTCCTGTCCCCCCAAATAAGGAAGCAGAGGCGGTGGCGGGTCGGGCGAGGATGCCGGGACTGGCCCCGCCCCAGGCTGGATCCTGCAGCCAGCGCGGCACTGGGGGAGGAGCGGAGGGCACCAGCCCCGCCACGCCCGCCCGAGGCGGGCAGCCCCCGCGCATGGCGGCCACGTCAAGGTCAAGGTGAGACCGCCGGCCCGGAGAGGGGATGCCGGAGCCGCGTTCCTTCCCTCCCTCCCGGCGGCCTTGGGAGGCGGGGGACGACTTGGCTGCGTGAGGAAGCGCCGCATCCTCTGACCCAGTCGTCCCACGCCCGGGAACTGACCCCCAAAATAATCCAGTGCGAGAAAGAGAGATATGCCCCGGCATAATGGAAACAGCTTATTCAACAAACGCTAGTGCGCCGGTGCTGTGGAATGTGCTCGGCGCCAGGCACGGCGCACAGAGAAGAGCACCAGCAGGTCTCCCGTCTAGGAGTCCACACCTCATGAGGGAGGCTAAGAGCGCACACCCCAGAACCAGGTGGTGGGGTGGGGGGTTGAGCGCCTGTCTCCTGCCTGGAACATGTGCACACCTGTAGGGACGGGTGAGGGTCAGCGCAGGCGAGGCAGCCTTGGCGCAGCCCAGGCCTGGCACGCTGAGGCACCGGACAGCTCCCAGTATGGCTGCTGCTGCTGCTGCTGTTGCTATTTTTATTGCTGTTGTTCTGGGGATATGATAGCTGCCATAACAGAAGAATGTATAAGCTATAAGCTACACTGAAGAAGAGGGGCTCCACGCCGTACGGAAGCCAAAATGGTGTTTTTAGTGATACCTGGGATGTCCCCCAAGGTGCCCAGAGTGATACCTCGGCAGGGTCTTAAGAAATGTGTATAATTTTTTTTGGATGGACCAGAAACGGAAAGGCATGCCAGGTGGAAAAAACTTGTGACCCAGGAGGAGGAAGAGGGAAGGGAGGGCAAATTCCAAGAACTGCTTCTAAGCATCTTCTGCAAAAGAAGCATTTCTGCCCAGCACTTCCGCTCCTCTGTCCTCAGACGCACATGGGCCAAGCTGAGCCCGACACTGTGGCCACCTAGACCTCGGCTCTGCGCACCCAAGATGCCCCCAGGCTGGAGCCCCCGTCATGTGAGGCCCTATCTTTTGGGCCATGATCTCAGCCGGCCGATGCTACAAGGCCAACATCCAAGGGAAGGTTCTGGGTTGCTACCTTTCTCTCCCCATGACCCCTTGTGAAAATGTGCCCGCCTTTCCCAGGAATCCTAGAGCTCTTCATATTGGGAAGGACAGAGGTGAGCCATTTTTATGTCTACTGACCAAATCCAAGTGAAAAGCCCTCACGTCCTTGGACAAAAGGACTGTGGTGGTGGTATTGATCCTAACAGTCAATATGCACTCGCTCCATCAGGCCCTCTATGTACACCATCTCTGTGAATTAGCCATTCCTAGCCCCTGGTTTTCAACTGTGCAGCTGAGTTTTTTGGGGGTTGTTTCTGTCGTGTGACGCTGAGGACTGGACCTGGGGCCGTGCTCATGTGTTCCACCTCTGAGCTGTACCCTAGCCCACGTGCAGGTGGGCAGAAGTCACCAACTCAAGGGCACCCAGCTAATAGGAGTGAATTTGAGGTTCAACCCAGAGCTACCTTGCTCCAGAGCCCATTCCCTTCACCTGGGCCATCCCCTGCAAAGCAAAAGGAGCCTTGCTGGGACTTTGATCAAGAGAAGGGGCCAGGTATGGTGGTAAAAGCCTGTAATCCCAGTACTTGGGAGACTGAGATAGGAGGATGGCAGGTGTGAGGCCTGCCTCAGCAACTTAGCAAAACCTGTTTCAAAATAAAAGATGAAAAGGGTTGTGGGGGTAGCTTCAAAGTAGAATGCTTCTGGTTTTAAGCCGGGTGTGGTGGCGCATGCTTGTAATCCCAACATTTGGGAAGCTGAGACCAGAGGATTGTGGTTCGCGGACGCCTCAGCTACTTAGTGAGGCCCTCTGTAACTCAGTGAGACCCAGTTTCAAAATAAAGAATAAAAAATAGGACAGGGGGTGTAGCTCGGAGGTCTAATGCCCCCAGATTCCATCCCCAGACCCGCAAAAAAAAAAAAAAAAAAAAAAAAAAAAAAGAATGCTTCTGGTTTCAATTCCTAGTACCAAAAAAAGAAAGAAAGAAAAATAAAAAAAGAAAAAAGAAAAGAAAGACCGAAGAAAGAAGACAAGACTCTTCAGTGGGGTTAGGGGCCTGGCTGGTGACATTGTCACAAACACATAAAGGGTCACAGCTACAGACCACCATGCCTGTGCCCGACAATGAGCAGCCTTTCTGCACCAGACACAGCTGTTCACCTCGTTTCTGCATCCGTTTGGGCCTAGCATAAAATTGAAACCACACTAGGCCTTTCAACCCAGGAAATATAATATGGGAATTTGTTTTGCTGCTTTGAATTGCTGAGAAGCCATACTGGGGGTGTCAAGGAGACTCAGACTTCAGTAACTGCAGGAAGTCATCGCCAAGACCGCCAGACCCGAAACAGGAAGGGACAAAGGAAGACATTAGGGTTATCAGAGCCACTGGCAGGAGCGAGCACCGCCTGAAACACCACGGGAAACAGGGAGAGGGAAGGGGAGGGAACCTGACTTCTCCCAGCCCCCACCTCTGTCTGCTCATCTGATCGAGCCTACCTGGATGCCAAAGGGCCTGGGACCGTTGGGAGCATCCCTTCTACAGAACAGAGCAGAAGGTGGAGAGGAGAGAAAAGAATCTTTCAGGGTTGTTACTCTTATCCCATTGTAAAGAGGGAGAAATTCAGACTGGTGAGTTCAAGTGACCAAACCAGCGAAGGTGAGGCCGTCTCTGGGTTGGGTCAAACCTGATTTAACGGGCTGGTGTGTCTGTCTCCACAGCTCAGGCCACCTGGCCACGGGCTTGACAAAGCAGGAAGAATCCAACAGTGATAACAAGGTAGGCAGGGTGCTTGGGGCTCCAGAGATCTGACTATGGGGCCAGGGATCAAGAGCCGTGGGGTGAAGGTGGTGCCCATGCTTTGCTTCCTCCTCCTCTGACCCCTAAGTCATGGCCTTCGCTTGGACGAGAAGGGTCTGTTCAGTCATGACCAGGACTCTGAGTTTGGGGGTGAAGGGCCATTTTGAGTTTCTTCTTTGTGTCCTAGATTTTCCAGTTTGCTTTATATGAGGCATGCACTGAGTTTGCTTTATATGAGGAAGGACAGGTCATCTTTAGGAAGAAAGTTGGGGCTGGAAGATGGTGACAGAGGGAGGACTGACCAGCAGGAGGGCTTGTCACTGCACTGCCTCCTCCCCTGAGAGGACAAAACCAGGTCCAACACAGTGCCGGGCTCTGGGCTGTTCTTCACAAACGCCCCACATGCGCACATGCTTACACGTGTAACACAAAAATACATGCATGTAGGCACACAGGTGAGCTCTCACAAGCAGGCCTACCTACAACACACACGTGCACATACATGCACACAATACAATACATATATAAACACATTCTCAAACACACACACTCAAATCCACACATGGCACCCACACATACATACATCATATACACATAAATCTACATACACAACCATTATACCATCACACACATACTCTTTCTTACTCTTATTTATTTATCTGGGGTACTGGGGATTGAACCCAGGGGCATTTTACCTCCAAGCTACGCCCCTAGTCCTATTTTATTTTTAATTTTGAAACAGTATCTCCCTAAGTTGCCGGGGGTGGGGTCTGATTTGGAGGATGGAATGCACTCAAAGCCCTGAGCCACCATTATTTATTGCTGAAGCTGTAGCTCCCCCAGTCACTGCTACTATAAATATATTCATAGCTTGTTCCACCCACCAGAGAATTCAGATAGCCCAGGTGGGGGGCACACATGTGCAGTCACCACCCCATCCCCCACAGCTTAGCCGCAGCCCAGTGGTTTGTCAAAAACATCTGCCCAAGGGCAGAAGGCCCAGGCTGGGAGCAGACAGCTGGGAGTGGAGGGCTCTTTGTGCTCTTAGCAGGAAGGAGTGGTGGCACCGATCCTGCAGGTGCCAGGACCTAGTCACATGACTGGAGTGGTCAAGTCTCGAGTCCGTGGCTTTGAGCACCAAGGAGGGGGCCTGCTCAGAGTGGGCGGCGTACCCCCTTCTGCAGCCAGGGAACCTTCCCAAAGGGATGCCCCAGCAGAAATTGTAAGTTAGAGATTTTGCTTCTTTAAAGAGAGGGACCTTGTCAGACATATTACAGAATGGGTGGGGACTGGAAGTGGACATGGAATAATCTGAATTTTCATCCCTGGGACATAGAGAACAAGCTCCCAAAGCTCTCTGATGCCCCCAGAGGGGATTTGCAGTGACTCCACAGAGCCCTGATTCTCCTGCCCGGGCTCCAGGCCCTGCAGAGCTCCACCCCAGCTCTCCTGAACTGTGGCCCTCCCCCCTGAGTAAAGAGAGGTGATCAGCGAGGTGATCCCATAACCTCTTCTAGAAGGTAAGTAGCACTGCTAGTCCCAAGAGTGGCCAAGGGCATGTGGTCTGCCAGAGGACAATGGAGCGAGGTGGGCTATGTGTGTGCACAGGGCTACCTCGGTAGGCAATGGAGCTGGAGGTGGGAGGGGAGAGAGGGTCAAAGGCAATGCCGCCCCTCCAGGCCAGGACCGCTTCAATGATTTCTGCTTAGATGGGCCACCTTGTCATCCAGAGAAGCCAGGAACAATAAAGTTATGCTGCATGTAGTAAATATAGAGGCTCTGGTAAGATAGGGACAGAGGATCAAGGGCCGGCAACTAGCAGCCTTTCTATGCCTCATTCTTTTCCTAAGTGCGGCAGAGAGGAGAGGACAGCCCTATCCCAGAGAGCCCCTGAGGACCCAGAATCTCCGCCCAATCTGAGCACTATGTCAAGCATTCATACCTTGAACTTAACCAATCAAATGCAATTATACAACTCCCTGCACACTTTCCTCAGCCAGCGATTGAGGTCAGAGCCAGCTAGATTAGTCTGCCTCACTACTGCTTTGAAAGTCCCATTGGCCCTGGGGACTGCTGGACACAGACTTTGTTATGAGTCAGAAGTTTATGGAGTGAAAATGTGGAATTCTCTACCTTCTGCTATGGCCCACATTTGGGTTCTATCAGCTACTGCTGTATAACAAACCATCCTGGAACTTAGTGGTTTAAAATAACAACAGTTTACTATTCGTCTAACATCTCTGGATGATCTCCGTGGTTCTGCTGATCTACTCTGGCCTCAGCTCACCTCAGCCGGGTCACCCCTGTGCATGTGGAGGTGGCCGCCAACCTGGCCTGGGACTAGCTGGTCCAGGATGGTCTGGCTGGGATGGCTCCTTTCTGCTTCCTGTGTTTTCTCTTCCTCCAGCAGGCTAGCCCGGTTTGTCTGTGTCACAGCTGGCCCGGGAGGGGTGTGGGGGACCCAAAAAGACACAGAGAAGCATGGTGGGCTTCTTAAGAAACAGGGTTGGTTCTACCACATTCTATTGGCCAAGTCACAAGAGTAGTGTGGAAATAGACTCCATCTCTGGATGGAAGGGGCAGCAAAGTCACACTGTAAAGGGGTATGATGCACAGGGGCATGACTCAGCCACTTCTGCTCACAACAGGAAGCATGGATATTTACCCTCTAGGACAGACTCAGCCTGGAAGCTGCCCCGGAAGAGGTCCCATGAAACATCTCTTGCAAAGTAATGGCCATCTGGAAATTACTTGGAGAGTATATTCAAACACATTTGACTCTTGCTATCTGGGAGAGACTGGTTCCAGGACTTGCCACAGATACTAAAATCCATATATGAAGTAGCATAGTTGCCAGGTACTGTGGTGTACACCTAAAATTCCAATACTTGGGAGGTTGAGACAGAAGGAGGGCAGATTCGAGGCCAATGCATGCTAACGTAGCAAGACCCTGACTCAAAATAAAAAATAAAACAGAGCTGGGGGTTTAGTTCAAAAGTAGAATGGCCCTAGGTTCAAACCCCGGTCACACACACACACACACACACACACACACACACACACACACAGCATAGTATTTGAGTATAACCTGCACACATCCCATGCACTTTAAACTATCTCTACTTTACTTATACCTAGTACAATGTAAATGCCATGTAAATCATTGTATAAATTGTTTAGGGAATAATGATAAGAAAAAATCTGTATAGATTCAGTACAGACATAATTTTATTTTTAATCCATTGTTGGTTGAATCTGTGGGTGTATATCGGTGGACACAGAGGACCAGCTGTTTAGACGTTTAGTGGACACAGTGGAACAGCTCTTTAGACGTTTGACCGCCTTAGCTGCAGTAGAAAATCAGAAATAGGTCAAGTACCTCGATCATGTATTAATATAACAAACCAGTTGCAAAGAGCTGGAAACCTAACCAGGGAGGGATTAGCAAACCAGAGATTAGAAGATGCAGAAAACTGCTACTTCCCAGAGATTGGGGGGACTAAATTGCGGAGGGACTAAGTAGCTGAGGCTTGGGGCGAACCTGCGATCCTCCTGCCCCAAGTACTGGGATTACAAGCGTGTGCCACCACGCCCGGCTTATTTTTTCTATTTTGAAGAGAGGGCTCTGTAAGGAGGCGGAACCGTGGAGGAGACACTGCTGGGGTAGACATCACAAGAATCCGAGAGAGCTGGAAAGGAACTACCCCGGCTTCCCCCTGCTCTGAGCGCCCAGGCCGCCGGCGCTCCCGGTTGGCTGAATTACCCGGAAGCCCCGCGCAAGGGAGCCTGGGAAGTGTAGTCTGCAGCTCCGCAGAGCGTGCGGAGGGAAGTGGGGCCGAGGGGAAACCCCGGCTGGAGGGCCTCGGGGTTGCAGGGGGTGGTGGGAAGGTCTCCTGCGCCTACCTAAAGGGGGGAGACTGCCTCAGCTGAAGCCTTGGAGCCCTCGATCTGCACCGCAAGTGAGGAACGAGCAGCAAGGGGGAAGTTTCTGCCGCCCTGTTCCCAGCAGCAGGGGAAAGCAGAGAATGCCGGGAGAAGCCATGGCCAGTGGTGTGGCAGTCGGGATGGCTGAAGCCACTTGACCACCTCTGCGCACGCGCGTGTGTGTTGCTGGGGCTTGAACCCACGGATGTGTAGCTCAGAGCTACACTCCTAACCTTTTTAATCTTTTATCCCCCCCCCCCCCCCAGTACTGGGGATGAAACCCAGGGGCATTCTACCTCTGAGCTACACCCCAGGCCTATTTTTTATTCTTTATTTTGAAACAGTGTCTCACTAATTTGAGAGGGCATAAGTAGCTGAGGTTTGGCAGCAGTCCTCCTGCCCCAAGTACTGGGATTACTAGCGTGTGCCACCACGCCTGGCTTATTTTTTTCTATTTTGAAGCACAGTCTCACTAGGTTGCTGAGGGTCTTGCTAAATTGCTGGGGCTGTCCTCGAACCTGCGATCCTCCTGTCTATCAGCCTCCCGAGTACTGGGATTACAGGCATGCCACCACGCCTGGCCTGAAAGGCCCTGCCAGCTGGAGCTGGGAGCACAGCAGGGACGTCCAGCGCTGAGTAGAATCACATGGCAGCAGCCTTTGTTGGGTGACTCTGCTGGCATAGGAGCCAGGCTTCTTGCTCTAATGGGTCATCATTCATTTCATCCTCTTTTTTTTTTTTTTTTTTTTTGGTGGTGCTGGGGGTGGAACACAGAGGCTTTCTACCTCCTGGCTATACTCCCAGACCTATTTTATATTTTATTTGGAAACAGGGTCTCACTCAGTTGCTAAGAGCCTCACTAAGTAGCTGAGGCTGGCTTTGAACCTGCATGATCCTCCTGTCTCAGCCTCCCAAGGCAGGGATTACAAGCGTGCGCCACCACGCCCGGCTTCTCATTTCATCCTTTTAACAACTCTCTGAGATAAGCACTGAGGGTGTTCTTTTAAAGAGCGCCCCAGGTGCGTCCAATACAATGTTGTGCTGGTCTGATCTCCTGTCTCAGCCTCCCAAATACTGAGGATATAAGTGTGCACCACACCTGGTTTCACACGACAACAGATTTTAGAGGAAGAAATGAAAAATTAGAGAGATAGAGTAACCTGCCCAAGGCCCCAGAGCTGTCGATGAGATACACTTCAGTGATGGGGTGACTGACAGAACATGATGTGTATGTTCTGATGGTGTTCTGAGATCAAATAACTGTGGGGGACATCAGTGTGGTACACCACGACATCCATGGCACCACGTGGGCACAGCATGATGGAACAGAGTTAGTACATACCTCATGTGCAGAGTGGGTACACAGACCCCAGGAGGCTGTGTGCTCTTCCTGGCTGTGTGTGTGTGTGTGTGTGTGTGTGTGTGTGTGTGTGTGTGTGTGACTGAGGATTGAACCCAGAGGCATTCTGACTCTAAGCTACACCCCAACCCTATTTTATTTTTTATTTTGAAACAGGGTCTCACCAAGTTTCAGAGAGCTTCCTAAGTTGCTGAGGCTGGCCGCAAGCCTGAGATCCTCCTGTCTTAGCCTCCCAAGTACAGGAATTATAAGTGTGTGCCGCCATGCGCAGCTGGCTTTTCCCTTTAAACCTGTAAAAATGTCACCTCATAAAGGGATCGTGGAGCGCTCTAGCCCAGCCAATGTCCTATTTACTCCTAGAGGGGATGGCTGACTTGCCCACAGCCACACAGCTGGTTACAGAGAAACCACACACCAGAGCCAGGTGCAGGTGCAAATCTGTTTCATAGCTGGCTTCCTCTCTGCTTCTCTAGAATGCCTGCCTCTTGGCTACCACAAAGTTTTAATCGTTCAAACCTAGAGGGCAGAATGGGTTGAGTTTGGTTTTTCACGTGTTCCTCCACAGGTCAGAGGCAAGATTTTAATCTTGAACTAAAAGTAGAAATTTGTTAAGTTTGGTTTAAGACACGGCTATCACCCTTTTCTGCCCCAAGTTAGGACCTTATTATCCCACCAAAAGTGCTGGAGTCCAGCCCTAGCAGAGTCGGGGTTTGTGTGTTGATGAGGGGGAAACCGAGGCCGATGAGAGAAGATGCCACACGAGTCAGATTCAATCTTCTCCGTTTTATTTAGGATTAGTTATAACTTTTATACTTCTTTTGTTGGAAAAGAAAAGCAAGTGCATAGTCACGCAAGCAGGATTGTCAAGGACAGGAAAAAGTTATTATTTATATACATCAGGGCGGGGTGTCAGACATTTAATTAATCATAATATGTTTTGTCTTATTTTATAAAGCTGACTCAAACCTAATCTGATACAGTGGCTCAAACTAAGGTCAGTTTGAACTTAATATTTGGCCCAATATCTTCATCCTCGGGAAAGAATCTTTGTTATCTGAGTCTCTCACAAGCCGTTGTCCATCAGTTTTTAGTTATAATGTTTATACATAAAGTTTTAATGATACATATTAATCCAAATAATCCTAAAATAATTTTTTGAAGAAAGGATTGCCAGACATACTTCATGGGGGATCTACGCCATTGTGGACCCCCTGATCGAGCTTTTTTAAGATCTGCATGAAGATGCTGTGGCACAAAAGAAATAAGATATTTATGTATGAGGCAAAAGAAAGGAAGGAAGGAAGGAAGGAAGGAAGGAAGGAAGGAAGGAAGGAAGGAAGGGAGGGAGGGAAAAAAGGAGAGGGACATGACTTTTGAGTTTTCTGTTCTTGGCTGGACCCACAGCTTCCTGGCCTGGGCAGTCGAAGGAGAGCTCATCCTAGCTCAGGTCTGCAGCCAAACAGCATGGGCTTGTCCAACTCTTCTGTGCCACCAAGGCCACATCTTCTGGGTGGCTGTTTATAGGGGGACTCATGTGCTTGGGGGCGTCAGTATGCTGCTACCTAGTGTCCTTGTTCATGGTCGATGGGAAACAGGGAACAGGGGGCTGTCTTTACTCACTTAGAAATGAAAAGTCCGTCCAAAAGCTAAGCTCCTTCTGAGTGCCAGGATGACATATCAGTTGGATTCCACTGCACTCCAGGTTTAGAGGTTAAAACAGCCACCATTTATTTAGTTTGAGATTCCTCACATTAGCACCCTGGGATAGGCTTGGTTGGGCGATTCTTTTAGTCTCAGCTGGGTTCACTCATACATATCTTTGGCCTGCTGCTGGGTTTTCTGGGTCTGGCTGATCCAGAATGGCGCAGCTGAGGTTGTAGACCTCTGTTCAGGTTACTGAGCAGAAGAACTCAGGACCTCTTGAGGACTGAGCTTGAAACTGTCATAAAATCATTCCCACTAGGTTCCAATGGCTATGTCACATCAAAAGGCCAATCCTAGCCGGGCGTGGTGGTGCACGCTTGTAATCCCGTGCTTGGGGGAGGCGTAGACAGGAGGATGACACAGGTTCAAAGCCAGCCGTACTGGCTTAAGAGACCCTGTTTCCAAATTTAAAAAAACAAAGTATAAAAATAGTGTCTGGGAGTGTAGCCCAGAGGTAGATGGGTTTCCAGGAACCCCAGTACCACCAAAAAAAAAAAAAAAAAAAAAAAGGCCAATCCTAGCCAGACATGGTACATACCAGTACTTGGGAGGCTGAGCTGGGAAGACCACAAGTTAACATCCAAATTCAGCAACTTAGAGAAGCTTTCTGCAATTTAGTGAGACCCTGATTCAAAATTTGAAAAATTGAAATGGAGCTGGGGGTTTAGTTCAGAGGCAGAATGTCCCTGGGTTCAAACCCCAACACCAAATAAAATATAAAATGAAAAATAAAAAAAATTTAAAGCCAGTCCTGATAGAAAAGCTGGAAGTTATTCTACCTCTTGATGGAGAAGGCTACCAAGCCATATTGCCAAGGAGTATGGACAAAGGGAGAAGAGACGGAGTATTGCCAGGCACTGGCCATGCCTGTCTTGGCCTTCCTGGGTCTGCTCTGAAAATCAAGGCCTCTCTCTTCCCCAGGCTTGGGTGGAGGGCACAGCTGTTGGGAAGGGGCCCAGGCAGCCCCATCCTGTGATGTTTGGCTCTGCGTGGGCAGCTGTGACCCCTGAACCTTGACCACTGCAGACCAGCTTTGCGGAGACAGCCACAGCAAACAGAGGTGACTGCCCCAGCCCCCAACCCATCTACCCACCCCTGCCAGGAAGAGCCTCTTTGGGAAGAATGTCCACCCCTCCAGAATCAAGGGACAGGGCTATCAGGCCACAGCTTGGGAGGAGGTGGGGCAGGAAGTCCTCTGGGTCAGTGTTCTGAGCAAATATTTGGCAGATCAATGCTCAAGGTTGAGCTTGAGTGTTTATCCCTGGGTCATCAGGAAGTGGCTTTCAGCCACCCTCCTCTATACCTCCCCTCCCGCAGCCCTCAGGGATGCGGCCCACTCATCCTCGGAGTCCTGGCCTGGAGTTCCCTGCCTTGCCCACCTAAGGTACTCCCAGGACACATTATTTTCCTCCCCAGAGAGGCCATCAAAAGGAGGTCTGAGCCAGGCGTGGTAGTGCATGCTTGTAATCCCAGTACTTGGGAGGCTGAGACAGGAGGATCTGGGTTCATGCCCGGCCTCAGCTACTCAGTGAGGCCCTCGGCAACTTAGTGAGACCCTATTTCAAAATAAATAATTTAAAAATAGGACTAGGGGTGTAGCTCAGAGGTAGAATCCTCTGGGTTCAATCCCTAGCACCACAAAAAGGAAAAAAAAAAAAAAAATGGAGGCCAGCTTCCATTCAGGGAGCCTCTGAGAAAGAACCCTTGATGGCTCTCTCCCTCAGCCACCCTAGCCACAATCCCTGGCCCATGTCCAGCTGAGGAAGATGCCCCTCCCCCAGGTCTTGGAGGAGGGAGCCTCAGAGGGGAGCAGGGTGCTGAACTCTCAGCCCCGCTGTGGCTGGACAGGGGCCTTCCCTTCCTCAGAAAGCTGCCGACGAAGCAGTGCCTCTCTGAGCACTTTGCTTCTGGAGAACTAAAAATACCCTCGCACTGCCGAAGGCCATCCCCTAGAGCCCAGGGCAGCGCTGTGGAGAAGAGGTATCCTAGCATCTGGCGCTATGAGGAGGAGCAGGCAGCTGGCCAGCCTCCAGGCACCCCGTGCCCGTTGTCCCCAAGACCTTCCCTCTGCTCTTCTTGCTGCACCCCAGCCCCGCTCTGCTTCCCCTATTCTCAGGCTGGCTCCCCTTCACCTCCAGCTGGAGTTGGGGTACCCATGTGACTACACTTTCACAGATATCACAGAGCAGCTCTCCTGCAAAACATGGCGAACATCTGTAATTCCTCTGGCAAAGCGACAGTTAAGAGAAGGCCAAAAATGAAGATCCCCTTAGTGGACCTTAACCCACTTATGGGTTATGTAGCTTATGTTTAAGAAATAGATATTAGCCGGGCATGGTGGCGCACGCTTGTAATCCCAGCATTCGGAAAGCTGAGACCGGAGGATCGCGGCTTGCAGACAGCCTCAGCTACTTAATGAAGCCCTCTGCAACTTAGTGAGACCCTGTTTCAAAATAAAGAATAAAAGCCGGGTGTGGTGGCGCGTGCTTGTAATCCCCAAGCTTGGGAGGCTGAGACAGGAAGGATCGCGCAGGTTCGAAGCCAACCTCAGCTACTTAGTGAGGCTCTCAGCAACTTAGTGAGACCCTCTTTCCAAATAAAATATAAAATGGCTCTGGGAGTATAGCTCAAAGGTAGAAAGCCTCTAGGTTCCACCCCTGGTATCACCCCCCCAAAAAAAAAAAAGAATAAAAAATAGGGCAGGGGTGGTATAGCTTGGAGGTTGAATGCCCCTGAGTTACATTCCCAGACCCTGAAAGAAAAGAAAGAAAAGAAAAGAGGAAAGGAAAGAAAAGAAAGAAAGAAAGAAAGAAAGAAAGAAAGAAAGAAAGAAAGAAAGAAAGAGGGAAAGGAAGGAAGGAAGGAAGGAAGTATTGACACCTTGTTTCAATCAGGCTAAACATTCCCAGGATTTCTAGCCTCTTTGAGGGGGTAGTAGAAACTGTGGACCCAGAAAAAAAATATTTCCTAAGCCATATTTACCAGTTTAAAAAAATTTGTGGAGACCACAAACTTCATCCAGAACTAGATACCCACACCCCAAGTTAGAGACCCCGGATTTTCTAGAACCCAGGCACTGACCTGAGATGCAAAGATCAATAAGAGAGAGGCTAGGGCTGGGTGCAGCTCAGTGGTAAGTGCTTTGTCTAGCATGCAATAGCTCTGCATGCATGCCTCAGCACTGGAAGGATTTTCTGATTGATGGTCACCAATAGTAGCAGAGCAGCCTTAGGGGACTGGAAGTTTCCAGGTCCAAGAAAGGCTGAAGGAGGGTGTCAAGTTCTCCTTCAACAAGGAATGTGGGGTAGTGCCAAAAAATAAATTTAATGGGAAGGAAAAAAATGAGGGAAAGTAGAAAGTTGTTCTAAGCATAGGTGAAGGAGATCCTGGAGTGGACAAAAATGAGGCTAAAAACTTCTCCCCTGAGTACAGAAGTCTCCTTTGTCCACAGTGGACATATCCTAAGACCCCCCGTGCGTGCTTCAGATCACAGGTAGTACTGACCCTACAAATATTATGCTTTTCCTATACATACACCCTTATGATAAAGTTTAATTTATAGATCAGGCACAGCAAGAGAATGGCACTAATGGTTAAAAGAGCAATTATAGCAATCTACTATCATAAAATTGCCAGCATCACCACTCCTGCACTTTGGAGTTATTATTAACTATAATAAGGGCTACTTGAATGCAAGCACTGTGGTACTGCAACAGTAGAATTGATGAGTGAAAGGGCTACTGAGTGATTAATGAGAAGGTGGTGAATCCACCATAGATCCACGGGACAAAAGGATGTTCACAGTTCACGTGGAACACAACAAACAGCACGAGCGTTCATCACACGACACAGAATGATGCTCAATCAAAACTTAGGAGCCAGCTGGGCGTGGTGGCGCACGCTTGTCATCCAAGCACTTGGGAGGCTGAGACCAGAGGATCGCAGTTCACACACAGCCTCAGCTACCTAGTGAGGCCCTTTGCAACTCAGTAAGACCCTGTTTCAATATAAAGAATAAAAAATAGGGCTGGGGGTATAGCTTGGAGGTCGAATGCCCCTGGGTTCCATTCCCAGACCTACAAAACAAAAACAAAAACAAACAAAACTTAGGAGCTGTTTATTTCTGAAATCTTTCATTTAAAATTTTTGACCAAGCTTGACCACGAGCAGCTGAAATGGCAGAGAGCACAACTGCAGAGAAAGGAGGAATATTGCCTTCTCTGTATTGCTTTGTCCCACCCTCCCCATCTGTGGGACATGGGGAGGCAGAACAAGAGACCTGGGCAGAGAGCATGTCTGGACCCTTGGAATCTGACCCAGACCTGGACTTGTTCTTGCATTCAAGAGAAACTTTAAAAGAAACACTTGGCCAGAACTAAGGGCTCTGAGGGCTGCTGGATTGCAGATGGAGGATCCTGGCTTTCTATCTGTTCTTCAGGATTAAAACCCCACAGCCTGTGGAAGATGACCTTGTCCCAAATTGTCACAACAGCCCACAGCCCTCCCACTGGCTCTTGCATGGTGCAACAAGACCCCCATCAAGAGGAGTCTGTGCTCCTTCACCCTGAACCTGGGAAGAGCCTGCTATAAAGGTTGAGTGATCTCAGCCTGGTGGTTGAACCTTGTGGCGGGTCAAGGCCACACAGCTTCTGACAGTCTCATTCTCTTGGGACATGTGCCCTTGAAGTTCTGAGCCCCTGTGTAATGAGCTTGGTTTTCCTAAAGCCACCACAGAGAGGCCCATGTGAAGAGAAACCAAGGCCCCAGCACCAGCACTACCTGAACTCCAAGTTAACACTCCCAGCCACACCACTTACCATGACCTTAACCACATCTGTCTCGTCCTCAGGGGTTTAGCCTCTTACCCTGCTCTGTATTTCCTGGAAAGGCAGGCTGTATACCACATACTCACCCCGCCTGGACCCAGAGGAAGTGATAGGCAGGTAGGCCCCACGTGGGGTGACCACCATGGGTGCTGGCACCAGCCACCTGCCCAGAGGCCAGCACCTGCCCACGGTTCCAGGAAACTTGGATAACTCATGTCCCTGGATAGCTGAACTCCAGGAAGAACAGAGCAGATTTCCACGAACTATACAAAGTGGACTTCGGGTTGATGGCCCAAGTTAAGCCAATGCCCCACCTTCTTAGAAAAGGCAGACTCTCCAGAGCATAGATGGTAACAGCCAGATGTCGACAGAGCAGGACAGATGGGGGGGGGGGACTCTGCAGAGCATGTGAAGCGCATCCCTGATGCCTCACCACCCCAACAGTCCTGGGAGGGGGCAAAGGGGGAAGTGTAGGGTGAAGGGTGGACTGCCACCCTCATTATCCTGCCAGCCCAGCTACATCTTGTCATTGCTGTCCGGCCATGGAGACAGAGGGCGCTTGGAGAGCATGAGGCGGGGCTTCCTTAGAGCAAATCAGACAAGTGAAAATCTAGAAAAATTATTTCACATCCAGTACTTGTGTTAGGATATATTTAACTTGGGCCTCCTGGGGCATTTAAGATAGAATTTGATTTTATATTTGATTATCTTTATTCTCAGTTGCTCATTCTTTCCATAAATATTTATGGAGTGCAGCATGTGCTAAATGCCATAAGAAAAAAACATATTTTTATAAATATATGCGTGTGTGAATATGCAAAGGTTAACTCTAAAATAGTGGTTCTCAACCAAGCCCCCAGCTCCATTTGTCAGCATTTTGAGCTGTCACAACTGGGAGGTGCTATTCAGCATCTAGAAGACAAAGTCAGGGATGCTGCTAGACACTCTTCTTTGCTTAGGACTGCTAAGCAACAAAGCAGTATCTTTTTTATGCTTTTATTAGTGCATTAAAGTCTCATATCATGATGTAAATCATGTTGACAATGACGTACATGCACACAGTACTTGGTGCCCCCTGCCTCCCCATGTTCCTCCCTCCCAATACCAAGCACCTAGATTGACAATGGCATATTCCCATGTATACACATAGCCGATGGTTGTATTTCCATTAATGAACCTCAATCTTCCTCCTCTCCTCCCCTTCCTCCCTGGTTCCACTGAGGTTTCTCCTCCATTTTCTGGAGTTCCTCTGGTATCCCAAATACTCCCTATTCTGCCACTTAGTAAGATGGTGCAGACTAGCTTGTATATATTCTAGGTTCACCCTGTCTTCTTGGATAAGCAATCACTTGGCTGTTCCCAGCACAGCAGCAGCTTCTGGGGGGACTGGCTTGCTGTGAACACACAAAAGTACCTCCTTGGACCCTCCATCAGCTCAACACAACAGGCCCAGGAAGCATTCAGTATCATGGCTGTCATGGCCCCTTCTGCAGCCATCAGCAGTGGGAAACAGGGAAACCTACTTACAAAACTCTGCTCAAGGGACAGCAGTGCGAGCATCTAATCTACCTGGTTTCAATCCTCGGAGTAGGCAGTTCAGGGTGAAGCCTGTGAAACAGTGGAAGCCACTGGAACCTGCTTTCCTCGCAGTGTGAGAAGCTACATTGCTAAAAACCCAGGCTTTGAAGCCAGACTATCTGTGTTTGTAGCCTCGTTCTGGATATTTCCTGGCTAAGTGAACTCAGACAAATACTCAACCTCGCTAAGCTTGGAGAGCTGCAGCAATGAAGCAGAAATAGTAACAGTGACCTCTTCCTAGTGTCATGAAATCCGTGGAGATAATGTGGGTCGTGAAGTTCTTAGCCCAGAGGTCAACACATGGTCATTGTGCATTAAGTGATTGCTGTTGTTTATATTGTATCACTAATCATAAGTAAAATAATAAATATAATACTATGATTTGTGAGCAGGTAAGAAGAGTCCCATACAAATGTTCAAAAATTCCAATTTTGAGGCAAAAGAGAAATTTGTGGTCATTTATATAATCTTGTGTCATCCCCTCCCCCACTGGGAAATGTAAGGATCTTTAAAAATAAATTGTAATGGTGTCTTAGCGCATCTGGACAGCTAAGCCGTGATTGTTCTGTTTTTGGTTTCAGCTGTTTTCCAGTTGCGGTGTTTTTCTCATTGATTAGAGAGAAATCCCCAAGGTCTGGCAAAGGAAGCTTTTAATTGCTCTGGATGGACCAATTTTGGGCTTAGCTGCTCAAGCATATAATGAGTGGGAGGGAGGGAAAAAAGGAGAGAGAGAGGGAGAGAGAGAAAATATATTAAAATTCTTTGAGTTGGGAGGTTGAGACAGGTTCACAGACAGCCTCAGCTACTTAGTGAGGCCCTTTGCAACTCAGTGAGACCCTGTTTCAAAATAAAGAATAAAAAATAGGGCCGGGGGTGTAGCTAGGAGGTAGAATGCCCCTGGGTTCTATCACTAGTACCACACACACACACAAAAAAAAAATCCAGCCAGGCATGGTGGTGCACGCTTGTAATCCCAGCATTCAGGAGGCTGAGACGGAAGGCGGGGTGGGGGGGGGGATCGCGGTTCATAGACAGCCTCAGCTACTTAGCAAGGCCGTTCGCAACTGAATGAGACCCTGTCTCAAAAATAAAAAAACACTAAAAAATATGACTAGGGGTGTAGCTCAGAGGTGCAATACGCGTGGGTTCCATCCCCAGTACTGAAAGAAAGAAAGAAAGAAAGAAAGAAAGAAAGAAAGAAAGAAAGAAAGAAAGAAAGATAGATAGATCCTTGGAGTCCCTTTACTTGACCAAACCTCAAAGATTCCCCCAGGCTGACCCTCACAGTTCCTATAGGCAGAGAGCACATCATTTTCCTGATGTTTATCAAAACGACAACAGGAAGCCGGGCGTGGTGGCACACGCTTGTAATCCCAGCATTTGGGAGGCTGAGACCCGGGGGATCGCGGTTCTCGGACAGCCTTAGCTACTTAGTGAGGCCCTCTACAACTTAGTGAGACCCTGTTTCAAAATATAAAAAATAAAAAAAAAATGGGGCAGGGGGTGTAACCCGGAGGTCAAATGCCCCTGGGTTCCATCCCCAGACCCGCCAAAAAAAAAAAAAAAAAAAAAATGGCAATAGGAGTCATGACCATTACCCTGTCATAGGTTGGGTTTCCCCGGGAAGCAGATTGAGACCAGGACTCCAGCCAGGGCACTTTATTTGAAGGGAATCCTAGAAGCACCAGGAGGGAGATGGAGAGTGAAGGGCAGCCAGTGGAGGTGTGGGCAAGTTACAGCATCCCTCAGGGAACCTGTACTAATGGTCATATATGCCCACAGTCGGGTTATGTGTAATGATAAATTAGCTTATCATTCTCATTCCATGATTCCATCTTATTCCTGCAGCTCATCTTTGTTCTCGGGACTTTTGTCATCATAGAAGCTACCTTTTGAGTCTCCTTAGTTTCCTGAGCACATTTTCACTCCTCCTCTCTCCGTTCTTGGCGATACAGCATTTTTGGAATCTGTATGACGCTTTTACTGAAATTTTGATTCCAAGCTTCAAGCACCTATTTGCATAACACTAGGGCAGCTGGCTGTCCCATTCATCTTGGAGGTGCCAGTGTGTGAGCTGCACAATGGGACCGCTGATGGTATAGCTTCTGAAGTGGCCTCAGAAGACTCCCAGCGCAAGGCTGCGGCACCACCCCCTTCTGAGCCCTTACGAATCTGGTTAGATTTCCTAGCCTCCTGTCTTAGTCTGTTTGTGCTGTTGTAACAAAACTGCCAGAGTCTGGGTAGCTTATAAACAAGAAAACAACAGAAACTTATTTTCTTACAGTTCTGGAGGAAGAAAGCCCAAGGCCAAGGTGCTGGCAGTATCAGTGTCTCTGCTGCTGGGTCTTCCAGAGGAGTGAGGAGGCCCTGCACAGCAGAAGGTGGAGGGCAAAAAGGCCTGGACTATGCCCCCGTAGCCTGTTTTTGGTTCTTTGTTTTTTCATTAGTGGGGATTGAACCCAGAATGCTCTTCAACTGAGCTACATCTTCATCTTTTTATTTTTTATTTTAAGGCAGAACCTCACTAGGTGGCCCAGGCTGGCCCCAAAGTTGCCTCCCAAGTCTCCCAAAGCCTCCCGAGTGACAGGCATGAACTGCCCTGAGCCCAGCACCCCCAGCCCTTTCATAAAAGCACTAATCCATCATTGAGAGGAAGAGGCCCCACCCCTTAATACCACAGGGAGGGGTGCGTTCCACAGGAATTTTGGAGGGGGCACATTCAAACCAAAGAACCTCCTTCTTAACAGTTCCTTCAGATGACCTTCGTTAATGGCCAAAATTGCCACCAAAGAAGGCTGTTCAGGCAACACATTTCTTGAAAACAGCACCTGTTTGTCCAAAATAAACAGAGAACTCTCACACATTCAAAACAACAAGAGGTCTTTCTTAAAAAAAAAAAAAAAAAAGATTCAAAACGAGAGAGAGACAGAGAGACAGAGAGACAGAGACAGAGACTTTCTCTAGAGCTCTCGTGGGAAGTCTGTAACTTCACAGTGTACCCATGCAGAACTGTTTCTGGCAGTCACTGGCACATGAGGATAAACTCATCTTAGTCTTCACAGCAACCCCAGGAGGTGGGTTCTAGCATTATTCCCATTTTATAGATGGAGAAACAGCCAGGCATGATAGATCACACCTGTAACCCCAATACTTGGGAGGTTGTGATGGGAGGATTGCAGGTTTATGACCAGCCTTAGCAACTTAGTGAGACCTTCAGCAACAAACAAATAGGGCTGGGGGTATCACTGAGGGGTAGAATTCCCCTGGGTTCAATTCAAATGAATACATAGATATGGAGAAATGGCGGCTCTGCGCAGCCCAAGGAGCAGTGGACTGACACTGGTAGATACGACTTTGGGCATGCCTCCCTCCGTCTGCTGCCACCCCTGATGGACAGCTAAGGTTGGGTCCTGAGCCAACCACCAGCCCCTAGGAAAGCAAAGCCACGCTGGTCCAGGACCATGTCAAGGTCCTTTCTCTACAACAATCGCTTTTCTGAGCTAGAGAAGCCAGAGGCACCCTCCACCATGTCAGCTGGAAACCTCTACAAGGAAATGCAAGGAAAATACCCTCAGCCCCTTCCCAAAACTACACCCAACCCATTGCCATGGGCAAGCACATGATTGCAGGATTTTATTTATTTATTTAGGTGGTACTGGGGGTGGAACCCAGGGGCTTTTCTACCTCCAGGCTACACTCCCTGACCTATTTTATATTTTATTTGGAAACAGGGTCTCACTGAGTTGCTGAGAGCCTCACTAAGTAGCTGAGGCTGGCTTGGAACCCGTGCGATCCTCCTGTCTCAGCCTCCCAAGCACTGGGACTACAAGCGTGCACCACCATGCCTGGCTCTGATTAAAGGATTTTAAAAGCAAGATAAAACAGAAGAGTCTCAAGTCCACCTTTCTCTTTTGTCTTGCTAATCAGTCAGTCCTGTTGGGGCATTTGCCAGTTGGTGGAAGCCCAGGGGCCTGAGAGACAGCCATGATGGTGGGGTCATCAGAAGGGAACCAGGACTTAGGCCCCTTGCTTTCCTGCAGAGGCCTGGCGTGTGGCTAGAAGCAGGATTGAAGACTTGGCATCTCTGCTTCCATCATACGTCTGTCTCTTGCTCAGCATCACCTCAGGTCCCAGGAACGACAGGTCTGACGGAGGAACATCTCTGATGAGCTGCAGCTCCCTCCTAGGCAACAGCAACTTTCCTATCACCTGAAAAGCCCTACCTGGCGAATCCTGAGATAATGATGCCCCAGACCACACCCGATCCAGATCACCTGCTTTGGCAGCTGTGCAAGCCCTCCAACTATGCAAACCCTTACCCCTTGCCCTCACTCCCCCCTCTAGAAAACCTCAGCATCTTGTCAGCTCCGGAGACAGGACCAAGGGCCTGGGTCCCAGTGTCTTCCAGTGAGCTCCTTTCATGCTTTTCACCATAGACTTTTCCGTTTGATTCTGGGGGTAAGTGGCTGGACTCAATTTGTTGAACCCCACAGAGCCAGGCCTCTGGCTGGGACTCTGGTAACAGGACGAGAGGGCCCTGGACTGGGAAGGGCTGAGCCCCAGGCTCCTGGCTCTCTCAGCCCCGGTCCCACCATCTCTGAGACGGGTACTCATCCCCACGGATTGAGTGCTGACGGAGACGAGTAGAATGTCGGAACTCAGGAGTGTTCCTCCCCTTCTCTCTTTCCAGTCAGAGATACACAGGCTCCCACTGGAGGAGAGAGAAGAGAGAACCACCATAAGGACTGAAATCGCTGGGACACCTGGCTTCCTGCTTTTGCTTTTTGTTGCTGTTGTTTTGTGGCACTGGGGGTTGAATCCAGGGTCCTTCTGCCTGGGACCTACACCCTGGCCCTGCTAAGTTGCTGAGAGGGTCACTAAGTTGCTGGGGCTGCACTACAACCTGCGATCCTCCTGTCTCAGCCTCCCCAGTACTGAGATTACACATGTGTGCCACAACACCTGGCCCTACTTTCACTTTTCTAAGGCATCTCCTCCATCCACAAGGGGGAAGACCTTATGGCCTGTAAGCCAGAAACCCTCATTCGCCCCTACTGAAGACCAGCCCAGTCCGGGTTGGTGGGGCTCTTGTCCCCCGAGGGTGGGGATGGCAGATGAGGTGCAGCTGTGCTCACACTCCTCGGTCCCCAGTGCAGGCTCCCTGCCTTCCAGAAATCAGTGAGGGTTGTGAGAGAAAGAGGAGGCAGGAGAGGAAGGAGGGAGGTGAGCATCCCCAGCAAAGGGAGGCTGAGGCTGGCATTCCCCAAAGGGCCCATGGGAGGGATGGCAGAACCGGGGCCGTCAGTGCCCCAGGACAAGCAGGGCCCCAGGCCACCGGTGTCCCAGCGCCTGTGGGAGCCCACACTTAGCTTGCTGCTCACGTTCCCCCGTGGCTGCAGTTTCCAGAGGGTGCTCCAGGGTTGGGTTTTGGTTTTGCAAAGGGATCCTCAGCATATGCACATCACAGCTCCAGAGCCAGCCATGTCAGCCAAACACACCTCAGAAAGGAAGCTGGAGGCCAAGGCCGCTGGTACACAGCCCCAAAGCCAAAGGCATCTCAAGATGCCCTGCTTCAAGTTCAGTCCACAGCTGTCCCCTCCGTCCAGTGGCATTAACTGGATTTGGGGTAACTCCATGTCATGAATTTGTTGGACAGTCCCTGGGGATGCCATGAGACTGACCATCCTACAGGCCACACACACCCCAGTGAGAGGCTCAGGAAGGAAGGAGACAGCACAACTGCAGTACAGGTTTATTGGAATAAAACCTGCAAAGGGGATTTCCAGCAGAGAGGGAGTCCACGTCCACTTACAGACTAGAAGTTGTATAGGTTTTTTAAAGAGAGA
This sequence comes from Muscardinus avellanarius, assembly GCF_963383645.1. Classification (NCBI taxonomy): domain Eukaryota; kingdom Metazoa; phylum Chordata; class Mammalia; order Rodentia; family Gliridae; genus Muscardinus; species Muscardinus avellanarius. The sequence goes on along the minus strand of NC_137805.1, from coordinate 430,212 downwards.
TGCTACAGGAAGAGTGGTAGTTAGCTATTACCACGGGTGGGGGTGTTAAGGAGAGATTCTACAGGGTGGGGATCAACAGTGAGCTGTTGCCAAGGGAGGTGCTACATCAGGGTTAAGCAAATGGACTTTCCTGTAGCAGAGGGGTCTGATAAGCAAGGGGCTTATTAGGCAAGACAACAGGACATTCTGAGAAGCAGGGGGAGGGTGTACTGAGCAAGACTTAGGGATTTATAGTCAAGATGGAGCCGCTCGTTTGAGACTTTAATATTTTCTACTTTTTCTCTTACTAGAAAAGAAGAGGGATGGAGGCTTAGGCTTAGGACAAAGGGTATTAAGTCTTTTCCATATCTTGCTCTTATGGATCAGGGACACTGAGGTCAGTGGGGTCGGGTAGCCCTGGGTATCTGTACTGTCTGAAGAGAAGAACGGTGTTTACATGTTTTAGGTTGCAGGTTGGATGATGGAACCAAATCTCATGAGACAAAACTGAGAGAACTTATTTTAAAATGCGAGGGGCAGAGGTTATGAAGACAAGAAGAATAAGAAAGGGCCCACGATGGGAGCAATCCAAGGCGCTCAGTCCTGGGCGTCTGGCCAGTGCCCCCGGTACTGGCCGATTCCTTCTGGAGCTGGGCACTCTTTTTCTTACCTTTAGGTGGTGTCCTGAGCTATTCTGGATTGGTTAACACCAATCAGCAGAGGTCTCCCCTTTTTTTGGCAGTAGAAGATTTAATTCTTGTAAGCCTGTGCTGGAGGAAATTTTGGATTGATGGGAGCCAAGTAGTTATACTTTGTACAGAACATCCAGAGAAGTATTTTCATGTAAGCATGGGGCATCGTGTACAAAGGGGGAGCCCACGTCAGAAGATAGCTAGTTAAGTTATGTGGGGTCTTTTCTGCGGTACTGGGGGTGGAACCCAGGGATATTCCACCCCTGAGCTTCATCCCCAGCCCTATTGTTTTTATTTCTTATTTTGAAACAGTCTCATTTGCAAAATGCCTCACTAAGTAGCTGAGGCTGACTGGGAACCCTGATCCTCCTGTCTCAGCCTCCCAAATGCTGGGATTACAAGCGTGCACCACCATGCCCGGCTTTCTGGGAGTCTTTTAAGTGACTTCCCAAGAATGTTTTTTTTTTCCTCTAAAACAGCACACTTAGCCGGGCGTGGTGGCGCACGCTTGTAATCCCCACGCTTGGGAGGCTGAGACAGGAGGATCGCGCAGGTTCGAAGCCAGCCTCAGCTACTTAGTGAGGCTCTCAGCAACTGAGTGAGAACCTGTTTCCAAATAAAATATAAAAAAATAGGTCTGGGAGTATAGCCTGGACGTAGAAAGCCTCTGGGTTCCACCCCCAGTACCGCCAAAAAATAAAAAAAATAAATAAAAATAAATAAAACAGCACACTTAGCCAGGCGTGGTGGTGCACACTTGCAATCCCCGCACTTGGGAGGCAGAGACAGGTGGATCACACAGGTTCAAACAAGCTAGCCATGCCGTCTTAAGAGACCCTGTTTCCAAATAAATAAAAAAAGTATAAAGTGGGTCTGGGAGCGTAGCCCGGAGGTAGAAGGGCTTCCAGGAACCCCAATACCACCACCACTAATAATAATAATAATAATAATAATAATAATAATAATAAATAATAATAATAAAATTTAAAAAATAAAACAGCACACTTATTTGTAGTTAAACTTTCCTGCTGGGTATTCAAGACCAAGTGGGTAGCCCTGGGTTGGGCAAACATAAGTTTTTATAAAAATTATTCTGCTGTTTAGGTCAGTTAAGTCTCCTCAGGATTATTCTTAGGGACCTTGTGAGGTGCTTGCTCCACCAGTTGTGCCATCTGCCAGGATGGGTCATGTGACCGCAGGGCTGACCACAGGGCTTTCCTTGAAGCACTGGGATGTGTCCATCTTCAACGACCCTCCTATTTACAGAATGTGCAGTGGTAGCTCTTAGTCTCTGAGTCTTCACAACCTCTCCAGTTGGGCCTTGGGGTGACTCACCAGAATAACAGAGCTCTTAGGAGTCCCATCAATTGCCCGGGTCCTATTTGATCTTGGAGGACAAGGATTAAAATATTGGCTGTTTCTCTCCTTAATTCTTTTATTTCTTGAATGTTCTCCAAGTCTCAGTTGTTGAACACCCAGTAGGTTAGTTTCATCAGTCCTTCTTAATGAATAGGGGTCAATATTATAACCTGTTTTCAGGTAATGGCTATTAAGACAGTGTTTAAGTTATTCTGCTGGAAATTGTACTTTTGTAAAATGTTAACAGATAATGGCTACAAAGATTTACAAAGAATGTGCAAAATAAAATTATTAGGGACGCCGGGCGTGGTGGCACACACACTTGTAATCCCCACGCTTGGGAGCCGGAGACAGGAGGATCGCGCAGGTTCGAAGCCTTGCTGGCTTAAGAGACCCTGTTTCCAAATAAAAATATAAAGTAGGTCTGGAAGTGTAGCCCAGAGGTAGAAGGGTTTCTAGGAACCCCAGTACCACCAAAAAAAATTATTAGGGACAAGACAAATAGAGTTTGTATAATAGTTTTGACAATATTTGATGATACAAATAAATCCCATTAAATTTGACTTGTTCACATATATAAAATGTAGTTATTAATGCCCTATTTTTTAATCAACAGAGTGGCATAGTTTAGAATATCAAGTGTTTGAGATTTTTTTTTTTGCTTAAAGATGTTCAGAATACAACTTAGGAAATCACAAATATAAGCCTGATAAAGTCTATCTCTATTAACAATTTTTGTTTAGAGGACACCAGCTTGGTAAGTTGTTTTCTTAACCTTTGCATTTTAGAAGAAATTTGGGAAACATAAATATCTCTAACATTCAAAGAAGGAAGGAAGGAAGAGAAAAGATAGGGAATTGTCTTGATAAAATGCCAAAACCTTTGCTTTCTATACTAGTTTTTATAAAATTTTAACAAGAAGCATATCAACATCTTATGGAAGCCTAATTGTTTTAAACATAAATTCAATGCATAGTATTTCACTTTTAGAAAGCCCTTTAAGCCAGGCGTGGGGGTGCACACTTGTAATCCCAGCGCTTGGGAGGCTGAGACAGGAGGATCGCACAGGTTCGAAGCCAGCCTCAGCTACTGAGTGAGGCTCTCAGCAGCTTAGTGACACCCTTTTTCCAAATAAAGTATAAAATAGATCTGAGAGTATAGCCTGGAGGTAGAAAAGCCCCTGGGTTCCACCCCCAGTATCACAAAAAAAGAAACCACTTTAAGCAATTATAAATATTATTTTTTTAATCATTTCAGCTTTGCTTTTTTAAATATGTTTTATTGGTATTTTATAGTCTCACATCATAATGTAAATCATTTTAACAGTGACATACATGCACACAGCACGTAGTAACTCCCCTAAATATCTTTTTTTTTTTTTTTTTGCAGCAGTGGGGGTTTAACCCAGGGGCATTCTACCTCTGAGCTACACCCCCAGCCATACATTTTATTCTTTTTTGTGTGTGTGTGGGTCTGGGGATGGAACCCAGGGGCATTTGACCTCTGAGCTACAGCCCCTGCCCTATTTTTTTATTCTTGGTTTTGAAACTGGGTCTCACTGAGTTACAGAGGACCTCACTAAGCAGCTGAGGCTGTCCGAAAACCGCGATCCTCCAGTCTCAGCCTCCTGAATGCTGGGATTACAAGTGTGTGCCACCATGCCTGGCTTATTCTTTATTTTGAAACAGGGTCTCACTGAGTTGCAGAGGGCTTCACTAAGTATCTGAGGTTGGCTGCAAACCTCGATCCTCCTGTCTCAGCCTCCCAAGTACTGGGATTACAAGCATGCGCCCCCACGCCCAGCTCTCTAAATATCCCTTAATGAATTGGGTTTTCTTTTGTCCTTTTGGTCTCTGGTGCTATGGCAAATTTTTGTGTTAGTGTGACCAGAAGGGCCACATATGATAACCCTGCTGGCATCACTTTGGATTTTTTCTTAACACAAACTTTAGACTTTATATTCTCTTCCTGCAAAATATATCCAGCTACAAGATAGTATCATTTTTACATTTCTTTCTGGTGGCTGTCTTCTCTGTCCTTTAATCTGTATTACCAAACTCAGGCAAAAAAAAAAAAAAAAAACAAAAAACTAGGCATTTTCTTTTTAGTATATAGGGGATCAACAGAGCCCCAATTCTGTAAGATACAATCTAAGACATATTAGTCACCTTGGCAGATGGGGAGTTTCCCCTCTGAAAGACAGAGGAGAAAAAAATTCTTTTAATTCCTCTCACTGTCCCACTGCCCCTAAGCACTGGATGGGTCCTGAACCTGATTCACACCCTTGTGTGGCCAAGGGCAGAATGAGTCTACTGGATTCACAGATACCCCACAGAGCCAGCACCTGCTTCTGACCACAGGTCACAGCTGCCTGCCTGTGGCTTCCCTTTGTCTCCCAACGGAAGTGTCCCTAGTCTATCTGTGTTTAGCATTTCCAGGAAGGCGGCCAGTATTGGTCTGATCATTGTCTCTAAACTTTTAGAGTGCTCAGGTAAAAGGATGGGTAGTTGTCTCCATCAAAGTAATGTATAAATTTTGCATAGAGTTATATCTTGACTTGAACCCCAATTTCCAGCAACTTTTGTTGTCATTAGTAAAAACCCCAAAAGAAAACCATCCCATTATATTGTTTTTCTATATTGCAACAATTTAGAAGCCCATTCAATAGGTCCAAATGTTATTGTAGATTTTAAACCAAGAGCATTTTAAAGTGTTAATTACACTTCGTATTTACCCAACTTAATTTATTTTTTTATGTGGATCATATTGAAAATGGCATACATTCAGACTGTGCTTGGTGCCCTCTCTCACCTCCCCACCCCCCTACCCCCCAACAATGAGTGTCCAGGTTAACCATGCTACATTCATACTTTTACACATAATCTGATGTAGCTCCTCCATGAATCAACCTCGGCCTTCTTCGTCTCCTACCCTTTCATTTCTGCTTTGCTGAGGTTTCCCCTCCACTATCTGGAGTCCCTCTGGCATTCCTACTAGTCCCTAGTTTGGGCGTATTAGAGAAAACATACGTCCCTTCTCTTTCTGTGCTTGGCTGATCTCATTTAACATAATGTTCTCCAGGTCGTTCCATCTTCTTGCGAATGACATGATTTTGTTCTATTTATTACTGAGTAGAATTCCATTGTGCGTATTGACCATAATTTTTTTCTTTCTTTTTTTTGGTACTGGGGATGGAACCTGGGGGCTTTCTACTTCTGGGCTACACTCCCAGACCTATTTTATATTTTATTTGAAACAGGGTCTCACTAAGTTGCTGAGAACCTCACTAAGTAGCTGAAGCTGGCTTCGATCCTGTGTGATCCTCCTGTCTCAGCCTCCCAAGCATGGTGATTACAAGCGTGTGCAACCATGCCTGTTGTATTGCCCATAATTTTGCAATCCATTCATCTGTTGATGGATACCTAGGTTGGGCCCATGTTTTGGCTATTACAAATTATGCTACTGTGAACATGGGTATGCATATGTTACTGTAGTTCTCTGATTCAGAGAACTTTGAAAAGATACCCAGGAGTGGTATAGCCGGAAAATATGGGGAATCCATTCCCAGTTTTCTAAGGAATTTCCACACTGATCTTGATAGTGACTGAACAAATTTGCACTCCAACAGTGTAAAAAGTTCCTCTTTCCCCACATCCTCACCAGCATTTATTGTTATTTGATTTCTTTATGTTTGCCACTCTGTTTGGGGTTAGATGGAATCTGTGCAGTTTTGATTTGCATCTCCCTGATGACTATTGATGTTGAACATCTTTTCATGTATCTACTGGCCATTTGTATCTCTTATTTTGTGAAGTGTCTATCCAATTCAGTTGCCCATTTCTTGATTGGGTTATTTGTTTTGTTAGTGTAGAGTCTTTTGAGATCTTTGTATATTCTGGATATTAGCCCCCTATCAGAGTGATGGCTGGTAAAGATCTTCTGCCATTCTGTAGGCTTCTTCTTTAGAATTTTGATGGTTTCCTTTGATGAACAGAAGGTTTTTAGTTTGATGCCATCCCACTTGTTAATTCTTGCTTTAATTTCCTGAGCTTTGGAGGTCTTGTTGAGAAAGTTACTGCCTGTACCTATATGTTGGAGTGTTGAGCCTATGCTCTCCTCTAATAACTTCACAGTCTCTGGTCTAATTTCTAAGTCTTTGATCCATCTCAAGATGATTCCTGTGCATGGTGAGAGGTATTTAATTCCATCTTTCTACAAACGATTAGCCAGTTCTCCCAGCACCATTTGTTGAAAAGGCTGTCTTTTCTCTAGCATATGAGTTTGGCCCCTTGGTCAAAGATAAGTGTGTGGGTTTGTTTCTGTATCTTCTATTCTGTTCCACTGGTCAGTCTGCCTGTTGTTGTGCCAGTACCATGCTGTTTTTATTACTATTGTTATACAGTATAATTTGAAGTCAGGGATTATGATGCCTCTTGCATGGTTCTTATTGCTGAGGATTGCTTTGGGTATTCTAGGTCTTCTCTTTCTTCATATAAAATTCAGGACTAATTTTTCTAGATCTATGTAGAATGTCATTGGTATTTTGATATGAATTGCATTGAATCTATAGATCACTCTTAGTAGAATGGCCATTTTGATGATAATTATTCTGCCTATCCATGAGCAAAGGAGATCTTCCATCTTCCAAGGTCTTCTTCAATTTCTTTCTTTAATGTTTTATAGTTTCCATTTTAGAGGTCTTTTACATCTTTGGTTAGGTTTATTCCTAGGTATTTTATTGGTTTTGAGGTTATAGTGAATGGAATTGTTTTCTTTATTTCTTTCACTGTGAATTCATTGTTGGCATATAGAAAAGCAACTGATTTCTTTAGATTGATTTTGTATCTTGCAACTTTGCTGAATTGGTTAATTAGCTCCAGTAGCCTTTTTTTATGGTGCTGGGGATGGAACCCACAGGCTTTCTACCTTCAGGCTATACTCCCAGACCTATTTTCTATTTTATTTGGAAATAGGGTCTCACTAAGTTGCTGAAGGCCTCACTAAGTAGCTGAAGCTGGCTTCGAACCTGTGCAATCCTCCTGTCTCAGCCTCCCAAGTACTGGGATTACAAGTGTGAGCCACCACACCCGGCTCCGGTAGTCTTTTGGTTGAGTTTTTTGGGTCTTCTAGATAAAGGATCATGTCATCTTAAAATAAGGATAGTTTTAATTCTTCTCTTACTATTTGAATTCCTTTGATTTTCTTCTCTTGTTTTATTGATGTGGCAAGAGTCTTGAGGACTATATTGAAAAGGAGTGGTGATAGTGGGCATCCTTGTCTTGTTCCTGATTTTAGAGAAAATTCCCCATTCAATATGATGTGGGCTTTGAGTTTATTGTATATTGCCTTAATGATGTTGAAATGTGTTCCTTCTATTCCAATTTTCTGCAGTGTTTTGTGTTTTTTTTTAACATGAATGGGCATTGTATTTGTCAAATGCTTTTTCAGCATCTATTGATATGATCATGTGGTTTTTGTTCTCGGTTCTATTTATGTGGTGAATAACATGTATTTATTTGTGTATGTTGAACCAGCCTTGCTTTTCTGGGATGAAACCAACTTGGTCATGGTGTACAATTCTCTTGATATGGTTTTGAATGCATTTATCTAGTATTTGTTTAGAATTTTTGCATCTATGTCCATTAAGGATATTGGTCTGCAATTTTCCTTCCTTGAGGTATCTTTATTTGGCTTTGGAGTTAATATGATTTTGGCCTTGTAGAAGGAATTTAAGAGAATTCCATCCCTTTCAATTTCCCAGAACAAGTTGTGAAGTATTGGGATTAGTTCTTCACTGAAGGTTTTGCAGAATTCTGCTGGAAATCCATCAGGGCCTGGGCTTTACTTTGATGGCAGAATTTTTAATGTTGTTTCTATTTTTTGCTTGCCATTGGTTGGTGTAGGCTTGCTATGTCCTCTTGGTTCAATTTAGGTAGGTTATATGTTCTTAGAAATCTATCAATTTTTTTTCATGTTTTTCAGTCTATTGAAGCAAAAATTGTCAAAATAGGTTCTGATAATCCTTTGAATTTCCCCACTATCTGTGGTGATGTCTCCTTTTTTATTTCTGATTTTAATAATTTGAGTTGATTCTGTCTTTCTTTTGGTTAGGTTGGCCAGGGGTTTGTCAATCTTATTAATCTTTATAAAGAACCAGCTTTTTGTTTTGTTGATTCTTTGAATTGTTTTTTGTCCTCTATTTCATTTATTTCTGCTCTGATTTTAGTAATTTCCTGCCTTCTGCTGGCTTTGGGGTTAGACTGTTGCAGTCTTTCTAGATCCTTGAGATGTGTCATTAGGTTATGTACTTGGAGACTCTCTGTTCTTCTTATGTGGGTGCTCAATGCTATAAACTTTTCTCTTAACACCACCTTCAAAGTGTCCCGTAGATTTTGGTAAGTTGTGTCTCTATTTCCATTTAATTCCAGAAGTTTCTTATTTCTCCCTTTATTTCTGATCTTACCCACTCCTCATTCAGTAGTGTATCATTCAATCTCCATGTATTTAAATAGTTTCTTTTGGTCTTCCTGTCGTTGATTTCTACTTTCATTCCATTGTGGTCTGAAAAGATGCAGGGAATATATCTTTTAAATTTGCTGTTGCTTGAGCCGGGCGTGGTGGCACACGCTTGTAATCCCTGTGCATGGGAGGCTGAGACAGGAGAATCAATGCAGGTTCGAAGCCAGCCTCAGCTACTTAGTGAGGCTTTCAGCAACTTAGTGAGACCCTGTTTCCAAATAAAATATAAAATAGGCCTGGGAGTATAGTCCGGAGGCAGAAAGCCTCTGAGTTCCACCCCCAGTAGCACCAAAAATAAAAAAATTAAAATAAAATAAATTTGCTGGTGCTTGCTTTATGGCCCAGGATGTGAGCTATTTTATAGAAGGTTCCATGGGCTGCTGAGAAGAATGTGTATTCTGCCGTTCCTGGTTGAAAAATTCTGTATATGTCTATTAGGTCCATTCAGTTTATAGTTTTCTTTAGTTCTGAAGAGTATTTACTCATCTGTGCCCTGAAGATTGATCAAGTGGCATGAGAAGTGTGTTGAAGTCTCCCAATATTATTGTATTTGGGTCTATTTGAGATCTGATGTCCTAGAGGGTTTGTTTTACAAATGTGGGTGCACCCACATTTGGGGCATAAATATTTATTATCTTTATATCTTCTAAGTGGATTGTTTTTTGTGTGTGTGTGGTACTGGGGTTGGAACCCAGAGGCTTTCTACCTCCGGGCTATACTCCCAGACCTATTTTATATTTTATTTGGGAACAGGGTCTCACTAAGTTGCTGAGAGCCTCACTAAGTAGCTGAGGCTGGCTTCGAACCTGCATGAACCTCCTGTCTCAGCTTCCCAAGCACAGGGATTACAAGCGTGTACCACAATACCCTGCTCGGATTGTTCCTTTTAATAAAAGAAAGTGCCCTACTTTGTCTCTTCTGATGTGTCTTAGCTTAAAGTCTGTTTTGTTGGATATCAGTGCTGCTACTCCTGCCCAATTTTTGTCTCCATTAGCATGATATATCTTTTTCCATCCTTTCACTTTCAGCCTATGAATGTCTTTGGCTATAGAGTGAGTTTCTTGCAAACAGCATATATAATATATATATATATATATATATATATATATATATATATATATATTTGGTGGTGCTAGGGATGGATCCCAGGGGCTTTTCTACCTCCAGCCTATACTCCCAGACTTATTTTTATATTTTTATTTGGAAACAGGGTCTAAGTTTCTGAGAGCCTCACTAAGTAGCTAGGCTGGCTTTGAACCTGTGTGATTGTCCTGTCTCAGCCTCCCAAGCACTGGGATTACAAGCATGCACCACCATGCCCTATGCAAACAGCATAAATTTAAATTATGTTTTTAAATCCACATTGCTAGTCTATGTCTTTTGATTGGTGAATTGAGTCCTTTGATGTTGAGTTATTATTGAAATATAATTTTTGTTTACTGTCATTTTATGTTCTATCTTTTGTTTGGTATAATGTTACTTCTTATTTACTTAGAAGCCCTGCTGATCAACTCCATCTCTTCTCTGGTTCTAAAGTCTGCTTCTTTTTTCTTCTTTATGGTTTATTTCTTTTTTTTAAAATTTTTTTATTTTTAATTGGTGCACTGTATTCATACATCATAGTGGGATACATACTTTTGTAGACATACATGCACACATTGCCCAGTCAGCCCCCACCCGATCCCCACCCCATTCTCTCCCTATCCCTCCCTCCCATGCTTGGCTTAGTGATTGACATCTAGTATTATAGCAATTTATCAAAAATTAAAAATGATAATCTCACATAACAGTTTCATTTGTCTGATACCAAGCTTTTGATGACTTAAAGATAACATTTCAATATTTCTTTTTGCTTTCTTTCTTACCAGAGAATCTATTTTTTCTATTTTTTAGGTGAAACTATCATATATTTATATATTTATTTTTCAGAAAAAAAATCTATCCTAATATGGAATATGGACTCTAGGTACCCACAACGATCTTGAAAAAGAACAAAGCTAGAAGATATATATTTTCTGATTTCAAACCATATAAAGCTACAATAATTGAAACAGTGTGGTACTATTCTAAAGGCAGATATATAAACCATTGGAGTTAAATAAAAGCCTAGAGCTAAATTCTTCCCTATATTGTCAAGTTATTTTTGACAAGGTTTCCATGAACATTTGGTGGTGGGAATAATAATCTTTTAACTAAATATTGTTGAAAAATAATAATTACATGGAAAAGAATAAAATTGGACCCTTACCTAATCCCATATACAAATATTAACTCAAAATAGATAAAATACCTAAATATAAATCTTAAGACTATAAACTTTTAGGAGAAAATCTGGGTCATAAAACCTCACAACATTGAAATTGGCAGTGATTTCTTGGTTATGATTTCAATGGCACAGGCAACAGAAGAGTATACAAACTCCCTAAAAAATAAAAAAACATATTGTATATCCAAAGACAATGTAAACAGAGTTAACAGTTACTAATAGAATGGGATAAAATATTTCCAAATGCGCACTGCGATCTGGTTTCTTTCTGTGTCTTGTTTTTCCAGCCCTCTTTTTCTCTGTCCCTTGTAATTACTTTTTTGTTTCTCTGCTGATGGTGTTTTCTGACTATGAAAGGCGCTGATTTTGTAGTAATAGAGATTGCTTGTTAGTGGTGTTCGTAAGCCCCACTTTTCTCCATTGCCATCTTCCCAGAAGTTCCCCTTTTCCCTCGCCCGCCTCCTGAAGTCGCACCATATCACCAAAGCTGAACCAGAATGTGCACTTCTCCTGCCTCTGCCTACCAAATTGCTGGGTGGCAGGCATGCGCCACTGTGCCTGGTTGTCACCTGACTCCCATTGCCAGTCCCCTCTTTTTTTTTAAGGTGAAACAATCATACATTTTTTTCCAGAAAAAAATCTATCCTAACATGAAATATGAACTCTAAATACCCAGAACAATCTCGAAAAAGAACAAAGCTAGAAGATGTATATTTTCTGATTTCAAACCTTATAAAGCTACATTAATTGAAACAGTGTAGTACTGCTATAAAGGCAGATATATAAACCAGCGGTGTAAAATAAAAAGTCTAGAAATAAATTCTTCCATATATGGTCAAGTTATTTTTGACAAGGTTTCCAAGAACATTTGGTGAAGGAGATAATGATCCTTTCACTAAATATTGTTGAAAAATAATAATTACATGAAAAAGAATAAAGTTGGATCCTTACCTAACACCATATACAAATATTAACTCAAAGTAGATAAAAGACCTAACTGTAAATCTTAAGACTATAAACTTTTAGAAGAAAACCTGAGTCATAACACTTCACAACACTGAAATTGGCAGTGATTTCTTGGATATGTTTTCAATGGCACAGGCAACAATAAAATAAACAAACTTCCTAAAAAAATATATATTGTACATCCAAAGACAACGTAAAGAGTTAAAAGTTACTGATAGAATGGGGTAAAATATTTCTAAATGCTATATCTGAAGGTATATTAATATTCCAAATAGAAATCCTAAAAATTAGCAACAATAAAAGCAAACAATACAGTTTAAAAATAGGTAAAAGACTAAAATAAATAATGAATCTCCAAAGATTTTAACCAATAAACACATGAATATATTTTTCTTTGCTTAGTTGTCTGCTGGATGGAAAATCTTGTTTCTCTGGTTCTGATGTGTATTACCTAATTCTTCTTTGTAGTTAATCTCTTTGAGTATTTTCTCTAGCATTGGTTTTGAAGACATAAATTCCTTCAGTTTCTGTTTGTCATGGAAGCTTCTTATTTCCCCATCTAATTTGATAGATAGCTTTGCTGGGTAGGAAATTTGGGGCTGGAAGTTGTTTTCTTTCAGAGTTTGGAATATGTTACTCCAAACCCTTCTGGCTTTCATGACTTGGTTTGGGAAGTCTGGAGTGATTCTAATTGGTTTGCCTCTGAATGTCACTTGGCCTTTTGTTTTTGTTGCATTTAAGATTCTCTGCTTGGCTTCCACATTGTTCATTTTGACAATTACGTGGCATGGGGATCCTCTTCTCTGATCCTGTCTAAAGGGCATTCTATACGTTTCCTGGACCTGTGTATCGATCTCTTGCTCTATGCTTGGAAAATTTTCTGCTACTATTTCTTTGAAGATATTATTGATCCCTTTGGTTTCACCTTCTTTTCCCTCCTTTATTCCAATTATTCTTAGGTTAGCTCTCTTAAAATGGGCCCATATTTCTTCAATGTCAGATTCCTGCTGTCTGATTTTTTTTTAAGTTATAAATTATGCGTTCATTTTTGGAGTGATCCTCTTCTAGGAGCGAGATTCTATTCTCCATGTGGTCTAATTGATTGTTTATACTTTGAATTGAGGCCTTTACCTCAATCATTGCAATCCTTTATGTGTTTTTGACTCTCTCTAAATTCTTTTCGAAGGTCCTGTATTATTTGACAATTATATTCCTGATTTGATCTTCTGGAGATCTCTGAATTTCTGTGTTATCAGGTTCTGATAATATGGGGTTGTGAGCATTCATTTCTCTATTGTTGCTTTTCTTTTCCATGATTTCAGAAGTTTTCACCTTCCCTGGATCACTACGACTTCACTTAGGGTGCTCTGGATCTCGAGTCTGTGGTAATCTCTGCCACCGCTACTCCTTCACTGCATTGGACTGCAAAATCTCAGACCCAGGGAGATTATCAAAGTCCCTGGGCATGCAGTACAGGGATTTCTCCTTTAGGGGCCGCAATTTCACTCACAGTTATTGTGCGTGTTGATAAGGAGCTGTCGAGGGTGCGAGGGTGCGGGGAACTCACTGTCGCTGCTGGCAATATGGCGCTGCTGCCACACCCTTGGCCATAAGGCTGGAGCTGCTGGCAATATGGAGCCACTGCCACACCCTCAGCTATAAGGCTGGCACTGCTGGCAATATGGCACCACTGCCACACCTTTGGCTGTGAGGCTGATGTATTTCTTTTCTGGTTTTGAGTTCTGTTCTGAGTCCCTGGAAGGCGTGATGAGCTTGACCACTGGGAGTTTTAGACGTTCTTTGCACTGAAAGAACTGCTGAATTACACCCGAATGATCCACAGCTGCTCACTTTAGCTCCTTGCTTACCTTTCCTCTCTGGATCCTGGTGCTGTGAGGCAAGACGGTGTCGGTGCAGCCCCACTGCCACATTGCGGGCTTGATTTCTGGTCTCTGGTTGTTCTTCTAGTTTTTTTTTTTTTTTCTCTGTCCCTTGTGTTTACATTTTTTATTTCTCTGCTGATGGCATTTTCTGGCTATGAAAAGTGCTGATTTTGTGGCAATAGAGATCGAGTTTTAGCAGGGCTCCTAAACGCTGCTTTTCTCAGTCGCCATCTTCCCAGAAGTCCCCTTGGTTTATTTCTTTAAGTATTTTCTCTAGTGTTGGCTTTGAATTCATGATGTTTTTGAGAGTCTGTTTATCTTGAAGCACTTTTGTTTCTCCATCAATTTTGAATAATAACTTTGCTTGGATATAGCAGTTTGGGTTGGAAATTATTTTCTTCCAGAGTCTGGATTATATCATACCAGTCTCTCCTGGCATTCATGACTTGGATTGTATAGTCTGGGGTGATTTTTATTGTTTTGCTCCTATATGTCACCAATTCTTTTGTTCTCACTGCTTTTAAGATTCCTTCCTTGACCTCTATGTTGGTCATTTTGATTATTACATGGCATGGGGAGGCCCTTCTTTGATCTTGTCTTAACAGTGTTCTGTATATCTTCTGAACATGTAAGTCCAAGTTTCTTTCCATGTTTGGAAAATTCTCTAAAATTATTTCTCTGAAGAGATTATGAATACTCTTGGTCTGTACCTCTATCCCTTCTTCAATGCCTTTTATCTATAAGTTAGAACCTTTTATTTGTCCCATAGTTGTTGGATGTTTAGGTTTTGTTGCTTTAATGACTTCTGCATGATGTTGACTATGCTTTCAGTTTTGAATTAACTCTCTTCTAACAGTGATATTCTATTTTCCATTTCATCTAATCTTCCAGAATTTCTTTCTATTGCTGTCTTCATTTCATTTATTGACTCTTTTATTTCATTCCAGACCTCTTTCTGATTCTTTCTTAGAGTCTCAATTTTTCTTTCATTTCCTGTATACTTGCTTTGAGGCCTTTCATCATATTGAAAATCAGGATTTGGAATTCTCCTTCTTGCATTTCTGTAGATCAGTATTTATGATTTCCATTATTTCTTCACTGTTCCTAGTTCTCATATTTTCAGGGTTCTCAGGCTTATTTTTCTGATGTCTTGGCATCTTGTCTTTTGTGGATATTATGTCTGCTCCAATCTTAGTAGTAGGAATTTAGAGGTGTCAGCAGGTAAGCAGAGGAGTCTCTGTTCTCCACAGCTAGGGCTGGGATAGTCTGACTTCTCCCTGTTCACCATAATTGGGAGGTCTTGTAGTGATCCTGAAGACCCTACTAGTTGGGTCTAGTGTTAAGCATAGGTCTACCTCCACACTTTCCACTAATTAGAGCCTGAGTCTGTCTGAGACTCTGCTATGTCCAACAGCAGACTCTACTCCCACCTCTCCAGGTTGCAATGCAAAGTCTCAGACACAGGGAGTTTAGTGTGGCTGCACGAGTCCCTGGGGGCAATGGACAGGGCATTTTCCCATGGGAACTGTGACTTCACTTACGTTGTTAATGAGAGCCACTCTGGATCTCTGGAGAGTGTGGTAATCTCAGCCGCCACTACTCCTTAACTGGGTTGAACCACAAAATCTCAGACCTGGGAAATTTATCACAGTTGCAAAAGTCCCTAAGAGCACAGCGCTGGGAGTTCTCCTGTGGAGACCAGTTTCACTTAGGATTTTGGTGCACACTGGTCTGGATCTCTGGCAGGCGTGGTGAGCTTGGCCGCTGCTGGCAGGATGGCACTATCACAGTGCCCTTGGCCACGAGGGATATGAGTTTCTTTTCTGCTGTTGAGCTCCACTCTGGATCCCTGGAGGGTGTGGTGAGCTCAGCTGCTGGAAGTTGTAGCTGGTATTTGTGCAGGAAGAACTGATGACTTACAACCCATGGATCTACAGCTGCTAACTTCAGGTCCTTTTTTTCCTTTTCATCTCCTCTGGAGTCCGGTGCTGTGAGGCAAAATGGCGCCACCACAAGTAGGCAGTTTTCTTTTCTGCTCTCTGGTCAGTCTTCTAATCTTCTTATTCTCTGTTCCTTGTATTTATCATTTTTATTCCTCTACTGATAGTATTTTCTTCCTTTGTAGAAAACTGTTTTTTGAGGCAATGGAGATTGGGTGTCAGCAGGACTCATAAGTGCTGCTTCTCTTGGTCTCCATCGTCTGCTGAGCTACCCAACTTAATTTAATAATTAAATCCTATTGATCCCAAGTAATCAAGATGTCAGATAAGTATTATTAATGTATTAAACCATTTAAACTATATAAGCAATGCACATTGTATTTAGAAACATCCTACAGAGGAAAACATAACCTTGATTGGATCTTTACCCAGAGAAAAGGTATGTGTTAATAATTTTAAGGACATTTTTACTTTAATTTCATAAACAAATCTTAAATTTACAAATTGAGATTTATTTAAGTCATGTGAACTAAGAGGCATTTTTAAAGAATTTATGAGCGCTTTATGAGTATGCCCATTGGTTGGTACCATGTAGACAACATACTCAGTGATACAGGAATACATAGGAAATAGACAGCAAACAAATATCTATGTTGTTTATTTGCCAGGTAGTGTATCCTCATGGATAGGGTATAAGAGAGTTACAGATATTTACTAAACATAGTGCCAGATTTAAGTTCCAGAAGTCAAAAAACACAACCCATCACAGATAACTGTCTTGTGTCAGGGAGAAATAGATTATAGAACAGAGACAACAAACATGGAATCCCATACAGCAGAGGATGTCTGGGGCAGGGTCCACCAGTCAAGGTTGACACTAAACCAGAAACGAAGTGGCCACTTGTCACCATGAGGAAGATTCTGCATCAGACATCATCGCTGTTTATTTTTCAAATCTAAGTATTTTCCCCAAATACTTTGCCCATATTATTTCCTATTAATGAAATAACCCTTTACTCACGAATTTACATTAAGGCGAAGCAAGGTAATAAACTAGTTTTCTCTTTTTTTTAAGTTTTCTGCCTTAATTTACAATTTTATGACAACAATGATGCAAGACTTCAGGGAAAGTCTTAAAGAGAATCCCAAGACATTCTAGATAAAACAAAGTTAGGTAGATAACAACAGATCTTAAGCATAGCAATTGCTACTCCACAGAGCTGGAGCTGTTTGTTGTTTTGTTTTGTTTTTTGACAGTATCATTAATTAGTTATGTCAACTAAGACCCAAGGTCACATGAGGAGGCTGTATCTACTTAAAATGACAAGATTGAACTCACTTTTGCCCCCACATATTAAGCACCAAAAAATAGAAAAATAAGTATGTGAATCAACATTTTAGTTAAGGTAAAGTTTTGGAAATGCTCCCTAGATGACATTAACAGACAGCACAGGCTGATTGGTTTTTTTAGACCATAAGACATGAGATTAGAGACACTTCACATTTACAACAAAAGCTTTAACAAACTAAAATATTTGCCTTAAGATGTATTGGGTCTAAATATGCGATGCTTTGCTAAAGTATCTCCCTTGACATAAGAGTCAGTTGTGCTACAGCATCTCATGCAGATCTTGAGAAGGCTCCATCAGGGGACCCGCAACGGCGTAGATCCCCCATGAAGTATGTCTAGCATTCCTTTCTTCAAAAAAATTATTTTAGGATTATTTGGATCAATATGTATAATTGGAATTTTATGTATAAGCATTAGAACTAAAACTGATGGGCAACAGCTTATGAGAGACTCGGGCAACAAAGATTTCCCAAGGATAAAGTTTGGGCCAAACATTAAGTTCAAACTGACCTTAGTTTAGGCCAATGTATAAGATTAAGTTTGAGTCAGCCTTAGGAGGTGAGACAAAGCATACTATGATTATTTAAATGTCTGGCACCCTTGCCCTAAACTCTATAAAAAATAAAAATTTTCCTGTCCTTGGAGATCCTGCTTGCATGGCTATGCCCTTGCTTTTCTGCCAAAAAAGAAAATATAAAAATTGTAACAAATCCTGAATAAAATGGAGAAGTTTGAACCTAATCTCGTGTAACAGCTCTTCTCTCATTGACCTTGGCTCTTCTCTTACCAACACACGAACCTCGACTCTTGCTAGGGCTGGACCCTGGCACAGTTGCCTTCAACAGAAGTCTCAGAAGACCCCTGTAGATGATGTATAAGGTGCTCAAAATGCTGACAGAACAATCCCTCATGTGCATTTTTCCAGATGAGCAACTTATGTTCCTGCTGATCCAGGAACAGGATGTTAGCCTACAGGTTGTGCCCTATCTTCAGTGCTTTTATGAACAAGCACTCACCTTCCAAGGAGTAGTGGACATAGGCCAGAAAAAAAGACAGAGAGAGAAAGAAAATTCTCCTTTAACTTCCATAGCTAGCAGCTGGTTTTAAAAGCAATATTTTCCCCTTAGTCTCAAAAGGGGTGTGGGAGATATCTCTTACATTCTAATCATAGTTTACACAATAAAACACTAACAGACAGCTAAAAAGCCTACATAAAGTCCTGTAGCAGAGAAAGGGAGAAGAAAAGGAAAGAAGCCACTGAGTTCCTACACAGCCTTAGAATTCAGAGATGAAGAGCTTGGGTGACTCATTCAAGAGGGGGATTTGATGGAGGGAAAATGGTTGACAGAGAGAGGGGATGGGGACTTCCGACCATCTACTGTTGCGGTGCTGCAAAATTTAGAGGTTGTGCTGGACTTGGAAATGGAAAATGCTGTTTTCTGTCTATTGACTGTCAGTGTCTTCTTTGTATTAAGGCCAAATTATATTGCAGAAGATATTAGACATTTGGGGTGAACAACCGGCACAAAACCAAGCGTGATAAGGTTGCAAAGGAGGCAACAAAGCCGGGTGTCCCATGGTGTCATGGAGGGAAAAGTGATCTCTGGGGTGGTTCTAAACCCTGAAGTGGGAGTTGGCTTATGGGAGAGTCCTGGGCCCTTCAAAAATTTGTGAGTTGGTTGGTGGGAGGATCTGGACCCTTGGAAACCTGTGGGAAGGCCCTAAGCCTTCGGAATGGGAAGTCCAAAACTAATTCCTGAGAGTGTTCCGAGCCCCTGGGAGTTAAATCAGAGAGGAGAGGCATCCCCCAGCCACCTGAAAACCTCTGAATGGGAAGAGAAAACAAACAGCCTCCAGGTCTCCCAAGAGGCCGAGGGTCTCACACCTGAGTTGCTATGGGGGGAAATATAAGTTGGGATATCCTTGTGGCTTATTATTATAGCTGTCAGCTTAAGAGTCTCAGAGAAAAAAAAAAGAAAAATAATATAGAAATCATCCTCTCACCTAGACCTGGGATTTTAGGTGATTGCTTCTGAAGCAACATATTTGGGGGGGGGGGGGCCCAGACCCTTGAGAGAATGGAATGGGAGGAAATGGGACTTACTTGAGATGATGAATTGGTTGGTGATAGAAGTAAGGCAGCCACAATCCAGATGGTCACTGTAGGAGCTGTGAAGAAAGAATCGCTAGGGAAGAAGGAACCAGAGCAGGACTGGAGTCCCTCAGGATCTGGGTGTTAGCCCAGGACGAGCTGCTGCTGCCCACTGCTTCCCAGGTTGCAAGAGAGAACTTACCCGACAGTTCTTCACTACCCGAGGGGCTATCCAGTAAAAATGGAGTCCATGTCGGCTTACAGTCTAGGAGTTGACATAGATTCTACGGGGCAGGGGGAGAGGTAGTTTGCTATTGCCAAGGGGGTGTTAAGGGAAGATTCTGCAGGGAGGGGGGAGGGATGGCTAACTATTGCTGCTGAGGGGGGACTTTGTTACATTGGGGTTAAGCAGGATTATGGGGCTTTCCCATAGCAGAGGGGTCTGATAAGCAAGGGCTTGTTAGGCAAGTCTTAGGCAAGACAATGGGACATTCCGGGAAGCAGAGGGAAGGGTGTATTCAGCAAGACTTGGAATTTTATGGTCAAGATGGAGTCACTTTTGTTTGAGGCTCTAACACCCAGCTCCTGCTGCCCAGTCCTCAGAGGAGCACATTTTATTTCCTTGCCCATTTGAAAGACTTCCACTAATTTTCCCTGATGGTAATATAGGAAACAACCAAGTAGGGTGGCAGAGGCAATATAGGCCACACTCAGAAGATCCTGAGCAGCCAGGCACAGTGACACATACCTATGATCATACCTACGATCTCAGTACTTGGAAGGCTGAGACAGGAGGATCGAAGGTTTGAGGCCCACCTCAGTAACTTAGCGACACCCTCAGCAAGTTTGTGAGACCATGTTTCAAAAGAAAGAAAGAAGAAAGAAAGAAAGAAAGAAAGAAAGAAAGAAAGAAAGAAAGAAAGAAAGAAAGGACTTTGGTTGTGTCTCCAAGGTAGAATGCCCCTGTTCAATCGCCAGTACCAAAATAACAATCCTCGCCGGGTGTGGTGGCGCACGCTTGTAATCCCCGCTCTTGGGAGGCAGAGACAGGAGGATCGTGCTGGTTCGGAGCCAGCCTCACTGGCTTATGAGACCCTGATTCCAAACAAAAAACTATAAAAATAGGTCTGGGAGTGTAGCCCGGAGGTAGAAGGGCTTCCAGGAGCCCCAGTACCACCAAAAAAATAAAAAATAAAAGCTAACAATCCTCATCACTGTCCTCCTTATCATCATCATCCTGAGCACTCCAAGTTAAAATCATGGAAAGTTATTGGAGGAAGTGGGAATTAGGCTGTATTTTAAGGGCTGATGAAGAGTAGGACAGGGCAAGCTGGGTGAAGGGCTGAATGTGAACAGAAGTTTGAAGGCAGCAAGAAATCTGGCATGTTCTGTTGGCAGAATGGACAAGTCTGCCCAGAAAACCAGGTTTGCAAAGGAAACTGGCAGATAATGGAGCTGGAAATATAAGTTGGGATATCCTTGTGGCTTATTACTCTAGCTGTCAGCTTAAGAGTCTCAGAGAAAGAAAAAGAAAAAGAATATAGAAATCATCCTCTGAAGGGGCTTCTGGGTGGCGCTTGCCCTCAAGGCTGTCCGTGGAAGGTCATCTGGGTGTCCTCCTGGCGCCCTCTCCTCACTGAGGACCAAGAAGTAAACAGATGGCACAATGCCTCACCAGGAGATAGAATAGTCTTTGTGTGTGCAGCACTGGGGATAGAAGCCAAGGGACTTGTACCTCCAGGATATTTTATTTTTTATTTGAAAGCAGGGTCTCTCTAAGTTGCTGAGAGCCTCACTAAGTTGCTGAGGCTGTCCTCGAACCTGCGATCCTTCTGTTTCAGCCTCTCAAGTACTGGGATGACAAGCATGTGCCACCATGCCCAGCGGGAAATAGAATTTGAACTCAGAAAACTTCGCTGGGCATGGTGGCACATGCCTGTTATTCAGTACTTGTGAGGCTGAGACTGGAGGATCACAGGTTCGAGGCCAGCATGCAGAAACTTAGCGAGACCCTGTTTCAAAGTAAAAAAATTAAAAGGGGCTGAGAATGTAGCTCAGAGACAGAATGTTCCTGAGTTCAATCTCCAGTAGCAAACAAACAAACACCAACCCATCAGGTGCCAGGGATGAGACCCTGCTGTGGCAATACAACAGCTCTGCATCCTGCCTTTGGGGACAGAGGCACGGAGCCTCATAGACACCATCTGCAGGAGACCGCAACAGGCTGGCCGAGAGGTGACCAGTCCTGTTCTTAGCGGGGTGCAAGATTCCTCCTGAATTTGTCCGTTCCCCTAAGATCCCCGGCTTCTGCGGAGACCCCTTCTTCCTCTAGTTCATGTACACGGCTCCCTGCTTCTTGTCCTCAAACAGGCTTCCAGGAGGACGACAGACCAGAGTCATTCTGCTCTCTAACAACACTCTGCCTGCATTTTAGGCATGGATTGTAGGAGAACTGTTAAGTGAAGAACGAAGCCGGGCATAGTGATGTACACTTGTAATCCCAGGACTTGGGAGGCTAAAACAAGAGGATTGTAGGTTTGAGGGCAGCCTCAGCTAGTAATGAGACTCTCAGCAACCCAGTGAGCCCTGTCTCAAAATAAAACATTAAAAGGGCTGGGGATGTAGCTCAGAGGTAGAATGCCCCGGGGTTCAATCCCCAGTGACAGATAGACAGACATACAGACATACAGACAGACACACACACACACACACACACACACACACACACACACACACAATGGATGAATGGAGAATGGTGCAAAATGTATCATTTCAATCCTCTTAAAAGCAGAACGCTGTGCCTTATCTCCTACTTGCTAGCCAGTGCTTGCTTTATTGAACACTACACGTGCCCGACACCAGGCTGACTCTGTACCTTTCAGAGACAGCAGTGGTGGCGGCTTCAGAGCTTAGCTCGGAGCCAGTGGCCTGAGTCTGAAGCCAGGCTCTGCCTCCCAACAGCTGTGTGAGCTTGAAGATACCTAACCTCTCTGGATACTGGTCTTCTCACTCATCAAATGAAAATAATAATGACACCTGACTGTGAGGAATTGACAAGAGAAAACAGTTTAAGCCACGTGTAAACAGTTTAAACAACGCCCAGCACCTATTAAGTGCTCACACATAGTAGATGTGATCTTCCAAACACCCTTCATAAGGTAAATGTTCTTATTATTTCCACTTTAAAGACAGAAACACAAGGCTGGGCGTGGTGGCGCACGCTTGTAATCCCCGCGCTTGGGAGGCAGAGACAAGAGGATGGCGCAGGTTCGAAGCCAGCTGTGCTGGCTTAAGAGACCCTGCTTCCAAATAAAAATATAAAATAGGTCTGGGAGTGTAGCCCGGAAGTAGAAGGGCTTCCAGGAACCCCAGTACCACCTAAATAAATAAATAAATAAATAAATAAATAAATAAATAAATAAAGACAGAAACACTAAAGTTCCAAGAGGCTCCAGCCTCTCCTGAGCTAGGAAGCAGTGGCTAAAGGTCAGAGCTGCCTCTGATCCCTGACCTATTCGCACAGCTGTCTCGCTGTGGGACCTGAATGCTCATCATGCGTCGACCAGGTACACGCTGCAGGTGCTCAGGATCTGCTGTCACCGGCATGCTCAGTCCTCACCCCTACGTCCTGGCGGGAAATGAACCACAGTGAGCCCTTCCACTTCAACACACCTGCCTGCGAGCCAGCTGCCCAGGGCCTCAGATGTCAGGGAGGAAAAAGAATTCCTGGCAGGAGGCAGCTCTGCTGCATGGCCGGCATCTCCAGAAGAGCTGTGCTGGCAACCAGTGCTGCTAGCACTTAGACCCATCTTTTAATAGATACGCAGGCCCCGGCTGGAGCAACGCTGGCAGAGCCGCCATCCAGCGCAAGGCCCTGCCCCACTCCTCCACTGGTCTGTGTTTGCTGAAGGTGCCACGTCGCACAGACAGCCTCCCGCTCCACCACACCCACTCCTGCGTCTGCTTCTCATTAGCTTCCAAAGGGAGGCCTGGCTCCGTGCCTGAGTCAGGAGGGAAGGCTGGCGTGGCGTCCACGGAGCCCCACCTCCTGCACCGGGTTCCTCCTCCCAGCCCCGCTGACTGCTCCTGGCTCCTCTGTCCAGCTCCCCAGGACAATGTGCTGTCCCTGACCACTTCCTCCCTGCACACCCACACACGTGTGCACTGACACGCTCTGCACCCCGGTCCCCAAGCTTTATTTCCTATTCCTTCAGAACCCTCAGTCCTCAGGTGGCAAAGTCCAGAGGTGTGGGAAGAGTCTGCCTTCAAACCTTCTGCGCTGCTAGCCAGCCGTATGAGTTCAGGCAAGCTACTTATTCTCTGGTCCTCAGTTTCCCCATCTGTATAATGGGAATGGTACTGACAGTACACCCCTCATAGGGCTGTTGTGAGGATGAGATAAAATAACCCAAGTAGCCGGGTTTGGGGGTGCATACCTGTAATCCCAGTACTCAAGAGGCTGAGGCAGGAGGGCCGCAGGTTCATGGCTAGCCTCGGCATTAGAAACATCCTCAGCGACTTATCAAGACAAAAAGAAAAAAAAGGCTGAGGGTATAGCTCACAAGGAAGAATGCCCCTGGGTCCAATCCCCAAAATCAGTCATAATAATAGTAATGATACTAATAATAACACACGTAAAGGGATTGGCATAAAATCAGGGATGGTCCATTTTATGAATAAAAGGATGGATTAGGATTTGGAGCCTTATTCTTCCCCAGAAGAAGCCAGGCAAAGAGGACCCTGTTTTCTTTTCTTTTTTTTTTTTTCTTTTTCTTTTTTTTTTTTTTGTGGTACTGGGGGTGGAACCCAGAGGCTTTCTACCTCCGGGATATACTTCCAGACCTATTTTATATTTTATTTGGAAATAGGGTCTCACTAAGTTGCTGAGAGCCTCACTAAGTAGCTGAGGCTGGCTTGGAACCCGTGCGATCCTCCTGTCTCAGCCTCCCAAGTGCAAGGATTATAAGCGTGCACTACCACGCCCGTCGAGGACCCTGTTTTCTATGGTTTTGTTTCAGAATGGGGATGGAGGAGTTGAAGGCTGGAAGACCTGTACTGTCTACTCTAGATTTCTCAAAGGCAGTCAAAGTTTGCAGTTGTGTTTTGTCATAAGGCATTTATCAAGCACCCTCAGTGTGCAGGAAAACCCCAGCCTCGGGCAGAGCAGCAAGCTCAGATTCCAGTGGCAGAAAGAACTGCAAAAAAAAAACAGTCACCCAGCAACACGCAGAAGGCGGTGAAGGAAGAGACTAGAACGTGCTGTGGAACTAGAAGCAGGGACAGCCCTGAGCCGGTGGGAGCCGGAGGGAAGTCTCTGGGTTACAATGGTGGTCCAGCTGCCTTGACAGAAGGGGCCGCTTTTCCTGAGCTCTGAGGTGCAGGGAAGCCCTACTTGCTTGGCAAGGAGAATGGGCATAATTTTTAGCCTCATTAGCAGAAAAAGAAGTGGAGGCTCTGAGTGAATGGCCTGTGCTCCTAGGAGCAGGCTCCCAGCAAAGGATGGCCTCCCTAATCACCAGATCTTTCTGCCTCTGAACTTGTCAGGAATTTGCCAGGAAGACAGAGAAGAGAAAGAAGGTGGCCAGGCTGATAGTGGGGCTGGCTGGCCCTGCCTGGTGCCTGGTGCCTGGTGCTGGTCTGGACTTTGTCCTGTGTAGCCAGAGAGCCGCACCCACACCCCCAAGTTGCTTCACCAGCCACAAGGCCAGATTCTGGCCTTGTAATCCCCAGAACTGCCCTGACAAAGGACTCTCCAGGACCATGTGTGGTTTAACTTGCAGTAATGCAAAAGAAGCCTGGTCATTGAGACAAGGGACCACTCCTATCAGATCACTCCTTTGCTGGCCAGGCCCCGTGCCATGTTTGTGGAAAGCCACAGGGACACTATTGTTTACTGGGCACTAAGTGAGCCAGGCCCTGGGCTGGGATGCTCACAAATACCAATGCCCTCAAACGTTAAAACCAGAGCCCTTGACAATAATCGGGGTGAAAACATCTGTGTTTCAAGAGTGGGAGTCGGAGAGAGACCAGCCCTCCCAGCTGAGGAGACCACAGGGACTTGCAGAGGATTTGTCTAAGATGCTGCAGGGGCTAAGAACATAGGTATGGCAGGCTGGGAGGCAGGACTCTCCCGGTTCACTTGGAGCCCACACTGGCTGGATCCGCCTTAGCAGGAGCAAGGTCAGATGGGGTAGGGAGGCCAGACTTATACTGGACACTCTGTGGTTTTTGTCTGGATATAAAATATTACCCAGAAAAGCTCATGTGTTAGACAATGCAACCAGGTTTGGAGGTGGTCGGTGGCTGAGGAGTGAGGCCCAGAGGGCATGACCTTGGGAGCGCATCTGCCCCTGGCCTGCTGCATCATACCCTCCTGCCAAACTGTGTCTGCCTTGAGCTGCCAAACATGGCCTGACCTCCAAAACCCTCAGCCCCAAACTAACCTTTCTTACTCCAAGTGGTGCTTGCTGGGTGTTTTGGTCACAGCGATGAAAGAGTAGCCCACACTCAGTTACATTTGAATTGCAGTAAGCCAAAAATGGTTTTTAGTGTTAGCAGTGCACCATCATCCATGGTTTTGATTTCTGCAGTTTGTTACCCCCATCAACTGTGGTCCAAAAATATTACATAGAAAACTCGAGACTGAAGCAATTCATAAATTGTGTTCAGTTCTAAGTATCATGAGGAAGTCTTACATACATCCCCTCTTTGCCCATCATGTCCTCACTGAGCCTACGCTGTACATGCTCCCCATGCCCCAGTGCTTGTGTTCAAGTGATCCTTACCTAGTGGCCTATGTCACATCTTCACCTCGCTCCATCTCATCGCGTGGGCCTGCATCATCTCGCATCATCATGAGAAGAAGGGTGAGTACTGGTGCAATAAGATATTTGGGGGGCCATTCACATAGCTCTCATGACAGTGTATTGTTATAATTATTCTCTTTTGGCTGGGCGTGGTAGCCCACACTTGTAATCCCAGCATTTGGGAGGCTGAGACAGGAGGATCACGGTTCGTGGACAGCCTCAACTACTTAGTGAGGCCCTTTGCGACTCAGTGAGACCCTGTTTCAAAATAAAGAATAAAAAATAGGGCTGGGGGTGTAGCTCGGAGGTAGAATGCCCCTGGGTTCCATCCCCAGTACCACAAAAAAAACTATTATTCTATTTTATTAGTAGTTATTGTTTTTAATCTCTTACTATGCCTGGTTTATTATTAGACTTTATCATAAGTACGTAGACATAAAACTTGGTACCATCCATGGTTCCGGGCATCCACCAAGGATTTACAAACACATCTCTCATAATAAAGGGAATTACTTAGTTCCCATGGATTAGGGTGGTAGTGATGGGGCTAATAAAAAGAAGGCAGGTTAGGATTTATTTTGGATGGAACTAAAACTGGGATGTTCATCAGAGCATTGTTTAATTAGAAGTGAAAGTTTAGCTGGACATAGTGTTCATACTGTAGTCCTAGATACTTGGGAGACCAAGGCATGAGGATCACTTGAATCCAGGAGTTGGAGACCAGCCCGGGCCACATAGAAAGACTCAAAAAAAAAAAAAAATTAGCCGGGTGTGGTGGCACATGCTTGTAATCCCTGCATTTGGGAGGCTGAGACAGGAGGATCGGAGTTCATGGACAGCCTCAGCTACTTAGTGAGACCCTTTGCAACTCGGTGAGACCCTGTTTCAAAATAAAAAATAAAAAATAGGGCTGGGATGTGTAGCTCAGAGATAGAATACCCCTGAGTTCCATCCCTAGCACCACAAAAGAAAGAAAGAAGGAAGAAATAAGAAGAAAGAAAGAAAGAAAGAAAGAAAGAAAGAAAGAGAGAAAGAAAGAGAGAAAGAGAGAAAGAAAGAGAGAAAGAAAGAATTCCCGGATGAGCACAGCAGACTATAAAGCCAAGAGCGGGCTCCTCTAAGCTCAGGATCTTGTATGGATCAACAGGTCCTAAGCCTGGCAGGCTGGCCCTACTGGACCATCCAAGCAAATAACAGAGCATTTGCCACCAGAGAAATAGCTGGGAATGGACCCAGGGAAAACAGTCCAGGAGGAGTTGATCCAGGCTCTGGAGGCCAAGGCCTGAGCCACAGGATGCGCACAGACCCCTTCACAGACCAGGGATCTCCCCAGAGCAGACATGGCAAGCATGTGTGGTGAACATTTAAAATCCTGGCTCCTGATTTATGCAAAGCCCAGAAGACTCCAAGGGTCCTGGGTGCCAGGAAGCTGTCGTTAGCAAGGGGCAAGTCCAGCCTTTGACTCAGGCCAAGCTGGGGGCCTGGAGGAGGTAGCACACGGGATTCTCTGCCTGCCTGAAAGAAGCTTTTCTCGGGACCCCCATGCCTAGCTGAGCCTTCTCTCTGTGTGTCTGAGGGGCCATCACTCCAACATGTCACCCCTGAGCTACTCCAGGGAAACCTGCCCCTGTGCCTCTCACCACCCCAGAACCCCCACGCCTCCTGGCTCTCGGTCACCACAAAGAACGCCTGTGTTGGAGCCCGGCAGACGCTGAGCATGCAGACAGCCTACACCTCCCGTAGGCCACATGGCACAAAGGCTGGTCTGTGCCCGCCTGGTGGGCCCGCCACCTCCCTTTCTCTGCCAGGCACTGGGAACAAGTCATCAGAGTCTCCCAGGAGGCGGCCAAGCTGGCCAGGCAGTCAAGGAGATGCCAGCTGAAGGCCCACGGCAGCCCTGCCGCACCCCAGTGCATCCAGCAAGCCATGGGCCCTCCCAGGCTCCTGCGCTGGTGTGAGTGGCCTGCAGCCTCTCAAGCCCCTTGCTTGTCTAGGTACAGAGGGCTGCAGACAACCCCCCCCCCCCCCGCCTCCACTGTCGGCAGGAAGAAGCTGAAGCCCTCATCAGGCCCATCCGCCCCCTGAGGTTCTAGTCCCATTATCTTTGAGCTGTCTTAGCATATCTGGGATCCAACTAAACCCAAACTCCACTCCCTTCTCAGCCATTCAAGCCCATATTTTCCAGCCTCCTTGATACCCTCCACTACAAGAAAAAATCCCTTCAACAGTCTTTATTGAGTGGGGGTTTTGTTTGTTTGTTTGTTTGTTTGTTTGGTGGTACTGGGAATGGAACCCAGGGACATTCTATCTCCAAGTTGTACCCCCAGCCCTATTTTTTATTCTTTATTTTGAAACAGGGTCTCACTGAGAAAGGGCCTCACTAAGTAGTAGCTAGCTAAGGCTGCCCTCGAACGGCGATCCTCCTGTCTCAGCCTCTCAAATGCTGAGATTACAAGCGTGCGCCACCACGCCCGGCTATTGAGTGTTTTCTATGTGCCAGCCCTGGTTGCATTTGCACCATCTCATGGTGCTTTGAATGTCTACGCTGGCACCTCTGGCCTGGGTGGGGTTATGCCGCTGCTCTGTGGGGCCCGACTGGTGCAGACTGGGCTCCTGGTCCTGTGGCCTCTGTGGACAGCAAGTGCTCAGCACGTGAGTTGTGTCACCTTTGTGCACACAGCAGGGACTCCGTGTGTGAGTCTCAATTGAAAAGACTTTGTAACAGCTGGTGGTGCACGCCTGTAATCCCAATACTTGAGAGGCTAAAGCAGGAGGACCATAGGCTTGCAGCCAGCCTCAGCAACTTAGTGAGTCCATGTTTTAATATAAAAAATAAAATAGAGCTGGGTATGATGGCGCATGCTTGTAATCCTAGCACTTGGAAGGCTGAGACAGGTCCAAAGCCAGCCTCAGCTACTGAGTGAGGCTCTCAGCAACTTAGTGAGACCCTGTTTCCAAATTAAATATAAACTAGGTCTGGGAGTATAGCCCAGAGGTAGAAAAGCCCCTGGGTTCCATGCCCAGTACCACACACACACACACACACACACACACACACACACACACACAATAGGTCCGGAGGTCTAGCTCAGTGATAGAACACCCCTGGGTTTAAACCCCAGTACCACAAAAATTAATAAATAAAAATACCTATACACACACATACATACATATGCCAGACACAGTATCACACACCAGTAATCCTAGCACTTAGGAGGTAGAGACAAGATCACAAGTTCAAAAATGTCTTCAGCAACTTAGTGAGACCTGTTTCAAAATAAAAATAAAATAAGGTCGGGGGTATAATTTGGAGGTAGAATGTTCTTGACTTAAATCCCCAGTTCTAAAATAAATAGATAGATAGATAGATAGATAGATAGATAGATAATAAAGCTGAGGGTGCTGCTCAGTGGTTGAATGTCCCTGAATTCAATCCCTATACAAGAAGGAAGGAGGGAGGGAGGGAGGAAAAGTCCCTTCAACAAACTTTGAGTGTTCTTACGCCCCGGGCCTAGTGGCCTCTGCGCCCTCACCTGGTGCTTTGCACGTCTACGTTGGCACCCCCAGGCCTGGGTGGGGTTGGCACCTGCTGCTTGGAGCCCAGTCCTAGTCCTCTGCAGCCCTCGGTCCCCTCTGCGTTCATCTCAGCGGACGATGAGAAGGACCGGAGCTGCCACCTCCAGCTCTTTGCTTCCGCAGCCGAAGGTCAGAGGCGATGGGAATTCCACGCGGCAGGCCTCTGCTGTGAGAGTCTAGCCTCGTCGGGGGGGGGGGGTGTCCTGCAGCCCTCAGTGGACTGTTCTGAGGTGTATCCAGCCCAGTTCCTCAGATAGCAGAGTGGAGGAGTCCCTGTGCCCACATGGGAACCATCCTTCAAAGCCACCACTGATGGTCCCCTCACCCGCTCCCTCCCTTGTACGTCTGTGAGCGGCCAGACACCCCGCCGCCTTATCTCGGGGTCTGCAGAACAGCACCTCAGCTCTTCTGCCAGGCTTGGACCCATCCTGCTTCCTTCCTATGCACAATAGTGCTCGTCCTGTGCGCTCGTCACGTGGCTATTGTCAGGGGCAGTGGCGTGGGGCAAGGAGACGCTCTCTGCGATGCCCCTGCCAACTTCTCCCCTGTCCTTCTCATTTTGGGGAAAGAGAAAGTCAACTCTGAGAAGACAAACGGGAGGAAAAGGCCGAGAGGTGCCCGTTCCAGGCAGCAGGGCCAGGTGGTCCCCTCGGCTAGTGCTTGCTCCTGCTCTGGACCTTTCTGGCTTCTCCAGAAAAAGCCCTTGTCTACACCCATCTACACAACACCCGGGCCCCTAGTCATGCACACAGAGGCTCCTTCGGACACGGAGACACTCTCCAAGGACCCCAGGGTCTGGATATCCGTTTCCCTCTCAAATCATTGCCTGTCCCACTGTGCCCCTGGAAGGCTGAGCTCGAGATGGCATCTTAACATCTTGGTCCTCCACCTCTTATTGGGTACAGACAATAGAAGACCCTGGCACAATGGGGTGAGGGGGGGGAGAAGAATATTTACTACACTGGGCGTGGTGACGCACTCTTGTAATCCCCGCGCTTGGGAGGCGGAGACAGGAGGATCACACAGGTTCGAAGCCAGCCTTCCTGGCTTAAGAGACCCTGTTTCCAAAAATAAAATAGTATAGCCGAGCATGGTGGCACACGCTTGTAATCCCTGCGCTTGGGAGGCAGAGACAGGAGGATCGCGCAGGTTCGAAGCCAGCTGCACACGCTGGCTTAGGAGACCCTGTTTCCAAATAAAAATGTAAAAATAGGTCTGGGAGTGTAGCCCAGAGGTAGAAGGGCTTCCAGGAACCCCAGTACCACCAAAAAAAAAAAATAAAATAAAATAGTATAAAATTGGTCTGAGAGTGTAGCCCGGAAGTAGAAGGGCTTCCAGGAACCCCCGTACCACAAAAAAAAAAAAAAAAAGAAAGAAAGAAAACAGCAGAAAGAAAAAAAAAGAATATTTACTACCCCTCCCTCGCTGTGACTGGCAGGGCCCCAGATCTGGTGACTCCCGTAGGCTGCCCCGGAACCTTTCATCTCCTCCCTCTTCAGGCAGTTCCACAACACTGCCAGTGCCTGGTACCCCAACAACCTTCAGCTCCCCAAAAGTCTACATACTCTGCTGTGAGTGGGCCCTTCACAGAGCCAGGAGTGGTGGCCTGCCGCTGAGGTACCAGCTCAGTGGGAAGCAGAGGCAGGAGGACTGCTTGAGTCCTAGAGTTCAAAATGGCCCGGACAGCATAACAGGATCCCATCTCAAAATCAAACAAAGCATCTTTTCAGGAAACCTTGCTGGGTGGCTGCTTATCCCCAGTTGCCCTGACTCTCAGAGCGGGGCCTAGCTGGTCCTCACCAAGGAACCCCTGAACGGCACCTGGTCCAGTAAGATGCAAATGTCCAGATGGCTCGGAGGACCTGGGCTTGGATCCCTGCCTCACCTTCCAAGTGGCCCATCTGACCATTCCACATCTACACTCATGCTGGCAGCCCTAAGCATCTCACTGTTCTCCACCAGTGACCGACCTCTCTTCATTCCAGCTTGGGGAAGACAGGGACTAGCAGAGGGCTCTGGACTCCCGACAAGAGTGAGGAACACTAGCTGCAGGTTCTTGCAGCCTGGTCTTTTACCACCTGTGTCTGCCTCTCTTCCCTCGTCCCCTCACTCTTACACCTCTCATGTGAGCAATACAGCTCCTAGGCACTCATGAGTTTATATGCGCTAAGTAAAGATAGACTTTAATCCCCTTTCCACAAAATGGGTACACATTTGGATTTTCTGCTGATATAAACAGAACAGGTGAAACTGGATAATTTACCATGAACAGGTATTTATTTGGCTCATAGTTCTGCAGGCTGGGAAGTCTAAGACTGCATGCAGTGCTGGCACCTGCCAAGCGCCTCGTGCCACCCGTGCTGTGCAGAAGGCGAAGGCTGGAAGCAGGGCCTGGCAGAGCCAGCTCTGAAACCACACACTCTTTTCTTTTCTTTTTCTTGTGGTACTGGAAACTAAATTGAGGGACAGTCTACCTCCGAGCTACACCCCCAGCCCTAATTTTTATTCTTTATTTTGAAACAGGGTCTCACTAAGTTGCAGAGGGCCTCACTAAATAGCTGAGGCTGGCCGTGAACCTGCGATCCTCCTGTCTCAGCCTCCCAATACCAGGATTACAAGCATGCGCCACCCACCTGGCCTCAGCAACATCAATCCACTAGGGAGGAAGACCTCTTATTAGGCCCCTCGCCACTCCGTGGCGTTGGGGATTGACTTCCCAACACGTGAGCTCTGGGGGATACTGTCATCCATAGCATGTCAGCCTCACCTGGCTCCTCCCCTGACGCTGTCCTTCTACACTGGTGAATGACAGCCCCACTAAGCAGCCACCTAGCTTTTCACTGCTGTATTTTGCTGATTTATCCCTCAGCCTCAGATGCTTTCTAAGTAACCATCACCAGAATTTGGAACACAAGACACCTCCCCAGGGCCATCTCCCAGGATCCCTTAAGAAGCTTGCTTTCATCCCATCTGATTTTTTTTTCTCCATCCCCAAACTTTGATCTGGCTTTCATTTGAACTTCATAATCATGAGTAAAGCAACAGCCATGGCAGCATCTCTCTCTCTCTCTCTCTCTCTCTCTCTCTCTCTCTCTCTCCCTCCCTCCCTCCCTCCCTCCCTCTCTCTCTCCCTCCTTCCCTCCCCATCCACAACTCTCTGAGTTCTGCTTTAATGTACTCCAGGGAGCTCTCCAGAGATGTCCCCTTGGGGGTAAAACCATCTTCGATTTGGTCCAGCAGCTGAGACTTTGAAAATTCTATTGACTCTCGCACTGAGAAAAGCACAAAGTTATTCTTCTCCCTGCTCCAAAGGCCAGCTCTGGGCTTTCAAGTTCAAACAACAGCAATTCTATTGAGTGCACAGATCCAAACCTTTCCTGAGGTCTTCAAGGGAAAAGGAGCACCAAGAAGCTCTTAAGAATAGTGTACAAAATCCAGCTCAACCATCAAGTCGGCCAGAATCCCTGGAGATACAGACAGCACACTCGCACAGAGCAATCTGAGGGGAGTTTCATAAAGAGAATTGTTTACAAAGGTGCAGGGAGGAGGTAGGAAATCAGTGCAAGATAATGAACGATCCTGGGGCCAACAACATCAGGAGACTACTCCCAAAGATGCAGGTGCAACCACAGAACCTGAGAGGGGGTAGGAAGGAGAAGTTGGGGTCGTTATGCTGGAGGTGGACCCAACAAAAAGGAAGAGACTGGGGAAAGGAAATGCCTAGACTCCCTCTTCCTGCCCCCATATCATCCCACTGAGTGGACCCGCTGGAAACTAGACAGC
The DNA here is from genome assembly GCF_963383645.1 of Muscardinus avellanarius. NCBI lineage: Eukaryota > Metazoa > Chordata > Mammalia > Rodentia > Gliridae > Muscardinus > Muscardinus avellanarius. The sequence continues at coordinate 397,000 of NC_137805.1, read as the reverse complement.
ATGGAAGCCCACTGATGCAGGCTTGAGGATTCATCATCCCAGGACACAGCAGAACAAAGAGAGAGCAGGCAAGGCTGTGAGGAGAGGATGGAGGAGGACAGATGGAAGGCCCCTGGCACAATGTTTTGAGAGTCTATAACCCAGCCAGCAGCTGCGCATGGTGACACATGCCTGTAACCCCAGTACTTGGGAGCCTGAGACAAGAGGATGGCAAATTCGAGGATAGCCTCAACCACTTAGAGAGACTCTATTTCAAAATAAAAGAAAGAAAAAGAAGAGGGCTGGAAATGTAGCTCTGTAATAGTGTACCTCTGGGCTCAATCCTTGGGACCACAAAAAAGAGAGAGAGAGAGAAGAGAAGAAAGAACCAATTTTGTGAATTGACACTGGAGAATAATGATTCAAACAACCAAATGGTTTTGATTTTACAATTATTTTTAACCAGCTTCCTTCAACCCATCCCCTATATGGAACTTATAAAAACTCAAATATAGCCAGGAGTGGTGACACAAGCTTGTAGGTCCAGTACCTGGGAGGTGGGTACAGGAGGATTGCAGGTTCATGGCCAGCCTCAGCAACTTAGTGAGGCCCTCTGCCATTTAGTGAGAGCCTGTTTCAAAAACTAAAAAAAAAAAAAAAAAAGAATAAAATAGGACTGAGTATGTATCTCAGAGGTATAATGCCCCTAGGATCTGGGTGTGGTGGTGCATGCCTGAAATCCCAGAACTTGGGAGACTGAGACAGAGGATCACAGGTTCAAGGACAGCCTCAGCCAATAGTGAGACTCTTATCAACTTAGCAGGATCCTGTTTCCAAATAAGAAATAAAAACTGGGCTTGGAGTGTAGCTCCAAGCATTGTAGAATGCCTCTAAGTTCAATTCCCAGTACAACAACAACAAAAAAGAATGACCCTGGGTTCTACCCCCAGTAACACACACACACACACACACACACACACACACACACATACTATATCATATATAACATAACTACGTAACAATAAGAACATAATTATATTGTAATGTAATTATATATAAGCTCTATATTATTATTTCCAACTTATTTTAATGTACCTGTGTCAATTTTGTTGAAATAATTAGAGAATTCAAAGCTCATGACTTCATGGGTTAAAAATTAAAATATGGTTAAATTTATGGGAAATTCCACTTACTCAGAGCTGATTAGGACCCCAGATATTCAGGTAAACTAAGGCATGGAGAAAACTTGGGCCATCATGTCTCCTAAAATGTCCCCTCTGGTGATCTCCCTGATTACATCCACCTAGGGAGAGGGCAAATAGTTCTCCAAAAGCACATTGCAAAGCTGCTGGGAGGGACGTGCAGGCAGCCAGTGTACAAAAAGGCAAATTAACTCGCAAAGGTCATGCCATGTATAAGCAGCCACTCTCAGATCAAAATAGCAGCCTGTCCTCCCAGACAGCTCACAAATATCACAGGTGGCCTTCTGTGTTGGATTCCCAAAGAGTCTTACCTGGGCACTTCCATCAGGAAAACCCAGAACTACCCACGTGTGCCACTGTCTTAGAAAGTATTTCCCAAGGAAAGTCCTTATAAGGGAATTTTTCTGCCCTCTCAACATCCTGGCTGTGAGACATCACTGTGGTGTTATCCTCCACAGGGAGTAATGTCACACAGGACACCAGTGCAGCCAGGTCCCGCATGCAGCTGCTGGAGGCACTGCTCAAGCCCACGCCCAAGCCCACTCCCAGTTCCCAGCTGCACACAGGTGTCTTGGCCCCACAAAGCGCTTCCTGCTCCTGGGTCAGCATGGCCACCCAATGCTCTGACAGAGGTGTTGTCACAAAGACACTAGTCATGGAAACAGAACCTCCCGCCTGTTGAAAAGTCATGCCCAAACTTCTCCTGACTCCTAACCCACCCGGCCTCTCACCTTGTGCCAATGGCAGCCCGGTGCCTTGTGAACTTAGAAAAGGGATGGGGAGCCGGGCGTGGTGGCGCGCTCTTGTGATCCCAGCATTCAGGAGGCTGAGACGGGAGGGTCGCAGTTCACAGACGGCCTCAGCTACTTAGTGAGGCCCTCTGCAACTCAGTGAGACCCTGTTTCAAAATTAAGAATAAAAAATAGGGCTGGGGGCATAGCTCGGAGGTAGAATGTTCCTGGGTTCTATCCCCAGTACAGAAGAAAAAGAAAAAGGAAAAAGAAAAGGAATGGGGACATACCTCCCTGAACTGAGAAAGGGCACACCACAGGAAGGTCAGAGGACATTGTTTTGAGCAATTGACCTTTACAGACAAATCCCAGGAAATTTCGCTCTTGGCACCGTGTCTGAGACCTCAGGGAGGAGAGGGTGCATGGAGCATGGTGGCATGCTTCTGAGCCTCTCTGTAACACCTCCTCTGCCCTCCTGAAACGCCTATTGTTTTCTGACTGGTGGCCATGGACTTGCTGGTTCCTGATGTCATATTTTCTCAATGGAGACTATTGTCTCTACCGGAGGTGCCATGGTTTCTGTCTCTACAAAGCCTTGCACTGCAGAGAATGTAACAGAATCCTGGCAGGGCTGGAAGGAGACCTTTACTTCTCAGTGCATGCACAAGTGCTACTGGCAAGACCTAGGAGGGGAGTTCTCCATCCAAGACCTGGGACCAGAGCAGGGCCAACCTAAGCTGGGACAGATCTCATCACACCTGCCAGCTCCGGTCTATCCTGACTTTCTTCTAGCCATATGACATCCCCTCCCTCTGTTCCTATGGTAACCAGCCTTCAAGATGTCCCCTACCTCCTGACAAGCCTGACCCATGCGGTCCCCTTCCACATTAAATAGGGCACATTAAATATGTAATCCATTATGGAAATGGCAGAATGTGACCAGGTCATAAAAGACACTGTGGCTTCCATTGTGGTCTCTCTCAGATCACTCACTCTAGGGAAGCTGGCTGCCACGTTGTGAGGATGCTCAAGCAGCCTCATGAGGAGGTCCTTGGGGCGAATAACTGAGGCCTCCTGCTGACAGCCAGCCTGAGCTCTCCTCCACCGAAGGGAGCCACACTGAAAGCTGGTCCTCCAGCCCCAGTGCAGCCTTCAGAGGACCTCACGTTCACCTCCACCTGCTGGCAAGCTCGGAAGCCTGAGCCACCTCGCTAAGTTGCCCCCAGGCTCCAGATCCCGGGACTGTGAGACACTAAGTGATTATGGCTCCTTTAGACCACTGTGTTTTGTCCTACAAGGTAATTTGTCTCACATTATACAGTGAGAATATGTTAGTATTCTAGTGATGAAGTCCAAAACATCCAGCCTCCAGGGATGCAGAACAGAGTGGACACGGAGGGGGACACAGTGACCAGGTCCACACACTTCTTTCTTGGTCCCTTACCTTCCCGCTCCTTCTTTGTAAAAGGAAAGGAGTGTTAAAAATGACGTGAAGCAGTTCAGTACACTCCAAGCCATGTACCCTGGGACCATCCCATTCTGTGAACTGGACACTGCCCTCCCTCAAAGTGTCCCAAATTATGTTGTTCTTACAAAATTCTGCACTGAGCGGAAACCCTAGCTCCTCCCTCATGACCAGGCCCCACTGCGGGCTTCACTTGGCAAAGCAGCTCTCCTTTAAAGCTGTCGTTTCCTCCTATCGGTCTCATCTTGGCTTCCTCCCAGACTTCCAACCTATCAAAATAGCTTTTACGTCCACACTGCCACCACATCACTCTTTTCTCCAACGTTGTGTTACATGTACATTTGACACCAGTTTCTCATCCTGTTTTCTGAACCATTGACCTGGGAAGAGCTGACCCCTAGAGCCCTGCAGTCCTCCTCTACAGACTTCGTGACAGCCAGGAGACAACCCAAGTTCTGGACACAGATTGCTTCATGAGAGACATTCTGTAGACAGCTGTGCAGGATTCTCTACATCCCCAAGCCCCACTATTATCAGAGCGTTCTCCACGCCCTTATTAAATGCTGGCAGAGCAGATCATTTACCTCATTCCTTAGCACTGTCCAAACAGGAATTTATTGTAGCGTGTACATTAGTTTCCTGTGGTGGCTATTGTAAATTGCCACAAACTTCATTATCTTGAAACAACAGAAACGTGTTCTCTTTCATTCTAGAGGCAGCAAGTCTGAGATCTGCTTCACTGGGCTGAAATCAACGTGCCACGAAGGCTGCAGGGTGAGTCTCCTCCTCTCCTCCTCTACCTCCTGGCGGTTGCCAGCTTTCCCTGGCTTGTGGCTGTGCCACGCAAACACAGAGCCTTCTTCATGGCACTTCCTCCTCGGTGTACCTGTCAGGTGTCCCTCTGTCTCTCTCAAAGGACACTTGTAATGGCATTATAAGCCCTCTGTCTCAAGACCCTTAATCACATCTGCAGACTCTGTCTTAGTCAACATTCTCACTGCTAGAATCTAAACGACCTGGCCACGCAACCTAGAGGAGGGAGACTGACTCGCTTGCAGAGCCAGGGTCTGGAGCCCAGTGTGTGGCGAAGGGAAGTGGAGGGCAGAGAGCAAGGCTCTGCTCACATCATGAAGGCCAGAAACAACAGAGCAAGCAAGGAGCCGGACGTCAAAGGCACCGTCCTGAGGCCACACCCCGAGGGACCCACTTTCCCCAGACACACACCACCTGCCTGGGTTGACACCCACTAAGTCATCACAACAGATTTATCTACTGATAAGATTACAACCCTCAGGATTCTATTACACAACTCCAAGAACCAATGCCTGAGCACTTCAGGGAACATTCTATATCTAACTGTTATAGTTATAGAGTCCTCTTCTTACAAGTTAACATGTATAGGTTCCAAAGATTAAGACCTGGTGTCTCTGCAGGGCCCTTATGCAATCTATAACAGTTTGGAACGACACATCCCTACCAAGCGCCCTACCTCATTGTCACTGTGTTCCTCTCCAGTGTTCACAGCCAGCTAAGCCATGCGCTGCTCTGTAATTTTCCAAAAGTCAGTATCACAGCTACTGTCATCTCTACATTTTCTAATCACTTGAGACCTATCTGTCGCCAGACCACTTCAGTCTGGACATGTAAATGGGTTCATGAGAAGCAAAATCAGCATTTCTCAGGCTTTCTGTTATTGCCAGATCTCTAGCTCCTTCTCTCTCTCTCTCTCTCTCTCTCTCTCTCTCTCTCTCTCTCTCTCCTCTCCTCTCCTCCCCTCCCCTCCCCTCCCCTCCCCTTTCTCTTTCTCTTTCTCTTTCTCTTTCTCTTTTCCTCTCTCTCTCCTTTGTGGTACTGGACATTGAATCCAGGGGCATTCTATCTCCAAGCTATACCCCCAGCCTTTTGTTGTTGTTGTTGTTGTTATTTTGAAACAGTCTCACTAGGTTGCTGAGAGTCTCACTAACCTGCAAACCCATGATGCTCCTATCTCAGCCCCCCAAGTACTCGGATTACAGGCATGCACCCAGCATCTGGGTAAACACAAGCACTTATAAGTAGGATGACTAGCCCAGTGTGGTGATGCACGCTTGTAATCCCAGCATTTGGGAGGCTGAGACAGGAGGACTGTGGTTTGTAGACAGCCTCAGCTACTTAGTGAGGCCCTTTGCAACTCAGTAGACCCTGTTTCAAAATAAAGAATTAAAAATAGGGCTGGAGTATAGCTCGGAGGAAGAATAGCCCCGCTTCCACCCCCAGTACTGCAAAAAGAAGGATGACATTAGAGATTTTCAGAGGGAGTATGTAAACCTCATCTCAGAATCAGCTTATCAGTAAAATTCTGTAGTCACAGTAGAGAATGGCATGGTGGTTCTTCAGATAATTAAAATTCAAACTACCACATGATCTAGCAATGCCACTCTTAGGTTGCCATGGTTTGAATGTGTTCTCTCCAAAATTCAAGGATTGCCAAGTGTGATTAGTGCTAACGATGTGTGGCCTTTGAGAGGTGATGAGCCATGAGGGTGGGGTTAAGGCCCTCATAAGGAGACCTACAGCCCCTGCCTTCTGCCTTCTACCCTGTGTGGACGCAGTGTTCTCCTCCCAGGGGAGACCTCAAATGCTGTGCCTTCACCTTGGGCTTCCCATCCTCCAGAACTGTGAGAAATTGACATTTGCCCTTTATAAATTACCAGGCCCGGGCATTTTGCTGTCGCAGCCCACAATAGGCTACAACACCGGTATGAAAGCGGCACCTGAAGGAGGTGTCTGCACCCTCGGGTTGAGTGCAGCATCGCACACAATAGTCAAGACGGGAACCAAACTAATGCCCATCAACATATGAGCAAATAAAGACGGTGTGATGTAGAGGTCCTTAGCCTCGACAAAAGGGAACTAGCCGGGAGTGGTGGTCCATGCTTATAACCCCAGCTTCTAATCCTTCATAAGGCTAAGGCAGGAGGATTCCAAGTTCAAGTGCTGTTTGTGCAACTTAGAGAGACCTCATCTCAAAATATAATAAAAAAATAAAAAGGAGGCAGGAATAATGGCATATGCCTGTAATCCCAATACTTGGGAAGTTGAGACAAGCAGACCACAGGTTTGAGGCCAGCCTCAGCAACTTAGAGAGCCCCAGTTTCAAAAAATAGAAAGGGCTCATAGGTTCACTGGACTTGGGTTCAATCCCCAGTACCTAAATAAATAAATAAAAATGGGAGTATAGCTCAATGGAAGAGTGCCTCTGAGTTCAATCCACACACACAAAGTAAAATAGAAAAGAAAATTCAGACGCATACCACAACATGGATGAAACCTGAGGACGTTATGCTAAGTAAATAAACCAGACATGGAAGGACAAATGTTGCACGACTCCATTTATACAAAGCATCCAGTCGAAGCCACCAGCAGGAAGTAGAACGTGGTTGCCAGGGTGGGAATAGCAGTATATCGGGCTTATTATTTAGTGGGTATAGTTTCAGTTTTGCAAGATAAAAATTTCTAGAAAGCCGGGCATGGAGGCGCACACTTGTAATCCCAGCATTCAGGAGGCTGAGACAGGAGGATATTGGTTCAAGGACAGCCTCAGCTACTTAGTGAAGCCCTTTGCAACTCAGTGAGACCCTGTTTCAGAATTAAAAAAAAAAAAATAGGACTAGGGGGTGTAGCTTGAAGGTAGAATGCCCTTGGGTTCCATCCCCAGTACCACACACACACACACACACACACAAAAAAAAAAAATTCTAGGGATCGGCTACACAGCAAGGTACATATAATTAAAAGTACTATATTATATACTCAAAAATAGGATGGTAAATTTCATGATAGATATATAGATATAGATTGTTGTTTATTTTTTGGTTTTGTGGTACTAGGGATGAAACTCAGGGACTTGTGCAGGTTAGGCAAGCGCTTTACCACTGATCTACACCCCCAGCCCGTTATATATTTTTTACCATAATAAAAAATAAAATAGCCGGGCATGGTGGTGCACGCTTGTAATCCCCGTGTTTGGGAGGCAGAGACAGGAGGATCGTGCTGGTTCGAAGCCAGATGTGCTGGCTTTAGAGACCCTGTTTCAAAAAAATATATAAAAACACATCTGGGAGTGTAGCCTGGAGGTAGAAGGGCTTCCAGAAACCCCAGTACCACCAAAAATAAATAAATAAAATAAAATAATAAAAATAAAAAAATAAAATAAAATAGTCTTTTTTTTGGGGGGGGTGGTACTGGGGTTCCTGGAAGCCCTTCTACCTCCAGCCCAAGCGCGGGGATTACAAACATGCGCCACCATGCCCGGCTTAGTTTTTATTTTGAGACAGAGTCCCCTAAATGGCCCAGGCTGGCTTCAATGTGTAACTCTCCTTCCCCAGTCTTCTGAGTAGCCAGGATTGAAGGCAGTCAACACTGTGCCTGGCTGCCACGCTTCTTAAATTTCCTCCCTGGCTTCTCTTTTGCTGAAATGATAGGAGCAAAAACAATTCCAAAGCGAGGCTGCCTAATACAGAGACCCAGTGACATGTGGCTGCTCAAATTTAAATGACTAAAAATTAAGCAAAATTTAGATCCAGGCATGGTGGTACAAGCCTGTAATCACAGTACTTAGGAGGCTGAGACAGGAAGATTGTAGGTTTGAGGTCAGTCTCAGCACTCTCAACAACTTAGTGAGACCCTGTTTTAAAATAAAAATTAAAAAAGGGTCATGGGTGTATCTCAGAGGTAGAAAGGCCCTGGGTTCAATCTCCAGCACACACTCAAAAAAAAAAAAAAAAGCAAAATTTAAAATTCAGTCCCTCAGTTACACTAAACACATTTCAATTTCTCGAAAGCTACCAATGGCTGCTAAGCCAGTAATGTGGCTAATACGGCGAATGGTTACTATAGTCGATTATAGGACGTTTCCACCATTGTAAAACATTCTGCTGGACACTGCTGCTCAAAAAATTGTGCAAAGACTCAAAGAGGGAAATGATTCAATGGACATGATGTACATACACAAATTATCAGTGCAAATCGCAGTATCATGCATGGGGTCTGAGGGGGGGGGGCACCAAGTGCCATACGCATGTGCAGCTCTGTCTCCCTGCGCCTCATCACGATATATGATTATGATGCACCAATAAAATTTTAAAAATGGTTGCATACATCAAACTACCCAAAGTAACATTTCATTCAGTTAGCTTTAAAAATAAAAGGGAATAAGCTGGGCGTGGTGGTACACACTTGTAACCCCAGTACTTGGAAGGCTGAGACAGGAGGATCGCAGGTTCATGGTGGCCTCAGCTACTTGGTGAGGCCCTCGCAACTTAGTGAAACTCTGTTTCAAAATAGAGAAGAAAAAATAGAGCCGGGGGTGTAGCTTGGAGGTAGAATGCCTTTGGGTTCCATCCCCAGTACTGCAAATAATAATAATAAATAATAATGATAATAACAATAATAATAATAATAATAATGCATAATGCCCCTGTGTTCCATTCCTAGTACCACACACACACACAAAAAGGAGTAAAACTGTAAGCCCACAAAATTGTCCTCATTTTTATAGTTTGTCCTCATTTGTCACAAGGCAACCAAAACTTCCAGCGATGGGAGCCCCGAGTGTTAGAGGACGGCACCTATTGGCAGCACATGGAATAACAACCTAGCACAATCAGACAGGAACCCACCAGCCCTGGGTACCAGGAAAGGATGACAGAGAAATCACGAAATGGAAAAGCAGGGTCAAAAAACTCCACCCACCACCAGACTGAAATCCCTGTGTCGTGTCCCTCGGGCCTATCACGTGGCCTGGACTCCAGTGAACTCTACCAATGAACATTTTATTTTCTTCCTTAACATTTAAAAAAAATTTTTTTTTTGGTGGTACTGGGGTTCCTGGAAACCCTTCTACCTCCGGGCTACACTCCCAGACCTATTGTTTACATTTTTATTTGAAAACAGGGTCTCAAGCCAGCGCGTCTTGTAGCACTATTTCAATTGTTACACTCTAACTCTTCATCTCCCCTCCTCCCTTGGTGGGGGGGGGGGGCTTGGAGGGAAGCGCTCCAAGAGTTGTGCACATGCGTGTTTCTATCGCTCTAGACCCTCCTATGCTGCATCGTTACAATGCACCAAAAAATAAATCACACACTAAAAAAAAGAATGCATCCAAGTTTCATCCCCAGCTGGCAGTCATCCTGGGGCAGAGCAAGAGCTCAGTGGAGGTCTGGTCTGGGCAGGGCAGCGCCTGGTCTCCCAGAGACTCTTTTAAGGATCTGGGGAGCCAGGCATGGTGGCGCACACGTGTAATCCCAGTACTTGAGAGGCTGAGACAGGAAGATCACAGGTTCATGGCCGGCCTCAGCAAATTGTAAGGCCCTTTGCAACTTAGTGAGACCCTGTTTCGAAATAAAAGAATAAAAAATAGGGCTTGGAGCCAGGCATGGTGGTGCATGCTTGTAATCCCCGCGCTTGAGAAGCTGAGACAGGAGGATTGCACAGGTTTGAAGCCAGCCTCAGCTACTGAGTGAGGCTCTCAGCAACTTAGTGAGACCCTGTTTCCAAATAAAATATAAATAAAATAGGTCTAGGAGTATAGCCAAAGATAGAAAGCCTCTGGGTTCCACCCCCAGTACCACCACCAAAAAAAAAAAAAAATAGGGCTAGGGATGTACCTGGGATATAGAGCACCCCTGGGTTACGAAAAAAAAAAAAAAGATCTGGGATCCAGGTGCTAGGAACTAAAGGTGCTCAGTGCAAATCTTTTTTGTGTTTGTTTTTGTACTGTTGGGGATTGAACCCAGGGCCTTATGCATGCTAAGCAAGTGCTTTGCTACCAAACTACATCCCTGGTCCTGCAAATCACTCTCAATCTCTTCCTCTCTCTCTCCCCTCTATCTTTGTTTTTGTTTGTTTGTTTGTTTGCTTGTTTGTTTTTACAGCACTAGGTATTGAACCCAAGGTTGTTCTACCATCTAAGCTACATCCCCAACCCCTTTTACTTTTTATTTGGAGACAGGGACTTGATAAGTTGCCCAGGCTGGCTTCAAACTTGTGATCCTCTTGTCTCAGCTTCCCAAGTTGCTGAAATTACATGTGTGTGCCAACTTGACCAGCTCTGCAAATCTTGACTAAAGAAATTGAAAAATAGACAGTGATGCCAGGGGCTACTCCTAGTTAAGGGAGGAGTTCCATGGGATTGAAGCAGGCTGTCTGCCTGGATTACGCCAGGGCTGTATCAGTGGGCCGGTGGCCTATGGGACACCTATCCAGAATCAGTGGGGTCCTAGGGTTGGGGCTATCTTTCCCACAACAGCCCTCAAGCAAAGATAATCCTCTTTTTGATGATCCTGCCTTGTGCCTGGCCCTGTACCACCGAGTGGTTTAGGGATAATAAGACCTACTGTAGATTCATTAAGAAGAGCCCTTTCCTCCCTCACTCACAAACCCATGTAAGTCCCTTCTTCACTCATGGCATAAGTGAAGCACTATCTCACAACACCGTTACCTCTATTAAAAGGTTTTGTATGCTCAATTAAAAAAATAACAAATGAACAGGTACTTCATGCAAAAGAATATACCAAAGACCAGTAAGTTTATGCAAAAATGCCCACTATTCAGCGGGAATGTAGCTCAGTGGTAGTACAAGACCCTGGATTCAATCCCCAGCACCACAAACAAGCAAATAAAATGGGTTCACACTCTACATTTACTGTAATTTGAAATTCTAAAGCCTTTTAGAGACTTTTTCAATAATAAAAATGTTAGCTGTTTTCCATCAAATACAACAGAAAGAATATCTTTTAAAAAAAAAAAAAATGATGCTCAGGCCGGGCGTGGTGGCGCACATTTGTAATCCCAGCGCTTGGGAGGCTGAGACAGGTTTGGGACAGCCTCAGTTACTTAGTGAGGCCCTGTGCAACTCAGTGAGACCCTGTTTCAAAATAAAGAATGAAAAATAGGGCTGGGGTATAGCTTGGAGGTATAATACCTAATTAATACTACTAATAATAAATAATATCAATAAATCTCAAAAACACAATATTGAGCCAAAGAAATCAGATACAGGGGCTGGGGCTGCAGCTCAGTGGTAGAGCACTTGCCTAGCGTGTGTGGGGCCTTGGGTTTAATTACAGCAGAAATTAGGAGGAGGAGGAAGAGGAGGTAAAGGAGGAGGAGGAGGAGAAGGGCAAAGAGGAGGAAAGGAGAAAAAAGGGAGGAAAAGAGGAGGAGAACGAGGAATAATCAGACACAAAAGAACACATCCTGAATAACTAAACTTACATGAGGTTCAAGAACAGGCAAAAATCTGGAGGAGAGCCCGGCATGGTGGCGCACACTTGTACTCCCAGCATTCGGGAGGCTGAGACCGGAGGATTGCGTTTCGCGGACAGCCTCAGCTACTTAGTAAGGCCCTCTGCAAATCGGTGAGACCCAGTTTCAAAATAAAGAATAAAAAATAGGGTAGGGGGTGTAGCTCGGAGGTCAAATGCCCCTGCGTTCCATTCCCAGACCCGCAAAAAACAAAAACAAAAACAAAACAAACAAAAAAAACACCTCTGGAGGATATTATGTTAAGTGAAATAAGTCAGGTACTGAGACAAAAATATCACATGTTCTCAATCATATTTGAAAGCTAGATGAGTAGCTCTCAAAGAAGGAGGTAGTAGAATACTGGCTACCAAAGCCTGATAGGAGAGGAGGAATAACTTCTTCTCTCTCTCTTTTTTTTTTTTTTTTAGTACTGAAGCTGGAACCCAGGGACATTTTACCTCTAAGCTTCACCTCCAGCCCTATTTTTTATTCTTTATTTTGAAACAGGGTGTCGCCAAGTTGCAAAGGGCTTCACTAAGTAGCTGAGGCTGTCCATTAACCACAACCTTACTGTCTCTGCCTCCAGTTGCTGGGATTACAAGCGTGTGTCACCATGCCCTGCTGAGGAATAACTTCTAATGTTCTACAGCACAGCAGGGTATGTAAAAATGGCAACAGTTAATGTATATTTCAAAATAACCAGTACAGAGGAATTTTTTTGTGTGTGTGGTACTGAGGATGGAACCCAGGGGATTTTCTACCTCTGGGCTATACTCCCAGACCTATTTTATACTTTATTTGGAAACAGGGTCTCACTGAGTTGCTGAGAGCCTCACTAAGTAGCTGAGGCTGACTTCAAACCTGTGCAATCCTCCTGTCTCAGCCTCCCAAGTGCTGGGATTACAAGTGTTTGCCACCAAGCCCGGCTCTAGAGAATTATTTTGAATTTTCTCAACACAAAGAAATGATAAATGTTGGAGGTAACATGTCATTTATCCTGATCTGATCATTACAAAATATATATAGGCATTGAAATCTCTAACACTGGAGCCCATAAAAATGCAAAGTTGAAGAAAATGTCTAGATCAGAGCCAGACATGGTAGCACACACTTATAATCCCAGTACTTGGGAGGCTGAGACAGGAGGATTTCAGGTTGAAGGACAGCCTCAGCAAGTAGTGAGACTCTCATCCACCTAGTGAGACCCTGTTTCCAAATGAATAAAATTGGACTGGGGATGTAGCTTAAAGGTAGAATGTATCTGGGTTCCATATCCAGTACCAAAAACTAAATTAAATAAAATATATAGATGAAGCCAGGCGTGATGGCCCATGCTTGTAATCCTTGCGCTTGGGAGACTGAGACAGGAGGATTGCACGGGTTCGAAGCCAGCCTCAGCTACTTAGTGAGGCTCTCAGCAACTTAGTGAGACCCTGTTTCCAAATAAAATATTAAAAAGGTCTGGGAGTATAGCCCAGAGGTAGAAAGCCTCTGGGTTCCACCCCCAGTACCACCAAAAAAAAATGTATAGATGAATTTAAATATATATTTTGAATATATAATTTTTTGTGGTACTAGGGATGGAACCCGGGGGCATTCTACCTCTGAGCTATACCCCCAGTCCTATTTTTTATTCTTTATTTTGAAACAGGGTCTCACTAAGTTACAGAGGGCCTCACTAAGTAGCTGAAGATGTCCGTGAACCATGATCCTACGGTCTCAGCCTCCTGAATGCTGGGATTACAAGTGTGCGCCACCATGCCCGGCTTTGAATATATAAACTTTATATAAATGCATATAATTTAATTTTAAGAAAAAAGTAGGCAAAACATCTACAGATAGAGGTGAGACTAGCAGGTGCCCGTTGAGCAGGGGAAGGTGGGAGCTGACTAGGAAAGGGCCAGCGGGCCTTATTGGGAAGTCAGAAATGTCCTCTGTCCTAATGTGGGTGGTGGTGACACCAGCTAAACATGCATAAAATTCATTGTACTATCCACTTAAAAATCTGTGCATTATAGTATATGGAAATTATGCCTCAATAAAAGAGTAGAATCATACTACATAAGTGTGCCTGAAAAATAAAAAACTTGATATAATCACATGAACACGGTCATCAGAAACTTTAATGTAATTTTATAACAGCCTCCCAAAGTGTCGGGTTCCCAAGGCCTTAACAATAGTTCTGTGCTCAAAGGTGGACCAAGGCCAAGTGAGCCGGGAGGCGAGGCCCCACCCACAGCTCCCATGGGCACCTGCCCTGAGTTGCCCCCAAGGCTCTGAAACACCTGTGGCCACGCAGGTGGGCTGCCAGCAGGGCCCAGCACTAGGGAGGCCACTGCTCAGACTCGGCCCTGCAGGTCCTTACAGGAAATGCAGGGTCCCCAGGTACACTGGGCCCACAGGCTTGAAGGAATAGGTAAGATGAAAGAATGTATGTGTTAGGGAGGCTCTGAACTTAATCTTTAATTTTAATTAAAATTAAAATTGGATAGACTTCCAGGAAGATGGCAACAGAGAAAAGCAGGGCTTACGAGCCCCGCTAACAACCAATCTCTATTACCACAAAATCAGCGCCTTTCTTAGCCAGAAAACACCATCAGCAGAGAAACAAAAAATATAATTACAAGGGACAGAGAAAAAGAGGGCTGGAAAAACGAGACACTAGAAAGAAACCAGACCGCAGTGCTGCACCCAGAGCCGCAGCGAGAAGCGGCGGGCGCCATTTTCCCTTGCCACACCAGGCTCCAGAGAGGAGGGGGCTCAGAATGAAGCTCAGAGCCAGAGAGGAGATACACCGGCCTCATGACCGAGGACGCAGCAGCAGCGTCTTACTGCCGATGGCAGCGGCGAGCTTACCAGATGGCACCAGACCAACGCACTCAACAGCCCACCAGGCTCCAGAGAGGAGAGGCAGACAGCGAGCCGAGGTAAGCCGCTGCGGATCAGCCAGGAGGAATTCGGCAGATTTCTCGATACAGGGAGCATCTAAAGCTCCCAGAGGCTGGGCTCAGCACACCCTGCAGGGACTCAGAGCAGAGCTCAAAAACAGAAAAGAAATACGCCAGCCTCACGGCCGAGGGCGTGAAAGCGGCACCATACTGCCACCGGCGGCAGCAGCAGCGAATTCACCAAGTCCACAACAGCTCCATCTGCTCACTCAACAACAGTGAGTCAAATTGTGGCCCCTAGAGGAGAAATCCCAGTACTGACTCCCAGGGACTTGACCCAATGGGGGAGTGGCAGTGGCAGAGATATCACACCATAGGAGAACGCCCAACCTGGCACCCCCCATGGTCTAAAGCAGCCTCTATCGACTCCCTATGTCTGAGACTCTGCCATAAAACCAAGTAAAGGAGTAGTGGGGACCGAGATACCACAGACTCGAGATCCAGAGCACCTTAAGTGAAGTCATAGTGACCCAAGGGAAGAACCCAGAGTTTTGGGCACCAACTTCCAAAATCATGGGAAAGAGGAATAACAATGGAGTGATGAATGCCCACAACCCCACAACATCAGAACCCGATAAAACAGAAATTCAGAGATTTCTAGAAGATCAAATCAGGAAAATAACTGTAGAAATAATAGAGGTGTTTCGAAAAGAATTCAGAGAGAGCCAAAAAGAGATAAAGGATGCAATTAATGAAGTAAAGGCCTCAATTCAAAGTACAAACAACCGATTAGACCACATGGAGAATAGAATCTCACTCTAAGAAGATGATCACTCCAAAAATGAACGCATAGTTTCTAAATTAGAAAACAAAATCCGACAGCAGGAATCTGACATTGAAGAAATATGGGCCCATTTTAAGAGAGCTAACCTAAGAATAATTGGAATAGAGGAGGGAAAAGAAGGTGAAACCAAAGGGATCAGCAATCTCTTCAAGGAAGTAATAGCAGAGAATTTTCAAAACATAGAGCAAGAGGTCAATACACAGGTCCAGGAAACTTATAGAACTCCCTTTAGACAGGATCGGAGAAGAGGATCCCCACACCACATAATTGTCAAAATGACCAATGTGGAAGCCAAGCAGAGAATCTTAAAGGCAACAAAAACAAAGGGCCAAGTGACATTCAGAGGCAAACCAATTAGAATCACTCCAGACTTCCCAAACCAAGTCATGAGAGCCAGAAGGGCTTGGAGTAACATATTCCAAACTCTGAAAGAAAACAACTTCCAGCCAAAAATTTCCTACCCAGCAAAACTTTCTATCAAATTAGATGGGGAAAGAAGAAGCTTCCATGACAAACAGAAACTGAAGGAATTTATGTCTTCAAAACCAGCGCTACAGAAAATACTCAAAGAGATTAAGTACAAAGAAGAAATAGGTAACACACACCAGAACCAGAGAAACAAGATTTTCCATCCAACAGACAACTAAGATTGGTTATCTGTGGAGAGTCATTATTTATGTTAGTCTTTTACCTATTTCTGAATTGTATTCTTTGCTTTTGTTGTTGCTAATTTTTAGGATTTCTAGTTGGAATATTAATATACCTTCAGATATAGCATTTGGAAATATTTTATCCCATTCTATCAATAACTTTTAACTCTGTTTACATTGTCTTTGGATATACAATATTTTTTTATTTTTAGGGAGTTTGTATACCCTTCTGTTTTCTGTGTCATTGAAATCATATCCAAGAAATCACTGCCAATTTCAATGTTGTAAGGTTTTATGACCCAGATTTTCTTCTAAAAGTTTAGTCTTAAGATTGATATTTAGGTCTTTTATCTATTTTGAGTTAATATTTGTATATGGGGTTAGGTAAAGGTCCAGTTTTATTCTTTTTCAAGTAATTATTATTTTTCAACAATATTTAGTTAAAAGATTATTATTTCCTCCACCAAATGTTTGTGGAAACCTTGTCAAAAATAACTTGACAATATATGGAAGATTTATCTATAGGCTTTTATTTAACTCCAGTGGTTTATATATCTGCCTTTAGAACAGTACTACACTGTTTTAATTATTGTAGCTTTATATGGTTTGAAATCAGAAAATATACATCTTCTAGCTTTGTTCTTTTTCGAGATCGTTATGGATATCTAGAGTCCATATTCCATATTAGGATAGATTTTTTCTGAAAAATAAATAAATATATGATAGTTTCGCCTAAAAAAAAAAATTCTCTGGTAAGAAAGCAAAAAGAAATATTGAAATGTTATCTTTAAGTAATCAAAAGCTTGGTATCAGACAAATGAAACTGTTATGTGAGATTATCATTGTTAATTTTTGATAAATTGCTATAATACTAGATGTCAACCACTAAGCCAAGCATGGGAAGGAGGGATGGAGAGGGAACAGGGTGGGATTCGGGTAGGGGCTAACTGGGCGATGTGTGCATGTATGTCTACAAAAGTTTTTTTTTTTTTTTATCCCACTGTGACATATGAATACAGTGCACCAATAAAAAGAAAAGAAAAGAAAAGAAAAGAAAAGAAAATGTGAATTATAATGAAGAAAGTGCCATCTGTTTTATTGGATATCAGCATTACTACCCCTGCTCGTGTTTGGTCTTCATTAGCATGATATATCTTTTTCCATCCTTTCACTTTTAGCCTATGAATATCTTTGGCTTGAGGTGCATTTCTTGCAAGCAGCATATATTTGGATTACTTTTTAAACCACATTGCCAGGCTATGTCTTTTTTTTCCCCTATGGTACTGGGGGTGGAACCCAGGGGCTTTCTACCTCCAGGCTATACTCCCAGACCTATATTTTACTTTATTTGGAAACAGGGTCTCACTAAGTTGCTGAGAGCCTCACTAAGTAACTGAGGCTGGCTTCAAACCTGTGCAATCCTCCTGTCTCAGTCTCCTAAGCACTGGGATTACAAGCATGTGCCACCATGCCCAGCTTCAGGCTATGTCTTTTAATTGGTGAGTAAAGTCCTTTGACGGTCAGTGTTATTATTAAGATATGATTTTTCTTTCCTGTCAGTTTTTGTTCTATATTCTGTTTTATATAATGTTATTTCTTATTTGCTTAGTTGCCCCACTGTTCAAATTCATCTCTTCTCTGATTCTGAAATTTGCTTCTTTTTTCTTCTTTGTATTTTCTCTAGCACTGGCTTAGTGTTCATGAGTTTTTTTTTAAGATTTTGCTTATCTTGAATCACTTTTATTTCTCCATCAATTTTGAATAATAACTGCTGAATCTAGCAGTTTTGGTTGGAAGCTGTTTTCTTCCATGGTCTGGATTACATCACATCAGTCTCTCCTGGCATTCATGAATTGGGTTGTAATGTCTAGAGTGATTTTTACTGTTTTGCCCCCGAATGTCACCTGTTCTTTTGTTTTCACTGCTTTAAAAGTTCTTTCAGCTGGACATGGTGGTGCACACTTGTAATTCCCACACTTGGGAGGCTGAGACAGGAGGATTGCACAGGTTCAAAGCCAGCCTCAGCTACTTCGTGAGGCTCTCAGCAACTTAGTGAGACCCTGTTTCCAAATAAATATAAAATAGGTCCAGGAGTATAGCCCGGAGGTAGGAAGCCTCTGGGTTCTACCCCCAATACCACCAATAAATTAATTAATTTATTTAATTCTTTCCTCAGGCTCTATGTTGGTCATTTTGATTATTACATGGTGTGGGGAGGTTCTTTTTTGACCTTGTCTTAATGGTGTTCTGTATGTCTCTTGTACGTGAATATCCAAGTCTCTTTTCATGTTTGGAAAATTCTCTGAAATTATTTCTCTGAAGAGATTACAGATACCCTTGGTCTGTACTGCTGTCCCTTTTTCAATGCCTTATATCTGTAAGTTAGAACGTTTCATATTGTCCCATAGTTGTTGAGTGTTTAGGTTCTGTTTTTGAAATATCTTCTGTATACTGTTGACTGTGCTTTAGGTTTTGAATGAACTGTCTTCTTTTTTTCAATATTATATTTTATTTTATTTTATTTTTCACTTATAGAGAAACAACTTCTTTTTTAAATTTTTTTATGAACATAAATGGTATACATTTAAACTATACTCGGTACCCTCTCCCCTCCCCCATGGTGCCCTCTCCCCCCACTCCCAGAATGAACTGTCTTCTAATAATAATATTCTGTTTTCCATTTCATCGAATCTTCCAGAATTTCTTTCTATTGCTGTCTTCATTTCATTATTGACTCTTTCATTTCATTCCAGGCCTCTTTCTGATTCTTTCTTAACATCTCAATTTCCTATCTCATTTCCTGTACACTTGCTGTGAGGCCTTTCATCATACTGAAAATCAGAATTCAAAATTCTTGCATTTTTTTGTAGGTCAGTATTCATGAATTCCCTAATTTCCTTACTGTTCCTTGTTCTCATATTTACAGAATTCTTGGGTTTGTGTTTCTGTTGTCTTGGCATCTTCTTTCTTCTGATGTGTAGGTCTGTGAATAACCTGTCTGATTCAATCTTAGCAGTAGGGATTTAGATGTGTCAGCATGAGTAAATAGTGTTTTTTTCAATGATGAGTGTTAGTTGAGGGGGAGGAGCTATGGTGATGGGTACAGAAGTAGTGTTATGTAGAGGATATAAATAAGTTGAATAAAAATTTAAGCATAATAAGGTAGTGTTTGGTTGAGAATGAGAGATGGTGATATAGTAGGAGTCTTGTAGTTGGTATAGAGTACTTAGGTATGGAGATATGAAATAGTTTGAGTATAAAACAAGGAGATACAGTAAGGGAAAAAAGGTTTTGAGAGGAGAGTAGATAGGATAGAGAGAGGAAGCTTGTAAAAGGAATAGGGAGGGAGCAAACAAACATGCATATAATAACAAAACAAGCAACAAAAACTAACAATTATAAGAATAAATCAAAGATTAAAAAACCAATAAAAAAGCAAAAAAATTAGTACTGCTAATTTACTTATACAGGGCCCATATAATGTCTGTTCACTACAATAGAGTCTGGAGTATGTTCCTCATTTGCTCCATAACCTATTGTCAGCTTTTGGACCCACTTTATGAGTGTTTGTGCCCTCTCTTGCCTCTGACTGCTTTGTGTTCAGGTGTCAGGGCAGTGAGTGTCGCTGTAAATGAGTTCTGTGTAGGCTCAGGGTCTGTGTTTTCCAGCCCTGGGCTCGCTCTGCGCTCTCTGGCCCTCAGCTTTCTGCTTTCTGGCCCTGGGACCCCGATCTCTGGCCCTAGGCTCCCCACTTTCAGGGCCTCAGCTCTGTGGTTTCAGGCCCTTGGCTTTGCGCTTTCCTGGCATGGTTTCTGTGCTTTCTCGGCATGGGCTCTGCACGTTCAATGCTCTGTGCCCTCTGTCCCTGGGCTCTGAGTCTTCTGGCTCTGGGCCTGCACCTCCCTACCTGCACTGGCAGAGGGTGTCCAGTGTAATCTTGGAGTGACCACCTCTAACCCTGTGCTGGTACTGCACCCTGGGCATTATGGGCCTTTTCTGTGTCTGTAGGTTATAACTCGACCACCTAAGGGTGGGCCACCAGATCTTAGCCCACTGTGGTCTCTGGGGCTGCTCTGGGCAGTGATTACCTTATTGTTCTGCAGCCCCAGGTCTCTGAAGGGCACAGTGCACTGCTGTGGGTGCTGGCTTCTGGTGAACACATGGCTTTGGGATCTTTTTCTCCATCAATGAAGCATGGCACTGGTCACTCAAAATATTAGAGTTCTGCTGCCACTTTCTGCACTTCAGATCCTTGGTTTACTTGCGAGAATTTCTTGGGGCTGTGGAACTAGCAGTTGTGGTTCAGGCCGGCAGCCTGAGGTGGTGCCAGCCACCATACCAGGTCAGTCATGGGCTTGGACTTTTTTGTTGTTGATCCCCCAATCTGAGTATTGGATATTTTCCCACTGTGTTTCCTTTTTTTTATGTTTTCATTTATAAATATCTTTGCTGCTTTGTTTTTCTTGTCAAGGAGCTGTCTTCTCTGTAGTTGATTTTTATTTGTTATAGCTACTGAGATGTGCTGCATCCCACAGTCACCATTTTTTTCCTCTCCAAAGCTGATTTTTTTTTTGCAGTACTGGGATGAACACAGGGGTATTCTAGCTCTGAGCTCCCTCCCAGCTCTGTTTTGTATTCTTTATTTTGAAACAGGATCTCACTGACTTGCAAAGGACCTCACTAAGTAGCTGAAGCTCTCTGTGAACCATGATACTCCTGTCTCAGCCTTTTGAATGCTGAGATTACAAGCATGCACCACTATGCCCGGCTCAAAGCTGATTTTTTAAATAGCAAAAATAGCCAGGAATGGTGGTGTATGCTTATAATCCCAGTACTTGGGAGGCTGAGACAGGAGGATCACAGGTTTTAGGATAGCTTCAGCAACTTGAGACCTTCAGCAACTTAGGAAACTCTTTCTTTCTTTCTTTCTTTCTTTCTTTCTTTCTTTCTTTCTTTCTTTCTTTCTTTCTTTCTTATTTTTTCTGGTGGTGGTACTGAGGATTGAATCCAGGGACATTCTACTTCTGAGGTACACCCCCAGATCTTTGTTATTTTTTAATTTTTAAATAGGGTCTCACTAGGCTTGATGAGGGCCTCACTAAGTACCCAGCTCAATATCCTGTTACAAAACAAAAAATAAAGCCAGGCGTGATGGTGCATACCTGTAACCCTAGTACTTGGAAAGCTAAGACAGGAGGATCACTGGTTTGAAGCTAGTCTCAACAATTTAGCAAGACACTTAAGAATATAGTGAGACACTGCTTCAAAATAATAAATAAAAATGGCTAGGGATATAGCTCAGAGGTAGAATGTCCTTGGGATCAATCCCCAGGACCAAAAATAAATGAAAGGAATAAAAGTTTAAGAAGTGCTGGGAAGCTGGATGTGGTGGAGCATGCCTAAAAACCACAGCACTTGGGAAACTAAGACAGAAGATCACAGGTTCAAGGCCAGCATCAGGAACCTAGTGAGGTCCCTCAGCAACTTAGCAAGAACTTGTTTCAAAATAAAAAAATAAAATAGGGCTAGAGGTGGAGTTTGGACATAGAATGCCTCTGAGTTCAATCTTTAAAACCAAAAAAGGGGATGGATAGCTACGAATGTAGCTTACACCTGGGTTGGAATCCAAATGCTAATTAACATACCCTATTTGTATTTCCCCAACTGTCCAAAAATGTCTTATATAGCATTTTTCTGGCCCAAGATCTGATGAAGATTCATGCATATTCCATGTCATCATCGTATCTCTGTAGTCTCCTTTAACAGAAGCAGTTCTCTGTGCTGTGCTCTGTGTGTGTGTGTGTGTGTGTGTGTGTGTGTGTGTGTGTGTGTGTGTTGCTGGGGATTGAACCTAGGGGAATTCTAACTCTTGAGTATACCACCAGCTACATCCCTCATTTTTTATTTTGAAACAGGGTCTCACTAAGTTGCAGAGTGTCTCACTGAGTTTTTACAGCTGGCCACAAACCTGAAATCCTCTTGTCTCTTCTTCCAAAATACAGGGATTAAAAGTGTGTACCACCACACACTGCTCAGAATCTTTTATTTTTTTTAATTTTATTGGTGCATTATATCCATACATCATATTGGGGTAAAAAACTTGCATGGACATACATGTACACATCACCCATTTAGCCCCTCCCCAATTCCCACCCCATTCCCTCCCCATCCCTCCTTCCCTTCCTTGGCTTAATAGTAGAATTCGATATGTTTAAGTACATTGTGTGATTTAGAGATTTTCCTTCTTCCCCCCTTCCATCCCCTCATTTAGATTGTCTTGTTTGCTCCTCTATAGGATTTCCCTTTTCATCTAGAGTTCCTCCTATGACCCATTTCTCCTTAGCTTTCACATATTAGGGAAAGCATCTGATTTCTTATTTTTTGTGACTGACTAATCTCTCTTAGCATAATGTCTTCCAGTTCCAACCATTTCTCTGAAAATGATGTAATTGAGTTCTTTTTAATGGCTGAGTAAAATTCCATTGTGTACATATCCCACAGTTTTGTAATCCATTCATCTGTTGATGGACATCTTGGCTGGTTCCATAGTTTGGCAATGGTGAATTGTGCAGCTATGAACATAGATACACATGCATTAGTTTGGTAGTTTGGTTTCCTTTCTTTTGGGTAGATACCCAGAAGTGGTATTGCTGAATCAAATGGTAGATTTGTTCCCATTGTTCTGAGGATTCTCCATACTGTTTTCCAAAGTGGTTGCACTAATTTGCAGTCCCACCAACAGTGTTTTAGAGTTCCCACTTCTCCACATACTCACCAGCATTTGTTGTTGTTTGTGCTTTGAATGATTGCCATTCTAGTTGGAGTTAGGTAAAATCTCAGGGTAGTTTTGATTTGCATCTCTCTGATTGCCAATGATGTGGAGAGTTCCTTCATGCATTAATTGGCCATTTGAATTTCTTCTTCCATGAAGTGTCTATTTAGTTTGCTTGCCCATTTTTTATTGTATTTTTTTAGTGTTAAGTTTCTTGAGTTCTCTGTATATTCTAGATATTAGTCCTCTATCAGAAGTGTAGGTGGAAAATTTTTCTCCCATTTTGTTGGCTTTCAGTTGAGGTTCTTGACAGTTTCCTTTGCTGAACAGAAGGTTTTCAGTTTCATGCAATCCCATGTATTGATTCTCCTTTTAATTTGTTGTGCCTTTGGGGTCTTGTTGAGACAGTGTTTATCTGTGCCTATGTGTTGCAGTGTTGGACCTATGCCGTCTTCAAGGAGCTTCAAGGTCTCTGGTTTAATTTCCAAGTCTTTGATCAATCTTGAATTGACTCTTGTGCAGGGTGAGAAAGTGGGTTTAATTTCCAATTTTCTGCATATGGTTAACCAGTTTTACCAACACCATTTGTTGAAGAGGGTATCTTTTTTCCAGTGTATGTTTTTGGTCCCTTTGTCAAAAATCAATTGGCTTAAAGTGTGTGGACTTGTTTCTGGGTCTTCTACTCTGCTCCATTGGTATATGTATTTGTTTTTGTGCCAGTACCATGATGTTTTATTACAATGGCTTTGTAGTATAGTTTAAAGTCAGGTATTGTGATTCCCCCTGCATGGTTTTTGTTGCTGAGAACTACTTTGGCTATTCTGGGCTTTTTGTTATTCCAAATAAACTTAAGGACTGATTTTTCTATGTCTATGAGGAATGATCTTGGTTCTTTCTTTCTTTCTTTCTTTCTTTCTTTCTTTCTTTCTTTATTTATTTATTTATTTGGTGGTACTAGAGGTAGAACCCAGAGGCTTTCTACCTCTGGGCTATACTCCCAGACCTATTTTATATTTTATTTGGAAACAGGGTCTTACTAAGTTGCTGAGAGCCTCACTAAGTAGCTGAGGCTGGCTTTGAACCTGTGTGATCCTCCTGTCTCAGCCTTCCAAGTGTGGGGATTACAAGCATGCACCACCACACCCAGCAATTTTGGTAGTTTAATGGGCATTGTGTTGAATCTGTAGATCACTTTTGGAAGGATGGCCATTTTAATGATATTTATTCTGCCAATCCATGAACATGGAAGATCTTTCCATCTTCTAAGATCTTCTTCAGTTTTTTTTTCAATGTTTTATAATTTTCTTTGTAGAAATCTTTTACTTTCTTGGTTAAGTTTATTCCTAAGTATTTTATTTTTTGTGGGAGATCCTGAGTGGAAGTGTTTTCTGAATTTTTCAGTGGATTTATGGTTGGTATACAGAAAAGCTTCTGATTTTTTAAGATTGATTTTGTATCCAGACACTTTGCTGAATTTGTTGATCAGTTCTATAAGCCTTTTGGTTGAGTTTGTTGGGTTTTCTAAATATAGTATCAGGTCATCTGCAAATAGTGAAAGTTTGAGTTCTTCTTTTCCTATTTGTACTCTTTTGATTTCCTTTTCTTGCTTTATTGCTCTGGCTAGAGTCTCTAAGACTATATTGAAGAGAAGTGGTGATAATGGACATCCTTGTCTTGTTCCTGTTTTTAGGGAAAATTCGTGAAGTTTTTCCCCATTTAGTATGATGTTGGCAGTGGGCTTATTGTAGATTGCTTTTATGATGTTGAGATATTCCTACTATTCCAGTTCTCTGCAGTGTTTTTATCATAAATGCATAAAATCCATTTATCAAATGCTTTTTCAGCATCTATTGAAATGATCATGTGATTTTTGTCTTTGATTCTGTTTATATGGTGAATTATATGGATTGATTTCTGTATGTTGAACCAGCCTAGCATCCCTGGGATGAACCCTATCTGGTCACGGTGTATGATTTTCTTTATGTGGTTTTGAATGCATGTTGCTAGTATTTAATAGTTTTGCATCCAAGTTCATCAGAGATATAGGCCTGTAGTTTTCCTTCCTTGAACTGTCTTTATTCAATTTGGGTATTAATGTGATGTTGGCTTCATAGAATGTATTTGGGAGAGTCCCGGTTTTTTCCATTTCATGAAATAGTTTGAGGAGTAATGGGGTTAGCTCTTCTATAAAGGTTTTATAGAATTCACTTGGAAAACCATCTGGTCCTGGGCTTTTCTTTGATGGTAAGCTGTTTCAATATCTTTGATTGTTATTGGTTGGTTTAAGTGTTTTATATCTTCTTGACTCAGTTTAGGAAGGTTGTATTTATCTAGAAAGTTGTCCATTTCCTCCAGATTTTCCATTTTGTTGGAGCATAGTTTTTCAAAGTAGTTTCTAATAATCCTCTGGATTTCTACACTGTCAGTAGTAGTGTCTCCTTTTTCATCTCTTATCTTCATAATTTTGGTTGATTTTCTTTATTTTAGTTAGGTTAGCTAGTGGTTTATCTATCTTGTTAATTTTTTCAAGAAACCAGCTTTTGGTTTTGTTAATTTTCTGTATTGTTTTTTATTCTCTACTTCATTAATTTCTGCTCTAATTTTAATAATTTCCTGTCTTCTACTGGCTTTGGGGTTCAATTGTTCCTGCTTTTCAAGGGCTTTGAGGTGTGTCATTAGGTTATTTATTTGAAGATTTTCTGTTTTTCTTATGTGAGCACTCAGTGCTATAAATTTTTCTCTTAATACTGCCTTCAAAGTGTCCCGGGGGTTTTGATATGTTGTATCTTTATTTTTATTTGTTTCTAGACTTTCTTGATTTTACCTCTTATGTCTTCTATGACCCATTCTTCATTCAGAAGTGTGGTGTTCAGTCTCCACATGTTTATGTTGTTTCTCTGGGTCTTCTTAGAGTTGATGTCCAGTTTCATTCCATTATGGTCTGAAATGACGCAGGGAAGTATGTAACATTTTTTGAATTTGCTAGTGCTCATTTTGCGTCCCGGGATGTTATCTATTTTGGAGAGGGTTCCGTGAGCAGCTGAGAAAAATGTAAACTCCGCTGTAGTTGGGTGAAATATTCTATATGTGTCCAATAGGTCCATTTGATGAATGGTGTGCTTTAGTTCTGAGGCATCTTTACTGACCTTTTGTCTAGAAGATCGGTCTAATGTTGTGAGAGGTGTGTTGAAGTCTCCCAGTATTACTGTATTAGGATTTATATGTGATTTCATGTCACAAAGAGTTTGATTTATAAAAGTAGCTGCACATATGTTTGGGGCATAGGTTTTGATTATTATTTCCTCTTGCTGGATTATTCCTTTTGCCAGTAAAATATGACTTTCTTTGTCTCTTCTAATAAGTTTGGGTTTGAAGTCTAACTTGTCTGATATCATAGTTGCTACTCCTGCTTGCCTTTAAGTTCCATTAGCATTAATTACCTTGCTCCAGTCCTTTACCTTGAGTTTGTTCCTATCTTTACTTATAAGGTGTGTTTCTTGTAAGCAGCAGATGGGGAGATTCTGGTTTTTAATCCATTTTGCCACTTTATGTCTTCTTATTGGGGAGTTGAGGCCATTTATATTCAGTGTGATTATTGAGAGATCATTTTTAATTCCTAACATGTTAAGATTTTATTTCTGTTTGAAATACTGTTTATTCTTCTTTGCTTAGTTGTCTGTTGGATGGAAAATTTTGTTTCTCTGGTTCTGGTGTGTGTTACCTATTTCTTCTTTGTACTTAATCTCTTTGAGTATTTTCTCTAGCGCCGGTTTTGAAGACATAAATTCCTTCAGTTTCTGTTTGTCATGGAAGCTTCTTCTTTCCCCATCTAATTTGATAGAAAGTTTTGCTGGGTAGGAAATTTTTGGCTGGAAGTTGTTTTCTTTCAGAGTTTGGAATATGTTACTCCAAGCCCTTCTGGCTCTCATGACTTGGTTTGGGAAGTCTGGAGTGATTCTAATTGGTTTGCCTCTGAATGTCACTTGGCCTTTTGTTTTAGTTGCCTTTAAGATTCTCTGCTTGGCTTCCACATTGGTCATTTTGACAATTATGTCACATGAGGAACCTCTTCTCTGATCCTGTCTAAAGGGAGTTCTATAAGTTTCCTGGACCTGTGTATCGACCTCTTGCTCTATGTTTGGAAAATTTTCTATTACTTCCTTGAAGAGATTATTGATCCCTTTGGTATCACCTTCTTTTCCCTCCTCTATTCTGATTATTCTTAGGTTAGCCCTCTTAAAATGGGCCCATATTTCTTCAATGTCAAATTCCTGCTGTTGGATTTTTTTTCTAAGTTATAAACTATGCATTGGTTTTTGGAGTGATCATCTTCTAGGAGCGAGATTCTATTCTCCATGTGGTCTAATCAATTGTTTATAGTTTGAATTGATGCCTTTACTTTAATAATTGCATTCTTTATTTCTTTTAAAGTCTCTAAATTTTTTTCAAAGGTCTTGTATTATTTCTACAGTTATATTCCTGATTTGATCTTCTGAAGAACTCTGAATTTCTGTTTTGTCAGGTTCTGATATTGTGGGGTTGTGGGCATTCATTGCTCCATTGTTATTCCTTTTTCCCATAATTTCAGAAGTTTATGCCTTCTCTGGGTTCTTCCCTGGGTCACCACAACTTCACATAGGGTGCTCTGGATCTCGAGTCTGTGGTAATCTCAATCACCACTACTACTTTACTGGGTTGCATCACAAAGTCTCAGACCCAGGGAGTTAACCGAGGCTGTGCGATACCATGGGGGTGCCAGGCTGAGGGTTTTCTATGGGGGGCTGTGACTAGGGTGTGGTATCTCTGCCACTGCTACTCCTTCCCTGGTTTGGACTGCAAAATCTCAGACCCAGGGAGATTATCAAAGCTGTACAAGTCCCTGGGGGTGCACTGCTGGGATTTCTCCTTTAGGGGCTGCAATTTCACTTACGGTTGTTGAGTGCACTGATCTGGAGCTGTTGCAGGCATGGTGAACTCACTGCCACCGCTGGCAATAAAGCACTGCTGCCATGCCCTTGGCCGTGAGGCTGGCATATTTCTTTTCTGGTTTTGAGTTCTGTTCTGAGTCCCTGGGGGGCGCGATGAGCTTGGCCACTGGGAGTTTTAGATATTCTTTGTGCTAAAAGAACTGCTGGATTACACCCGAATGATCTGCAGCTGCTCACTTTAGCTTCTTAAGGAGTTTACCTTTCCTCTCTGGAGCCTGGTGCTGTGAGGCAAGATGGTGCCAGCGTGGCTCTGCCACCCCAATGTGGGCTGGTTTCTTTTCTGGTCTCTAGTTGTTTTTCTAGTCTTCTTTTTATCTGTCCCTTGTATTTACAGTTTTTATTTTTCTGCTGATTGTGTTTTCTGGTTATGAAAAGCACTGATTCTGTGGCAATAGAGATCGAGTGTTAGCAGTACTCATAAACACTGCTTTTCTCTGCCACCATCTTCCCGGAAGTAGGAGAGTCTCTTAAAGATGTAAACTGAGCTTGCTTACAGGCCAATGACAATGACAACTGGGAGTAGATTATGGGGAATGAAATCAGGGAAATTAATTACAGAATGATGATTTGAGTTAGCAAGAGGGGTGGAGTCAGAGTGCAAGTCAAGGATTTGCACTGTGGATGCATCTTCACAGGAAGGTAAATGGGAAGACAGAGTCAATGAATGTGGTCTGAAGTGGCAGGGTGAGTATTTCAGTTGGCATTCCCAATAAGCCTGATCACACATAACTTAGAGAGAGAAAGATTTATATGCTCACAGTTTTGGGAGATTTAAAGGTTCAGTCCATATCCAGCCAGGTATGCAGAGCTTAGAGCATAGTGGCAGGAAGCAGAGAGAGGGAAAGATTAAGGCTCTGCTCTCACAGCATGGAGGCAGGAAGCAGAGAGAGGGAAAGATTAAGGCTCTGCTCTCACAGCATGGAGGCAGGAAGCAGAGAGAGGGAAAGATTAAAGCTCTGCTCTCACATCATGGAGGCAGGAAGCAGAGAGAGGGAAAGATTAAGGCTCTGCTCTCACAGCATGGAGGCAGGAAGCAGAGAGAACAAAGACACCAAGGGATTCAAAGACCTGAGTAGTCCTAAGGTCACAATCCCAGGGACCCACCTCCTCCAGCCACACTACACCTGCCCAGTAGATCCACCACAGTGGATTTGCACATGGATGAGATTACTACACTCATGACTTAATTACATCAACTCTGAACCTTAATACGGGCTTTTTAGGAGACATTCTGTTTAACCATAACAGTAAGTGTGCTTGGATCCAATAGCTTCTGTTTTCTTAGCAAAATCAGACAAAGACTGAACAGTAAGAGTGGAAAGGGGAGGAGGGACTTTGAATAAGCATAAAGTATGACATTGTGATTGGTGGAAGTGATAAAGTAGGTTTCCTAGAAAAATACAAAAGTTATGAGCTGGATGCCATGGTGCACACCCGTAATCTCAGTACTTAGGAGGCTGAAACAGGAGGTTCACAGGTTTGAGTCCAGTCTCAGCAACTAAGCAAGACACTCAGCAATTTAGTGAGACCCTGCTCTAAAATAAAAAATAAAAAGCTGTGGGGGTGTGTCCCAGAGGTAAAATGCTCTGGGTTCAATCCCCAGTATAAAAAAAAAGTAGTAGAAAAAGGAAAAGAAAGGCAGCACTGTGAAACATAATATGGTTATTCCCTTTTTTTTTTTTTTTTTTTTTTTGAAACAGGGTTTCACTGAGTTTCAAAGGGCCTCTCTAAGTAGTACTATGATCCTCCCGTCTCAGCCTCCCAAATGCTGGGATTAACAAGCATATGCCACCACACCACACTGGTGATTCCTTTAAAAAATTAACAACTGAGCTAGATGCAGTGGTGCACACCTTTAGTCCCAGTACTTGGAGGCTAAGAGGATTGTGGGTTTGAGAACAGCCTCAGCAATTCAGTAAGATTTTCAGCAACCTAGAGAGACCCTGTTCACAACAAAAAATAAAGAGGGAATGGAGTATAACTCAGAGATAGAACATCCCTGGATTAAATCCCCAGTAACACACACACACACACACACGCACATGCACACACACACAATTAAAATACCATATGATCTATTAATTACATCTCTGGGTATATGCACAAGAGAACTGAAAGCAGGAACTCTAAGAGATATTTGGACACCCATGTACATAGCAGCATTATTCATAATAGCCAAGAGGTAGAAGCAAGCCCCAGTTGACCACTGACAGAAGACTGGGCCAACAAAATGTGCCATGTACTGTTTCTTAAATGGGGTTCATTTAAGTACCATAGTTAATGCTACATTGGACTCTAACAGTTGCTTTTCATTCCACTGAGTAATTATCTTCTAGTCTCTTCTCCCTTCAAACAAGCCCAGACACATAAAGGTTATCCCCTAGACTACTATGCACTCACGACATTGGAGATACAACTACAGCAGAAATCAACCTCTGAGCTGCAGCAGCCACTGACCTCAGACAATACCCCCAAGAATTAACAAGCAAAAACCCAAACTCCTGCTAGAGATGATGGCACACACTTATAATCCTAGCAACCTGGGAGGCTGAGGCAAGAGGATCCCAAGTTTGAGCCTAGCCTGGGCAAGTTAGCAAGACCCGTCTCAAAAAAAGGGGGCTGGAGATATAGCTCAGTTTAGGGTGCCCCAGGTTCAGTCCCTAGTACAACAACAACAAAAAAATTTTAACCCAACCATTTGGTAGTTTTAACCAGAAAACACACAATAGTCTGTATTTAGGCTGAAAGAATTATCTGAAAAGGACTAGGATCGAGCTCAGTGGGAAAGCATTTGTACAGGCTCTGGGTTCAGTCTCCAGCACCACACACACACACACACACACACACACATACACACACACACACACACACGTACACACACACATGTACACATGCACTTAAGAATTACCTGAGCCGGGCATGGTGGTGCACGCTTGTAATCCCCGCGCTTGGGAAGCGGAGACAGGAGGATTGCACAGGTTCGAAGCCAGCCACGCTGGCTTAAGAGACCCTGTTTCCAAATTTTTAAAAATGTATAAAATAGGTCTGGGAGTGTAGCCCAGAAGTAGAAGAGTTTCCAGGAATCCCAGTACCACCATCAAAAAAAAAAAAAAAGAATTACCTGAAACATGATATAGCTGCCCCTCCGTATTCGCTGGGGGAGTGGATTGGTCCCAAGATTTCCCAAAGATCAAAATCCTTGGATGCTCAAGACTCTTATATAAATTGTGTGTGGAATATGCATATAACCTATACACATTTTTCTTTCTCTCTTTCTTTTTTTTTCTTTCTTTCTTTCTTCTTTCATATGTGATTGAACCCAGGGGAATTAAAACTCTGAGCTATGCCCTTTCTTTCTTTTCTTTTCTTTCTTTCTTTCTTTCTTTCTTTCTTTCTTCTTTCATATGTGATTGAACCCAGGGGAATTAAAACTCTGAGCTATGCCCTTAGCCCTATTTTAGTTTTTATTATGAAGCAGGGTCTCACTAAGTTGTTGAAGGCCTTGCTAAATTGCTGGTGCTGGCCTTGAACCTGTGATCCTCTGTCTCAGCTTCCCAAGCACTGGGATTATAGGCTTGCATCACCATGCCTGACTTCTCCCATATACTTTAAGTCATCTCTAAACCAGGCGTGGTGGCATACGCTTGTAATCCCCACGCTTGGGAGGCTGAGACAGGAGGATCACACAGGTTCAAAGCCAGCCTCAGCTACTTGGTGAGGCTCTTAGCAACTTAGTGAGACCCTGTTTCCAAATAAAATATAAAATAGGTCTGGGAGTATAGCCCAGAGGTAGAAAGACCCTGGGTTCTACCCCCAGCACCACCAAATATATATATATTAAAATAAATAAATAAATAATCTCTAGATGGCTTATAATACTTAGTACAATGTAAGCAACATGTGAATGGCTCTCATACTGTATTGTTTTGGGAATAATGACAAGAAAAAAATTGCACATGCTCAGTGCAGATCCAGCTATTATAGTACATGATCCACAGTTGATTAAGTCCTTAGATATAGAGCCCATGGGTACAAAGAGACAGCCTACAGACAATAAAATATTATTTAACCCTAAAAGGGAAGATTCTGATACATACTCTATCATTAGTGAACTTTGAGAACATTACGCTAAGTGAGAGAAGCCAGTTGCAAAAATTATATATATATAGATATATCTATATATATAGATATATATTATGATTCCACTCATGAAAGGGTAGTCAATTCATAGAGACAGAAAGCAGAATGGTAGCTACCCAGGGCTTGAAGGGAGGAAGAGAAATTGTTAAATGGAAATAGAGTCTCAACTTGACAAGATCAAAAGACTCAGGAGGGCCAGGCATGGTGGTGCACTTCTGTAATTCCTGTACTTGGGTGACTGAGACAGAAGGATCGCGGGTTCATGGCCAGTCTCAGCTACTTAGTGGGGCACTCCTCAACTTAGTGAGACCCTATTTCAAAGTAAAGAATAAAAATAGAACTAGGAGCTTGGCGTGGTGGCACACGCCTGTAATCCCAGCATTTGAGAGACTAAGACAGAAGGACAGCCTCTGCTATTTAGTGAGGCCCTCTACAACTTAGTGAGACCCTGTTTCAAAAAATAAATAATAAGCCGGGCGTGGTGGTGCACACTTGTAATCCCTGTGCTTGGGAGGTGGAGACAGGAGGATCGTGCAGGTTCAAAGCCAGCTTTGCTGGCTTAAGAGACCCTGTTTCCAAATGAAAATGGAAAAAAACCACATAAAATAGATCTGGGAGTGTAGCCCAGAGAAGGGTTTCCAGGAACCCCAGTACCACGAAGAAGAAGAAGAAAAAGAAAAAGAAAAAGAAGAAGAAGAAGAAGAAGAAGAAGAAGAAGAAGAAGAGGAGAAGGAGGAGGAGGAGGAGGAGGAGGAGGAGGAGGAGGAGGAGGAGGAGGAGGAGGAGGAGGAGGAGGAGGATAAAGCAGGAGGCTGAGGATGTAGCTCAGTGGTAGAATGCCCCTGGGTTCAATCCCTAACACCAAAAAAAAAAAAAAAAAAAAAATAGGACTAGGGATGTAGCTTCTTGGTAGAATGCCTCTGGGTTCAAACCCTAGTTCCACAAAAAGAAAAAAAAATATATCAAAATGTCAGTGGATATTTGAACAAAACTTCTGAAATGAAAGACAGAAACTGGGAGATTGATTGGTAGGATAGCCCAGTTCTTCTATCAGGTGATAGAATTAATTTTATCGCCACTAGACTCCAGCAGTCTTTTGATAGACTTCTTCAAACAAAAACAGGCAGAAGTGCCATGCAGGGCTCTGGTCCCAGGTATCAGGAGGCTGTGGTTTTCTGTCATGTTGCAGAACCCTGCCCACCCTGTGAGCAGCCGGGCTGCCTGCTGGAGGCTGAGACCATGCTAGGAAGCCCAGAGTCACGGCAGAGGCTGTGCACAATCAGCCAGCCCACTAACTACCAGCTGCCTTTGTCCATTTGCAAGACCCGGGGCCAAGCCAACAATTCCCAGCTCAGTGAGCAGAACCAATACCAACTGGTAGATTTGAGAACAAAAATAAATGTCACTTTCATATGCCACAGAGATTTTTTTTTCTTTCTTCTTTTTTCCAGAGCTGGAAAATGAAGCCAGGGTTTCACACAGGCTAAGCAAGTGCTCTTTCACTGATACCTTAGGACCCTGTAGTTGTTTATTGTGTATTATTATTATTATTACTATTATAGCACTGGGGATTGAACCCAGTGGCATTCTACCTCCTGAGCTACACCTCCAGCTCTATGGTGTGTGTGTGTGTGTGTGTGTGTGTGTGTGTGTGTGCACGCACAATTTTGAAACAGGGTCTCACTAAATTGCAACGGCTTTACTAAATTGCTGAGGTTGGACGTGAATCTGCAATTCTCCTGTCTCAGCCTGCCAAATACTGGGATTACAAGTGTTTACCATCCTGGCTTATGCACCATTATTGTACCAAGAGATAACTAATAGAGAAGAAACTTTGGGTTTCCAGTACAGTGGCTTGGAAGTTCTCACTCCAACTTTGTGTGTGTGTAGGAAGGAGGGGGTACTGGTGAGTCTACCTCCAAGCTATCAAACTACACTCCAAGCCCTTAAAATTTTTACTTTTTGTTTTGAAACAGTCTTACTAAGTTGTTGAAGGTCTTGCTAAATTGCCACGACTGGCTTCAAAACTGTGATCCTCCTACCTCAGCCTCCTAAGTACTGGGATTACAGGTGTATGCCACACAGCCAGCTTCTCACTTCATCATCTTAAGTAAAAAGCGGAACAAAGCAACCACCAGCAATTATTCTTTAATCCATCACAGAATCAAGGTCATAGGACAAATTACTGCCCCCCAAATTGGACTTGTGACTTAAAAATAAGGCTTCTGAGATCTAGGGCTAAAACTTTACAGAACCACTTCTGCCTGCTTTTGTTGGAGAAAGATAGGGCTGGGTTGTAGCTCAGTATTACATCACTTGTGTGGCATCTACAAGGCCTTGGGTTCAATTTCCTGCCCACAGGAATAATTTAAAAAATAAATTGATGCCAGGCATGGTGGTGCACACTTGTAATTCCTGCGCTTGGGAGGCAGAGACAGGAGGACTGCTCAGGTTCGAAGCCAGCCTCGCTGCCTTAAGAGACCCTGTTCCAAATAAAATATAAAATAGGTCTGAGAGTGTAGCCTGGAGGTAGAAGAGTTCCATCCCTAGTACCACTAAAAAATTAAAAATAAATAAATTAAATAAATAAATAAATAAATTGAGCCAGGCGTGGTTGTGCATGCTTGTAATCCCAGCATTCAGGAGGCTGGGACAAGAGGATAGAGGTTCATAGCCAGCCTCAGCTACTTAGTGAGGTCCTGTTTCGAAAAATAGGGTTGGGGGTGTAACTCAGAGATAAAATGCCTCTGGCTTCCAGCCACAGTACAGAAAAATAAATAAATAAATAAATAGGACAAGCAGGCAGAGTGTGGTGGCATCCACCTGTAATCCCAGCTAACTCTGCAGGTCAAGAATCCCAAAGTCAAGATTATATGGAAAATTTAGTAAGACCCTGTCTCAAATTTTTTAATAAATTTTTATTGGTGCATTGTAGTCATATATCTTAAAGGGGTAAGAAACTTGTGGAGATATACATGCACATATCACTCAATTAGCCCTTACCCAATCCCTATGCCCTTCCCTCCCCCTCCCTCCTTCCCATGCTTGGTTTCATGATTGACTTTGATATGTTTGTTTAAGTACATTATGTGCTTTCAAGAGTTTCCCTCTTCCCTCTCCCATCCCCTCAGATAGGTCACCTTACTGCTCCTCTACAGGATCCCTTCTTCATCTAGAGTTCCTCCTGTCACCCATTTCTCCCTAGTTTTTGCATATTAGGAAAAGCATCTAATTTCTTATTTTTTGTGATGTTTCCCTGTAAATGCCATAATTTTGTTCTCCTTTATGGCTGGGTAAATTTCCATTGTGTACATATCCCATAGTTTTGTAATCCACTCATCTGTTGAAGGACATCTTGGCTGGTTCCATAGTTTGGCAATGGTGAATTGTGCAGCATGAACATAGTTATTCCTACATTAGTTTGGTATTTTGGTTTTCATTCTTTTGGGTAGATACCCAGAAGTGGTATTGCCGGATCATATGGTAAGTTCATTATTGTTCTTCTGAGGATCTTCCATACTTTGTTTTCCAAAGTGGTTGCATTAACTTGCAGTCCCACCAATAATGTATTACAATTTCTATTTCTCCACATCTGATCAATTACAGTTTCTTTCTTCCTTGGAGAGCCTTCTTTTCTTTTCCACACCGATTCCCACTTACTAAAATCCTGAAAGCCAGAAGGGGAGTAACTTTGACGAGATGATTCACTCACAACCAATTTTTTTAATAGAGGTCACTTGGATCTGGGAATCTGCTGAGAGATGAGATGAAGCAGCAGCAGCTTCAAGTGCTTCCTCACCGCACGGTTGCAGGGACACGCTGGCCTTTTGCTGTGGAGCAGGCCCCATTGCGGCCTCACTGTGTGGCAGCTCCAGTCCTGGCCTCACTGGCTCCAGTGCCGGCCTCACTGTGCAGCAGGCTCTGGTCCCCGTCACTGTGGGCAGGACATCTTCAGAGGTTCTTTTTTTTTTTTCATATTTTTTAAGTAGGAGAAAACAGTACATGTCTTTTGCAGAAGCTGGAAGCCCAAATACCTAGCAGCAATAGATTTTATCTCCCCACTGAAAGCGGAGGCCCACAGCTTCACCAGAGAGAGTGGGATTGCTGCTCCAAGCACACCACTGTCCCTAGCATAGCAACCACGAGCACTGAGGCCTCCCGGGTTGCGCAGCACAGTGAGCCCAGCCCGGCCATCCAGGACTTCCTCTGACATGCTCCAAACATTTTTCTTACATAGTATGTTGTCCAGAATTCCTGAACATGTGCAGCAGGAGCAGTCTATTTTCAGGGAGATTTCTTCAAAAATTCAAGGTGGATTAGATTGGATCTGTCTGCCTCTCTCGAATACTGACGCCACCACTGCCACCATTTTGGTCTCTCCTCTTCAATATTTTTTAATAACAGGAAACAGTGTGTGACTTTTGCAGACGTTGGGAGCCCTAGTACTTAGCAGCAATGGATTTTATCTCCCCACCAAGAGCAGAGGCCCATAGCTTCCACAGGGTGCAGTATCTGCTGCTCTGAGCACACCACGGCCCCAGCACCGTGTAGAGCAGTGCAGTGGTCAGGAGCACTGCAGCCCCCGGATGCATAGCCGGGCATCCCGGCCTGGCTATGCTGAGCTCCCTCCAACGTGCCCCTGACATTTTTCTTACAGAGTATGTTGTTAAGAATTCCTGAGCATGTGCAGCAGGAGCAGTCTACTTTCTGATCTCTTCTGGGATGTTCTTCCAAAAATCACTTTTCTTACGGAGGTGGGTACCACGCAGCCATCTTGCTTCTAATTCCGCCATTTTCCACTCTCTCTTATATTTTAAATAGGAACTAATGACTGGAAATGTCTCTGTATGTTGTCCCAATCAGATATTAAAACAAAATTTGTTATCCAGAGTTTCTCAGAGGAATACATGTCCTATTTAGCCACTGCCAACTATCGCCACTGCAGCCACAGCTGCCACCTCAATATTTTTTTTAAAAAAAAGGTTTTTTTTAGCCAGGTGTGGTGGCACACGCTTGTAATCCCCACACTTGGGAGGCATAGACAGGAGGATCGCACTGGTTCGGAGCCAGCCTTGCTGGCTTAAGAGACCCTGTTTCCACATAAAAAGGTAAAAAAAATAGGTCTGGGAGTGTAGCCATGTAACCCGTGGGAGTGTATCCCGGAGGTAAAAGGGCTTCCAGGAACCCCAGTACCACCAAAAAAAAAAAAAGTTTTTTTTAAAGATCTAAGGAAAAAGCTGGATGTGGTAGCACACACTTATAATCCCAGTACTAGGATCACACAAGTTCAAAGCCAGCTCCAGCTACTTATTGAGGCTCTTAGAAACTTAGTATGACCTTGTTTCTAAATAAAATATAAAATAGGTCTGGGAATATATCCCAGAGATAGAAAGACCCTGGGTTCCACCCCCAGTACCATAAATAAATAAATAAATAAATAAATAAATAAATAAATAAGTAATAAAAATATCTGAGGACATAGGTCAGTAGTATAACACTTGCCTAGCATATGGCAGGCCCAGGGTTCAATCCTAGTTACAGTAAGTAAGTAAGTAGATTGGACAGACAGGTAGGTAGACACATAGAATCACAATTTAGCCTTACAATGACCTTCAAGCAAAAATTCTTCAGGAACCAGGATAGGGGTGTCCAATCCCCAAAATGTAATCGACAGATCACTAAAAGCTCAGTGTTGACAAGTCTAAGAGTTAGGAACAACAGGGGCCCAAGTCTCAGAGGCCCATACTTTTGTGGATTTTACCTCCAGGAGCTCTATCAGGTCCTCTTTCCAGGTCCAGTAAGGACCTGGAAAAAAAATACTCTGGGTTTCTAGCAGGGAGATAGAAAAATAGCCATTTCCAAATATTCCAGAGTACTCTGTCTGACTAAGGCTGGCCTTCAAGAGAAACTTGATAAGTCGGGTCCCTCCCCCTCCCCTTGGTATCCTACAGCTGGGACAGGAGGTGGGACCCTGGAAGCCAGAAGCAGAGATGGGGCAAACTCCAGATGTTGCTAGAGGATTGGCATTCTCCTGCCTTCCTAGCCCACCCCAAGACCCCAGCTACATAAATACCCTCACTTCCCCTCTGCAGTGCAACTCTGTTGACCGATAGCCCCCTCCTCCCCAGTATCAGTCCACAGACCTTGACTGGGAGCAACAGACCTTTAATAAAAAAAAGGGGCCTGGTATCACACACTTTTGGTGTATTTTGCCTCCTTTGCGACCCCCGACTCAATTTCAACATTACATCTAGTGCCAAAACCCAGGAGGGTTTTTTTTACCCCTCCCTGAGACCCTCTTGACTACCCGGTGGATTGTCCCTCCACCAGGCCCCTGAGGAGAGCCCTCCTCACTACTCTGAGGAACCTGGACTCTCTGACCCTTGATTAGACTGACTGCTTTGGGACAAGGTGAGTTTCCTTCCCTTCCTCTGGTCAGCAGGTCATCATCTCCAGCTTCTCACTTCCAGCTTCTCTGTTGGTCCAAACATGTGGCCGTGTCAGAGTGCCTCCAGACAACCAGGTTGTCCTCCAGCCCTGAGAAGAGAGTGGATACATCCCTCCCATCCTCTTGGTCTCGTTCCTAGACATTGATTAGGATAACGGAATGCCTATCTCCTGTTCTTCGTTTTCACCCACAGACCAGACATGAGAAGCCAAAATTCCAAAATAGATCCCCAGTCCCCATTGGGTTATCTCCTCACTAATCTCCAGACCCTGAGACTATCAGAGGATTTGTGCCCTAAGCGCCTCCGTTTCTATTGTAACACAGCATGACCTCAGTACAGATTGGATAATGGGTCCCGGTGGCTTGAAAACAGAACTCTGGATTTAACATCCTGACCTATCTCAGCACCTCTTATAAGCAGTCTGGTAAATGGTCAGAAGTCCTTTATGTCCAGGCCTTCTTTTTCCTGTGCTCCCGTTCCTCCCTTTGTTCTCACTGTCCCACTGCCCAAGTCCTACTGGCTAGGGACACCTCCCAAACTCTGACCCCTCTCCCCCATCAACCTCCATTTTCTAATTCTGCTGAGTCACAGCTGCCATCTTGTGACTTTGCTGAGTTACAGGAGCCATCTTCTGATTCCACCATGGATTCCCCAGGATCTCTCCTCACAGCCCCAACCACCACCCTACCCTAAGACGGCCTCTCACCCTAACCCGCTCCGTTCCCACCATGCCATCCTCCCTTAAGGGACCAACCCTTACCTCCCCCTCACCTGCCCCCATAAGTCACCACACCAACTCCCAGAACCCCCTTCTCCCTTGGCCCCGCTCTGCATAGTCCTTACTCGGCTAAAAAGGGCTCCATTACAATAGCCTCATGACAAACTCTCCTGTACAGTGTTGGGGCCCACTAAGCTCCATTTTTCTCAGCATAATTCTCTTTAATGCTTTTATTT
The DNA here is from genome assembly GCF_963383645.1 of Muscardinus avellanarius. Taxonomy (NCBI): domain Eukaryota; kingdom Metazoa; phylum Chordata; class Mammalia; order Rodentia; family Gliridae; genus Muscardinus; species Muscardinus avellanarius. The sequence continues at coordinate 357,652 of NC_137805.1, read as the reverse complement.
CAGCAGGCCCACCTGTTTATGTCTGGAAATTCACCACAGAGTAGACCTATTTGCCCCCCTTTACTAAATGTTGGACTGACCACAAGGTGGGATCAGCACAGTGCTCCCTCTGGATGCCAGACAGCCATAAGTATTGAACTCTCTAAAATCTGTTACCGATGCTCCTGACCCAGTAGCATGTTTTTAATTTGACCAGACTGGCCTATATTGCCTAACCCAAGTGGAGGTGATTTCAAGTGGCTCTTGAATCTACAACCTCCTCTTTGGCCTCCCTTCAGTGAAAAATTACCTCACTTGCTAGGGTAGCCCTCCAAAATAGACGGGCTTTGGATTTACTTACTGCTGAAAAGAGTAGTGTTTGTCTCTTTCTCAGGGAAAAATGCTGCTATTATATTAATGAATCTGGTCTAGTGAAGGAAAATGTCTAAACTCTGACCAGGTTAAGTGAGGATCTAAAAACACAATACCAACAGTCTACCTCATATCTTGAATGGTTCCAAGGGCCAGTAGTTGCTGGGCTCCTTCCCCTTCTGGGACCTGTTATCATAATTTGACTTTTCTTTTTGATACTCCCTTGTCCCCTAAAATTCATTCAAACGTACATTACCAACCTGTCCAGGGTAACCTTCAATCAACTCCTGCTGCAGCCATACTCTCACCTGCCCACTTCCGAATAACCCAACCTCTCCTGGCCAAGGGGGCCCCTGTAACAACATCCCCTCTGACAGCAGGAAGTAATAATCAACTCAGTCCTTGACTATTATCACCAAAAGGCCAGGATAATAGGTTGGGTTTCTCCCCTCCTCTCGGGATCCTGCAGTTGAGACAGGAGGCAGAGCCCCAGAAGCCAGAAGCGGAGATGGGGCAGACTCCAGATGTTGCAAGAGGGCCATCCTTCTCCCACCTTGCTAGCCCCACCCCAAGACTCCAGCTACATAAATACCCTCACTTCCCCTCTGTGGCACAACTCTGCTGACCAGTAGCCCCCTCTTCCTCAATACTGGTCCACAGACCTCCAACAGGAGCAACAGACCTCTAACAAAAGGAGCCTGGTATCACAGTTCTTTGCTGTATTTTGCCTCCTTTGTGACCCCCAACTCAGTTTCAACATTATCAAACTGTCTTGCCAGAGCTTAGTGGACCAGGGTTTTATCAACGCCCAACTGACCTAGGGAAAAGAGAAACCTAATTTCAGTTCTTGTTAGCCATCTTGTCTCACCTAATTAGAGGAAAAACTGAGAAGATCGCCATCAGGGCACAGGTGCACTGAAGGACTGAGATCTAATCACAGGATTCAGTGTCTCTTCTCTCACACCTCACCACCACAGCACTAGAAGCCTATTGGCCATGCTTACTTCTTTCATGTGTGTAGTACTGAGGGTAGAAACCAGGGACCTTCTATCTCTAAACTACACTCCAGCTCTATTTTATTTTTTATTTGGAAACAGGATCTCACTAAGTTGCTAAGAGCCTCACTAAGTTGCTAAGGCTTACCTTGAACCTGCAATTTTCCTGTCTCAGCCTCCCAACTACCGGGATTACAGGCATACACCACCAGGCCTGGCTTGCCACTCTTCTTTTGACCTTTGTTTTTTTTTGCTTGACTTCTAGCAAAAAAAAATTATCAGGCATGCTAAAAGGTAAAAAGCAGAATTTGAAGAGATTACGTAAACATCAGAATCAGGTATGGCAGAGATATTGCAATTACCAGAATTTAATTTTAATTTTTTTTTGTTTTGGTGGTACTGGGGGTGGAACCCAGGGGCTGTCTACCTCCAGGCTACACTCCCAGATCTATTTTATATTTGATTTAGAAACAGGGTCTCACTAAGTTACTAAGAGCCTCACTAAGTAGCTGAGGCTGGTTTCAAACCTGTACAATCCTCCTGTCTCAGCCTCCCAAGTGCAGGGATTACAAGCATGCACCATCAATCCCGGCTCAATTACCAGAATTTTAAAAAGAAACTATAAGCCGGGCGTGGTGGCACACGCTTGTAATCCCTGCGCTTGGGAGGCAGAGACAGGAGGATCGCGCTGGTTTGAAGCCAGCCTCGCTGGCTTAAGAGACCCTGTTTCCAAATAAAAATATAAAATAGGTCTGGGAGTGTAGCCTGGAGGTAGAAAGGTTTCCAGGAACCCCAGTACCACCAAAAAGAAAAAAGAAGAAACTATAAGAAAAACTGTAAGAAACTATAGGAAAAAAGAAAGAGAAAGGTGGAGGAAGGAGGGAAAGAGAAGAGAAGGGAAGGGAAGGAAAGAGAAAATAAAAGAAAAGAAAAGAGAAAAAAGAAAAAGGAAGTCAGAAGGAAATAACACTTTAAATAAGCCAGAATAAGACTTGCATGGCAGAATCCATGCAAACAAGATGAGAGTGAAATATTTAAATCGATGAAAAAAAATAAAACCACCAACTTACAATTCTGTATCCTATAAAATTATTCACCAAAAAAGGAGAAAAACAGACTTTCTCAGGAAAAAAAAAATTGAACGAATCGGCTGCCAGAAGACCTGCCCTGCAAGAGATGTTGAAAGATGATATAAGAGAGATGAGAAATGAGGTCGGTTAGTTAACATTTCTCATCACAAGTCATAGAGGCCAGAGGAAGTAGCACATTTTCCAGGATTTAAGGAAAAAAGTGTTGCCTCGTAATTCTATGGCCAGCAAAAATAGCCATTGGGGTAAAAGGGAAATCATTCTCAAATGGAGAAAAACTTAGAATTTGTCACCTGCACAGATATCCTAGAAGAATGGGTAAAGAAAAGCTGGTGTGGCGGCACACGCTTGTAATCCCAGTACTTGGGAGGCTGAGCACAGGTTCAAAGCCAGCCTCAGCTACTTAGTGAGGCTGTCAGCAACTTGGCGAGACCCTGTTTCCAAACAAAATATGAAATAGGTCTGGGAGTGTAGCCCAGAGGTAGAAGGCCCCTGGGTTTCATCCCCTGTACCACCGGGGGGAAAAAAATGGGTAAAGAAAGTTTCTAAACAGAAATCAATAAAAGAAGAAATCTTGGAAATAGAAGAAGAAAGAACATTGTAAGCAAAATACAACTGAGTAAATAAATATATAATGTAGGATGGTTGAAGCAAATATTTTAACAGTGGAAGATGTGGTTGGAGGGGTATAAAGTCAATATTTAATGCAATTATATTACAAATGGGGGAGAGTAAAAATAAATAAATAGATTATATAAGACGTGTGTGTGCGCGCCAGGTATGGTGGCACATGCTTGTAGTCCCAGTATTTGGGAGGCTGAGACAGGAGGATTCTGGTTCAAGGCCAGCCTTAGCTACTTAGTGAGGCCCTCTGCAACTTAGTGAGACCCTGTTTCAAAATAAAGAATAAGCCGGGCCTGGTGGCGCACACTTGTAATCCCCGTGCTTGGGAGGCGGAGACAGGAGGATCGCGCAGGTTCGAAGCCAGTCGCGCTGGCTTAAGAGACCCTGTTTCAAAAATATAAAATAGGTCTGGGAGGGTAGCCCGGAGGTAGAATGGCTTCCAGGAACCCCAGTACCACCACTAATAATAATAATAATAATAATAATAATAATAATAAATAAAAAGTAGGTCCGGGAGTGTAGCTCAGAGATAGAATGTTCGTGTGTGTGTGTGTGTGTGTGTGTGTGTGTGTGTGTGTGTGTGTAAAAGGTAGTAACTAGGGCAACCATCCAAATATACAAGCAGTACACTCAAAAACACTATAAAAAGATATATTATGCATTTGTTAATCAAAAGAAAGCAGAAAGCTAGGTGAGGTGGGCCTATCATCCCACTACTTGGGAGGCCAAGACAGGAAGATCACAGGAAAGTCCCAGCAACTGAACCAAGATTCAATTTCAAAATAAAAAACAAAAAAGCTAGAGGCATAGCTAGGAGGTAGAATGACCCTGGGTTCTATCCCCAGTACCAAAAACAAACAAGGAAAATCAGAGGAAAAGCCAGATATGGTGGCACACACCTATAGTCCCAGTACTTGGGAGACTGAGATAGGAGGATCCCGGCTTTGAGGCAAGCCTCATCAACTTAGCAAGGCTCTCAGCAACTTAGCAAGATCCTGTTTCAAAATTTAAAATAAAATAAAATAGGGCTGGTTGTGTGGCTCAGTTAAAATGTCCCTGATCAATACGCAGCACCACAACCACAACAAGAAGCCAAACCAAAACAAGACAAAACTATGTATTGTTTTGTGGTTTGCTATATTTTTCATCCAATAATGTGTGTTAGCCACTTTCCATTGTCAGGATTTACAAACCTTCCATCTTTATCTTTTACTTTATCTTTTACACGGAATTCATAGTATGGACATAATATGTTCATATTGTCATTCTTCTAGTGATAGATGTTTAGGTTCTTTTGTTCTGTTTTGTTTTGTTTTTAAACAGGCAATGGGTTGTGCAGGGCAACTCAAAGTCTATGACCCAACACCCACACAAACTATTTTATTAGCAGTCTATAATGAGATAAGAAACTAAGTATAATGAGGATGTAGCTAAGTGGTAGGACATTTGCATAGCTTCTTTGAGGACCTGGATTCAATCTTCAGCACTGCAAAAGGAAAAGGAAAGAAAAGAAAGGAAAGAAAGAAAGAAAAGAAAGGAGGAAGGAGTAAAAAGAAAGAAGAAAGAAAAGAAAGAAGAAGAGAAGGAAGGAAGGAAATTATTTCAAAGTCTTTGATTTTTCTTTAAAAACCTTCCTTTCTCTAGCAATTCGTTTTTACTATAAAAGCAAAAAGGTATGAGTTTACAACCATTTGGAGATATTCTTCCCAATGGAAATCCATTCAACCAGCATGAAAGGAAGACCGGAAGGAGAAAATCAGCAAACACAGCACCAGTAACTGTTACAGACAAAAGGCCAGGTGTGGTAGCACACACCTGTAATCTCAGTACTTGGGAGGCTGAGACAGGGTCACAGGTTGAGGCCAGCCTCAACAATTTAGTGAGGCCTTCCAAAACCTAGCAAGACCCTGTTTCAAAATAAAAAAAAGCTGGGTGTGGTGACACACACTTGTAATCCCAGTACTTGGGAGGCTGAGACAGGAGGATCTGGATTCACAGCCAGCCTCAGCTACTTAGTGAGGCTCTATTCTAAAATAAAGAATTAAAAATCTGGCTGGGGATGTAGCTTTGAGTTAGAATTCCCCTGGGATCAATCCCCACTACTGCAATAAATAAGTAAATAAATAAATAAATAGCCGGGTGTAGTGGCACACGCTTGTAAGACCCTGTTTCAAAATAAAGAATAAAAAATAGGGCAGGGAGTGTAGCTCAGAGGTCGAATGCCCCTGGGTTCCATCCCTAGACCCGCAAAATAAATAAATAAATAAATAAATAAATAAATAAATAAATAAATAAATAAATAAATATTACTGGGAGCATAGCTAAGAAGTTCAATCCCTGGTAACACACACACACACACACACACACACACACACACACACGTTGCAGACAAGAGCTGCTGATAGATTCTAGCATCTGTGGAAAGTCTGAGAAGAAAAAGAGTTTGCAAAGCCTTTGGGTATCTCTTCCAGGAAGTTTGTTGACAAAACCAGGGCCTGGGGGTAGGGGGAAGATACACATCACACAGGAGCCCCTACGAAACCACCTGACCAGGAAACTAGGGCCATCATCACAGAACCAAACACTGATGCCATGTACCCATGACATGCTACACTGAGCCCCACATCTGTGGTGCTAGGATACGTGACCAGGATGCATGACCCACACCCAAGCACAAAACCCAATCAGGCCTGAGCTGAGGGACTTCAGTCACAAATAAATATTCTCCAGGGGTGTCCAGGTTCATGAAAAGCAAGAAAGAAATTACAAAGGAACAGTTGCAAGGAAGACCAGAGAGAACAAACTAGATGCAGATATGAAACTCTGAATGGTATCCTGAAGCAAGTAAAGGATATTACTGAGGAAACTAGCAAAGCTTTCATGGGCCTTCCGTTTAAGTAAGGGTGTTGCACCAATGTTAATTTCCTGGCTCTCATCAAACAGAGCCTCACTAAGTAGCTGTAAGGTTGTAGAAGGTTGTGGGAGAGATATAGGAACCTCTATTATTTTTACAACTTTTCTTCCTTTTTTTTTTCACACTAGGCTAAGGAACCCAGAGGCATTATATCTACAATCTACACCCCCAGGCTGATTTTATTTCTTATTTGGAAACAGGGTCTTGCTAGGTTGCTGAGAGCCTCTTTAAGTTACCAAGCTTGCTTTGAACCCACGATTCAAAGGTTCCAGTCTCGGCCTCCCAAGTACTAGGATTACAATTGTGTGCTATCACATCCAGCTCCCAACTTTTCTTCAAGTACTTTCTTTTTGTTTGTTTGTTTTTTGTCATTACTGTTTGCTTTGCTATTGTTAGTATTGGAGATTATGGTTTTGTTTTGTTTTCAGTGCTGGGACTAAACTCAGACCCTCATACATTGCTAAGCAAGTGCTCTACCATTGAGCTACATCTCCATCTGCTACCCCTTCTTTTTACTTCTGCTTTTCTAAAAGTGGTTCAAAGTACAAAGTTAAAACACAAAAAAAGCAGTAGAAAAGGCCCGCCTAGTTTTCCAGCAGTGTCTTTATTACAAAAGGGTCAGCTGGGCACGGTGGCGCATGCTTGTAATCCCAGTACTTAGAAGTCTGAGACAAGAGGACTGCAGGTTCATGGCCAGCCTCAGCTACTTAGTGAGGCCCTCTGCAACTTAGTGAGACCTGTTTCAAAATAAAGAATAAAAATAGGGTTAGTTATGTAGCTTGGAGGTAGAATGCTCCTGGATTCAATCCCCAGTACTGCAAATAATAATAATAATAATAATAATAATAATAATAATAATAATAATAATTGAACAAACAAATAAATCAATAAATAAAAGGGTCAAATACCACAATTTAAAAATGTTCAAAACCAGGTCCACATATATCAAAATATTTTGACATGTGGGAGTGGAGAGGTAAGGTCTGAAGCATTCTCTCTTAGAAACCTTCTCCTGAGACTGGAAGGAAGCAAAAACTTACAAGGTAGCACAATATATTTGGCAGAAAAGATGTTGTGACCCGCCCTGAGACTGTAGCCTTAGCAAATCCACTGCAGAAAATGCTGTGCACATCTGTTTCAAACCATATAACCTTTTGCCACAACCTCTTTGTGACTGATTCAAATTCAGATTCAGGGCCAGTGCTGGAACCAGGAGTACTAGGGGGATGTTAGGAATGTTTTGTTGTTTTCGTTCTGCAGTGCTGGGATTGAACCCAGGACCTCCTACATGCTAGGAAAGCACTTTGCCACTGAGCTACATGCATAGCTGCAAATGTCAGGAATATTCTGAACACCTCAGTTGCAGGACTGGCAGCTACATGCAGTGTGTGTGGAGCCAAAGGACCAAGACATTTCCCAGGGGACGAAGAAGCTCTCGCAAGGCTTCAGGCCTTACTGGTGGGCAAGGGATAGAGGCAGACCTGTCCAGGGAACCTACCTGTAGAGAAAAGGCAACCCCCAAGAAACTCCAGGCAAAAAGCTGCGTGCACGCACAGAGGAAGGGAGATGCATCTGTCCTGACCTTCAGGCAAATCCCAGGCTATGTGAGGCCAGGAAAAGAGCCATAACTGACAAAGGTAAGAAGCAGAAGCAAGACATAGCAGCCAGCCCAGAGGAAGCATGTCTTGGAAAGGGTCTCCCAGGCCACCTTCCCCAGGGGTCCCTGAAGAGGCCTCTCTTCCAGAGGTCCTCAGTGCCTCCTGGGTGGCACCATAGGGCCCTGGGGACCTTGAGTCAGGCCTCCAGGGGCTTAGCTGTTCCTGTTGGGCAGAGGTGTGGGCAGAAGAACTGTCCAGAATCTCTGAAGGCCACTCTGCTTCAGCAGCGCACTTGGGGGTCTCCAGTGCTGCCATTATATGAATGAGTGGGCTCAGGGCTCTCATCAAAGGCCCATGGGTGCTGGGTTAAAAAGGCACATTCCTGATTCGCACTCACCCACTTCTACCTTAGAAATCCAGGGATGAAGCTCAGGAAGGTGCAGTTTTAACCACCTTCCCTGGCAATTCTTTTTTTTTTTTTTTTTTTTGGTACTGGGGTTCCTGGAAACCCTTCTACCTCCGGGTTACACTCCCAGACACCTATTTTTTATATTTTTATTTGGAAAAATGGTCTCTTAAGCCAGCAAGGCTGGCTTCGAAACAGCGCAATCCTCCTGTTTCCGCCTCCCAAGCGCAGGGATTACAAGTGTGCGCCACCATACCCGGCCTTCCCTGGCAATTCTGATACTGGTCCAGGTAGGAGGCCATTTCAGAGAAGAGAAAGCAGGGCCCAGGGAGGGTACAAAACTTTCTGTAGCTACCTGAAGAGAGAGGGGCAGTGAGGGAAGAGAGTCTAGCTTCTACCTGACCTCAGATGATCAGGGCAAAAGAAAGCAATCAGATCTACCCCTGTCCCTTGAAGTTAAAGAACAGGCATGGGTTTGAATCTTGGCAGTTATGTGGCTTTGGGCAAGTGGTTTATGCCATTATCCCTCTTACCCCTGATCTCTCACCTGAAAAATAGGAGATTATAGTAAAAAGCAGATGTGGTTATGATCTTTGCAACTCCTCCCATAAAAATGAGTTTATTTTTCCTCCCCTTGAATCAGGGCTACCCTTGTGCCCTTGTTTATCAGAATGCAGCAAAGGGGTGCTCTCCCTGTTTGGAGCCACCTAAAGGGCCCTGCAGCTTCCCCTTCCTCTTGAAACCCAACCCAGCCAGTTTGCCATTAGAACCAGCCCAAAGTGCCTGCAGGAGGAGGAGAGCCCACATGGAGCGGGACCAACCATGCCCATGGAGGCCCTTCTAACACAGCCAGTCCTGGCAGACCTGACAGTCGACCTCCCGCAATAGAGTGAGCTCGGCTAGCAGAAGAACTGCCCAGCTGAGCACCGCTGTCAAAAACAAATGGTCAAGCTGGGCATGGTGGCACTTGGGAGACTGAGACAGAGTGATTGCAGGTTCAAGTCCAGTCTCAACAAGTTAGTGAGACTCTTTCAAAAAATTTTTTTAAAGGGCTAAGGGTATAGCTTGGAGATAGATTATTTCTAAATCCACCCAGGAGTGGTGGTGCATGCTTGTAATCCCAGCATTTGGGAGGCTGAGACAGGAGACTGTATACAGCCTCAGCTATTTAGTGATGCTCTCTGCAACTCAGTGAGACCCTGTTTCAGAATAAAGAATAAAAAATCAGGCTGGGGGGTGTACCTCGGAGGTAGAATGTCCCTGGGTTCCATCTCCACTACCTCAAAAAAAAAAAAAAAAAAAAAGAATGTTCCTAAGTCCAACCCCCAGTACCTAAATAAATTAATGCTGATATTTTAAGCCCCTAAATTTTGGGATAGTTTGTTATATAGCAAATTTTAAAAAAATGAGAGCCAGGCATGGTGGCACATGCCTATAATACCAGAAAGTAGTGAGACTCTCATCAACCTAGCTAGACCCTGTTTCTAAATAAAGATAAAATAGGGCTGGGGGTATAGCTCAGAAGTAGAAGGCCCCTGAGCTCAACACCCAGCACCACAAAAAAAAATGAGAATATGCTTCCCCAAAATATGAAAGGCTGCTAAGCTGAAGAGGCAAGAGGCTCTCTACCTTCTCTCTTTGCCTGAAAACATGACAGAGATTTACAAAACTAAAATATCATTCTATCTCCACCCCCTTTTCAACCTAAAGACAGGATATAAATTCTCCTTTACAACCCTTATCAGCTCAGAAACAGTGGCCGAGGAACCTGAGAGCAAACTTTTGCTCCCTGAGTGATTTCCCATATGTTCTTCCACAGCTTCCTGCCAGTGCAAGCTTGGGGCTGCTTTCCTTTTGTTGCTGAATATACTATAGAAGCCAGCATTCTTCATGTGTGTCTTGGGGGGAGGATATTGGGGATTGAACCCAGGATCATTCTATCTCCAATCCATACCCGTAGCCCTATTTTTTTTTTTTATTTTGAAATTGAGCCTCAGTAAGTAGCTGAGGCTGGCTGAGAAACTGCAATCTTCCTGTCTCGGCCTCCCAAGTACCAGGATTACAAGAGTGTGCCACCATGGCTGGCTTGATTTTTGTCTTGAAACAGAGTCTTGCTAGGTTGCTAAGAGTCTCTCTACATTGCTGAGGCTGTTCTCAAACCTGCAATCTTCCTGTCTCAGTCTCCTAAGTACTGGGACTACAGGTGTGCACAACCACGCCAGGCTTCAAGGCCACACTTCTAAACTACTGTCTTCAGTTATTTTTTTCCTGCATGATATGCACAGGTATAGATAAATAAACTTGCTAGGTTTTTTTGTGTTTTTTTTTTTTTTTTTTTTTGCAGGTCTGGGGATGGAACCCAGGAGCATTCAGCCTCCGAACTACACTCCCAGCCCTATTTTTTTTTATTCTTTATTTTGAAACAGGGTCTCACTGAGTTGCAGAGGGTCTCACTAAATAGCTGAGGCTGTCTACCAACCGCGATCCTCCTGTCTCAGCCTCCCGAATGCTGGGATTACAAGCGTGCGCCACCACACCCGGCTAAACTTGCTAGTTTTTCACTTGTTAATTGGCTTCTCATTGCAGTGACAAAATGCCCGAGGAAAACAGCTTAAAGGAGGAAAGGTTTATTCTGGCTCACAGTCCCTGAGGTTCAAGCCCACGGTCAGCTGATTCCACTGCCTTGGGCCTGAGGTGAGGCAGGTCATCATGGCAGAAGGATGCACTGGAGAAGGGCTGCTCATCTCATGGTGTGCCGGTATTGGAAAATGACTTTGGTATTAATGTATTGAAAATTTGTTTCAAAATGTAAAAAAGTAGTCAGGGTCTGGTTGCTGCCAGGCACTCAGGCAGCTTGTTATAATGCAGTTTCCTCACCAAAGCTGATTAGCAAGTACACAGAAGAGTTGGGACCCAGGGCCTTCATATTTTAAAGGCAGGTTTACATAATAAATAACTTCTAGTAGATAGGTTAAAATTCCCCAAGAATGCGGGAGGAGGGTACAGGCTCCTGGAGGGGGGGCAGGTACCACGTGACCCCTGATTTTGTTCATCATTCCAGTCCTAACAAAGACCTAAGCCTACACCTGCATTGAGGCAGGAAGGCTTTTGGCTGAGCAAGAAATCCCCATAATCATAATCCCCATAATCATAGAAACGAGTCCCGCATGGAGTTAATGGGTGGGCTCACACCTAGGTCAGAAGATTATTGGTTGGGCAAGATGAAGTATAATGTATGTTTTTTTATTTTTTATTTTTGGTGGTACTGGGGTTCCTGGAAGCCCTTCTATGTCCGGGCTACACTCCCAGGCCTATTTTATATTATTTTTTATTTGGAAACAGGGTCTCTTAAGCCAGTGAGGCTAGCTCCAAACCAGCACGATCCTCCTGTCTCTGCCTCCCAAGCGCGGGGATTACAAGCATGCGGCACCACGCCCGGCGCTATAATGTATGTTTATAAAAACCGTTCTGTATCCAAAAACTTCAGTTACATATTTTCAAGTCACTCCACTACATCCCTCTCATGTAGTGCTTTTAATTTGTCCCTTCTTTCTACCTTTGTAATAATAAAATTGCTTAAACTTACAGCAGAAGAGTTCTGGCTATTCTTTTCTACAATAGCTAAGAACAAGAACCCGCGGCTATATCTCACACTGGTACAGTTTTGCTGTGCCACCATAACAATGGCATCTAGGAAGCAGAGAGAGAGGAAGGGGTGACGGGATAAGATATACTTCCCAAGGACACTCCCCAAGCACCCACTCACTGCAACTAGGTCCCTCCTACGGCCTCCACCACTTCCCAATAGTCCTTTCAAAATAAAATGCCATCAACAGATTAATCCACTGTTGAGGTCAGCGCCCTCAGGAGCCATCCATCTCCTAAAGCCCCACCTCAACTTTGCTCTACTGGGGACAACCCATGAGCAGTGGGGAGCATTCCATATCCAAGCTATAACACTGTTTTATGTTACCAAAGTCTATAACTACACCAACTATAAACTTACCAGGGTTAAGGATACTCATTTTCTTCTACTAATTAAGCACGCCTCTACCTCATGCCCTTTCCCCTTGCTCTCTCTGAAACTCTCTTCCACCAAATACCATCTGCCTCTCTCCCTCGCTGCCCCAGGTCTCAGGGAGGCCCCTGCACAGGTGGGACAGCAATTTCATCTTACCCTGCCCCATGGCCCACCACGGAGACTGATCCCCATCCCTGCTTTGCTCTGGGCCCTCACTCCCTCAGTCACACTGGGCACTGCATTGAAATAACCCTTTAGAATATTAAAAGACTAGATAGAAGGCCATGGTGGCATGCAATCCCAGTACTTGGGAAGATAAGACAGAAGGGTTGTAGATTTGAGACCAACTTCAGCAACTTAATGAGGCCCTCAGCAACTTAGTGAGCTCCTACTTCAAAACAAAAAATAAAATAGGGCTGGGTGTATAGCTCAGAGGTAGAACACAGGGGCTAGTAACATAAAACCCACATCACATTTATCAAGAACTTACTGCCAGATGCATTGATGCACATCTATAGTTCTCGAGAGGCTGAGGAGGATAGTAGGATCAAGCAGCACATGGTAACTTAGTGAGACCTTGTTGAAATAGGGGCCTCTCCTCTTAGGGTTCTCGTCTACTGGATCATGATGAAGTTCAAGGACTAGCAAAGGTATAGAAATATGAAAGTTTAAGGCAGGGAAAGATAGAAAACAAAGCAGCCCCTCTCCACAAGGGTGGGGGGTGGATTCCAGAAAGAAAGTGACCACTCAGCTCTTGGGAAATAGGCTTTTAAAACTCCTAAAGTTGAGTATGATGGCATATGCTTTTAATCCCACTACTCAGGAGGCTGAAACAGAGGATTGCATGTTCAAGGACAGCCTCAGCAAACAGTGAGACCTTCATCAATCTATAGAGGCTCTGTTTCAAAATGAAAATAAAATACGGCTGGGGATCTACCTCAGTGGTAGAATATCCCTGGGTTCAGTCCCCAGTATCACAAACAAACCTTTCTGAGATTTTTTACCTGTTCTTTTATGCTTGGTCAGAACTGGGTTTTGAGGAACCAATGATTTTTGCACAATTTTGATCTTTTTTTTTTTTTTTTAACTTGGGATAGAACCCAGAGGCATTCTACCTCTGAGCTATACACTCAGCCCAATTTTTTATTCTTTATTTTGAAATAGGGTCTCACTGAGTTGTAAAGGGCCTCACTAAGTAGCTGAGGCTATCTGTAAAAAGTGATCCTCCTGTCTTAGCTTTCCAAATGCTGGGATTACAAACTGTGTGCCAGCAGGCCCAGCTTAATTTGAATGATTGTGTGGACTAGCCAGGGCCCTGTCTCCTGGTGCCCATCAGTCTCTTACCCTCAAGCTCACCTCTCCAACCTCATAGAAGAGGGGCAACACATAGCTGCTTTAATTTTTCCTGTTCCCAGGTCCTTTGCTCTGCCTCACTGTTTCAAAGTAAAAAAGAAAAAAGGGAAGAAAAAAAAAAAGGCTGGGGTGGGCGTAGCTTGAAGGACAAATATCACAGGGTGCAATCCCCAGTACCAAGAAAAAATAAAAAAAGAACTTATTTAGGCTTTGCATGGATTACCACTTTTTGTCCTCACAGTTCCTCCAACTATACAGAGCTACTCTTCTCATCTGAGATGGGACTGATACTCCAAATGCCTCTTGAGCAGTTTCTGACCCTTCACAAACTGGACCCTCCTTTTGTGCTCAGCGTAGTTTTCTTCTTAATGTGAAGAGACCCTGGAGAGAGAGCGTTAGAACAATGAGAGGCCTGCATAAGTCAAACATGAACAGGTAGATCCTCACCCAAAGGAGCCTTCGGGAAACAAGACCTTGAGGAAGACAAGCCAGAGACAGCAAACTGCAATGCAAGGCAGGAAGACAGTTGCCTCCTGCTCTAAAACGTTTGCCAATGCATTTTCCTGCTCCATGGGTTCTGGGAATGAGCCACCATCCTCAGCCAGCCGGCTACAAGAAAGTGGAGAGCCCCCAGTTCCTGAGAACTGCTGGGGAGGCATTAAAATTAGAGAAGGGCCAGGAGCAAATTACAGAGGTGGCTGGGCAGGGCCAGAGTGCCTTTCATTAACCTGGTTATCTGAGGAAGAGGCGGGGCCCAGGGGAGAGGAGACCCACCCTAGGGCAGGTTATGGGGAACACCTCTGAAGTCCAGGGAGCCTCATCCCTGGCCTCTGCCTTCTGTCATTCCCTGTCCCTCCCTGTAGGGGGAGCATCTGAGCAAGTCCTAGATGCACCATTTCTTACTTTTTTGAGCTGGGCAGCAGGCCTTGCCTCTCTGCACCTCATTTTCCTCTCCTGTGGAGTGGGGCCGATGAGAAGCCAGGTCACAGGGCACGACTGAGCTCGAACAACCTTTCTTGGCTGTGTATTGGAATCACCAGGTCTATCTGTTTAGTTGCCAGCATCACGGGGATGCCCTGGGCCACTGAAATCAGTGGGGAGAGACAACTGGCCGAGGCAGAAGGGAGCCTCACGGAGGCCCTGCTGGAGGGGGACGTGCACATGAAGTAGAGGTCCAAGAGGGTGGGGTCTTCAGTTACACTTGCTGAGAAAGGACCATGTCCCATTGAAGGCCTGAAGCAACCTCCATTTTGTTGTTATTGGGACATCTGTGGTCAAGAGTCCAGACAGGTTAGTGGGAATGTCTTAACTCTGCTACACAATGTGGGGGGCTTCAGCTAGGAAGACATGGATGTCTCAGGGTAACAAGAATGCCTGAATCTGGGGTTCAGTGGTAAAGTGTGTGCTTAGAATGTGTGAGGCCCTGTGTTCTATTCCTAGTACAAGAAAAAGAGGTAAGGAAGGAAAGAGAAAGGAAGGAGGGAGAGAGGAAGGACAAATTATATAGAACACATTGTCTGATACCTAGCTGCTATGCACATGGGCTATTTGATGTAAATTAACTAAAACTCAGTTCCTCAAAAGCCACGTGAGGTGGTGCATGCTTGTAATCCCAGTACTTGGGAGGCTGAGACAGGAGGATCCGGGTTCGCAGAGAGTCTCAGCTACTTAGTGAGGTCCTCTGCAATTTATATGAGACCCTGTTTCAAAATAAAGAATAAAAAATCAGGCTGGGGGTGCAGGTTGGAGGTAGAATACTCCTGGGTTCAATTCCCAGTACCCCCCCACACAAAAACCCTCAGTTCCTCAATAATACTAGTCCCATTCCAGGTGCTCAATACAGAATTTGATTATTTGGCAATCAAAACTGCAGGGCACCCGATGAAAATGTGATTGACACATTTTTAGCATATCTCCCAAATAATGCATGAAATATATTACATGAAAGTAGTAGCATACATGTAATCTGAAACGTAAAGCTGACAAGGTGTTCTGTGTTTTATCTAAACCCTAGCTAACTGGATAGCATGGACATGGGTATTTCCACAGTGTAGAAAGGCCCATGAGACTGGTCTGGCTCCGGGGATGGCTAGACTTTGCTGGGACACAGAGGTCTTCACTACATGGCAGCTGGGTTCCAAGAGCAAGTGACCCAAGAGTAAGGCTTCCCCAGCTCTGTACTTGGGACAGGATCACTTCTGTCCCATGCTATGGGTCAATGACCCTCAGCGTCATTAAGGCCAACCCAGATTCAGAAAGAGGGAATTAGATTCCTTTTACTGGGGATTTCTTGCAAATTCCATTTGCAAGATCATGTTGCAAATGGTATTGGACATATTGGTGTAGACACTTTGGGAAAGTATAATCTTGTAGAAGGGAAGGTCTGGGCTTTTGAGTCAGACGTGGAGTTGTGAAGGGAATTTGTGGAAGCACACAGAGGCCTCCTATCAAGACCCAGTTCTCATCCTTGCTCCTGCCTGCTCTCTCTCTTAAGGATTAGCTGCCCACTGAAGCCTATCTTTTATAGATCAACTGCACACTAAAGTTATCCAGGAATGCACGAACACCTCCTCTCCCAGCACTCTTTAGTCCTTAGTGGAGAAGGCCACATCTGGAAGGGAGCTTGCCAGAAATGCAGACCACAACAAAATCCAGACCCAAGTCTCTTTGATAGACCCAGAAGTTTTGATTATTTAGGTCTTCTTTAGATCCTCTGCTTTGTAACTCTTAGTGACCTAAGCAAACAAGATAAGACAAGATATACTCAGGCCACCCTTCAGAAAAGACTACTTTCAAAACACTGAATGAACTGGGTGTGGTGGCACATGCTTGTAATCCCAGAGCTTGGGAAGCTGAAACAGGAGGATGGCAAAGGTTCAAAACCAGCCTCAGCTACTTAGTGAGACCCTGTTTCCAAATAAAGTACAAAATAGGTCTGGGAATATAGCCAGAGGTAGAAAAGCCCCTGGGTTCCACCCCCAGTAACACATACACACACACTGTATGACTGAGGCTTGTATTGTCTGGGACCCACATACCTTCCCTTGAAAAGTGCTATAAAAGATTCTCTGTTGGGGCAAGGTTGGCACTGAAGGCAAGAACCCATCATCTTCCAAAACATTGATTTGTTGCTAATAAAGATCTTTCTCTGTCATTGAGTCCATGGGGCAGCAGCTAACTAAACCTTTTGCAGTTATGTTGGCAGAGAAGGGTCATAATCTGACTTTCATTCTAAAAATATCTCGTTGAGCTGGGCGTGATGGTGCACACTTGTAATCCCCACGCTTGGGAGGCAGAAACAGGAGGATCACAAAAGTTCAAAGCTAGCCTCAGCTACTTAGGCTCTCAGCAACTTAGTGAGACCCTGTTTCCAAATAAAGTATAAAATTAGGTCTGGGAGTAAAGCCTGGAGGTAGAAAAGCCCTTGAGTTCCACCTCCAGTACCACCAAATAAAAATAAAAATTAAAAAGATTTCTTTGACTGCTGTGTGAATAAGATATAGGGGGGTGAAAGTAGGGCCTGAGAATTGTGTGTGTTGTGTGTGTGTGTGTGTGTGTGTGTATTACTGGGGGTGGAACCCAGGGGCATTCTACCTCTGAACTACACCCTCAGCCCTATATTATTATTATTATTATTTATTATTATTATTATTACTATTACTATTATTATTTTGGTGGTACTGGGGGTGGAACCCAGAGACTTTCTACCTCCGGACTATACTCCCAGACCTATTTTATACTTTATTTGGAAACAGGGTCTCACCAAGTTGCTGAGAGCCTCACTAAGCTGAGGCTGGCTTCGAACCTACATGATCCTCCTGTCTCAGCCTCCCAAGCGCAGGGATTACAAGCGTGTGCCACCATGCCCGGCTTATTCTTTATTATTTTGTTTTTTTGGTGGTACTGGGGTTTCTGGAAACCCTCTACCTCTGGGCTACACTCCCAGATACCTACTTTTTATATTTTTATTTGGAAACAGGGTCTTTTAAGACAGCATGATCCTCCTGTCTCTGCCTCCCAAGTGCAGGGATTACAAGCGTGCACCACCACGCCCAGCCTATTCTTTATTTTGAAACAGGGTCTCACTGAATTGCAAAGGGCCTAAGTAGCTGAGGCTGTCAGCAAACTACAATCCTCCTGTCTCAGCCTCCCAAATGCTGGGAGTACTTACAAGTGTGCCACCACACCCAGCTCTGAAAAGTTTAACCCAGCCAGGTCTTTGGTGATGACAATTCCAGCCTCCAGCCCCCCCACCCCCTCTCATCAGCCTCATCTCTTGTTCCCAACTCTGAGGCAAGTCACATCTGGTCAGTTTCATTCCTCCTGCCCCCACCCACTATGACCAGTGCTTTAACAGGCAGTGCAAAAGAGGTCACCAAGTGCTGCAGACATAAGCCAGACTTTAGAAAAACACAAGGAAGGCCAGTTGGGATTCACAAAGGGCATTTCCAGTGTTTCTCCAGCCCTGGCTGTGGGATCAGGATTTCCTGTCTTCTCAGGCATTCACTGAGCAGGCCAAGATCAGCTTTGCCTGCAGGAAGGGCTGGGGCTTCCAACTGGGTGTCTGCACCCTCACTGGCTCTTTCCCTCTATCTCTTTAGAATTCTTTTCATATATTCTTTCTATATCTGCCACTTTTTCTGTGACTGGTAAATGTCTCTGACCCAACCAGTCTCCAAGAAAAACCAGTCATGGAATCATGATTAAAAGTTATCAAATCCAAGGGGAGGAGAGAGGATCCAGGAGCTGCAGCTGGGATCCAGCTGGACACAATTGGCTGCAGCTTCAAGTCTCCACCCTCCAGCCAAGCAGCCAACAGCTTTGCAAGAAACCTTCCTGACCTCAGCAGGGCAGAGAAAGGCAGAGCGGAGACTTCCATAAACTATGGCAAGAACTAGTAAGGTCCTCCAGCCTGAATCTGGAGTAACTGATACACAGCCTGACACCCAGCACCACTCAAACTTGCAGCTTTGGGACTTTGCCTGCCTTAGGCATGAATATGTCCCCACCTGTGGTTCTGCAAAGTATAGGAGACATGGCAAACAGCAAATGATCTCCATTTGTTCTCATTCCTCTCCTCTCCCTCTCTCTCCCTCTGAATCCCACCAAAATGACAAGGGTCTGTAACATGGCATTTTAAAAGTAATAATAAAGTCAAGCCAGATGTAGTGGCACATGCCTGTAATCTCAGTACTTGGGAAGCTAAAACAGGCTGGAGGCATAGTTCAGAGGTAGAATGCCCTGAGTTTAATCCCTACATAGACACTCAACACTTTATGAATCATGAATCATTCAATCCTTAGACATACACATACATGTAGTTAACACTTTATGAAACATAGGCAGGCGGCCAGCCTACCTTATTTTCGAAGCAACCTCAGAAATCCTATACCTCGACAACTCCCCTTTGACTGATGTTAAAAACCACCCCCAAATAGGCACTTCATTCCACTAGCTGAGGGGGCATTAGATGAATTAATTCACATGGCAAAGAACCAGAAAATGACCACCAGAAATACAAATAGCTGTGGTTGCGGTTGGAAACTCTTTTTTTTTTTTTGGTTTGATAACTGGGGATTGAACTGGGGATGGAACCCTTCTACCTCCAGGCTACACTCCCAGACCAATCTTATATTTTATTTGGAAACAGGGTCTCTTAAGGCAGCGAGGCTGGCTTCGAATCTGCGCAATCCTCCTGTCCCCGCCTCCCAAGCGTGCACAACCACGCCGGGCCTGAGCCCAGAGGTATTCTCTCAGGCCACTCTCAGCCCTATTTTACTTTGAAACAATTCTATTTTGAAACAAGGTCTCACTAAGTTGCTGATGGCCTCACTAAATTACTGAGGCTGGCCTCAAAACTGTGATGTTTCCATCTCAAACCTCCCAAGTAATGAGATTGCAGATATGCACCACCACACCTGACTTGTTTGAAATATCATAGGCGCCACAATTTAACAATGTTTGAAATATCATAGGCGCCACAATGTAACAATTTTTAAAGTTTTGTAAAAAAAAAAAAAGTATTAGAAGCTGGGTGTGGTGGCACACACTTGTAATCCCAGTACTTGGGAGGCTATGACAGGAGGATCACAGGTTCACAGTCAGCCTCAGCTACTTAGTGAGGCCCTCTGCAACTTAGACCGTTTCAGAAAAAAAAAAAAAAAAATAGGACTGGTGTAGCTCACAGGTAAAATGCCCCCTGGTTCAAAACCCAGTACTGCAAAAAGAAATAAAATTACTCTGAAAATAGTTTCCTAAGTCATTGACAACTTCAGCTAATGAATCCTCTGCAGAAGAAAAGTGGGTAAACCAGGGAAGGGGTTGCTAAAGGAAGGGGACAAGATATCCCTTGTTCACCTGTGGGATGAAGTGGGTAGGAGGCTGCCCTTTTGCTAGTGAGAACCTAGTAGTGAAAGGACAAGGATGCATAGAAGCTACATTCAGGCCTCTGGAAGATTTTCTATGAGGATTTTCTAAATGAAACAGGACTAGGGATATAGCTCAGTGGTAGGGAAACTGCCTAGCATGCAAAAGGTCCTGGGTTTGATCACTAGTACCTTTAAAAAAAGTTTCCTATTTCATTTTTACTTTTTGTGATACTGAGGATTAAAATCACCCCTCTTTATTAATTTGCAAACAGGGTCTAAGTTACTGATAGCCAGTAGCTGAGGCTGGCCAAGAACCTGTGATCTTCCTGTATTAGCCTCCCAAGTACTGGGATTACAAGTGTATGCCACCACACCTAGCTTACCTTTCCTACTGACAATTGGAAACCTCCAGGAATTAACCCAAACTCTGGCATTGTTAATTTTCTGTAAAATGCACATATCTATGTAGATAAGAATGAAATTGGTGCATGTAGGTATGGTAAAAGAGGACTTTTACTTCCTACTTCATTCATTTACTGTTGAATCTCTTACAAATATGCATAGCTTTTAGAAAGAGTACTGTGGGGGTGTGCCGAGGGGGGTGGGTAGAAGAGGGTGTCCTGGGCCCTTTCAGCACCCTGTCTGAAGCTCCACGGCCCACTGCCTGGTGTGGTCCTCCCTGCCTTCCTTTCAGACACCGCATGGCTGGGTCAGACTCAGCCAGAGGGGTTTCACCTGAGGTTGAAAGTAGTGGAAGGACACCATGCAGAACTACTAGGGGCAGGGCAACCCTCTTCCTGGTACTAATGACACTTCAGCTACAGGATGGTGACCTGAGCAGGTGACAAGCTCCCTCAGCCAGAGGGCCCATCAGCCTTGGCTACGGTCGGCCGCCTACTGGCAGTTTAAGGTGCAGGGTACTTACTGTCCCAACTGCTAAAAATATCTTCCAAATTCAGTAGAATGGCCCTGGGTTTCATCCCCAGTACTGCAAAAAAAAAAAAAAAGGGGGGGGGGGAGATGATGAGGGGAGCCAGGCGTGTTTACATATGCTTGTAATCCCAGCATTTGGGAGGCTGAGACAGGAGGATCGGTTCAGTTTCAGATACTTAAGCCCTTTGCAACCCAGTGAGACCCTGTTCCAAAATAAGAAGTAGGGATGGGGGTATAGCTCAGAGGTAGAATGCCCCTGGGTTATAACCCCAGTACAAAAAAATATATATTTATATATTTATATAAGCCTAGGTATTATGCACAACTAAGACGGGCAAATGAGAATGAGGCAGGACAATGTGAATGGAGCAGGTGGAGATGTGCTCTTTGTGACCAGCCTCCCAAAGGCTTCTTCCATGCTTGGATATTCCCAAATATTCTTTAGGAAGAAATGTATAACCTGTTTTATTGTGGTTGTATGTGTGAAACTAGTTCAGTCCCTGGACTAGACTACTCTGGTTTCTAAAAAACACTTTTGTGTTCGCTTCCTTTGCTTCGAGAGCCCTTCTGGAAGGGTTCTCCAAGAGTCCTACAGCTGGGCGTGGTGGCACACACCTGTAATGCTAATGTTTGGGAGACTGATACATGTGAGTCACAGGCTCAAGGACAGCCTCAGCACTTTAGTGAGGTTCAGTGACCTAGTGAGAGTTCCCAAATAAATTCATCCAGGGGTAGAATGCCTCCAGGTTCAACAAAACATAATTCTCCTAGTGTGGATTTGCCTGGAGGATCATTAGCAGTCTCTGAAGACCACATCCTAATAGGGGAACCTCAACAATGAAAGCACAGAAGCCTCCACACTCCAAACCATCCCTGGGCCACCATGGAACTGTGTTGCCTATGCCCGCCCACCCACTCTTCCCTTAATCTCTAGCTCGTCTGGAGCACTTACTGAGGCATCTACAGAACCTGCCTTGCCAGGTCTCAGCTCCAACTGTCCTCTCATCAGTCCCCAGGGACTAGTCTGCAATGCTTAGTATTGGGGAGTGCCTCCTGCCAGTCCTAGTTCCCCAAGGGATAATTATAGCATAAATATACTGCACCCCATCAGCGCTGAGACTGAGCATCCCTGAACAACTTGCTTTGCTATCCATCCTAGAGGGAAAGATGGCAGGAAGTTAGTCATCTAAAATCTTTCAACAAAGGCTCTCTAGAGACCACCGTATGCTCTCAACTTAGGGGACACCTAGTCACATACACAAGGTTTAGCTGGCCCAATGGAGGCTGCTCAAGCAAATGGCAGAGGAAGGTCTCAAACTGTCAAAAGACCTCATGTGAAGTGCAGAGGCCTGAAACCAGACAGCTGTGACAAGGACAGCAGAGGACACTGGTCATGATGCCAGGAATATAGAGAAGAGTGTGGAAATTGGAAATGAGTAGACCAACAGCAGAGGTAAAACTCATTTTGCACGTTTCCCAAGTATGTGCTACAGAAGCAGAAGACGTTGTGGCTGCTACTTATGTGCGACTTTAGCTACCTATACCAAATGGGGAGGCAATTTATAATCCCACTACTTGGGAGGCTGAGACAGGATCAGTTTCAAAGCCAGCCTCAGTAACTTTTGAGTTTTTAACTATGAAGCTGTCAGCAACATAGGGAGAACCCATTTCAAAAAAAAATATGACTGTGGTTTGTACTTCAGAGATAGAATGCCAATGGGGCTAAAACAGCAAATAACCAATTCTGCAACTCAGACCAGTTAATGGTTGTAGAAGCCAAAGGTGGTAGATAATAGGATTTTACCTGATATCAAAAGCATCTTCAGCCAGGCGTGGTGGTGCACGATTGTAATCCCAGCATTTGGGAGGCTGAGACCTGGAGGATCGCAGTTCGTGACAGCTTCAGCTAGTGAGGTCCTCTGCAACTCAGTGAGACCCGGTTTTAAAATAAATAAAAAATAGGGCAGAGGGTGTAGGTCGGAGGTAGAATGCCCCTGGGTTCCATCCCCAGACCCGCCCCCCCCCCCAAAAAAAAGCATTTTCATGAGTGAACTACAAACATTAGAAAACCTCACAGTAGGAAAAACCCAGTAGATAGCACCAATTTGCGGTCATGACACCCAATGGTCATGTAAGCCTGCCAAAATGTAAACATTAGGCAGCTGTGGTTGCACAAAGCTTGTTACCTTCAGAACTTTGGAGGCATAGAATAAGGACTGCAGGTTTACAGCCAGCCTCAGCAATATCCTGAGACCCTCTGCAACTTGGTGAGACCCAGTGTCAATAGGGTAGGAGGTGGGGCCAGGTTTGAGACCACTCAGTAACTTACTGAGACTCAATCTAGCAGAGTTACTATTTCCAAACAAGAAATTAAGTGTCTGGAAGTATAGTTCAGAGAAAGAACACCTGGGTTAATGCCCAGTCTTTCATTTGCAATCACAAACCCGAGATCAGGGATAGGTAACACTTCCTAACCAACTGGTCTACAGTCCCTAAAAATAATTCTGAGAGCTGGATACGGTGACACACACCTATCATTCCAGTACTTGAGAAACCAGGGGGATTCTACATGAAGGTAGAATGCCTCTGGGTTCAATTCCAGGTACTAAAAGAAGATTAGAGTGAAGGTCAACAGGACTCAGGTCAGACAGCCAAACTCTCCCCCTGTAGACAAGCTGCAATTGCTTTCCTCAAGACACATTCTGGCTGTTACCCACAAAAACACTCCACACAGTTGTACTATTTATTATATCCTTTATAAAGAAACAAAAAGGCCTAAACATGTAGGTATGCCCTCAATCATCAAGGAACTCATCTTTCTTGTAGCCATCTTCTGATGCAAGTCATATTTGTTTCTATGTATATATCTATATACTCTCCTGCCCTTAAATGTTTATATTCCAACTACAAAATGGAACTGCAAAGGTTTTATAAAGATAAATGATCTTATTAGCGCCATAGTACAAACTTTTGGGTTAATAAAGAAACACAAGAAACAAGGGGTGGGGGGGGTGTCACTTAATGAAGAAATGGAATGTCTGACAAGGAGCTGCCGCCATGTGCTGCACTGGCACCTCCAGGACAGAATCGTCTATAAGATATAGGCACATGAGTCAGTGTGAAACACCGGGGCCGGGCGATTGCTTCTACTTGCTTCCAGAAGGCTTGTGTCTTCTGCACCTTTCTTAGTAACTGAAGACAAACTACATGAGAACCCAGTACTTAGATTTTGCCCTCTCTGAGGTATTAATGTATAAGGAAAAGGATTAGTTATGTCCAAGTAGCATGCAATAAAAATGTTTTTAAACCAACATGGTTAAGTGTTAAGATTTTTTTAGAAATCAATATACTTATTTCACATGATTTTAAACTAAAGTAGAAGCAAATCATCTGCTGTGGAAATTATTTAAGTGCAAGTGACTCTGGCTTTCACATTTGCCTCCTTCCCCAAAGGAAAGACAGATCAGTTGCTCTTGAACAAGTCAATGCAGCTCTGCAAGAGGGAGACATTATTCTGGGGGGAGAAAAAAAGAAAACAAAATGCAGGTTAACACCAAAGTCAAAGTAGCCCAATGAGTCATTTTAGAATGTAGCAATTGCTATGCACTAAAGAATCACAAACCCACATAACTTTCCAAAAGTTCTGAAGCCAGCCAAAGTTGGTTGGCACTAAATCCCAATTAAACTGCAACCTATCCCAATCTCATCTCATGAAGCTTCTCTCCCTAAAAGGGACTGCTGTCCAGGGAGGCACCAGGATAAGGAGCAGGTTGCCACTACTTCAGCACCTCACTCCCCCTACCCACCCCTGCCAGCTCCCAAATGCAATCAGGGATTCCACCTGAAAAGGCATTAGGAAGATTGGATAAAAAGTTGCTGAGATTAGCCAGGCGCGGTGGTGCACGCTTTGGGAGGCGGAGACAGGAGGATCGAAGCCAGCCGCACTGGCTTAAGAGACCCTGTTTCAAAAATATAAAATAGGTCTGGGAGTGTAGCCCGGAGGTAAAAGGGCTTCCAGGAACCCCAGTACCACCAAAAAAAAAAAAAAAAGTTGCTGAGGTTGGGCTCGGCAGCCCATGCCTATCATCTCAGTACTTGGGAGGAGACAGAAGGATCACAGGTTTGGGGACAGCTGAGGCTCAATATAGGGAGACTCTATTATAAAAATAAAAAAATAGGGCTGAGGTTGTAGTTCAGAGGTAGAATGCCAGAGTTCAATCCCCAGTACCATGAAAATTTTTAGGATACTAAAGAGTTATGGGTGAGACTGTTAAAAAAAAAAAGTCTATCTGGGCATGGTTGCTCATGCTTGTAATCCCCGCACTTGGGAGACAGAGACAAGGAGGATCGCGTAGGTTCGAAGCCAGCCTCAGCTACTTAGTGAGGCTCTCAGCAACTTAGTGAGACCCTGTTTCCAAATAAAATATAAAATAGGTCTGGGAGTATAGCCCGGAGGTAGAAAGCCTCTGGGTTTTACACCCAGTACCACCAAATAAATAAATAAACAAAAAAATAAAAATAAAAAAACAAAGAGTAGGCTCTTCAGTGTGGTCTGTGAAGCCTGTGGAAGAGAAGCAGGGGCCAAGAATCTCCTTAAAGGCTATTTCAAAGCATTGTAAACTTTTCATTTACAGTAGAAAAAAAAATTCCATTAAGTGGCTAAGTGTTATAGGGGATTTAACCACAAGGAAAACACCATCTGCACCTAATACAGGGAGGGCGGGACGCAAAAAGTTGTTGGCTTATGTGAAACAAGCACTTACTCTGGCATGCTTTATTTCCAGTTCAGACATCTCAATTAGATTCTTCCTAAAAGCCGCCACTCTCTTCCGTTTGAAATTTACAAGTTCTACAAAGAAAAAATTGAATTTAACCAAACCAAGAAAAGTTAAGTTTTCATATTCATCAGTTTCCAAACACAACTCTTACACTTGATCTTCAGAGCAAGATACCTCTATTTCCTCACCTTTTTTTTTTTTTGATAGTAGAACCCAGAGGCTTTCTACCTCCCAGCTATACACCAGACCTATTTTTTATATAATATTTGGAAACTAAGATACTAAGCACCTCAATAAGTAGCTGAGGCTGGCTTCGAATCTGTGCAATCCTCCTGTCTCAGCCTCCCAAGCACGGGGGTCACAAGGGTGCCCCATCACACCCGGCTATTTCCTCACATTAAAAAAAAAATTTAATATCTGGTACTAGGGATTAAGCCCAGGGGCATCCTACCTACAAATATACCTCCAGCACGAATTGAAACACTAGGTTCTAAGACTCACTATTCCTGAAGATGTCCTCAAACCTATGATCCTCCTGCCTGAGCTTCCTAGGACTCAGGTATAAAGCTGCCACATCCAGCTTCCTAAAATGTTCTTACCTGGGATAGGGCTACACCACATGGCTTCTGGTCACTGTGATCACAAGTGGCCATCATACCCAACCACCAAGCACTAAAACTGATGAGGAGCTGCGCTCTTACGACAGTAATGTTGCCTGGGGAAAGGGCTTAAGTGAGAGTTCCAGGGATGAAAACTCTCCTCAAAAGACAATATGTAATAGCCAAAAGTTTTATGGAACTGGGTGTACTGACTCGTGCTTGTAATCCCAGGACTTGGGAAGCTGAAACAAAAGAATCATGGGTTTGCGGTCAGCCTCGGCTACTTGGTGAGGCCCTCCACAACTTAGTGAGACCTTTTTTCAAAATGAAGATAAAAGCAAATAGGTTTATGGAGAGGAAAAAATGCTGAGCATTGCTGAGGAAAATGCAAATTAAAACCACAATGAGATACTATGCCTCATACCTATGAGAATGGCTTTTATAAAGAATATGGTCACCAGAGCTGGGGACAGGATTTCAGCTAGACAGGAGTAAATTTTGAGATCTAATAATACAGTGACTATAACCAGTAATAAGGTACATTGTATCCATAATATTTAATCACACCAGGATACATGTTAAGTGAGATAACTTAGTAAGCTTCAATGCTTACTAAAACTGATTATTCAAAACTGTTAAGTTTCAAATCACTATAAATACAATTATGATGTTAATTAAAAATGATTTCTTAAAAATTTGAGCTGGATGTGGTCTTGCACACTTGTAACTACAGGAGAGGCTTAGACAGGAGGATCAATCACACGTTCAAGGCCAGCCTCAGTGAGACTAATCATCCTAATGATTAATAGGGCTGGGGGTAGAATGCCCCTAGGGTCTATCCCTAATGCCATGAAAAAAGACCAGGCATTGGCTGGGCGTGATGGTACATGCATGTAATCCTACTACTTGGGAGACTTGAGACAGGAAGACTACTAGGTCAAAGGCTGCAGCAACTTGGAGACCTTGCTTCAAAATAAAATGGGTTAGGGGCGTATCTCAAGAGATTAAAAGGTCTGTGATGTCATAAAAATGTAAAAAGCTGGTTCATTATAGTCTCACATCTATAATAAATTTCCTTGGAAGTTTAAACCCACTATTAGAAAAAAAGGCATCCAGGCATGGAGATACACATCCATAATCCCTGTACTTAGAAGCCTAAAACAGGAGAATCACAGGTTCAGGGACAGCCACAGCAACTTAGTGAGACTGTTAGGTAGTATGATGGATTCCATCCCTAATCACCACAAAAAGAGGCTAGTTCCAACAAGAATCAATACACAGTAGGTCTAGGAAGTCTAATGAAGAATAGGTATGTGTAAGGGGATTCGATTATTTCCTCAGACTTGGTGGCTAGGTAACTGTACAGAGAAACTGGATATGGTATAAATCAAAATAACACCACAAATGAGGGGAAGATAGGTACAAAGAAGGCATGTTACACATGTGTTCTGTCAGGAATGAATAAAAAGAATCAACATAAAGAAACAGCAACTCAAAATGAGGAAAAATGCTTACAAATAGAAATTAGATTCTTTGAAAAGGCCATTATCAATACATAATCAAATCCCGAGTCAAGGAGACTAAGAGACAGGATAACTTGATATGAAAGCCAATGTCATCTCCTTTGGTTTAAGTGCTTGTTTATATAGACAAGGCCAAGTTTGAGTATGTCTGTCATAAAAGACAGGGAGTGTTAAAATGAGCAATTCTGAGTTAAGGATAGATGGGTGTTTTCGTACTTTTGTACTTTTCCTCTCTATAAAGCTTGAAATTAGTTCCAAATAAAATGTAAAGAGTAGAAGAATGCTCCTGCTCAACCTTCTTTTGCAGATTCAGAAAGCTGCTCAAATTTCTGACAGCATTCCTGCTGGTGTGCCTCTGCCACCTTGACATCTTTGCTTTTCAACCGGGCTTTATCCAGAGCTTTGTTTGAATTTTCATAGTCAATGAGGGCTTTGGTGCGTCTGTATAAGAGGTCCTAAAAAGAAAATAATCACAGCATAAAATTCTCCAGGAATCAAACAGCTAAAGCAGTCTAGAAAATAACACAGGTACGTGCCAAGTATACTTCCTGAAATGATAGCAGGAATCTAATCTATGTTAATACCTCTCCTCTCCACTATTTTTTCTTCTCTTGGTGGTTCTAGAGATTGAACCCAAGGGCATTCTACCTCCAAGATAAACCTCAGCCCTATTTTTTTTTAATTTTAAAACAAGTCTTTCTAGGTTGCTAAGACTCTCACTAAGCTGCTGAGGCTGGCCTCAAACTTGAGATTCTCCTGTTTCACCCTCCCAAATACTGAGATGAAAGGCATGGGCTAACACCACCACACTTGGCTTATCTTTTGAAACAGGGTCTCATTAAGTTGCTGAAGCTGGCTACAACCCTGTTTAATGGACACAATGCCACAAGAGCATGTCAATTACCCAATCAACTGACAAAATTCCTATCTAATCAACTTGCTGACTATAAAGTAACTTTCCATTTTTAACAAAAACAGACTGTCTTTTATTTCTGGTATAGCAAGGTGATCTAATAACTGTCAAGGAGTTAAAGGACTCATCTTACCTTTGCAGCCTCTATGTTGAGCATGTAGTACCGAAGGAGCTCTGTCAGCTTTAAATCTTCATCTGACGAGACTCGACCCTCTACTTTCTATTTAAAAAAGTAAAGGTGACCATCAAGGAAGAGATCTACAGATTATAAAATATACATGTTATAAAAACCAACACAAAAATCCTTACCCTAAGTTTCTCAAATAGTTCAGCAACCTTCAATAGGTACCTGAAAATATACACAAAGTTGTGCTTAAGGTCTTCTAAGACATGAATTGAGGAGTCCTAGCCTAGCCTTTGGTACTTTATGATTGTAATTTACTAAAGTGTTCTCATTATAATGGTCTCGAAACATTCCAACCCATTTCCTGCCCAAAATGGTCCTCATCAAATACAAAGAGAACTTTTAGGTTTTTTCTTTTTCTGTGGCACTGGGGAATGAATCCAGGGGCATTCTAGCTCCAAGCTACACCCCTAGCCCTATTTCTTATTCTTCATTTAAAAACAGGGTCTCAATAAGCTGTGGAGGGAGGGACTCACAAAGTAGTTGAGGCTAGCCTCAAACCTACAATCTTGTTTCAGCCTCCCAAATACTGGGATTACAGTTGTGCATCCAGCTGATGGTCAGGTTCTAAAGAGCTACCATCATCACAAAGCAATAAATTATGCTGATTTTCAACTTCAAGGCAGAAGCAGTATTCCCTGTTACTGGCAGAGGTAGGTTAAAAAAAAAATGCTATTCTGCATTTTTTGTATTGCAAAAGAAATGCCCAAGATAGAGAAACCATAGAAAGCATATATAAAGTATAAGATCAGACTTGTGCCACTGTATTATCATCAAACCAAATCTCTTCAAGAATATCTAGGGCATTTAAGAGCACTCTAAGCCAACAGGCATCATAGAAGTGCTTAGTATAGCACAGAGTTCTGGAAAATACACTTGGTGAGCTTGTGCTTCAGAAGAAAACAGAAGCCTCCATCATTGTGTTTTTAATTACAATACTCAGTAGTCAAGAGGCCAAGGAAATGCTTTCCCAACAATAGCTTACTTTTTGATGACTGTTGGTTCTTCTAAAGCCAGGCTCTGCAAGCAGGCTGCAGTGTGGATATAGTCATCAGCAACATCTGAAGAACAATCACAGTCCTTTTTATAGGAGCAGAGCAGGCGCACCAGCAAGGCTATAAGTGCTAGTTGGTACTTACTTTTATGAGATCTGGTCATTCTGTCAGCTTTAGCACAAGAATCCTTGATTCTATTGTAATAGTTAATAAGGAAGTTCTTTTCTTGCTCAAAGAAGTCATCCACCTCCTAAAGAGGAAGAAAAAAGTCAAACAGAAATTCCAAGAATTTATAAGATACTGACAACCATGGCTAGCAAAAATCAAATGCTTGCAGGAAATGTCTAGAGTAAATTATTTAAGAGCACTCTGGCAATGACCAGTAAATTGTTAATAAAGTGGTTTTGAAAGGCAGTACACAGCCACCTAGTCTTCAATACACTGTATTCTGCGAGTTTCTTTTCTTTTTTTAATTTGATGGACATCAGACCAAATGGCAAGACTGATGGATAGACAAAAGTCCACATAAGGGCTCATCTCACACACATATATAGTGGAAACAAATGTTAACAGGTAGAAAAAATAAGCATACAAGTCTACAAAAAAAGCAAGCAGGAAGAAATAAATATACATCAATTTAACTGTGCCAAAGTTTCAAGATTTGACACTGCCCTCTACTCTCTACTTTATACCTGTACTCTGGGCAGCCAAATTAATTTTAATATTTAATACAATATATCTAAAAGTATACAACTAATGAGACAGTTTATAAGTTAGTGTTGTGCATTATACAATTATCTCTTCCAAAAAATAGGTCATGCATTCCCAAATATTCAGGAAACTTCTCAGAGATACAAAGCCTCTTACCTTAACTCCAGAAAACAGGACTTCATCAGCACTTTTCACCACACTCTTAAAAAAGCCGCCAAACATCTCTTTGGTATTTTTCCGCCTGACACTTAGCTAAAAGAAGGCAATTCCAAAGAAGAGAATGTTATATATATTTTCTCTAATAAGTTCTGAATAACATTCCAAGTCAAACATTTTTGCTAATACAGGAACACATAATAAGGTTATCTTTATTATAAACACTATGTCTGTAAAAACACAATGAAGAATTGTCAAGTTAGGGCTCATCTCACATATATCAAATGGCAACAAATGTAACAGGTAGAAAAAATAAGAATATAAGTTTAACAAAAAGAGCAAGCAGAAAGAAATATATGTCAATTTAACTTCAACTATTTCAAACATAATTTAGATGCAGTTACAAGAATAACTTCTACAATGAGCTTTGTGGGAGAAAAGCATAAGAAAGTTTTCTATCATACTTGTATTAGTAAGAAATTCAGATTTAGTTTTCTAGGAAATATAAACTTTCTGGGAACTGAGTTCAAGGCTGTAAATTCTGGGCAAGTGCTACACTAAATCTCCATTCCTGAAGTATACTTTTTAAGGTACACTCATATTTTAGGGGGCTCTGGGGCAGTGTTACTGGGGATTGAACACAGGAATTTGGCACATTCTAGGCAAGCATTCTACCACTGAACCATACTCTAAGCCCTTTTGACATAGGTCTCCCTAAATTGCTGAAATTGTCCTTGAGCTTGTGATTCTCAAGCCTTAGCTTCCAAGCAATTAGGATTAAAAGTGTGTGCAATTATGCCCAGCTAAATCATACTGGACCATGGAAATTAAATAAAATTGCCTTACATCCTGATCATATTCCAGGAAAACATGAAAGTTGCGATCTTTACTGAGAACAGGATGAGAAGAAAGCCGCTGAAGAAAGACTTCATGGGAGGACACAGTCTTCTTAAAGACAGCGAGATACTCACTGAAAAGACATGCACACAGAATTCAGTTGGCACCACTTAACTACCTCATACTGTCCACTCCTGGTTAACTCTATTGTTCTGCTCAGACCAAGTAAAATACTACAACTGGACCAACACTTAATAATGTGACTTGACTTGGTTATCTACTTAGTTAATAAGGCAGTTGCCATTTTGGAATCAGTGGAATGAACCAAGAAAAGTGGTGCTAAAATTGGATTTAATGAATCTAAGTCCAAGAGCCCCCAAACCTACAAGCAATTACTGCTCTTATGTAGCAGCTATAGGACCTCTGTACCTTTAAAAGACCAGGAAATTCTTTTATTTTGCAATCATGTATACAAAGAGTCTAAAAAGTCTCAGCATCAGCAAAGTTGAAGTGGCTTTATCTCAATCTAGGCATTAAAAAGCATGCTCAGCTTTCGCAATGACAGGACCTCAGGAGGGTGTGTTTGAAGCTTTATTCCAGTGTGCACCCCCAGGCACGCCTATGTCTGCCTGGAGGTATGAGCGCGGCCTCAGACAACGTGGGCTTAGGGCAGAGACTCTTCAGTGTTAGTGGGAGGAGAAGGGAAGATATACTCAATAGTATTTCCTAATCTTTCAGGTATATGAAATGGTATTGTGCTATAGTTCTAGAGTTCAGGTTTGATTGGCTTTAAAGAGAGAAATATGAGCTGAAGAACATCTGGTAGAAAATTTTCAGTTCTCAGTAATGCAAGCCTACAACTATGACACAGAAAAAAGAATCAATTTTTGCTTGAAAATCACCACCAGATTAAAATATGCTGCCTATGGACCTGGCCTCTTTCAAACCCTCAATAGTTATTTGGAACACTCTGTAACAGTATTCATACAACCCAGCTTCTCCACCTTCTCCACTGTGCCAGACCAGCAATCCCTACTAAGCATGGCTTATCAGAAGAAAAACGGAGTCCATCTAATGTCCATGGCCTTCAAAGAATCCAAATACAAAAAACACATCCCACACTCTGCAAGCTGAGTTTTAGAAAACAGTACTAGGCAACTTACTAAAGAAAAAAAAATTTAGTTTTCAGTTTCTTGATTTCTGTGCACAAACACAGAAATTGGTCAAAAGATAGCATAATCAAGAAAATCCACTTACGCTTCTAGTTCTTGCTTCATCTTGGCAAATTCTTCTTTGGTCATAGAACCTTCACCCTCTCCCAATTTCTGCATCTTTTCTCGAGGGCCATCAAAATCTGGCTTTGTAGGAGCAGGAGGAATCTGCAGCAGACACAGGTAACAATGCATGAGCATCTGGCCACAGGACTTGTCAACACCTTCAACTCTTGCCACTGCAAACAGTATCCTAGTGACCTTTTCATTCCAGCCGCATTCTCTAACCATTTAGAGAATGCAGGACGCCATTTTCATTGCAATTTCTTGTTCAGTTTATACCAGTGTCTATATTGCTTCAGTGTTATAGTTTAAAATTAGTATAATCAGCCAGGCATGGTGGCGCACGCTTGTAATCCCTGCGCTTGGGAGGCTGAGACAGGAGGTTCATGCAGGTTCGAAGCCAGCCTCAGCTACTCAGTGAGGCTCTCAGCAACTTAGTGAGACCCTGTTTCCAAATAAAATATAAAATAGGTCTGGGAGTATAGCCTGAAGGGAGAAAACCCCTGGGTTCCACCCCCAGCACCACCAAAAATAAATAAATAAATAAAACAAAATTAGTATAATCAATGCCAACCACCAGTGATCAATCATCAAGATTATATTTGCTGGGTGTTGTGGTGCAAACCCATGACCCTAGTTCTTGGGAGGCTGAGACAGGATAGTTTTAAGAACAGCCTCAGCAAAGTGAGACTCTCATCGAGACCCTGTTTCCAAATAAGAAAATCAGGCAGGGGGATGTAGCTCAAAAGTAGAATGCCTCTGGGTTCAATCCACAGTACACACATACAAAAAGGTCCTAATTTTGAAGGAACAGAGCATTCCTAAACACAAGCTTCAAATGCTAATTTTATTCATTAATGTACCTTTTCATTTGAAATCAGCTTGAGTATATTCCTATAGTTAAGAATTAACTCAAAAGCTGACAACTGCCCCCTTTTCTATTATCAACAATACTGAGGTTTTCTAGAAAACAATCCTACTCAT
Organism: Muscardinus avellanarius; assembly: GCF_963383645.1. Taxonomy (NCBI): domain Eukaryota; kingdom Metazoa; phylum Chordata; class Mammalia; order Rodentia; family Gliridae; genus Muscardinus; species Muscardinus avellanarius. The sequence continues at coordinate 324,047 of NC_137805.1, read as the reverse complement.
GCCTGAAAATAAGGTGCCAGAGAAAAATTGTACCTCACGGTAAGATATGAATGACAGGCAAGGTGGCCTATTCCTGTAATCCCAGTACTTCGGAGGATGAGAATGAGACTCTCATCACCCAGCAAGATCCCATTCCAAATAAAAATAAAAATAGAGCTGAGGGTGTCACTTAGAGGCAGGAAGCCCCCAGGTTCAATCTTCAGCACCCCCACACACTTGAATACTCGAACTGTTTACCCTCTTAAAATGCATACAGCATACATAGGCCTGGAAGTGTTTCATCTCATTGGTGTAGTAGTCTTCACATAGAAGAGTTACACAGATGAAATCACTTGACAACCTACTGTAAAAAGCAGTTAGCCTTTAAAGTAGAATACCTTAATTATTTAATTTTCTAAAATGTACTCACAATAAGTCCAGCATAGTCTGTGGTTTCAATAAGAGTATCATGTAGCCACACAAAGTCTTCGTGTTGCCTTGTAACAGAAAACTCTGGGCTCTGAAATGTGGGCAGTGTGGTCTGTAAAGAAAGAAAGGAGAAGTTCACTGGTAACCACCAACTGGTTTGGGTTTCCAGGGCTACGATATGGGAAAAGTCTGCATAAAAACATCACAATTAAGATCCAATTAAGAACAAAGCAGTAATACTTATCTCCCCCAAGATTCAACCGGACACCTATAAGGCACTTTCCAAAAAACACCTTTCTGAAACCTGTAGAGAATCTAAGAATCTACTAGTAAAACAAAAAGTAGGAAGTTAAATAAATATAACCACCTTAGGTCTAGCTCTATATTCAAGACTAAACTTACTCCATTTATTATTAAAAAGAAAAGCCATCACTTTTAAAGACTCTCAGGAACCTAGCAGTACCGTTTCAAAAAAAATAAAAGGACTGGAGTTATAGCTCAGATATAGAATGCCTCTGGGTCTAATACTCAATACCAAAGAGTCTTAGCTGCAGTTTACTGCTATGTAAATTGTTCTTGGCTTCCTTTTTATTCCAGCCAATGCTACTACTATGATCAGGTGAAACCAAGCAGAGAATTGAGTTACCAGTCTTCATGCCACCCCCAAATACGCAAGGTATTCCAATCATGAAACCAAGAAAACTTCAAGACAAGGACCTTCCAAACATGATATAGAAAAAGCAAGCTAATGAAACTACCCTTAGGCTCAAATTAAAACCCAAAGTAAAATATCTGAGTTGGGTTAACTCAGTTGCCACTCTATTGCTTACCTTGGTGTGCACAGTAAATTTGACCTTATCTCTCTCACTGAGTGCATCAGGAATGTCAATCTGAAGTGAGGGGTCAACGTTCAGGTCCACAGACACAGATCTCAGCTGAAACACATTGAGTATTTAGTTTCAAACTCATTTCATACCTAAAAAGTGCCTATCCCAAACTGGGAGGTAGCTATTAAAAGGTATTTTTATACAGAGATTACTAAGAAAGTCAGTTGAAATATCTCAAAGTTTATTTAAAATTGAGGGTGAAACTTCTTTAAACCCATTCTGTCCAAAGTACTCCTATAATCTGAACAAAATCATAAACTTATGATTCTAGTATCGTGTCCATCCAATGAGAAATACACTTAACCCAATACTTCTCATCTAGTTAGTGTAGTGTCACACTAACTAGATGAGAAAAAAATCTTGAACTTTTCACATAAATGCCAGTACAAAAAGCCTTATTAATCATTATCACCAAAGATATGAAAGAAGTTAATGCTGGAAAAATGAAAAAGAACAGTCCCATGGTGTGAGATAAAGAGGTAGATGAACCTATTTATACTGCAGATACTGTTGCAAACACCTGAGAAACCTAGACAAGAAGGGCAAGTTACAAAACTAACCAAAGCAGATTCCTCCTGTGGTTAGACATAAGCTCAAGCAGTGCACCCTACCCTGGAAACAACCAAAGCAGCTTAGTTTGGAAGCTGGAAACTCAATGGTAAATGTATCCAGCTCCTTTTTGCCAGTTAAAAATTTTTTAGTCAGGAGTGGTGGCGCACATTTGTAATCCCAGCACTCAGGAGGCTGAGACAGGAGGACCACACAGGTTCGAAGCCAGCCTCAAGTACTTAGTGAGGCTCTCAGCAACTTAATGAGACCCTGTTTCTAAAAGTATAAAATAGGTCTGGGAGTATAGCCTGAGGGTAGAAAAGCCCCTGGGTTCTACCCCCAGAGTACCACACACAAAAAAATTTAGAATAAGAGTAGCCAGCAGAAATAACTGGGATACTGAGCTGGGCATTGTGGCACGCTCTTGTAATCCCAGCATTCAGGAGGCCAAGACCCGAAGATCGCTGTTTGTGGACAGCCTCAGCTACTTAGTGAGGCCCTCCTCAACTTAGTGAGACCCTGTTTCAAAATAAAAAATAGGGCAGGAGGTGTAGCTCGGAAGTAAAATGCCTCTGGGTTCCATCCCCAACACCCCCCAAAAAAGAGCTGGGATACTAGGAAAAAATGGTTAAGGTTTTCCTATTAAACTTAGATCAAAGTAAATTCTTTAATTCTTAAAGCATATGAACTGGTAGTCAAGTGTCTCATTCACCTATTCCTCCTTAACTAGTGCTAAAGTCATGAAATTCTAGATTAACAGGGAGATTACTGAGTGAAAAATTAGCTAAGAGGATGAGGTGTTGAGTTTGAGGTTTTCTGTCCAATTTCTCTTGGATTCTCATTTTCAAAATAAAGACTACAATAAACTAGATTAGCTAAATAAACTAGAAAACGTGGCCCAAATAGGTGTAAGACTAAATATATTCGTTAAGAACACATAATTACCTTTCTCCCCTCTGTCTTACATGTTCTAAGTACTTCCCTTTTCCTTTAAGGGCAGTAATTTCAAAATGTAAAAATAAACCAGAAGTAGCCTTTAAGAATGGCTTTCAAGCCGGGCGTGGTGGTGCACGCTAATAATCCTAGCATTTGGGAGGCTGAGACAGGAGGATCGCAGTTTGCGGACAGCCTCAGCTACTTAGTGAGGCCCTTCGCAACTCAGTGAGACCCGGTTTCAAAATAAATAAATACTGGGCAGGGGTTGTAGCTCGGAAGTCAAATGCCTTTGGGTTCCATCCCAGACCTGGGGAAAAAAAAAAAAAAAAAAAAGAATGGCTTTCAGCCAGGCTTGCTGATAATTCCAGTACTAGAGAGGCTGAGACAGGAGGATCCTGGATTCAAAGCCAGCCTCAGCAAGGTAGCAAGAATGTCAATCCCAGTACCACACACACGCAGGAAGGGTTTCCCCAAAGAAATGTTTCAAATTCTGCCAATGGAACTTAATTTTAAAATCAGCTATAAGTAAGATCATAGTATAGTCCTGACACTTCAACCTAAGAACCTTTCCTTCCAAATGCATTCTTGATGACATTTATATGGTTTAATTCCCACATGTCTGCAAGATCAATGCAAACAAAGATAAAGCTTATGGCCAGGGACTCATTTTATCAAGACTACCACTCTAGTTCTGGCATATTTCTGATAAATGCTTCCTTCCTTCTGATAAGATATAGCCTTTAAAAACACCTACACATAAACCACAATGTAATCACACAAGAACACTGGACACTCCACCCATCTTCTGTTTGTCAGGGTCAGAGGCCCAAGTACAGAAATAAAGTTGGACAGGTTCTAGAAATGCCAAACAAATCCTGTGGAGACTTTGGAGGCAGCAGCTCTGGGGACAGGTCTTAAGTGCGTGTCCCAGAGCGCAGCCATAACTACTACAATTCAGTAGCTTTCCTTTCCCTTTTTTGGCTGTTTAGGGATCAAATCCATGGCCTTAATATGCTAGGCAAGTGCCCTACCACTAAAGCTTCATTCCCAGACCTCCAATCCTTAAAAGTCGTAATTCCTGGTTTCTATCATCCCTCAATCTAATATGCTGATAATTTCATTTTTGCACCCTACAAAAAGGCAAAACTAGTAAGCTTGTAAAAATTCCACATGGACCGCCTTTGGAATTAGGAATACAGTACCCAAGGAATCGATTATATCCAAGTAATTGGGGTTCATTTAAGTGTCATAGTTAAGCCAGGCGTGGGGGCAAATGCCTTTAATCCCAATACTTGGGAGACTGATCCAGGAGGATCAACAACCTAATGAAACAGCTTCAAAACAAAAAATAAAATAGAAAGCCCACCAAGTGCCATGTGCATGTAAGTCACTACCACTATGAGCACTATGATGTGAGTCTATAATGTACCAAAAGTATAAAAAATTTGAAAACTGCAACTAAGCCAGATATGCTTCTCCAAAAGAAGCTCAAATTCTCTGTATGTACTAACTTTGGAATTCCAACAAAAGCCCCAAATAGTTAACATTATAGTCTTAATCACCACATAGGCATGTAACAGTATTTGGACCCTTAAGCATGATATAAATGGACTTTCTCATAACCTTCCAGATGAAGCTCTATCAGTGGAAAGCTGGAAATGCCCTAGGGATGTTGCTCAGTGATAGTGCTTGTCTAGCACATGAGGCCCTGGGTCCCATCCCCAGAAGCAAAGTTGTGAAATGCTTAGAGCTTCTAAGTCAGCATCTGTGTCCTCATTCCAGAAGTACCAAGTATGATTAAAAGTTCAGCATTTCTTCTTATACTTGCTTAGTCAACAAAATCAACACCCTCCAGTCCTGTGCCATACTTGCTACACAAATCACCAGCTCAAGAGTAGGAGGAAGCTGGGTGTAGTGGCACACACATATAATCCCAGTTCTTGGGAAGACAGGAAGATGGCAGCTTTCAGACTACCCTCAGCAACTTAAACAGATCCTGTTTCAAAATAAAAGGGTTCAGCTGGGCATAGTGGCCCAGGCTTGTAATTCCAGTACTTGAGACCAAAGAATTGCAGGTCTGCAGCCAGCCTCAGCTACTTAGGCCATTTGCAACCTAGTGAAGCCCTGTTTCAAAATAAAGAATAAAAAATAGGTAGAATGCCCCTGGATTCCATCCCCAATACTGCAAAAAAAAAAGAAAAAAAAGAAAAAAGAAAATAAAATAAAAGGGCTGGAGGTAGAATGTAGCTCAGGAAAAATGCTCCTAGCTGGCCATGGTGGCACACGCTTGTAATCCCAGTATTCGGGAGGCTGAGACAGGATCACAGTTCCCGGACAGCCTCAGCTACTTAGTGAGGCCCTCCATAACTAAGTGAGACCCTGTTCCAAAATAAATAAAAAATAGGGCAGGGGGTGTATCTCAGAGGTCAAATGTCCCTGGGTTCCATCCCCAGCCCCCCCACACACACACACAAAAAAAAGCTCTTGTGTTTAACTCTCCAGTACCACACACAGGGGCAAAAAAAAAGGTAGGAGGGGGGCATGGGCATTACTCTCCTTTTACCCACCTCTATCCCCTAAGCTTGAGGCATCCAAAGTACTGCTTATCCAACTCTTTATGGATGTGGTGGTGCGTGCCTGTAATCCCAGTACTTAGAAGGCTGAGATAGGAGGATCACAGGTTTGCAGCAAGCCTAGGTACAAACTAGTGATGACCCATTTCAAAGTAAAGAATAAAAAATAAAGCTGGGGGTGTAGCTAGGAGGTAGAATGCCCATGGTTCAATCCCTAGTACTGTGCCAAAAAAAAGCTTCAAAACTCAAGCCCAACCTTGGGCTGCCAGACTGTTGGTTCCATGCAAAGCTTTAATCTGTTTTCTGGTTCCCAAATCCCTTGTCATTTGTCTCTAACAATGGAATTTAGACTTTAAATGGATTCTTGTGAGAGTTCCCTATAAACCATCACCTATAAGAATATACTTTCCTATCAGATCCTTAAAAAGAATATAATCACCCTCCTCGCAAGAAACAAGGAAAAAGGAAGCCTTTTTTCAATTAGAAAAGCAAGTTTTTTTGCTTTTTTTTTTTGCGGGTCTGGGGATAGAACCTCTCGAGCTACACCCCCTACCCTATTTTTAATTCGAGACAGGGTCTCATTAAGTTGAGGAGGGCCTAAGTAGCTGAGGCTGTCGGGGAATTCTGATCCTCCTGTCTCTGCCTCCAGAATGCCTGGATTACAAAGCTTGCACCACCATGCCCAGCTTTGTTATTGCTTCTGCTATTGAGAATTGAATGCAGGGGCATGCTACTTCTGAGTTAAAACCCCAGCCATTCCGGGACAAGCATCTTGCAGCTGGAACTTGCAATCCTATTGTAGGGCACCCTGCTTGGAAAGCAAAATCTAAATTTTTAAGAAATCAGACTGCTTTTGATGAGTGCCAAGGCACTTCTCTTTAAGAGACAAAAACCTGTTAGGGAATCCCCTTTTCATTTCCTCACCTGATCAGGCAATGGCTACAGGACAGCCCTGCAGCGTTCTCAGCTGCTCAACAGTCTTTCAGGCATTCAATCTGGGCCCAAATATAATTTATAACTCATTCTGGCACAAGACTTTATCATCAGCAGCAAAACTCCCTCTTCAAAAGGTTTAATGGCGCCGGGCGTGGTGGCGCACACTTGTAATCCCTGCGCTTGGGAGGCAGAGACAGGAGGATTGCGCAGGTTCAAAGCCAGCCACATGCGCTGGCTTATGAGACCCTGTTTCCAAATAAAAATGTAAAAATAGGTCTGGGAGTGTAGCCCAGAGGTAGAAGGGCTTCCAGGAACCCCAGTACCACCAAAAAAAGGAAAGGTTTAATGGCTCACAGATGGCAAAAAGCATCTATGTAACCTGACAACACAAAAAGGCAAGATTCAGAAACTCAGAACTCAATGTGGAAACATGAGATGTGATACACATTAGGTTATCATGATCCTTGTAGTCTCTAGAGTGCTACACAGCCAAAATGATAAACAATCAGACAAAATTAACTCCTTGGTAACTGATCTACTAGAATGGGGGAAGGCTAGTGAAATCGCTATTTTAGTATAACTACTTTGGGACAAAACATTAAATTATATACAATGCCAGTCTCTTCATTTCCCTATCTGACTACAAAGAAACTGCTACAAATATATTCTTATATACTTAAATGACGGCCAAGTTTCCATCCCAAAATGAAAGAAATATACTCAGCACATGCTATCAGTGTGCATTTCCTTCAGACTGTTCCGCTTTAAGCATTCCACTACCTAAGAAATGACCTCAAGGAGTGGTCTGTTCCTAGCATGGAAGAGGAAAGAAGCCTGCCTCCTGGAACAAATCTTCACTTTTTTCCCCACAGAAGTAAACAGGACATATTTTAGCTGGAAAAACATTCATATCTTCAACTCAAGAATGATTAAATAAAACTTAAAAACCTGAGAGAGGAGGATCAAGGTTTGTGGACAGCCTCAGCTACTTAATGAGATCCTTTGCAACTCAGTAAGACTGTTTCAAAAAAAAAATAAGGCTGGGGATGTAGAGTGCCCCTGGGTCCCATCCCCAGTATCACAAAAACACTTAAAAACAGTGTCACACACAAACTTCTGTAAACATTAAAGACCCATATTACACATGCTTATACAACACTACTACTGTTTCAACTCACAAAAAGGAAATGAATGCTCTTTAAGAAATTTTAAAGTCCTTTCCCACACCTCCCTTTATGGTTTAAGTGTCAGTATTTAAAAAAAAAAAAACTTGACTCAAAGTATTGGCACTGTGAAATGTTACTCTTCTCTCCAATTCTGAGGATAACCAAAGCTTAATTACCTTTGTTCTCTCCCATCTTCTCATTGTAGCACTGGTGCATGAAACTGAACCCACTATAACTGCTCTACTAACTCTGCCTTTACAGGAAATGCACTGTAATAAGTGTCTTCAAAGTACTTCTCAAAGACCTCAGACTAACATAGGTAACAATGAAATTACTTCAGGGAGAGCTTACAAAAAACTAGAAGGACTGCAGCCAAGTGATCAGATTTCCACACTCATCTTGGTGAGATGGTACCCAGAGGGACCCATCCCTGCTGACACCAACCATTCTCACCAGTAGTCTGCCAATACACAAGCAGACTGCAATAGAACACTGCAGACTGCAGGGCATCTGGAGGCTACATGGCCCTAGTTCCTAGAACAGGAACTGAGGCTTGGAAGAAGGTCAATGCAGCACACTCAGCGAATGGATAAACTGAATCATCACTTCACAAGGCCACAAGCCCGTGCACTGGTCAAATCTTCTGAATAACACCCTTCTTAATAACTAACCCACATCAAGAAACCCATCTAATATTATATGTCTGGAGTGTATCCAAATGAGTTCACAAAGCAAAAGGTCTTTAAGGATCTTCTGGCAATCTGTAAGGGATCTCCTGGGAAACCAGCACAATTCTGCAAAAATAAAAGCTTTAAGAAAAATGAGCTTCTTTCATTCAGAACTAAAGCCCTTCATCTACTACCTAACACCTGCATGTTAGATTTGCTTTTGGGGTGTCAAAAGAATTTTTTTAGAAGAGGCATCTTAAGAGTAACTCAATGACCAAAAAAAAAAATAGGTATAGCTAGGCATAGTGGCATAGGCTTGTCATACCAGTACTTGGGAAGACTGAAACAGGATTTCAAGTTCAAAGCCAGCCTCTTGGTAACTTGAGGCCCCCCAGAACCTATAAAAAAATTGGGCTGGAGGTGTAGCTTGGAGGTAGAATGCCTCTGGGTTCAATTCCCAGTACCAAAATAATAATCCTATTCCAATGTCCATAAGAGTCCATAAGAGTAGAGCGGGGGTGATGGTGCATGCTTGTAATCCCAGGGCTTGGAAGGCTGAGACAGGATTGCTCTGGTTCGAAACCAGCCTCAGCTACTTAGTGAAGCTCCCAGCAACTTGGGGAGACTGTTTCCAAATAAAGTATAAAATAGGTCTGGGAGTATAGCCCCAGAGGTAGAAAGGCCCCTTGGTATCCACCCCCAGTCCCACAAAAAAATCTAATTAAAAAATAAAAATTAAAGCCGGGCGTGGTGGGGCATGCTTGTAATCCCAGCATTTGGGAAACTGAGACTGGAGGATCGCAGTTCTAGGACAGCCTCCTAAATTTCTTTTAAAAAATTTCCTATCGGAAAAACTATACTGAAGGCTCTGCAGCTTGGATTGCGGCACATAGCCTGCTCGCAATGCAAAACCAAGAACTCAAACCTAAAGGAACGAGTGGAAGCTTTTGTCTTTACTACTTACTGCATCGGTAATATTTTAGACATCAAAAGTTTGGGACTTGCATAAAGAGAAATAAAGCCAAGTTCTGTAAATATTAGAGCACCTAGTAAAATTACGCATTTCCCACTACGACACATTTACCGTTTATAAAGTTGCAAATACCATGCTAAAGTATGGCTCGATGGAATTTCCCGTTTGGGTCACTAAGACCTATTTCCTCAAAAGGTGGGGCAGCTTGGAGGCAACAAACCACTGCTTTGTTCCGAGCTGTTTTCACGTTCACCTTCTAGTCACCAGGGAGCCAAAGAAGTTTTAATTTTTAATATCAACACATTCTGGCATCTCCAAGGACTTGCCCCAAAGACTGGCCGAACGTGTGCTCGTTATCGGGCACCGGGGAGGGCCTTACAGGAGATGATCCTACTTGTCTGGTTCTCCCTGGAACTCCTCGGGGCAGCCTACGGGAAAGCGAGCAGAATGAGCCTCTGGCTGGCCACGAGTAGTCAGTGCACGGGGGAAAGGCCGGGGACGGCATGCAGGGCCTCCACTTCCAGAGGCTGAGGCGGGAGGGACCTCACCTTGCTACGGTCCTCCTCCTGCTGCTGTAGCAACTCGGGAACCGCGGCCATGGCGACGCGGGCCTAGAGCGGGGGCCGCCTGGCTGTGCGAGGAAAGAAGAAGCTGGGCCGCCGCCGCCTCCCGGGCGCCTCTCAGGGGCGACCGCGGCCCCGCCTCCGCGGGCCTCCCTACCCGACCGCGTCCGGAGGCCTCGGGACTCCGCCACCATCCCAGCAGCCCCGCAAGTAGGCGAGCGGCGCGCCACGTGCTCCCCCAGAGCGGCCTCCCCCGACCCCGCTGCCATCCATCTTGGAGCGGGGCAATGAAGCAACGTAGGGCCTACCCTGGCTCCGCGCCACGCGGAGACTACCGGCCGGGGGCACCGTCACGGAAAGTGGACGGGACCGACAGCCTCCCAGAGAGGCGCCTCTCGAGAAAGAGCGCGCGCTTCTGCAGGGGAATTTATGGCTCCGAGACCAAGATGACGCCGAGCGGTGACGTCACGAGATCTCGCGAGAGAGTGCGCGGTATTTGGAGGCGCCCGCGTTTCCGCGGAGGGGCGGGGCTCCCGCGTGCCACGTGACTTCCGAGAGGTACTGCGTGGGCGCCGCAGTGCACGCCGGGACTGCCTTGCCTGGGGCGGGGCCACGCTCGACCCGAGCGCGGGATCGAGAAACTGCGAGTGCCAAGGCTCTCCTGGTGTCCGGAGGGTTAGGTCGCGCGTGGCGTCTGAGGTACTCCTCCTGCGGTAGTCTGTGCCTCTACTTAAGTCGTTTCTTCCAGATCCGGGCTCCCGCCCGAGGGCCACAGCCGACCTGCCCCCACGTGGGCCACGCAGCGGAGCAGAGCATCGCTCTCTGGGGATGAGGATAATGCGACCCCCTGACCCCGCTCACCACTTCCTACACGACCCTTCAAAAGCTCCAGTTCCGTCTGTAAAACGGGGTCCTAAGCCACGCTTTACAAGGTGTAAAGGTTAAGTGAGAAATTTCGTGAAGAACCTAGTAGGGCGTCGCAGGGAAGGGTTGGTTTCTCAGCCTGAGGTCATCCGTGTCCATTGCATTCATGATGGAAAAGAATTTCAGCACGAGCCAATCTGAGACATAGAGGTTTATTTAGGAAAGTAGGAGCTACACAATGAAAAGAGAATGTGGATCCTAAATTACAGATTTTTCAGGATATTATCTGTCTTGTTAATAGTGTACAGGGCAATTGTTTCTTTCAGTGAACTCTAGGATCTTCAGACTTCCCAGAAGTTTGGGGAAGACAGGCCTGGGAAAGAGAACTGTTTTGGGGAGTAAAGGTTGAGGCATTCTAGCACCAGGTTCTTATATTTTTCTTTTCTTTCCTATCTGTCTCCTTTCTACCTATTTATTTCTTCTATCCTACAGCAAAGGGTGTGTTAACTCTAACTCAAAGCTTCAACAGAACAGGCTCCATCATTCTATTTTTTAATCTCACAGACACCTTCTTTCCTTAGGGTCCCATTTCTTCAGATAAAAGATTAGGGACATCTTGCCCAGACAGCCTATTAATTGGCATTTGGTAAGTGCTAGTCCTTCTGGTATTAATGAGGAAATAGTTTTCTCCAAACATGTCAAAAAAGTTTATTGAATACAATTTTTTTTTTAACTAGGGGTTGAACTCTGGGGCATTCTACCTCCACACTATGCCCCCAGCCCTTTGTTTTTGTTTTTGTGGTACTGGGGATGAAACCCAGGGGCATTCTACCTTTGAGCTGCACATCCAGCCCTATTTTTTATTCTTTTTATTTTGAAACAGGGTCTCACTAAGTAGCTGAGGCTGGCTGCAAACCACGATCCTCCTGTCTCCCATCTCCCAGGTACTGGGATTACAAGCGTGTGCCACTATGCCCAGCTTATTGAATATAATTTGAAGGTTGGATGTGGTGGCATATTCTTGTAATCTCAGTACTTGGGAGGCTGAGGCAGGAGGATCGCTCGTTCTCGGGCAGCCTCAGCTACTTAGTGAGGCTTTCCTCAATTTAGTGAGATCCTGATTCAAAATAAAGAATAAAAAATAGGGGTGGGTATGTAGCTCGAAGGTAGAATGTCCCTGGAATCAGTCCCCAGTGCTGTAAAAATTTTTTTTTTCTGTGTACATTATTATTCTGATGCAGTTTTCACTCTGGTGGTTCAAATATATAGTATGTGTGTTATCTAACACTGCTTTTCTCTTTAATAGAAATACAAAAGATTATCAACGTTGCAAAGAGACTAGTGAGAAGGGGGGGGAAATCTAAGGATGAAGGCATTGCACATTATTCGTAAGCAGCTCAGAAGTTCAAAGGGATCTTCTATAGCACCAGCCCCCCTTCTGGATTTCTCTACTTCCTCTTATTCATGTGGCCGGAAGAAAAAAAACCCTTATGAAGAAGTGGACCAAACAAAGTACTCTAGTTTGGTAAGGTCTGTATTATCATTCAGAGGCCTTGCTCAGACCCCAGAATCACTGTTTGAGGAAGATGCTTTACTCTATGGCCCTGTGAGTAAACATAAGCCTCCAAAGCAAGATGAGGCAAGAGTTCCACGAAACTTGTTTCCCATCTTCAATCCAGAGAGAAGTGTAAAACCAAATGCAGGCGACTCTTCAGTGCCCTTGAAAATCTCTTTGCAAAGAAATGCCATACCAAGTGTAACCCGGATCCTTCAGCAGACCATGACGTCAGAACAGATTTTCTATTTGGAGAGGTGGAAACAGCGGATGATTCTGGAGCTGGGAGAAGACGGCTTTGCAGAATATACTTCAAGTAATTCTCTTAATCCTGGTTCTATGTTTTTATTTTATATTTTTATTTTTATCTTTTTTGGTGGTACTGGGGGTTGGAACCCAGGGGCAAACTCTAGGCTATACTCCTAGACCTATTTTATACTTTATTTGGAAACAGATCTCACTAAGTTGCCGAGAGCCTCACTAAATAGCTGAGGCTGGCTTTGAACCTGTGCGATCCTCTTGTCTCAGCCTCTCAAGCACTGGGATTACAAGTGTGCGCCACCAAACCCGGCTGGTTCTGTGTTTTTTAGAATATAGAATACTGGTTTTAAAAGAATGAGCTTTCAGCCGGGCGTGGTAGCACACGCTTGTAATCCCTGCGCTTGGGATGGGGAGACAGGAGGATCACGCAGGTTTGAAGCCAGCAGTGCTGGCTTAAGAGACCCTGTTTCAAAATAAAAATATTTTAAAAATAGGTCTGGGAGTGTAACCCGGAGGTAGAAGGGTTTCCAGGAACCCCAGTACTTTGAAATAATTATCAATAAGTAGAACTTCTGTATTAACTCACTTAATTCTCTGGACAATCCTACAAAGCATATATACTATCACCCCCATTTTACATATAAAACTGAAGCGCAGATCAAGTAATTTGACTAAGTAATTTATAAACGTAATATCAGAACTGCTTGCCTTCCTTGATTATGGAACAAAGTCAGTGGCTTGATAATAGAATTCTAGTTTTTGGTAGACATTCTGTTTCAGTGTCTGCTAACTACCCATTGTTCTATTTATCAGTGTGAACTGACTATACTGAGGATTGAACCTAGGGGCATTCTACCTCAGAACTATACTCCCAGCCCAATTCTTCATTCTTTATTTTGAAACAGAGTCTCACCATGTTGCAGAGGCCTCACTAAGTAGCTGAGGCTGGCAGCAAATTTGCAATCCTCCTGTCTCAGCCTCCCAGGTACTGGGATTACAAGCATGAACCACCACACCCGGCTACATGATCCATTTTATATCTTGGTAAATTCAGTTTTGCAGATGCTCTTGATTAGGAGCTAAGAGTAAATAAATTTTAGCCCTTAACTCTTAACTTTAGACAAGTGGAAATAATTGCTACCTTCCTAAAGCAGATTCTATTCAAAAACAAAAGCACAGGCAAATTAGCTGTTCCCAAAAGGATATAGGTGTCTATTGTTAAAATCAATTTTTATATAGGCATTCCTTAGACCATACATCCCCAAGAGCCATACATGTACCCCTACAGGTACATGAACACTTTAATTTTTAGAAGTAATGTATTTATTTCCGGCCATCTTAGGAAAAAAAGATGGCCTAAGCATGTAATATTGACCATGTTGTTCACTTATGTTTTAAAGAAAAATATTAAGTATATAGGTGGACCTGAATATGACAGAAATGACCAAGAGACCTTAGCCATTTATAACATTACTCAGCATCGCACTGAGGAACACTCTGCCACTGAATTACATCCCAAGCCCCACAGCTCTTGGCATAGAGTAGGGAACTGGTGGCTCCCTGTAAGAAAATTTGTTTGGAATATGAATGAGCCCCATAGCCCAGGTAGACAGAGTTTATTTATTTATTCATTTTATTTATTTATTTGTGGTACTGGGGATTGAACCTAAGGGGATTTTTCTACCTCTAAGCTATACCCCAGTCCTTTTTTTACTTATTTATTATATTTTTGAAACAGGGTCTCAATTGCTAAGGCTGACCCTGACTTGGAATCCTTCATTCTCAGCCTTCCAAGTACTGGGATTACAGATGTATGCCACCACACTCAGAATTTCATAGTCAGCATTTTTGATCTAGAGAAGCATTCTGTGTTTCTCAGTTAATATCAACCTTAAGAAATGAGCAGATTCACTCTTTGAAAATATTGGGACATATCCAGGCGTGGTGGCACACACTTGTAATCCCAGCATTTGGGAGACTGAGACAGGAGTATCACGGTTTGAGGCTAGCCTTAGCTACTTAGTGAGGCCCTTTGCAACTCAGTGAGACCCTGTTTCAAAATAAAGAAAAAAAATAGGGCTGGGGGTGTAGCTTGTAGGTAGAATTCCCCTGGATTCCATCCCTGGTGCAACAAAAAAAAAGGAAAGAAAGAAAGAAAAAAAACTAGGGCTGGGTGTATAGCTAGGAGGTAGAATGCCCCTGGGTTCCATGCCCAGTACTTAAAAAAATTGAGACAGCTGAGTACATGCCTATAATTCCAGTACTTGGGAGGCTGAAACAAGAGGACCTGAGGTTCAAAGCTAGCCTCAGTAACTTAAGGGGGCCCTCACCAAGTTAGTGAGACTCTTGTCTCCAATAAAAATAGAAGCTGGTGTGGTGCTACACACTTGTAATTCCAGTACCTGAGGCTGAGACAGGAGGATCACAGGTTTGTGGCCAGCCTCAGTAACTTAGTGAGGCCATCCACAACTTAGACCCTGTTTCAAAATTTAAAAAAGAAAGAACTGGTATGGTGGTGCATGCTTATAATCCCAGTACTTGGGATGCTGAGATAGAAGGATCATAGGTTCACAGCCAGCCTCAGCACTTGTGAGGCCCTCTACAACTTAGACCCTGTTTCAAAGGTAAAGAATAAAATAGGGCTGGGAGTGTAGCTCAGAGGTAGGATGTCCCTGAGTTGAATCCCAGTACTGCAAAAAAAAAAATGAATGAATAAATAAATATAAAAATTTTTTAAAAACAGGGCTGGAGTTCTAGCTCAGAAATAAAATGCCAGCTAGGCATGGTGGCACAAGCTTGTAATCCCAACATTTGGGAGACTATGAGGAGGATCATGGTTCGCGAACAGCCTCAGCTACTTAGTGAGGCCCTCTGCAATTTAGACCCTGTTTCAAAATAATAAAAAATGAGGCTGGGGGTGGAGCTCAGAGGTAGAATGCCCTTGGGTCCCATCCCTTGTACTGCAAAAAAAGAAAAGAAAAAAATAGAATACCCTTTGGTTCAATCCCCAGCACCACAACAAATAAATAATAAAATAGAGCTGGGGTATAGCTCAGGAGGAGACTGCTCCTGATAAAATAAAAAGGGCTGGGGGTATGGCTGGGAGGTCATATGCCTCTGAGTTCAACTTCCATTACCAAAGAAATAGAGTCAATCACATACATGTTAGTGTCAGGGCAAGAAAGACCAAGATAAAAGGAAAAAAATAGAAAGGAGAAAGAGAGTGTATTAGAACTTACTAAATTGATAGATGAATCTTGAGTGTGCAGTTTAAAAAATACTGGATTGATTCCCACCCCCCCCCCCCAATATTTCCAAAGTCCAAAGCACAGAAATAACCCCGGAGCTGACATTCTTCAAATATTTGAGCACTTTCCCAAGCATCAGTTTACTTATAGGAGATTGGTGAGAATGAAAAGGTCTGACTATTCTGATTTAAGTGTTGATCATGGTGGAAAGGACTAGGGTTTATGTTTTAACTTTGTTTTGGTTTTAGCATTGCTGGGGATCTAACACATGGTCTTAAACTTGCTTGGCAAGCACTCCCTTACTGAGCTACACCTCAGCCAACACTGACTTTTTGTTGTTGTTTGTGTTACTGGGTATAGAACTCCAGAGCATTCTACCGCTGAGCTATAACTCCACCCTTATTTTTTTTTTTCTTTCTGTTTATTGGTTTTTGAAACGGAGTAGTGGTTTTTTTGTTTGTTTTGTGTTTTGGGGTGGTACTGGAGGTGGAACCCAGAGGCTTTCTATCTCCGAGCTATACTCCCAGACCCATTTTTTTATATATATATTTTATTTGGAAACAGGGTCTCACTAAGTTGCTGAGAGCCTCACTAAGTAGCTGAGGCTGGCTTCAAACCTACGCGATCCTCCTGTCTCAGCCTCCCAAGTGCTGGGATTACAAGTGTGCACCACCATGCCCGGCTTAAATTTTGTTTTAATAAATTGAATCATGTATAATGTTCTGAGCCTTAGAGTCTAAGTGATCCTGAAATCTAGATTTTCCTGTTCATGGTCACATTGTGTGAAGAATTTAACCAAGGATTAGGTCTGCATAGACAAATTTTTTCTTTGTATGACACTATGTAAACCAATTTTTTCTTTTTCTTTTTTTTTTTTTTTTTTTTTTTTTGGTGGTAGTTGGGGTGGAACCCAGGGGCTTTTCTACCTCAGGGCTATACTCCCAGACCTATTTTATACTTTATTTGGAAATAGGGTCTCACTAAGTTGCTGATAGCCTCACTAAATAGCTGAGGCTGGCTTTGAACCTGTGCGGATCCTCCTGTCTCAGCCTCCCAAACGCTGGGATTACAAACCTGTGCCACCACGCTTGACTTCAACTTTTTTCTACTTTTTAAAAATTTTTTTGCAGGTCTAGGGATGGAACCCAGGGGCATTCTACCTCCAAGCTACACCCCCTGCCCTATTTTTTTATTCTTTATTTTGAAACAGGGTCTCACTAAGTTGCAGAGGGCCTCACTAAGTAGCTGAGGCTGTCTGCGAACCACGAGCACCACCACGCCCAGCTCTACTTTTTCTTTTTTTTTTCTTTTTTTTTTTTTTTTTTTTTGGTGGTACTGGGGTTCCTGGAAGCCCTTCTATCTCTGGGCTACACTCCCAGACCTATTTTATATTTTTGAAACAGGGTCTATTAAGCCAGCACGGCTGGCTTCGAACATGCTCGATCCTCCTGTCTCTGCCTCCCAAGCGCAGGGATTACAAGCGTGCGCCACCACGCCCAGCCAGCTCTACTTTTTTTAAAAAAGAGTTTTTTCACAGTGCTAGAGATCAAACCAGGGGTTTCACATAAGCTAGGCAAGCATTCTCCCGAGTATACTCCCAGACCTCTTCCTATTTAGACATATTTATCTTCTTTTTTTTTTTTTTTTGGTGGTACTGGGGTTCCTGGAAGCCCTTCTACCTCCGGGCTACACTCCCAGACCTATTTTTTACATTTTCATTTTGGAAACAGGGTCTCCTAAACCAGCGCGCGCAGCTGGCTTCGAACCTGCGCGATCCTCCTGTCTCTGCCTCCCAAGTGCGGGGATTACAAGCGTGCGCCACCACGCCCGGCCATATTTATCTTCTGATTTATTACGCTAGTCTGTACATGAATACCACATTTCTTTTCATTATTGTTATTGTTATTATTATTATTATTTGCAATACTGGGAATGGAACCCATGGGCATTCTACCTCTAAGCTACAACTTCCAGACCTATATTTTATTCCACAAGCCAGGGGTGGTGGTGCATGTTTGTAATACCAGCATTTGGGAGGCTGAGACTAGAGGATTACAGTTCAAGGACAGCCTCAGCTACTTAGGGAGGCCCTCTGTAACTCAATGAGACCCTGTTTCAAAATAAAGAATAAAGCCGGGCATGGTGGCACACGTTTGTAATCCCAGCATTTGGGAGGCTGAGACCAGAGGATCGGGTTTGCAGACAGTCTTAGCTACTTAGTGAGGCCCTTTGTAACTCAGTGAGACCCGGTTCCAAAATAAAGAATGAAAACTAGGGCAGTGGGTGTAGCTCAGAGGTTGAATGCCCTTGGGTTCCATCCCCAGACCCGAAAAAATAAAATAAATAAATAAAATAAAGAATAAGTGGAGTATGGTGGCGCACACTTGTAATCCCTGCACATGGGAGGCTGAGACAGGAGGATCGCACATGTTCGAAACCAGCCTCAGCTACTTAGTGAGGCTCTCAGCAACTTAGACCCTGTTTCCAAATATAAAATAGGTCTGGGAGTATAGCCCGGAGGAAGAAAGCCTCTGGGTTCCACCCCAGTACCACAAATAAATAAATAATAAAAAATAGGGCTGGGGTGTAGCTCAGCTCAGAGGTACAATACCCCAGGATTCCATCTCCAGTTCTGCAAAAAAGAAAAGAAAAAAAGTTGACATATATATATATATATATATATATATATATATATATATATATATATATATATATATATTTTAAACAAGATCTCACTGAGTTACAGAGGGGCCTCCCTAAGTAGCTGGGGCTGTCCGTGAACCCCGATCCTGTCTCAGCCTCCCAGATGCTGGGATTTCAAGCATGCACCACCACACCCGGCTTCATGATGTCGTTTAATATTACCTCTGTGGAATGAGGTGGTTTCTGTTCTATTGCTATAGGCCTGTCTCTAACCATGTTATTTCCTACTCTTTCTGTGTGTATCTAAATGGTGGTTTCTGAGCTTTACCTTTACCACTGTCTTTTCTGTGTAGTAAATAGGAAAGAACAAACTCTGGTGCCAAGATGCTGGTCCAACTTTTTACTTTTGGCAAATTAATAGTACTACCTAGGCTGGCAGGGCCTCATTAAAATGGGGCTAATAGCCGGGCATGGTGGCACACACTTGGAATTCCAGCATTTGGGAGGCTGAGACCAGAGGATCATGGTTCGCAGACAGCCTCAGCTACTTAGGCCCTCTGCAACTTAGTGAGACCCTGTTTCAAAATAAGAAATAGGGTGGTGGGTATAGCTTGGAGGTCAAATGCTCCTGGGTTCCATCCCCAGACCCGCATTCTTTTTCTCTGTTCATTACCAACAATCAGTTACATATATTATACTTTAAAGTGCATAAGGAAGGAAATTCAGGATATAACAGCTGTCTCAGGCTGTTTCAGAACTAAAAAATAATTGCAAGAAAAGAATCATATTTTCTCTTTCCCCTCTTCAACCCCACAATATCCAACTGTTTTTAATTTGTATGTCTTTTTTTTAATTTCCTTGTCACTCATCCTGTTTTTGTTTTTGTTTTGTATGTGTGTGGTACTGGAGATTGAACCCAGGGACATACCCTCAGCCCTATTTTTTATTCTTTATTTTGAAACAAGGTCTCACTAAGTTGAGAGGGTCTCACTAAGTAGCTGAGGCTGTCCGTGAACCGCGATCCTCCAGTCTCAGCCTCCTGAATGCCGGGATTACAAGCATGCGCCACCACGCCTGGCCCTATTCTTTTATTCTTTATTTTGAAACAGGGTCTCACTGAGTTGCCAAGGGCCTCACTAAATAGCTAAAGCTGTCAGCGAACTGCGATCCTCTGGCCTCCGGAATGACAGGATTACCAGCATGCGCCACCACACCCTGCTTCCCATTGATTTTTGAAAGTACATTCTTGGGTTTTATAAGGAGCTGAAACTTTCATATCTTAGAGATTGCCACTTGAGTTCTGTGGAATTTTTAGTTTTATTATTCAGATTTTTTTTTTTTGGGGGGGGGTCTGGGGATGTAACCCAGAGGCATTTGACCTCTGAGCCATACCCCCTGCCCACTTTTTATTCCTTATTTTGAAACAGGGACTCATTGAATTGCAGAGGGCCTAACTAAGTAGCTGGGGCTGTCTGCGAACCGCGATCCTCCAGTCTCGGCCTCCCAAATGCTGGGATTACAAGCGTGTGCCACCACGCCCAGCTTCAGAATTCTTTAAAGCATTTGGTTTTTAGTAATAACTTTGTGTTTGTTGTCTTTTTCCTTGATTTTCTTTCAGACATATTTTTACAAGGAAAGCAGTTCCATGAAGCCTTGGAAAGCATACTTTCAGGGAACATAAAACAGAAAGACAAAAATCTTGAATGTGGCTACATTGAAAGCATCCATCATATTCTGAAAGATGTCAGTGGAGTGCGAGCTCTTGAAAGTGCTGTTCAACATGAGACCTTAAAATATGTAGGTCTGCTGGACTGTGTGGCGGAGTATCGGTAAGTACAAAACTGTTCCCATCACACTGCGGTGGTGACTTAATGTCAGGTGGGATAGATGATGCCTGTCAAGAGGTGCTTTTTTTAAGCCAGGTGTGGTGGCACAAGCTTGTAATCCCAGCATTCAGGAAGTGGAGACCGGAGGACCACAGTTCGTAGACAGCCTCTGCTACTTAACACCTTCGCAACTCAGGACTGTTTCAAAAATAAAAAGACTAAAAAATAGGGCTGGGGCTATACGTCAGAGGTACCACAAAAATAAGTGCTTTTTTTTTTTTTTTCTATTTAACCCCTGGTTGTGGTGTGCCTGTGTACTATGGCCTCTGCCTCTTCAAGGTTAATCCTATGTTAAAGAATTAGGTGTAGGGCAAGAAGTAAGGACAGATACAATAAGGAAAGCTATGTAATCCTTATAAGCAAGTATTCCAAAATCAAACTGATGGAGAAAAGGTCTACTTTTCAGAATCCCTAGCATGGCCTGTCTTCCAGCCTGGACCTCTTCTTCTTTCCCCTAGCAAGATATCAGTCATAAAATCAAAACATCCATAAGAATAAAAAATTTGATTCTTGCATTTTCCTTTCTGTTTTCCTCTCATGTCAGCTTTTTCTTTTTCTTTGTTTTGTTTTGTTTTGTATTTTCCTGTTTTCCTAAAGATAGTACCATAATCTGTTATCCCTGAAAATCAGCTCCTCTTCCTGGCTTCCAGGCAGTGGTTAACATAATAGGAAATGTAACCTTGCTAAAGCTTCCTGCAGTTTTAAATTGTTGCTGTTAACTGTTTTTCTCAGTTATTCCAAATTCTAAGGGTAGCTATAATCAGCAAGTACCCTCTCCAAACAAAGTATGTAAGCAATAATAACAGCAGGATGTGGGGGGAAAATGTGTGTGTAACCCCTGGAGCTCCAGTCAAAATTTAACTTAAAATTTTTTTTTGGCCAGGCGTGGTAATGCACGCTTCTAATCCCAACACTTGGGAGGCTGAGACAGGAGGATCGCACAGGTTCGAAGCCAGCCTTAGCTACTTAGTGAGGCTCTCAGCAACTTAATGAGACCCTGTTTCCAAATAAAGTATAAAATAGATCTGGGAGTATAACCTGGAGTTAGAAAGCCTCTGGGTTCCACCCCCAGTACCACAAAAAAATTTTTTTTTTTTTTAAATCTGGGCATGGTGGCAAATGCTTGTAATCCCCAGTACTTCAGAGGCTAAGACAGGAGAATGGATGTTTTGCTGCCAATTTCGGCTACTTAATGAGGCCCTTTACAACTTAATGAGCCCCTGTTTCAATATACAGAATAAGCCAGGTGTGGTGGTGCATGCTTGTAATCCCAGAATTGGGGAGGCTGAGACCTGAGGATCACTTGTTTGGCCAGCCTCAGCACTGGGGTTTGAACCCAGGGGCATTCTACCTCTGAGCTACACCCCCCCAGCCCAACTGTATTTTTATTTTGAAACAGAGTCTTACTAGGTTGATGAGAGTCTCACTACTTGCTGAGGCTGTCCTTAAACCTGCACTCCTCCTGTCTCAGCCTCCTAAGTACTGGGATTACAAGTGTGCACCACCACACCTGGCTTTCTTTTATTTTCTTTCTTTCTTTCTTTTTTCTTTTTTCCATCCATTCTTCCTTTTTTTTTTTCCTTGTGGTGCTAGTGATTGAACCCAGGGGCTTTACCTCCAAGTTACACCCCCAGCCCAATTTTATTCTTTTATTTTGAAATAGGGTCTCACTAAGTTGTGGAGGGCCTCACTAAGAAGCCACGGGCCCGGATCCTCCTGTCTCAGCCTCAGAAGTACTGGGATTACAGAAGTGCACCGTCATCACACTCAGCTCCTGGCTCCTCACCCCTTCACCCCCCGTAGCACTGGGGATGGAGCCCAGGGACATTCTACCTCTGAGCTACACCTCCAGCCCTATTTTTTATTCTTTATTTTGGAACAGGGTCTTACTGATTTGCAGAGGGCCTCACTAAGTAGCTGAGGCTGTCCGAGAACCCTGATCCTCTTGTCTCAGCCTCCCAAATGCTGGGATTATAAGCGTGGCCACCATGCCCAGCCTTGGCTTTCTTTTAAAGATTAAATGTTTTGTTTTTGTTTTTGTTTTTGTTTTCTTGGTACTGGGGATGGATCCCAGGGATATTCTACCTCAGGGCTACACCCCCCAGCCCTTTTTTTTTTTTTTTTTTTGAAACAGGGTCTCACTGAGTTGCAAAGAGCCTCACCAAGTAGCTGAGGCTATCCGCGAACCCGTGATCCTCCTGTCTCAGCCTCCCAAATGCTGGGATTACAAGCGTGCGCCACCATGCCTGGCTAAGATTAAATGTTTTAAAGATTAAATGGAACGCCAGGCTAAGATGGAAAGATCACAGTTTGCCAGCAGCCTCAGATAGTATTCAGTGAGTCACTGGGCAACTTAGTAAGACCCTGTTTCAAAGTAAAGAATAAAAAATAGGGCTGAGGTGTAGCTCGGAGATAGAATGTTCCTGAGTTTTGAATAGAGGTTTATTTAGCACACAGTTCTAGAGGGCAGGAAGTCCAAGGTCAGGGGCTACACCTGTGGCAGCCTTTTTCCTGGTGAGAACTCTGCAGTCCCAAGATGAGACAGTGTTGGACATCTTGTGGTGAGGTAAGACAACCAGAGACCTGGCTTTTATAGGAAAGTCATTCCCTTGATTACTCATTCATCTGCTAATCCATGAATGGATTAATCCCTTCCTCAGAGCAGAGCCCCCACGACCTAATTACATTCTAAAGTGGAATTTAGAATATAAATTGAACTCACCACCAAACACCATTAATATGATTTTGAGGATTAAGTTTCAGATACATGAGTTTAGGGGAAATTTCATACCATAGCATACAGTGTTGGGAAAACTTCTGTAGACATGCATAGGTTCTCTTACTGGAGGTTGGGAGGTGATGTATGCAGCTGGGGTCAGTTCAGTGGGCCTGGACATATGTACTTCTCAAATTTCCCAGGTACTTGTCACTATCGCCCAGAATATAAGCCATTGCTCTCTGGTACAGAGGGAAATTGCCAGGTGAGGTGGTGCATGTTTGTAATCCTAGTACTTAGGACGCTGAGACAGGAGGATTGCAGGTTTGTGGTCAGCCTCAGAAACTCAGCAAGGCCCTCTGCAACTTAGTGAGATGCTGTTTTAAAATAAATTAGGGCTGAGGGTGTAACTCGAGGTAGAACACTCCTGTGTTCAATCCCCAGTACCACACACACCAAAAAAGGGGATGAACTGGGTGTGGTGGCGCACACTTATAATCCCAGTACTTGGGAAGGCTGAGACAGGAGGATAGCACAAGTTCGAAGCCAGTCTCAGCTACTTAGGCTCTCAGTAACTTAGTGAGACCCTGTTTCCAAACAAAAAAATATAAAATAGGTCTGGGAATATATCCCAGAGGTAGAAAGCCCCTGGGTTCCATCCCCAGTACCACACAAGGGGGGATTGAGGATTGTTGGGTCAAGGGTAACAAACATGAGTGAGATTATTGTAAATATCTTTGACAACAGAGTAATTTTGGTAACATGTTTTCAGTCTGCACTTCATGTGAGACTGAGCATCCTTTTATCTGTTTAAGAACTATTTGTATCAGGCGTGGTGCTGCATACCTTTAATCCCAGTACCTGGGAGGCTGAGATTGGGGGATTGCTTTTTTTCCCCTAATACTATTCTTCTGCAGTACTAGGATTCAACTCAGAGGTACTATCCCCTATACCCTTGAGCTACATCCCCAGGTCCCCTCCCCCTGGCCTTTTTTATTTATTTATTTTTTGTACTGGGGATTGAACCCCGGGGCATTCTACCTCTGTACTACATCCCTAGTCCTTTTTATTTTTATTTGGAAACAAGGTCTCACTAAGTTGCTGAGTCTAGCCTCAAACCTGTGATCCTCCTATCTCAGCCTCCCAACTACTGAGTTTGCAGATGTGAGCCACTATGCTGGCCCTTTTTATTTTTTATGTTGAGACAAAGTCTTAAGTTGCCTGAGTTGACCTTGAAGTTAAATTCTCCTGCCTCAGCCTCTGAAGTAGCTGTGATTATAGGCATGCACCACTATTATTATTTTTATTTATTTGTTTGTTGATTTTGTGGGTCTGGGGATGGAACCCAGAGGCATTCTACCTCTGAGCTACACCCCCAGCCCTATTTTTTATTCTTATTTTTATTTTTATTTATTTATTTTTTAAGTTGCAAAGGGCCTCCTTATTTATTTTTTTATTTTTATTTTTTATTGGTGCACTGTATTCATACATCATAGTGAATACAAAAAAACTTTTGTAGACATACATGCACACATCGCCCAGTCAGCCCCCACCCCATCCCCACCCCATTCCCTCCCCATCCCTCCTTCCCATGCTTGGCTTAGTGGTTGACATCTAGTATTATAGCAATTTATCCAAAATTAACAATGATAATCTCACATAACAGTTTCATTTGTCTGATACCAAGCTTTTGATAACTTAAAGATAACATTTCAATATTTCTTTTTGCTTTCTTACCAGAGAATATTTTTTTCTTTTTTTTTTTTTTTTAGGTGAACTATCATATATTTATATATTTATTTTTCAGAAAAAAATCTATCCTGATATGAAATATGGACTCTAGATAACCAAAACGATCTCCAAAAAGAACAAAGCTAGAAGATATGTATTTTCTGATTTCAAACCATATAAAGCTACAATAATTGAAACAGTGTAGTACTGTTCTAAAGGCAGATATATAAACCATTGGAGTTAAATAAAAGCCTAGAGATAAATTCTTCCATATATTGTCAAGTTATTTTTGACAAGGTTTCCACGAACATTTGGTGGAAGAAATAATTATCTTTTAACTAAATATTGTTGAAAATAATAATTACATGAAAAAGAATAAAATTGGACCCTTACCTAATCCCATATACACATATTAACTCAAAATAGATAAAAGACCTAAATATAAATCTTAAGACTATAAACTTATAGAAGAAAATCTGGGTCATAAAACCTCACAACATTGAAATTGGCAGTGATTTCTTGGATATGATTTCAATGGCACAGAAAACAGAAGGGTATACAAACTCCCTAAAAAATAAAAAAATATTGTATATCCAAAGACAATGTAAACAGAGTTAAAAGTTACTGATAGAATGGGATAAAATATTTCCAAATGCTATATCTGAAAGTATATTAATATTCCAACTAGAAATTTTAAAAATTAACAACAATAAAAGCAAACAATACAATTTAGAGATAGGTAAAAGACTAACATAAATAATGAATCTCCACAGATAACTAATCTTAGTTGTCTGTTGGATGGAAAATCTTATTTCTCTGATTCTGGTGTGTGTTACCTATTTCTTCTTTGTAGTTAATCTCTTTGAGTATTTTCTCTAGCGCTGGTTTTGAAGACATAAATTCCTTCAGTTTCTGTTTGTCATGGAAGCTTCTTATTTCTCCATCTAATTTGATAGAAAGTTTTGCTGGGTAGGAAATTTTTGGCTGGAAGTTGTTTTCTTTCAGAGTTTGGAATATGTTACTCCAAGCCCTTCTGGCTCTCATGACTTGGTTTGGGAAGTCTGGAGTGATTCTAATTGGTTTGCCTCTGAATGTCACTTGGCTCTTTGTTTTTGTTGCCTTTAAGATTCTCTGCTTGGCTTCCATATTGGTCATTTTGACAATTATGTGGTGTGGGGATCCTCTTCTCCGATCCTGTCTAAAGGGGGTTCTATAAGTTTCCTGGACCTGTGTATCGCCCTCTTGCTCTATGTTTGGAAAATTTTCTGCTATTACTTCCTTGAAGAGATTGTTGATCCCTTTGGTTTCACCTTCTTTTCCCTCTTCTATTCCAATTATTCTTAGGTTAGCTCTCTTAAAATGGACCCATATTTCTTCAATGTCAGATTCCTGCTGTCGGATATTTTTTTCTAGATTAGAAACTATGCGTTCATTTTTGGATTGCTCATCTTTTAAGAGCGAGATTCTATTCTCCACGTGGTCTAATTGGTTGTTTGTGCTTTGAATTGAGGCCTTTACTTCATTAATCGCATCCTTTATCTCTTTTTGGCTCTCTCTGAATTCTTTTCAAAACACCTCTATTATTTCTACGGTTATTTTCCTGATTTGATCTTCTAGAAATCTCTGAATTTCTGTTTTATCGGGTTCTGATGTTGTGGGGTTGTGGGCATTCATTGCTCCATTGTTATTCCTCTTTCCCATGATTTTGGAAGTTTGTGCCTTCTCTGGGTTCTTCCCTTGGGTGACTATGACTTCACTTAAGGTGCTCTGGATCTCGAGTCTGTGGTATCTCGGTCCCCACTACTCCTTTACTGGGTTGTATGGCAGAGTCTCAGACCCAGGGAGTTGATAGAGGCTGCTTTAGACTATGGGGGGAGCCAGGTTGGGCATTCTCCTATGGTGTGGTATCTCTGCCACCGCCACTCCCCCACTGGGTCAAGTCTCTGGGAGTGCAGTACTGGGATTTCTCCTCTGGGGCCCGCAATTTGACTCACTGTTGTTGAGTACGCAGATGGAGCTGTAGTGGACTCGGTGAGTTCGCTGCTGCTGCCGCCGGTGACAATATGGCGCCGCTGTCATGCCCTCGGCCGTGAGGCTGGCGTATTTCTTCTCTGGTTTTGAGCTCCGCTCTGAGTCCCTCGGCTTGCTGTCTGCCGCTTCTCTCTGGAGCCTGGTGGGTTGTTGAGTGCGTTGGTCTGTAGCCGTAGCCGTCTGGTGAATTCGCCGCTGCCGCTGGCAGTAAGGCACTGCTGCCGCGTCCTCAGGTGTGAGGCCGGCATATCTCCTCTGTGGCTCTCTATTTTTTTGATGGTATTGGGGGTAGGACCCAGAGGCTTTCTACCTCTGGGCTGTACTCCCAGACCTATTTTATATTTTATTTGGAAACAGGGTCTCACTAAGTTACTGAGATCCTCATTAAGTAGCTGAGGCTGGCTTCGAACCTGTGCGATCCTCCTGTCTCAGCCTCCCAAGCGCGGGGATTACAAGCGTGCGCCACCACGCCCGGCTCCTATTTTTTATTATTTATTTTGAAACAGGGTCTCACTGAGTTGCAGAGGGCCTCACTAAGTACCTGAGGCTGGCCGCGAACCGCGATCCTCCAGTCTCAGCTTCCCAAATGCTGGGATTACAAGCATGCACCACCACACTCAGCTTGTTTATTGAAGTTTTAGTTTGGTTTTCTCTGCATTTTTGTGTGTGATCCTGGAGATTGAATCAAAGGCCTTCTACCGCTGAGCTGCACCCCCAGCCCTTTTGCTATGTGTCTTTTTGTTTTGAACCATGTCTCCCGAGGCTGTTGAGGTCTCACTATGTTGGTTGCTAAGGCCGTCCTTAAACCTGTGATCCTTCCGTCTCAGCTTCCTAAATACTGGGATTTCAACCATGTGCCACCATGCCCCGCTCTTTGCCTACTTTTGAATAGCATTACTTGATTTTTTTGTAATTGAGTTGAATTCCTTATATATTTTGGATATTAGCCCTGCATTAGATATATGGTATGCAGATATTTTCTGTTCTCTGGTTGGTTTGTTCACTCTATTGTTTCATGTGCTATGTAGAAGCTTTAATTTCATATATCCCACTTGTTGATCTTTGGTTTTGTTACTTGTGTTTTGGGGCATCTGTCCAAGAAATCATTGTCTAAGCCAATTCCTTCTCATGTTCTGTTGTTTTTGTTTTGTTTTTTGGTTTTTTTTTTGTTTTGGTACTGGGGGTAGAACCTAGGGGTCTTCTACCTCCAGGCTGTACCCCCAGACCTATTTTTATATTTTATTTGGAAACAGGGTCTCACTAAGCTACTGAGTCTGGCTTTGAATCTGTGATCCTCCTGTCTCAGCCTCCCAAGGCCAGGGATTATAAGCATGTGCCACCATGCCCAGCTAACAAGAGAATTTTTAAGGCACCATATGTGTAATCCTTTATGATGGAGACTCTGCTATTGATATATTGTTAGGTATTTGAAGCAAAATCAACCATGATAATGACAGGTACCATTTTAGTTCTCCTGTCAACTTTTAAAGGAAAGGAGTCCAAAGCCAGGCACAGTGGCACACTCCTGTAATCCCAGTACTTGGAAGGCTGTGACAGGAGAATCACGGGTTCAAGGACAGCCTAAACAAGTAGTGAGATTCTTGTCATTCTAGCAAGACCCTATTTCAAAATAAAAATAAAATAGGGCTGGGGTGTAGCTCAGAAGTAGAATGGCTCTGGATTCAATCCCCAGTACCACCAACAAAACAAAAGGAGTTGGGTTTGGTGGGGTGGTGTAATTCCAGTACTTGGGAGAATTGCGGGTTCTTGGCCAGCCTCAGCAACTTAGTGAAACCCTGGTTCAAAATAAAGGAAAAAAAATAGGGCTGGGAGTATAGCCAGGAGGTAGAATGTCTCTAGGTTAAATACCTAGTACCACAAAAGAAAAAAGAAAAGGAAAGGAGTTTCCAAGGAATTATTAGGAAGTTTAACTGCAGAAAATTTGTTTCCCAGTTTCTTCCATATAGCACACATCTGAGGTTCTTACTGGTATACTGCAGGAGGATTTTCTATCATACCCCAGGGGTTTACCACCCACCTGACTCAGTGGAGCAGAGGAATGAGAGTATCAAACTGTCCTTTCATTTTCTTTTATGCTTGCTTGCTTTCTCTCTTTCATACTGAGGATTGAACCCAGGGGCATTTTGCCTCTAAGCTATTTTTCAAGCCCTTCCAACTTTTTTTCTTTATTCCTTTTTTTTTTGTGTGTGTGTGTATGGTACTAAGGATTGAACCCAAGGGCATTCTACTTCCAACCTACAACCCAGCCTTAATTTTATTTTTATTTTGAAACAGGGTTGAATTTCTTATTTTTGAAGCTAGGTTGATGAGAATGTTACTACTTGCTGAGACTTTCCTCGAACCTACAATCTTCCTGTCTCAGCCTCCTAAATACTGGGATTACAAGCATGCACTACCACACCTGACTGCCCTTTTTATTTTTTTATTTTGAAACAGGGTTTCAGTAAGTTGCTGAGACTGGCCTTTAACCTGTGATCCTCCTGTCTTAGTCTCCCAGGTACTGGGTTTATAAGTATGTGCCACTATGTCTGGCCTTTCTCTCTCTCTCTCCTTTTTTTTTTTTTTTTTGTATTTGATTTGCCGTACTAGAGATTGAACTCAGGGCCTTATTCGTGCTAGGAAAGCACTCTACCACTGAGCTATATACCCCTGGCCCCATTACACCTTTCTTTTTGTTTTTTGGCGTTTTTGTTTGTTTGTTTGTTTGTTTGTTTGTTTGTTTGTTTTGGGGGGCTTTTTTGGTACCGAAGATTTAAACCAACAGGCATTCTACCTTCAAACTTCTCCCCTAGCCCAATTTTATTTTTTTACTTGGAAACAGGGTCTTACTAGGTTTCTGAGAGCCTGGCTACATTGCTAAGGCTGGGTTTGACCTGCTATAGTCCTATCTCAGTCTCCCAGCTATTAGGATTGCAAGCATGAGCCACCACACCCAACCTCCCATTTTACCTTACCTTTTCTTTCTTTCTCTCTCTCCCTCTCTTTCTTTCTTTCTTTCTTTCTTTCTTTCTTTCTTTCTTTCTTTCTTTCTTTCTTTCTTTTTTTCTTACAGTACTAGGGATGGAACCCAGGGGCATTCTACCCCCGAGTTATACCCCCAGCCCTTCTAAAAAAGAATAAAAAATTATTTATTTTGAAGTGCAGTCTCAGAGTTGCAGAGGGCCTCAGGAAGTAGCTGAGGCTGGCCATGAACCTGGATCCTCCTGTCTCGGCCTCCCGAATGCTGGGATTACAAGCGTGCACCACCACGCCTGGCTCCCATTATACCTTTTAATTGTAAAATGTGAAGCCCAGTTCAGAAGGTGGCAAATAGAAGCATGGGCTTTTGGGTGACCAATAATAAGCATATATAAGAGGAGAGCTAACCAAATAAGGCTTTTCAGTTTCAGCTGTTGCCTACAGAGACTTTCTTTGGTTTCTCTTTAAGGGGCAAGCTGTGTGTGATTGACTGGAAGACATCAGAGAAACCAAAGCCTTTTATCCACAGTACCTACGACAACCCACTACAAGTTGTGGCATATGTGGGTGCCGTAAACCATGATGCCAACTATGACTTCCAGGTAAGGGTTCTGAGCCTCTCCCTGATTACTGAACGCTTTGCCCAATACTTATTTGCAGCTGCTTCCTCTTAAGGTTTTTATTAGACTTTTATCTCACTGCTGATTCTGTCCCTTGTCCTGCTCTCTCGTTTGAAAAGCACTTTTGTTTCCCACACTCTTGGGCATTTTTTAATAGTTTCCTTAATGATCACAGCCCATTCTTTGATGTCTTATCTGTCATCTCTTTGTTCTCGTGTGTCTTGGTGCAGTCTTTGATCAGCCTACTTTAGGAACTGCGCTAGTAGATGTTACTGTTGATTGCTTAAGGCTGGAGGGAGAAAGAAATGAACCTGATGTGGGAATTATGGAACTACCCTGTGCTTCTTTGTAGGTTCAGTGTGGCTTAATTGTGGTGGCCTACAAGGACGGATCCCCTGCCCACCCTCACTTCATGGATGCAGAGCTCTGTTCCCAGTACTGGGCCAAGTGGCTTCTTCGATTAGAAGAGTACTCAGAAAAGGAAAAGAACCAGAGTATTCAGAAACCGGATTAGAGGGCAGGACACCATTTGAGAACATCAAACACTTTCTCATTGTGTTGAAAGACCGCTGTTTACTGTGTTCTAAAAGCAGAGGTACCACCACATCAGAGAGCTACATTAACACAACCAGAAGTATTAATTTGTTGAAAGTGTATTTCTACTGAAAAGCCAGAAAACTCTAGATTTAAGGAGCTGGATATGGTAGTGCATGCTTGTAATCCCAACTTGGGAAATTGAGACAAAGAATGCAGGTTCAAGGCAGCCTCAGCAACTTAGCAAGACCCTGTTTCACATAAAATAAAAATGAAAGAGCTGGGCATGGTGGTGCACACTTGTAATCCCAGGACTAAGATTACAAGTGCTGAGACAGGAGGGTCACAAGTTCCCAGCCAGCCTTAGCTGCTTAGGCCCTCTGCAATTTAGTGAGACCCTGTTTCAAAAAAAAAAGAATAAAAAATAGGACTGGGGGTGTAGCTCTGAGGGAGGGTGCCTCTGGGTTCCACCCCCAGTAAACCTCTCCCCTCTCGCCACAAACACACACAAGCTGGGCATGGTGGCGCATGCTTATAGTCCTAGAACCTGGAAGGCTGAGACAGGAGGATCACAGGTTCATAGCCAGCCTCAGCTCCTTAGTGAGGCCTTCCGCAACTTAGTGAGACCTGGTTTCAGCTCAGAAGTAGAATGCCTCTTGGTTCACTCCTTAGTACCATACACAACAAAAAGAACAAATATAAAAAAATAAAAGCCAGACGTGGTGGCGCACGCTTGTAATCCCAGCGCGTGGGAGGCCGAGACAGGAGGATCGCACAGGTTCGAAGCCAGCCTCAGCTACTTAGGCTCTCAGCAACTTAGTGAGACCCTGTTTCCAAATAAAATATAAAATAGGTCTGAGAGTATAGCCTGGAGGTAGAAAGTATAGCCTGGAGGTAGAAAGTCTCTGGGTTCCACCCCCAGCAACTCTAAAATAAATAAAGAACTGGACATCAGAACATGAAATGCCAACTGTGTTACCTCTGACTGTTACTTACCTGAAAAGAGGGCAAGCAGGATTGACCGTCACAGTGCCCACTCGACTCGCCTGAAGACCTTTCTGTGTCCCTGGTAGAACGCCCAGTCTTGGCCCAGTCTTTGATCTGAGATCGCAAGGCAGTGAGGCTTGGTGTGCCGAGCATTCGGGGTATGTTGTACAGGGAAGATACACGTCAGCCCATCACCACTGCCAACAGCTTCCTAAATCCTTTTTATACATTGGAATTCTGTATAAATCTTAATTGGGGAGGGAAAGGCTTATGTTTAAACTAAATGTGCACATGTGTGATGATTTCCCTGGAGTGGCCATTATGTCAGGAGAGGTGGGACACGTGCACCAGGGCAGGGCAGCGCCTTTGGTGGACCATACAACCCCAGACGGAGCCACTGGTGTAGAAATTGTCACTGTGAGCGTTTTAGTAGACAGAATGTGTACACAGAAAAAATTGATCATTCATGGAGTCTTTTTAGCTATGGAAAACACTAAGAAAATTTTTTTCTGTTTGCTAGGTAATAAAATTATTAGTTCTTGGAAGTTTCTGGCTTAATATAGGCTGCTATAATCACTTTTTTTTTCCTTTCATTGGTCATTAGAAATAAAGACAAGATATAAATAATAAAGTTTTTGGTTTTATTTAAATCTGTGCTTATAACTTCAAGTGGGGTATGGTGGCACATGCCTGTAACCTCAGCCACTTGGGAGGCGGAGACAGTAGGATTGTATGTAAAGTAGGGCTGGAGCTATAGCTTGGAGGTAGAATGCCTCTGGGTTGAACCCCTCAGTACCACAGAAATAAGGATAATTTCATAAACTTGGAAATTGTTTTGACTTTTAACATTTTTTAGCTTATCTTTCACAGTCCCACCCAGAGCCCTGCACATGCTAGGCATGCCCTGTACTGAACTGTGTGTCAAGTCCCTGGGCTTTGTTTTTTTTGTTTTTTTTTTTGTTTTTTTTTTTTGGTGGTGGTACTGGGGTTCCTGGAAGCCCTTCTACCTCCGGGCTACACTCCCAGACCTATTTTTACATTTTTTTTATTTGGAAACAGGGTCTCCTAAGCCAGCACCCGCGGCTGGCTTCGAACCTGCGCGATCCTCCTGTCTCCGCCTCCCAAGCGCGGGGATTACAAACGTGCGCCACCACGCCTGGCTGTTTTTATTTTTTTTTTTAATTTATTTTTGTTGGTGCATTGTAATCATACATCACATTGGAATATAAGACTTGAGAGGATATACAAGCACACATCATCCAATTAGCCCTCATCCAGCCCCCATCCCATTCCCTCCCCCTCCCTCCATCCCATGCTTGTTTGGTGATTAACTTTGATACATATGTTTATGTACCTCCTTTTTAAAGAGGTTCCATCCTCCCCTATTCCATACCCTCTGATTGGTCACCTTA
Organism: Muscardinus avellanarius; assembly: GCF_963383645.1. Classification (NCBI taxonomy): domain Eukaryota; kingdom Metazoa; phylum Chordata; class Mammalia; order Rodentia; family Gliridae; genus Muscardinus; species Muscardinus avellanarius. The sequence continues at coordinate 290,921 of NC_137805.1, read as the reverse complement.
ATTGCTTCACGATAGGGCCCTTTCTATAGCTCGACCACTTCCTGTTGCCCCTTTCCTCCTAGTTATTGCTGATTAGGGGAAGCATCTGGTTTTAATTTTCTGTGATATTTCTCTGTGCATGCCGTGTTGCAAATACCGATCCCACTCTTGACGGCCCCAGTAGTGGCCTGGCTACCCGGTGGACTGATTCTGGTCTCGCTGGCCTAACCCCTCAGCTGGAGGCCTCAATAGCGGCCTTGCCTCACGGAAGACTCTGATGCTGGCCGCTGGCCCCGGCACCGGCCTAACCCCTCAGCAGGCTCTGATCCCAGCCTCAGAGGCCCCACACCGGCCTTGCCTCATGGCTGGCTCTGATCCCAGCCTTGCTGTGTCCATTGCCGGACTCACCCCTCGGCAGGCTCTAATCCGAGCACCCTCTTCGCCCAACCATTTGTCCCACGTTCTCAAGGGTGTGTGGTGGTAGCATTCTGCCTCTGGGGTCATTATTTCAAAGGTTCCAGGTGTAATGCATCAGATCTCTGCCTCCCCTGAATAGGCCACTGCCATTGCCACTGCCTCCACCATTTCAAATCTTTCCCAAGCTCTTTTCCCACTCTGAATGTTGTCCAGTGTTCCTAAGCATGCGTGACAGTAGCATTCGACCTTTGGTGTAATTTCTCAAAAAAAAAAAAATAAGGTTGGTAGGCTCCAATTTCTGCTTCTCCTGAATACAAGTCTCTACCACCAACGCGGAGACTGCCTTTCTCCTCGGTCTCCACTAAAGTCCCTCTCCCACGCGCTGGGATTACAAGCGTGCGCCACCACGTCTGGCTTTTATTTTTTTATATTTGTTCTTTTTGTTGTGTATGGTACTAAGGAGTGAACCAAGAGGCATTCTACTTCTGAGCTGAAACCAGGTCTCACTAAGTTGCGGAAGGCCTCACTAAGGAGCTAAGGCTGGCTATGAACCTGTGATCCTCCTGTTTCAGCCTTCCAGGTTCTAGGACTATAAGCATGCGCCACCATGCCCAGCTTGTGTGTGTTTGTGGCGGGAGGGGGGGGTTTACTGGGGGTGGAACTCAGAGGCACCCTCCCTCAGAGCTACACCCCCAGTCCTATTTTTTATTCTTTTTTTTTGAAACAGGGTCTCACTAAATTGCAGAGGGCCTAAGCAGCTAAGGCTGGCTGGGAACTTGTGACCCTCCTGTCTCAGCACTTGTAATCTTAGTCCTGGGATTACAAGTGTGCACCACCATGCTCAGCTCTTTAGTTTGAAACAGGGTCTCACCAAGTTGTAAAGAGCCTCACTAAATAGCTGAGGCTGACTATGAAACTTCGTATCTCAGCATCCCAAGTACTGGGCTTATAAACATCTGCTACCACACCCAGCTTAATGAGTCTGGCTTTGTTCCTGTGGTCCTCCTGGGGTCCATCTCCCAAATACTGGGATTATAAACCTGCACCACCACAACTGGCTTCCATCTCTTAAAAAAAAAAAAAAAAAAAAAAAAAAAAGCCGGGACTGCTGAGCGTGGTAGCGCAGGCTTGTAATTCCAGAATTTGGGAGGCTGTAACGGGAGGATCGATCGTGGTTCACAAATAGCCTCAGCTATTTAGTGAGGCCCTGTTTCAGAAAGAAGCAGGGGGTGTAGCTCGGAGGTCGAATGCCCCTGGGTTCCATCCCCAGACCCACAAAAAAAAAAAAAAAAAAAAAGGCAGGCCTAGTGGTGCACACTTGTAACCCAGTACTTGGGAGGCTGACATAGGAGGACTGCAGGTTCAAGGACAGCCTCAATTTAGCAAGGCTTTCTGCAATTGAGTGAGGCCCTGTTTCAAAATAAAAAATAAAATAGAGCTGGAGGTGTATCTCAAAAGGTAGGATCTCCCTAGGTTTAATCTCCAGTGCCACAAAAGAAGAAAAAAAAACAAGTTTATCACTACTAAGACATAAGAAGAAAAAGCCAAATTTACATATCCAAATGAGTCGCAATTTTTCAAGAACTGATATGTAATTGTATATTAATAATTTTTGGATACCACCTTTTCTTTTAAGTGATAAAAGCATATTTAAATCCATTGAGGTGCAACAGAGTTCACAATAAGGTGAGATTTTCTAGGTAGGGAAAATCAAACTTTTTTTTTTTTTTTGGCAGTGCTAGAGATGGAACCCAGGGCATTCTACCTCTGAGCTGTACCCCCTGCCCTATTTTTTATTCTTTATTTTGAAACAGGGTCTCACTAAGTAGCTGAGGCTGTCTGCAAACCGCGATCCTCCTGTCTCAGCCTCCCAAATGCTGGGATTACAAGTGTGTGCCACCACACCCGGCTTCAGCCTCGGCAATTTAGTGAGACCATTTCAAAAAAAAAAAAAAAAAAATAATAATAATAATAATAATAATAATAATAATAAGGAAGCTGAGCGTGGTGGGACACGTTTGTCATCCCAGTACTTGGGAGGCTGAGCCAGGAGGATCAAAGTTAGCAGTCAGCTACTTAGTGAGGTCCTTTGCAACATGGGGGTGGGAGGTTAAAGAAAACAAAGGGACTGGGAGTGTAGGCCAGAGGTAGAATTCCCCTATGTTCAGTCCCTAAAAAGAAAGTGAGGGAGGGAATCAGTTGAACATTACAGATGAAACGTCCTTGTGTTTGTTTCCTAATCACATTTCCCTCTTTCCCGGGACAACCAACATCATAGACTTGGCATGTGCCTTCCCAACATGTCCTTTACTAACTTTGTTTTATGTACTGGTTTTCATGATTCAGATAGCTTTGCTTTCCATATTTCTAGTTTTTCCTTTGTCAACATTTTTTCTACAGTGCTGGACACTGAACCCAAGCATACAAGGCAAACACTCTAACCCTGAGCCACATCCCCAGCCCTCAACATTTGTTTTTGAGATCTGTCTAGGCTGACCACTTCTAGCTCCACAAGCATTCTACATTTCTATCCTTATTATCACTATTATCATTAATAACATCATTATTATTGCTGTTGTTATTATTAAACAGGATCTTGCTAGATTGCTAGATTGCTAAGAGTCTGTTTCCCTTAGTTGTTGAAGCTGGTTTTGAACCTGTGATCTTTCTGTCTCAGCATCCGAAGTACTGCAATTGAGATGTGTGCCATTACACTTGGCTCCTTGATTTTTTTTTTTTTTTTTTTTTGGTGGTACTGGGGGTGGAACCCAGAGGCTTTCTACTTCCGGGCTATACTCCCAGACCCATTTTTATATTTTATTTGGAAACAGGGTCTCACTAAGTTGCTGAGAGCCTCACTAAGTAGCTGAGGCTGGCTTCGAACCTGTGCGATCCTCCTGTCTCAGCCTCCCAAGCGCGGGGATTACAAGCCTGCGACATCACGCCCGGCTCCTTGATTTTTTTTTTAATGTTTTTGTTTTGTTTTTGTTTTTGTTTTTTTGCCGTACAGGAGCTGGAACCTGCCAGGAACATTGTACCTCCGAGCTACACCCCCAGCCCTATTTTTTAGTCTTTTTATTTTTGAAACAGGGTCTCACTGGTTGCGAAGGGCCCTGCTAAGTAGCTGAAGCTGGCCGTGAACCGCGGTCCTCCTGTCTTCACCTCCCGAATGCTGGGATTACAAACAGCGCCACCACACCTGACTCTAACAGGAGTTTGGGGATTACTTCCCCTCACACTCCAGCCTGAGAGGGTGAAACTGTCTAATTTGGAACCTGCAAGAGATTTGCTTTAAAACAGGATCGCCATCTAGTGACTAGAAGAGTGTGCTGCCGCGAGAAGGCAGAGGCCAAACATGGACGGACCCATCTGGAGCTCAGGGTAATGTGGGCACTTTGGTCACTCCGAGGTCTGGTTTGGATAAGATCAACTACACAAGAGTTTTCCATCATCTAATTACCGGTTTTAGGCAGCTTATACTTCTCTCTTTTTCTTTTTTTCTTTTCTTTCTTTCTTTCTTGTGTGTGTGTGTGTGTGTGTGTGTGTGTGTGTGTCCACGTGGTACTGGGGTTCCTGGAAGCCCTTCTACCTCCGGGCTACGCTCCCAGACCTATTTTTTTTATACTTTTTTAAAATTTGGAAACAGGGTCTCTTAAGCCAGCGAGGCTGGCTTTGAACCTGCACGATCCTCCTGTCTCCCCCTCCCAAGCGCGGGGATTACAAGCGTTCACCACCAGGCCTGGCTCTCTTTTTTCTACTATGACAGCATGGAGCCTTTTCTTGAAAGTCCAAGACAGAGGAAGACCCGTCTGCAGAGCCCAACGAGGCCCTCACAGCTGAGCACCTGAGCCACTGCTCAGAGAGGAGGAGCAAGGTGAACAGGGAGCAGGCGCCTCAGCAAACTGCAGCTCCCGAAGAACACCATCTCCAGTGAGAAAGAAGCGCTCGGCAGCACTGGTCACAAGTGGCCTGCGCTCGGAGTCCAAGTTAGCGTCTTCCCAGTTGGCTTGGACTGTCTGCCTCGAGGACTTCTGGAACCAGTCCAAAAAGATTTAAGAGAGCTTAAGATGCTAGACATTAATCATCAAAAACAGATACAAAGCGGGCGTGGTGGCGCATGCTTGTAATCCCAGCATTTGGGAGGCTGAGACCAGAGGATCACGGTTCATAGACAGCCTCAGCTACTTAGCAAGACCCTGTTTCAAAAGAAAAAAAAAGAGAAAAAATAGGGCAGAGGGTGTATGTAGCTCAGAAGTCGAATGCCTACCCCCAGACCCAAAAAAAGAATCAATTTTTTTTTTCGGGTCTGAGAATGGAACCCAGGGGCATTCAACCTCCAACCTACACCCCCTGCTCTATTTTTTTATTCTTTATTTTGAAACCGGGTCTCACTGAGTTGCAGAGGGCCTCACTAAGTAGCTGTGGCCGTCCACGAACCACGATCCGCCGGTCTCAGCCTCCCGAATGCTGGGATTACAAGAGTGCGCCACCACGCCAGGGTAAAAAATAGATTATTTTAAAAGATCTGTACAAGCATGATGTGGGAGTGCATCCATGTAATTGGGAAGCTGAGCAGGAGGATCACAGGTTCACAGCCAGCATCAGCTATCCAGTGAGACCCTGTTTCAATTTTTTTTTTGGGGGGGGGGGTTGGGGATAGAACCCAGGGGCATTTAACCTCCCCAAGATCCCAAGATCTGCAAAAATAAATAAATAAATAAAAAGAATAAAAAATCGGGCTAGGGGTATAGCTCAGAGGTAGAATGCCCCTCCAGTACTTAAAAAAAAAAAAGTAGAGTTTGTTCTTCACCCCTTTAAATCTTGCCTTGGCTAAGTCACTTGCTTTGGCGGTTGGGGTGTCAGTAAACACAGCCCACGCCAAGTCTTCCGAAGTGCTTTGGGCCCAGCCTTGTTCCCTTGCTGCTGCTGGGAATCTCTGCCATTGGTGCATGAAGGAGCCCAGGCTAGGTCCTGGATGTGAGTCACAGGGCCCAGGCGTCTCCATGCCAAGCCTGACACGGGAGAGGCCACCCTGGACCACCGCGCTCCAGGTGAGCTGCCACAGACGAAGTGCCCAGCTTGACATCGGAAGCATGAGAAACACATTTCAAACCACCAACGTTCGGGATGTCAGCTAGCAAATGCTAGCTGACAAGAGAGTGAGAGGAGCTGGGACTGAACCAGCCGGTCCCTCCTCTTGTCTTTCTCATCATACCAAATCGCAGCCAACTGCTCAAGCCCCAAACCTAAAAGGTGCCTCTCCTGTGTCCACCTTCCTTGCTGTGCTTACCCGCGCCACCAGGGGGCGCGCTCGAGGTCCTTCAGCGCTGGCCGTCGTCTTCCCTGCCTTCCTCCCCTCTGTCAAGCTATCTCACCTCTCATCTGGAGATGGCAAAGTTTTCCTGTAAAAGTCCGGCTTGTAAATATTTTAGGCTTTGTAGGACATCCAGTGTCTGTTGCAAGACTTAATTCTGCTGCCATAGAATGAAAATAGCTGTAGACAACATGCAAACCAATGGGTGATGCTGGGTTCCAGTAAAACTGTATTTATGGATAATAACATCAGAATTGTTTTAGTTTTCATGCACTACATAAAATGTTCTACTTTTAACTTTTTTTTAAAGCTGTTCTGGGTATTGAGCCCAGGGCTTGCACATACTAGGCAAGTACCTGCACATTAAGTTACACCCTCGGGCCTTTTTTTTTTTTTTTGATACAAGGTCTCACTAAATTTTCCAGGCCAACCTTGAACTTGTGACCTTCCTGCTCAGCCACCTCACTAGTTGGGATTATAGGCCTGTCTCACTGCACCTGGCTCATAGGCTTTTTATTTTATTTTTGTGTGGGGAGAGTTGAGGGGTGGAGGTTATTAGGAATTGAACCCAAAGGTGTTCTACCTCTGAGCTACATCCCAGCCTTTAATTTATTTTGAAACAGGATCTTGTTAAGTTACCAAAGGTCTCACTGAATTGCTGAGGCTGGCCTCGAACCTGTGATCCTCCTAACTCAGCCTCTCAAGTACTGGGATTACAAGCATGCACTACTATACCTGGCTAGACCTGACCCTTTCTAGCCACATGACCTTGGACCAATCAGTTGACATTGGGATGCTTTGGTTTCCTCAACTGAAAAATGACACCTCACCTGCCTCCCAGAGTTGGTATGAGACCCAGCCCGTGGGCCCACATGACACAGTGCTCCATAGTCTATGAAGTACTAAATAAAGAGCAGGTTTAGAGGCCACACCTGGAGAGCAGGCGTGAAGGAGTTGTATGACGAGGTGAGCTGCAGAGGAAGGGAGGACCTGTTTTTTGGCCACTGGAACGAAGTACAGAGTGAGGTCTTCCCTCCCGTGGGGTCTTCGAGAACCACAGAGTCAGCCAGGTACACACTAATCCCAGTACCTGGGAAGCTAAGACAGGAGGATCACAGGTTCAAGGCCAACCTCAGCAACTTAGTGTGACCCTGTTTCAAAATAAAAAATAGGTCTGGAGTATAGCTCAGAGATAAAATGCCCCTGGGTTTAATCCCTAGAAACACACACAGTTAAAGGACCTTGCAAGGAGCCACACTGGTGGCCTCGCCAGCCACCTGCCAGCTCCAGGATCTCTGGTTTGTCCCCAGGGCCTTCAGCCAGCTCTCCCGTCCTGCCAGGCTCCTCCAGCTCCACCTCAGGACGTGGAAGTGACTGAGAGGCTCCACCCCTGCTGGTGTAGCTTTCTATGCTGAGTGCCTGGGAACGTTCCCTAGTTAGGAAATGCAGCACCATGCCTCCAAGGGCAGAGACCACCTGTGTGCAGGCTGAGCTGTAGACCACACAGGGAGCCCCGCGCTCCCGTCTAGCTCCAAGACCCAGCCGAGCTCCCCGCTCTGCACAGTTGCAGCCCCCCACCCCGCAGCTCTGCCTAGACACACATACCCCTCACCCCGCTGGAATCTGGTCAGGGCTCATTTTTACATTTCTAGACACAAGCAGTGTTGGGCATCACAACAAACACTGTTCCCTCAGCACTCAGGTCAAGTGTGTGTGTGTGTGTGTGTGTGTGTGTGTGTGTGTGTGTGTGTGTGTTACTGGAGTGGAACCCAGGGTCTTTTCTACCTCCAGGCTACACTGCCAGACCTATTTTATATTTTAGTTGGAAACAGGGTCTCACTAAGTTGCTGAGAGCCTCACTAAGTAGCTGAGGCTGGCTTAGAATCTGTGCGATCCTCCTCTCTCAGCCTCCCAAGCACTGAGATTACAATCGTGAGCCAGCACACCCGGCTCAAATGATGGCCTCTTACCAGGAACCGGAGAATTCCTACCTGAAAGTCTAGTCTGGGTGCAGATCAGGCCAAACAAAGTTCCATGGAGCTGACATGCCTAGGGCATCCTTTTTTTTTTTTTTTTTTTTTTTTTTTTTTTTTTGTGGGTCTGGGGATGGAACCCAGGGGCATTTGACCTCCGAGCTACACCCCCTACCCTATTTTTTATTCTTTATTTTGAAACCGGGTCTCACTGAGTTGCAGAGGGCCTCACTAAGTAGCTGAGGCTGTCCGCGAACCGCGATCCTCCAGGTCTCAGCCTCCCGAATGCTGGGATTACAAGCATGTGCCACCACGCCTGGCTCCTATTTTTAATTCTTTATTTTGAAACAGGATCTCTCTAAATTGTGGAGGACCTCACTAAATAGCTGAGGCTGTCCACAAACTGCGATCCTCTAGGCTCAGCCTCCCAAATGCTGGGGTTACAAGCGTGCACCACCACGGCTGGCCCAGGGCAACTTTTTTTTTTTTAATTTATTTATATGTAGAACATACTGAAAATGGTATACATTTAGACTCTGCTTGGTGCCCTCTCCTCTGCCACGTTCCCCTTCCCCCCTCCCAACAATGAGTGACCAGGTTGACTATGCTATATTCATACTTTTACACATATTTGGTTTTTGGTTTTGGTTTTGTTTTTTTGGTGGTACTAGGGTTCCTGAAAGCCCTTCTACCTCCGGGCTACCCTCCCAGACCTATTTTTACATTTTTATTTGGAAACAGGGTCTCCTAAACCAGCGCCCACGGCTGGCTTCGAACTTGTGCGATCCTCTTGTCTCTGCCTCCCAAGCGCGGGGATTACAAGCATGCGCCACCACGCCCGGCCCACTTTTACACATATTTGAATGTCGCTCCTCCATTAATCAACCTCAGCCTTCTTCCTCTCCCATCCTTCCATTCTAGCTTTGTTGAGGTTTCCCCTCCATTATCTGGTATCCCTCTGGTATCCCCAATGCTCTCTAGTTTGGGCATATTAGAGAAAACATATGTCCCAGGGCAACTTTAAAAAAAAAAAAAAATCTGTGTATGTGGTGTGTGTGTTTGTTACTGGAGAGTGGACTCAGGGGCATTTCTACCCCAGCCCTGTTTTTTATTTATTTTGAAACAAGGCCTCAAGAAGTTGGTGAAGGGCCTCACTAAGTGGCTGAGGCTGGTGTCAAACCTGCAATCCTCCTGTCTCAACCTCCCAAGTACTGGGATCACAAGTGTGCACCACCATGCTCAGCTCAGGGCAACTTTTAACCAATGAAACACAGTAGTTAGTGGATAAATAGCCCAGCCTAGAACAACTTTGGGCCAGATTCTACAGGGTCACTCAGAGACCCCAGCAGCACACAGCCTCCATTGTCCACAGCAGTGACCTGCACCCTCACCGAGCCGGCCTCCCCTGCCCCACCACTTCACTGCCTTCTCACACCTCCTGGGGTCAAGTAAGCTCCCCCTCCAGGCCCTGCTTCTGAAGAACCTAGCAAAGATGACAGCGAGGTCGCTGGTTACTCGTGTGGGTGAGTAAAAAGCAATGGATGCTGGGTGCATGGCACACACCTGAAATCCCAGTATTTGGTCGGCTGGGGCAGGAGGATCACAGGTTTGAGGCCAGACTCAGCAACTTAACAAGACCCTGTTTCAGAATAAAGATAAAAGCCAGGCGTGGTGGCACACACTTGTAATCCCCGGCTTGGGAGGCTGAAACAGGAGGATCGCATAGGTTCGAAGCCAGCCTCAGCTACTTAGTGAGGCTCTCAGCAACTTAGTGAGACCCTGTTTCCAAATAAAAAAAATAAAAAATAAACAAAGGTCTGGGAATATAGCCCCAAGGTAGAAAGCCTCTGGGTTCCACCCCCAGTACCACCAAAAAAAAAAAAAAAAAAAAGAATAAAGATAAAAATGGATGGTGGTAAAGCGTGGCTGTAGATGCACCTGGGTTCAATCCCAAAACCAGGAGCAGCAGCAGCTCTGGAAGCCAGCCTGCCGGCTTCCACAGCGTGTCTAGACTACGCAGGAGCACGCACACAGCCAACAGTTTCGACACAGGAAAAAGCACTTCTCAGCTGTCCTCACCATCCTGCTATTTGTCATTCCATCCACCTGCTGTCCCTGTGAAACTCACCCACGTCAGCTAAAATGGTACACTGGGCTTGGAATTGGCTGAGGAAATGTCAGGCTGGTGGAAAGAGGAGAGAATAGCAACTGTGTGGACTGTGGTGGCCACACAAGTCTGCCCTGTGCAAGGGCAGCAGGCCCGGGGGGCCTACAGGGGCAGTTGCTATGTAGGGGCGCAGAGGAGGACTCCGACGTCAGAGCCTGAGTCAGGCGGCATCCAGCTCCTCCTTGGTGCCTGGACCGCTTGGCCCTTTCCCAGAGCCGGCTGCGCCTACTTCCTGCCCCTCCACCTCCACAAGGGCAGAGGGGTCTCCCAAACAGAACTGAGTTGTTTACTATTGCTGCTTATTTTTAAGTGTTTGTTTGTGTGATGTTCTCTCCTAGAAGTAAATTGTCACAGTGTGCTGATCTTTTCCTTGAGTCTCACTTTTTCCAAGAGAAAGATTTCAAATGGAAAGCACAATAAGGAAGCATGTGAGGCTTATTTAAGGTGGGTACAGCTTAAGAGAAGGCCATGATGGTGCACACTTGTTGGGAGGCTGTGGCAGGAGGCCCGCAGGTTCAAGGCCAGCCTCAGCAACTTAGTGAGACCCTGTTTCAAATTAAAAAATAAAAGCCAAGTGTGGTGGCACATGCTTTTTTTTTTTTTTTTTTTGGTGGTACTGGGGGCGGAACCTAGAGGCTTTCTCCCTCCAGGCTATACTCCCAGGCCTATTTTTTTAATATTTTATTTGGAAACAGGGTCTCACTAAGTTGCCGAGACCCTCACTAAGTAGCTGAGGCTGGCTTCGAACCTGCACGATCCTCCTGTCTCAGCCTCCTAAGCTCTGGGATTACAAGCGTGCGCCACCACGCCCGGCGTGGCACATGCTTTTAATCCCAGTCCTTGGGAGGCTGAGACAGAAGGATGATCACAGATTCAAGGAAAGCCTCAGCAAGTAGTGAGACTTTCATCAACCTAGCGAGACCCTGCTTCAAAATAAAAATAAAATAGGGCCGAGTGTATAGCCTGGAGGTAGACTGCCCCTGAGTTCAATTCCCAGTATCAAAAAATAAACTAAAAATTTAAATAAACAACTTAGTGAGACCCTGTTTCAAAATAAATAATAAAAAATAGGGCAGGGGATGTAGCTCAGTGGTCAAATGCCCCTAGGTTCCATCCTCAGACCCGCAAAAAAAAAAAAAAAAAAAAAAAAAATTTAATTAAAATAGGGCTGGGGTTGCAGCTCAGAGGTAGACTGTCCCTAGTTCAACCCACAGTACAAAGAAAGAGAGAAAGTAAGAAAAGCCTGTGATAAAGAGGTTACATTTTATTCTTTGTTTTTCTTTTTTCTTTTTTTTTCTTTTGCTATTCTATTTAATTTTTTTTACCCATTTTTTAAAAATTTTTTATTGGTGCACTGTATTCATACATCATAGTGGGATACAAACTTTTGTAGACATACATGCACACATTGCCCAGTCAGCCCCCACCCGATCCCCACACCCTTTTCTCCCCATCACTCCCTCCCATGCTTGGCTTAGTGGTTGACATCTAGTATTATAGCAATTTATCCAAACTTAAAAATGATAATCTCACATAACAGTTTCATTTGTCTGATACCAAGCTTTTGATGACTTAAAGATAACATTTCAATATTTCTTTTTGCTTTCTTTCTTACCAGAGAATATTTTTTTCTATTTTTTTTTTTTTTGGTGAAACTATCATATATTTATATATTTATTTTTCAGAAAAAAAATCTATCCTAATATGGAATATGGACTCTAGATACCCACAACGATCTTGAAAAAGAACAAAGCTAGAAGATATATATTTTCTGATTTCAAACCATATAAAGCTACAATAATTGAAACAGTGCAGTACTGTTCTAAAGGCAGATATATAAACCATTGGAGTTAAATACAAGCCTAGAGCTAAACTCTTCCCTATATTGTCAAGTTATTTTTGACAAGGTTTCCACGAACATTTGGTGGTGGAAATAATAATCTTTAACTAAATATTGTTGAAAAATAATAATTACATGGAAAATAATAAAATTGGACCCTTACCTAATCCCATATACAAATATTAACTCAAAATAGATAAAACACCTAAATATAAATCTTTTTTTTTCTTTTTTTTTTATTGGTGCACTGTATTCATACATCATAGTAGGATACATACTTTTGTAGACATACATGCACACTTTTCCCAGTCAGCCCCCACCCAATCCCCACCCCATTCTCTCCCTATCCCTCCCTCCCATGCTTGGCTTAGTAGTTGACATCTAGTATTATGGCAATTTATCTAAAATTAAAAATGATAATCTCACATAACAGTTTCATTTGTCTGATACCAAGCTTTTGATGACTTAAAGATAACATTTCAATATTTCTTTTTGCTTTATTTCTTACCAGAGAATATTTTTTTCTATTTTTTTAGGTGAAACTATCATATATTTATATATTTATTTTTCAGAAAAAAATCTATCCTAATATGGGATATGGACTCTAGGTACCCACAACGATCTTGAAAAAGAACAAAGCTATAAGATATATATTTTCTGATTTCAAACCATATAAAGCTACAATAATTGAAACAGTGTAGTACTGTTCTAAAGGCAGATATATAAACCATTGGAGTTAAATAAAAGCCTAGAGATACATTCTTCCATATATTGTCAAGTTATTTTTGACAAGGTTTCCACGAACATTTGGTGGTGGAAATATTAATCTTTTAACTAAATATTGTTAAAAAATAATAATTACATGGAAAAGAATAAAATTGGACCCTTACCTAATCCCATATACAAATATTAACTCAAAATAGATAAAACACCTAAATATAAATCTTAAGACTATAAACTTTTAGGAGAAAATCTAGGTCATAAAACCTCACAACATTGAAATTGGCAGTGATTTCTTGGATATGATTTCAATGGCACAGAAAACAGAAGGGTATACAAACTCCCTAAAAAATAAAAAAAATATATTGTATATCCAAAGACAATGTAAACAGAGTTAAAAGTTACTAATAGAACGGGATAAAATATTTCCAAATGCTATATCTAAAGGTATATTAATATTTCCAACTAGAAATCCTAAAAATTAACAATAAAGGCAAACAATACAATTTAGAGATAGGTAAAAGACTAACATAAATAATGAATATCCACAGATAAGCAATCTTAGTTGTCTGTTGGATGGAAAATCTTGTTTCTCTGGTTCTGGTGTGTGTTACCTATTTCTTCTTTGTAGTTAATCTCTTTGAGTATTTTCTCTAGTGCTGGTTTTGAAGACATAAATTCCTTCAGTTTCTGTTTGTCGTGGAAGCTTCTTCTTTCCCCATCTAATTTGATAGAAAGTTTTGCTGCATAGGAAATTTTTGGCTGGAAGTTGTTTTCTTTCAGAGTTTGGAATATGTTACTCCAAGCCCTTCTGGCTCTCATGACTTGGTTTGGGAAGTCTGGAGTGATTCTGATTGGTTTGCCTCTGAATGTCACTTGGCTCTTTGTTTTTGTTGCCTTTAAGATTCTCTGCTTGGCTTCCACATTGGTCATTTTGACAATTATGTGGCATGGGGATCCTCTTCTCCGATCCTGTCTAAAGGGAGTTCTATAAGTTTCCTGGACCTGTGTATTGGCCTCTTGCTCTATTTTTGGAAAATTTTCTGCTATTACTTCCTTGAAGAGATTGTTGATCCCTTTGGTTTCACTTTCTTTTCCCTCCTCTATTCCAATTATTCTTAGGTTAGCTCTCTTAAAATGGGCCCATATTTCTTCAATATCAGATTCCTGCTGTCGGATAATTTTTTCTAGATTAGAAACTATGCGTTCATTTTGGATTGCTCATCTTCTAAGAGTGAGATTCTGTTCTCCATGTGGTCTAATCGGTTGTTTGTTCTTTGAATTGAGGACTTTACTTCATTAATTGCATCCTTTATCTCTTTTTGGCTCTCTCTGAGTTCTTTTCGAAGCACCTCTATTATTTCTATAGTTATTTTCCTGTTTTGATCTTCTAGAAATCTCTGATTTTCTGTTTTATCGGGTTCTGATGTTGTGGGTTTGTGGGCATTCATTGCTCTAGTATTATTCCTCTTTCCCATGATTTCGGGAGTTTGTGCCTTCTCTGGGTTCTTCCCTTGGGTCACTATGACTTCACCTAAGGTATTCTGGATCTCGAGTTAGTAGTATCTCAGACCCCACTACTCCTTTACTGGGTTGTATCACAGAGTCTCCGACCCAGAGAGTCGATAGAGGCTGCTTTAGACTGTGGGGGGTGCCAGGTTGCACGTTCTCCTATGGTGTGATATCTCTGCCACCGCCACTCCCCCACTGGGTCAAGTCCCAGGGAGTACAGTACTGGGATTTCTCCTCTGTGGCCCGCAATTTGACTCACTGTTCTTGAGTACGCAGATGTAGCCGTACTGAACTCGGTGAATTCACTGCTGCTGCCGCCGGTGGCAATATGGCGCTGCTGCCACGCCCTCGGCCGTGAGGCTGGCATATTTCCTCTTGGTTTTGATTTCGACTCTGAATCCCTGCAGCGTGTGCTGAGCTCAGCCACTGGGAGCTTTAGATGTTCCTTCGCCGAGAAATCCCGCCTGGCTGTTCTGCAGCGGCTCACCTTGGCTTGCTGGAGCCGTCCGGTGAAATCGCCGCTGCTGCCAGCAGTATGGCACTGCTGCTGCGTCCTCGGGCGTGAGGCCGGTGTATCTCCTCTGTGGCTCTGAGCTCTGTTCTCAGTCCACTTTCTCTCTGGAGCCTGGTGATTTTTTTGTTTCTCTGGTGATGGTGTTTTTTGGCTATAAATGGTGCTGATTTTGTGGTAATGGAGATTAGTTGTTAGCGGGGCTCTTAAGCCCTGCTTTTCTCAGTCGCCATCTTCCCGGAAGTCTCTTATTCTTTGTTTTTAAACCACATCTCACAAGCATGCGCCACCACGCCCGGCTAAAGTTGCTATTTAAAGCTGGGCATGGTGGCGCACACTTGTAATCCCAGTCCTTGGGAGGCTGAGACAGGAGGATCACAGGTTCGCAGCTAGCCTCAGCTACCTAGTGAGGCCCTCCACAACTTGGTGACACCTGTTTCAAAATAAATACTAAAAAATAGGGCTAGGGGTGTAGCTCAAAGGTAGAATGCCCCTGGGTTCAATACCCAGTACCAAAAATAAAATAAGCCGGGCGTGGTGGTGCATGCTTGTAATCCCTGCACTTGGTTCATGGCCAGCCTCAGCTACTACTTAGTGAGGCCCTTTGCAATTCAGTAAGACCCTGTTTCAAAATAAATAATAAAAAAATGGGGCAGGGGTGTAGCTCAGAGGGAGAGCGCCCCTGGGTTCCATCCCCAGTACCACAATAAATAAATAAATAAATAAATAAATAAATAAATCCCCAGTACTGCAATAAATAAATAAATAATGTTTAAACATTTATCTGTTGATCTTCAAATTAGTCTTCTATGGAGCAGTTAGATAAAAATGTGTGGATTTTCCTACCTGGGTCAGTTGCAGGATGCACCTCACAGAACACAGTGTGCCCCGATGACCTGGGGATGGGTGTTTCTTCCTCCAGGGGAAAGGGCCATTCTCAAAGCAAAGCTCTTTGGCTCTTATATTATTTACTCAACAAACATTTATTGGGTGCCTATATAGGACGAGGCTCTGTCCCCAAGCTCCAGTGAGCAAGACTGTCCTCACGGAGACCAAATCTGAGCATCAGTGCCAGGACATCGTAAGTCCTGGGAAGCAAAGCAGGTCAGCGGAAGGAGATGGAGAGGCACAGGGCTGCAGCCGGAGCTGGGAGGTTACCTGTGGTCCTGTCATAAACTGCCTCAGAACTAATGGATATAAAACAGCCATCATAGTATCTGTCGAGATTCCTGCACTAGCCAGGCTGCACTGCGTGGTTCTCCTGCTCCAGATGTTCACAGGTGTCGCCATCAGCTGGGGCTAGACGGATGGAGCCTCCAGCCTGACCCCTCATGTGTCTGCTGTCGTGGCAGGGGTGGCTGGGTGCCAGGATGACTGGGCCCCTTCTCCATGTAGTCTCTGGGCTTTCCCTGTCCACTAGGCTGGCCCAGCTGGCCTTCCCATCGGGCAGCCAGCTGCTTACATACCAGCCCAGGGCTCCACAAAACCAAAAGCCAAAGCTGCTAGGCCATCTTAAGGCTCAGGCCTGCAATCAGCGCAGCACCACCATTGGCATGGCACTGCTTCTGCCATGTTCTGCTGGTGACTCAATCATAGGGCTTAGATCTCACGTGGGGAAGACCACAGAAGGGAGGGAGCTTGGGGAGCATGGCTTACGGGCTCCGGCCACCGAGAAGGGCTCCCAGACCACAACAAAAAGCAGGCCAGGTGCGCTGGCACGCACCTGTAACCCCAGGACTTGGGAGGCTGAGACAGGAGGATCACAGGTTCTAGGACAGCGTCAGCAAGTACTGAAACTCTCATTTTTTTTTAATAAAAATAAAATAGGGCTAAGGGTAAAGTCCAGAGGTGGAAACTACCTGGGTTCAATCCCTAGTAGCACATACATACCAAAATTAATTAATTAATTAATTAATTAAATGGAGTTGGGGATATCACTCAGTTTCCGAATACCCTGTGCCCAGTCTTGTACCCCTACACATACACACACATAAAAGGCAGTGAGTGCAGGCAAAGGCCTTGATACAGGGATGTGCTCCAGGGGTGTGTGGACAGGAAAGAGGCCGCTGTGGTGGGAGCTAAGTGTTCAGAGGGCAGAGCGGCTGGAGACAAGGGCAAGGAGCAGCTGGAGGCAGAGCACTCTGGCCCTGCAGGCCAGGGAAAGGGCTGTGGCAGGTGTTCTTAGTATGGCAGGGAGCACTGGATGTACCTTGACCGCAATTGCCCCATTTTTTTTTTTTTTTTTTTTTTGGTACTGAGGATTAAACCCAGAGGCATTCCACCTATGAGGTACACCCCAGATATTCTTATTTTGAAACAGGTTCCAGGTCCTCACTAAGTTGATGAGGGTCTCACTCTGTTGCTGAAGCTGTCCTTGAACCTGTGATCAGCCACACAAGTACTGGAATTATAGGCATGTACTACCACTCCTGACTAGTTCCCAGATTTTTTTTTTTTTTTTTTTTGCGGTGCTGAGGATAGAACCCAGGGGCCTTCTATACTCCCAGACCTATTTTGTATTTTATTTGGAAATAGGGTCTCATAAGTTGCTGAGAGCCTCACTAAGTAGCTGAGGCTGGCTTCAAACCCGTGCGATCCTCCTGTCTCAGCCTCCCAAACGCGGGGATTACAAGCGTGCGCCACCATGCCCGGCATGTCCCCAGATCTTGATGCTGCTGGATTCTGAACTTGGGGTGGAGCCTCAGCTCTCGGCCTCCCAGGGTCACCCTGTAGCCCCTTTCCTGGCTTCCCTGCGCCCCTTCTCTGTGAAGAGTTCTCTGTAGCACTTGGCAACACCTGCACACTTGGTACGAGACTCCTAGCAAATACTGCATGACTGGATTGACTTAGCAACAAGATGGCGTAGAGTTCCACTGGCTTACTCAGAAGTCACCCTCCTGTAAGCAGTTTCCCCGGGGAAGATGAAGAAGAAAGAAAAGGCCTGGAAGCAGTTCAGATAGTGAACAGTCACACGACAGACCTCCTTCACCTGTCATCCTGGCACACCTCGTGAGCTGGGGGCCAGGCAACTGCACCCTGGAAAGCCCTGGACTGAAGGACCAGGAGACCAGGATAAGGGGGTCGGCTGCCAGCGGGGAGCAGAAGACTCAGCACAGTGCGGGTGGGGCAGAGCGATCGGGTCACACAGCACCGCCTGCAGGTCTCAGAGACTAGAGGTTGCGCCTGCAAGTTGTACATCAGGCCACAGCTGTAAGGGCCATTATGCCACCCTTTGGTAACATTTTTTGGTACTGAGGATTGAACCCAGAAGCATTCCACCCCCAAGTTATACATGCAACCCAGTTTTTTATTTTTATTTATTTTTATTTATTTATTTATTTATTTATTTATTTATTTATTTATTGGTGGTACTGGGATTCCTAGAAGCCCTTCTACCTCCAGGCTACACTCCCAGACCTATTTTATACTTTTTTTTATTTTTGGAAACAGGGCCTTTTAAACCAGAGCAGCTGGCTTCAAACCTGCGCGATCCTCCTGTCTCTGCCTCCCAAGCCTGGGGATTACAAGCATGTGCTCCACCATGCCAGGCCAGCCCAGTTTTTTAAATTTCTTCTTTGGAAACAGGATCTCACTAAGTTTCAGAGGGCCTAAATTGCTGAGGCTGGCTTTAAACCTGCAATCTTCCTTCCCAAGTATTGGGATTACAAATTTGCACCACACCCAGCATTACATCACTTTAAAAAAAAAAACAAATGAAGCAGGGCGTGGTGGTGCATGTTTGTAATCCTAGCATTTGGGAAGCTGAGACAGGAGGATCTGGGTTCGCGGACAGCCTCAGCTACTTGGCAATGCCCTTTGCAACTCAGTGAGACCCCATTTCAAAATAAAGAATAAAAAGTAGTGCTGGAGGTGCAGCTTGGAGGTAGGATGTTTTTGGGTTTCATCCCCAGTGCCACAATAAAAGAAAAGAAAAAAAAAGAACAAATGATGTCTGCTATCTTTTTTGTTTTGTTTTGGTATTGGGGATTGAACCCAGGGACATTCTACCTCCAAACTATACCCCCAGCCTTTTGTTGTTATTGTTGAAACAAAGTCTCACTAAATTGCTGAGTGAGCCTGGTCTCGAACCTGCAATCTTCCTGTCTCTGCCTGACAAATACTGGCATTACAGGCATGTGCCATCCTGCCCAGCTCACTGTCCTGTTTAATATGAGGAAGTAAAACACCAGGCACATTGGTATACACCTATAATTTCAGTACATGGGAGGATGAGTAAGGAGAATCATAGGTTCAAGACCAGCCTCAGCAACTTAGTAAGACTCTTTCAAAATTAAAAATTTAGATGAGTGAAGTGGTAAATGCTTATAATCCCAGTACTTGGGAGGCTGAGACAGGAGGATCGCAGATTTGAGGATAGCCTCAACAAGTAGTAAGACTTTCATCAAACTAGTGAGACCTTGTTTCAAAATGTGCAGGTTCGCTGCAAACCTGTGCGATCCTCCTTTCTCAGCCTCCCAAATGCTGGGATTACAAGCCTGGGCCTCCAGGCCTGGCTCCTCATTAACAACTTAAAAGATTCAAACCCAAGCCAGGTGTGGTGGTGCACACCAATGATTCCAGGACTTGGCAGGCTGAGATAGGATGCAAGTTTGAGGTCAGCCTCAGCAACCTAGCAAAACCCTGTTCTTAGCAACTTAGCAAAACCCTGTTTCAAAATTAGAGTGTGTGTGTGTGTGTGTGTGTGTGTGTGTGTGTGTGTGTGTGTGTGTTGGGGTGGGGGTGGCTGGGGGTATAGCCCAAAGGTTGAATGCCCTGATTAAGAAAGAAAGAAAGAAAGAAGAAAGAGAGAAAGAAAGAAAGAAAGAAAGAAAGAAAGAAAGAAAGAAAGAAAGAAAGAAAGAAAGAGAAAATCCAAACCTAGACTCCTGGCTGACACCTTCCCTGACCCGAATCCCCTCATGGCTGTTTCCAGCCCAGCAGCTGTTGCTTCAATTCTTCCACCTGCCCAAGGCAAAGCCTTTTGGAGTCATTCTGGACTCCTCTCTTTCTTTTTCTTTCTTTTTTTTTGGGGGGTGGGGGGGATTGAACCCAGGGATATTCTACCTCTGAGCTACATCCCAGACCGATTTTATTTTTTTAATTTGAAATAGGGTCTCACAGGTTGGTGAGTTTCACTACTTACTGAGGCTGTCCTCAAACCTGCAATCCTCTTGTTTTATCCTCCAAATACTAGGGTTACAGGCCTGAGCCACCACGCCCAGCTCTCTTTTCTTATAACCGGATGACCATATAATACATTACATAAACCAGAACTGCCCCAGACAGATAGCGATGTATGGTCTAGCCATTAACCCACATCAAATCCATCAGCAAACCCAGTTAGTTCTATTTTAAAGAGCGTATCCTGCATCCGGCCATTTCTCACCAACTCCTCCACTGCCATCCTGGTCCAAGCATTCATAGTGTCCTGCTTTATTTTTGCAACAGCTTCTTAATTGGTCTCTTTACTTCCACCCTTGCCTCCCACCCCCAAATCTGTTCTTGCAGCAGCCAGAGCAAGCCATAACACAAACGAGAGCACGTTATTCCTCAGCTCGGATGAGTAGCCCCCACAGGCCCGTGTGTCAGATGCTTGGCCTCAGGCTGGTGCTGCTGGGAGATGCTGTGTCCTGTAAGAGGCAGAGCTTTATGGGAGACCTGAGGTCCTTGGGGCATCCCCTGAGGAAGATAGAGGCCCCTGCCAGTCTTCCCTTCTCCCTTCCCACCCATGAGGTAAGCAGCTGACTTTGCCATGTGCCCTGTGCCACTGCCTTCTGGTACCTTCCTTCTCCTCCTGAGTACTGGGATTAAAAGCATGTGTCACCACTATACCTGGAAACCTTTTTTTTTTTTCTCTCCTTCTTTGTAGTACTACTGATGGAATCCATGTTCCTGGAGGTAGATGGAATCCATCTACCTCCAGGCTATACTCTCAGATCTATTTTATTTTTCATTTGGAAACAGGGTCTTGCTAAGTTGCTAAGAGCTTTACTAAGTTGTGGAGACTGGCTTTGAACCTGCAATTCTCCTGTCTCAGCCTCTTAAGTACCGGGATTACAAAGGTTATCACACCTAGCTAGCAACCTTTTTCTATATCAGTTAATTATGTCAGATATTTTGTTATAGTAACATAAAGCTGAATAATAGTTTTCTAGTACATTTAGAATGAAAGCTAACACTTGCAGTAGCAATCTACTCTCAACCTCTCTGACCCCATCTGTATACATGCTTCTGATCCCATCTCTTCTTGCACCACACAAGCTACACTTGTGTATACACAAGCCCTTCAAAGGAGTCAAGCACACACTCACTGCCTCTTGGACTTAGCCTTTGCTATTCCCTCTGCCTAGAACCCTTTCCCAGATAGCCACAGGCTTTGTGTGTGTCAGGTCACACGGTCCTGCCCCCCACATATGCCCCCAATTACTAACATCACCTCCACCTCATTCCAGCCTTCTCATATTTAAAAAATGGCCTATCAAGCCAGGTGTGGTGGCACAGGCTTGTAATCCCAGGATTTGGGAGGCTGAGACTGGAGGACCGCAGTTCACAGACAGCCTCAGCGACTTAGTGAGGCCCTTTGCAACTCAGTGAGACCCTATTTCAAAATAAAGAATAAAAAATAGAGCTGGGGGTATAGCTCAGAGATAGAATGCCCCTGGGTTCCACCCTCAGTACCACAAAAACAAAACAAAACAAAAAAATGGCCTAACGCGGGTTCGAGGACAGCCTCAGCAAGTAGTGAGACTCTTACAAACTAGCAAGACTCTGTTTCAAAATAAAAATAAAGCTGGATGTGGTGGCGCATGCTTGTAATCCCAGCATTTGGGAGGCTGAAACCGGAGGATTGTGGTTCTTGGACAGCCTCAGCTACTTAGTGAGGCCCTCTGCAACTCAGTGAGACCCGGTTTCAAAATAAAGAATAAAAAATAGGGCAGGGGATGTAGCTCAGAGGTCATATGCCCCTGGGTTCCATCCCCAGAACCGCAAAAATAAAAATAAAAATAAAAATAAAAATAAAAATAAAAACAAAATAGAGCTGTGGGTGTAGTTGGAGGTAAAATGCCCCTGGGTTCAATCCCCAGTACTACCAAAAAAAAAAAAAAAAAAGTAAAATAAAATAAGGAAAGAAGAGAGTCACGTGAAAAGGGATCAAGGCCCCCAACCAACGAGCAAGCGTGAACCACCAGGTGTATGACCTCAGCTGATTCTAGGCCCTAGCCTTCATGTCTTCCAGCTAAGCCCCAGACATCATAGGGCCGAGTAAATCTCCCCCCCTCTGCCCTGTACTATGCCTGGGCCAAATCCCTGACCCATTGAATCCATAAATTTGGTCCTTGTTATTTACACAGCCATAGTAACTGGGATACCTCATTTTTCTACAGAATCCAGCCTGGTATATATTTATTTGTTTGTTTATTTACTGTGTCTCTTACCAAGAGAATGTGAGCTTCTTAAGGACAGGGGCTAGGGTCTATTTTTTTCTAGCCTCAGTATCAAGAAAAGTACCTGGCACACAATGGGAACTTGAGAGATATTTGTTGAGCAAATGAATCTTTGCTAATTAAAGAAAACTGCTCCTTACTATAATTCGCAACACCTCCTGCTGAGGCATGTGACCTTTCCCTGAAGAAAGTGTTCTCTGGTTTTGGACCAGCTCCCTGTTAAAAAATATCTCTTGTCAGCCATCTGGAAAACGATAAAGTTGGATCCATACCTCCCACTATACACCAGGAAATAGTCCAAACGGATCAAAGATTTATACATGGTAAAATGAAACCATTAAAGTCCTAGAAAAAAGTGTGGCAGAATTCCTATAAAACCTCATAGTGGGCAAACCTTTCTAACTACAGGTCAGTCTCCAGCAGCCATAAAAGAAAAAGACAGGTCAATCCAAACTTTATAAAAATCAAGAACTTCTGTTTGGCCAAAAATAACTCAGGGAAAGCAAAACTGAATGCTACGTGGCAATCTCAGAGGGAAACTGGCAATTTAAGCCACAAAGGGTTAAGCTTCATGACCTATTAAACAAATAAGCAAAAAACACAACGCCAAGAAATCAGACAGAAAATTTTTAAAAAAGAAGTAAGGCAGAAGTTTGGTGGGAAAATGGACATTTAGGCAGTTCACAGCAATAAAACCTACAAATATCCCTTAATCATGTGAAAAGACATTCAATCTCTTTCTCTCGCACATAATAAGACAAATGTAAAATAAAATGGCACTGAAGAACTATTACTCCTCAACCAGATTGGCAGAAATCCAAAACCATAGCAACACCATGTTGGCACTTGGAGAGGACTTAGGCGCTCACACACTTGGCAAATTGGCGCCATTTCCTTGCAAGCGAATTGAACCATATCTACCAAGGGATGACATGAAAGCCTGCAACTATGTCATATACATAGGCCCAAACTTCCTGACAGACTTAAAAAATCACACAGACGACTCCTAGAAGCTAGGCTGGGAGTTAGGGATGTAGCTCTGTGGTAGGACCTTACTTCCCCAGGATGTGCGAGGCTGTAGGTTCAAAGCCCAGCACTGGAGCTGGGTGTGGTGGTGCACACTTGTAATCTCAGTACTTATGTGGTTTAGAGCTAGCCTCAGCAACTTGGTGAGGCCCTCTGCAACTTAGTGAGACCCTGTTTCAAAACTAAAAAATAAAATAGTTCTGGGTGCCAGGTATGGTGGCAAACGCTTGTAATACCAGTATAAAGGAGACTGAGACAGGAGGATCACAATTTTTTTTTCTTTCTTTTTTTGGTGGTACTGGGGTTCCTGGAAACCCGTCTACCTCTGGGCTTCACTCTAAGACCTATTTTAAAATTTTTTAAATTTGGAAACAGGATCTTTTAAGCCAGCGCGGCTGGCTTCGAACCTGCGCGATCCAAGCGCGGGGATTACATGCATGCTCCACCATGCCCGGCGGGGATCACAAATTTGAAGCCAGCCTCAGAAGGTTAATGAGGCTTTTAGCAATTTAGTGAGACCTTGTTTTCAAATAAAATATAAAAAATAGGTCTGGAAATATAGCTTGGAGGTAGAAGGCCCCTGGATTCCATCCTCAGTACCATAAATAAATAAATAAATAAATAAATAAATAAATAAATAGCCAGACATGCTGGCACACGCTTGTAATCCCAGCATTTAGGAGGCTGAGACTGAAGGATCACAGTTCTCAGACAGCTTCAGCTATTTAGTGAGGCCCTTTGCAAATCAGTGAGACCCTGTTTCAAAATGAAGAACAAAAAATCGAGCTGGGGGTGTATCTCAGAGGTAGAATGCCCCTGGGTTACATCCCCAGTACCACAAAATAATAATAATAGTAAATAGTGCTGGGGATATAGCTCAGAGACAGAATGCCGCTGGGTTCAATCCCCAGTAACACCCGTGTGCATACACACACACACACACACACACACACACACACACACAACAAAAACAAAAAAACAACTCAACTAAAAAACAAAAAACTTGGCACTGTGGGAGGTAGGGAAAAGGTTATACAGACAAAAAGACTAACAACCCAGTGAATAAATAGGCATTTAGTCAGGTCACAGAAAAAGGAAATACAAACAGCCCTTAATCATATAAAATTGTGAACACCAACAATTGCATTTCTGGGAATTTATCCTGCAAATAGGACTGCACATATGTGCAGTGATACTCACTGTGGCATTCTCTATAGCAGCGAAACACGGAAAGCATTAAACATCCATCAGTAAAAGACCATAACCTAAGTTATGGTGCACCCATGCACCATAGGACACAATACAAGATAGCTGTAAAGAATTAGAACACTTTTTTGAACTATTCTGGAAAGAACTACTGGATGTCTTGTGTGTGTGCGTGCGTGCGTGTGTTTGTGTGCACATAGTAGTAGTAGTATTTAATACTACTAGAGTATTTAGTACTGGAGACTGAATCCAGAGAACTCTGAGGTACATGCCCAAGTCCTCTTTATTTCTTATTTTGAAACAATAAAAGTTGATGAGATTCTTGCTAAATTGATGAGGCTGGCCTCACACCTGAGATCCAGTCTCAGCCTCCCAAGTACTGAGATTATAGGAACGTGCCACCATACCCAGTTTAGATATATACCCAATATATATATATATATATATATATATATATATATATATTGGGTAAAACTATACACACACACACACACACACACACACACACACACACACACACACATAGTTTTGTTTTGTTTTGCGGTACTGGGGATGAAACCCACAGGCATTCTACCTCTGAGCTACACCCCCAGCCCTATTTTTTAATTTATTATTTTGTTTTTGTTTTGCGGTATGGGGATGAAACCCAGGGGCATTCTACCTCCAAGCAACACCCCCAGACTTATTTTTTATTCTTTATTTTGAAACGGGGTCTCACTGAGTTGCAAAGGGCCTCACTAAGTAGCTGAGGCTGTCCTCGAACTGCGAGCCTCCTGTCTCAGCCTCCCAAAGGCTGGGATTAAATCGTGCACCACCACGCCCAGCTCTTTATTTTGAAACAGGGTCTCACTGAATTGCAAAGGGCCTCACTAAGTAGCTGAGGCTAGTCATACACTGAGATCCTCTGTCTCAGCCTCCCAAATACTAGGATTAAAAGCGTGTGCCACCACACCCGGTGAGGGACCAGTTTAGAGAACTTCTCTTCATATAAATATTTCATTTTAGCCGGGCGTGGTGGCACATGTTTGTAATCTCAGCATCTGGGAGGGTGAGACCAGAGGATCGCAGTTCACGGACAGCATCAGCTACTTAGTGAGGCCCTCTGCAACTCGGTGAGACCCTGTTTCAAAATAAAGAATAAAAAATTGGGCAGGGGGTATAGCTTGGAGGTCAAATGCCTCTGGGTTCAATCCCCAAACCCGCCAAAAAAAAAATTAAATATTTTTTTTTTGTGTGTGTGTGTGTGTGTGGTGCTGGGGATTGAACCCAGGGGCATTCTACCTTCGAGCTACACCCCCAGAGCAATTTTTTTTTTATTCTTTATTTTGAAACCAGGTCTCACTGAGTTGCAAAGGGCCTCACTAGGTAGCTAAGGCTGTCTGTGAACCTGCGATCTTCCTGTCTCAGCCTCCCAAATGCTGGGATTACAAGTGTGCACCACCACGTCCGGCTTCATATAAATATTTAAAAAATTTCTTCCAAGCTGGGCGTGGTGGTGCACCACGTGGTTCATGGACAGCCTCAGCTATTTAGTGAGCCCCTCCACAACTCAGTGAGACCCTGTTTCAAAATAAAGAATAATAATAAAAAAAAAAAAAGCCGGGCGTGGTGGCTCACGCTTGTAATCCCAGCATTCAGGAGGCTGAGACCAGAGGATCATGGTTCGCGGACAGCCTCAGCTACTTAGTGAGGCCCTCTGCAACTCAGTGAGACCCAGTTTCAAAATAAAGAATAAAAAATAGGGCAGGGGGTGTAGCTCAGAGGTCGAATGGCCCTGGGTTCCATCCCCAGACCCGCAAAAAAAAAAAAAAGAATTAAAAAAAAATGGGCTTGGGGTATAACTTGGAGGTAGAATACCACTGAGTTCAATCCCCAGAACCACACACACACACAAACACACACACACACACACACACACACACACACACACACACAAATTCTTCCAAAAACATTATCTACTTTCTTTGCAATTCACTCCTTTAGCTCCAAAAGCAGATCCTTTATCAAAATACCAACATTGCAGGGACAAGTAGCCAGCCAGAGTCTGTGTTCACTGTAAGAATCCATCCCTGTGACTTCTCACTCTGACCCTGAAGCTCTCCCAGTGAGCCAGTCCTCTCGAACGCTGGCCTCTAAAGAGTTTAGTTGCTGCTACTGAGAATGCCCAGTGCTTCTGCCCCACCCCACCCACTAGGGTCTAAGGGACATGTGATGACTGGCCCCTTGCTCAAGGTTCAACGTCTATGGTGCCATTCTCATTCCTCTGCACCCCAATTCTAGGCTGCAGCTAGATTCCAGTGGACCCCAGTCTTCACCTTGTTTCTTTCTCTGTTAGATCTTGTTTCCTTCACCTCCTTGTTTGTTTCTCCTAAGAGTCTTCCTCAATAAATTACTTATCCCAGAACCGCTATTCCCAGGCTGCGTTTCTAGGGCCTAGCTAAGACCTCTACAAAATAAACCACATGATGCCGGGCGTGGTGGCGCACTCTTGTAATCCCTGCGCTTGGGAGGCTGAGACAGGAGGATCGCACGGGTTCGAAGCCAGCCTCAGCTACTTAGTGAGGTTCTCAGGAACTTAGTGAGACCCTGTTTCCAAATAAAGTATAAAATAGGTTTGGGAGTATAGCCTGGAGGTAGAAAGCCTCTGGGTTCCACCCCCAGTACCACCAAATAAATAAATAAATAAATAAATAAATAATAAATTAAATAAACCACATGAATAGATAGTGGATCCCTTTCTCCAAAATGTATGTCCGTTATGCACTTCTGCCTAGTGTTTTTCAGTGTTTTTGCACTGGACTGGTCTAACACAAACCAAGACAGGTAATTGTAGGTGGGCTTAATACAGGTTAGTAATTCACGAGTCGCCAACCCTCTACTCCAGACTCAAGGTTCCAGGACCACCAGCCTGAGAATCAGTGCCCCAAATCACCAGCCTGGACACGTTCCCTGGATTTCCTGGCAACTGACTGAGTAGGACGGGGCAGCACGGTTGGAATGAGGAGAGAGAACAAAAAGTGAGAATTACAGGCTAGACTCAGCAACTCAGCGAGACCGTTTCAAAATTAAAATTAAAATAGGGTTGGGGATGTAGCTCAGAAGTAGAATGCCCTTGGGTTCAATTCCCAGCAACACACACACACACACACACACGCACACGCACGCACACACACACACACGCACGCACACACGCGCGCGTGCGCACACACACACACACACACACACACACACACACACACACACTTGAGACTGAAGCTGGGTGTGGTAGCATACACCTATAATTTATAATTCCAGTAACTGGGAAGAAGAAAAAAGATTACAGGTTCAAGGTTAGCATCAGCAATTTAGAACCTGTTTCAAATATATATACATATTGGTTTGTGTGTGTGATGTTCTCACTAAGTTGCTGAGGGCCTCACTAAATTGCTGGGTCTGGCAGGCCTACAACCTGCCATCCTCTTGTCTCAGTCTCCCAAGTACTGGGATCAAAGGCCGTGTTACCACAGCCAACTCATTCTTCCCATTTTATCACACAAAACTGTTGCTACATGGTCTGCATTTTCCTGCCCAGCTAGTTAATTTAGTGGCTAAATTCTCCCCATGGATCCTTCTCATGTGAGTGGTGTGGACATGGGCCTCATCCAGGCTGTCTTCCTGCCCCGGTCCCAGTTCCACAGCATCTGAGTCTATGTGCTTTGGCTAACTCTGCCTGGGAGATTTTCCTGGCACAGAAAACAAGTGTGGCCAATGCATGGGGCAGATGTGATGGCCTAGACACAAATGTTCCTGTGGCAGCCAGTGATGGATGGTGAGTTAGATGTTTCTCTGCTCTTCGTGGGAAACTCACACTGCCTCCCAAGGGGTCCAGGGATTAAGCTCCCATTGCTCACAGCAACTCCTTTGATTCTGTTTGACCTTCTTTCCTTCCTGTTACTTTTGCTCTGGCCCCTATACATGCTTTCTGGGGTCAACCTACTACTACTAGCAATCTACTGGAACTATGATCCTTGGCTCAGAATGACTTTTTTATTTTTCATTGTTTTATTTTTATTTTTGGTATTGGAGATTGAACCCAAGGGAGTTCTACCTCCGAACTATATCATTTATTTTGTTTTTCAAAACAGCCTCCTACTGGGATTTTAGGCATATGCCACTGCCCCAGGCTTGTACCTTATTTTACGTAGGCCACATGCCCAACATCCATTTCCTCTTCTCCCTGATTTCCTTTTGGGAAACCTCTTCCCCATCACTCCCAGGTCAGGAGATGGCTCATCTGCTTGCTGTACCTGATCCAGAGGAGGCAGGAGTGTACAGCTCAGGCCTGCTCAGGCTGGGGTTCTAGCTCAAAGGCAAACTGCCCCCATAGGTCCAATCCCCAGCAGGAAAAAAAAAAAAAAAAAAAGTGACACTGCCCAACCACTGTGATGGTTCCAGGCAGACCCAGAGCCAACTGTCCAAGACCTTAGGCTCAGCCAGGTGTGGTGGCACAAGGCTATAATTCCAGTACTTGGAAGGCTGAGATAGGAAAACTATAGATTCAAGGCCAGCTTTAGCAATTTACCATGACACTGTTTCAAAATAAAAGCAAAATAGAGCTAGAGGTATAGCTCAGAGGTAGAATGCCCCTGGGCTTAATCCCCAGTACAAAAAAATAATAATAAATAAAGAAAAGAAAAGAAGGAAACAAGGAAAAGAGAAGCTCTATTTCAGGTTATTGCTCTGAGGGACAGAAGTCCAGAGCTATGGACAGCCATTGGGATCCACTTGAGCTTGCCTGGGAGAGAAGACACCATGGAGAAAATAGCACTGAAAAATGGAGACAAAGGCAGGGCGTGGTGGCCCACACTTGTAATCCCCGCGCTCGGGAGGCTGAGACAGGAGGATCGCACAGGTTCGAAGCCAGCCGCGCTGGCTTAAGAGACCCTGTTTCCAAATAAAATATAAAATAGGTCTGAGAATGTACCCCAGAGGTAGAAGTTTCCTGGGTTCCATCCCCAGTACCACCAAAAATAAATAAATAAATAAATAAATAAATAAATAAATAAATAAAATGGAGAAACAAACAGAAATAATGTCATTATTGCCGGGCATGGAGGCGTACACTTGTAATCCCCGTGCTTGGGAGGCGGAGACAGGAGGATTGCGCAGGTTCTAAGTCAGCCTCGCTGGCTAGCCTCTCCATGGCTAGAGCTAGGAGACAGCTCGGGGTCAGCACTTTGTCCTTTGGGGTCCAGGGTGAATGCTCTTCTTCACTCAGTGCTGACTGAGCTCTGGGAGGCTGCACCTTGTGCCTCCTGAAACCTCAAGACCAACACCTGTAACTGCTGATGCCCAAACCCAGCCGTCGAGGCTGTGCAGCGTCAGCCTCCGCCCATGCACCTGGAGCCTGGTGAAGCAGCACCGAGCCACCAAGACCTTGCAGGCTGGCTGTGCCTTGGGCCCTAGGCCTGAGGGGCTGGGAGAGCAAGCATCCCCAAGTCAGGGCCTGCTTCTCCACGGTCCCAGTCCAGGTTGAACCTGAAGCCATTTCCCTTCTTGAAGGCAGGGTGGAGAGGGAAGTAGAGGGGCTTTGCGTGGCTTCAGAGGCCCGCTGGGGAGGCTCTGCAGATGTTTCAGAGGACAGCTGTGCAGTGAGGGATGCCCAGCTCAACTGCGGACACCTCATACGTGTCCCACAGAAGGGTTTGCTTCCTTCCTTCTGAAGGAAATTCAGCGATTAGGAAGAGAAACGGTACCATACGCTTAAAGTGCCCAATCTTGGCATAATGCCGAGCTGAGAGTAAGAGAGAGAAGGTGGAAGAAAAGGAGAGAAGCAAAGGGGAGGGTGGAGATGGACAGAAAAGAAATGGCCTCATTATTCCAGCATTTCACCAGACCACAGAGTGGCCTGGCAGTGGCCAGGGGATGGGGACTGGAGTGTGAGGACCACCCTACCGGCATGTCCTAGATTCAGGCCTCAGCTTAGAGGTCTGAGCTAAGGAAGGCCTCATGCAACTACAGGGCCCCAGGAGAGGGCTCTGGGCCCTTCAAGTCGTGGAGGGACCAGCGACACCGCCTGGCCACCCCCTTGGCCAGCTGCCCTCTTACCCTGTTCTGTCTCAAGGCGAGCTTGACTGCTGGCCTCCCTGCCTCTGGGAACTCGCCTGCAAAGAGGAGAGGGAGGCAGCCAAAGGCGCTGCGCCGCAGGCCATTCGGTGATGCACAAGGTGCATTTGAGCCAGGTTGATGCTCCAGGGTTTGCTGCATGCTTCCCCCAGGGCTGAACTCTCGCCCCAGAAAGCAAAGACCTCTGCACGTGCCCGGGGCCATCAAGACAGACCAAAGAGGCAGTGTGGTCACCTGTAATCCCAGCAACTCAGAAAGCTGAGGAGGAAGCCGGGCGTGGTGGCGCACGCTTGTAATCCCAGCATTCGGGAGGCTGAGGCCGGAGGATCATGGTTAGCGGACAGCTTCAGCTATTTAGTGAGGTCCTCTGAAACTCTGAGACCCGGTTTCAAAATGAAGAATGAAAAAATAAGGCAGGGGGTGTAGCTCGGAGGTCGAATGCCCCTGGGTTCCATCCTCAGACCCGCAAGAAAAAAAAAAAAGAAAGCTGAGGAGGAGGATTGCAAGTTCGAGGCCAGTCTGGGCAATATAGTGAGACTTGGTCTCATAATAAAACATACATGGGGCAGGGGATGTAGCTTAGAGGTAGAGTGTCCTGGGTTCAATCCCAAGTATAACAAAATGAATTAATAAATGAGAGCCCAGACTTGGTGAGCACCCTGGTGCTCGGACTCCAAGTGTCTGCCTACCACCTACTACTCAGCGCTGTTTCTACCAACTACTCATTTTACCCAACCATCAAGACTTGCTTCCTCAGCTGGGCGTGGGTGGTGGTGCTTGGGAAATTGAGATAGGAGGATTACAAATTAAAGGCCACCTGGGCAATTTATAGAAATTCTCTCTCTCTCTGGTACTGGAGGCTGCCCTTGGGCCATTCTACCTCTGAGCTATACCCTAAGCCCTATTTCATCCTGAGACAGGGTCTCAGTTGCTGAGGGTCTTGCTACATGGCTGAGGCTCTGCAGGGCATGGTGGCACACTTGTAATCTCAGTACTTGGGAGGCTAAGACAGGAGGATCACAGGTTCACAGCCAGATTCAGCAAATTAGGAAGGCCCTCCACAATTTAGGGAGATCCTGTTTCAAAATAAAATAAAATAGAGCTGAGGGTTTAGCTCAGAGGTAGAATGCCCCTGGGGTTCCATCCCCAGTACCATACCAAACCTGCAATCCTCCTGTCTCAGCCTCCCTAGTACTGGGAAGATAGGCATGCACCATCAAATCTGGCTACAAGATCCTATCTCAAAAGGCAGGGGGAAATGATGTAGCTCAGTGGTAGAACCCATGGATTTAATTTCCAGTACTATTAAATTAAAAAAAAAGATTTGTTTCCTTACACCCACTCCACATGGCAAAACCACTGACCTCCCTTCCCCCCAAACACCTGGAGCCCAAGGTCACATAGTAAGCCCTAAACAAAGAGCTGCAGCTCAACACTATTTTGCTTGTTTAAATATTCATGTCATTTCACATGAATATTTCATTTATTAAAATAATTTTCTGTAAACTCTTTCAAAATAAGATTCTTTTTCCTTGCTGGAATAGCATCTCAAGACACCACAAAATGATGGTCACTCTAAGAACACCCTCTCGCCGTGTGTAGAAATCTTATTACAAAACAAACCAATCCCTGCATGGTGCTCTCAGCCATTAGGGTGGTGGAAAACAGACTGGCGAATGCCACTGTTCAGCAGGTCACGTGGCACGGGGCTCAGCGTCTCTACTTCACACCGTCATGGACAACCTTGGAATGGACCCTGCGGCTCTGCCTCCAAAGCCCCGAGAGTTGGCTGAATGCTTGTCATTAAAGAACAAGTGAGACAGTGAGCCGAGACACCCGCAAAACCCCAAATCCATGTAAACGTGGCCGAGTTCCTCTCCTCTTCCTCCTCCTCACTTTTTCTCCTCTTCCTCAGTAAGGATAGTATTTTCCCGGTGTGTGGACATTAGCTTGCCCTGCAAAAGGGCCTCCAGCTTTTTGGATGTCTTTTTCAGAAACGTGCTGCCTGGGTGGGCATGGCTGACGTGGAGGTACAGGTCCTCCTGGGTGGGGCCCGTGTAGCCACACTCCTCGCACACGTACAGCTTGTCCCGACGCTGTTTGTAGGCATATTGCTGCTGGACCCCGTGGATTTTCTTCAGGTGGGACTCCAAGGAGCAGCGCTGGGTGAAGGCTTTATTGCAGACATCACATTTGTAGGGGCGGATACCTGCCGGGAACAGGGCAGAGGTGTCATTGTGGTCAGAGCCTCCCAAGGATGAAGCCATCAAAGAAGACCATGACCAAGATTCATGGCAATGTAAGGAAATGGTTAATGCACGGTACGAAAGTGTCTACCAAGGTTTGAACAAGCACACAAGAAATCCCAACACGTGTATCAACGGTGTGCATGCGCGCGTGCGCACGCACACACACACACACACGCACGCACACGCCTCTGAGAGGAAGAATTTTATTCTACTTGTATGCCTTAATGTTTTCCTTTTATCCTGGGAAAAGTAATCTTCGGTTTTATGTGGTTTGGGTTTTTCAGAAAATAAGACCCTGAGACAAAGATTCTTGGATAAGCACTTGATTTGAGCGGTCATCTGACCAAGCACTGGTTGGAAAAGGAAGAAGGGAGACTGGGGAGGGCAGGGTGAGTCGCCATGTCTGTCTCTACAGCGGATAAGCAGGGTCCGATTCTGCTGGCGTAGGAGGCAGCACAAAACACACATGTACCAGTTCATGTACAGTTAAGTACCTGTATTGTACTTAACATTTCAGGGAAATAAATGAAATTAAAAATAACCAAACTGGCCCAGGGGTGTGGCTTAGTAGTATAGCACTTGCCTGGCATGCCCAAGGCCCTGGATTTGATCCCCATAACTTCTAAAACAAATAACAAAACCACGATAAGGCCCAATTATGACATAAAGGAGAGGATCGTGGCTTTAAAGGAGAGATGTGAGCCAGGCGTGGTGGCGCATGCTTGTAATCCCTGAGCTTGGGAAGCTGAGACAGGAGGATCACACGGGTTCGAAGCCAGCCTCAGCTACTTAGTGAGGCTCTTAGCAACTTAGTGAGACTCTGTTTCTAAATAAAATATAAAAAAGGTCTGGGAGTATAGCCCAGAGGTAGAAAGCCTCTGGGTTCCACCCCCAGTACCACCCAAAAAAAAAAAAAAAAAAGGAATAAAAAATTGGGCTGGGAGTGTTGATCAGAGGTAGAATACCCCTAGGTTTCATTCCCAGTACCATGGGGGGGGGGGGGGAGAATGAGCCCAGGGGCATTCTTGAGTTCAATTCTCAGAGGTAAGCACCCAAGCTCTTTTTATGTATTTATTTATTTGTTTATTTATTGCAGTACTGGGGATGGAACTCAGGGGCATTCTACCTCCAAATTATATCCCTAACCATATATATATATATATTTTTTTTTTTCCCCCCTGGTTTGGGGATGGAACGCGGGGCATTTGACCTCCGAGCTACACCCCTGCCCTAGTTTTTATTCTTTAATTTGAAACAGGGTCTCACTGAGTTGCAGAGGGCCTCACTAAGTAGCTGAGGCTGGCTTTGAACCTGTGCGATCCTCCTGTCTCAGCCTCCCAAGCACTGGGATTACAAGCGTGCACCACCACACCTGGCTTATTTTTATTTTTTTTATTGTGGTATTAGAAATTGAACTCAGAAGTATTCCATCTCTGAGCTATACCTCCAGCCTTATTTTTGAGATACTGGGGATGGGACCCAGGGGCATTCAACCTCCGAGATATACCCCCTGCCCTATTTTTTTTCTTCTTCTTTTTTTTTTTTTTTTTGCAGTACTGGGAATGGATCCCAGGAGCATTCTACCTCCAAGCTACCCACCCAGTCCTATTTTTTAATCTTTATTTTGAACAGGGTCTCACCGAATTGCAAAGAGCCTCATTAAGTAGTTGAGGCTGTCAGTGAACCTTGATCCTCCGGTCTCAGCCTCCCAAATGTTGGGATTACAAGCATGTGCCACCACGCCCAGCTTTTATTCTTTATTTTGAAACAGGGTCTCACTAAGTTGTGGAGGGTCTCATGAAGTAGTTGAGGCTGTCAGTGAATTGCCATCCTCTGGTCTCAGCCTCCCAAATGTTGGGATTACAAGTGTGTGCCACCACGCCCGGCTCTATTTTTATTTTGAAACAGGGTCTTAATCAGTTGATGAGAGTCTCACTACTTGCTGAGACTGTCCTCAAACCTGAAATCCTCCTGCCTCAGCCTTTCGAGTACTGGATTACAAACATGCACCACCATAGCCGGCTCAGCTTGCTGTTTTAAAACATCCAAACTAGACTTCCGGGAAGATGGCGAACGAGAAAAGCGGGGCTTAAGAGTCCCGCTAACAACCAATCTCCATTACCACAAAAAGAGCGCCTTTCATAGCCAGAAAACACCATCACCAGAAAAACAAAAAAACCCACCAGGCTCCAGAGAGAAAGCGGACTGAGAACAGAGCTCAGGGCCACAGAGGAGACACACGCGCCCGAGGACGCGGCAGCAGCGCCATAATGCCGGCGGCAGCAGCGAACTCAACGGACGGCTACAGCAAGCCAGGTGAGCCGCTGCGGAACAGCCAGGCGGGATCTTTCGGCGCAGACAGCATTTAAAGCTCCCAGTGGCTGAGCTCAGCACACGCTGCAGGGATTCAGAGTGGAAATCAAAACCAGAGAAGAAAAAATACGCCAGCCTCATGGCCGAGGGCATGGCAGAGGTGCCATACTGCCACCGGCGGTGGCAGCAGCAGTGAATTCACCGAGTCCAGTACAGCTACATCTGCGTACTCAAGAACAGTGAGTCAAATTGCGGGCCACAGAGGAGAAATCGCAGTATTGGGCCTCCTGGGACTTGACCCAGTGAGGGAGTGGTGGTGGCAGAGATATCACACCATAGGAGAACGTGCAACCTGGCACCCCCCCATAGTTTAAAGCAGCCTCTATCGACTCCCTGGGTCGGAGACTCTGTGATACAACCCAGTAAAGGAGTAGTGGGGTCTGAGATAATACAGACTCGAGATCCAGAGCACCTTAAGTGAAGCCATAGTGACCCAAGGGAAGAACCCAGAGAAGGCACAAACCTCCGAAATCATGGGAAAGAGGAATAACACTGGAGTAATGAATGTGCACAACCCCACAACATCAGAACCTGATAAAACAGAAAATCAGAGATTTCTAGAAGATCAAATCAGGAAAATAACTGTAGAAATAATAGAGGTGCTTCGAAAAGAACTCAGAGAGAGCCAAAAAGAGATAAAGGATGCAATTAATGAAGTAAAGGCCTCAATTCAAAGCACAAACAACCGATTAGACCACATGGAGAACAGAATCTCGCTCTTAGAAGATGAGCAATCCAAAAATGAATGCATAGTTTCTAATCTAGAAAAAAATATCCAACAGCAGGAATCTGACATTGAAGAAATATGGGCCCATCTTAAGAGAGCTATCCTAAGAATAATTGGAATAGAGGAGGGAAAAGAAAGTGAAACCAAAGGGATCAACAATCTCTTCAAGGAAGTAATAGCAGAAAATTTTCCAAATATAGAGCAAGAGGTTGATACACAGATCCAGGAAACTTATAGAACTCCCTTTAGACAGGATTGGAGAAGAGGATCCCCACGCCATATAACTGTCAAAATGACCAATGTGGAAGCCAAGCAGAGAATCTTAAAGGCAACAAAAACAAAGGGCCAACTGACATTCAGAGGCAAACCAATTAGAATCACTCCAGACTTCCCAAACCAAGTCATGAGAGCCAGAAGGGCTTGGAGTAACATATTCCAAACTCTGAAAGAAAACAACTTCCAGCCAAAAATTTCCTACCCAGCAAAACTTTCTATCAAATTAGATGGAGAAATAAGAAGCTTCCATGACAAACAGAAACTGAAGGAATTTATGTCTTCAAAACCAGCGCTAGAGAAAATACTCAAAGAGATTAACTACAAAGAAGAAATAGGTAACACTCACCAGAGCCAGAGAAACAAGAGTTTCCATCCAACAGACAACTAAGATTGGTTATCTGTGGAGATTCATTATTTATGTTAGTCTTTTACCTATCTCTAAGTTGTATTGTTTGCCTTTATTGTTGTTAATTTTTACGATTTCTAGTTGGAATATTAATATACCTTCAGATATAGCATTTGGAAATATTTTATCCAATTCTATTAGTAACTTTTAACTCTGTTTACATTGTCTTTGGATATACAATATTTTCTTTTATTTTTTAGGGAGTTTGTATATTCTTCTGTTGCCTGTGCCATTGAAATCAT
Organism: Muscardinus avellanarius; assembly: GCF_963383645.1. NCBI lineage: Eukaryota > Metazoa > Chordata > Mammalia > Rodentia > Gliridae > Muscardinus > Muscardinus avellanarius. Next base: position 254,433 of record NC_137805.1, on the reverse strand, counting down.
ATCCAAGAAATCACTGCCAATTTCAATGTTGTGAGGTTTTATGACCCAGATTTTCTCCTAAAAGTTTATAGTCTTAAGATTTATATTTAGGTCTTTTATCTATTTTGAGTTAATACTTGTATATGGGATTAGGTAAAGGTCCAATTTTATTCTTTTCCATGTAATTATTATTTTTCAACAATATTTAGTTAAAAGATTATTATTTCCACCACCAAATGTTCGTGGAAACCTTGTCAAAAATAACTTGACAATATAGGGAAGAATTTAGCTCTAGGCTTGTATTTAACTCCAATGGTCTATATATCTGCCTTTAGAACAGTACTACACTGTTTCAATTATTGTAGCTTTATATGGTTTGAAATCAGAAAATATATATCTGCTAGCTTTGTTCTTTTTCAAGATCGTTTTGGGTATCTAGAATTCATATTCCATATTAGGATAGATTTTTTTCTGAAAAATAAATATATAAATATATGATAGTTTCACCTAAAAAAACAGAAAAAAATATGCTCTAGTAAGAAAGAAAGCAAAAAGAAATATTGAAATGCTATCTTTAAATCATCAAACACTTGGTATCAGACAAATGAAACTGATATGTGAGATTATCATTTTTAATTTTGGATAAATTGCTATAATACTAGATGTCAACCACTAAGCCAAGCATGGGAAGGAGGGATGGGGAGAGAATGGGGTGGGGATCGGGTGGGGGCTGACTGGGCGATGTGTGCATGTATGTCTACAAAAGTTTGTATCCCACTATGATGTATGAATACAGTGCACCAATAAAATAAAATTAAAAAAAAAAGCGTGCACTAAAAAAAAAAAAATAAAAAAAAAATAAAAAAAAAATAAAACATCCAAACTAGGCCAGGTGTAGTGGCACATGCTTGCATTCCCAGTATTGGAGAGGCTGAAACAGGAGGATCGCAGGTTCTCCACCAGCCTCAGCTATTTAGTGAGGCCCTTTGCAACTCAGTTAGATCCTGTTTCAAAATAAAAAATTAAGCTAGATGTGGTGGCACAGGCTTGTAATCCCAGTACTTGGAAGTCTGAGACAGGAAGATCGCAAGTTCTCAGCCAGCCTCAGATACTTAGTGAGGCCTCTGAAACTTAGTGAGACCCTGTTTCAAAATAAAGAGTAAAGCTGGGCATGCTTGTAATCCCAGCATTCAGGAGGCTGAGACAAGAAGAGCACGGTTTGAGGACAGCCTCAACTATTTAGTGAGGCCCTCCACAACTTAGTGAGACTGTTTCCAAATAAAGAATAAAAAATAGGGCAGGGGGTATAGCTCAGAGGTCAAATGCACCTGGGTTTCATCCCCAGTACAATAATAATAATAATAATAATAATAATAATAATAAGAAGAAGAAGAAGAAGAAGAAGAAGAAGAAGAAATTTTTTAAAATCCAGACTAAAAGTCGGACATAATGGTACATACTTGTAATCCCAGTACTTGAGAGGCTGAGACAGAAGGATCACAGGCATGAGGGCAATCTCAGCTAAATTTTTTTTGTGTGTGTGTGGTGGTGGAGATGGAACCCAAAAGCTTTCTACCTCCGGGCTATACTCCCAGACCTATTTTATATTTTATTTGGAAACAGGGTCTCACTAAGTTGCTGAGAGCCTCACTAAGTAGCTGAGGCTGGCTTCGAACCTGTACGAGACTCCAGTCTCAGCCACGCCCGGCTCAGCTAAATTTTTTTAAGTCAATAAATAAATAAAAGCCAGGCGTGGTGGTGTACCTTTGTAATCCCAGTGCTTGGGAGGCTGAGAAGGAGTTTCATCAGGTTTCAACCTGGATCAAGAAAAGTCAAATTCCCAGAAATGGATGTCCTCAACCGACTTATGGCTCCTACCCAAGGGTGCTCTGTCACCTGGGAGAGGCTGCCTGCACCACACTAAGCCCGGGGTGCACAGGACTCTGTCTTCCCTCAGCCCCACCCACCACTCGGCACACCCTCTGAGCACCTTCTGTGGGCAGAGACTGAAGGATTTCAGAGCCCTGAATCCTGTAGACCATGGAGAACTGGGTGATTATTGTGCAGGGTTTTTGTTCGCCCGTCTTCAGGGAGGCGGGTGGGATTGGAGCCTGGTTTTGAGGCTGTGTGGCTCAGACACCAACACGGAAAGCTGTAAGTTCTACTTAGAGTGTTCCGACTTGTAAACCTGCACCCTTCCCACAGAGCACCCCCTCCACAAAGCCATCGCTGCAGACAGACTTGTCACACCAAAGATGAATGAGCCTCTCCACTGGGGCGCCATCACCATCCACCAGAGCTCTGGGCATGGAGCCTGGGGCCAAGGTTCCCAGCACCCATCACCTATCTTAGTGCTCAAGGGCAAAGGGCAATCCTGTCCATACCAGAGGGGATTTGGGACTGAAAAGCACCATATGGATGCCACATTATTAACCCAAGGACACCTACATGTGGACCCAAGTCCAAGGCCAGTGCAAAGCCAGGCATCTGCCACTCATTAACTGGGCTGCGCTTGGGCTGCTTAGCCCAACCCAGGCGCAGCGTCTTCACCTGTAAAAGGGGACATTCTTTGTGGGTGTGGCGCTAGGGATTGACCTGGGGCATTCTATCTGCAAGATACACCCCAGTCCAATTTTATTTTTATTTCAAAACGGTCTTCGTGCTAGGTTGATGACAATCTCACTACATTGCAAACTTCCTGTCTCAGCCTCCCAAGTACTGGGTTCAAGGTGTGCGTCACCACTGGATTAAAATGGAATAATACCCCCCTTTCGTTCTGAGGATTATCAGAAGTGTTGCATCCTCCCAGATACCAAGGATCAACAAGATGCACGCCAGTCCCTGTGGTCCAAGGCGGCATGACGCAAATGTGCCCTTTCATAAACTGCCTGGTGTACATGAAACAGTGTGCCTCAACACTGTATTCTCTGGACACTTGTATTTGTGCACACCTTTGTATTTCACAACAGAATTTTTTAAAGTTTTGTGATACTGGGAATTGAATCGAGGGACATTCTAACTCTGAAAGCCCTATTTATTTTTTTACCTTATTTTTTTTGGTACTGGGAATGGAATCCAGGGGCATTCTACCTCCGAGTTACACCCCCAGCCCTATTTTTTATTCTTTATTTTGAAACAGAGTCTCACTGAGTTGCAAAGGGCCTCACTAAGTAGCTGAGGCTGGCCATGAACCTGGATTCTCCTGTCTCAGCCTCCCAAATACTGGGATTATAAGTGTGCGCCACCATGCCTTGTATCCCAAGCACTTTTTATTTATTTTTATTTTATTTTTGTGGTACTGGGGATTGAGCCTAGTCATTCTACCTTTGAGTTCTACCCTCAGACCTGTTTTACTTTAATATTAATTAATTAATTTATTTTTGTGTCACTGGAAATGGAACTCAGGGGCTTTCTACCTCCAGGCTACATACACCCCAAGACCTATTTTTATATTTTATTTGTAAACAAGGTCTCACTAAGTTGCAGAGGGCCTCATTAAGTAACTGAGGCTGGCTTTGAACCTGTGTGATCCTCCTGTCTCAGCCTCCCGAGTATTAGGATTACAAGTGTGCGCCATCACACCTGGCTCTTATTTTATATTTTGAAATAGGGGTCTTGATAAGTGGCTGAGGATTTTGCAAAGTTGTTGAGGCTAGCTTTGTACCTGTGATTCTTCTGTTTCAATCTCCCAAGTACTGGGATTATATACATGTGCCATCATGCCCATCTCTTACATTATTTATAATTCCTCTCTTTCCTTTAAATAATTCCTTTCAGGCTGGGCGTAGTGGCACACGTTTGTAATCCCCGCGCTTGGGAGGCGGAGATAGGAGGATCACGCAGGTTCGAAGCCAGCCATGCTGGCTTAAGAGACCCTGCCCCCCCCCCAAAAAAAAGTATAAAATAGGTCTGGGAGTGTAGCCTGGAGGTAGAAGGGTTTCCAGGAACCCTAGTACCACCAAAATAAATAAATAAATAAATAAATAAATAAATAAATAAATAAATAAATCCTTTTTGTGTATCTGTATGTGGTGCTGGGATGAAACCAAGGGACATTCTACCTTTGAACTGTACCCCAGCCCTATTTATTTTTTATTTAGAAACAGGGTCTCACAAAGTTGCTGATAGCCTCGTTATTTGCAGAAGCTGGCTTCAAACCTTTGATCCTCCTGTCTCAGCCTCCCAAGTACTGAGATTATAGTAGGTACATGTCTCCATGCCCAGCTTAAAATAATTTCTTAAACTATTTTAAAAATTTGGAAAGAGCCAGATGCTTGCAATCCCAGTATTTGGGAGGCTGAGACAGTAAGATCACAAGTTCAAGGCCAGCCCCAGCTACTTCATGAGGCCCTTAGAAACTTAGTGAGACCCTGTTTCAAAATAAAAAACTAAAAAATTAGGGCTGGGGTGTAGCTCGGAGGTAGAATCCCCCTGGGTTCGATCTCCAGTTCCACATTCCACCAAAAAATAAATAAATAAATAAACTGTGGTCATAAGGTGGCTGGTGGACAGCACTCACTGCCCTTTTGAACGGTGTACCATATGTCTGTATTACCTCCAAAAAAAATCAATCCTTCCTTCCTTATTTACTTCTTATTAAATCCAGTGCATTCTACCTTGATCTACAAACCCAACTCTAATTTATTTTTTTTCTGAGCTATGCCCCCAGCCTATTTTTATTCCTTATTTTGAAACAGGGTTTCACTAAGTTGCAAAGGGCCTCACTATGTAGCTGGGCTGGCCACGAACCTGTGACCCTCCAGTCTCAGCCTCCCAAGTACTGGGATTATAAGATTATGGCTCCACGCCAGGCCCCATCTTTTTTTTTTCCCCCAAGTACTGGGCATGAAACCCAGGGACATTCTACCTCCACGCTATATCCCCATCCCTATTTTTTGTTCTTTATTTTGAAACAGGGGTTCACTGAGTTGCAAAGCACCTCACTAAGTAGTAGCTGAGGCTGTCCACGAACTGTGAACCTCCTGTTTCAGCCTCTCAAATGCTGGGATTACAAGCATGCACTATCACGCCCTGTTCTTTTTTGTTTTGAAACAGGCCCACTAGTTTGCTGAGAGTCTCACTAAATTGCTGAAGCTGGTCTCAAACCTGCAATCTTCTGGCTCATCCTCCCAAGTACTGAGATCACAAGCTGTTGGCCACTGTGCCCAGCTGAAAAAAAAACAAAACTTTTTGTTGGGTTATCAAAAAAGGGTTTTTCAGCCAGGTGTGGTGGCGCATGCATGCTTGTAATCCCAGCATTTGGGAGGCTAGACAAGAGGTTCATGGGCAGCCTCAGTTATTTAGTGAGGCCCTCTGCAACTCAGTGAGACTCTGTTTCAAGATAAAGAATAAAAAAATAGGGCTGGGAGTATAGCTCAGAGGTAGAATCTCCCTGGGTTCAATCCCCAGTACTGGGGGGAAAAAAAAGGTTTCTCATCCTCAAGTTTTTATTCCTAATACCATATTAAAGCAGAGAGTGGTGGCACACTTCTATAATCCCAGGACTTGGGAGGCTGGGACAGTAGTGCTGTGCCCAGACCCATGTCGCAGGAACGGAGAAAGACAGCACCTAAGTCGCAGGAGGATCACCAGGTTTGAAGCCAGCCTCAGCAATTTAATGAGTTTGTCAGCTACTTAGTAAGACCTTGTGTCTTAATAAAAGATAAATAAAGGGCGACCGAGAAAAGCGGGGCTTAAGAGCCCCGCTAACAACCAATCTCTATTACTACAAAATCAGCACCTTTCATAGCCAGAAAACACCATCACCAGAGAAACAAAAAAATCACCAGCCCCAGAGAGGAGGGGGTCTCAGAACGGAGCTCAGAGCCACAGAGGAGATACGCCGGCCTCACAGCCGAGGACGCAGCAGCAGCGCCTTACTGCTGGCGGCAGCAGCGAGCTCACCGGACGGCTACGGCTACAGACCAATGCACTCAACAGCCCACAGGCTCCAGAGAGGAGCGGCGGGCAGCGAGCCGAGGTGAGCTGCTATGGATCAGCCCGGCGGGATTCGGCAGATTTTTCGGCACAGGGAGCGTCTAAAGTTCCCAGTGGCTGGGCTCAGCACACGCTGCAGGGACTCAGAGCAGAGCTCAAAACCAGAAAAGAAATACACCAGCCTCACGGCCGAGGGCTTGGCAGTGGCACCATATTGCCACCGGCGGCAGCAGCAGAAAATTCACCAAGTCCACTACAGCTCCATCTGTGTACTCAACAACAGTGAGTCAAATTGCGGGCCCCAGAGGAGAAATCCCAGTACTGACTCCCAGGGACTTGACCCAGTGGGGGAGTGGCGGTGGCAGAGATATCACACCATAGGAGAAAGCGCAACCTGGCACCCCCCCATGGTTTAAAGCAGCCTCTATCGACTCCCTGGGTCTGAGACTCGCCATACAACCCAGTAAAGGAGTAGTGGGGACCGAGATACCACAGACTCAAGATCCAGAGCACCTTAAGTGAAGTCATAGTCACCCAAGGGAAGAACCCAGAGAAGGCACAAACTTCCAAAATCATGGGAAAGAGGAATAACAATGGAGCAATGAATGCCCACAACCCCACAACATCAGAACCTGATAAAACAGAAATTCAGAGATTTCTAGAAGATCAAATCAGGAAAATAACTGTAGAAACAATAGAGGTGTTTCAAAAAGAATTCAGAGAGAGCCAAAAAGAGATAAAGGATGCAATTAATGAAGTAAAGGCCTAAATTCAAAGTACAAACAACCAATTAGACCACATGGAGAATAGAATCTCGCTCTTAGAAGATGAGCAATCCAAAAATGAATGCATAGTTTCTAATCTAGAAAAAAATATCCGACAGCAGGAATCTGACATTGAAGAAATATGGGCCCATTTTAAGAGAGCTAACCTAAGAATATTTGGAATAGAGGAGGGAAAAGAAGGTGAAACCAAAGGGATCAACAATCTCTTCAAGGAAGTAATAGCAGAAAATTTTCCAAACATAGAGTAAGAGGTCGATACACAGGTCCAGGAAACTTATAGAACTCCCTTTAGACAGGATCGGAGAAGAGGATCCCCATGCCACATAATTGTCAAAATGACCAATGTGGAAGCCAAGCAGAGAATCTTAAAGGCAACAAAAACAAAGAGCCAAGTGACATTCAGAGGCAAACCAATTAGAATCACTCCAGACTTCCCAAACCAAGTCATGAGAGCCAGAAGGGCATGGAGTAACATATTCTAAACTCTGAAAGAAAACAACTTCCAGCCAAAAATTTCCTACCCAGCAAAACTTTCTATCAAATTAGATGGAGAAATAAGAAGCTTCCACGACAAACAGAAACTGAAAGAATTTATGTCTTCAAAACCAGCACTAGAGAAAATACTCAAAGAGATTAACTACAAAGAAGAAATAGGTAACACACACCAGAACCAGAGAAACAAGATTTTCCATCCAACAGACAACTAAGATTAGTTATCTGTGGAGATTCATTATTTATGTTAGTCTTATACCTATCTCTAAATTGTATTGTTTGCTTTTATTGTTGTTAATTTTTAGGATTTCTAGTTGGAATATTAATATACCTTCAGATATAGCATTTGGAAATATTTTATCCCATTCTATCAGTAACTTTTAACTCTGTTTACATTGTCTTTGGATATACAATATTTTATTTTTTAGGGAGTTTGTATACCCTTCTGTTGCCTGTGCCATTGAAATCATATCCAAGAAATCACTGCCAATTTCAATGTTGTGAGGTTTTATGACCCAGATTTTCTTCTACAAGTTTATAGTTTTAAGATTTATATTTAGGTGTTTTATCTATTTTGAGTTAATATTTGTATATGGGATTAGGTAAGGGTCCAATTTTATTCTTTTTCATGTAATTATTATTTTTCAACAATATTTAGTTAAAAGATTATTATTTCCTCCACAAAATGTTCATGGAAACCTTGTCAAAAATAACTTGACAATATATGGAAGAATGTATCTCTAGGCTTTTATTTAACTCCAATGGTTTATATATCTGCCTTTAGAACAGTACTACACTGCTTCAATTATTGTAGCTTTATATGGTTTGAAATCAGAAAATACATATCTTCTAGCTTTGTTCTTTTTCGAGATCATTTTGGGTATCTAGAGTCCATATTCCATATTAGGATAGATTTTTTCTGAAAAAAAATATATAAATATATGATAGTTTCACCTAAAAAAAAAAAAAGAAAAAATATTCTCTGGTAAGAAAGAAAGCAAAAAGAAATATTGAAATGTTATCTTTAAGTTATCAAAAGCTTGGTATCAGACAAATGAAACTGTTCTGTGAGATTATCATTTTTAATTTTGGATAAATTGCTATAATACTAGATGCCAACCACTAAGCCAAGCATGGGAAGGAGGGATGGGGAGGGAATGGGGTGGGGATGGGGTGGGGGCTGACTGGGCGATGTGTGCATGTATGTCTACAAAAGTTTTTTTGTATCCCACTATGATGTATGAATACAGTGCACCAATTAAAAAAAAAAAAGATAAATAAGTAGGGCTGGGGGTGTAGCTTGGCGATAGAATACCCCTGAGTTCAATCTCCAGCACCACAAAATAATCAAGTAAATAAGTAAATAAAATAAAATTAAGTAGGGCTGGGAGTGTAGCTCAGCGGTAGAAGAACCTGGATTCAATTCCTAGTACCATCCCCACCAAAAAAAACCACTAAACTTCGTATCCCAAGCACCAAGGAAATTCGTTATTCCTAGAACTTTATTTGCTCCCCTTGCTGTAACTCAAGGGCTCCTTCCCTGGACTTGATCCAGATGTTGACTTGCAGTGAAAAGGCTTACAGCCTGCAGCCTGCATGTGGGAGTGGACTTTGAGGACAAACTCCTGGAAAGGCAATTTGGCCGTGCGCATAAAAACCACACCTTTCCCAGCCTTTGGCCTGGCAACCCCACTCGAGGGACATGAACCTACAGAAAGACGCACAGATGGGCTGAGTGCATACAAGAACATGCGTGACACCATCACCTGAAACTGAAAAAAGAAGGCCCAGAAGAACTCTGAAAACGGAAACAAGTGTCATTTATTGGGGAATTGGCCAAAAATTAGGCCTCCATGTTGGAAACTGACAATGATTTGTAAGAGACGTTCTTACAACCATGGAATAAGCTCCAAGATATATATTACATGAAAAAAGTAATGTGTACTAAAAACTTCTGGGAAAAAAATATGATGATGTGCTTTAAGAAGCAGAATGGGGGCGCAGCAGGCAGGAGGAGGCTTACCCTTTTTTTTTCTTTCAATTTTCCCCATATGAATATATGACATTTCTCGCTAAAAAATAAAAATAAAAAGTAAAACAGTGAGGAGGGACAGTCTGGGAAGCAGTAGGCAGCTCCGGCAGGCAGCCCCCAGGCAGCTGCCCTGGGTGGGTGTACCACAGTCGCATTTTTTCCCAATCCAGTCAATCCATCCCCTTAGGCTCCAAACAAAGAGGCCATTGTTTTCTCTTCTTAAATCAAGATGGGATTTGTTTGCCTTCCCATGAAGCCCCAGATGGGAGATAAGAGAGGGTGCTGGCTGATCACTCTCCCACCCCACCTCAAATCTGAATTCCTCAGCTTCTCCCTCTGAAGCTTCCACAGGAATAGCAAGTGCCCTAAAGGACACCTTTACTCCTGTTGGAATTAAGACTTTACTATCGCCCTGAACCACACCTCTCAAGACTGAGCCAGGTACCCAGGAAGTGCCGACCCCTCACAATTATTTATGGTGGTCCGTAATTTCTTTTCTATAGCTGCGCTTATTTTGTATGTATGAATGGATGGATGGATGGACGGACGGACGTATGGATGGTTCTGGGGACTGAACCCAGGAACATTCTATCTGAACTATACCCCCAGCCCCCCCCCTTTTTTGGAAGATTTAAAGAAGTTTATTAGAAAGATAGAAATACAGAAAATAGAAATACAGCCCCATGCCATTTTGGCATGAAGGGATGACTTGAAATGAACACCCCCCCCAAGCCCTTTTTATTTTTGTATTTTAAAACAGGGTCTCATTAAGTTGCTTAGAACTTTACTAAATTGCCGAGACTGGCCTTGAATTTGCAATCCTCCTGTGTCAGCCTCCCAAATTATGGGATTACAGGCTTGCACCATAGTGCCTGGCTCCCTCAGCCCTTTTTTATTTTGAAACAGAATCTCATTAAGTTGCTGAGGGTGGCCTTGAGCCTGCAATCTTCCGGTCTCAGCCTCCAAACATTGAAATTTGCAACTACACCCAGCAAGGCAAAAAAAAATTTTTTTTTGGTAGTACTGGGGATAAAACCCAGGCATAATCTACATCTGGAAGCTACTCTCCCAGCCTTATTATTTATTTATTTTCTCCTTTTCAGTACTGGAGATCAAATCCAGGGGCATTCTACCTCTGAGCTACACCCAGCCCAATTTTTTTAAATTCTTTTTTTTTTTTTTAATTTTTCTTGCAGGTCCGGGAATGGAACCCAGGGGCATTTGACCTCTTAACTACACCCCCTGCCCGTGTGTGTGTGTGTGTGTGTGTGTGTGTGTGTGTGTGTGTGTGTGTTACTGGGATTGTGGGATTGAACCCAGGGGCATTCTACCTCTGAACTACACCCTCAGCCCTATTTTATTATTGTTTTGAAACCAGATCTCATTAGGTTAATAAGAATCTCACTACTTGCTGAGGGTGTCCTTGAGCCTGTCATTCTCCTGTCTCGGCCTCCCAAGTACTGAGATTTCAGGCACAAACTGTGCCACTGTTTCCAGTTTCTATTAGCTTTTCATATGCTCTGAAGTCTTTCACAGAACAAGCACTCATTTTAAAATCAAGAAAAATAAAATAGTCTTGCTGGGCGTGGTGGCTCACCCTTGTAATCCCAGCATGAGATAGGAGGATATGGGTTTGTGGACAGCCTCAGCTACTTAGTGAGGCCCTTTGCAACTCAGTGAGACCCTGTTTCAAAATAAAGAATAAAAAATAGGGCTAGGGGTATAACCCTGGGTTCAAAAACCAGCAACACACACACACACACACACACACACACACACACACACACAGAAAGAAAATACTCTCAATAAATGGTGCCCGTGAGTGACTCCCCTGGCTTTGAGGTTCCAACATTGTTCCCAGGTGCTGCTGGTCCACGGACCAGAGGAGAGAGGTTATGAGCACTTAGTGCAGAACCCAGCACTGGCTAGTGTTTGGTTATTATTTTTTACCGGAAAATATAGATCTCCCTTTACCAAAAGCAAATCATTTACGTCAACAGATAGCCATTCTTAGGAAGTATCCCAGCTGGTTTGACCTAAAACACTTAAATAAATCCCAAAGAATATTCTATAAAAACAGGCCCATGATGTTTTTCATAGCTGTGAATTGAATACACAATTATTTCTTTGATGCCTTCTTTTACTTTCTATGTATTTGGTAGTGGGAATTGAACCCTGAACTATTCTACCTTTTTTGATTTTTAAACAGTTTCACCAAGTTGTTGAGGCCTGGTACCTACAATCCTCCTGTCTCAGTCTCCCCATTACAGGGATTACAGAAGTGCACTACCACACCCAGGTCCTTTCTCTATTTTCCCCGGAGACGGGGCCTCGGTGAGCCTGTCTATTCCGTGGAATAGAGCACTGTCCTCTGTGACATGTGCAGTGGGTGATGCTCCCTCACCGCCCACACTCCTGGACCACTGTGTATCAACCTCACCGCCCACACTCCTCTTCGGGACCACTGTGTATCACCAGTTGTAGTGCATGTTGGCAGTTAACAGCTCCTGGCCACCTACCTCTCCGGGACTGGGAACTGAAAACTGACCTCCCAGATACCTGGGGGATGCAGCCCTCAGCAATGTCTGGCTGAAAGGGGTAGGAAGTCAGACTGGTGGTGCTCACCTATAATCTCAGTGCTTGAGAGACTGAGACAGGAGAACTACATAGCAAGACCCTATTTCCAAATAAGAAATAAAATCAGGCTGAGGATGTAGCTTTAGAAGCAGAATGCCCCTGGGTTCATCCCCAGTACCACACACACAAAAAAAAGTAAATAAGAAAAAAAGAAGAGCTGGGCATGGTGGGTACACACTTGTAATCCCAGCATTTGGGAGGCTGAGACAGGAGGATCGTGGTTCATGGACAGCCTTAGCTACTTAGTGAGGCCCTCCGCAACACAGTGAGACCCTGTTTCAAAATAAAGGATAAAAAGCCGGGCGTGGTGGCGCACGCTTGTAATCCCTGTGCTTGGGAGGCTGAGACAGGAGGATCGCACAGGTTCGAAGCCAGCCTCAGATACTTAGTGAGGCTCTTAGCAACTAAGTGAGATGCTGTTTCCAAATAAAATATAAAATAGGCCTGGGAGTATAGCCTGGGTTTCACCAACAGCCCCCCTCCCACCAAAAAAATAAAAAATAGGGCTGGGGGTATAGCTTGGCGGTAGAAAGAAAAGAAAGGGGTAGGAAGGTCATTCCCAGCTTGCCTGCAGCCAGGACTACTCTAGCAATCCTAGTACCACAAAGAAAAAAATGTTGCTTCCAGGGAACAGGACCAAGGACAACTCGGATTGCCCTCAGTCAGCCACTTGTTTGCTGATATATTTTTCTGTGTGTGTGTGTGTTGTGGGATTGAACCCAGGGGCATTCTACCTCTGAACTACACCCTCAGCCCTATTTTATTATTATTTTGAAACAGGATCTCATTAGGTTGATAAGAGTCTCACTACTTGCTGAGGGTGTCCTCCTGTCTCAGCCTCCCAAATACTGAGATTACAGGCTCAAAATGTTATAGAACTCTTTGTATACCAGTTGGAATCTCTCTTTTTTTGTTTGTTTGTTTGTGGTACTGGAGGTGAAATCCAGGGGCTTTTCTACCTCGGGGCTATACTCTCAGACCTATTTTATACTTTATTTGGAAACAGGGTCTCACTAAGTTGCTGAGAGCCTCACTAAGTAGCTGAGGCTGGCTTCGAACCTGTGCAATCTTCCTGTCTCAGCCTCCCAAGCGCGAGGATTACAAGCGTGCGCCACCACGCCCGGCTTTACTTTTTCTTTCTTGCATTATGTCTTCAAAATCTAGTCTGTGTGTTAAACCACATCTCAGCTCTGCCCAGCCACCTCTGAGGGGTTCAGTAGCCGCATGAGGCCAGTGGCTGCTGTCCTGACTGGCACAGTCCCAGCTTTCCCACACCTAGACCGCTCCTGAGCCACAGCCTGTTCCCCAGTAAGAGAAACTCTGAAGCCCTTTACAGCACACCCACTGGAGGCACTTTTATTCACCAACTCAAATGACTTTTAGTGCCACATAGGAGTCACTAGAAATGTCACCTAAAGAAGACCTAGGCGCCTCAGGCTGGGCCTGGGAGTCCAGGCCTCCCCCTTCCTGCTCACCCCAGGACAGACAACCTCTAAGCACCACTGAACACACACACTCACTGGCTCCTATACAGCCTACCAAACCCCATGCTGCAGTGTGAGTGTGTGCCAGGTCTCAATTGACCTTTATCTCACCTTCCTCCAAAAGTAACCAGGCTTCCAGAAATGGCATTGAGGCAGAATGGTGAGGCCCCTGCTTCAGGGAGAACACCAGAAGGCCCTGGGATGCAAAGGGGGCCGAGATGGGGAGCCTAGGGAAGGTCAACAACCTCAAATGTCAGGACAAGCCTGTCTTCGTTCCCAGCTCTAACAATTATGAGTTGCTGAGTTCCACGAGCCTGGTCTTGTCATGTCAAATAGTAACGGCCCTTTGGGGTTGTTTGAGATGATAGGATCCGTGTTGAGGGCCTGGCATTGCTGACAAAGCCATGTGTAGCCTGCTGCCACGCAAAGGCATCTCCCATCTCTGAGGAGTCGCCCTCCTCGCTGCCAACTCATCTGCCTCCCTGGAGAAGATGCTATCAGACCCTTCCCCACATCCCCTCTGCAGATCGCTAGGGCACTTCTCTGCCTGCAGGTGTTCCCCAGAAAACAGGACAGGCCCACAAAGGGATGGGGGAGGAGGTGACTGCCCAGAATTTGAAGGTCCTAGGATGGACCCCCAAGAAGGCAGGATGAAGGCTAGAGATGAACACCCCAGCTTCTTCACACCTGGAGCAACGTGAGGTGCATTATTATTATTATTATTATTATTATTATTTTTGTGGTCCTGGGGATGGTACCCAGGGGCATCCTACCTCCGAGTGACACCCCCAGCCCGATTTTTTAATCTTTATTTTGAAACGGTCTCACTGAGTTGCAAAAGGCCTCACTAAATAGCTGAGGCTGGATCCTCCTGTCTCAGCCTCCCGAATGTGGGGATTACAAGTATGCGCCACCAGACCCAGCTGTGAGGCACATTCTCTGTGGCTCCTCAGAGGACCCAGCAGGATCAAGCCTCAGCTGTCACAGTGCTGACCTGTGCATTAACAGACTCTCATTAGCTGTTTTCTGTCTCCCTCCTGCACTCCCTCACAGTGCCTCCTGGGATTACCTGCTAAATACAACCTCCACACCCACATCCTTGTGCTCCTGGGACAACTCTAACTAAGACACTCCCCATTACCAATGCCCTCCCTTCCTTCTGTTTAGCTGTGGGAATCTCACTCATCTCTCAAGGCTCAGCCAAAGGCCACCTCCTCCAAGAAGCCCCCTGGTTTGCCATCAGAAGCAATGCACCTCCAGGACACCCTGTTGCCATATGCCGCTTTTGCTTCCTTCTGTTTCCCTGGTGAGATGAGCAGATATTTGAGTTATTTCTCAAACCACCATGGGTTGTGACCTCCCCAGCACAGAGCTGAGTGGGTACGGGAGGCCTGCACACACTGGGTCCTCTGTAATCACTACGACTCACACTGCTGCACACAAGGGATGGTTTCTAAACATGGGAGATGCCATTTTGACCCTGAAACCTCTCATCTGTCACTTTGTTTGTTTATTTATTTATTTTGTGGTCCTGGGGGTTGAGCCCAGGGTCATTCTACCTCTGAGCTACACCCCCAACCCTATATTTTTATTCTTTATTTTGAAACAGAGTCTCACTAAATTGCAGAGGGCCTCATTAAGTAGCCGGGGCTGGCTGTGAACCCATGATCCTCCTGCCTCATCCTCCCAAGTACTGGGATTACAAGGGTGTGCCCTCATGCCCGGCTTCCTCCGGTCACTTTAGATGACAGTCATTAAAATCATCAGGCTTGCCGGGCGTGGTGGCGCATGCTTGTAATACCCGCACTTGGGAGGCTGAGACAGGAGGATCGCACAGGTTTGAAGCCAGCCTCAGCTACTTAGTGAGGCTCTCAGCAACTCAGTGAGACCCTATTTCCAAATAAAGTATAAAATAGGCCTGGGAGTATAGCTGGGAGGTAGAAAGCCTCTGGGTTCCACCCCCAGTGCCACAAAAAATAAATTAAAATTTAAAAAAATCATCAGGCTCATTTTAGACATGGAGAAACTAAGGTGAAATCATAAGTAAGTCAGTCTCACAAGTCAGATAACATGGATACTCCTTCCCTTTTTTTTCCTTTCATTCTGAGGATAGAACCAGGGTTCTGCACATCCTAGAGCTCTACTGTGGTGCTCACCCAGCCCTTTTTCTTCCTTCCTTCCTTTTTTTTTTGGTTCTGGGAATTAAACCTAGGGGCATGCTACTCAGAGCTATACACCCAGCCCTTTTTATTTCATCTCATTTTTGTTTTTGTTTTTCGCGATACTGGGGATGGAACCCAGGGGCATTCTCCCTCTGAAAAAAAAAAAAAGTATTTTTTATTCTTTATTTTGAAACAGGGGGGTCTCACTGAGTTGCAAAGGACCTCACAGTAAGTAGCTGAGGCTGGCTGCGAACCGTGATCCTCCAGTTTCAACCTCAAATGCTGGGATTACAAGCGTGCGCCACCACATTCAGCTTTTAATTCATTTTGAAACAAGGTCATGCTAAGTTGCTGAGGGTCCTGATAAATTAAGAAGGCTGATCTCAAACCTGTAACCTCCCCCACTGCCAGGATTACAGGCATGCACCATCACACCAACTCCTTTCTTTTCTTTTCTTTTTTGCAGTACTAGGTACTGGGGATTGAACCCCAGGGCATTCTACCTCTGAGCTATACCCTCAGCCCTATTTTTATGCTTTGTTTTGAAATGGTCTCACTAAATAGCTGAGGCTGGCTTCGAACCTGCAATCCTCCTATCTCAGCCTCCCAAGTATTAAGATTACAAGTGTGCGCCACCATGCCCAGCTATTTTTTCCCCACTTTGATTTCAACCGAAACTACCAACAGCCCTTTTTACTCCCTGACGCCCTTTGCTTCATCCAAGATGCCAGAATTAAGAGAGTGACTGCAGAATCTATCAGGTAAAGGAGCAGAACAAACCAGCCATGTCTTCAGGGACGCGCTGAAGAGCTGAGACACTCTCCAGCCAGCTCAAGACAAACAACTTAATGAATGAGTCGTCCCTGTGGTGTCCCCAGGGCCAGCTGCCTACAGTGGCTGTCAGATGCTCCGTGGTCCTTTCCACCCCAAGACCCGACATTACCTACCAGATCCCATCACCATACAGGCCCCCACCACTTCCCAAGCATTCTCCCCATCCCACCCTGAAGATGAGCCTGACCTTGCAGAGGTCAGACTTTTACTGATTAACTGGAATTTTTAAAAAAGAGAGGTGTGTGATGGTGCAGGCTTATAATCCTAGTACTTGGGAGGGTAAGGTTCAAAACCATCCTTGACAACGAGGTTCTCAGCAACCTAGTGAGACCCTGTTTCCAAATAAGAAATAAAATCAGCCGGGGAGGGGGGTGGTGTAGCTCAGAGGTACAATGTCTCTAGGCTCAATTCCCAGTACCACACACAAAAAATAAAAATAAAAAATTTCTTTCTTTCTTTCTTTCTTTCTTTCTTTCTTTCTTTCTTTCTTTCTTTCTTTCTTGTACTAGGGATTGAACCAAGGGGCATTCTACCTCAGACCTACACCCCCAGCCCTATTTTTTTTTTCTCAGTACTGAGGATGGAACCCAGAGGCATTTTACCTCTGAGTGACACCCCCAGCCCTATTTTTCTTTTTTCTTTTTTTTTTTTTTTGCGGGTCTGGGGATGGAACCCAGGGGCATTTGGGTACACCCCCAAAGATACACTCCGAGATACACCCCCTGCCCTAATTTTTTTTATTCTTTATTTTGAAACCTGGTCTCACTGAGTTGCAAAGGGCCTCACTAAGTAGCCAAGGCTGTCCACGAACCACGATCCTCTGGTCTCAGCCTCTCGAATGCTGGAATTACAAGTATGCACCACCATGCCCGGCTCTTCGTTCTTTATTTTTTAAACAGGGTCTCACTAAGTTGTGGAGGGCCTCACCAAGTTGCTGAGGCTGGCCTTGAACCTGTGATACTCCTGTCTCGGCCTCCCAGGTACTGGGATTACAAACCTGCGTCACCACGCCCAGCTTCCTTATTACATTTGAAACATGGTCTCACTAAGTTGCAGTGGGCCTTGCTAAGTAGCTGAGGCTGTCCACAAACTGCGATCCTCCTGTCTCAGCCTCCCAAATGCTGGGATTATACACATGCACCACCACACCCAACTCCACTCACTTTTTTGTGTGTGTGGTGGTACTGGGGTTCCTGGAAACCCTTCTCCAGGCTACACTCCCAGACCTATTTTATATTTTTATTGGAAACAGGGTCTCTTAAGCCACCACAGCTGGCTTCGAACCTGTGCGATCCTCCTGTCTCTGCCTCCCAAGCGCAGGGATTACAAGCGTGCAGATTACAAGCATGCGCCACTGTGCCCGGCGTTCCACTCACTTTTGTTTTTTGTTTTTTGTTTTTTTTTGGTGGTGGTACTAGGGGTGGAACCCAGAGGCTTTCTACCTCTGGGCTATACTCCCAGACCTATTTTATATTTCATTTGGATACAGGGTCTCACTAAGTAGCCGAGGCTGGCTTCGAACCTGTGCGATCCTCCTATCTCAGCCTCCCAAGCGCAGGGATTACAAGCGTGCGCCAACACCCCCGACTTTCCACTCACTTTTAAAATAATAATACTATGAAGGAATAAATGAGATGAACTGGGATGGAATGTGATGATCTGGACGTGTTTCATGAAAGGGCTGGGATGTGGGGTGGGCTGGGCTGAGATAGAACTGAGTCTGACCTTGGACCCAGACCATGAGGTACTCTCTATGAAGCCCATCCACAGGAGAGGAGTCTGCATTTCATTCTGCCCAGAGGCGGAAATACTTTGGCAAGGTAGTGGCCCTTAGCATTCTGGGGGATCCTTAGAGCAAAGGTATAGACTCTGGGCTCCAAGCAGGAGAGCCTGGAGGCCACATGTTCGTTCCTAAGATAAAACTAATGAGGGTTGTGACCAATCAGAAGGCCCAGGAGCGAGGCAAAGGGTACACACTCTCATTAATAGTGAGCTGGTGAGGACGCAGAGCCACACACTGAAGTTGGGAAACAGGTTGGGGAAGAGCCCAGCATATGAGTCCCTGGGTTCCATACCAGCATCAAAAGGGAAAAAAAAGGTCAGGTGTGGTGGCACACACTTGTAATCCCAGTTTTTGAAGCCGGGCGTGGTGACGCAAGCTTGTATTCCCAGCATCCAGGAGGCTGAGACCAGAGGATGGTGGTTCGTGGACAGCCTCAGCTACTACTTAGTGAGGCCCTCTGCAACTTAGTGAGACCCTGTTTCAAAATAAAGAATAAAAAATAGGGCAGGTGTGATAGCTCAGAGATCAAATACCCCTGGGTTCCATCCCCAGACCTGCCAAAAAAAAAAAAATCCCAGCTTTTGGGAGGCTGAGACAGGAGGATCGTGGTTTGCAGACAGCCTCAGCTACTACTTATTGAGGTCCTCTGCAACTCAATGAGACCCTGTTTCAAAATAAAGAATAAAAAATAGAACTGGGGGTGTAGCTCAGAGGTAGAATGCCTTCCCTGGGTTCTATCCCAGTAACTAACACACACACACACACACACACACACACACACACACACACAGAAAAAAAGGATCAAAGTAAGTGGAGAAAGAAAGTGAGAAGGGCCTAAAAGCAACGTTCTTGTCCACCAGGCTCAAGTAGGAGGCTCAGGTCAGCTCCAAGTGAGCTGAGCATTTTCTTTTGATCCCACATGAACATAATGCCATATTCTTTTTTTTTTTTTTTTTTTTTTTGGTGGTACTGGGGTTCCTGGAAGCCCTTCTACCTCTGGGCCACACTCCCAGACCTATTTTCTGTATTTTTGAAACAGGGTCTCTTAAACCAGCGCGGCTGGCCTCGATCCTCCTGCCTCTGCCTCCCAAGCGCAGGAATTACAAGCGTGCGCCACCACTCCCGGCCATAATGCCATATTCTGAGACAAGATTATTTCCAAAAAAAGAGAGGCATGTCATACCAGAGGTAGCTGCCTGGCTCAAGTTGACATGGATACCAGGTAAGTGGAGTCAGTAGGCGATTCGAGATGTACTGGTTCCAACTACCCAGTCCTGTGACCCTTCGAGAAATATACCTTCCCTCCAGACCCCTGAGATTGGGTCTTAGTAGGGAAAGATACAGGATCTCTTGATCAATAAAGCACACCCAAGAGCCAAAGCGCGGGGTCCCAGCCTCACCTGTGTGTGTGCGGACGTGCCTCTTCAGGTCAAAGGTGTCATTGAAGCCCTTGCCGCAGAAGGTGCACAGGTGCCTCTTGACTTGGTTGTGGCACTTGAGGTGGCGGTTGAGCATGCGCTGCAGGCGGAAGCCTTTGCCACACAGATCGCAGCTGTGGGTCACCGAGTCACTGCAAGTGCCTGTGGTAAACTGAGCAGACGGAGGCTATGAGATCCCAGGGCAGGCTCTGGGGCCTCCTCCCTGTGGTAAACTGAGCAGACGGAGGCCATGAGGTCCCAGGCCAGGCTCCGGGACCTCCTCCCTGGGGCTCTATGTCTGGCCTGTGGCTTTTGTTCCCTCTCATTTCCAAGTGGGGCTGGGCATAGTGACACATGTCTGTAGTCCCTGTACTTGGGAAGTAAGACAGGAGGATCACAGGTTTGAAACTACTCTCAGCAACTTAGTGAGGCCCTCCCCAACTTAGCCAAACCTTGTTTCAAAATAAAAAATAAGAGCCGGGCGTGGTGGCACACGCTTGTAATCCCTGCGCTTGGGAGGCTGAAACAGGAGGAGCAGGTTCAAAGCCAGCCTCAGCTACTGAGTGAGGCTCTCAGCAACTTACACCCTATTTCCAAATCAAATATAAAATAGGTTTGGGAGTATAGCCCAGAAGTAGAAAGCCTCTGGGTTCCACTTCCAGTACCACCAAAAGAATAAAATAAAATAAAATAAATAAAAAATAAAAGCCGGGTATGGTGGCGAATGCTTGTAATCCCAGCATTCGGGAGGCTGAGACTGGAGGATCGCGGTTTGTGGCCATCCTCCGCTACTTAGTGAGGCCCTTTGAAACTCAGTGAGACCCTGTTTCAAAATAAAAAATAAAAAAATAGGGCAAGGGGGCATAGCTCAGAGGTAGAATGCCCTTGGGTTCCATCCCCAGCATCACACACACACACACACACACACACACACACACACACACACACACACACACACATACACACACACAGAAATAAAAATGGATTGAGGGTGTAGCTCAGAGGTAGAATGCCTGTTCAATCCTCAGTACTACAAATAAATGTAATAAAAAATAAAATAGGTCTGGGGGTGTAGCTTGGAAGTAAAATACCCCTGTGTTCAATCCCCAGCATGAAAAAAGTAAATAAAAACTTTTGAGTGGGTTTGGCTTTGAGGAAGGAGAAACAATAGGCAGCAGGTCCTTCAGATATTTACTCTCCACTTCTGCCTGAGAATAGACCTGTGATAACTAGCTGAGCACACTCTTACAACACTCTTATAAAAGACACAGCCCTGTGACCACCCTGCTGATGAAACACAAATTTCCTTAAGGGGAAAGGAGTGTTTCCTGCTGGTTGGAGCCCCAACAACTACCTTGGGCCATGCAGTGAATGAGGACTGAGGATGAAGGAGGAGGAGAAGGAAGGAATCTGGGTCCTGCTGTGGTCACTGACCCCAAAGACAGCTAGTGAATTACTCCCTCTTTGTACACATCCATCCATCCATCGAGAGAGGGGGACTATTTCCTCTTTCTGTGAATCTGGCCATGGCTTATGACTTCTTGGACCAATGGAGAGCAGCAATGATATGTCAGTTTCAGGTCTTACTTCCAGCTTCCACTGCCTCCCTCTGGTAAGCCACTTGCCACCTAAGTAGTCCAAGGCCACCATGTTGTGAGGAAGTCCAAGCTAGCCACATAGAGAGCCAGAGACCAAACAGAGGAGCACTGAGGTACCAGACATGAACAAAACCTCCTTGGACCTTCTAGCCCAACCCAGGCTACAACCAGCTGAGTGACCCCAGCCAATGCTACCTGGAGTACACTGCCTAGCTGAACTGGGCCCCTGTTCCTAACCCGAAAACTCATGAACAAATAAAAGTATCACTTGGGTAAGTGATATGGTCAGGATCTCACAACCTGTTCTCTGCCTTAAACTGTGCTTGCTGCCTTAAAGGAAGAAAGATGAATTTATCTACCTAAGAAATTTATCTATATAATCTATATAATAATTTATCTATATAATAAACAATTCAAGACTTGATATATTCAAAGGTTACCAAATCAGATCCTTTAGGAAATGGATCTAATTGCTCTGCCAAAATTTTGTTCCCCTAAGGACTGGGGGGATATAGCTCAGTGGTAGAGTACTTATCTAGCAGATGCAAGGCCCTGGGTCCCATCTCTAGCATTGCAAAACAAGTAGAACATTTATCTTACAAAAACATTAGCAAGAAGAGTCGGTCTTTTCTTGGCTCCACATTCTCTGAGCTGCCCCTACCCCACTCATTTCCTTTACCCTGGGCACTGCCTCCTCTAAGACTCAGCTCAGTTGTGACCTTGCTATCACAGCCCTCTTCAAATATGGGCGCCATGCCAGACTGTTCACTGTCCATTAGACCGATGCCTCTGAGACTTCTCTACATCCTTGGGGTCTTGTTAAATGCAGGTTTTGGTTCAGGAGGTCTGATGGGTTCTGAGGTGCCACACTTCTAGCCAGTGACCACAAGATGCCCCTGAGACTGATCTGTGTGCTATATTGGAAAACGTGGGGGTGTAGCTCAGTGGTAAAGTGCTTGCCTTCCATAGGCAAACCCTGGGTTCAATTTGCAGCAGAGAAAAAGAAAAAGTGAGACTAAATAGAGCACTAGTACTCAGAGTTTAGTGGAGCTGTCCCTCAATGTCCACAAGGGATTGGTGCCAGGACCCTGTGCAGATGCCAAAATCTGTGGATACCCAGGTCCCTTATATAAGTCGGTATACTGTTTATCTAGGCCTGATGAGGCACACTTGTAATCCCAGTACTTGGGAGGCCGAGACAGGAGGATCCCAGGTTAGAGACTAGCCTTAGCAATTTAGTAAAATCCTCAGTAACCTAGGGAGACCCTGTTTCAAGAAAATGGTATAGTATTTGTATATAACCAATGCATATCCTTTTATATGCTTTTTTAGATACTGGGGATTGAATCCAGAGGCATTCTACCTCTGAGCTACACCTTCAGACTAATTTTTAATTCTTATTTTAAAACAGGGTCTCAAGCTGGGCATGGTGATGCACACTTGTAATCCCAGTACTTAGGAGGCTGAGACAGGAGGATTACAGGTTCATGGCCAGTCTCAGCTACTTAGTGAGTCCCTCCACAATTTAGTGAGACCCTGTTTCAAAATAAAGAATAAAAAATAATCTGGGCGTGGTGGCACAGGCTTGTAATCTCAGCATTTGGGAGGCTGAGACAGGAGGATCGCAGTTTGTGGACAGCCTCAGCTACTTAGTGAGGCCCTTTGCAACTCAGTGAGACCTTATTTCAAAATAAAGAATAAAAAGTAGGGCTGTAGGTGTAGCTCTGAGGTAGAATGCTCTTAGGTACCATCCCCAGCACTGCAAAAATTTTTTTTAATTAAAAAAAATTAAAAAGAGTTGGGGGTGTAGCTCAGAGGTAGAATGGCCCTGGGTTCCATCTCCAGTACTACAAAAAAAAAAAAAAAATCAACAAACTGGAACAATAATAAATGTATCCCCATGACTGCCACTTTTCATAAATATTTGCTTATTGACTTATTTATTTCAGCAACATTCGTGTATTTGTATATGTGTGCGTGATACTGGGGATTGAATCCAGGGGCATTCTACACCCCCAGACTGTTGTGGGGTTTTTTTGTTGTTTGTGGGCGACACTCCCAGACATATATATATATATATATATATATATTTTTTTTTTTTTTTTTTTTTTGAAACAGGGTCTCTTAAGCCAGCACGGCTGGCTTCGAACCTGCGTGATCCTCCTGCCTCCACCTCCCCAAGCACAGGGATTACAAGCGTGCGCCACCACGCCCGGCCCCAGTCCAGTTTTTTATTTATGTGGAAACAGGGTCTTGCTAGGCTAATGAGTCTCACCACTTGCTGAGGCTGTGCTTGAACCTGCAATCCTTTCTCAGCCTCCCAAGTACAGGGATTACAGGCATGCACCACCACGTGCAGCTAACATTCATGTATTTTGATATAGGAATTATTAATGTGTTTAATTACAGAATATTGTTCCAGATGTTCCAGTGGTAGTATTTACACCATACTACCTTCTGAAAATGCCTAACAGTCTCATCCTTAATCCAAAACTGACACTTTGCAAAGGTTATTAATGAAGTGGGAAAACTATCTTTGAAGTTGGGGAATGCCATCAATCTGGAAATTAATTCAGGAAAAAAGATGAGGAGCGGATGAGCGCGTCTCCAAGCCACCAGCCTGCAGGGTGCTCACTGTCTGTCCTTTGCTCTGCAGGATCTCAGCTTTTGTTCACAAAATTCTCAAGAACTTCTAAAACACAGGTCTCTGCAACAAAAACAAACTGATCATTGTATCAGAGCTACTGAACACATCAGGAGCATCCAGAAAGGCAGGGACCGGGGCTGGCTCTGTGACCAACTTCAAAGCTGCTCAGATTACTTACCTATCAAACTTCTAAAGGAAAACCAACAAGAAAGGGGAATGACCTTCTCTTTTCCCTTTGGATGCTTCCTCTAGACCAGTTCATTAAGTTAATGGTCCTATTTCCTGTAGGAGGAGACTGAGTCCAAGGCTACCTTTTGTGGCCCTTTGGACCAGATTTCTACCGACAAGTTAGCTATATTTTAATGCTCATAATATGCTAAGAATATTTTCCCAATTCGTTTTAGATTCAGATTATCCTCTTGGTCCAAGGTATCATTTCCCAAGGGTTCACAACTACCTACATGGCAGAAAGGAAAAGCTTCTCAGATGCAGGGATTATGAAGGGAAAACATCTATATACACCTGAAGAAACTGACATGATAGACATGGTTCTATCCCCAGTACTGGGGGAAAAAGTATATCTATCTATCTATCTATCTATCTATCTATCTATCTATCTATATTTAAAAAAAAAGACATGGAACCTGCTTGTGGCCACCGGCTTGTGAGTACCTACATTGAGTTATTTATTCACTTATTTATTTATTTATTTATTTTGTACTGGGGATTGAACCCAGCACCATTTTATCTTTGAACTCTACCCCTAACCCTAATCTTTTATTTTAAAATAAGGTCTCACTAGATTGCTGAGGTTCTTGATAACTTTCTAAGGCTGGCCTCAAACATCCAGTCCTCTGTTTCAGCCTCTCAGGTACTGGGATGACAGGCATGTGCCACCACGCCTGGCCCACAGCTCAGGCTGGCCGTGAACCCATAATCCTCCTGTCTCAGCCTCTTAGTACTGGCATGACAAGTGTGTGCCACCATGCCCGGGTCTTGTGCTTGGTCTTTGCCACTAATGACTGTGAGAAGTACAATGAAAACTTAGAATTTTTGTGCCACTTCAGAATATTGTATTTCAAAATAAAAACTTGGAGTCTCCGGGTTGGGCTTTGGCTCTAATAACTACAAAGAATTCAGTGAAAACTCACTGGGTTTTATCTTTCCCACCCTGAAAGTAAGGAGACCGGGCCACATAAATTTCAAAGTTTCCCACAGTGGGTCCCATGAATGGACACTCTCAATATCCACTCTGAGTCTCTTTTTGGGACCCTCCTGTATTGCAGAGGCTAGTGACCTACTAACTTTATTTCTCAGACTCCCTCCCAGAGGGTTTAAGAAGAGACTTGGGAGCAGGACCCAGCGGCTCACACCTGTAATCCGAGTACTTGGGAGGCTGACACAAGAGGATCTTCGGTTTGAAGCCAGTCTCAACAATTTAGCGAGACCCTCAGAAACTTAACAAGACCCTGTTTCAAAATAAAAAATAAAGCCGGGTGTGGTGGCGCACACTTGTAATCCCAGCATTTGGGAGGCTGAGACAGGAGAATCATAGTTGGTGGACAGCCTCTGCTACAACTAAGTAAGGCCCTTTACAACTCAGTCAGGCTGTTTCAAAATAAAGAATAAAACTGGGCGTGGTGGCCCACGCTTGTAATCCCAGGATTCGGGAGGCTGAGACAGGAGGATCAGTTCTAGGACAGCCTCAGCTGCTTAGTGAGGCCCTTTGCAACTCAGTGAGACCCTGTTTCAAAATAAGAAATAAAAAATAGGGCTGGGGGTGTAGCTCAGAAGTAGAATACTGGTGGGCTCCATTCCCAGTGTTGCAAAAAGTAAAAAATAAAGAATAAAAGATGGGGCTGGGGGTAGATTTCGGAAGGACAATGCCCCTAGGTTCTATCCCCAGTACTGAAAAAAAATACAAATAAAATATAAGCCCAAGCGTGGTGGCACAAGCCTGTAATTCCGGTGATTGGGAGGCTGAGACAGGAGGATCACGGGATAGGACAGCCTCAGCAATGTAGTGAGACTCTCCGCAACCCAGAGATCTTGTTTCAAAATTAAAAAATTGAGCCGGGCGTGGTGGCGCACGCTTGTAACCATAGCCTTTAGGAGGCAGAGACAGGAGGATTGTGGTTGGTGCACAGCCTAAACTACTACTTCGTGAGGCCCTTTGCAAGTCAATGAGGCCCTGTTTCAAAATAAAGCATAAAAAAATTGGGCTGGGGGTGTAGCTTGGAGGTAGAATGCCCCTGGGTTCCATCCCCAGTACCACAAAAATAAATAAATTAATAAAAAAATAAAAGAAGGGCTGGGGGTATGGCTCAGAGGTAGAATGCTCCTGGGCTCAATCCCAAGTACACCACACACACACACACACACACACACACACACACACACACACACACAAATAAATAAATAAATAATAAAATAGGGCTGGGGATGTAGCTCAGAGGTAGAACTCCCCAGGGTTCAACCTCCAGAGCCACAAAAATGGTAAAAAGAAAAAAAGAAAAAAGAAAAAAGAAAAGAGAGAGGCCGGGCACACACTTGTAATCCCCGCGCTTGGGAGGCAGAGACAGGAGGATCCCGCAAGTTCGAAGCCAGCCTCACTGGCTTAAGAGACCCTGTTTCCAAATAAAATATATTTAAAAAAAGAAATAGGTCTTGGAGTGTAGCTTGGAGGTAGAATGGTTCCATCCCCAGTTCCAGACACACACACACACACACACACACACACACACACACACACACACACACACAGAGGAGATTTGGGTTCTGCTCATTACATACACTAAGTTGCTGAGAGCCCCACTAAGTATCTGAGGCTGGCTTCGAACCTGTGCCTAAAAAAATATTGGGAATGGAACCCAGAAACTTCTTGAGGCCCTCCACAATTTAGTGAGTCCCTATTTTTTTTCTTTTTCTTTCTTTTTTTTTTTTAATTTAAAGAAGTTTATTAAAAAGATAGAAATACAGAAGACAGTTACAGCCCCTTGCCAGAATGGCATGAGGGGGAGGTGGTATGAGCCAATTCACCCTCCCCCTAGGGAGTCCCTATTTCAAAATAAAAAAATTAGCTGGGCATGGTGGTACATGCTTGTAATTCTAATACTTGGGAGGCTGAGTTGGGAGGATCGCAGGTTCAAGGCCAGCCTCAGCTACTTAGTGAGAACCACCACAACTTGTAAAGACCCTGTTTCAGCCAGGCATGCCAGGCATGGTGGTGCACGCTGGTAATCCCAGTATTTGAGAAGCTGGAACAGGAGGACTGCAGGTTTGCGGCCAGCCTCAGCAACTTAGTGAGGCCATCTACAACTAAATGAGACCCTGTTTTCAAATAAAAAAGGATAAAATAGGTCTGAATGTGCAACTCAGAGGTAAAATGTCCCAGGGTTCCACCACAAGATAAATAAAGAAAAATCCTTTTTCAAAATAAGAAATAAAAAATAGGGCTGAGAATGTAGCTCAGAGGTAGAATGCACCTGGGTTCAATCCCCAGTACTGCAAAAATAAATAAATAAATAAATAAATAAATAAATAAATAATAAACAAACCAGGCGTGGTGGTACATGCTTGTAATCCTAGCATTCAGGAGGCTGAGATGGAGGAAGGCAGTTCAGGGACAGCCTCAGCTACTTAGTGAGGCCGTTTGCAACTCAGTGAAACCTTGTTTCAAAACACAGAATAAAAATAGGGCTGAGAGTGTAGTTCGGATCTCAAGTACCACCAAAAATAAATAGATGATTGATAGATAGATAAACAGATAATTAGATAGATAGAATACTTTTTAGCCAGGTGTGGTGGTGCATGCTTGTAATCCCAGTAACTGGGAGGCTAAGACAGGAGGATTGCACAGGTTCAAAGCCAGCCTCAGTTACTTAGGCTTTCAGCAACTTAGTGAGACCCTGTTTCCAAATAAAATATAAAAATAGGTCTGGGAATGTATCCTGGGGGAAGAAAGCCTCTGGGTTCCATCCCCAGTACCACACACACACACAAAAAAGTAAGCTAGTGTGGTGGCACACCCCTGTAATTCCAGTACTTAGAAGGCTGAGACAGGAGGACCACAGGTTCGAAGCCAGCCTCCGCTACTTAGTGAGGCTCTCAGCAACTTAGTGAGACCCTGTTTAAAAATAAAGTATAAAATAGGTGTGGGAGTATAGGCCAGAGGTAGAAAAGCCCCTAGGTTCCACCCCCAGTACCACACAAAATAAATAAATATATAAATATATAAATAAATAAATAGAATAAGCCGGGCGTGGTGGTGCACGCTTTTAAACCCAGTGCTTGGGAGGCTAAGACAGGAAGCTCGCACAGGTTCAAAGTCAGCCTCAGCTACTTAGGGAGGCTCTTAGCAACTTAGTGAGACTCTGTTTCCATACAAAGTATAAAATAGATCTGGGAGTACAGCATGAAGGTAGAAAAGCCCCTGGGTTCCACCCCTAATACCTCCAAAATACATACATACATACATACATACATACATACATACATACAAATAAAGAATAAGCCGGACATGGTGGCACATGCTTGTAATCCCAGTATTTGGTATGCTGAGACAGGAGGACTGAAGGTTGGTGGCCAGCCTCAGCTACTTAATGAGGCCCTCTGCAACTTAGTGAGACCCTGTTTCAAAATAAAATATAAAAAATAGGGCTTGAAGGTAGAATGCCCCTGGGTCCCATCCCTAGTTCTGGAAAGAAAAATAAAAGGGCTGGGGGTGGTTGGTCTAGTTCAGAGATAGCCCTGGGTTCAATCTCTAGCATGCAAATAAATAAATAAATATTTTAAAAAGAACTGGAGTATTACTGTTTTGCAATACCCCCAAATTCAAAATATTTGGGCCCTGAGCATCAGTAGCTGCTAACATCACAAAAAGGGAGATATTCGAGCACTCAGTGCCTGTTGGTAGAAATACAGAGCCCCACTGGGACATATTCCAGACAAAATAAACGTGACCAAGCCCATAGAACAGTGCTGCCCGATACAACTTCCTATGGTGATCCAAGATTCTATTCCTATACTGGTCAGCACAGGAGCCACCAGGCACACACAGCTACTGAGCATTTGAAATTTTATCTAATTAAACAACCACATGTGACGATGGCTACTGTCTTAGTGCAGCTCAGCTCAGTTCTAGCTACCAATTTAGAAAAAAACCCTAAGAGGCCAGGTGTGGTGGTGCATGCCTATAATCCCAGTACTTAAGAGGTAGAGACAGGAAAATCACAGTTTAAAGGCCAGCCTCAGCACTGTAGCGAAATCTTGTTTCAAAACAAAAAGCAAGCCAGGGGTGGTGGTACACACTTGTAATCCCAGCATTTGGGAGGCTGAGACAGGAGGATCTTAGATCTCAGACAGCCTCAGCTACTTAGTGAGGCCCTTTGCAACTCAGTAAGACTCTGTTTCAAAATAAAGAATAAAAAAAAAAATTAGGGCTGGGTGTAGTTTGGAGGTAGAATGCCCCTGGGTTCCATCCCCAGTACTGCAAAAAAAAAAAAAAAAAAAAAGTCTAGGAGTGTAGCTCAGAGGTAGAATGCCACTGGGTTCAGTCCCCAGTAACCCAACGCTCCCCCCACAAACTTAGAGGACTGAGGAATGTTAAAACACTATAGAGATACGTGCAGCACAAGCGGACTCTTGAGAACTCCACAAAACAAACAACACATTTCTTCAATAATTAACTCGTAAGGACATAAAAAAAGAAACGGGAGGAGAATGTATACATCCAAAGACACCGAAAGACACACCAATCACAACATGTGGACCTTCTGTGGACCTGACTAAACAAACCTGAGGGGGTAAAAGTAAGAATTTACCAAACATTTAACAATGTGAACACAATGCTTCAGGTGGGTTTAATCTTGTGTTTTGGTATGTACCCATAGAAGCACATTTTGTTTCTTTTGTTGTTGTTTTTTAAGGTACTGGGGATGGAACCCAGGGGCATTCTATTTCAGAGCTACACCCCCAGCTCTATTTTTTATTCTCTATTTTGAAGCAGGGGCTCACTGAGTAGCAAAGGGCCTCACTAAGTAGCTGAGGCTGCCTGTGAGCCTGCAATCCACCTGTCTCGGCCTCCCAAATGCTGGGATTACAAGCGTGAGCCACCACGCCCGGCTAGAAGCACATTTTGAACTATTTATGCGTGCATCGTTTAATGACAGGTATGAATTCTGAGAAATGCCTCATTAGGCAATTTCATCATGCAAACATCATAGAGTGTATACTTATATAAAATAAGCCAGCTAAAAAGACATCTTCCAGGACCGTAGTCATGGACGTGGTCTGTCACTACACAGTGTGTGACTGTAGCAGGATACCTGAGATTTGCTTCAAAGTGTGAGAGAATGAAGGGGGTTGCAGGTGGGCAGGACTGGGCACAGGTAATGGTTGTTGGGGTTAGGTGTCAGATACATACTTCTCTGCCTTTGAAATGCTCCATAATTAAAAGGATGGGGAGCCGGGTGTGGTGGCACACGCTTGTAATCCCCGCGCTTGGGAGGCAGAGACAGGAGTATGGCTCAGGTTCGAAGCCAGCCGTGCGCGCTGGCTTAGGAGACCCTGTTTCCAAATAAAAATGTAAAAGTAGGTCTGGGAGTGTAGCCTGGAGGTTAGAAGGGCTTCCAGGAACCCCAGTACCACCAAAAATAAATAAATAAATAAATAAATACATAAACACATAAATACATAAATAAATAAATGGATGGGGGACAAGACTATTCCAAGTTCACACATCTGTTGCCACTGAAAGATTCACACTAGAGAGCCAAGTTAAAGGATGAGCATACTTTTGAAGGAATCTAAACTCAATTTTTCCCGTTTCACTCATTTTTATCGATGTATTGTAATTATACAACATAGTGAGATCCAAAGTAATATTCATATATGCCTCAAATTTTTTTCTCTTTTGTGTGTGGTACTGGGGATAAAACCCAGGGGCATTCCACCTCCGAACTACACCCCTGCCCTATTTTTTTATTCTTTATTTTGAAACAGGGTCTCACTGAGTTGCAAAGGGCCTCAGTAAGTAGCTGAGGCTGTCCGCGAACCGCGATCCTCCAGTCTCAGCCTCCCGAATGCTGGGATTACAAGTGTGCCCCCCCAGGCCCGGCTAAGGAAAAGACTTCTTGATATAGGTCTGAAGGCTGTGGACATTGCAGGGGAGGGGACAGGCTTTAGAGCTCTGCAGCTGGAATAAGAAAAGGATGCTGGTGACTAGAAGATAGGAAACATGCCTGCAGAGGTCAGGGACAGAGTTGCAGCCTTGAAGCTGGAAATGGATCCCAGGGCGTGGTGAGATGGTCACGGGGCCACGCCAAGGAGCGTGGTGCTCCTTTGGGAGCAGAGGAGTGCTCTGCAGGGCTTTATCCCCCTTCCCCCCTCTGACACAGGGGATTGAACCCAGAAGCATTCTACCTCTGAACTAAACCCCTAGCCCGATTTTATTTCTTATTTGGAAACAGGACATCACTAGGTTGCAGAGGGCATTGCTAAGTTGTGGAGGCTGGCTTCGAACCTGCGATCCTCCTGTCTCAGCCTCCCAAGTACTGAGATTACAAGTGTATGCCACCACACCTGGCTTCTGGAGGGCTTTGGAGAAGTAAAACCGACTCCATCAGGTTCATCTACCAGCTGTGGTCAAAGATACATTTCCTCCTCCAGTTCTCAGTCCCTTGATCTCTTAAATGAGGAAATAGTAGAATTGGCCTCAGAAGTGTTATGTAGGTTAAATAAGATTTTGGATGCAAAACATTAGCTGGGTGTGGTGGTACATGCCCATAATCTCAGTACTTGGGAGGCTGAGATAGGATGATTGCAGGTTCAAGACCATCTTCAGCTATTTAAAGAGACTATCAGCAACAAAAAGTAAAAAGGGCTGGGAGTGTAGCTTGGAGGGAGAACGCACCTGACTTCAATCTCCAGCTCCGCCAAGAAAAAAAAAAGTGTCGATGCAAAATATTGAGTGCTTTTGTGCGTGCACAAGCTGTCCAACAGCAAGTCAGGGTGACACTTGGCAGATGCTCTCATGCCCAGCATTGGAGCCTGTAGTAGGGACCTGGGGTTCTACAACCTGCTCTTGTTACTGCCAGTGGATCCAGGAAGGAGTCCTGCAGGTAGGTTAGGAAATCAAGTCTATACCAGCCTATGGTCTATATCTGCTGATTATGAGCCTTGGAGCAGGTTGTAAAATTGTCTCTTTAACATTGAGGATTCTGCTGAGCAAGGTAGTGCATGCTTGTAATCCCAGCGCTTGGGAGGCTGAGACAGGAGGATCGCACATGTTCGAAGCCAGCCTCAGCTACTTAGGGAGGCTCTTAGCCACTTAGTGAGACCCTGTTTCCAAATAAAAAATATAAAATAGGTCTGGGAGTATAGCCTGGAGGTAGAAAAGCCCCTGGGTTCCACCCTCAGTAACACACACACACACACACACACACACACACACACACACACACAAATTGAGGATTATATAATCCCTCTGATAACTTTAGTGTTAACTCATTTGCAGATCTCCAGCTGTGAGGTAGAGTCCCAGGAAATGCTAATTACCTCTGTCCTTCATAGTCTTATCAGAAATAAAGGCTGGAGTTAACCCAGTTAGTTGGTTGAGATTTACTCCCCATTAAGTGTGGCTGACATGACCCAGGTACAAGTGTGGACCAGCAAGTGAATTCAATCCTCTTACCCCATCCTATTCTTTCTCTCTCTCTCTCTCTCTCTCTCTCTCTCTCTCTCTCTCTCTCTCTCTCTCTGCCACTCCCATAAGTAACGAAAAATTTGAGAGCTGGCCGTGGTGGTGCACACATGTAATCCCAGCATTTGGGAGGCTGAGATAGGAGGATCACTGTTTGCAAACAGCCTCAGCTACTACTTAGTGAGGCCCTTTGCAACTCAGTGAGACCCTGTTTCAAAATAAAGAATAAAACATAGGGCTGGGTGGTGTATTCATTTCCAGTCACCGCCCCATGCCAAAATGGCATGTATTTCTATTTTCTGTATTTCTCTTTCTAATAAACTTCTTTAAATCTTCAAAAAAAAAAAAAAAATGGGGCAGGGGTGTAGCTCGGAGGTGGAATGCCCCTGGGTTTTATCCCCAGTACCACAAAAAAAGTAGATACTCCAGAACGTAGGAAAAGGTTTGCTGCCTCTGTACAGGGCACTGGCTCAAACTTGCACTTCCTCTGGGCAAGTGCCCACTGCCCAGTAAGTGCCCTGGAATTATGTAAACTAAGTCATGAGAGTGATACGTCAGGCTGGGGTAGGTCAGCTGGTAGCCTTGGGCTGATCCAGAACACCCTATACCCTCCAAACCAATGCCTTGTGAATGGGTCTCGCCCTCCAGTGGCTTTCCCCCTCTTCAGTTCAGAAACGAATTCTTCCAGAAGTTCTGCAAGTTCAGCATGCCTTGTTGAACTTTCGTCACGAAGAATTTCATCAGTCATTTAAAAACCACCAGTAGTTGGGCATGGTGATGCATGCTTATAATCCCAGCATTTGGGAGGCTGAGACAGGAGGATCGAGGTTCGCCGACAGCCTCAGCTACTTACTGAGGCCCTTTGCAACTCAGTGAGGCCCTTTCTTTCTTTCTTTCTTTCTTTCCTTTCTTTTCTTTCTTTCTTTGTGGTACTAGGGATGGAACTCAGGGGCATTCTACCTTCGAGCTACACCCCCAACCCTATTTTTTATTCTTTATTTTAAAACAGGGTCTTACTGAGTTACAGAGGGCATCACTAAGTAGCTGAGGCTGTCGGGGAACCACGATCCTATTTCAGCCTTCCGGAATGCTGGGATTACAAGTGTAGGCTACCACGCCCGGCCAGACCCTGTTTCAAAATAAAGAATAAAAAAATAGGGCTGGGGATGTAGCTTGGAGGTATAATGTCCCTGAATTCCATACCCAGTACCACAAAAAAAGAAAAACTGAAAAAAATTAAAAATAGCCGGGTGTAGTACGCACTCTTGTAATCCCAGCATTTGGGAGGCTGAGACAGGACAAGTGCAAGTTCAAAGAGAGCTTTAGCTACCTAGGCCCTTTGCAACGCAGTAAGACTCTGTTTCAAAATAAAGAATAAAAATAGGGCTGGGGGTGTCACTCAGAGGTAGGACACACTCTGGGGTTCCATCTCCAGTACCACAAAAAAAAATTCAAAAATAAATAAAAATAAAAAACACCAATAACCCAGGTATGGTGGTGCACACTTGTAATCCCAGTATTTGGGAGGCTGAGATAGGAAGACTGCAAGTTCAAGGACAGCCTCAGCAAATAGTGAGACTCTCATCAACATACTAAGACCCTGTTTCAAAATAAGAATAAAATAGGGCTGGAAGTGTAGCTGGGAGGTAAAATACCACTATTCAATCCTCAGAACCACAATCAATCAATCAATCAATCAATCAATCCTGTCCATACCACTGCTGATAATACTAGAGGCTTAGAATATATTAATACCAGAATTCCTTTCTTTCTTCTTTTTTTTTTTCCTTAACGGCAGAGCAAAGGAACTCGATATTAGTAAACAAAAACTCCTGGGGAATCTAGAGGGGAAAAGGATCCCGGTTAACGGTTCTAGGACAAAATATACCACACCCTCCTCCCTATGGTTAGGCAACAGATCTTGGAAATGATTGGTTAGTTTATCCCTCTTATCCAGGGTTCCAATGGCTCTGTTCATATGAGGCAGGAAAAAGATCTCCAAAATGTTGGTTAAGAACTGGATCTCTGTCACGGCTCACTTTCTCTCCAGGGGATTCTGGGCAGTGGGCAGAGGGGCAAACAGTCACTCCCAAAACAACGTTGTGATTGTCCTTCCAGCCTGTGATAAATAATGCAAGTGGGACACCAGCCTCAGGCAAGCCTTCCCTCCAACTTAACCCCACGAGGCCCAAACCCCACAGGCCTCTCCTCTGAGCATCAGCAACACTCCTTCACTGCTAAATCACAGGCCAGAAAAATGCTTTTTTTTTCCCCCAGTACTGGGGTTGGAACCCAGGGGCATTCTCCCTCTGAGCTACACCCCAGCCCTATTTTTTATTCTTTATTTTAAAATAGGGTCTCACTTAGTTGCAAAGGGCCTCACTAAGTAGTTGAGGCTAGCTGCAAACACCTATCCTCCAGTCTCAGCCTCCCAAATGCTGGGATTACAAGCGTGCTAAGGACAGGCTAGGGACAAATTCCTTAAAGAGGTCTTTCCTCTGGATTCTAGCTTTAACCTCAATTCATAACCAAATTCGCTCCAGCCCGGGAAGGGGGAGGGGAGGGGAGGGGGAGAGGACAGAGAGAGGAGAAAGGCAGAGACCTTTCTCTGCATGGCCTCTTCCCCCCAAAGTAACTACCATTTTCTCAACTCTCAGCTAATGCCTGGGTCCTTCCTTGACCCCTCTTACCTCCCTCCCAGTCAGTGTGGCAGGAGAGCCCCGGAGAGCTGCGGGATTATGGCCGACACTGCAGGGTGGCACTTTGACCCACCACCAGGCTAGGAACTGGGGTCATGCGGTTCATAAAACATCCGCTACTTCTGGTTGTCTGGGAGTCAGTGGAAAGGGATTCCTTAATCCTAGGGGATCGCGGACACCTTTCAGGAGAGGACCTTGGAATTCTATTCAGGAAAGCGCAGCACAGGCACCCAGATACGATGCTGCCTGCAATTCTAGAATTCTCGTGGGGGCGCCGACCATGGAGGGGAACAGACCCTCCCATCCCCCGGGGTAGGGGCGCCAAAGAAAGCTGCAGGTGAACTCTCATCCTTGAACTTAATCCACGAAGGTTTGAGAGCAGTGACAAACGGAAGGTAGCCTCGCTCTAAGGCACCTCATGCTTGTTCTGCGGTCGGCTGCGGTTGCAAGAGGCCCACTGTGCGCTTAAGCTGCCGCCACCGCCTCGACACAAAGGAGGGCCGGGAACTCAGAATCACATGGCCCACGGCCGCCCGGGCGGACGGAGGAGTCTCGGGGCGCCCGGCCCCCTCCGGAGCCGGGAGCCTCGTGGGGGCCGGTCCCGCGCGGAAGGCGGCGGCGCTGCCCGGTCCTTGTGAGCAGTGCCAGGGCCTGGGCGCGGGGAGGCCTGGCGGCCGCCCAGGGGCAGGTGCAGGGCGCGGGCGGGCAGCGGCGCCGCCGGGGCCCGACGCCAGGGCGTGGCGGGCGGCGGCCGGGCAGGGTCGACCGTACCTTGATTTTCGACCTGGCGACCTGGCGCTGCTTGGCGGCCAGGGCGGCGGCGGGGCCCTCGGCGTCGCGGGGCTCGGGCGATCGGCGCTGCGGGGCGCGCGGGGACGAGCCGCCCTCGGCGCCGCCGGGCTCCCCGCTGCTGCCGCCGTCGCTGCGGCCGTCCTCGGCGGGCTCGGGGGGCGGGCGGCCCGGGCTCCCTGCGGGGCAGAGCGGAGGGAGGGAAGCAGCGGCGCCGGGCGGGCAGGTGGGCGCGCAGCCCCGCGCCCCACGCGGGCACCCGCCGGCTCCCCGGGCGGGGCGGGCGGGCTGCCCCTCCCGCGCGGCCGGGCCGGGGGCCAGGTGGCCGCCAGCTCCTTCCCGGGCCGCCCGCGCCGCGCCGCCGCCGGGAAGCGGCGCGGCGGCCCCGCCACCCACCCCCTCCGCCCCGGGAGGGGGCGCCGGCCCCCGCCACCCGGCCCGGCCCGGCCGCCCGCGCTCACCTGGGATGTAGGTGTCCGCCCTGTTCTCATCCGGGAGCTCGTCCCAGCTGCGGACCGCGACGCCCGGGCTCCTCCTCTTCACCAGGAAGACTTTGGGCATGGTGGGTCCCTCGGCCGGCGGCGGTCCCCCCTCCCGCCTGCTTCCCGCTAGGGGCGGCGGCGGCCGGAGCCCACCCTCCCGCCTCGCCCGCCTCGCCCTGCACCCCCGCCGCCGCAGCCCCGACCTCCCCGCGCGCCCGCCGAGCTCCAGCCTCGGCGCCCCGCGACACCCCGGCCTCGAGCCGCGGGAGAGACCACGCCGCGGAAAAAGTTTCATAAGGTGGAATAGAAACGGCACCAGGAAACTTGGGAATGAGCATGCGCCCTGCAACATAACGGTGTCAACAAGCTCGCTACCTGTCCGACCGGTTCCGGCGGCCGGGGCTGCTTGTTCCAGCCCTTCCTTAGGCATGAATGTTTGCAAAAGAATTTAACGTCTCATTCTCCCCCCTCCTCTTTTTAAAAAAGGAAAAGCGTGTTCTAATTAAGTCCCGCACCCTCTTCCGCCATCAAGCACGCCTTACCGAAGTCCTGGAGGTAAACCGCAGGTAGGTCCCTGGTCGGGACACCCCCCCTCCCCGCAGCGAGTGGGGCCTCCGGACGGCCGGTCCTCACCGCCGCCCCCCACCCCCCAGTCAAGAAAATGGCTCGATGCCTCTGGACCTTGTGGTTCGCTCCCGGAGCTTGGCGGAATCTCGGTGGACGGGAGTAGGAGGTGGCGGGGAGACTACTGAGGACAGATCTGGTAAAGGACGGACTTGGGGGCTTAGCACCCCATCATCTACAACCCCCCCCCCGTTAAACACAGCAATAATGAAAATGTTAATTCCGAATCTTTGGAACATGTTATTTTACTGATTTGTGCCGCAAAATATAAGGAAAAAAAAAAAAGGTTTGTTCCTTCAAAGCAGTGTTCCAACCCAAGAACTTGCACCCCAAATAAACACAGTGGAAACAAAGGCACTGCCAGGCGTGGCGCGCGCGTGTGGCGGCGCAGCACGCTTGTAATCCCGGTGCTTGGGAAGCTGAGACAGGAGGATGGCAGGTTCCAGGACAGACTCAGCAAGTACTGTGACTCTCATCAACCTAGCGAGACAGTTTCAAAATAAAGATTAGGGCCGGGCATGGTGACGCACGCTTGTAATCCCAGCACCTGGGAGGCTGAGACAGGAGGATTGCACAGGTTCGAAGCCAGCTTTAGCTGCTTAGTGAGGCTCTGCAATTTACTGAGACCCTGTTTCAAAATAAAATATAAAATAGGTCTGGGAGTGTACCCCGGAGGTAGAAGCCCCCTGGGATCCATCCTCAGTGAGGCAAAAAAAAAAAAAAAACCCACACACAAAAATAAGATTAAAAATAGGGTTAGGAGTGTAACTGGTAGTAGAATGCCCCTGAGTTCGATCCCCAGTACCACAATGAACCGAATGAATGAATGAATATAGGACTGGGTGTCGCTCAGAGGCAGAATGCTCCCTGGGTTCGATCCCCAGCACCAAAAACTGAATTAAAAATTAAAACTAGGGCTGGGGGCATAGATCAGAAGTAGAATGCCACGGGGTGTGGTGGTGCACACTTGTAAACCCCAGTACCTGGGAGGCTGAGACAGGAGAATCCGTGTTCACTGACAGCCTCAGCTACTTAGTGAGGTCCTTCACAACTTAGTGAGATCCTGTTTCAAAATAAAAAGAATAAAAAATAGATCTGAGCTGGGCGTGGTGGCACAAGCTTGTAATTCCAGCATTCAAGAGGCTGAGACCAGAGGATAGCGTTTCGTGGACAGCCTCAGCTACTTAGTGAGGCCCTCTGCAACCCAGTGAGACCCTGTTTTAAAATAAAGAATTTAAAAATAATAGGGCAGGGAGTGTAGCTCAGATGTCGAATGCCCCTGGGTTCCATCCCCAGATCCGCAAGAAAAAAAAATAAAAAAAGATCTGGGGGTGTAGCTTGGAGGTAGAATTTGCCTGGGTTCAATCCCCAGTACCAAAAAAAAAAAAAAAAAAAAAAAAAAAGAATGCCATTAGGGTCAATCCTCAGTACCATCAAAAGATAAAAAAAAATACAAGTTCATGTACGACGCTTCCAAGCAAGTCTCCAATCCTCACGCACTCCCGCTATTGCTTCCCCCTAACCCCCTGATCCTCAAATTCGGAGACTGGGAAATACCTTTCCAGGAAGCTGGTAATTGAAGTCAGTTACACCCTCTGACCTCTGCGGGGAGGTGCTGGAAAGCTTTGTTTTTGTTTTTTCCTATTCACCTTTATTCCTGGAAGGGGAGGGAGAGAGCCGGGGTGGTAAAAGATGCTAAGTTCTAGGGCGGCCGCGCGCCGAGCCCCTCCCACGGCCTCCCCGGCGCGCCCGGGCCGCGCTCCCGCCCGCTGCGCCGGCTCCCGGGTGACTGGACCGCGGGCCGGCCGGGGTGTCCCTGCCTGTAACCTGACCTGCGCGCACGGCGGCGGCCGTCTCCCGCCTCGGGCGGCCTTGGGCACCGCCGCCTGGTAACGGATTTTTCGGTTTTTCTTCTCCAGGCGCGTGGAGAGGGCGCAGCTCTGCCCGGCGGGGAGGAGCAGGTGCGCCGGGCTCCACACCGCCCTCCTCGGTCCACCTGGCCTGGCCCCAACT
The DNA here is from genome assembly GCF_963383645.1 of Muscardinus avellanarius. NCBI lineage: Eukaryota > Metazoa > Chordata > Mammalia > Rodentia > Gliridae > Muscardinus > Muscardinus avellanarius. Next base: position 215,337 of record NC_137805.1, on the reverse strand, counting down.
CTGAACCCAGATTTTCTCGGAGAAAACCGGTCCAAGAATGGAAAAGACGTTGATCCCAGTGAACCAGAGTAAAGGAGGAAGACATTTCTGTAGCGGCACAAGAAAGGAGAAAGGAAGGCTTCCTTGTTAGCCAGGAGGCCGATGGCGCAGCTCCTGGAAGGCTCTGCGTAGGTATTTTTATCTGCCAGCGAACTGGAGATTTGTTTGTAGGCTAGAAGGCACCTGACTGTGATGAGAGAGAGAGAGAGAGAGAGAGAGAGAGAGAGAGAGAGAGAGAGAGAGAGAGAGAGAGAGAGAGAGAGATCTCACAGGTATATCACCTCTCTTTAAAAGTCTTCAAAACTTCAATGCTACAAAAAAATTTTCACTCAAAATCCGGGCGTGATGGCTCAGTTTGTAATCCCAGCATTTGGGAGGCACTTTGCAACTCAGACCCTGTTTCAAAAATATAAAAAGAGGCCGGGCGTGGTGGCGCACACTTGTAATTCCCGCGCTTGGGATTGCGCAGGTTCGAAGCCAGCCGCGGGCGCTGGCTTTGGAGACCCTGTTTCCAAATAAAAATGTAAAAATAGGTCTGGGAGTGTAGCCCGGAGGTAGAAGGGCTTCCAGAAACCCCAGTACCATATATATATATATATATATATATATATATATATATACATACATATATATATGTATATGTATATATATACATATATATGTATATGTATATATATACATATATATGTATATGTATATGTATATATATACATATATATATATATATATGATATATATGATATAGCTCAGAGGTAGAATGCCCCTGGGTTCCATCCCCAGTACGGCATTAAAAAAAAGAAAAAAGAGAGAAAAAGAAAAACTTCATTCAAATTTCTTTATTTTACAAAAGGCAATCATGTCATTAACAAAGCTTCCCCCTGCTCAGTACTGAGGATGGAAAACAAAGCCCCCTCCCCCTTCTTTTCCTTTACTGGATTTCAAATTAACTAATGTCTGGACCAACTTCATCTGAATGTTACTTGCAAATATTATAGAAAAAATGCAACAATGAAATTTACTATTCTAGCCAGGCAGGTTGGGGCACACCTGTAATCCTAGTACTTGGGAGGTAGAGACAGGAGTATTGCAGGTTTGAGGACAGCCTCATCAAGTAGTGAGATTCATCAGCCTAGCAAGACCCTGTTTCAAAAATAAAAATAGATCTGAAGGTGTAGCTTGGAGGTAGAATGCCCCAGGAGTCAATCCCCAGTACCACAAAAAAGAAAGAAGAAAAGAAAGAAAGAAAGAGAGAAAGAAAGCTGTATAATTATTATGAACAAATAAAAACCACAAAACTTTTAAAAACTATTACTGAATAGTGGGATATGTTCTTAGAAACTCCCCAAAGCACTGCAAAGTTTAGGGGTTTGGATGCACATTAACTATAGTAGCTAAGTGTTTTCTTAAGGAGAAAAAAATTCTTAAAATGTTTTCTTTCTCATGTATGTGAGTGAGAGAGGTCATACTTGGTAGGGGTTGATCCATATTATTAACATATACAAACCAGGGATGGTAGCACATGCCTGTAATCCCAGCACTTGAGAGGCTGTGTCAGGAGGATGGCAATATATGTGTGTGTGTGTGTGTGTGTGTGTGTGTGTGTGTGTGTGTGTGTGTGTGTTTGGTGGGTCTGGGGATGGAACCCAGAGGCATTTGACCTCCGACCTATACCCCCTACCCTGTTTTTTTTTTTTTTACTCTTTATTTTGAAACAGGGTCTCACTAAGTTGCTGAGAGCCTCACTAAGTAGCTGAGGCTGGCTTTGAACCTGCACGATCCTCCTGTCTCAGTCTCCTAAGCACTGGGATTACAAGTGTGCGCCACCACACCTGGCTAAGGATGGCAAATTTGAGACCAGCCTCAGCAACTTTGACTGTCAACAACCTAGTGAGACCCTGTTTCAAAATAAAATAAAAAGTACTGAGAGAGCCAGGTGTGGTCGCACATGCTTGTAATCCCAGCATTCGGGAGGCTGAGACCCGGGGATCGCGGTTTGCAGACAGCCTCAGCTACTTAGTGAGGCCCTCTGCAACTCAGTGAGACCCTGTTTTAAAATAAAGAATAAAAAATAGGGTTGGGGATGTAGCTTGAAGGTAGAATGCCCCTGAGTTCCATCCCTAGTACCACAAAAAAAGAAAGAACAAAAGAAAGAAAGAAAAACAAAGTATTGAGAATTGCAGCTCAGAGGTAGAATGCCCCTGAGTTCAATCTCTAGTACAAATGAATGTATATATAATTTGCTATCTACTGTCTTTGTGGACCTTTATTATACATTCAGTTTTGTCCGTATAAAGAGGGGAATGGATTAAGTAGCCTCTGGTTAGATACCAAAGATTTTAGAAAGTTTTTTTTTTTTTTTGGGGGGGGGCTGGAGATGGAACCCAGAGGCATTTTACCTCCGAGCTACACCCCCTGCCCTATTTTTTATTCTTTATTTTGAAACAGGGTCTCACTAAGTTGCGGAGTGCCTCACTAAGTAGCTGAGGCTGTCCACGAACCACGATCCTTCTGTCTCAGCCTCCTGAATGTTGGGATTACAAGCGTGCGCCACCATGCCCGGCTAGAAAGTTTCTTTCTAGCCAGGTGCACACAGCCTATAATCCCAGTACTTGGTAGGCTGAGACAGGAGGATTGCAGTTTTTAAGACAGCCTCAGCAAGTAGTGAGACTCTCAGCAACCTAGCATGATCCTGTTTCAAAAATAAAAAATAAGCTGGGGGTGGTGGCGCACGCTTGTAATCGCAGCATTCGGGAGGCTGAGACCCGGAGGATCGCAGTTCACAGACAGCCTCAGCTACTTAGTGAGGCCCTCTGCAACTCAGTGAGACCCGGTTTCAAAATAAAGAATAAAAAATAGGGAAGGGGTTGTAGCTCAGGTCGAATGCCCCTGGGTTCCATCACCAGACCTGCTAAATAAATAAATAAATAAATAAATAATAAAATAGTGCTGTAGTGTAGCTCAGAGGTAGAATATCTCTGGATTCAATCCCCAGTAACACACATATACACGTTTCTTTTTTCTTTTCTTCCTTTCTTTCTTTCTTTTTTTTTTTCTTTCTTTCTTTCTTTTTTGTGGTACTGGGGATGGAACCCAGGGGCTTTCTACCTCCGGGCTGCACTCCCAAACCTATTTTATATTTTATTTGGAAACAGGGTCTCACTTAATTGCTGAGAGCCTCACTAAGTAGCTGAGGCTGGCTTTGAACCTGCACGATCCTCCTGTCTCAGCCTCCCAAGCGCGGGGATTATAAGCGTGCACCACCACGCCCGGCACACACATTTCTTTTTGCTTTCTGGAAACCTGCTTTCCCACGCCCTTCATTCTTTCCTGAGCGTTGCTGAGACCATTCTAGCACGGCTTCAGACTTTCGATTCCTGACAGTTCAAATTCATGGCAGGCAGCAATCATCTATGTTATTACTTTAGATTTCTTTTTCTCCAGTAATGTAGTTAGGTTGGAAATAGGTATGAACTTGCTTAGTAGCATCCTTAGAGCACACAGTTATGAGAACAGGTTAGGATGTTGGGGAATTCCCCCCCTTTTAAGCTTTTATTGAAATATAACTGAGTATTAGAAAAATGGACAACTAGCTGAGCGTGGTGGCGCACACTTATAATCCCAGCATTTAGGAGGCTGAGGCCGGAGGATCACAGTTTGCAGATAGCCTCAGGTACTTAGTGATACCCTCTGCAACTCAGTGAGATCCTGTTTTAAAATAAAGAATAAAGCCGGGCGTGGTGGCGCATGTTTGTAATCCCCGCGCTTGGGAGGCTGAGACAGGAGGATCTCACGGGTTCAAAGCCAGCCTCAGCTACTTAGTGAGGCTCTCAGCAATTAAGTGAGACCCTGTTTCCAAATAAAATATAAAAAAGGTCTGGGAGTATGGCCCAGAGGTAGAAAGCCTCTGGGTTCCACCCCCAGTACCACAAAAAAAAAAAAAAAAAAAAAAGAAAGAAAGAAAGAATAAAAATTAGTGCTGGGGGTATAGCTCTGAGATAGAATGCCTCTGGGTTCGAATTCCAGTACCACAAAAAAAAGAAAGAAAGAAAGAAAGAGAGAAAGATCGGCAAGTCTAAAGTATGCAGCCTGATAACATATTTTCTCAAACTTATTTCAGCAGTATCAGAGAACAAGATTATTGGGGTGTGGTGGTTTATACCTATAATCCCTGAAACTGGGAGGCTGAGACAGGAGGTGTGCAGCAATTTAGTCAAGACCCTGTTTCAAAAAATAAAGGTCAGCCCGGCGTAGTGGTGATGCTTTGTAATCCCAGCATTTGGGAGGCCGAGACCGGAGGATCAAGGTTTGAGGACAGCCTCAGCTGAGGCCCTTTGCAACTCAGTGAGATCCTGTTTCAAAATAAAGAATAAAAAATAGGAGTGGGGGTGTAGCTTGGAGGCAGAATGCTCCTGGGTCCCATCCCCAGTACCACAAAAAAATAAAACGAAATAAAAGCTCTAAACTGGGCATGGTGGTGCACATTTGTAATCCCAGTACTTGGGAAGCTGAGATAGGAGGATGGCAGGTTCTCATCTAGCCTCAGCAATTTAGTGAGACCCTATTTCAATAAAGAATAAAAACCAGGTGTGGTAGTGCAAGCTTGTAATCCCAGTATTTAGGAAGCTGAAACAGGAGGATCCAGGTTTGTGGGCAGTCTCAGTGAGGAACCTCTGCAACTCAGTGAGACCCTGTTTCAAAATAAAGAATAAGCTGGGCATGGTGGCGCACGCTTGTAATCCCCGCGCTTGGGAGGCTGAGACAGGAGGATCCCATGGGTTCGAAGCCAGCCTCAGCTGCTCAGTGAGGCTTCCAGCAACTTAGTGAGACCCTGTTTCCAAATAAAATATTTTAAAAAAGGTCTGGGAGTATAGCCCAGAGGTAGAAAGCCTTTGGGTTCCACTTCCAGTACCACAAAAAGAAAAAGAAAAGAAAGAAAGAAACAAAGAAAGAAAGAAAGAAAGAAAGAAAGAAAGAAAGAAAGAAAGCCAGGTGTGGTGGCACACGCTTGTAAGACCAACATTCAGGATGCTGAGACTGGAGGATCACGGTTTGCAGACAGCTTCAGCTACTTAGTGAGGCCCTCCGCACTTAGTAAGAATCTGTTTGAAAAAAAAAGAATAAAAAGTAGGACAGGGAGTATAGCTTGGAGGTCGAATATCCCTGGGTTCCACCCCCAGAACTGCAATAAATAAATAAACAAACAAATAAATAACAATTTAAAAATCAGGCTGGGGTATAGCTCAGAAGTTGAATGCCCCCTGGGTTCCATCCATCCCCAGTAACACACACACACACACACACACACACACACACACACACACACACACACACACACACGGGGCTGGAAGCAGGGCATACTGTTTGGGAGGTAGAGAAAGGTTCAAAGCCATCCTAACCTATTTAGTGAGGCCTTCTACAACACAGACCCTGTTTCAAAATAAAAAATAAAGCCGGGTGTGGTGGCACTTGCTAGTAATCCCAGATTCGGGGAGGCTGAGACAAGAGGATCATGGACAGCCTCAGCTACTTAGTGAGGCCCTTTGCAATTCAGTGAGACCCTGTTTCAAAATAAGGAATAAAAATTAGGGCTGGGGGCTGTAGCTCTGAGGTAGAATGTCCCTGGGTTCCATCTCCAGTACTACAAAATAAAGAAAGAACAAAAGAAAGAAAAAGAAAGAAAGGATAAAAAAATAGGGCTGGAGGTGTAGCTTGGAGGTAAAATGCCCCTGAGTTCCATCTCCAGCACCAAAAAAAAAAAAAAAAAAGGCCGGAAGTGTAGCTCAGGTAGATGCCCCTGTGTTCAATCCCCAGTACCATAAAAACAAACAAATACATAAATAATTTTTTAAGTTAAAAGGTCTAGAGCTTAGCTGGGCGTGGTGGCCCACACTTGTAATCCCCGTGCTTGGGAGGCTGAGACAGGAGGATCACACAGGTTGAAGCCAGCCTCAGCTACTTAGTGAGGCTCTCAGCAACTTAGTGAGACCCTGTTTCCAAATAAAAGTAGAAAATAGGTCTGGAGTATAGCCCAGAGGTAGAAGGCCTCTGGGTTCCACCCCCAGTACCACCAAAAAAAAGGTCTAGAGCTGGGTGTGGTGGGGCACACTTGTAATCCAAGTACTTGGGAGGCTGAGACCGGAGGATGTCAGCTTCCCGCCAGCCTCAGCTTAGTGAGGCCCTCTGCAACTTAGTGGAACTGTTTCAAAATAAAGAATAAAAAATAGAGCTGGTGTTAGGGCTCAGAGGTAGAGTGCCCCTGGATTCAATCCCCAGTACCCCCCAAAATTAAAAATAAATGAGTAGATAAATAAATGGGCTAGGAGTTTAGCTCAGATGTAGAATGCAACTGGGTTTAATCCTCAGTGCCAAAACAGCAACTTTAGTCTACCAAATACAGGCTTTTACCATTCCATTCAACAGTAGATCGACTTCTTGCAGTTACCATAAGACAAAAAAGAAAAAAGAATGGGAAAAGAAAGCAAAAATAAAAAGAAAGATTATAATAGAAAAAGATAAACCTATCATTTTTGTAGTCAGTATGATTGTCTATAGAGAAAATTCAAAATAATCTGCAGTAAATTATCAAAAATCAATAAGCCAAGCGTGGTGTCCCAGTACTTGGAGGTTTAGACAAGAGGAGCACAGATTCAAGGCCAGCCTCAGCAACTGAGACCCTGTTACAAAAAATAGGGCTGCCCCTGGGTTCAGTCCCCAGTATCTCTCATCTCTCTCTCTCTCTCTCTCTCTCTCTCTCTCTCTCTCTCTCTCTCTCTCTCTCATACACACACACACACACACACACACACGAACTTAGCAAAGTGAGTATATGCATCAATTACATTTCTTTGTGTGCGTGTTTTTTCTTGCTTTTTTTTCCTCTTTTCTTTCTTTTTTTTTTTTTTTTTTTTGTGGGTCTGGAGATGAAAGCCAGGGTCATTCGACCACTGAGCTACACCCCCTGCCCTATTTTTTAATCCTTATTCTGAAACAGGGTCTCACTAAGTTGCAGAGGGCCTCACTAAGTAGCTGAGGCTGTCCTTGAAGCATGATCCTCCTGTCTCAGCCTCCTGAATGCTGGGATTACAAGCGTCCGCCACCACGCCCAGCTTATTCTTTATTTCGAAAAAATAGGGTCTCATTGAGTTTCAAGGGACCTTACTAATTAGCTGAGGCTGTCCACAAACCGTGGATCCTCTAGTCTCAGCCTCCTGAAAGCTGGGATTACAAGTGTGCACCACCACACCCAACTTAGAAAACTTTTTATTAGAAGACATTAAACAGTGGAAAGATTTACCATATTGATGGAGTGGAAGATTAAGAATCAAGAAGAAATACCGGGCATGGTGGCCCACGCTTGTAATCCCAGCACATGGGAGGCTGAGACAGGAGGATCGCACAGGTTCAAAACCAGCCTCAGCTACTTAGTGAGGCTCTCAGCAACTTAGTGAGACCCTGATTCCAAATAAAATATAAAGTAGGTCTGGAACCGGGCGTGGTGGTGCACACTTGTAATCCCTGCATTTGGGAGGCTGAGACCTGAGGATCGAGGTTCGCGGACAGCCTCAGCTACTACTTACTGAGGCCCTCTGCAACTTAGTGAGACCCTTTTTCAAAATAAAGAATAAAAAATAGGGCAGGGGGTGTAGCACGGAGGTCGAATGCCCCTGGGTTCCATCCCCAGACCTGCAAAAAAAAAAAAAAAAGTAGGCCGGGCGTGGGGGCGCAGGCTTGTAATCCCCATGCTTGGGAGGCTGAGACAGGAGGATCGCACGGGTTCGAAGCCAGCCTCAGCTACTTAGTGAGGCTCTCAGCAACTTAGTGAGACCCTGTTTCCAAATAAAATAGGAGATAGGTCTGGGAGTATAGCCCGGAGGTAGAAAGCTCCTGGTTCCACCCCCAGTACCACCAAAAAAAAAAAATAATAATAATAATAAAGTAGGTCTGGGAGTATAGCCTGGAGGTAGAAAACCCCTGGGTTCCACCCCCAGTACCACCAAAAAAAAAAAAAAAAAAATCAAGAAGCCCAAATCCCCAAATTCATTTGTAGATGAAAGGAACTGACAAACTGAAGTTTGATAGTTCTTTGAAAAAGACCTTTTTCAGCCGGGCCCCAGACCCGCAAAATAAATAAATAAATAAATAAATAAATAAATAAATAAATAAAAAAAATGTCTGTGAAAAGATCAGAATGATCCTGAAGAAAGACAGGTGTGCTAACTCGATCAATCAGATACTAGTAATGAGAATGCCGGCCGGCGCCCCCACGCCCCTCATTAGAATGCTCCAGAATGCAAAGAAAGTCCTTGCTGAGCTCTGCAGGAACCTCCGCGTCCGCCCGCCTCGCCGACCCCCAGCCCAGGAAGTGCTACGGGCCCCCTGCCTGAGGCTTGCTCGGCGTGTGAGCACACTTGGAATTCTCCAAGATCTCAGTGTTTCCACCACACTACAGTACCAGCGTCTGGGGAGGGTAGGAAAGAAAGTCCGCCAGCTTAGAGTCAACCTGAGCTTTCACCTGCTCTCTGGCACCCGGTTTCTCGTCTCTGGAAATGGCAGTATTGCTTTCTTGGGAAATTGCTCCTTCCCTCTGAGCAAGTGTAGTTCTCCACAGGCTGACTCCGCTTCTACTGGGGAGGTGGCCAGCTAATTAGAGCCTTCTGGGAATTTGGCCTGAGTATGCTTCAAGGGCAGACTTGAGACCCCCGCAGAATCAGCCCTGTAAATTAACTGTGAGACTCCCCTTCCCCTGAGGACAGGATGTGATGCAAGCCTTTGCTGCCAGCACCCACGGGAGAATAATACCAAGAAAAGAAAACGAAGCCAAGAGATGGCGAAGCCAGAGGAAAACCTCAAGAGTGCTGGATCTAGCCCTGCCTGAAGTAATCCTATCCCTGAAGAGGTCAAACTCCCCCCTTCTCCTCCTCCTCTTCCTCCTGCTCCTGCTCCTCCTCCTCCTCCTCCAGTTGGAGCTGTGCTTTCTCACTTGCTTTCAAGTTCCAACTAAATAACCTATTAAGCCAAGTGTGGTGTGCACACCTGTACTACCTGTACTTGGGGAGGATGCTAAGAGGAGTATGGCAGGTCAGCCTTCACAAGCCAGCCTCAGCAGGTTAGCAAGAAGCGTGGTGGAGCACTCTTGTAATCTCAGTATTTGGGAGGCAGAGACAGGAGGATCGCAGGTTTGCGGCCAGCCTAAGCAACTGTGAGGCCCTCTGCAACTTAGTGAAACCCTATTTCAAAATAAAGAATTAATAGGGCTGGGGGTGCAACTCAGAGGTATTATTAAGATAATAATAATTTAAAATGCATTTTTAAATTATTATTCTTTATTTTGAAATGGGTCTCACTAAATTGTGGACAGCCTAAATAGCTGAGGCTGGCCGAGAACATGTGATCCTCCTATCTCAGCTTCCCAAGTACTGGGATTACAACCATATGTCCCAGCTTATGGTTTTTTTTTGTTTTTGTTTTTTTTTTTGGTGGTACTGGGGTTCCTGGAACCCCTTCTACCTCCGGGCTAAACTCCCAGACCTATTTTATATATTTGAAACAGGGTCTCTTACGCCAGCGCGGCTGACTTCGATTATGTTTTGTTTTTTATTTATTTATTTATTTTTTATTTTTTTGGTGGTACTGGGTTTCCTGGAAGCCCTTCTACCTCCGGGCTACACTCCCAGGCCCATTTTTACATTTTTATTTGGAAACAGGGTCTCCTAAGCCAGCGCCCGCGGCTGGCTTCGAACCTGCGCGATCCTCCTGTCTCTGCCTCCCAAGCGCAGCCGGGCATGGTGGCGCACGCTTGTAATCCCCGCGCTTGGGAGGCTGAGACAGGAGGATCGCGCAGGTTCGAAGCCAGCCGCGGGCGCTGGCTTAGGAGACCCTGTTTCCAAATAAAAATGTAAAAATAGGTCTGGGAGTGTAGCCCAGAAGTAGAAGGGCTTCCAGGAACCCCAGTACCACAAAAAAAAAAAAAAAAGGGTCTCACAAACCAAGTGTGGTGGCGCACGCTTGTAATCCCAGTGTTTGGGAGGCTGAGATGGAGGATCACACAGGTTCGAAGCCAGCCTCAGCTACTTAGTGAGGCTTTCAGCAACTTGGTGAGACCCTTTTTCCAAATAAAGTATAAAATAGGTCTGGGAGTATAGCCTGGAGGTAGAAAACCCCCTGGGTCCCACCCCCAGTACCACCAAAAAGAAAAAAGGATTTCACGAGGTTGCTGAGAATCTCACTAAGAAGCTGGGGCTGGCCGTGAACTTGCAATCCTTCTGTCTTAGCCTCCCACGTACTGGGATTATAGGCATGTGCCACCATGCCTGGCTGATTTTGTTTTCTTTAATCTGACTCCAGGTTCCTTCCCATGTTCCCTTGCCAAGTAGCCACCCCCCCTCCCCGCCCTTAAATCTTGTCACCAGGGAGGGGTATAAAAGTCCTCATTGCTCTCTGGATCCTAAGCCTCTCTGCTCCTTTCTCTATCGTGAGCAGCCTCCCTTCTCTCGCCTCTCTTCCCCAAGCACAGATTTAGCATTCTTTAAAGACTGCATGAGCCCAGTGTGGTGGTGCATGTTTGTGATCCTAGTATGTGGGAGGCTGAAACCGAAGGATTGCAGGTCGAGACCAGCCTCAGCAACGTGGACTTTCAGCAGCCTAGAGAGAACATGTTTCAGAACAAAAAATAAACCAGGCATGATGGTGCACGCCTGTAATCCCAGTTCAGGAGGATCCCAGATTCAAAGACAGCCTCAGCAAGTAATGAGACTCTCAGCAACCTATTAAGACTCTGTTTAATAATAATAATAATAATAATAATAATAATATAGAGCTGGGCTGTAGTTGGAGGTAGAATACCCCTAGGTTCAATTCCCAGTACCAAATAAACAAAAAAATAAAAAGAATTGGGGGTATAGCTCAGAGGTAGAAGACCCCTGGGTTCTCTCCCCAACACACAAGATTGCAAGAGAGGTACCTTCAGAACACCTTGCTGACTTAACAGGCACAGCCTTCCACTGAGAAAAAGGAAGTGCTACCAGAATGGTGATGATGGGAGAATTACTCCTAGAACAAAATACAAATTAACATCTCAATCATTTTCCTGCTCTGGGCTTCCTCCCACAATCCACTCATTATTGTTGCCTTTAGCAGGTGACTAGCTATGGCAGGCAGTGACTGGACTATGGTGCATGTTAACGGGTCAGATGGTGCTTTTCTTTTTCTTTTTTTCTTTCTTTCTTTCTTTTTTGCTCTTTTCAATTCTCTTTTGAATCTGCTGATTAGATTGTATGTGTTTGTTTGTTTTGTGCTAGAGAGTGAACCCAGGCCCCTGGGTATCCCATTCTACCTCTGAACTACTTACCCAGACCAAAAAAAAAGTTTTTTTAAAATAGGGTCTCACTAAGCCGGGCTTGGTGGCACATGCTTGTAATCCCAGCATTCAGGAGGCTGAGACAAGAGGATCATGGTTTGCAGACAGCCTCAGCTACACTAAGGCCCTTTGCAGCTTAGTGAGACCCTGTTTCAAAAATAAGGAGTAAAAAATAGGGCTGGGGTGTAGCTTGGAGGTAGAATGCCTCTGGGCTCCATCCCCAGTGCTGCCAAAAATAAAAAATAAAAATAAATAAATAAGGTCTCATTAAGTTGCTGAAAGCCTCAGTCAGTTGCTCATGTGAGCCTGAAATCTGCAATTCTACCCGGGCGTGGGGGCGCACGCTTGTAATCCCCGCGCTTGGGAGGCTGAGGCAGGAGGATCGCCCAGGTTCGAAGCCAGCCTCAGCTGGTTTAAGAGACCCTGTTTCCAAATAAAATATAAAATAGGTCTGGGAGTGTAGTCCAGAGGTAGAAGGCCCGTTGGTTCCATCCCCAGTACCACCAAAACAAAACAAAAACAAAAAACCCTGCAACCCTCAGCCTTTGTTAACTCTGTCTTTCTTTTCTTTTTTCTCTTTATTTATTTTTATTATTTATTTATTTTTTTGTTAGTGGTACTGGTGATTGAACCCAGGGGCATTCTACCTCCCTCTGAGCTACAGCCCAACCCTATTTTTTATTCTTTGAGCAGGGTCTCAATAAGTTGCAGAGGACCTCACTAGGTAGTTGAGGCTGTCTTTGAACCCGTGATGCTCCTGTCTCAGCCTCACAAGTACTGGGATGACAAGCATGTGTCACCATGCCTGGCTTCTTTAACACCTTTCTAACACCAGCTAAATGTCTTTTCAAGAGCAAACCAGGTTTATTCTTGGGTTCTTTCACAGACAAATAGTGGGTATCTGGTAAAATATAATAACATTATATTGTTGGTCTATATATATGTATTTTCAGCTTTTCCTTTGCTTATTATTAAGCAAGTGATATTGTATATTGTTTTTGTTTCTGTTTGCAGTACTGGGGATAGAAAATAGGGGTGCTCTCCCACAGAGCTACCTCCCCAACCCTATTATTATTATTATTATTATTATTATTATTATTTTGGAACCCAGGAGCATTTTACCTCTGAAATACACTCTCACCCCCACCCCCACCTTTTTGTTTTGTTTTGTTTTGTTTTTTGGTGGTACTAGGGGTGGAACCCAGAGGCTTTCTACCTCCAGGCTATACTTCCAGACCTATTTTATACTTTATTTGAAAACAGGGTTTCACTAAGTTGCTGAGAGCCTCACTAAGTAGCTGAGGCTGGCTTTGAACCTGTGCGATCCTCTTGTCTCAGCCTCCCAAGCGCTGAGTGGAGATCGGGCCTCCTCCACTATATCTTCTTGCTGACTTACTGTGTTGCCACCATGCCCGGCTGTTTTGTTTTGTTTTTAAACAGGATCTTGCTAAATTGCTGAATCTGGTCTTAAATCTGTGATCCTTCTGTCTCAGGCTCCCAAATTCTGGAATTACAGAAGTGTACACCACCATGCCCGGCTATTAAAGGCGATGTCTGTGAAAGAATCAGAGAAGGAGCTGGCAGAAATCTGGAGAACTGTAAGATCCAGATTGAGGGCCTGGAGCCCAGTGCCCAGCGAGGAGCTGGTGTGAGGGAGGGGGCTGGGTCTTGGACTGCCAGGAGGTTCCAACGCTGGTTCAGCAAGTTCTCAGCCAACAGAGGAGAGCTGTGATGGGTGCGCCTTGGTGCTCTGCCGCGGCAGCATGGATCCCAGAAATCCATGTTAGTACATTTTTGTCCTTGTGACCAAAATACCTGACCAGCACAGCTTAGGGGAAGGGTTTATTTTAGATGAGGGTTTCAGAGGCATAGTGATGGTTAGCTGGCTCCAGGGCAGAAACCTCAGGGCAGCAGAAGCTGGCAGAGGAAAGCCGCGCAGCTCATGGCTGCTAGAGGAGAGGGACAGATAAAGTCCTCACGGCCACACCCTCAGGGATGCACCTCCTCCAGCCAGGCCCTATCTCAGAACTTTACTGCAATGGGAAGATGCTTTCAACACATGACATTCTCGGGGGTGGGGGCATTCCAGGTCCAAACCTTAACAAAGTCCTGCAAAGGTACGTATATTGAATGTTGGTCCCTGGTAGAACCTTTAGGAGAGCCTGGTGGGAAGAAGTTAGATCACTGGGGACGTGCCCTTGAAAGAGATATTGAAAGACCCCAGCCCCCCTCTCGCTTCCCAGCCACCATGTGGTGATCGGGCCTCCTCTGCTATATCTTTTTGCTGAGTTACTGTGTTGCCACAGGCCCAAAGCAGAAGGGCCAAGTGACCATGGACTAAAACATGAGCCCCCAAATAAACCTTTCTTATAAGTTGATTATCTCAGTTTTTTTGTGTGTTTGTTTTGTCACAATGACAGAAGGCTAACACACCTACTGAGCTCAGGCACTATCTGGAGCAGCCCATGGGAGAGATGGCCTTTTCCCCAGCACTGTGATGGTGCATCAGTCCTCAGAAAGTAGTGGCCAGGGCCCAGGCCCTTCACTTACCTAAAGCCAAGGCCCGTGAGTGACATTTTCTCACAGTCCTGTATGATAAAATGGGTGGTACTAAAACCCTGCCAGTCACATCAGAAAGGTTTGCAACATTATACTAAAAGAAGGAGGCCTTTAAAGTGGGAGAGCTGAGAGCCATATCTTCTCTTCTCCCTCCTTGCTCTAAAAAATTGTACCCATCTCTACCTCCCTAAAGGAGAGCTGGGTTTGGTGGCACATGTTTGTAATCCCAGCGCCTCCAGAGGCTGAGGCAGGAGGATGGCAAGTGCAAGGCTAGCCTCATAAATTTAATAAGACCCTGTCTCAAAATCAAATAAAAAGGGCTGGGGGTGTAGCTCAGTGGTGAAGCCCTTGCCTAACATGTGTAAGACTTAGAGTACAATTCATAGTACTGAAAAAACAAAACAAATGAATGAAACATACACACACACACACACACACACACACACACACACAATGTTCTGATTCCTGAAAACTGTGAATGTGAAGCTATTTGGAACAAAGGTTATTTATAGACAAAATTAAGGATTTTTGCAATGAGATGATCCTGGATTGTCTGGGAGTGCCCTAAATGCCATTATAAATGTCCTTATAAGAAAGAAACAAGCCGGGCATGGTGGCACACACCTGTAATCCCAGTATTTGGGAAACGGAGACAAGAGGATCCCAGTTTCAAAACCAGCCTCAGCAACTTGGTGAGACAATCAGTAACCTAGTGATAGAACACTGCAAGGTTCAATCCCCAGCAATACCCCCTCACACACACACACACACACACACACACACGAGAAACAGAGGGAGGTTACAAGACCGAAGTGAGGAGGCCACATGACCCCAGAGGTAGCCACAAACCAAAGAATGCTGGCAGTCATGGAAACCTGCAAGAGACAAGAACGAGGTTTCCCTTAGGGCGTCTGGAATGAGGGGTAGCCCTGTGAGCACTTTTTTTTTTTTTTTTGTGGTACTGGGGGTAGAACCCAGAGGCTTTTCTACCTCCGGGATACACTCCCAGACCTATTTTTATACTTTATTTGGAAACAGGGTCTCACTAAGTTGCTGAAAGCTTCACTAAGTAGCTGAGGCTGGCTTCGAACCTGCACGATCCTCCTGTCTCAGCCTCCCAAGTGCGGGGATTACAAGCCTGTGCCACCACGCCCGGCTCCCTGTGATCACTTCTATTTCAGCTCAGAGATATTGTTTTTAGACTCCTGGTCTGCAGCTCTGTGAGAGAATGAGTCTCTGTCCCGTTAAGCCATCAAGTTTGTGACCGTTCATTACAGCAGCCACAGGAGACACATGCACGTACCGTCGTTTCCTTCTTCTGTTTGTGCTTTCTCCTCTTTATTTCCTCTTTAATAATGTTCAATTATGTGGTGCTGGGGATGGAACCCAGGGCATTTTACCTCTAAGCTACATCGCAGCCCAATTGTTTATTCTTTATTTTGAAAGGGTCTCACTGAGTTGAGGAGGGCCTCACTAAGTAGTTAAGGCTGAGGAGGAACCTGTGATCCTCCTGTCTCAGCCTCCCAAATGCTGGGATCCCAAGCATGTGCCACCACACCCAGCATTTAATATTTTTTCTCTATCTCTCCTCTTTACTGAATTAGTAAAATTTGACTTGTCAAGGTCCCTTTGATGCCTGTTTTGTGGGAGAATTTTGCAACTGTCTCTGAACATTTCTTCTGTTGTTTGGCTTCCCTCACTCTTCATAGGTTGAGTACCTCCTACAGACCTGAATTTTCTCAAAACTTTTTTTTTTCCAGTACTGGGAATGGAACCCAGGGGCATTCCACCTCCTGCCTTATTTTTTATTCTTTATTTTGAAACAGGGTCTCACTGAGTTGCAAAGGGCCTCACTTAGTAGCTGAGGCTTTCCCACAAACCCCGATCCTCCTGCTCAGCCTCCCAAATGCTGGGATTACAGGCTGGGCATGGTGGGGCACGCTTGTAATCCCCGCTCTTGGGAGACAGAGAAAGGAGGATCGCGCAGGTTCAAAGCCAGCAGCAAAGCCAGCAGCGCTGGTTTAGGAGACCCTGTTTCCAAAAATAAAAAAGTATAAAAATAGTTCTGAAAGTGTAGCCTGGAGGCAGAGGGCTTCCAGGAACCCCAGTACCACCAAATGCTGGGATTACAAGTGTGGGCCACCACGCCCTGCTAAACTATTTTTTTTTAGGTACTGGGGATGGAACCCAGGGGCATTCTACCTCTGAGCTACACCCTCAACCTCTTTCCTTCCTTCCTTCCTTCCTTTCTTTCTTTCTTTCTTTCTTTCTTTCTTTCTCTCTTTCTTTCTTCCTTTCTTCTTTCTCATTTTTTTGGCTGTACTGGGATTCCTGGAAACCCTTCTACCTCCGGGCTACACTCCCAGACCTATTTTATATTTTTTCATTTTGAAACAGTCTCTTAATGAGGCTGGCTTCGAACCTGCGCAATCCTCCTGTCTCCGCTTCCCAAGTGTGGAGATTACAAGCGTGCGCCACCACGCCCGGCATTATTCTTTATTTTGAAACAGGATCTCACTGAGTTGCAAAGAGCCTCACGAATTAGTAGCTGAGGCTGTACGCAAACCACAATCCTCTGGTTTCAGCCTTCCAAATGCTGGGATTACAAGCGTGCGCCACCACACCTGGCTATATATTTATTAGTACTTGGGTTCCTGGAAACCCTTCTACTTCTGGGCTACATTCCCAGACCTATTTTTATACTTTTTTATTTTGAAACAGGGTCTCTTAAGCCAGCGTGGCTGGCTTCGAACCTATGCGATCCTGCTGTCTCCGCCTCCCAAGCACAGGGATTACAAGTGTGTGCCACCACGCCCGGCGCCTATTCTTTATTTTTTATTTTTTATTTTTTTGCGAGCTTGGGGATGGAACCCAGAGGCATTTGACCTCTGAGCTACTCCCCCTGCCCAATTTTTTATTCTTTATTTTGAAACAGGGTCTCACTGAGTTGCAGAGGACCTCACTAAGTAGCTGAGGTTGTCTGCGAACCGCGATCCTCCGGTCTCAGCCTCCCAAATGCTGGGATTACAAGCGTGCGCCACCACG
Source organism: Muscardinus avellanarius (assembly GCF_963383645.1). Lineage (NCBI taxonomy): Eukaryota > Metazoa > Chordata > Mammalia > Rodentia > Gliridae > Muscardinus > Muscardinus avellanarius. The sequence continues at coordinate 198,338 of NC_137805.1, read as the reverse complement.
CCCGGCTTATTCTTTATTTTTTAAAACAGGGTCTCACACCGGCGTGATGGTGCACACTTGTAATCCCCGCGCTTGGGAGGCTGAGACAGGAGGATCACATAGGTTCGAAGCCAGCCTCAGTTTAGTGAGGCTCTCAGCAACTTAGTGAGACCCTGTTTCCAAATAAAATATAAAATGGGTCTGGGAGTATAACCCAGAGGTAGAAAGCCTCTGGGTTCCACTCCCAGTACCACCAAAAAAATTAAAAAATTAAAAAAATAAAAAATATAAAAAAATTAAAAAATAAAACAGGGTCTCTATTACAAACTGTGCTGCTATGAACATGGGTATGAATATGTTACTGTAGCGCTCTGATTTCAACCCCTTTGGAAAGATACCCAGGAGTGGCATAGCCAGATCGGTGGACCCATTCCCAGTTTTCTAAGAAATCTCTACACTGATCTCCATAGCAGCTGAACTAGTTTGCACTCCCACCAACAGTGTAAAAGAGTTTCTCTTTCCCAACATCCTCACCAGCATTTGTTGTATGCATACCCATGTTCATAGCACCACAATTCATAATAGCCAAAATATGGAACTAACCTAGGTTTTCATCAACAGATGAATGGATTGCAAAATTATGGGACATATACACAATGAAATTCTGATATTTGTGTGTGTGTGGGAGGTCTGGGGATGGAACCCAGGGACATTTGACCTCCGCACTACACCCCCTGCCCTATTTTTTATTCTTTTATTTATTATTATTATTATTATTATTATTATTATTATTATTATTATTTTTGGTGGTACTGGGATTCCTGGAAACCCTTCTTCCTCTGGGCTACACTCCCAGACCTATTTTTATACTTTTTTATTTGGAAACAGGGTCTCCTAAGCCAGAGTGGCTGGCATCGAACCTGCGCGATCCTGTCTCCACCTCCCAAGCGTGGGGATTACAAGCGTCTGCCACCACACCCGGCTATTCTTTATTTTGAAACAGGGTCTCAGTAAGTTGCAGAGGGCCTCACTAAGTAGCTGAGGCTAGCTGTGAACCACGATCCTCCTGTCTCAGCCTCCCGAAAGTTGGGATAACAAGCGTGCGCCACCATGCCCTGCTCCACAATGGAACTGCTCACACACAATGAAATTCTACTCAGCTATAAAGAACAAAATCATGTCAGTTGCAAGAAGATGGAACGACCTGGAGAACATTATGTTAAATGAGATCAGCCAAGCACAGAAAGAGAAGGGACATATGTTTTCTCTAATACGCCCAAACTAGGGACTAGTAGGAATGCCAGAGGGACTCCAGATAATGGAGGTGAAACCTCAACAAAACTGAAAGGGAAGGGTAGGAGAGGAAGAAGGTTGAGGTTAATTAATGGAGGAGCTACATCGGAATATGTGTAAAAGTATGAATGTAGCATGGTTAACCTGGACACTCATTGTTGGGGGGTAGGGGGGTGGGGAGGTGAGAGAGGGCACCAAGCACAATCTGAATGTATGCCATTTTCAATATGATCCACATAAAAATATAAATAAATAAATAAATAAATAAATAAATAAAAGTGTCTTACTGAGTTGCAAAGGGCATCACCAAGTGGCTGAGGCTGTCCGTGAACCTTGCTCCTCCTGTCTCAGCCTCACAAGTGCTGGGATTACAAGTGTGCACCACCATACCTGGCTATAATATTTTTAAAATTTAATTCAGTGTGTGTGTGTGTGTGTGTGTGTGTGTGTGTGTGTGTGTTACTAGGAATTGAACCCAGGGCATTCTACTTCTGAGATACACCCTCTAGCCCTATTTTATTTTTATTTTGAAACAGGGTATCTCTGAGTTGATGAGAGTCTCAATACTTGCTGAGCTAGTCCTGTCTTGACCTCTCAAGTACTGAGATTACAGGAGTGCACTGCCACACCCAGCTCATACTCTGTATTCAATATTGCATCCATTTTCCCATCCTGTGTTATGTGATAGAGATCCAAACGTGAAAAACCATAGCTCCTACCCTCCAAGGCTCATGGTCAAGAAGGGTTAGAGATGTGCATTTAAAAGTACTCTGAGCCGGGCGTGGTGGCGCACGCTTGTAATCCCCGCGCTTGGGAGGCAGAGACAGGAGGATCGCGCAGGTTCGAAGCCAGCCGCGCTGGTTTAGGAGACCCTGTTTCCAAATAAAAATGTAAAAATAGGTCTGGGAGTGTAGCCCGGAGGTAGAAGGGCTTCCAGGAACCCCAGCAGTACCACCAAAAAAAAAAAAAAAAAAAAAAAGTACTCTGAGCCGGGCGTGGTGGCGCACGCTTGTAATCCCCGCGCTTGGGAGGCAGAGACAGGAGGATCGCGCAGGTTCGAAGCCAGCCGCGCTGGTTTAGGAGACCCTGTTTCCAAATAAAAATGTAAAAATAGGTCTGGGAGTGTAGCCCGGAGGTAGAAGGGCTTCCAGGAACCCCAGCAGTACCACCAAAAAAAAAAAAAAAAGTACTCTGAGCCGGGCGTGGTGGCGCACGCTTGTAATCCCAGCAGCATATGAGAGACTGAGACAGAAGGATCGTGGTTCAAGGACAGCCTCAGCTACTAATTAGCGAGGCCCTTTGCAACTCAGACCCTGTTTCAAAACGAAGAATAAAAAATAGGGCTGGAGGTGTCGCTCGGAGGTAGAGTGCCCGTGGCTTCCATCGCCAGTACTGCAAAATGAATGAATGAATGAATGAATGAATGAATGAATGAATAAATAAAAGTACTCAGATAATGGGGTGTGGTGACACATAATTGTAATCCCAGTATTTGAGAGACTGAGACAGGAGGATTACAGGTTTGAAGTCAGGCTCAGCACCTTAGTTAGACCCAGTTTCCATATAAAAAATAAAATAGGGCCGGGCGTGGTGGTGCACCCTTGTAATCCCAGATTTGAGAGGCTGAGACCTGAGGATCATGGTTCGTGGACAGCTTCAGCTACTTAGTGACCCCCTGTTTCAAAATAAAGAATAAAAAGCAAGGTGTGGTGGCACACGCTTGTAATCCCCGCGCTTGGGAGTCTGAGACAGGATGATCGCACAGGTTTGAAGCCAGCCTCAGCTACTTAGTGAGGCTCTCAGCAACTTAGTGAGACCCTGTTTCCAAATAAAATAGAAAATAGGTCTGCGAGTGTAGCCCAGAGGTAGAGACACACTGGGTTCTATCCCCAGCACACATACACACACACACACACACACACAAAGAAAAGAAAGAAAGAAAGAAAGAAAGAAAGAAAGAAAGAAAGAAAGAAAGAATAAAAAAATAGGGCAGGGGTTGTAGCTTGGAGGTCAAATGCCCCTGGGTTCCATCCCCAGACCCGCAAAAATAAATAAATAAATAAATAAATAGGAAGCCGGGCACGGTGGTACATACTTGTAATCCCAGTACTTGGGAGGCTGAGACAGGAGGATACCAGGTTTACGGCCAGCCTCACTACTTAGTAAGGCTCTTCACAATTTAGTGAGACTCTGTTTCAAAATAAATAATAAAAAAAAGGTTGTGGGAAGTCCGGCGTGGTAGTGCACGTTTGTAATCCCAGCATTTAGAAGGCAGAGACAGGAGGATCTTGGTTTGCAGACAGCCTCAGCTATTTAGCAACTCAGTGAGAACCTGTTTCAAAATAAAGAATAAAAAATAACACTGGGGGTGTAGCTTGGAGGTGGAATGCTCCTGGGTTCCATTGCCAGTATCGCAAAAAAATAAAAAAGGGTGAGGAGTGTAGCTCGGGGGTAGAATGCCACTGGATTCAGTCCCCAGTACCACAAAAGTAAATACATAAATTAATAAAATAGGTTTGGGAGTATAGTCCAGAGGTAAAAGGCCCCTGGATTCCACTCCCAGTACTACAAAATAATAAAATAAGTTAAAAAAAATTTTTGCAGTACTTGGAATAGAACCCAGGGACATTCTACTTTCAAGCTACACTTCTAGCCCTTTTTATTTCTTCTTCTTTTTTTGCAGTACTGGGGATGGAACCCAGGGACATTGTACCTCCGAGCTATACCCCCAGCCTAGCTGTCCACGAACCACGATCCTCAGGTCTCAGCCTCGATCCTCAGGTCTCAGCCTCCCGAATGCTGGGATTACAAGCGTGCGCCCCCACGCCCGGCTGCCACAGGCCTTTTTAAAAATACATATTTAGCTGGGCGTGGTGGCTCAGAGGTAGAATGCCCCTGGGTTACATCCCCAGTACTGAAAAAAAAAAAAAAAAAAAAATTAAACTTCTGTTGTTTAAAAAAAATGGAAACTATTTATTGAGACCCTTTGCAACGCAGTGAGACCCTGTTTCAAAATAAAGAATAAAAAATAGGGCAGGGGTGTAGCTTGGAGGTCAAATGCCTCTGGGTTCCATCCCCAGACCTGCAAAAAAAAAAAAAGGCCTGTGGGTGTAGCTGTGTTTTACTGGGGATGGAACCCAGGGGTGTTCTATCTCTGGGCTACACCTCTTGCCTTATTTTATATTATTATTACTATTTTATTATTAATTATTATTATTGTTTGTGGTACTGGGGCTTGAACTCAGGGGCAGTCTACTTCTGAGTGACACCCCCAGCTGTATTTTTTTATTCTCTCTTTTTTTTTTTGTGGTAGTGGGGACGAAACCCAGGGGCATTCTATCTCTGAGTGACATTTCCTGCCCTATTTTTACTTTTTTATTTTCTATTTTGAAACAGGGTTTCACTGAGTTGCAAAGGACCTCACTAAGTAGCTGAGGCTGTCCATGAACCACTATCCTCCTGTCTCAGCTTCCCAAATGCTGAGAAACAAGCCTGCGTGGGCTGCTACACCCAGCTAATTTCTGAATACTTAATATCCATTCCTCTATTGTTTTTTGTTTTTTGTTTTTTTCGTGTGTGTGTGTGTGTGTGTGTGTGTGTGTGTGTGTGTGTGTGTGTTACTGGGGATGGAACCCAGGGGCATTCTACCTCTGAGCTATACCCCCAGCTCTATTTTTTATTCTTTATTTTGAAACAGGGTCTCACTGAGTTGCAAAGGGCTTCAGAACTGTGATCCTTCTGTCTCAGCCTCCAAATGCTGGGATTGCAAGCATGTGCCACCACACCCAGCTAGAACTTTAATTTTATTTGGCTTACTAATTTACCTGAATTAATTCTCTCCTAATCTCATTTAGCTAATCATGCCCTGTGTCATCGTTTCATCTACTGAGTCATATGCAAAACTCCGCTCAGATACAATGTCTGGAGGTGTGGCAACCGGCTTGTGACCATGAGGATTCCAGCATGATGGTGGAAGTCGGGATGCACAGCTGGCTGAGCAGAAAGAAAAGAGCCTGGGCCTTGGAGGGCATCTGGAGTAACAAAAGCAATGCTGGCAACTGTTTTCATATTCCTTATCAGGAGAGGAAAATGCCTTCCATTGTTTAAACTAGTGCTGTTTTCTTTTGCAGACAATGAGTGAGTGAGTACCTAACACATCAATATTCTAATAAACCGTATCTACAGGATGCTAAGGAGAAGAGGGAACACACACACAAACACAAACACACAAACACACACAAACACACAATGATTTTTTTTCAAGCGAACTTTTTTTTCTGGTGGTACTGGTTTTTTTTTTTTTTTTTTTTTTTTGGTGGTACCGGAGGTGGAACCCAGAGGCTTTCTACTTCTGGGCTATACTCCCAGACCCATTTTATATTTTATTTGGAAACAGGGTCTCATTAAGTTGCTGAGAGCCTCACTAAGTAGCTGAGGCTGGCTTCAAACCTGCGTGATCCTCCTGCCTCAGCCTCCCAAGCGCGGTGATTACAAGCGTGCGCCACCACGCCCGGCTAAAATTCTAGAAACCAAATTCTTTTTTTTTTTTTTTTTTTTTTTTTTGGTGGTACTGGGGGTGGAACCCAGAGGCTTTCTACCTCCAGGCTATACTCCCAGACCTTTTTTAAAATATTTTATTTGGAAACAGGGTCTCACTAAGTTGCTGAAAGCCTCACTGTGGTACTGGGGTTTGAACCCAGGGGAATTCTGTCTCTGAGCTATATCCCCAGACCTATTTCTTATTCTTTTTTTTTTTTTTAATTCCAGTACTGGAGAATTACCTACAGTCATTCTACCTCCAAGCTACATCCCCAGTCCTACATTTTTTTCTTCTTTTTTTTTTTTTGGTGGTACTGGGGGTGGAACCCAGAGGCTTTCTACCTCCAGGCTATACTCCCAGACCTAGTTTATACTTTATTTGGAAACAGGGTCTCACTAAGTTGCTGAGAGCCTCACTAAGTAGCTGAGGCTGGCTTCGAACCTGGGCGATCCTCCTGTCTCAGCCTCCCAAGCGCGGGGATTACAAACGTGCACCACGCCCGGCTTATTTTTTATTCTTAATTTTGAAACAGAGTATCACTGACTTGCAGAGTACCTCACTAAGTAGTTGAGGCTCGCCATGAACCCCCATCCTCCTGTCTCAGCCTCCCAAGTACTGGGATGACAAACATGCACCACCACACCCGGATCACATGTAATATGTAATTTGTGTGTGTGTGTGTGTGTTTGTGTGTGTGTGTGTGTGTGTGTGTGTGTGTTACTGGGCATTGAACCAAGGGGCATTCAACCTCTGATCTATACCTACAGCTCTATTTTATTTTTATTTTGAAACTGGGTCTCAAATATTATTTTGAGGTTGTTGAGAATCTCACTACTTGCTGAGGCTTTCCTAGAACCTGTGATCCTCCTGTCTCATTCTCCCAAGTACTGAGATTACAGTCATGCCCCATCCCACCTGGTTAATACATGTAATTTATCTTACACATGTACATAAAATTCTTCCTTTCTTTCTTTTCTTCTTTTTTTTTTCTCTCCCTCTGTGGTACTGGGAATTTAACCCAGGTACATTCTAACTCTTAGCTATACTCCTATTTTATTTTTCATTTGGAAAGAATTTCACTAAGTTGTATAGGACCTCACTAAGTTACTAAGGCTGTCTGCAAACTTATGATCTTCCTGTCTCAGCCTCCCAAGTACTGGGATTATAGGTGTAAACCACCATGTCCACCACCAGGAAAGTTTAAATACACGTGTGTGTGTGTGTGTGTGTGTGTGTGTGTGTGTGTGTGTGTGTGTGTGTTACTGGGAGTTGAACTCAGTCTGAGCTACACCCCCAGACCTATTTTATATTTTATTTGGAAACAGAGGCTCACTATGTTGCTGAGAACCTCACTAAGTAGCTGAGGCTGGTTTCAAACCTGTGCGATCCTTCAGTCCCAGCCTCCCAAGTACTGGGATTACAAGCATGCACCACCATAGTAGTTTATTTATTTATATATTTTTTGGAAACTAATTTGCTGATGGCCTTGCTAAGTTGCTGACGCTGCCCTTGAGTCTGGGATCCTTATGCCTCAGCTTCCCAAGTACTGGGATTACAAGCATACACCACCAAGCTTGGCTTAAATACTTTTATTTTACCACTTTAATCTTTTCCTTAAAGAAGCAGGCATGGTGGCACAGCCTATACCCTGGAAAATTGAGACAGGAGAATTTCAGGTTCATGGTCAACCTCAGCAGCTAAATGCGACTCTCAGAAACTTAATGAGACCCTGTTTCAAAACAAAAAATGCCTGGGCATGGTGGCACACGCTTGTAATCCCCGCATTTGGGAGGCTGAGACAGGAGGATTGTGGTTCACAACTACTTAGTGAGGTCCTTTGCAACTCAGTGAGACCCTGTTTCAAAACAAAGAATAAAAAAATAGGGCTGGGGGTGTAGGTCGGAGTTAGAATGTCCCTGGGTTCCAACCCTGGTACGGCCAAAAAAAAAAAAAAAAAAAATAGGGCTGTGGGTGTAGCTCAGATGTAGAATGCCCCTGGGTTCAAACCTAGTAACACACACACACACACACACACACACACACACACACACACACATCCCTGAGTAATAAGGTTGCCTGCAATGGAGATGCTTGTTGCTCTCAGATCATAGAGCCTTCTGATGAAAATGAAGCAGAAGAAATGTGTACTCTAAACAACTTGAGCTGGAAGTTCCAAGTAGAGCAAAGTAGCTCATCAGTGCTGAAAGACTTTGGCAATTATTATTATCTTTTTCTTTTCTCTCTTTCTTTCTTTCTTTCTTTCTTTCTTTCTTTCTTTCTTTCTTTCTTTCTTTCTTTCTTTCTTTTTTTTTTCTGTACTGGGGGTGGAACCCAGGGGCATTCTACCTCTGAGATACATCCCTAGTCCTATTTTTGAAACAGGGTCTCACTGAGTTGCAAAGGGCCTCACTAAGTAGCTGAGGCTGGCTTCAAACCTGTGCGATACTCTTCCTCAGCTTCCCAAGCTCTGGGAATACAAGTGTGTGCCACCATGCCTGGCTTATTTTTTTATTTGGAAATAGGGTCTCACTAGGTTGCTGAGAGCCTCCTTAAGTTGCTGAGGTTGGCTTTGAAGCTGTGATCCTCCTGTCTCAGCCTCCCATGTACTGATATTACAAGCGAGCATCACTATGCCTGGCTTTTTATTTTTATTTTGAAACATGGTCTCACTAGGTTGCTGAGAGTCTCACTACTTGTTGAGACGGTTCTTGAACTTGCTTTCTTTTTTTTTTTGTTTGTTTGTTTGTTTTGTGGAACTGGGGGTGGAACCCAGGGGCTTTATAACTCCGGGCTGTACTCGCAGACCTATTTTATACTTTACTTGGAAACAGGGTCTCACTAAGTTGCTGAGAGCCTCACTCAGTAGCTGAGGCTGGCTTTGAACCTGTGCAATCCTCCTGTCTCAGCCTCCCAAGTGCTGGGATTGCAAGTGTGCGTCACCACACCCGGTTAAACTTGCTCTATTTTTGTCTCAGCCTCACAAATAGTGGGGTGACAGGCATGCTCAAACACACCTGGCTCTTACTCAGTTTTTTTTTTTTTTTTTTTTTTTGTGTGTGTGGGTCTGGGGATGGAACCCAGGGACATTCTACCTCCAAAGCTACACCCCCTGCCCTATTTTTTATTCTTTATTTTGAAACCGGGTCTCATTGAGTTACAGAGGGCCTCACTCAGTAGCTGAGGCTGTCTGTGGTCCCCAATCCTCCTGTCTCAGCCTCCCAAGCGCTGGGGTTACAGGTGTGTTCCACCCCCCCACCCCCCCCCAGCTCTTACTTGGTATTTTTATTGAGTTAGTCTCAATATCAATATCAAAAACACTTGAATTATTATTTTCCATTTCCATTTTGCTCTAGAGGCAAGTTGCTGCTTCTCGTTCTATTCTAGTGAAGTCTCCGGTGTTCTGTCTCATTAGGCCTGTGTCCATCTTGAGTGGCCTCTGTGTCACCCTCGCCTTTGTCAGCGGCAGCATCTGGGTATTGTCTTAACCAGAGAAATCTTCCTTTGCTCTCTTCCGGTGTCTGAGTACTACTTTGATTTTTCACAGATTTCCCCTTCATCTGAGCAGGCTGCTGGCCTTGGGAGTGCTGGATATTCTGCCCTGGATCTGATTGTTTAGCACCAGCTGGAGTGGAGTCTTGTTTTGGCACCCTACAGTAGTAAGAGGGGACATAGATGGGGGAATTATAACCTCTTTTCTTCCTGGATTCCTGAATATTTTCACAAAGATGCTCAAAGCCTTCATCAAGTCCTTTAATTATTGCATAAGTGAGTCTCTCTCTGTATCTTTTTTTTGGGGGGAATACTGGGGACTTAAACCCAGGAACATTCTACCCCAGAGCTATACCTCCAGCCCTTTTTATTTTTTATTTTGAAGCAAGGTCTGACTAAGTTGCTAAATTGCTGAGGACCCCCTCAAATCTGTGATCCTCCTGCCTCAGCCTTCCAAATCCTGGGATTATAGGTGTGGGCCACCATGCCCAGCAAGGTGAGTCTCTTTTTTTTTTTTTAATTTTATTTTATTGGTGCACTGTATTCATACATCATAGTGGGATACAAACTTTTGTAGACATACATGCACACATCGCCCAGTCAGCCCCCACCCGATCCCCACCCCATTCTCTCCCCATCCCTCCCTCCCATGCTTGGCTTAGTGGTTGACATCTAGTATTATAGCACTTTATCCAAAATTAAAAATGATAATCTCACATAACAGTTTCATTTGTCTGATACCAAGCTTTTGATGTCTTAAAGATAACATTTCAATATTTCTTTTTGCTTTCTTTCTTACCAGAGAATATTTTTTTCTTTTTTTTAGGTGAAACTATCATATATTTATTTTTCAGAAAAAAATCTATCCTGATATGGAATATGGACTCTAGATACCCAAAACAATCTCGAAGCAAAAACAAAGCTAGAAGATGTATATTTTCTGATTTCAAACCATATAAAGCTACAATAATTGAAACAGTGTAGTACTGTTCTAAAGGCAGATATATAGACCATTGGAGTTAAATACAAGCCTAGAGCTAACTTCTTCCCTATATTGTCAAGTTATTTTTGACAAGGTTTCCACGAAGATTTGGTGGTGGAAATAATAATCTTTTAACTAAATATTGTTGAAAAATAATAATTACATGGAAAAGAATAAAATTGGACCCTTACCTAATCCCACATACAAGTATTAACTCAAACTAGATAAAAGACCTAAATATAAATCTTAAGACTATAAACTTTTAGGAGAAAATCTGGGTCATAAAACCTCACAACATTGAAATTGGCAGTGATTTCTTGGATATGATTTCAATGGCACAGGCAACAGAAGAATATACAAACTCCCTAAAAAATAAAAGAAAATATTGTATATCCAAAGACAATGTAAACAGAGTTAAAAGTTACTAATAGAATTGGATAAAATATTTCCAAATGCTATATCTGAAGGTATATTAATATTCCAACTAGAAATCCTAAAAATTAACAACAATAAAGGCAAACAATACAATTTAGAGATAGGTAAAAGACTAACATAAATAATGAATCTCCACAGATAACCAATCTTAGTTGTCTGTTGGATGGAAACTCTTGTTTCTCTGGTTCTGGTGAGTGTTACCTATTTCTTCTTTGTAGTTAATCTCTTTGAGTATTTTCTCTAGTGCTGGTTTTGAAGACATAAATTCCTTCAGTTTCTGTTTGTCATGGAAGCTTCTTATTTCTCCATCTAATTTGATAGAAAGTTTTGCTGGATAGGAAATTTTTGGCTGGAAGTTGTTTTCTTTCAGAGTTTGGAATATGTTACTCCAAGCCCTTCTGGCTCTCATGACTTGGTTTGGGAAGTCTGGAGTGATTCTAATTGGTTTGCCTCTGAATGTCACTTGGCCCTTTGTTTTTGTTGCCTTTAAGATTCTCTGCTTGGCTTCCACATTGGTCATTTTGACAATTATATGGCGTGGGGATCCTCTTCTCGGATCCTGTCTAAAGGGAGTTCTATAAGTTTCCTGGATCTGTGTATCAACCTCTTGCTCTATATTTGGAAAATTTTCTGCTATTACTTCCTTGAAGAGATTGTTGATCCCTTTGGTTTCACTTTCTTTTCCCTCCTCTATTCCAATTATTCTTAGGTTAGCTCTCTTAAAATGGGCCCATATTTCTTCAATGTCAGATTCCTGCTGTTGGATATCTTTTTCTAGATTAGAAACTATGCATTCATTTTTGGATTGCTCATCTTCTAAGAACGAGATTCTGTTCTCCATGTGGTCTAATCGGTTGTTTGTGCTTTGAATTGAGGCCTTTACTTCATTAATTGCATCCTTTATCTCTTTTTGGCTCTCTCTGAGTTCTTTTCGAAGCACCTCTATTATTTCTACAGTTATTTTCCTGATTTGATCTTCTAGAAATCTCTGATTTTCTGTTTTATCAGGTTCTGATGTTGTGGGGTTGTGCACATTCATTACTTCAGTGTTATTCCTCTTTCCCATGATTTCGGAGGTTTGTGCCTTCTCTGGGTTCTTCCCTTGGGTCACTATGGCTTCACTTAAGGTGCTCTGGATCTCGAGTCTGTATTATCTCAGACCCTACTACTCCTTTACTGGGTTGTATCACAGAGTCTCCGACCCAGGGAGTCGATAGAGGCTGCTTTAAACTATGGGGGGGTGCCAGGTTGCACGCTCTCCTATGGTGTGATATCTCTGCCACCACCACTCCCTCACTGGGTCAAGTCCCAGGAGGCACAATACTGGGATTTCTCCTCTGTGGCCCGCAATTTGACTCACTGTTCTTGAGTACGTAGATGTAGCTGTACTGGACTCGGTGAATTCACTGCTGCTGCCGCCGCCGGTGGCAATATGGCGCCTCTGCCACGCCCTCGGCCATGAGGCTGGCGTATTTTTTCTTCTCTGGTTTTGATTTCCACTCTGAATCCCTGCAGCGTGTGCTGAGCTCAGCCACTGGGAGCTTTAAATGCTGTCTGCGCCGAAAGATCCCGCCTGGCTGTTCCGCATCGGCTCACCTCGGCTTGCTGTAGCCGTCCGGTGAACTCGCCGCTGCCGCCGACAGTATGGCGCTGCTGCCGCGTCCTCGGGCGCGTGTGTCTCCTCTGTGGCCCTGAGCTCTGTTCTCAGTCCGCTTTCTCTCTGGAGCCTGGTGGTTTTTTTGTTTTTCTGGTGATGGTGTTTTCTGGCTATGAAAGGCGCTCTTTTTGTGGTAATGGAGATTGGTTGTTAGCGGGACTCTTAAACCCCGCTTTTCTCGGTCGCCATCTTCCCGGAAGTCTTCTCAAGGTGAGTCTCTTAAAGCACAGGTTCATCAAGTGGGTGACAAATGCCCTGTAATCTCAGGACTTGGGAAGCCGAGACAGTAGGATTGAAGATTTAAAGCCAGCCTTGGCAACTTCATGAGACCATTTCAAAGAGAAAAATAAAAATAAAAAAGAAATGGGGTGGCAATGAAGAATGTCCTTGGGTTCAGTCCCCAACAGCGTGTGCACATGTGCGCTATATGTACACACACACACACACACACACACACACACACACACACACAGTCTCTATCCCTAAAGTGATGATTTCAGCCAGGCACGTTCATGCACACCTATAATCCCAGTTATTTGGATGCCAAGACAGGAGGATTGCAGGTTCAAGGCCAGTCTCAGCATTAATTAATTAATTAATTAATTTAGGTCCTGGAGACAGAACCCCTGGGTCTACCCCCAGACTTACATTTTTTTGAAACAGGGTCTCACTAAAATTGCTGAAAGCCTCAAAAAATTGCTGAGGCTGGCTTCGAACCTGCCATCCTCCTGTCTCAGCCTCCCAAGAACTGGGATTACAAGCATAGGCCACCATGCCCAGCTTCAGTCCCAACAGTTTAGAGAGACTCTCAAGAGTTTAGCTTCAAAGTAAAAAATAAAGCCTGGCCGGGCATGGCGGTGCACGCTTGTAATCCCTGCGCTTGGGAGGCTGAGGCAGGAGGATCGCACAGATTCGAAGCCAGCCTCAGCTATTTAGTGAGGCTCTCAGCAACTTAGTGAGACCCTGTTTCCAAATAAAATATAAAATGGGTCTGGGAGTATAGCCCGCAGGTAAAAAGTACCACCAAAAATAAATAAATAAAAATAAAGCCTGGCATGGTGGCTCAGTACGTGGGAGACTGAGACAGAAGGGTGGGAGCTTTGAGGCCAGCTGCAACAATTTAGTGAGATCCTGGGGATGTAGCTTAGAGGTAGAATGCCCTGGATTTAATTTCCACACACACATACACACACACACACACACACACACACACACACACACTAAATAAATAAATAAATAAATAAATAAAATAATCCAAGCATGGTGGTATATGCTTGTAATCCCAGTATTTGGGAGGTTCAAGGCCAACCTCAGCAATTTAATGAGGCCCTCTACAACTTAGTGAGACCTTATTTCCAAATAAATAAATAAACTGGGCGTGGTGGGGCATGCTTGTAATCCCAGCATTCAGGAGACTGAGACAGGAGGATCGCAGTCCTCCGAGAGCCTCAGCTACTTAGTGAGGCCCTTTGCAACTCAGTGAGACCCTATTTCAAAAGAAAGAATAAGGCCGGGCGTGGTTGCGCACACTTGTAATCCCAGCATTGGGAGGCTGAGACAGGAGGATCATGGTTTGCTGACAGCCTCAGCTAGTTAGTGAGGCCCTTAGCAACTCAGTGAGACCTGTTTCAAAATTAAAGAATAAAAAATAGAGCTAGGGGTGTAGCTTAAAGGTAGACTGCCCCTGAGTTCCATCCCCAGTACTGCAAACAAAACAAAACAAAACGAAACAACAACAACAACAACAACAACAACAACAAAAAGCAAATAACATAAGGCTAAGGTATAGCTCAGAAGTCCTGGGTCCCATCCCCATTACCATAAATAAATTTTAAAAAATAATATAGCCAGGTGTGGTGGCACACACTTATAACCCCCGCGCTTGGGAGACTGAGACAGGAGGATCACGCAGGTTTAAAGCCAGCCTCAGCTGGCTTAAGAGACCCTGCTTCCAAATAAAATATAAAATAGGTCTGGGAGTATAGCCCAGAGGTAGAAGGTCCCTGGTTCCATCTCCAGTACCACCAAAAAAAAAAAAAAAAAAAATATATATATATATATATATCCAGACGTGGTGGTGCACACCTGTAATCCCAGTAATTGGGAGGCTGAGACAGGAGGATTGCAGGTTCAAGGACAGCCTCAGCAAGTAGTGAGACTCTCATCAACCTAGCGAGACCCTGTTTCTGTAATGGTGAAATTGACTTGGGGGTGGTCACGAAGGAGGCAAACACCAGCTAAGTAATTAAAGGCCACTTTAATCAACAGGCACCTTCGGACAAGGTCTGCTGACCATGAGGGAAGGGACCGATGACCGAGCAGCAGAGTCATGGTCAGCAGAGTCATGTGGCAGAGAGGAAGTCAGAGTATTTATGTAGCCAGGGTCTTGGGGTTGGGCTAGCAGCATGGGAATGCCGGTCCTCTCGCGACACCCGGAGTCTCATGACATCTCCACTTCTGGCTTTCGGAGTTCCACCTCCTGTCCCTGCTGTGGAGTCCTGTGGGAGAAAGGAGGGACCTCAGTAATATGTTTGAATGAACTTTAGCAGACGAGGGGCTATTAAAAGAAAAGGAAAATCATGAGAATGGGTCCCAGGAGGGGGAATATCCCAGCAGCTACTGGCCCTTGGAACCCTTCCAGATATGAGGCAGACTGTCGTGTTTTATCGTAATTAACCACTTTATGGGAAGCAGCCCGCATACCATCAAGAAGGCATAGTATCGTATGGTCCCTCATTTTTAGTCCTTCACTCCCACCATTTGGGGCTGGCTGATACTCCCAGTGGGGATCTTCAGAAGGTACTGCAGCCACTCCCATAGGTAGTTAAATGAGCCTGGTCAGCTCATTCATGGGCAGCCTTTACAATATAATCCCATTCATCCAGAGTTAAGGCAGAGGTTAAAATAACATGAAGATCCTACCATGTGAGATCGTATACTTGCACAAGGTATTGGAATTTTTTAATAAAACTGGATGGATTGGTGGAAAAAGAACCCAGTTTTATTTTAATTTGAGCAAAGTCTGGGAGGGATAAAGGAACATGGACGTGGACAATGCCTTCTGTGGCCACCTCATGGAGAGGGGCCAAGAGGGAAGGTGGGTCCTTGGAGTGGGTATGGTAATTTACAGGGGAAGACGAGGGGGAGGTAAGGGTTGGTCCCTTAAGGGAGGATGGTGTGGGGGGAAAGGAGCAGGTTAGAGTGAGACGCTGTCCTAGGGTAGGTTGGTGATCGGGGGCGGTGAGGAGAGATCCTGGGGACCTCAGAAAGCAGTGCCTATAACCCAGCAAGGTCACAAGCTGTTGACCACACACTGCCACAATGGGTGACCAAGATGGCGATCTTGTGATGTCACCAGGTCACGACCGCGCCATCACAAAATGGCAGCTGACAGGAGAGGCCAGAGGGATGGGAGTGCAGGAAAAAAAAAAAAGGCCTGGACATAAAGGACTTCTGACCATTTACCAGACCGCTTACAAAAATTGCTGAGATTGGTCAGGGTATTAATATCCCATTATTTTGGAATTCTGGCTTCCCATGTCTGATCCATGGACAAGAACGAAGAACAGGAAACAGGCGTCCCCGATTATCCTGATCAATGTCCGGAAATGGGGGTCATGGACGAGAGCGATGACTCTACTCCCTTTTCAAGACCGGAGGATGACCTGGTTGTCTGGAAGCAACTCTGACACATCCAAGCATTTTGATAACAGAGAAGCTGGAGGCAAGAAGCCGGGACCTGCTGACTCGAGGAAGGGAAGGAACTTAACCTGTTTGAAAGCGGAAGTGGTTGGTCCAATTAAAATTTGGGACAGTCCAGGTTTCTGGGAATAAAGAGGAAGGCTCCTGAAGGGAGTCACAGGGACTAAGGGAGGGGTGAAAATAAAAAAAGTCCTCTTGGGTTTGGAGGGTTTGGGCACCAGATGTAATGTTGAAACTGAATTGGGGGTCGTGAAGGAGGCGAACACCAGCCAAGTTATTAAAGGCCTCTTTAATTGAAACTGGCACCTTTGGGCAAGGTCTACTGACCATGGGGGAAGGGACCAATGATGGAGCAGCAGAATCATGTGGTCAGCAGAAAGGGCAGGAGGGATGGCGACTAGATGGCTGTGAGATATGATTTCCTGTATTTTTTCTTTGGTTCTGGTTGATGAAACCCAGGGACATTCTACCTCCAATATACACCCCCAGCCCTATTTTTTTTTTTTTTTTATTCTTTATTTTGAAACAGGATCTCACTAAGTTGCGGAGGGCCTCACTAGGTAGCTGAGGCTGTTTGTGTGATCCTCTTGTCTTCAGCTTCCTGAATGCTGGGATTACAAGTGTGTGCTACCATGCCCGCTCCCTATACTTTTTCAAAGAAGAAAAGAGCCACAATCATTTTCTGGAGTAGTTGGGCAAGTAGGGATTTAGCCCCTACTACATTCCCTTTAAGCCCTGAGTCCTAAATAGAAGTATTTCTTTTTGCAGCCACAGTAGATAACAGGGAGGAACATCTTTATGCCTGGGTTGTGTGGTTTTGGCTGATTCCATACTCCAGTTGCAAAGGTGGGCCCCGGGGCCCAATCAAGAACCTCAGGCATAGCAATTGGCTCAGGGATTATTAGTGTGTGGTCCAAAGTAGTCCAATGAGAATCAAGTCTAATGTCAGGAAATATGGGGACAAAAGGAGCTCAGCTCCACCAACAAGAACAGGCTGTATTAGAGTAAAGCCTTGGTGGGTGGAGGGGAGCTGACCAGGCAGAGAGTCCGTGAGAGTCAGGAGCCCCCTTTCTTACAGACTAGGGACTTTTTATGGGATGTTAAAAGTGTGGGAGACTGGTGAGCTTGATGCCAGGCCAGAGCAGGTAGGTTTATGGGGCTGAGGGCAGGCAGATAGTTGGGGTGTTTCTCTTTACTTTCTTGCCTTTCATGCAGTCCTTTGTTCTTGGCCTCACAGTACTTGCTAGAACTAATAATAAATAATAAATAGGAATTCTCTTTTAGGTGAAGTTGATAAACTTATACAATATAAGCCTGAATATGCCTTTGATTAATTTGCCTATACATGGAGACCAAACAAACAAATTCCTAACTACTGGAATGAAGCCAACTCAGAGGTAAGCAAAGCTACTTTCCTTCTTTCATGTAGTGACCCAGGGACCCAGGTGCTTCCATTCTGTGGCTCTGTCATCCCTAGGACCTCAGAATCCTTTGCTTCTTGCCAGTAAGAGAAACAAAAAAGTGGGAAGCTGGGTGCAGTGGTGCACTCCTATAATCCCAGTACTTGGGAAGTTGAGACAAGAGGATCTCAGGTTCAAGGCCAGCCTCAGCAACATTGCAAACTCCTCAGCATCTTACTGAGACCCTATTTCGAAATTATAAATGAAAGCCAGATGGAGTGGGGCACACTTGTAACTCCAGTACTTGGGAAGCTGAGTAGTTGAATACATGATTAGTGCTCATAAAGTCCTGGATTCAAACCTCAGCACCAAAACCAGACAGACAAACAAAAGACTGAGATGCGCTGGGCATAGCTGTACCCATACTGTAATCCCAGTACTTGGAAGGCTGAGCCAGGAGGACTGCAGGTTCACAGCCATGCCCAGCGCATCTCAGTCTTTTGTACACAGTGCCTATGATTCAATCAAAACTTACTAAGGATGGTGCCATAGAATGAAAACTAGACAATAGAAATAGCTCAACAAATGTCTAAATGTTAATGTTAGTATATCCAAGTTTAAATTTGTTTGTCCGTCTGGTTTTGGTGCTGAGGATTGAATCCAGGACTTTATGAGCACTAATCATGCATTCAGCTACTGGCAAAATAAGTATGAATGATATACTCACTAATAATGAGGAAAAGGCAGAGAAAATTTCAACAAAGAATTAGAATCTATGAAAAATAATAAAATGGGAATTCTAGAACTGTAAAGTATAATAATTGAAACTAAAAACCAAAAGCTAGCCGGGAATAGTGGTGCACACTTGTAATCCCAGCATTCAGGAGGATGAGACAGGAGGATCGTGGTTCACAGACAGCCTCAGCTACTTAGTGAGGCCCTTTGCAACTCAATGAGACCCTGTTTCAAAATAAAGAATAAAAAATTGGGCTGGGGGTGTAACTCAGAGGTAGAATGACCCTGGGTTCCCCCAGTACCGAGAAAAAAAAAAAAGTTTTAACAGTAGATTAGATTCAGGAGAAGAAAAAATTTAGTAAATTGGAAGATAGAAAATATTCAAACTAAAACAGAGATAAAAATAATGAAAAAAATATTTTTGCAGTGCTGGGTATGTAACCCAGGGGCATTCTACCTCCAAACTATACCACAGACCTATTTTTTATTCTTTATTTTGGAACAGGGTCTCACTGAGTTGCAAAGGGCCTCACTAAGTAGCTGATGCTGTCCTTGAACCACGACACTCCTGTCTCAGCCTCCCAAGCCTGCACCACTGCGCCCAGCTCTTGATTTTTTATTTCTAATATTAGCAGTTTGTGTCCTTTCCATAGTTGGCCTGGCCTTATTGACATTGGTTTTATTGATTTTTTAAAATTTATTTTCCTGGTCTCAAGGAATTTAATTGATGCTCTAAGTATCATTTCTCTCAATCTACTTAGTTTGGATTCAATTTGCTCTTCTTTGTCTATTTCCTAAGGTAAGCTTAGATGACGGACTTTCAATCTTTCTTCATATCTAGCAAATGCACCAAATTCTACAAATTTTCCTTTAAGCACTGTTTTTAACTACATTCCATATATATCAGTAAATTATGTTTTCACTTTAATTTAGATAATAATATGTTTTTAGATTTATCTTGATTTTTTTTCTTTACGTAATAGAACTGCCGGGCATGGTGGCACATGCTTGTAATCCTGGCACTTGGGAGGCTGAGACAGGAGGATCGCACAGGTTCAAAGCCAGCCTCACCTACTTAGTGAGACCCTGTTTCCAAATAAAATAGAAAATAGGTCTGGGAGTATAGCCCGGAGGTAGAAAAGCCCCTGGGTTCCACCCCCAGTACCCCCCCACACACACACACATACAAGAAGTGTACTGTTTAATAGCCCCATATTTAAGAGTTTTCTAAATTTTTTTGGTACTGAATATTGAACCCAGGGGCATACAACCTGCTATCCCCAGCCCTTTTTTATTTTTCATTTTGAAACAAGGTCTCACTAAGTTGCTGAATATCTTGCTAAGTTGCTATGGCTGGCCTGGAACTTGTGATCCTTCTGTCTGAGATTCTCAAGTACTGAAATTACAAGCATGCACTACTGAACCTGGCTCTTTTTATTATTGACTTTTAGTTTAATTTTAACCAGGATCTGACTGTATGATTGCTATTATTTCAATTTGGTTAAGAAATGGCCCGGCGTGGTGACACATACTTGTAATCCCAGCATTTGGGAGGTTAAGATAGGAGGAGTGCAGTTCAAAGACAGCCTCAGCTACTTAGTGAGGCCCTTTGCTACTCAGTGAGACGCTGTTTCAAAATTTAAAGAATAAAAACTAGGGCTGGTGGTGTCGCTCAGAGGTAGATGCCCCTAGGTTTCATCCCCAGTACCACACACACACACACACACACACAAAAAAAAAAAAAAAAAAAAAAAAAAAAAAAAAAAAAAAACCCTGCTTTATGACCCAAAATGTAGTAGTCTACCTTGGCGAATGTTTCATGCCAAGTTGAAAAGACTTTTGCCGGGCGTGGTGGTGCATGCTTGTAGTCACAGAGCTTGGGAGGCTGAGACAGGAGGATCGCACAGTTTCGAAGCCAGCCTCAGCTACTTAGTGAGGCTCTTGGCAACGTAGTGAGACCATGTTTCCAAATAAAAAATACAAAAAATATAAAATAGCTCTGGGAGTATAGCCCGAAAGTAGAAAGCCTCTGGGTTCCAGCCCCAGTACCACCAAAAAAAAAAAAAAAGAAAAAAAAAGAAAAAAAGACATTAATTACATCCAGTTGATTGATTGATGACATTGTTGAGTTCAGCTATATCCTTACTGATTTTCTGCCTTGTGCTGCCTCCTCCACCCCTGCTTGTGCACACGCACTAGGGTACACTCTCTCTCTTTCTCCTCTCCCTCTCTCTCTCTCTCTCTCTCTCTCTCTCTCTCTCTCTCTCTCTCTCTCTCTCTCATGCAGAGCCATTTGCATGCTAGGTAAGCACTTATTCTTAAAGCTGAACTAGCCCATTTCTGTTGAAGTCTCCAACAATAATAGGGAATTCTTTAATTTCTTCTTGCAGTTCTGTTTTTGCCTCATATAGTTTGACGCTACTACTAGGCATTTATATATATTAAGGACTGTTGACTGTGGTGTCTTCTGAAAAGTGGTATTTCTTCCTTATTTAATGTCCCCTTCTCTATTAACTGTTTACTTAGAAAAATGCTCAAAGCCAGGCATGGTGGCACACACTTGTAATTCCAGTACATGGGAGGCTGAGACAGGAGGATCAAAGGTTTGTGGACAGCCTTAGCTATGTAGTGAGGCCTTCTGCAACTGCAACTTAGTTAGACCATTTATAAAAATAAAGAATAAAAAATAGGGCTGGGCTTGAAGGTAGAATGCCCCTGAGTTCAGTTCTCAGTAACACACACACACACACACACACACACACACACACACACACATACAAACACACAAGTCTGAGTTAGTTACTTTTTGTACTGGGGATTGAACCCAGGAGGAGTCTACTTCTCAGCTATACCCTAGCCCTTTTCTTTCTTTCCAACCTTCCTCCTCCCTCCTTTTTTTTTTTTTTTTTTTTTTTGTGGTACTAGGGATTGAACACAGGGGCATGCTACCTCCAAGCTACACCCCCCCCAGCTCTATTATGTATGTATGTATGTATGTATGTATGTATGTATGTATTTGGTGTTACTGGGTATGGAACCCAAGGGTATTCTATGCCTGGGCTACATATCCAGCCCTATTTTTTATTGTTTATTTTTTAAAATTTTTTATTGGTGCATTATATTCATACATCATATTGGGGTAAAAAAGTTGTGTGTACATACATGTACATATCACCGATTTAACTCCTACCCAATTCCCATCCCATTCCCTCCCCATCCTTCCTTCCCTTGCTTAGCTTAGTGGTTGACTTCGATATGTTTAAGTACATAGCGTGTTTTAGAGAATTTCCTTCTTCTCCCCTCTCATCCCTTCATTTAGGTTGTCTTGTTTGCTCCTCTATAGGATTTCCTTTTTCATCTAGAGTTCCTCCTATGACCCATTTCTCCTTAGCTTTCACATATTAGTGAAAGCATCTGATTTCTTATTTTTTGTGACTGACTAATCTCACTTAGCATAATGTCCTCCAGTTCCATCCATTTCCCTGAAAATGATGTAATTGAGTTTTTTTAATGGCTGAGTAAAATTCCATTGTGTACATATCCCACAGGTTTGTAATCCATTCATCTGTTGATGGACATCTTAGCTGGTTCCATAGTTTGGCTATGGTGAATTGTGCAGCTATGAACATAGATACACATGCATTAGTTTGGTAGTTTGGCTTCCTATCTTTTGGGTAGATACCCAGAAGTGGTATTGCTGGATCAAATGGTAGATTTGTTCCCATTCTTCTGAGGATTCTCCATACTATTTTCCAAAGTGGTTGCACTAATTTGCAATCCCACTAACAATGTCTTAGAGTTCCCACTTCTCCACATCCTCGCCAGCATCTGTTGTTTGTGTTTTGAATGATTGCCATTCTAGTTGGAGTTAGGTGAAATCTCAGGGTAGTTTTCATTTGCATCTCTCTGATTGTCAATGATGTGGAGCATTTCTTCGTGCATTTATTGGCCATTTGAATTTCTTCTTTTGTGAAGTGTCTGTTTAGTTCACTTGCCCATTTTGTTATTGGATGCTTTGTTTTCTTAGTGTTGAGTTTCTTGAGTTCTCTGTATATTCTAGATATTAGTCCTCTATCGGAGGTGTAGGTGGCAGAAATCCTCTCCCATTCTGTTGGCTCTCCGTTGAGGTTCTTGACAGTTTCCTTTGCTGAACAGAAGCTCTTCTTTCATGCAATCCCACGTATTGATTCTCCTTTTAATTTGTTGTGCCTTTGGGGTCTTGTTGAGTGTTTATTTGTGCCTATGTGTTGCAGTATTGGACCTATGCCCTCTTCAAGGAGCTTCAAGGTCTCAGGTTTAATTTCCAGGTCTTTGATCCATCGTGAGTTGACTTTTGTACAGGGTGAGAAAGTGGGATTAATTTCCAATTTTCTGCATATGGTTAACCAGTTTTGCCAACACCATTTGTTGAAGAGGCTATCTTTTTTCCAGTGTATGTTTTTGGCCCCTTTGTCAAAAATCAATTGGCTGAAAGTGTGTGGACTTGTTTTTGGGTCTTCTATTCTGCTCCATTTGTCTATGTATCTGTTTTATTGCCAGTACCATGCTATTTTTATTACAATGGCTTTGTAGTATAGTTTAAAGTCAGGTATTATGATTCTTCCTGCATGGTTTTTATTGCTGAGAACTACTTTGGCTATTCTGGGCTTTTTGTTTTTCCAAATAAATTTAAGGACTGATTTGTCTATGTCTGTGAGGAATGATCTTGGTAGTTTAATGGGCATTGCATTGAATCTGTAGATCACTTTTGGAAGGATGGTCATTTTAATAATATTTATTCTGCTAAACCATGAACATGGAAGATCTTTCCATCTTCTAAGATCTTCAATTTCTTTTTTCAATGTTTTATAATTTTCTTTGTAGAGATCTTTTACCTCCTTGGTTAAGTTTATTCCTAAGTATTTTATTTTTCTGTGAAAAATGTTTTCTTTTTTTTTTTTTTTTTTTTTTTGCGGGTGTGGGGATAAAACCCAGGGGCATTTGACCTCCGAGCTATACCCCCTGCCCTATTTTTTATTCTTTATTTTGAAACCGGGTCTCACTGAGTTGCAGAGGGCCTCACTAAATAGCTGAGGCTGTCCGTGAACCGTGATCTTCCAGGTCTCAGCCTCCCGAATGCTGGGATTTAGAAGCGTGCGCCACCACGCCCGGCTTGGAAATGTTTTCTGAATTTCTTTTTCAGTGGATTTATGGTTGGTGTAAAAAGCTTCTGATTTTTTAAGATTGATTTTGTATCCAGACACTTTGCTGAATTTGTTGATCAGTTCTATAAGCCTTTTGGTTGAGTTTGTTGGGTTTTCTAAATATAGTATCATGTCATCTGCAAATAGTGAAAGTTTGAGTTCTTCTTTTCCTATTTGTACTATTTTGATTTCCTTTTCTTGCCTTATTGCTCTGGCTAGAGTCTCTAGTACTATATTGAAGAGAAGTGATGATAATGTACATCCTTGTCTCATTCCTGTTTTTAGGGGGAATTCTTGAAGTTTTTCCCTATTTAATATGATGTTGGCTGTGGGCTTATTGTAGATTGCCTTTATGATGTTGAGATATGTTCCTTCTATTCCAATTCTCCACAGTGTTTTTATCATAAATGGATGTTGAATTTTATCAAATGCTTTTTCAGCATCTATTGAAATGATCATGTGATTTTTGTCTTTGATTCTGTTTTTATGGTGAATTACATGGATTGATTTTCATATATTGAACCAGCCTTGCATCCCTAGGACGAACCCTACTTGATCATGGTGTATGATTTTCTTTATATGGTTTTGAATGCGTGTTGCTAGTATTTTGTTTAATAGTTTCGCATCCAAGCTCATCAGAGATATAGGCCTGTAGTTTTCTTTCCTTGAACTGTCTTTATTCAGTTTGGGTATTAGTGTGATGTTGGCTTCATAGAATGTATTTGGGAGAGTCCTGGGTTTTTCTATTTCACAAAATAGTTTGAGGAGTATTGGGGTTAGCTCTTCTATAAAGTTTTTATAGAATTCACTTGGAAAACCATCTGGTCCTGGGCTTTTCTTTGATGGTAAGCTTTTTATTGCTGTTTCAATCTCTTTGATTGTTATTGGTTGATTTTAAGTGTTCTATATCTTCTTGGCTCAGTTTAGGAAGGTTTATTTATCTAGAACATTGTCAATTTTCTCCAGATTTTCTATTTTCCACACCTGGCTAGCATCGTTCTTTTAAATTCCTTTTCTGATAATTCCAACATCTCTGCCCTGATGTCATGTTTATTGTTTTCAAACTCTTTTTGTGTGTCTAGTACTAAAGATTAAATTCAGGTTCTTTCCTCCTCCTCCTCCCCCTCCCCCTCCCCCTCCTCCTATTCCTCCTCCTCCTCCTCCTCCTCCTCCTCCTCCTCCTCCTCCTCCTCCTCCTCCTTCTTCTTCTTCTTCTTCTTCTTCTTCTTCTTCTTCTGGTACTGGGGATGGAACCCAGGGGCATTCTACCTCTGAGCTACACTCCCAACCTATTTTTTATTCTTTATTTTGAAACAGGGTCTCACTGAATTGCAAACGGCCTCACGAAGTAGCTGAGGTTGTTTGTGAACCACATTCCTCCTGTCTCAACCTCCCAAATGCTGGGATTACAAGTATGCGCCACCATGCCCAGCTTCCCAGGAGCTTTCTACTTCTGAGCTATACCTCCAGCCCTATTTATTTATTTATTGGTACTGGGGATTGAACCTGGGGCATTCACCCTCCAAGCTACTTCCAGCTTTATTTTATTTTTATTTTGAAACATGGTCTTAATAGGTTGATGAGATTCTCACTACTTGCTAAAGGTGTCCCTGATCCTACAATCTTCCTGTTTCAGTTTCCCAAGTACTGGGATTACAGGTGTGTGCCACCACACCTGGCTTACTTTTCATTTTGAAACAGGGTCTTGCTAAGTTGCTGAGAGCCTCACTAAGTTGTTGAAACTGGTTTTGAACCTGTAATCTTTCTGTATCAGCTTCTCAAGTACTGGGATTACAGGCATGCCCCACCATACCTGGTTTTGAACTACTTTTTGCTTTTTAGTATGCCTTGTGATTTTTTTCTTGGTAACTGGATGTAATGCACTGGGAAGAAGCAAATGGTATAAATAGGCCTTTTGCATATGGTGTTATGATTAAGTCTCTGTCTTAGTGAGCCTGTGCCTTTGAACAGTGAACTTCACATATGCTTTTAAGCTTTTTCTCTCCTCTGTGGTGGGTCAAGATAACTAGAGTAGCTGGAGTAGGTTATTTCCTATTACTCAGGTAGGTGAGGCTATGGTAAAATCCTAACAGGCCAGGTTCTGCTAAGCTAGTTTCTTTTTTTCCACCTATTCTGAGTCTGTGCCATGGATCCCAACAAGCTGGAGAAAAGTATTTTATTTTGTGTGTTACTGTAGTACTGGGGATTGAACCTGGGACATTCTACCTTCAAGCCATACCCACAGCCCAATTATTTATTTATTTATTTATTTATTTATTTATTTATTTATTTATTTATTTATTTTAGTGGTACTGGGGTTCCTGGAAGCCCTTCTACCTCCGGGCTACACTCCCAGACCTATTTTTACATTTTTATTTGGAAACAGGGTCTCCTAAGCCAGCGCCCGTGGCTGGCTTTGAACCTGCATGATTCTCCTGTCTCTACCTATATTTTTATTTTGAAACAGGGTCTGAAAAGGTTGATGAAAGTCTTACTCCTTGCTGAGGCGGGTCTCAACCTATGATCCTCCTGTCTCAGCCTCCCAAGTACAAGAAGTACAGGCATGTACCACCATGCCCTGCTGAGAAAAGTATTTGAAATATACATCAAGCCTGTTGTGGTGGTATAGGCTTGTAATCCCAGTACTTAGTAGGCTGATACAGGAGGATCACAAGTTCTTAGTCAGCCTCAGCTACTTAGTGAGGCCCTCTACAACTTAGTGAGACCCTGTTTCTAAATAAAGAATAAAAAATAGGGCTGGGAGTGTAGCTCAGGAGCAGAATGCCCTTGGGTTCAATCTCCAGTACTGCAAAAACAAAACAAAATCCACCCCAAACCCTAAATAAATAAATAAATAAATAAATAAATATCAGAACTTTGCTTGGATCCCTGGTGCTGCCCAGGATTCTCATTCTTCCCTCCTCCATGCACTGCCCCATTCTCCTAGATGACTATTTCACGCCTTCTCTTTCATCAAACAGCCAAGACCTTCTCCATCTTTACCCAGCTGATGACTATACTTCCAACTGAAGGAATCTGAGTTTCAGCTGCTGTGCCTCCTGTTACCACAGCTACCCACCTTCACCATCTGCACTGTGTTCCATCACCACAGATGCTATGGGCACTATCTACACTCCTACTAAAATCAGTCCCTCTCCTTCCTTCTATGTTAGGTTACCATCCTTTCTTGCTCACCTAAGGAAATCACTCCAGATCTTCTCCCCTTCCTTCCCCATTCTATCAACATTCCCCTCCCTACCAGGTTGTGCCTATTTGGTATTATGCTTCTACTGTTCATATTTTACAAACAAAATGAAAAGTCCTCTTAGTTTCACTTACCCATCAACTACTGGTCCTTGTCTTTGCTTTAAAGCCAACTCCTTTGATGGGCTATCTGTATTATTCTTATTGCCTTCCAATTATTTGCCCATTCTCTCTGAAATCCAGTCCAATCTGATTTTCATATCCACAAAGAAAATACTAAAACTGTTCTTTTGTGTGTGTCTGTGGTACTGAGGATGGAACCCAGGTGCATTCTACCTCCGAGTGGCAT
Organism: Muscardinus avellanarius; assembly: GCF_963383645.1. Taxonomy (NCBI): domain Eukaryota; kingdom Metazoa; phylum Chordata; class Mammalia; order Rodentia; family Gliridae; genus Muscardinus; species Muscardinus avellanarius. The sequence continues at coordinate 171,390 of NC_137805.1, read as the reverse complement.
CCCCAGCCCTATATTTTACTCTTTATTTTGAAACAAGGTCTCACTGAGTTGGAAAGGGTCATTGGAATTGTGAGCCATCAGTTCTTCCTGAGCAGACACTGGCTGTGACTTACAACAGTGGCAGCTGAGCTCCCTTTGTCCTCCAGAGATCCAGAGCAGCCCTCAACAACACTGTAAGTGAGGCCACAGTCCCCATGGGAGACTGCCCAGCATGGCTGCAGGGACTCTCGCAGCCAGTAATAAACTCATTGGGTCAGCTGGGTGTGGTGGTGCATGCTTTTAATCCTAGCATTCAGAAGGCTGAGACCAGAGGATTACAATTCATGGACAGCCTCAGCTACTTAGTGAGGCCCTGTTTCAAAATAAAGAATAAAAAATAGGGTAGGGGGTATAGCTTGGAAGTCAAATGCCCCTGGGTTACATCCCCAGACCTGCAATAAATAAATAAATAAATAAATAAATAAGCCAGGCATAGTGGGGCACACTTGTAATTCCAGCGCTTGGGAGGCTGAGACAGGAGGATCGCACAGGTTCGAAACCAGCATCAGCTACTTAGTGAGGCTCTTAGCAACTTAGTGAGATCCTGTTTCCAAATAAAATATAAAATAGGTCTGGGAGTATAGCCCGGAGGTAGAAAGCCTCTGGGTTCCACCCCCAGTACCACCAAAATAAATAAATAAATAAATAAACCCACAGAGTCTGAAGGTTTGCAGTTCAACCCAGCGATGACGGCAGTGAAGTCTGCTGTTGCATATACTAGAGGCCTGGATCAGTGGACAGTGCCCTGAGACAATCAGGCAAAAAGGCCTACATTCCCCAGGGCTCAGAGCCCTAGTAGGACCTCCAGGATCACCACAGACCACCCAATCATGGTGAATGGAGAGAAGTCAGACCAACCCAGCCCTAGCTGTGGAGAACAGGGACTACAATGTATACATTGGGTCTGGTCCCAACTACACCTGCCACCTATGCAGGCAGAGATAAACTCAGGCTTAGCATCGGTAGAAAGCTTGGAGGGAGAACTATGCTTAACACTAGATCTAGCTCCATTGATAATGATATCTGTATAAACAGAGATTCAGAGAACCAGGCTTGCAGCAGAAAAGGTGCTGGTGGCACTCGGTGTCTGCACAGAGAGAGACTGCAGAAGCTAAGTGTGCTGAGTACTCATATATATGTAGGGTTGCCTTATTTTGTTGCTGTTGTTTTTTTTTTTTAATATGTGTATGCTTGTTTGATCTCATCCCCACCCCTTTCATAAGCCTCTTTCCTTGTGCATATCTACTGTCTTCTCTCCATCCCTTTTTTTCTTTTTTCTTCCCTTTTCTCTTTCTTTCTTTCTTTCTTTCTTTCTTTCTTTCTTTCTTTCTTTCTTTCTTTCTTTCTTTCTTTCTTTCTTTTTGTGGTACTGGGAATGGAACCCAGACGCTTTCTACCTCTGGGTTATACTCCCAGACCTATTTTATATTTTTATTTGGAAACAGGGCCTCAATATGTTACTGAGAGCCTCACTAAATAGCTGAGGCTGGTTTTGAACTTGTGCAATCCTCCTGTCTCAGCCTCCCAAGTACTGGGATTACAAGTGTGCACCACCACGCCCAGCAAATGTCTTTTCAACTTTGCATGAAACATTCGCCAAGGTAGACTACTACATTTTGGGTCATAAAGCAGTGTTTGTGTGTGTGTGTGTGTGTGTGTGTGTGTGTGTGTGTGTGTGTGTGTGTTACTAGGGATGAAACCTAGGGGCATCTACCTCTGAGCGACACCACCAGCCCTAGTTTTTATTCTTTATTTTTTGAAACAGGGTCTCACTGAGTAGCAGTGAGTGTCTTGTATTAAATCCACTTCATATCACTGTACTAAATATTCTACATTGGTTACTAGACTACTACTATATATTCACTATCTCTAATGTCTATTATTATATCCTACCTTATTAAAGTCATACTCTTTCTATTCTATACTATCTGTGGCTTTACCCTATTCTTGCATTTATGACTTCATTTTCCTTCTCACTCAACCTTCACCATTGAATATGACACAACATGCTCTTGTATATACCAGCTGACACCTACAGACTGAGAGAAATCTATCAAAAGCAACAAAGATATAAACTTCTGAAATCATGAGAAGGAGGAATAATAAGTAAGCAATGAGCTCCCACAACCCCACAATAACAGAACCTAACAACACAGAATTGCAGAGATCGCCAGAAGGACAAATCAGAAATTTAACAGTAGAAATGATACAGGACTTTTGAAAAGAATTTAGAGAGCCTGAAAGATATAAAAGATGTAATCATTTAAATAATACAAATTATAAACAATAGATTAGACCACATGGAGAATAGAATCTCATTCTTAGACTATGATCATTTAAAAAATGGACACAGTATATATTTTTAGAAAAAATGATTCAACAGCATCAATTGGACATCAAAGAGATATGGGCCAATCTTAAAAGAGCTAACCTAGGAATAACTGGCATAGAAGAGGGAATAAAAAGTGAAACCAAAGGGATCAACAATCTTTTCAAGGAATTAATATCAGAAAAAATTTCAAACATAGTTATGAGGTCAATACAAGGATACAGGAAACTTATAGACCCCCCTTTAGATAAGATCAGAGACACCACATAATAGTCAAACTGACCAATGAAGAAGTCAAAGAGAGAATCTTAAAGGCAACAACAACAAAAGACCAAGTGACATTCAGAGGCAAACCAATTAGAATGACTCCAGACTTCCCAAACCAAGTCATGAACCAGAATGGCCTGGAGTAACATATTCCAAACTCTAAAAAGAAAACAACATGAAGTAAATAATTTCCCACCCAGCAAAAGTATCTCTCAAATTTGATGGAGAAATAAAAAATCTTTTTTTTTTTTTTTTTTGGCGGGTCTGGGGATGAAACCCAGGGGTATTCGACCTCCGAGCTACACCCCCTGCTCTATTTTTTATTCTTTATTTTGAAATCAGGTCTCACTGAGTTGCAAAGGGCCTCACTAAGTAGCTAGGCTGTCTGTAAATCGCGATCCTCTGGTCTTAGCCTCCCAAATGCTGGGATTACAAGCATGCGCCACCATGCCTGGCTCGAAATAGAAAATCTTCCACAACAAACAGAAGCTGGAAGAATTTATGTCTTTCTAAATCAGCACTAGAGAAAATATTCCAAGAGATTAACTGCAAAGAAGAAATAAGTGCACACACCAGAACCGGAGAAACAATAATTTCCCTCAAGCAAACAACTAAACAAAGAAAACAAACACTACCTCAAAGAGAAGTTAAAACAGTTTCATGAGAGAGTGTCCTGGGACCTGTCCTTGATCTCCTCTATTTGTATTTCTTTTTTTAAATTTTTTATTTTTTTGGTGGTTCCTGGAAATCCTTCTACATCCGGGCTATACTCCCAGACCTATTTTTATGTTTGTTTTTTTTTTTAAACAGGGTCTCTTAAGCCAGCACAGCTGGCTTCGAACCTGCGCAATCCTCCTGTCTCTGCCTCCCAAGCGCAGGGATTACAAGTGTGTGCCACAACGCCTGCCTTTCTTTCTTTCTTTCTTTCTTTCTTTCTTTCTTTCTTTCTTTCTTTTTCTCTCTCTCTCTTTCTTTCTTTCTTTCTATCTAAGGATGGAACCCAGGGGCATTCAACCTCTGAGCTATACTGCCTGCCCTATTTTTTATTCCTTATTTTGAAACAGGGTCTCACTAAGTTGTGGAGGGCCTCACTAAGTAGCTGAGTCTGTCCGTGAACCACGATCTTCCAGTCTCAGTCTCCCAAATGCTGGAATTATAAGCGTGTGCCACCACACCTGGCCCTGTATTTCATTTTTTGGTGATGTCATCTAATCATATGGCTTGAAATCTATGTATAAGATGGGCATGGTGTATAACATCTGTAATCCCAGTATTTGGGAGGCTGAGACAAAGGGTTGCAGTTCTCAAACAGCCTCAGCTACTTAATGAGGCCCTCTGAAACTCAGTGAGATCCCATTTCAAAATAAAGAACAAAAGCTGGGTGTGGTACCACACACTTGTAATCCTAGCATTTGGGAGGCTGAGACTGTAAGATCATGATTCACAGATAGCCTCAGATACTTAGTGAAGCCCTCTGCAACTCAGTGAGACCCAGTTTCAAAATAAAAAATAGGATAGGGGATGTAGCTCGGAGGTCGAATGCCACTGGGTTCCATCCCCAGACTGGCAAAAAAACCAAAAAAACAAAACAAAATAAAGAACAAAAATTAAGGCTGGGTATATGGCTCAGAGGAAGAATGCCCCTGGGTTCCATCCTCAGTCCTAAAAATAAAATAAAATAAAATGAAATAAAATAAAATAAGGGACTACCGGGAAGATGGCGATGGAGAAAAGTGGTGCTTTATGAGCCCTGCTAACAACCAATCTCTATTAACACAAAATAAGCACCTTTCATAGCCAGAAAACACCATCAGCAGAGAACAAAAAATGTAATTACAAGGGACAGAGAAAAAGAGGGCTGGAAAAACGAGACACCAGAAAGAAACCAGACCGCAGTGCTGTGGCCGGAGCCGTGGCACGGAGCGGCGGGTGCCATCTTTCCTTGCAGCACCAGGCTCCAGAGAGGAGGGGGACTCAGAACGGAGCTCAGAGCCAGAGAGGAGATACACCGGCCTTACGCCTGAGGATGTGGTAGCAGCGCCTTACTGCCGGAGGCAGCAGCGAGGTCACCCGATGGCTCCAGACCAACGCACTCAACAGCCCACCAGGCTCCAGAGAGGAGTGGCAGACAGCGAGCCGAGGTGAGCCGCTGCAGAACAGCCAGGCGGGATTCGGCAGATTTTTCGGTGCAGGGAGCGTCTAAAGCTCCCAGGGGCTGGGCTCAGCACACCCTGCAGGGACTCAGAGCAGAACTAAAAACCAGAGAAGAAATACGCCAGCCTCACGGCCAAGGGCATGGCAGCAGTGTCATATTGCTACCGGTGGCAGCAGCAGCGAATTCACCGAGTCCACTACAGCTCCATCAGCGCACTCAACAACAGTGAGTCAAATTGTGGCCCCTAGAGAAGAAATCCCAGTACTGACTCCCAGGGACTTGACTCAGTGGGGGAGTGGCGGTGGCAGAGATATCACACCATAGTCACAACTCCCCGCAGGAGAACGCCCCACCCCCCATGGTCTAAAGCAGCCTCGATTGACTCCCTGGGTCTGAGACTCTGCGATACAACCTTGTAAAGGAGTAGTGGGGACTGAGATACCACAGACTCGAGATCCAGAGCACCTTATTCTAGAGGTCTTACTACGCATTTATCTGATGTCTCTTTTGGTTTCCTCTTTTCTCTCTAGCATCTAGGTATGAGAATAAACACATGGCTTCTGAGACTACCTGAGCTCACTTAGCATAACGTTCTCGAGTTTTCTCCATTTTCCCACAAATGACATACATTTGCTCTTTATTGCTGAGTGGAATTTCATCGTGTATATAGACCACATTTTCTTTATCCATTGACCTGTTGACAGACACCTAGGCTGGTTCCATATTTTGTCTTCTTGTGCATTGTGCTACATAAACGTGGGTATGCATATTTTGCTATATGATATTCTTACTTCAATTATTTTGAAAAGATATCTCCCTCCCCCCCACTAGAGATGACATTCTACCTCTGAGCTACACCTTTAACCCTGTTTTATTTTTTATTTTGAAACAAAGTGTCATTAAGTTGCAGAGGGCTTTGTTGAAGTTGCTGAGGCTGCCCTAAAACCCACCATCCTCTTGTCTCAGCCTTCCAGGTTTCCAAGTGCTAGATTGATGAGAGACTCACTACTTGCTGAGGCTAGCCTAGAATCTGGGAACATTTTTTTTTTCTTCAGTACTTGAAGTACTTGGGATGGAACCCGGAAATCTACCTCTGAGCTACACCGCCAGCCTATTTTTTTTTTTTTGCGGGTCTGGGGATGGAACCCAGGGGCATTCCACCTCCAAGCTATACCCCCTGCCCTACTTTTTATTCCTTATTTTGAAACAAGGTTTCACTAAGTTGTGGAGGGCCTCACTAAGTAGCTGAGGCTGTCTACGAACTGGTCTCAGCCTCCAGAATGTTGGGATTATAAGTGTGCGCCACCACGCCCAGCCCCAGCCCTACTTTTTATTCTATTATTATTATTATTATTATTATTATTATTATTACTATTATGTGGTACTGGGGTTCCTGGAAACCCTTCTACCTCCGGGCTACACTACCAGACACCTAATTTTTATGTTTTTATTTGGAAACAGTCTCTCTTAAGTCAGCAAGGCTGGCTTAGAACCTGAGTGATCCTCCTGTCTCTGCCTCCCAAGCGGGGGGATTACAAGTGTGCACCACGACGCCCGGCTTTTATTCTTTATTTTGAAACAGGGTCTCACTGAGTTGCAGAGCGCCTCACTAAGTAGCTGAGGCTGGCCACAAACCTCAATTCTCCTGTCTCAGCTTCCCAAATGATGGGATTACAAGCGTGCGGCACCACGCCCGGTTTATAAAGATATTTTGAAGGATAATTCGCCCCTTCCTCCCTTCCCCTTCTTCCTTTTCCCTTCTTTTAAATAATCTTCTCCTCCTCCTTCTTTGTCTTTGTCTTCTTGTGGTACTGGGCATGGAGCCCAGGGGCTTTCTACCTCTGGGCTACACTCCCAGACCTGTTTTTTATATTTTTATTTGGAAGCAGGTTCTCATCAAGTTGTTGAGAGCCTCACTAGCTGAGGCTGGCTTCGAACCTCTGCCTCCTCCTGTCTCAGCCTCCCAAGAACTGGATTACAGGCATTCGCACCGCGCCCCACTTTTCTCTTCCTCCTCTTTCTCCTCTTCTCTCTCCTCCTCCTCCCTCTCCTCTTCTCCTTTTTGACTGAACCCAGGAGTAGTCTACCTCCAACCTATACCCCTAGCCCTTTTTTTTTTTTGAAAAAGGGTCTGGCTAGGTTGGTGAGATTGTAGGATCCTTGAACCTACTACAATCCTTCCATCCCATTTTCCCAAGTATTAGGCTTATAGGCATGCAACACCCTGTTCCACTTCACCTCTTATAAAAAGAAAAACTAAAGCCAGGCGTGGTGGCGCATACTTGTAATCCCAGCACTTGGGAGGCTGAGACAGGAGGATTTCACAGGTTCAAAGCCAGCCTTATCTACTTAGGCTAAAACAAAACCTCTTAAAACAAAACTTTGCCCCAGGGACAGGACAAATTTCCAATCCCTGATCCAGGGCATTGTGTATTAGAAGGGTCAGAGGGCAAGAAAAGTGTTGCTGACCATTTGGGATGCTCTTAAGTTGGAAGGTTTTCGCTTTTAAGAAAAACCATCCCGAGTAGTTGCCCTATTGCCTCAGGGTGAAAGAAGACAACTGTATTTGCCAAGTTTAATTATGGATCCTCAAGAACTCCATTCAGCCAATGCCTCTGAAGCCCCCTAACTAGGCGATTGCCACCACAGAGCAACCAGAGGCCGTGCTTAGGTGAGGCCGGTCTCCAACAAAGCGCCTGGGTCAGCCAGAGCTCGGAAGGGGTAGTAAGCACAGCACCCCGGAAAGGAATCCTGGCCCCTGAAGGACACCTCAGGACGCTGGGATGAGGTGGGGACGGTACTAAGCTCAGGGCATGGCGCACCCCAACCGGGGAAGGTGCTTGGGTCGGAGCGCTCTGCAGCTTGAATTAGGGGTGGCCTTTCCCCTCGGGGTAGGCAGGGAGCCCCTGTGGTTCCAGGGGAGAGGCCCTGAGAGCGCGGCGCAGTGTGTTCGGCTCTCGATTGCCCGCTCCTGGTAGCGCCGCCGCGCCGCGCTCGAGGACTCTGCGTTCGAGGGGTCGAGCCTGGCCGCAGCGGCGGCGGCGCGCTGGGCGGCGGTGCGGGCGGGCGCGGGGCTGGCGGGTGGAGGCCGCGGCGGCCGGCGCGGGCATGTCGAGGAGCTCGAAGGCGGTGCTGGGCCTCTCGGTGCTGCTGACGGCGGCCACCGTGGCCGGCGTGCACCTGAAGCAGCGGCAGGACCGGCAGGTCGGTGCCACGTGACCCTCCGCTCCGGGGCCGGGGCCTCGGGCCTGCGGGGTCCGCGCCGCGTGGTCCCGGCGCCTCCTGCTGCCCCGCGGCCGCGCCGCCTCCCCCTCTGCGCGCGCCCAGGCCTGCGGGGCGCCAGGCCTGCAGCTGCCCGGCCCCAGGCCCGGGGGGCCCCCTGGCCGGCGCTTGGGCGCGCGGGGCCCTGGCCTCAGCCGCAGCCCTAGGTTGCTGGGCAGTAGGGTTTCCTGGGGCGCGTTCGGCCGCCCCCGGCCTGCCCCAAACCTCGGGCCCAAGGCTGGGTGGGGTGAAGCCTCAGGGGTCTAAGTGCTAGTGATTTTATTCCTTGATAAAGCAGTTTGGTGAGATAATGGTAAGTTTTGCATAAAGGAAGTTTACCATTTTGGAAGTTGGAGATTCTGGACACGGTAAAGAAAACATCCTCAAATTTTTTAGTATTTTTATGTCTGGAGATATTCGTGACTTACTGATCAGTGTGACCGGCTCTAATCTCTCTCAGTGCCTACTTTCCTTCTCAAGTTGGCATACAGCCTAGTGACTTAGCACGGTTTGTGTGGCACCGCACTAGGAACTTTAGGACTACAAAGGAAACCCTCTAAAGCCTGTAATTTGCAGTAGTGCTAAATATTGCAAGCAGGTAGTTGTTGCACTTTCAAGGGTTCCCAGAGAGGGTGGTAGTGCCCCCTGGAAGGTGCTGGAGCGAAATATAAATGTAGAGAAGAATGCAAATTTGTCACTTTGTTTATTTTGCTTAACAAGGTAGATTTCCAGCGGGACACACGCCTTTAATCCTAGTACTTAGGAGGGTGAGAGAGGAGATCACAGGCTCAAGGCCATTGTTCTGTAACTTAAGAATTTACTGTTTCAAAAGAAAAAAAGGAATAGGGCTGGATGTGTAGCTCAGCTAGAATGTCCCTGGGTTTAATCATCTCTCCTCTTTGTCTCATGCTTATGTAGATTTCCAGGGGGATGCTGAGTAATTTTTTTTTTTTTCTGGAAAAAATTCCAGAAAATTCCTATACTATAGGAATGGGAACCTTTGAATTTAGCAATACTTCAACAGGTGTTTGGGTTGAACCCAGTTTGCCAAAGGCAAAAGGCATGAACAGAATGAGTCAAGAGTAAACGGTCTTCTTGATTTGCCTGTCCAGCATTTTGGACTCTGCTGTGTGCTAGGTATATAGAAATGAAGATTTGGTTTTGGTGTTCACAATCTGTGGGACTCAGGAGAGGAAGCACAAGAACTTGGACGGGAATGGAATGACCATTGATGAAAAGGCACAGAGGAGAGACTTGAGATTAAAGTATGGTTGCAAGAGGGAAGCTTTAGCTAGAAGCAGGAGATTTCTTCCCCCTTTGAAGGAAAAGGAAAAGATGGTGAAAAACCATGAAGTAGAGCATAGGATGCCAGTATAGTTCTGAGATCATCCAATTCAGTGACTTTTCAAGAGAATGGAGTGTGGCTAGGTTAGAGCTTTGTCCAGAACCCTAGCTAGACATGTTCCTTAGAAGTTTTTACATTGTGATGAAGGTTTGGTCCCCCATTTCAGCAAGAACAAACTAGAATCTCTTGAGTATAGAGACTGAATTTATGTTTAAGTTTTTTTTTTTTTTTTGAGGTGCTGGGGATTGAACTCAGGTGAATTCTACCTCCGAGCCACACCCCCAGCCTGATTTTTCATTCTTTAATTTGAAACAGGGTCTCACTGAGTTGTGGAAGGCCTTACTAAGTAGCTGAGGCTGTCTGTGAACCTCCGATCCTCCTGTCTCAGCCTCCCACATGCTGGGATTACAAGCGATTGCCACCACGCCTGGCTGAATTTAAGTATTTTCCAAAAGTCAAGCAGAGGGCTTTACACAGCCAGGATTCAGAAAACACCAGTTTTTTTTTTTTTTTTTTTTTTTTTTTTTTTTTTTTTGCTTTTTTTCTTTTGCGGTACTGGGGATGGAACCCAGGGACATTCTACCTCTGAGCTACATCTCCATTCCTATTTTTTATTATTTATTTTGAGACAGGGTCTCACTGAGTTGCAGAGGGCCTCACTAAGTAGCTGAGGCTGTCCTCAAACTGCAGTCTTCCTGTCTCAGCTTCCCAAGTGCTGGGATTATAAGTGTGTGCCACCATACCCAGTTTAGAAAACACCATGTTAAAAAATAGAAAAGTAAGCTGGGTGTTCGGAAGTCTGAGACAGAAGGTTCCTAGGTTCATGGCCAGGCTCAGCTACTTAGACCCACTGCAACTTATACCGTTTCAAAATAAAGAATAAAAAATAGAACGGGGTATAGCTCAGAAGTAGACTGCCCTTGAGTTTGACTCCCAGTTCTGCAAAAAAAAAAAAAAAAAAAGAATAGCTGGGCGTGGTGACACTTGCTTGCAATCCCAGTACTTGGGAAACTGAGACAGGAGGATTGCAGGTTCAAAGCCAGCCTAGGCATCTTAGTGAGACTCTCAGCAACCTAGTGAGACCCTGTTTCCAAATGAGAAGTAATCGGGCCAGGGGTATAACTTTGAGGTAAAATGCCTCTGGGTTCAATCCCCAGTACCAAAAAAAAAGTAAATAAATAAAAAACAACAAAAAAAATTTTAAAGAATAGAAAAGTAGTACAGAGAAATTCAGAAGTTAGAGATGAAAATAGACTGACCAGGATAATCTGTGCTTATTTTGCATCCAGTTATTTATTAGGGACTTACTTCATAGCATATAGTAGTGGGAAACAATAGGACTAGATAGGTATGGTGGGTATGTTAGAAAGTTCAACAAAGCAAGAAATTAACGACTATTGTGTCCTGTCTGCCACATACCAGACATTATGTTAGGCAGTATACATCATTTTTAGTCTTCTATTTACAGTGTTTTTTGATTTTACAGTGTTTGCAAAGCAATATGATTTGCATTTAGTAGAAACTACTTCACATTTTTTTTTGTGTGTGTGTGTGTGGTACTGGGGATGGAACCCAAAGGCATTATACCTCCAAGCTACACCCTCCGCCCTATTTTTTATTCTTTATTTTGAAACGGTCTCACTGAGTTGCAAAGGGCCTCACTAAGTACCTGAGGCTGTCAGCGAACCATAATCCTATGGTCTCAGCCTCCTGAATGCTAGGATTACAAGCATGCGCCATGATGCCTGGCTTAGTCCTATTTTTTATTCTTTATTTTGAAACAGGGTTTCACTGAGTTGCAAAGGGCCTCACTAAGTATCTGAGGCTGGCTGCAAACCTGTGCCTTCCTCCTGTCTCAGCACAGATGTGTGAAGCAGTCACTTGGAGAGTAAGATAGCAAGGTCATGAACATATGCTGGCCCCTCTGAAGAAGGAGAGGAGGACTTGGGAGGCAGGTATGGACAGAATGATCTCAGCTCATGATGTGGGCCCCGGGGGACAGGATGTGTAAGTGTGGTGTAAGTAAGGAGCATGGTGACAGGGAGACATGGCGTGGGAAGAATGGGGAAAGCTCCTTTGTTTTTTTCCCCCTCATTGGGGATCTTGCTAAAGACACTGAGTATAAGAACATTGAGCATCAGTTGAATTATCAGTCCCAGGACACTTATTTTTTCCCAGATCCCTCATTATAGTGAATTGAGCTGTAGGCCTGGTGAATGTCCTGCAGATAGGTATTAGATGAGGTGTTTTGTGTATGTTTGTGGTACTGGGGATGGAACCCAGGGGCACTGGATCTTTGGCTACACCCACTGCCCAATTTGTGTGTGTGTGTGTGTGTGTGTGTGTGTGTGTGTGTTTGATACTGAGGGTGGAACCTAGGGACCTTTTCTACCTCTGGGTTATACTCTAAGACCTACTTTATTTGGAAACAGGGTCTCACTAAGTTGATCAGATCCTCACTAAGTAGCTGAGGCTGGCTTCGAACCTGTGCGATCCTCCTGTTGCAGCCTCCCAAGTGCTAGGATTACAAGTGTGCACCACCACGCCCGGCTAACCCTTTTTAATTTTGAGACAAGGTCAGCCGGGCATGGTGGCACAAATTTGTAATCCCGGCACTTGGGAGGCTGAGACAGGAGGATCACACAGGTTGGAAGCCAGCCTCAGCTACTTAGTGAGGCTCTCAGCAACTTAGTGAGACCCTGTTTCCAAATAAAGTATAAAATAGGTCTGGGAGTATAACCTGGAGGTAGAAAAGCCCCTGGGTTCCACCCCTAGCAGTACTACAAAAAAAAAAAAAAAAAGAAAAAAAAGATCATCATAGGTATCACGTGTACATTCTGAAATTTTCTTGTCTTTTTAGTGCTTATCAAAGTAACTACTATTGATTGGTCTTATTTCTCCCCTGGTAGTGATAGTTTTTCCCCTTTTTGTTATATAATCAAGTAGTATGTTTTATATAGTTTTGAGTCTTCTACTTTATATACTAGAAGGAGCCTATTTTTGAATTTTTTTATATCCTTAACAGTTTGTTGAAGTTTTGGTAATTTTATATTTTCATATTTGTTATTCATCTAGGTAACAACAATTATAAGCTACAACCGCTAAGCTACAACCCCAAGTCTTTTTATTTTTATTTTGTTTTTTTTGTGTCACTGGGAATTGAACCCAGGGTCATTCTACCTCCAAGTTACATCCCCAGCCCTATTTTATTTATTTATTTATTTATTTATTTATTTATTTATTTATTTATTTATTTTTGGTGGTACTAGGGGTGGAACCCAGAGACTTTCTACCTCCGGGCTATACTCCCAGACCTTTTTTATATTTTATTTGGAAACAGGGTCTCACTAAGTTGCTGAGAGCCTCACTAAATAGCTGAGGCTGGCTTCGAACCCGTGCGATCCTCCTGTCTCAGCCTCCCAAGCTCAGGGATTACAAGCGTGCGCCACCACGCCCGGCGATTTTTATTTTTATTTCAAAATAAGGTCTTGTGAGTTTGAGAGTCTCACTACTTGCTGAGGCTGTCCTTGAACCTGTGATCTTCCTGTCTCAGCCACCCACGTACCAGGATGACAAGATTGCGCCATCAGGCCCAGGTTTTATTATTTTTTATTTATTTTATGTATTTATTTATTTTTGTGGTGCTGGGGATGGAACCCAGAGGCTTTCTACCTTTGAGTTACACTCCCAGACCTATTTTCTATTTTATTTGGAAACAGGGTCTCACTAAGTTGCTGAGAGCCTCAATAAGCAGCTGAGGCAATCCTCCTGTCTCATTCTCCCAAGTGCTAGGATTACAAGTGTGTGCCACCATGCCCAGCTTTATTTATTTATTTATTTATTTATTGATTGATTGATTGATTGATTGATTGCAGGTCTGGGGATGGAACTGAGGGGGCATTTGACCTCTGAGCTACGCCCCCTGCCCTATTTTTTATTCTTTAATTTGAAACTGGGTTTCAATGAGTTGCAGAGGGCCTCACTAAGTAGCTGAGGCTGTCTGCGAACCGCGATCCTCCAGATCTCAGCCTCCCGAATGCTGGGATTACAAGCGTGTGCCACCACGCCCGGTTTTTATTTATTTTTTAATTAAATTTTTTTTTTTGGTACTGAGGATGGAACCCAGGGGCATTCTACCTCTGAGCTATACCCCAGTCAGCCCTGTTTTTTATTTATTTTGATTGATTGTTTTTTATTTTTATATTTTTATTTTTTGGTGGTACTGGGGATGGAACTCTTCTACCTCCGGGCTACACTCCCAGACCTATTTTATATATTTTATTTGGAAACAGTCTCTTAAGACAGAGAGGCTGGCTTCGAACCTGCGCAATTCTCTTGTCTCTGCCTCCCAAGCTCAGGGATTATAAGCATGTGCCACCAAGCCTGGCTTATTTTTTATTCTTTATTTTGAAACAAGATCTCTCTGAGTTGCAAGGGTCGTCACTAAGTAGCTTAAGCTATTTTCAAACTGCTATCCTCCTGTCTCAGCCTCCCAAATGCTGGGATTACAAGCGTGTGCCACCACTCCCGGCTTTATTATTGATTTTGAAATAGGGCCTCCTAAGTTACTGAAGCTCTTCTGGAACCTGTGATTCTCCTGTCTCAGCCTCCCAAGTACTGGGATTACAGGCATGCAGTACCATGCCTGCCTTGATTTCTTTACTGAATTTTACATTTGTGCAGAAAATTAAAATAGTAATTGGGTATTTGGAACCTGAACATTTTAGTGTATTTTGGTAACACTGTTATTTGGATTTGAATGGCACAGGGATGGAAACCACCTGTTCAGGGTGTTACTGAAATCTGCTTCTTACTTTTTAGAGGCTTCGTGACGGAGTTATCAGAGACATTGAGAGGCAAACTCGGAAAAAAGAAAACATTCGTCTTTTGGGAGAACAGATTATTTTGACTGAGCAACTTGAAGCAGAAAGAGAAAAGATGTTATTGGGAAAAGGATCTCAAAAAAAAGACTTGAAATGAGTGAAATGCCAGGGGACTCACAGTGCTGAGTGTACCTGCTGAGGAGTAGCTTAGCAAGATCTTCACCCTTTTTCTTGCCACTGTCCTTTTGAACATGACCAAATAAAGGATAGTGGATTCTGTATTTGGAATGACTGCTGTAAGAATACCTGTCTGAATAAAGAAGTTGTGGGCAGATGCTTTTCTGAAGAGTTTGTGTCCATGTCATTCTGGTAGAAACCCCATTAAGCTTAGCATCCAGACTTTGGGACAGTTACTGAGGGCACTTCTGAACCTGTGTGAAGGGAGGGATGGATAGCAACATCCACCTGAGTAGTCTGATACGTCGACATGATGATGAAGCCACCAGAACGTCCACCTCAGAAGGGCTGGAGGAGGGTGAAGTGGAGGGAGAGACTCTCCTGATTGTTGAATCCGAGGACCAGGCTTCAGTGGACTTATCTCATGACCAGAGTGGGGATTCCCTCAACAGTGATGAAGGAGATGTGTCATGGATGGAGGAACAGCTGTCCTACTTCTGTGACAAGTGCCAAAAATGGATACCAGCCAGTAAGGAGTTTTCTCAGTTCCTTTATTTGTCAATTCCTGTACAAAGGTTTGTTTTCTCAACCTGTAAAAGAAACACGAATGTAAGCCGGATGTGGTGGTGCACACTTGTAATCCCAGTCCTTGGGAGGCTGTGACAGGAGGATCGTGCAGGTTTGAAACCAGCCTCAGCTACTTAGTGAGACCCTGTCTCCAAACAAAATATAAAATTGGCCTGGGAGTATAGCCCCAAGGTAGAAAGCCCCTGGATTCCACCCCTAGTATCACCTAAAAAAAAAAAAAAGAAAGAAACCCGAATGTAAAATAGATCTAAGGGATAACTGTTACATTTATTATTAATTCAGTTGATCAAATTTATATGAAACATTTGTATTAATAAAAATTATTGAGCCAGGCGTGGTGGCGCACGCTTGTAATCCCCGCGCTTGGGAGGCTGAGACAGGAGGATCACACAGGTTCGAAGCCAGCCTCAGCTACTTAGTGAGGCTTTCAGCAACTTAGTGAGACCCTGTTTCCAAATAAAATATAAAAAAGGTCTGGGATTCTAGCCCGGAGGTAGAAAGCCTCTGGGTTCCACCCCTAGTACCACCAAAAAAAAAAAAAACTTATTGTCAACTTCTGTCTTATTTTTAATAGTCTTGATGGTAACCCAGTAAAAATTAGAAAAATGGAAATCCTGTGTTAAGGAATAAAGCTGCTTTTTTTTTGGTACTAAGAATGGAACCCAGGGGCATTCTACTTCCAAGCTATACCCTCAGCCCTATTTTTTATTCTTTATTTTGAAACTGGGTCTCACTGAGTTGCAAAGGGCCTCACTAAGTAGCTGAGGCTGTCTGAACTGTGATCCTCCTGACTCAGGCTCCCAAATACTGGGCTACTATGCCCGGCTAAAGTTGCATTTTTTTTTTTTTTTTAATGTGGTACTGGGGATGGAACCCAGGGGCATCTACCTCCGAACGACACCTCCAGCCCTATTTTTTATTCTTTATTTTGAAACAGGTCTCACTGAGTTCTAAAGGGCCTCACTAAATAGCTGAGGCTGTCTGTGAACCTGATCCTCCTGACTCAGCCTCCCTCCCAAGCACTGGGATTATAAGCATTCCCTACCATGCCTGGCTAAAGCTGCATTTTTTTTTTTTTTTTTTTTTTGCGGTATTGGGATTATAACCCAGGGGCATCTACCTCCAAGCGACACCCCCAGCCCTATTTTTATATTCTTTATTTTGAAACAGGGTCTCACTGAGTTGCAAAGGGCCTCACTAAGTAGCTGAGGCTGGCCTCGAACCTGCATGATCCTCCTGTCTCAGCCTCCTAAATGCTGGGATTACAAGTGTGGGCTACCAGGCCTGGCTTAAAGCTGTATTTTTCTAACGAGATTGTGTTACAGATGGAGGGCCAAATTCTTGTCTCAGTATAGCGTTAAAGTTCTAGCTCAGAAGAATGACTTATGTGGAAAGCTGCTGTCCTCTACTGAGGTACGGTTAGAATGAGCAGATTGAAGGTGTTTAATGCCCTTTCCTACAACCAGGCTTGTTTCCCACTTGCAATCCTCTTTTATCTGCTGGCAAGAAAATTTACACACATCTTGAGGTTTTCAGCTGCCAGCTTCCTAGCTCGTGAGCATGCTTGGCCAGCCATCATATAGTTCATACCAAAATGGGATTTTCCATTAGGCAAGAGACTAGAAAAAATATAATGTACTAGAGAATTGCTTTCTATAAGATAATTCATGCAGGGTGTGGTGGCATACTCCTGTAATTCTAATACTTGAGAAGCTGAGACAGGAAGAATGCCCCTGGGTTTAGTCCCCAGTACCACACACACACACACACAAAAGAATTCATAACCAAGTAAAATTTTATATACATACATGTATATGTATGTTATTGTGAAATTGGATATTTTCTGGTATGTGGAAACATTTTTGTTAAAATTGGGTTCAACTAGCCGGGCGTGGTGGTGCACGCTTGTAATCCCAGCATTCGGGAGGCTGAGACCTGGAGGATCACGGTTCACGGACAGCCTCAGCTACTTAGGCCCTTTGCAACTCATTGAGACCCAGTTTCAAAATAAAGAAAAAATAGGGCAGTGGGTGTAGCTCGGAGGTCAAATGCCCCTGGGTTCCATCCCCAGACCCGCCAAAAAAAGAAAAAAAAAAAAAAATTTGGGTTCAACTCTTCAAACCAACAGTTACTATTACTTAAGTTAATGATAACATTTTCCCAAAGTACAAACCTGAATTTACAATTTCATAGATAGTTTTCATTAACACAGGGTTCTGCCCTGAATATATCAGTGGCTTTTTATTTGTCCTAGATTCTAAATACCATCTGCAGTCAGTCCACTGCTAACTTCTTGAGGCTTCTCTATTCCTGCACACAATCAAAACTTCATGGTTTTGGTGAACTTGTCATTCTCTGGAAACACTTCTTTCTTATCCCTAGGACTTAGCAGGTTTTGTCTCTGGAAAATGGTTATCTCTGTAGCTTCCAATGCTGCCCCCCCCTCCCCGTCCCCTTCACCTGACTAATTTCCATTCCTCTCCAGGTCCCCTAGACACTCCTTTTTTCTAGCTATCCTGTCTCTCTACTAGAGGTTGGGCATCCTAAAAAGGGTGCATCCTCCTCACAGTGCCCTATGGTGTGCATTGCATTCCACTCCTGTTTTTCTGCTACATACGGCATCAGAATCACCAGAGAACATTAATGTAGAGGCCTAGGCCTCATCTCAGAGATTGGTCCACTTCCTCTTGGCTGGGGCCAACCTAGGCATTGTTAGGAAAACAACTTCCTGGTGTCTCCGATGCAGCATTGGAGTGGACACACTGTGCATATGTGATTACCTAGGACCTCTCTTCTCCTGTGCAGCCCCCATGCATTTGTGAACTGGAGAGATTAGCACCTTGTCTGTGTCTTGCTCATTGTCTATCCCACAGTTCCTAGCCCAGTGCCAGGCAGGCAGTGGGAGCCCCGATTTTTTTTTTTAATTTATTCAGTACTGGGGATAGAACCCAGGGGCATTCTACCTCAGAACTACACCCTCAGCCCTATTTTTTATTCTTTATTTCAAAACTGTTTCACTGAATTGCAAAGGGTAACTATGTAGTTAATATGTAGAACCGTGATCCTCCTGTCTCAGCCTCCCAAATTCTGGGATTACAAGTGTGGATTACCATGCTGTGCTCCCCAGATTTTTTTTTTTTTTTTGGTGGTACTGGGGTTCCTGGAAGCCCTTCTCCCTCTGGGCTACACTCTCAGACCTATTTTTACATTTTTAAATTTGGAAACAGGGTCTCCTAAGCCAGCGCACACGGCTGGCTTCGAACCTGTGCGATCCTCCTGTTTCTGCCTCCCAAGCGGGGGAATTACAAGCATGTGCCACCATGCCTGGCTCCCCAGATGTTTTTTAAAAGAATGTATGAAAAGACCTACCTGGAGGAGTAAGGAATGTGATGATGATTGGGAAATCCAGTTAGAGCAATCACATCTGCTTTTCCAGTACTTTTCTCCCAAAAGCTAAGGAGCCACAGATTCTAGTAGAGGTAAATAGCTGATGATAGAAGAATGATTTACATTATAATGCAAGACTATAATGCATCAATAAAAGAAAAAAATCTTTATTCTCTTCTCCATGTCCATTCTGCTATTTTGGGTTGGCTGATAGTAAAAGCTCCACAATGGGAAACTTGGAAATCTGGTTAATAAACTAATTAAACCTTTGGGTTGGCTGGGCATGGTGGCACACACTTGTAATCACAGCATTCAGGAGGCTGAGACCAGAGGATCACTGTTTGTGGACAGCCTCAACTGCTTAGTGAGTCCCTCCACAACGTAGTGAGACCCTGTTTTAAAATAAAGAATAAAAAATAGGGCAGGAGGTATAGCTCGGAGATAGAATGCCCCTGGGTTCCATCCCCAGACCTGCAAAAAAACCAATAAGCCAAAAAAACCTTTGGGTTGCCAGAAACCTTGATAAACCTGTGATGTGACATTTTGTTCTTCTTCTCCTAGGTCAGCTAAGGGAACAGCTCAGTTATCTTAAAGGAGATAATTTTTTTAGGTTTACTTGTTCGGATTGCTCGGCGGATGGTAAGGAGCAATATGAGAGGCTGAAGCTGACGTGGCAGCAAGTGAGTAAAAACCCTTCCATTGCTCATCAGGTTATCCCCAGGAAAATGTTGGCACGAATATCCAGAAGGAGGTGTCTATGTGTGAGCCTTCAGGTTGTTTTGAGAAGTGCCTTTTATTTCACAGTGAAAATTGGGTATGAAGCTGGGTGTGAGGGCGCACCCTTGTAATCCCAGCATTTGGGAGGCTGAGAGAGGAGGATCATGGTTCACAGTTAGCTTCAGCTACTTAGTGAGGCCCTTGCAACTCAGTGAGACCCTGTTTTAAATAAAGAAGAAGAATAATAAAAAAATAGGGCTGGGAGTATGGCTCAGAGGTAGAATGCCCTTGAGTTCCATCCCCAGTACTGCAAAAAAAAAAAAAGAATGTCACACAATTTTATTTATATCTAATATCAAGTTCTGATTTTAGTTGGAAATGAGGGTCACATCTTTTTTTTTGTGTGTGGTACTTGGGATTAAAACCAGGGGTGTTCTATCTCCGAGCTATACTCCTAAATTTCTCATTTTATTTTATTTTATTTTTGTGATACTAGGGGTTGAACTCAGAGGCATTCTAACTCCAAGCTACACCTCAACCCTATTTTTTATTCTTTATTTTGAAATAGGGTCTTACTAGGTTGCAGGTCTCACTAAGTAGCTGAGGCTGGCCATGAACCGGCATCCTCCTGTCTTAGTCTCGCAAGTACTGGGATTACAAGTGTGCATTACCATGCCTGGCTCCTCATTTTATTTTATTTTTTTATTTTGAAACAGGGCCTTTTGAAGTTGCTGAGTCTGACCTCCAACCTACGATCCTCCTGTCTCACTTTCCCAAATACTGGGAATACAAGTTTGTGCCACTGTACCTGGCAGGTTCACATTTTTCTTGCAGGCATTTTTATTTTTATTTCTATTTTGTAGTACTGGGGATTGAATCCAGGGGCATCCTACCTCTGAGCTACACCCCAGTCCTATTTTATTTTTTATTTATTTTTAATTTTTTAAAATTTTAATTAATTTTTTTTTTTGCAGTACTGGGAATGGAACCCAGGGGCATTCTACCTCCAAGTTAGACCCCCAGCCAGCCTATTTTTTATTTTGAAACAGGGTCTCACTGAGTTGCAAAGGGCCTCACTAAGTAGCTGAGGCTGTCTGAACCACAATCCTCCTGTCTCAGCCTCCCAAATGCTGGGATTACAAGCGTGCGCCCCCACTTCTGGCCTTATTTTTTATTTTGAAACAGGGTCTTACTAGGTTACAGAGGGTCTCACTAAGTAGCTGAGTCTGACCACAAACATGCAATCCTTTTGTCTTAGCCTCCCAAATACTAGGATTACAAGTATGTGCCACCACCCCTGGCTAACCGGCATTTTTAGAACAAAAAAAAAACATAAGAAATAGAATTGGAAGAATTTTTGTGACTAGATTGCAAGTGCCAGTATAATCCAACCTGCCTGCATTTGAACTTAGAAATTTTTTTTTTTGGCAGTACTGGGGGTTGAACACAGGAATAATCTACCTCTGAGCTATACCCCCAGCCCTATTTTTTATTTTGAAACAGGGTCTCACTGAGTTGTGAGGGCCTCACTAAGTAGCTGAGGCTGGCTGTGGACCCCTGATCCTCCAGTTTCAGCTTCCCAGGTATTGGGATTACAAGCGTGTGCCACCACACTCAACTTGAATTTAGAGATGTTTGAGTAGTTTTTGTTAATGAAGAGCAGTAGTTATTTACTGATCTCTGGGTTGTAGTAATTTTTAAAATTTTACTTTTATATCATTTATGTAATAAGTGCCAAAGTATAAACAGTCTTTTTTTTTTTTTTTTGGTGGTGGTACTCAGGTTCCTGGAAACCCTTCTACCTCTGGGCTACACTACCAGACCTATTTTATACTTTTTTTTAAATTTGGAAACATTTGGAAACAGGGTCTCTTAAGCCAGCGCTGCTGGCTTTGAACCTGTGCGATCCTCCTGTCTCCACTTCCCAAGCGTGGGATTTCCAGCGTGGGGATTTCAAGCATGCTCCCCCCTGCCCGGCATAAACAGTCTTTAAGTTAAAAAACGAGTTACACAGTACTCACTTGGTTTTTATGTGTGTTTGTGTGCATGTGCCTAGGGATCAAGTCCAGGCCTTCTGTAGGCCAGGTGAGCATGCTCTACCACTGGGCTATATACTCCATCAGTTTTTATGCTTATTCAACAAGTACTGAGGACCACTAGTGAACCGGGTACTATTTCAGGCCTCCATTACTAGTGAATGAGACTGGAAAGCCCCATATTTACTTAAGATAATAAACAGATAAACATGATAATTAACTTTAATAATTTTGCTTTGAAGAAAAAAAATCCAGAATGATGAGAAGGATTTTAGATTATACTATTTTGCTTCTTATGTATTCCTTGAAAATTGTAGTTGCTATAGCAGCCTGAGGCTGTTCTCTTAATTATTATCAGTGCTTTACTGGGATATCTCATGAACTCGTGTCATTGGCAAATTTTGTAATCCTTTTTTGACTTGCAAAAAAATCATAAGTAGAAAATAAAGAGAAATTTCAGTTGAGGAAATCATCTCATGAATATTATAATTGGAATACTTTGTCAGGCATGGTAGTGCATGCTTGTAATACCTGTACTTGGAAGGCTGAGATAGGAGGATCGGAGGTTTGCAGCCAACCTCAACTACTTAGTGAGGCCCTTTGCAACTTAGTGAAACCCCGTTTCAAAATAATGAATAAAAAAATAGGGCTGGGGGATGTAGCTCAGCGGTAGGATGGCCCTAGATTCCGTTCCCAGTACTGACAAAAAAAAAGAGAAAAGTGTAATATTTTTCTGAGGACCCCATGGGATAGTTTATGTAAGAAAGGTCATATTTATTTTAGTAGAGTATTATAAATATATAGATTTAGATTTGGCATGAAAGTAACTTCTCATAAGGGTTGTAAAACAGCCGGGCATGGTGACACACTCTTGTAATCCCAGCTTTTGGGAGGCTGAGACTGGAGGATTGTGGTTCGTGGACAGTCTCAGCTACTTAGGCACTCTGCAACTCAGTGAGACCCTGTTTCAAAATAAAAAATAATAAAAAATAGGGCTGGGGATGTCACTCAGAGGTTGAATGCCCCTGGGTTCCATCCCCAGACCCGCAAAATAAAAAAGTTTGTAAAATGGAAGAACATATATATGTAATTTGTCATTTTGAAGAATGTGGGTTTTTTGTGGAGGTTGTTTTTAAAAGAAAAACCAGCTTTTTATCATATTGCTCAGGAAAAAAAAAATATATATATATATAATTGTTTCAGTTTGCTATTTCACTTGCTTGGTGTCACTTGAAAAATATTTTTCACTTTCAGAAAGCACTTGATGGTGGATAATACCCTCGTAAGATGAAGTGATAACTTAAGTTTACACATACCTGATTCTCAGCAAATTACTCACCAGTGTTTGTTTGTATCTGAAAAGTTTCATCAAAGACCTGGAAAAATCAATTGATCCTAACTCTTTTGGTGTCTCCAAATATTTATAATATTGGAATATTAACTTTTGTTGTTTTAAGTCTTAAGCTTTGTGCTTGTTGATTTATCCAAAGTAATAAGTAGGCTAGGCATAATGGTGTATGCCTATAATTCCAGTTACTTGGGAGGCTGGGCCCAGAGGATCCTAAGTTTGAGGCGAGCTTTGGCAACTTAACCAAACCTTGCCTCAAAAAATAAAAAGGGATGGGGAAGTAGCTCAGTTTTAAGCACATCTGGATTCAATCCCCAGTATCACCAAAAAAAGAAAAAAGTAGTAAGTAGAAATGCTTGCAACAAACAAAATTGTGTTTGTATTACAAAGTATCAACACTAGGTGGCCTGTCTTTGGACTGAAAGGCCCCTTTTCTGTGTACTTTTCCTCCTTGGTGACGCTTAGGAATTACTGTGAAATAGAGGAGAAACTATCAGATGTTTGGGAGGAGTAAGGACATTTTTGCATATTTGTAAGTAGAGACTCAGATGAGTATCACTGAGTAGATAATTGGTGTAACGATTTTCATCTGAGACATTCAGATATTCTTATTTTTGCACTTTAAGAGCTTAGGAAAGTATGTATGTAGGGTGATTTTCACAGTATTTATTTGTCTGTCTGTGGCACTGAGGATTGAACCCAGAGGTATTTTATCTCCAGACTATACCCTCAGTCCTATTTTTTAATTTTTATTTGGAAACAGTTTTGCTATGTTGATGAGAATCTCTACTTGCTAAGACTGTCCTCAAACCTGTGATCCTCCTGTCTCAGACTCCTAAACACTGAGATTACAAGTGTGCGCCACCACACCTGGCTTTCAAAGTATTTAATAAAATGTAGCACCATCAGTTAAAACAACACTAGCTGGAGTAGGCACCTGGAGGCCTGCTCCTGGCCAGCAATGAAAGCTTTATTTAGGGTTGCATTGTGTAGGGGTGGGTGCTGGTGACCATGCTTGTTATCAGCCCTCTGTTGCAACCTCAGTTCAGCTGTACATTGGCCCT
Source organism: Muscardinus avellanarius (assembly GCF_963383645.1). Lineage (NCBI taxonomy): Eukaryota > Metazoa > Chordata > Mammalia > Rodentia > Gliridae > Muscardinus > Muscardinus avellanarius. The sequence goes on along the minus strand of NC_137805.1, from coordinate 147,854 downwards.
GAATGTGTACCATATAAAGAACAACTGCACACAACTTAAATGGATAAGTGATAATTTCACAAAGCAAAAAAGTCAAATTCTATACCCAGAATATTTTAAAATAGCATCCTCTACCCTATTTTCCTAGTTATTCCTACTCAGAATTTAAAACTGAGCAGACTTTCCCCTCTCCAGTTTAACATTCCTAATCACAATGATTGCCCAGCCCTTGTTTCATTTGTGTTTCAGGTTGTCATGTTGGCAATGTACAACTTGTCTCTTGAAGGAAGTGGACGTCAAGGTTATTTCAGGTGGAAGGAAGATATCTGCGCTTTTATTGAGAAACATTGGACTTTTTTACTAGGAAATAGGTAATGTGATTGAATTTTCAAAGTCTTATACATGAAGGAAAAACCAAGTATACATGATTTGAAACAGCCTAATATAGCCTTATTAGAGAGTTATAGTATTTACTTGTGTCGATTACAAATAATTTTTCAGTGGTAGAAATTTTTTTTTTTTTAAATTAATTTATTTTTTAAATTGGTGCATTGTAGTCATATATCAATCACATTGGAGTACAAGACTTGAGAGGATATACAAGCACACATCATCCAATTAGCCCTCCTCCAGCCCCTGTCCCATTCCCTCCCCCTCCCTCCATCCCACACTTCTTTGGTGATTTACTTTGATACATTTGTTTATGTACCTCCTGCATTTTAAAGAGGCTCCGTCCTCCAGTATTACATACCCTCTGATTGGTCACATTAGTTGCTTCACTATAGGGCCCTTTCTATAGCTCAACCTCTTCCTGTTGCCCGTTTCCTCCTAGTTATTGCTGATTATGAGAAGCGTCTGATTTATATTTTCTGCGATGTTTCTCTGTGCATGCTGCGTTGCAAGTACCAATCCCACTCTTGATGGTCCCAGTAGTGGCCTGGCTACTCAGTGGACTGATCCAGACCTCGCTGGCTCACGCAGCGGCCTTGCCTCATGGGAGGACCCAGTTCTGGTCTCGCTGGCCCCTGAACCGGTCAAACCCCTAAGCTGGCTTTGTTCCCGACCTTGGAGGCCGCAGGAGTGAACTTGCCTCACGCCAGGCTCCGATGCTGGCCATTGGCCCCTGCACCAGTCTAACCCCTTGGCAGGATTCCAGTCCCGGCCTCGGAGGCCCCAACACTGGTAATGCCTCACGGCAGGCTCCGATGCCGGCCTCACTGGCCCCAGCACCGGCCTAACCCCTCAGCAGGCTCTTATCCTGGCCTCGAGGCCCCAGTACCGGCCTTGCCTCAAGGCAGGCTCCGATGCCGGCCTCGCTGGCCCCAGCACCGGCCTAACCCCTCAGCAGGCTCTTATCCTGGCCTCGGAGGCCCCAGTACCGGCCTTGCCTCACGGCAGGCTCCGATGCCGGCCTCGCTGGCCCCAGCAGCGGCCTAACCCCTTGGCAGGCTCCGATCCCGGCCTCGGAGGCCGCAGCACTGGTCATGCCTCAAGGCAGGCTCCGATGCCGGCCTCGCTGGCCCCAGCACCGGCCTAACCCCTTGGCAGGCTCTTATCCTGGCCTTTTAAGTTAAAAAACTTTGTGCTGGGAGCAGTTGCGCATGCTTGTAATCCCAGCTTTTGGTAGGCAGAGACTGGAGGATCGTGGTTCGCGACAGCCTCAGCTACTTGATGAGGTCTTTCGCCACTCAGTGAGACCTTATTTCAAAAATAAAGAGACTAAGCCGGACGTGGTGGCGCATGCTTGTAATTCCTACGCTTGGGAGGCTGAGACAGTAGGATCTTGCAGATTCAAAGCCAACCTCAGCTACTTAGTGAGGCTCTCAGCAACTAAGTGAGACCCTGTTTCCAAGTGAAATATAAAATAGGATTGGGAGTGCATCCCAGAGGTAGAAAGCCCCTGGGTTCCATCTCTAGTACTACAAAATAAATAAATAATTAAATAAGATAAATAAAAAATAAAGAGAGTAAAAAATAGGGCTGGGGATGTAGCTCGGAGGTACAATATTCCTGTGTTACATTTTCAGTACCAAACACAGAAAAAAATTTGCTTATGAAAAATCCAATCCAAAGGAAGTATATACTCTAATGTTGTTGTTTTCTGTTGAATATGAGAGCTAGGCATGGTGGTACACACTTGTAATCCCAGTATTTGGGAGGCTGAGACAGGAGGATCACAGGTTCGCGGTCAGCCTCAGCAACTTAGTGAGGCCATCTGCAACTTAGTGAGATCTTGTTTAAAATAAAAGAATAAAGTAAGACTGGAGGTGTAGCTTAGAGGTAGAATGCCTCTGGGTTCCATCCCCAGTATCACACACACAGAATAAAAAGAGTGACATAGAATGTTCAAAGATAGAGGAGGAGTTTGACTTGGTGGCACATGCCTATAATCCCAGTACTTGTAAGGCTGAGACAGGAGGATCTCAGGTTTGAAGCCAGCCTCAGCAAGGCTGTCAACTACTTAGCAAGACGCTATTTCCAAATAAAAAATAAAATAGGGCTGGGAATATAACTTAGAGGTAGAATGTCCCTGGGATCAATTCCCAACACTGCAAGAAAAAAACGAAAGAAAAAAAGAATATATATATATATATATATATTATATATTATACACACACACACACACACAGAGAGAGAGAGAGAGAGAGAGAAAGAGAGAGAAAGAAATAGAGAGAGAAATAGAACTTGGGAGGCTGAGGCAGTATAACCACAAGTTCAAGGCTAGCCTGGACAAATTATTGAGACCCTGTCTTAAAATAAGAAATAAAAGTGTTAGGAATGTAGATTCTGGGTTCAATTCCCAGTGCTACAGATGAAAAAAAATTTTTTTGGTTAGGGTTTAAGTAGGGCTATTAAAGAAGTAAATGAAGCCAGGTGTGATGACGCATGCTTGTAATCCTGGCATTTGGGAGGCTGAGACAGGAGGATTTTGCTTCCTGGACAGCCTCAGCTACTTAGTGAGGCCCTTTGCCTCAGTGAGACCCAGTTTCAAAATAAAGAATAAAAAATTGGGCTGAGGGTGTAGCTTGGAGATAGAATGCCCTTAGGTTCCATCCCCAGTACCACAAAAGAAAAAAAAAAAGTAGTAAATAGAAGCCAGGCATGTTGGTGCATGCTTATGGTCCCAGTACTTAGGGGGGACCAAGACACAAGGATCACAGATTTGAGGACAGCCTCAGCAAGTAGTGAAAATTTTATCAACCTAATGAGACCTCATTTCAAAATAAAAATTAAGCTGGGCTTGGTAGTGCACACTTGTAATCCCAGCATTTGGGAGGCTGAAACAGGAAGATGACGGTTCGTGGATAGCCTCAGCTACTAGTGAGGCCCTTTGTAACTCAATGAGACTCTGTTTCAAAATAAAGAATAAAAAAATACAAATAAATAAATAAATATGCTGAAGATGTGGCTTGGAGGTAGAATGCCCCTGGGTTCAATTCCTATTACTACACATATACACATAAAGGTAGATGAGTAACTATTTAACTTGGGGAAATAATTATGTCCCTTGAAAAAGTAATGGCAGTTATTCCCTACTAATAGTCTTAGAGCCAGGCATGATGGCTCACATTTGTAATCCTAGTACTTGGGAAGCTGAGACAGGAGGATCACGCAGGTTCAAAGCCAGCCTCAGAAGCCAGGCGTGGTGGTGCATGCTTGTAATCCCTGCGCTTGGGAGGCTGAAACAGGAGAATCACGCAGGTTCAAAGCCAGCCTTAGCTACTTAGTGAGGCTTTCAGCAACTTAGACCCTGTTTCCAAATAAAATATTAAATAGGTCTGGGAGTATAGTCTGGAGGTAGAAAGCCCATGGGTTCCATCCTCAGTACTGATTAATAAAGATGCGGCAGGTCCCATTCGCACACAGATACACGCGGAAATCCATTATAGGTGGTAAGGATGCCTTTATTCGTGGGGAGTCGACCTCCAGCCCCCGCGGGCCCACGGGGGCTAGTGGGGGAGGGCGCATCCCTCTGTCTCTCTGTTGGGTTTCTCTCAGATGGAGCTTCTCTCAGATAGAGAGGCGTGGTCTCCTCTGGGAATCACAGGGCTCTGCCTCCTAGCTTCTGGCCCCGCCCCCTGTGGGGCAGCGGCTCAAACCTTTCAAGTACCACCAAAAAAATAAAAAGGCAGTCTCAGCTACTTAGTGAGGCTCTGAGCAACTTAGTGAGACCCTATTTCCAAATAAAATATAAAATAGGTCAGGGAATATAGCCCAGAGATAGAAGGTGTCTGGGTTTCATTCCCAGCACCACAAAAAAAAAAAGAAAAAAATAGTCTTGTATTATTGGATTTGTCTTAGTAACTCAGGAAGGAAGACACTCTTTTATAGTTTTTATATTAGTAATGCTTAGTGAAGTCTGGGCACATTAACACACACTTGATATGCTTGTTAATCATAGTTGTGCTTTCAGTTTGGATACTGAGTGTGCCTCTTTGGTGTCTGCTCTGATTCATCAGATTTAGAGATGGTCAGACATTGTGACCATTTTTAATTTTTATTTATTTTTTTTATTTTTGTGGTGCTGGGGATTGAGCCCAGGGGCATTCTACCTCCAAGCTACACCCCCCCAGCCTGATTTTTTAATTCTTTATTTTGAAACAGGGTCTCACTAAGTTGTGGAGGGCCTCACAAAGTAGCTGAGGCCTGCTTTGATTCTCCTGTCTCAGCCTCCCAATAACTGAGATTACAAGCAGGGGCCACCACACCCAGCTACATTGTGACCATTTTTAAAGGTCTATATAAATCTAATAAGATTTTTTATTATAAAGGACTAGCAAGTCTGCCACTTACATTGATGAATTTTGTTTGAGATTCTGGTTGTTAGTTGTTATCTGAAGTCCTGTGAGAGATTCTAAATTTTTTTGTAATTAGGTCACTATAAACAAGATGAAGGCTCTGATCACTTCAAGTAGAGCTGAAGTTGTAACTCTTCTCTGAATTCAGTGCAGCCTTTTTCCTTAAGTCCTGACAAATCAGCTTGCTCAGGTTACTAGAGAGGACAGGGAAGGCAGTGGAAAGAGGTGCACACTTTGGAATACTTGCTGTGGGAAACAGATTAGACTCAGTGTATGTTAGAGAAGGAATTATTTTAGTTTCTCTGTTATTTAGTGATGAGAAAAGAATTGACACTGATTGGTTCTTTTTCATAAGGAAAGGAACTCTTGTCTTAAAACTTTAAAATTATAATGTTACTTACTATATTTCATTAATAAGGGATGAGAAAGTGGAAAAATGGTATTAGTAAGTCTTGGAATGTTTTCATGATCTTTGGTGGATCATCTTCTGGAAGAAATTTGATTCAAATTGCCTGTTTGTATGGATATTGCTGGATTTAACAAAGTTGTTCGGTTTGGTCTGTTTATTTCTAAGGCATGGTCAGAAAAATCTACTAAGTACTGAGGCTTTTTTTTGTTTTTGGTCTTAAAAAAAAAAGCCATTGATTACTGTCCAGCTTACATATATATATATAGTTCAACCACTAAATGAGGAGTTTTTGTCTGTATTGCTATATCACTTGAATTGTTATTTAATCTTCCCATTTAAATCAAGTTAATTAAAAAGACATTTATTTTGCCTGAGTACACTGGCCCACTCCTGCAATCCCTGCACTTGGGAGGTTGAGACAGGAGGATCATGCAGGCTCAAAGCCAGCCTCAACTACTTAGGCTCTCAGCAACTTAGTGAGACCCTATTTCCAAATAAAATATAAAATAGGGCTGGGAGTGTAGCCCGGAGGGAAAAAGCCCCTGGGTTACATACCCAGTACCACAAAAACAAAATAAAAATAAAAAATAAAAAAAGGGCTCGAAGTCTAGCTTAGAAGCAGAATGCCCCTAAATTCAACCCTTTGTACCAAAAATAAAAATAAATAAATAATTAAAATGAAAAGGAGTAAGCCAGGCATGGTGGCACATGTTTATAATCCAAGTTCTTGGGAAGCTAAGATAAGAGAATTGCAGGTTCGAAGATAGCCTCAGCAAATAGTGAGCCTTTCTTCAATCTAGTTAGGCTCTGTTTCAAATAAAAATAAATAGGGCTGGGGGTGGAGCTTGAAGATAGAATGCTTCTGGTTTCAATCCCTAGCACCAAAATAAATAAATAAATTTTTAAAAAGGGCTGGGGTATAGCTCACATCACCTTGATAAGTGAAATAAAACTATAAAAATCAAAGCTGGGTGTGGTGGTGCATGCTTGTAATCCCAGCATTTGGTAGGCTGGGACAGGAGGATTGCGATTCCCTCAGCTACTTAGTGAGGCCTTTTGCGACTCAGTGCGGCCCAGTTTCAAAATAAAGAATAAAAAATAAGGCTGGGGTGAAGCTCAGGGGTAGAATGCCCCTGGGTTCTGTAACATTGAAATTGAATTGGGGGTTGCAAAGGAGGCAAACACCAGCCAAGTTATTAAAGGTCGCTTTAATTAACTGGTACCTTCAGACAAGGTCTGCTAACCGTGGGGGAAGGGACCGATGACCGAGCAGCAGAGTTATGCGGTCAGCAGAATCATGGGAGGCAGAGTCATGCAGCAGCGAGGAAGTACAGATATTTATAGCTCAGGTCTTGGGGTGGAGCTAGCAGTGTGAGAATTCTGATTCTGTTGCAACATCTGGAATCTCGTGGCACGGAGTCTGTCTCGTGATGTCTGGAGTCTCAAGACACCTCCACTTCTCGCTTCCGGGGATTCTGCCTCCTGTCCCCGCTTCAGGGTCCCTTGGGGGAAGGGAGGGACCCGACCTACCATCTTGGCCTTTTGGTGATATTGGGCGATGACCGAGTCAGTAACTACTTCCTTCTGTCAGAGGGTGTCGTCGGGGGCTCCTTGGCCAGGAGAGGTGAGGACATTAGGAAGTGGGCAGGTGGGAGTATGGCTGCAGTGGAGTTGATTGGAGGTTAACCCAAAAAGCTCAGTAATGCACGTTCAAATAAACTTTAACAGGCAAGAAGTTATGGCTGTCTGGCATCCAGATAGAATAAAACAAGGGGTTTAGGAAATGTTTTAAGCGCCATAGTCCCATCGTGTAGGAAATTGTGTATTAGGTTAATGACCGCTTCAGCCTTAGCCTCAGGCAGGGCAATTTTGTCCTGTAAGAGGGCATTGTAGTGCACGGGAAGGGGAGCTTGCCATGAATCCCCTGTACCGAGGTCGGAAAAGGAAAACTAGGACTCGAAAAGAGTGGAAGGACTGAGTAGACAACCAAAAAAGAGATTAGCTTACCTGCTACCTTGAGAGTTATCCTGGGCTCAGCAAGGAGGATCGAAGTTGAGGAGTCTGGAAGCTGTCAGACTTCGGCCAGGCCGAGTAGGCCCGGCTGCGGGGCCTGGTCTGGAAGGGGGTTCCCCTTTGTTGAGGCATCTGGGGCTCATTGCTTTTCCAAGTGCACTGTTCCAGTGGCCTTCCTGGCTACATGCTGGGCATGCTCTGGTTGGTGGGGAATGCTTTGCTGCACTTGAAGCAGGCTCTTGGAGGTAGTTGTCATTGCTGTCCTCCATCTCTAGGTGGTGCTCCAGAGGGCTGAGCCGCCACTGCTGGCCACAGGGCAGCTACCAGGGATCTACCTTTTGGCGAAGTCTGAGTGTATGCTCCATTTCGACCTGTTCCTCTTGGGAATTAAAGACTTTTTAAAAATTTTTTAAATTTATTTTTTTTTTTGCGGGTCTGGAGATAAAACCCAGAGGCATTTGACCTCCGAGCTACAGCCCCTGCCCTGTTTTTTTTATTCTTTATTTTGAAACAGGGTTTCACTAAGTTGCGGAGAGCCTCACTAAGTAGCTGAGGCTGTCTGTGAACCACGATCCTCCGGTCCCAGCCTCCCAAATGTTGGGATTACAAGCGTGCACCACCACGCCCAGTGAGAATTAAAGACTTTAAATGCCATGTTCACCAAATATTGGATATGGGTCAGAAGACCATCCTCAGCATTTCTTAATTTTTATTGGGCCAATTGCCCAATGAAATGAGTTGCCAACACTACAGATACTGTCTCAGTAGATGGATCTTGCTAGGTATAGAGGGTTAAAGCTTCCTGAAGCTAATTAAGAAAAATGGCTGGGTTTTCATCTGGACCTTGGGTGATTTCCTAAAGTTTTATTGTAATTAACCGCTTTATGGGAAGCGTACCGCATGCCATCAAAAAGGCATAGTATCATATGGTCTCTCATTTTTAATCTCTCACCCCCACCATTTGGGGCTGGCTGATAGAAGCTGGTGACCACACATTGCCACAGTGGGGTGACCTAGATGGCAACTGTGACGTCACCAGGTAGCGACTGTGCGGAGCGGTCAAAGGGATGGAGGGATGGGAGTGCAGGAAGAAGAAAGCCTGGACATACCTTTATACCCATTTACCATACCACTTACAAAAGTTGCTGATCCTTGTTAGGGTATTACAATCCAGAGTTCCATTATAATTCTGGCTTCCCATTTCTGGTCCGCGGGCAAGAATGAAGAACAGGAAACAGGCATCCTCAATTATCCTGATCAGCATTCGGAAACAGGGGTCAAGAGAGCAGGAGAGATGTCTCCTTTCTCAAAACCAGAGGACGACCTGGTCGTCTGGGGGGCCTCAGTCTGAGGATCCCAGTTGTCACCAGGATCTAACGAGTGAGTGGTCCCAGTGGACTGGAGGACAATGGGTCACCAAACACTTGGATTTTAGATCCCAATGGACCAGGAGAAAGGGAGGATCCAAGTCCAGAGAGGAGGCAAGAAGTCGGAACCCGCTGATCAGAGGAAGGGAAGTGAGCTTACCCTAAGTCTGAAAGACCTCCACAGGGCGCAGGAGCACAGAGCCAGAGTGGCAGTGGGGCCTGAGCTGCTGGTGGGTGTGCACCGCCCAGTGAGCCCAGAGCAAGACCTTGGGGGTGCACCCAGTCTAAAAGAAAGCAGTCAATCCAGTTGAGGGTCATGTCGGAGAATCCAGGGCTGAAGGAGTAAAGAAGAGGGCTCCCTACAGGAGTCATGGAGGCTCAGGGAAGGGTAAAAACAAAAGAGAAAAATAATTAAAAAATCCTCTTGGGTTTGGAGGGTTTTGGCACCAGATGTAATGTTCAAATTGAGTTGGGTGTCGTGAAGGAGGCAAACACCAGCCAAGTTATTAAAGGCCTCTTTAATTAACTGGCACCTTTGGGTGAGGTTTGCCAACCACCGGGAAATGGACCGATGACCCAGCAGCAGAGTCACGGTCGGTGGGCAGAGTCATGCAGTAGAGTGGAAGTATGTTTATTTATAGTGAGGGTCTTGGAGTGGAGCTAGCAACGTGGGAATGCCAATTATTTTGCGTCTTCTGGAGTCTCGTGGCACCTGGAGTCTGTCTCGTGATATCTGGAGTCTTGCGACACCTTTGCTTCTGGCTTCCGGGGTTCTGCCTCCTGTTCCCTGCCTCCTGGTCCCATGGAGGAAGGGAGGGACCCGACCTATCAGGTTCCATCCTCAGTACCACAAAAATAAACCAGTAAGCACTAAAAATAAACCAATGCTATTGAATTGTAGCTGGACTCCATGTCATATAATGGCAATTAATCATGGCTTTCTTTTTCAGTTAGATAGGAAGGCTACAAATGTTTGTGAAAATTTAAAGCAATGAACTTTTCCAGTGATTTAGCCAGATGTAGTGAAAGAAAATTAGAAATCCCTCTGTGATCCACATTTTCCCTGTCTTCTGCTCCCCAATGGGGGTCCAGTTTGGATGGAAACTTCTTACCCTAGTTGGTTACCATTTGTTGGGACCTCAGCCATGAATGGGATCACTGCCCCTCCAGAGATAGTAACAGTTTCACTCCTGTCCTGCTATCCAAAGAACTTATGTCAATTCATTAATCAGTTAATTAGTTAATTTTTTGGTACTGGGGATTGAATCCATGGGCATTCTACCTCTAAGCTACATCCCCAGCTAATTGAAATTTTTTGTCTTGGAAATAGGGTCCTGCTAGGTTGCTGAGAGTTTTGATAAGTTGCTGAGCCTGGTCTTGACCCTGCAATCCTCCTGTCTCAGCCTCCCAAGTACTGGGATACAGGTGTGTGCCACTACACTGGCTTCAAATTTTTAAAAACGATAGCTACTTCTCATTTGGTACACAATCTAAGACTAAACTTGACTACATTTTTCTCAGATGTTTTATTTTATCCCTTTGATGTGTTACTAAAGTTTAAGTGCATAAAGGTTTATCTAGTAGTAACCTAAATTATTTTCTATATTGTTGGAGAAACAAATTTAAAAGTGTATAGGAGCTTAATTACAGTTAATCTGCTTTTACCATCTTGGCCTTAAATTCTTGTGGGATGTTTTATTTATTTATTTATTGTACTACTAGGGACTGAACCCAGGGGCATTCTACCTCTGAGCTACACCCTCAGCCCTATTTATACTCTTTATTTTGAAACAGTGTCTTACTAAGTTGAAGAGGGACTCACTAAGTAGTTGAGGGCATTACTAAGTAGCTGAGGCTGGCCAAGAACCTGCAGTCCTCCTGTCTGCCTCCCAAGTAGAGATTACAAGCATGCACCACCATGCCCAGCTTTGCAGATGTATAATTTTAAGAGATATTTGTTTTGTCCGCCTGTTTGCTAGCCTGTCTGTCTGTCTGTCTGTCTGTCTGTCTATCTATCTATCTATCTATCTATCTATCTATCTATCTATGGAACTGGGGATTGATTGAACCCAGAAGCATTCTGCTTCCAAGCTATACCTCCACCCCTCATTTTTAGGTTTCTTTTTTTTGGCGGGTCTGGAGATGGAACCCAGGGACATTTGACCCCGGAGTTACAGCCCTTGCCCTATTTTTTATTTATTATTATTTATTTATTTATTTATTTATTTATTTATTTATTTATTTGCAGGTTTGGGATGGAACCCAGGGGCATTTGACCTCCGAGATACGCTCCCTACCCTATTTTTTATTCTTTATTTTGAAACAGAGTCTCACTAAGTTGCAGAGGGCCTCATTAAGTAGCTGAGGCTGTCCGCGAACCAGGATCCTCCTGTCTCAGCCTCCTGAATGCTGGGATTACAAGTGTGCGCCACCACTCCCGGTATTATTCTTTAGTTTGAAACAGGGTCTCACTGAATTATGGAGGGTCTCACTAAGTAGCTGAGGCTGTCTGCCAACTGTGATCCTCCTGTCTCAGCCTCCTGAATGCTGGGATTACAAGCGTGCGCCACTGCGCTTGGCTTTTTAGTTTTATTTTGAAACGTTCGAAGTTAAAGAGAGTATCACTGCTTACTGAGACTTTTCTTGATCGTGTGATCCTTCCTTTCTCAGGTATTGGGATTACAAGCATGTGCTACCATGCTTGGCTTATTTTTTTATATTCTATTTTTTAATTTTTTTGGTTCTGGGGATGGAACCCAGGGGCATTCCACCTCCAAGCTACACCCCCAGCCTTATTTTTTGTTCTTATTTTGAAACAGGGTCTCACTAAGTAGCCGAGGCTAGCTGTGAACCTGTGATCCTCCTGTTTTAGCCTCCTGAGTACTGGGATTACAAACGTGTGCCACCTCTCTGGCTAATTTTTCTATTTTATTTATTAAATTTTTAATAAATTTTTATTCATGCATTGTAGTCATACTTCTTAATAGGATAAAAAGACTTGAGATATACATGCACACATCACCCAATCAGCCTTTACCCAATCCCTAACCCCTACCCTACCCTCCCTCCTTCCTATGCTTAGTTTCCTGATTAACTTTGATATATTTGTTTAAGTACATCATTTGCTTTAAAGAATTTCCTTCTAACCCCCCTCCCATCCCCTCAGATAGGTCACTTTACAGGTTCCTCTATAGGATCTCTTCTTCATCTAGAGTTCCTCCTGTTACCCATTTCTCCCTAGTTTTTGCACATTAGGGAAAGCATCTGATTTCTTATTTTTTGTGACATTTCACTGCAAATGCCATAATTTTGTTCTCCTTGATGGCTGGGCCAATTCCATTGTGTACACATCCCAGAGTTTTGTAATCCACTCATCTGTTAAAGGACATCTTGGCTGGTTCCACAGTTTGGCAATGGTGAATTGTGCAGCTATGAACATGGTTGCTCATGCATTAGTTTAGTATATTTTGGTTTTCAATCTTCTTGGTAGATACCCAGAGGTGGTATTGCTGGGTCATATGGTAAGTTTGTTTTCCTTCTTCTGAGGCTCTTCCATACTGTTTTCCAAAGTGATTGCATTTTTTTTTTTTTTTTTTTTTTGGTGTTCAATTCCAACTTTCTTTTTTACTTTATTTTATTTTTTATACATTTACTTATTTCTTTTCAGAAAAAATCTATCCTAACATGAAATATGAACTCTAAACACCCAAAACAATCTCGAAAAAGAACACAGCTAGAAGATGTACAATTTCTGATTTCAAACCTTCTAAAGCAACAATAATTGAAACAGTGTAGTACTGCTATAAAGGCAGATATATAAACCAGTGGAGTAAAATAAAAAGCCTAGAAACAAATTCTTCCATATATGGTCGAGTTATTTTTGACTGGGGTTTCTGGAAGCTCTTCTCCGGGCTACACTTTCAGACCTATTTTTATTTTTTGGAAACAGGGTCTCTTAAGCCAGTGCAGCTGGCCTTGAACCTGTGTGATCCTCTTGTGTCTGTCTCCCAAGCATGGGGATTACAAGCGTGCGCCACCATGCCCGGTTCTCCAAAGATTTTTATATGACCAATAAACACATGAATATCACTCATCATTATAACTAATCATTAAGGAAATACAAATAAAAACTATACTGAAATACTACTTCACATTTGTTAGGATGGCTTCTTAACATGAATTACCTTGCTCCAGCCCTTTACCTTGAATTTGTTACTATCTTTACTTGTAAAGTGTGTTTCTTGTAAGCAGCAGATGGATGGATTCTGGTTTTTAATCCATTTTGCCACTTTATGCCTTCTTATTGGTGATTTGAGGCCATTTACATTCAGTGTAATTATTGAGAGATAACTTTTAATTCCTAACATGTTAAGATTTTATTTCTGTTTGAAATACTGTTTATTCTTCTTTTCTTAGTTGTCTGCTGGATGGAAAATCTTGTTTCTCGCTGGTTTTGAAGACATAAATTCCTTCAGTTTCTGTTTGTCATGGAAGCTTCTTCTTTCCCCATCTAATTTAGTAGATAGTTTTGCTGGGTAGGAAATTTTTGGCTGGAAGTTGTTTTCTTTCAGAGTTTGGAATATGTTACTCCAAGCCCTTCTGGCTTTCATGACTTGGTTTGGGAAGTCTGGAGTGGTTCTAATTGGTTTGCCTCTGAATGTCACTTGGCCTTTTGTTTTTGTTGCCTTTAAGATTCTCTGCGTGGCTTCCACATTGGTCATTTTGACAATTATGTGGCATTGGGAACCTTTTCTCTGATCCTGTCTAAAGGGAGTTTTATAAGTTTCCTGGACCTGTGTATCGACCTCTTGCTCTATGTTTGGAAAATTTTCTGCTATTATTTCTTTGAAGATATTATTGATCCCTTTGGTTTCACCTTCTTTTCTCTCCTCTATTCCAATTATTCTTAGGTCAGCTTTCTTAAAATGGGCCCATCTTTCTTCAATGTCAGATTTCTGCTGATTTTTTTTCTAAGTTATAAATTATGCGTTCATTTTTGTAGTGATCATCTTCTAGGAGCGAGATTCCATTCTCCATGTGGTCTAATTGATTATTTATAGTTTGAATTGAGGCCTTTACTTCATGATTGCATCCTTTATTTCTTTTAGACTCTAAATTCTTTTCGGAAGTCCTGTATTATTTCTACAGTTATATTTCTGATCTGATCTTCCGGAGATCTCTGAATTTATGTTTTATCAGTTTCTGATACTGTGGGATTCTGGGCATTCGTTGCTCTATTGTTGTTACTCTTTCCCATGATTTCAGAAGTTTGTGCCTTCTCTGGGTTCTTCCCCAGGTCACCACGACTTTACTTAGGGTGCTCTGAATATGGAGTTTGTGGTGATCTCAGCTGCCACTACTCCTTTACTGGGTTGTATCCTAAAGTCTCAGACCCATGGAGTTAATCGAGGCTGCATGAGACCGTGGTGGTGCCGGGCTGGTCATTTTCCCACAGGGAGCTACAACTAGGGTGTGGTATCTCTGCCATCGATACTCTGTCACTGTGTTGGTCTGTAAAATTTCAGACCCAGGGAGATTATCAAAGCTGCGCAAGTCCCTGGGCATGCAGTGCTGAGATTTCTCCTGTAGGGGCCGCAATTTCACTTACGGTTATTGTGTGTGCCGATCTGGAGCTGTCGTGGGCCTGGTGAACTTGCCGTTGCTGGCAATATGGAGCTCCTGCCACGCCCTCGGTAGGCGTTAGGGTGGCGTATTCCTTTTCTGGTTTTGAGCTCCGTTCTGAGTCCCTGGAAGGTGTGATTATCTTGGCCACTGGGAATTTTAGACATTCTTTGCACTGAAAGAACTGCTGAATTATACCTGAATCATCTGCAGCTGCTCACTTCAGCTCCTTGTTTACCTTTCTTCTCTGGAGCCTGGTGCTGTGAGGGAAGATGGCCCCAGCGCGGCTCCTCCGCCGCATTGCGGGCTGGTTTCTTTTCTGGTCTCTGGTTGTTCTTTTAGACTTCTTTTTCTCTGTCCCTTGTGTTTACATTTTTTATTTCTCTGCTGATAGTGTTTTCTGAATATGAAAAGCGCTGATTTTGTGGTAGTAGAGATTGAATGTAGCAGGACTCATAAACGCTGTTTTTCTTGGTCGCCATCTTCCCGGAAGTCCTTATTTTTCTATTTTATAAGAGGCTTTTGGTAAGTTACCAAGGGCCTCACTTAGTGGCTGGATTGCCTTGAACCTGCAATCTTCCTTAGCCTCCCAAGAACTGAGATTACAGGTGTGCTCTATTACACTAGGATCAGAATGTGTATTCTTAATTATTGAAAATAATTTGAATACTTAAATTCTTTACCACATTTTATTAACTTTAAGAAACACAGTTTTAGCTGGGCATGGTGCCATACACTTGTAATCCCAGCATTTGGGTGGCCAAAACAGGAGAATCATGGTTTGCTGACAGCCTCAGCTACTTAGGCCCTTTGCAACTCAGTTAGACCCTGTTTCAAAATAAAGAATAAAATATAGGGCCTGCTGGAGGTGTATTTCTGAGGTAGAATGTCCCTGGGTTCCATCTCCAATACTGAAAAAAAAATCACAGTTTTTCATATTTTGACAGTTGGATATATCTTTCAGGTTCATGGTATGTCATAATTTAATTGTGGCAGCTTTTGTAGTTGTATAAAAAGTAGTATATCTTAAAGCCAATGGATGTTAGTTCATGAAATTATACTTCAGAAAGCTATATGAGAGCCGGGCATGGTGGCGCATGCTTGTAATTCCCACGCTTGGGAGGCAGAGACAGGAGGATTTCGCAGGTTCGAAGCCAGCCATGCTGGCTTAAAGAGACCCTGTTTCCAAATAAAGAAAAGTATAAAAATAGGTCTGGGAGCGTAGCCCGGAGGTAGAAGGGCTTCCAGGAACCCCAATACCACCAAAAAAAAAAAAAAAGAAAGCTATATGAGGAAGATTTCTGGGAAGATAGAGTAGGAAGCACCACAAATCTCTTCTAGACAACAATTGCAGTGGTTGAGTTTTTTTTTTCTTTTCTTTTTTTTTTTTTCTGGTACTGGGGATGCAACCCAGGGGCATTCTACCTTCCAGCTACACTCCCAGCCCTATTTTTTCTTTAATTTGAAACCCCTGTCTCACTGAGTTGTAAAGGGCCTCTCTAGGTAGCTGTGGCTGTCTCTGAACTGCAATCCTCCTGTCTCAGCCTTCCTATTGTTGGGATTACAAGCGTGCACCACCAGGCTTGGCTGGTTGATTCTATCTGAGGTAACTGTTTTGGAACTAAGGAATCTAATGAAGGTTTCCAACTTCTAGGGGAAGGCTTGGATAATAAATTGTGGTTAATTCAGTTTCTAGCACAATAGCAGCTATCCCATTTCTACTTCAGCTTTATAACATGAGCTGTGTGGCTGTGTTCTTAGAGCAGCTTGTATTACACACTGCGGAATCCAGGGAGGCCAAAATGAACCTCTTAACTTTTGGGATTTATGTTCTGGCCACTGCTGTGTGTGTGTGTGTGTGTGTGTGTGTGTGTGTGTGTGTGTGTGTGTTACTGAAGGTTGAACTGAGGGTATTTCCAGTCCTATTTTTTATTCTTTATTTTGAAATAGGGTCTCACTAAGTTGCGGAGGGCCTAAGTGGTTGAGGCTGGCTGAGAATCTGTGATACTCCTGTCTCAGCCTCCCAAATACTGGGATTACAAGTGTGCACCACCATGCCCAGCCCTAATCACTGCTTCTGATTATGGGTGTAAAGAGGTAGCAGCCATTGTTCCCCCCCCCCAATCTTGTTAAAATGGTACAGGAATAGACATTTCTCCAAAGAAAATACAGAAATGGCTAATAAATACATGAGAAGATGCTAAAAGTCACTAATATTTAGGGAAGTGCAAATCAGAACTGCAGTGTGATATTACATCACACCCTGCAAAGGTAACTTTCAAAAACTAGACAGCTGGGTGTGATGGCACATGCCTGTAATCCCAATACTTGGGAGATTGAGATAGGAGGATCGCAGGTTCAAGTACAGGCTCAAGAAGTACTGAGACTTTCATCGACTTTGAGACCCTGTTTCAAAATTAAAATAAAGTCAGGCTGGTAGTGTAGCTTAGCAGTATCCCCTGGATTCAACCCTTAGTAACACACACACACACACACACACACATACACACACACCATACAAAATAGAAAATAACAACTGTTGGTAAGGATGTGGAAAAACTAAAACCCTTATGCACTGTTGAGAGGAATGTAAAATAGCATAACCATTTTGAAAAACAGTATGGCAGTTCCTTAAGAAATTAGAGAATTATATTATCTGGCAGTTCACTTCTCAGTATATACTCAAAGGAATTGAAATAGGGCCTCAAAGAGATATTTGTACACGCATGTTTATAGCAATATTATTCAAAATTGCTAAAATGTGGAAGCAACACAAAAACCACCAATAGACGAATGGATAAGGAAAATGTAGTCTTTCTGTACAACAAAATATTAAGTCTTAAAAAAACACGGTAATTATAGCACAGGCTAAACACAGATAAACCTTGAGGACATTATGATAAGTGAAATAAGCCAGTCACAAAAATACTGTATGTACTGAGGTGCTCGGGGCAGAGGAAATTATGGGTGCAGCAAGCAGAGTGGTATTTGTCAGGCTGGGAAGGAAGGCCAGAACTGGGAATTGTTTGCTTGGCTGTAGGATTGGTTTTGTATGCTGGGTGTGGTGGCCCATGTTTGTAATCCCAGTACTTGGGAGGCGGAGACAAGAGGATTGCAGGTTTACTGCCAGCCTTGGCAATTTTGTGAGGTCCTTTGCAACTCAGTGAGACCTTGTTTCAAAATAAAGAATAAACCGGGTGTGGTGGCGCACACTTGTAATCCCAGCATTTGGGAGGCTGAGACAGGAGGATTGCAGTTTGTGGGCAGCCTTAGCTACTTAGTGAGACCCTTTGCAACTCAGTGAGACCCTTTTTCAAAATAAAGAATAAAAAATAGGGCTGGGTATGTAGCTCAGAGGTAGAATGTCCTTGGGTCCATCTCCAGTACCACACCAAAAAAAAAAAAAAAAAAAAAAAACCCCAACAACAACAAAGAATAAAAATAATGCCTGGGGTGTACTTCGGAAGTAGAATGTCACTGAGTTCCTTCCCCAGTACCAAGAAAGAAAAAAATATTTGTTTTGTACAGTAAAATGAGTCTGAAGATGGATGGTAGTGATAGTTGTGGAGGCCAGAAGTCTGAAGTCAGGGTGTCAGGGTTGGCTGTTTTGAAGGCTCTAAGGGTCAGTCTATCATGCCTCTCCCAGCTTCTGTAAGTCTCAGGCTTTGCTTGGCTTCTAGACGGCTCTCTGTCTTCACACCTTCTTTCCTGTGTATTCATCTGTCTATGTGCTCATGTTTCCCTTTAATGAAGTCATCAGTCATATAGCATTAGCATCCAACCTAATGACCTCGTCTTAACTTGATCCTTCACCAAAGATACCAAATAAGGTCTCATTCACAGTTCCTAGTTAGGACTTCAGCATCTTTTGGGTTGCAGGAGGGATATTTCAATCCATAACACTTAATGAATATTTATTAATATTTCTAGCTTACTTCCATTTAAGCCAGGCCTGTAAAGATATCCTTGATATCTTTTTTTTTTTTTCTTCTTTTTTTTTGGGCAGTACTAGGGATTGAACCCAGGGCATTCTACCTCTGTTGCTACACCCCCAGCCCTATTTTAATTATTTTGAAACAGTGTCTCACTAAGTGGTGGAAGACCTATTAACGTTGCTGAGGCTGGCCAGAAACCTGCAAACTTCCTGTCTCAGCCTCCCAAGTACTGGGATTACAGATATGTGCCACCATGACCAGCTATCCTCTATATCTTTGATATTAGAAGAGTCCTGAGATTAGAGAAAAGTGATCTCCATAAAGTATATGCCAGTTTACATTTCATCAACAACACATTGATTTTTAAAATCTTTTGAGTCTTTGTCAATCATTTATTTATTGTGATAGAAACAACAAAATTTACCTCTTAGCCTTTTTTTTAGTACTGGAAGTTGAATCCAGGGACATTCTTTCTATGAGTTATACCCCGCCTCTATTTTATTTCTTTTATTTTGGTCCTGGGTATTGGACCCAGGGTGCTCCTACCTCTGGGCTACACCCCCAGCCCTATTTTTTATTATTTACTTTTGAAAGTGTCTCACTAAGTTGTGGAATATATCACTAAGTAGCTGAGGCTGGCCTCAAATCTATAGGCATGCACCACCATGCCTGGCTATTTCTTTTATTTTGAAACAGGGTCTTGTTAAGTTGCTAAAGTTGCTGAGTCTGTCTTCAAATCTGCAGTTCTCCTATTTTAGCCTTCCAAGTACTGCAATTATAGGCATGTGCCACCATGCCTGGCTTCACAGTTTGTTTTGGTTTTTATGTTTGTTTGTTTGTTTCTGGATATTGAGCCATCCATTGGCACTCTACCACCGGGCTATATCCCTACCCCTTTTATTTTTATTTTGAGACAGGGTCTTGCTAAGTTGCCCCGATTGGCCTTGAACTTGTGATCCTCTTGCCTCAGCCTTCAACTAGCTTGGATTGCAGGTGTGTGTCACTGCACAAGTCTTTCCCATTTTAGCCTATTTTTTTTTTTTTTTTTTCCGGGTCTGGGATGAAACCCAGGGGTATTTGACCTCCAAGCTACAGCCCCTGCCCTATTTTTTATTCTTTATTTTGAAACCAGGTCTCACTGAGTTGCAGAGGGCCTCACTAAGTAGCTGAGGCTGTCCGTGAACTGCGATCCTCCAGTCTCAGCCTCCTGGATCACAAGCATGCGCCACCACGCCTGGCTTCCATTTTAGCCATTTTTAAGTATGACAGTTAAGTACTGTTAAGAATATTCATATTGTTGTTCTACAGATCTTCAGAATTCTTTCACCTTGCAAATTTGAAGTACTATCTCCATTAAACTTTTTTTTTTTTTTTTTTTTGTGGTACTAAGGATGGAACCCAGGGGTTTCTACCTCCTGGCTATACTCTCAGACCTATTTTATATTTTATTTGGAAACAGGGTCTCTTAAGCCAGCTAAGGCTGTCTTTGAACCTGCACGATCCTATCTCAGCCTCCCAAGCGCGGGGATTACAAGCGTGCACTACCACGCCCAGCTTCATTAAACAATTCTTTGTTCTCCTTTTCTCCTTTCCCTGATAATCACATTCTATTTTGTGTATCTATGAATTTGACTGCTCTAGGTACCTCATATATATAGACTCATAGAGTATTTGTGTATTTGTAACTGACATTTAATTTGGCTTAATGTCCTCAAGATTTCTTTGTGTTAGAGTCTGTGACAAGATTTCCTTTTTAGGATATTATGTGTGTGTTTGTACACGCAACATTTTCTTTATTTGTCCATCCTTAGTTGGACACTGGATTGCTTCTGTCTTTGGCAATCTTTCTTTATTCTCTCTCTCTTTTTTTTTTTTTTTTTTTGTGGGTCTGGGAATGGAACCCAGGGGCCAGGGGCATTTACCTCCGAGCTATAGCTTCTGCCCTATTTTTTATTCTTTATTTTGAAACCGGGTCTCCCTGAGTTGCAGAGGGCCTAAGTAGCTGAGGCTGTCTGCGAACTGCGAGCCTCCTGTCTCAGCCTCCCAAGCGCGGGATTACAAGCGTGTGCTACCACACCCGGCGTCAGCCTTTTTTTTTTTTTTTTTTTTTTTTGTGGATGGAACCTGGGGCATTCTTTTTTTTTTTTTTTTTTTTGGTGGTACTGGGGATGGAACCCAGAGGCTTTCTACCTCCAGGCTATAATCCCAGACCTTTTTTATATTTTATTTGGAAACAGGGTCTCACTAAGTTGCTGAAAGCCTCACTAAGTAGCTGAGGCTGGCTTTGAACCCGTGCGGTCCTCCTGTCTCAGCCTCCCAAGTGCGGGGATTACAAGCATGCGCCACCACGCCCGGCACGAACCTGGAACATTCTACCTTTGACCTATACCCCAGCGCTATTTCCTTCCTTCCTTCCTTCCTTGTACTGGGGGTGGAACCCAGGGTCTTTTCTACATCCGGACTATACTCCAGGGCCTATTTTCTATTTTATTTGGAAACAGGGTCTCACTGAGTTGCTTAGAGCCTCACTAAGTAGCTGAGGCTGGCTTCAAACCTGTGAGATCATCCTGTTTCAGCCTCCCAAGCGCTGGGATTACAAGCATGTGCCACCACACCCGGCTTTTTATTCTTTATTTTGAAACAGGGTCTCACTGAGTTGCAAAGGGCCTCACTAGGTAGCTGGGATTATCAGCATGTGCTACTACACCTGACTTTTGTCATTCTTTTTGAAAAGGTAAAAAATATCGCTTCTTGCCAGGTGTAGTGGCACACACTTGTAATCCTAGTACTTGGGAGGCTGAGACAGGAAGATCCAGGTTCATGGCCACCTTAGCAACTTAGGACCTTCGCAACTTAGTGAGACCCTGTTTCAAAATAAAGAATAAAAAATTGGGCTGGGGTGTAGCTCGGATGTAGAATACCCCCGGGCTTAATCCCCAGCACTACACACACACACACACACACACACACACACACACACACACACAAAACAAAATCACTTCTTTTTCTAACCTTACTTAGTAACTTCAACCTTTCCAATCTCCAGTTATCTTCTGGGCAAAGTGAAGTCTTGGGAGTCTGGGGGCTCAAGCCATCCACTCTCAGGTGTCATTCTTTGTAAAAAGGCATATGTAGAAGAGTGAGTGACTCTTAAGACTTGATTTTAAGACCCCTTTACACTTAAACATTAAGGATCCCAAATACTATTGTTTATGTTGGTTGTAGCTATTGATATAAAAATTTTTAAATAGAAAAATTTAAAAATATTTATAATTATTTTTGGTACTAGGGATTGAAACCAGGAGCAGTCTACTTCTAAGATACACACCAGTCCTTTTGTTTATATTTTATTTTTATCTTATGGCTGGGTATGACAATGCCTGCTTATAATTCCAGTACTTGGGAGACTATAAATAAAAAAAATTATTTCTTGTGGTATTAGGGATTGAGATGAGGGCCATTCCACCTCTGAGCTACAACTACAGCCATATTTTATTTTTATTTTGAAACAGGGTCCTGCTAGGTTAATGAGAATCTCATTATTTGCTGACCTATGCAACTTAGACTTCTGTCTCAACCTCCCAAGTACTGGGATTATAAGCATGCATCACCATGCTGGCTTGGTGATGCATCATTCAAAAGTAATAACATTTATTAATATAATGTTTTAACTTTTGGAGGGAAAGTAGAGAAGGAGGAAGGGTAAAAAACAGTGTTTCATCAGAGACCCAAAGTGGATGAGATTTCTTACTTTACAAGAATGGGATATGAGGGCCAGGCAAATCAGATGAAAGTCCCCAAGATTGTTTTTTTCTACTGATTTCTCTAATTAAAATAAGATGTGTAAAAGCACCTAGCCCATGATATTTAATAAAAATCATTTGCCTTTTGGAGCTGGGTTCCCCACAGAGGCTAGGTTATACCTAGACATCATCATCTCTTCCTTTCAGGGACTAAAGCTTACCTAAAAAACTAGGGAACTAAAAAAGTACAGTACAGATTGGATAGTGAACTTGGTTGGCCAGCTTCTCCCCATCCTCCCCCACCCCACTATGCCAGGGAGAGGCTGAGAGTAGAATTTCCAAGTGGCTTCCAGCTTGTCCTGGCAGATTCCACATGGAGGACCATAGACTGCAACTTGTTAGTGCACAGTTCTCTCTTTTTGGTGATGGTAATTGTAGGGAAAGAAACACACACACATGCTGATTTTATGAGCTATCTTCAGGATGTTAGCAGCCTTGCTATGCTCAGTCTTGAAAATCAACATCAGTCACCAGCTAGAACTTGGTCTCTTCTTGAAGTCCTGCTAGATGTGCATCTGAGTCAGGAATTACCTTGGAGATGAGGATGCCTAGCTGGGAGGCCTGTCATCTTCGGATGTTAAATCCCAACTGAGCTCTAGGAGGTTTTATCAGTGTAATGATTCAGGGCAGAAACTGAGTCAACTCACTGTTTTAGGCTGGGTGGTATACTCTTTCATGCAGAGGAATCCATGCTGGGGGATTCTCATAGGCAGGCAGGAAAATCACTGGGTAGTTGTCGTAAGGACTCAGCTGTCTATCTTGGACAAGGCCTGGCAGGTAGGCCTCAGCCACCTGGGCTTGGCTCACAGCCAATTCAGCCTGGGAACCAGAAGTTGATGCTCCCTGGGGTCAAAAAGGGAGAAGACAGATTCTTACCGGCTTCCACATTCCATGTGGTGAATATCACATGTCATGTTGCTGGAAAACTCTGTGTTACACTTACTAACTTGAAGTGCAAAGGGCAAACAATATCTTATAATTTTTTTGTGAAAATAATTTTTGTCTCATACACCCTTGATAGGCTTGAGTTCCAGGGGTTCCTGGACTTCACTTTGAGAATTGCTGGTATAGGCAAAGTCTGAGGAATTTTATTTCAACTTTTTGGAGACATGGTATTTCTCTTCTTCCTTCTTTCTTCTTCCTTTTTTTTTTTTTTTTTTGTTATTTCTTAGAACCATAGTGCCCAAATTAGAAAATAGAAAAACCTTCCTTCCTTGGCAGAGTGATCTTCAAGTCATGGGTGGGGTGAGAAAGCAAGTTAAGTGGTATTTTCCTTATCCTTTGGGTGAGAGGCAGGGCCTTGGAAAGGTTAAAAAAAGATAAGAGTATGGGAGAGGTGCTCTGTGACCCAAAGACTAAGGTTGGAAACTAGGTTGTCACTCTCCCCATCTCAGACAGTGATTATACCTAATGTATTAGTTTTCCCTCACTGTAATGGAATGCCTGACATGGGCTGCTTTTGATGCAAAGAGAGGTTTGTTTGGGCTCATGGTTTTATAGGTTCAGGTTCAAGATTGGGCAGCTCCTTGGTGTGGGCTTCTAGTAGGGGCAGCATTCGTGGGGGGGGTTGTAACTAAAAAAGTGCAGTACAGATAGTGAACTTGGTTGGCCAGCTTCTCCCCTGGAGTATTAGATATTAGAGCAACCAGTCAACTCTAGCCAGGGAGAGAGAGACAGTAACAGGGAGAGGTGGGCAGGTGCATACAACACACTCTTGCAGCTCCACCCACCATGATCTAAGCACCTCTCCTAAGGTGGGCCTCCTGTAGGTCTACACAGCCTTCCAATACCCACACCCTTTACTTACGGGACTTTGGGGAATAATCAACCCTTACAGCCTATTAAAGTTTTTGCTTGTTTATTTTAGTTTTAGGATTTTCAACAAAAATTGATTTTTGTTTGTAAGGTGAAAATAAAGTAGTTGCCTTTAAAAGAATTTTCAGCCAGGCCTGGTGACAAACGCCTGTAATCCCAGTACTTGAGAGGCTGAGACAGGGGAATCACAGGTTCCAGGACAGCCTCAGCAACTTAAGACATTTAGCAACTTAGTGAGACCCTGTTTTAAAACCAAGCAAAACAAATAGAGCTTGAGATATGGCTCTGAGGTAGAATGTTTCTGGGTTCAATCCCCAGTACCAAAGGGGTGAAAAATATTTTTTAATAGGAACCTGAGTGGTTGACCTTTTCTGCACTTTTTTTTTTTTTACGGTACTGGGGATGGAATCCAGGGGCATTCTACCCCCGAGTGACACCCCAGCCCTATTTTTTATTCTTTATTTTGAAACAGGGTCTCACTGAGTTGCAAAGGGCCTCACTAAGTTGCTGAGGCTGTCCACGAACCACAATCCTCCTGTCTCAGCCTCCCAGATGCTGGTATTACCAGCGTATGTCACCATGCCCAGCCATTTTTTTATTTTATTGTATGTGTTTTCTCTGTGGAGCCTGCCACGTTGTTTTATTACCTCTCGAGGGCTTTAAGGCAAACCTGCCCAGACTGAGGGGAGCATCTGTCTTCTGGAAAGAAAGAGCTCCTCAGGGCTAGTGATTAGCTTGTATCACGAAACATCCAGTCCTTCTCATTTGCTCTTCTTTCTTGAGAACTGTGCTGAATTCACATGTAGAAGCAACTTAATTAAAATTAGCCTGTAGAACTACTACATCTGTAATCATGTTGGTTGTGATGAGACGTGTTTGTGTGCTTTGTTTGAATTATTTTACTTAATCCTCATAGTCGCTTGTGAGGTACGTTCTTTTATCCTGATTTTGCAGATGAAGGTAGCTGAAAGGTGATAGAGCTGAATTTGGAGCCAGACAAACTCTAGAGCCTCTCTATTGACCTTTAGGTTTTGTGTCTTTAACATTAGAGGGTTCCATCTCAGCCCAGGAGTCAGAGAGAGTATACACAGAGTGTATTCTTTGCACATAACCAAATTGAAATGCCAATAGTTTTTAAATTCTTGGACTCTTTAGGAAAAAGACGTCTACATGGTGGAGCACAGTAGCAGGTTGCCTCAGCGTGGGAAGTCCTATGTATTTCCGTTCAGGTGCTCAGGAGTTCGGTGAGCCAGGATGGTGGAAACTTGTTCATAACAGGCCCCCAACAATGAAACCAGAAGGAGAAAAGTTGTCTGCCTCCACTTTGAAAGTAAAAGGTACGATTGTGAGAACAGCAAAATAGTTACTAGTGAGACAAGAGCCAAGCAAGTATGAGCCCAGGAGACTGCCCAGCTTTCCTGGGCACAGCTCACAGCTCACCAATTCTGGAGCTGCTCCACTTGACAGTTTTTGATGACATTGTTCTATATGCTATAAAAAAATACTATGTTTCTGTCCTTTTTTGTTATTTTAAAGTTTTTTTTTTTTTTTTGCAGGTCTGGGGATGGAACCCAGAGGCATTTGACCTCCGAGCTACACCCCCTGCCCTATTTTTTATTCTTTATTTTGAAACCGGGTCTCACTGAGTTGCAGAGGACCTCACTAAGTAGCTGAGGCTGTGCGCGAACCGCGATCCTCCGGTTTCAGCCTCCCAAATGCTGGGATTACAAGCGTGCGCCACCACGCCTGGCTTTTTTGTTATTTTAAACAGTGCTATAATTGTTCAAATTTGTGTACATGTTTAAATTGGAATACATTTTTGGAAATGATTGCTGTATCAGAGAACACATTTAGTAAAAAATTTCATTGATTAATTACCCTCCAAAAATGATAAAATTATGCCCTACTAAAAAGTCCTGAAAATGCCCATTTCCCCATACTCTTACTGACTGTTATCAAACTTTTAATGTTTACCAGTTACAGTAGGTGAAGGATAGTATTTGTTTAAATTTGCATTATTACCTGGGTGTGGTGGCATGTGCTTGTAATCCAAGTACTTGGGAGGCAGAGACAGGAGATCACAGGTTCCAAGTTAGCCTCAGCAACTTAGTGAGGCTGTCTGCAATAAAATAGGGTTGGAGGCATAGCTCAGACGCAGAATGCCTCTGGGTTCAACCTCCAGCACTACAAAAATAAAAAACTATAATTTAACAGATATGTTAGTATTTTAGGGCATTTATGGAACACATTGCTATATCAAACATGGCACGAGGCTCACAGTAATACATCTGTTTTGTAATATATTTACCTTTGTAAGAGAAATGAGAGTTGGATAATTTTATTTTTTTGTGGTACTAGGGATGGAACCCAGGGCCATTTTAACTCCAGACTATACTTCCAGACTTCTTTTATCTTTTACTTGAAAACAGTGTCTTGCTAAATTGCTAAGATCCTCACTAAGTTGCAGAGGCTGGCTTCAAACCTGTAATCCTCCTGTCTCAGCCTCCCAAGTACTGGAATTACAGGCATGTGCCACCATGCCTGGGGAGTAGTTATTTTAAAAGTCAGATATTTAGCCCAGCCGGGCGTGGTGGCGCACGCTTGTAATCCCTGCGCTTGGGAGGCAGAGACAGGAGGATCGCGCAGGTTCGAAGCCAGCCGCGCGCGCTGGCTTAGGAGACCCTGTTTCCAAATAAAAATGTAAAAATAGGTCTGGGAGTGTAGCCCGGAGGTAGAAGGACTTCCAGGAACCCCAGTACCACCAAAAAAAAAAAAAAAAAAAAGTCAGATATTTATTCTTTTTTGGCAGCCTCAAAACCAATGCTGGATCCCATCATTACTGTAGAAGGTCTTAGGAAACGGGCGAGCAGGAATCCTGTGGAATCTGCCATGGAATTAAAGGAGAAAAGGTCTCGAACTCAGGAAGCAAAAGACATCCGAAGAGCCCAGAAGGAAGCAGCAGGCTTTCTGGACAGGAGCACCTCCTCTACCCCTGTAAAATTCATAAGCCGAGGCCGCAGGCCTGATGTGATCCTTGAAAAAGGAGAAGTAATTGACTTCTCATCCTTGAGCTCCTCTGACCGCACCCCCCTCACTAGCCCATCTCCTTCTCCCTCTCTGGATTTCTCTGCCCCGGGAACACCGGCCTCACATTCTGCTACACCTAGCTTGCTTTCCGAAGCTGATCTGATTCCAGATGTGATGCCACCACAAGCCCTGTTTCACGGTAAGATCTCCCTTGCTGGGGTCTTTGTCTTGGGTGTGGGTGTTTCCACCTGGGGCCACGTGCTCTGCCTTTTTCCCTTCAACCTCTTGATGCCCCGTTTATGCTCTGTGCAGATGATGAGGAGCTGGAAGGTGAGGGCGTCATAGATCCAGGGATGGAGTACGTCCCTCCCCCCGGTGGGTCGGCAGCTTCTGGGCCAGTGCTTGGGGGCAGAAAGAAGGTCAGAGCACCTGAACAGATAAAGCAGGAGGTAGAGAGCGAGGAGGAGAAACCTGACCGGATGGACATTGACAGTGAAGACACAGATTCAAACACATCTTTGCAAACCAGGTCTCGAGAGAAGAGGAAGCCTCCCCTGGAGAAGGACTTGAAACCTAAAGGACCCAGGTATACTCCTGTGAGCATCTACGAGGAAAAGCTACTCCTTAAGAGGCTGGAAGCATGTCCCAGTGCAGTCGCTATGACACCAGAAGCTCGGAGACTGAAGCGGAAGTTGATTGTTCGACAAGCAAAAAGGGATAGGGGTTTACCACTTTTTGACTTGGATCAGGTTGTTAATGCTGCTCTTCTGTTAGTCGATGGGATTTATGGAGCCAAAGAAGGAGTTTCTAGACTTCCAGCTGGGCAAGCCACCTACCGCACTACTTGTCAGGACTTCAGGATCCTTGACCGGTACCAGGTGATATGAGCCTGTGCTTTAAAACTATGAGGGATGGGAGTGGAAGGGGCAGGCAACACCAGGCAGTGGACATGGTTACACCATGACTTAAACTCATACCTAGCCGGGTATGGTGGTGCATAAACAACCCCAGTACTTGGGAGGTTGAGATAGGAGGATCGCAGGTTTAAGGACAGCCTCAACAAGTAGTGAGACTCATCAACCCAGCAAGACTGTTTCCAAATAGGAAATAAAATTGGGCTGGGAGTGTAGCTTGAAGGTAGAATGCTTCTGGGTTCAATCTCCAGTACCACCCCCACCCCAAAAATAACTAATTTGGGGAGAGAGGAAAAAAGAGTAAGGGAGAACAATGCAAAAGTTGCCTGGTTTTATGTTTCAAAATTGTTCAGTTTAGCCAGGTATGGTAGCACACGCTTGTAATCCCAGCATTCAGGAGGCTGAGACCTGGAGGATTGCGGTTCGCGGACAGCCTCAGCTACTTAGTGAGGCCCTCTGCAACTCAGTGAGACCCGGTTTCAAAATAAAGAATAAAAAATAGGGCAGGGGGTGTAGCTCGGAGGTCAAATGCCTCTGCGTTCCATTCCCAGACCTGCAAAAAAAAAAAAATAAATAAAAATAAAAAAAATAAAAATAGGTCTGGAAGTGTAGCCCAGAGGAAGAAGGAACCCCAGTACCACCAAAAAAAAAAAAAAAAAGACAGAACCTAGAAGGTTTTTTTCGGTCTCTCAGTCCATGCTTCATGTAATTTTGTTTGTTTGTTTGTTTGTTTTGGTAGTACTGGGAATGGAAACCAGGGGCGTTCTATCTCCGAGCTATACCCCCAGCCCTATTTCTTTATTTTGAATCAGGGTCTCATTGAATTGCAAAGGGCCTCACTAAATAGTAGCTGAGGCTGTCCATGAACTGTGATCCTCCTGTCTCAGTCTCCCAAATGCTGGGATTACAAGCGTGCACCACCACGCCTGGCTTTTCATTTAGTGGTTTTTATTGACATTTCTTGAGGATATGTAGTGTCCCAGAAAGTGTCGATTAGGATCTGCAGGTGTGTAACCATCTATGTAAGATAAGGCTGCTGGGGTGTCATTGTAGGGTCAGCATTGCTCAAAGTGTGTATTGGAATCCAAGTTCTTTGAGTATTCCTGGGGACAATTAATTCACTCAACTGCTAGATTTTCCTACTAGCAGGGACAAGATCTTTGCTAGTACTTGATACTAATTACTCTTATAAATTTGCTAATCCAATGACTGTAAAGTGAAATTTTGTTTTTTATTACTATTTCTTTGGTTGCAGGTGAAGTTAAACTTTGTATCTTTTCTACTTGTTTCTCTGTCTGTGAGTTGCCTGTGTGGAGTTTTTTCTAATTTTTCAGTTTTCTTTTTCTTCTCCCAAAGCTAGTAGGGTCTTTTCTTTATTGCCAGTTCTGATATTACTCAGTAATGTGCCAAGCACGGGACTCCTTTCTTTTCTTGTGCTGAGTATTCTATACTCTTTCCTGAATCCTGGAAAGTCTTCTTAATTTCCTATTATTATTTTTTTACTCTCTGTCCTCTCTTTTAGGAACTTTCTATTATTTGGATATTGGACCTTGTAGGCTATGGATTGGCAAACTTTCTATAATGGGCCAGACAGTAAATATTACAGGCTTTGCCGGCCACACAGTCTAGGTTCCAACTGCCCAGCTCTGCACTTGTGATGGAAAGCAGCCCTCATGAGTGGCTGTAGCTGTGTCCCAGCAAAAATGATGTTTTAAAAATAGGCAGTGGCTAAATTTGGCCTGTGTGCTATAGTTTGCCAAGGCCTTCCACCCTACATGGATCTTCTAATTTTTTTCCCCTCCTACTTCCCAACTTTCCTTTCCTTTGAAGTATCAGCCTGCTTACTGCATCCTGGGAGCCAAGTGGGTCCAGCCAGGAGCCTACCCTGCCGTAGTAAAATTCCCAGTCTCCCCGCCACACTCCTATAATGGCTCCCCATGTCTAGAGTCTCTCCAGGCTCCCCAGACTGAATGGTCATTTTCTGGGTTTGGAAGAGCCAAGAGTCCTGCTCCCTTTCGGCTTCAGCAGTGCCCCAGGTCTCTGATGCTGCATCTTGTAAATTGCCCTGCTCACAGCCTGTCTTCACCACAAGCTTAAGTTTTGGCATTCTTTTGTTTCTAAGTGTTCTACTGTTAATTTGCATGCTTTTTTTTGGTGTGTGTACTAGGGATGGGACCCAGGGACATTCTACTCCAAGCTACACCCCCCAGCCCCATACTCTTTATTTTTTTAAATTTTTTTTGCGGGTCTGGGGATGGAACCCAGGGGCATTCTACCTCTGAGCCACACCTCCTGCCCTATTTTTTATTCTTTATTTTGAAACAGGATCTCACTAAGTTGCAGAGGGCCTCACTAAGTAGTAGCTGAGGCTGTCCACGAACCGCGATCCTCCAGTCTCAGCCTCCCGAATGCCATACTCTTTATTTTGAAACGGTCTCACTGAGTTGCAAGGGCCTCACTAAATAGCTGAAGCTGTCCTCAAATTGTGATCCTCCTGTCTCAGCCTCCCAAATGCTGGAATTACAAGTGTGCACCACCATGCCCGGCTCAGTTGGCATGCTTTTGTTTATAGTTATCTATTCACCTATTCATTTCTGAGGTTTTGTGTCTCTAATATATACATATACATATACATATACATATACATATACATATACATATAATGTGAAATGTGTAAAACGGAAGAAAGCATAGAACATCCAGGCATAGTTTAAAGATGAATAAAATAAATGTCATTGTTTCTTATCTCCTGGGTTAAAAAATAGACTGTTAAAGCAGGGCATGGTGGCACATTCCTATGATCCCAGTATTTGGGGGCTGAGATGGATTACAGGTTCAAGGCTAGCCTTAGCAATTTAGAAAGACTCAGCAACCTAGCAAGACCTACCTACTACCTACCTTCCTTTCTTTCTTCTTCCTTTCCCTCCTTTTTTTTTTTTTTTGTTCCTTCTTTCTTGTTTTGTGGTACTGAGGATTGAATCCAGGGGCATTCTACTTCTGAGTTACACCTCCACCCCTAATTTAATTTTGAGACAGTCTCACTAGGTTGACGAGAGTCTCACTACTTGCTGAAGCTTTGCTGGAACCTGGGGTCTTCCTATCTCAGCCTCCCAAGTACTGGGATTATAAGCGTGCACCACCATGCCCAGCTGCAAGCAGAAAGCACATATCTAGCTTTTCAAGAAAGTTTTTATTAGGTAAGTTTTTTGGTTTGAAACAGTCTTACTAGGTTGATGAGAGAGAGTCTGCTACATTGCCGAGGCTGGCCTTGGACCTGAGATCCTGTCTCAGCCTCCGTAGCAGTGGCACGCGTAGTAGTATAGCACACCCACACAGCCAGCTCAGAAGGATCTGTTGGCACCCCAGTACCCAGTGCCTATGAATGAATGTGACCTTATTTGGAAGTAGGACCCTTACAGATAAAATTGGCTAAACTCAGGTTAGACGAGAGTAGGTGGACCCTTAATCCAATCTGACTGATATCTTTTATAGTCTTTATAAGAAGAAAAGAGACAGAGAGGGGTGAGAGAAGGCCATGAGAAGACAGAGGCAGAGATTCGAGTAATGTGTGTTCAACTCAAGGGACACTAGGGATTGCCAGCAACACGGGAAGCTAAGAGAGAAACTGGATAGATTGTCTGGCAGTACATTCAAAGAAAGGTTGGCCCTGCCCATACCTTGATTTCTGACTTCTGGCTTCTAGAACTGAGACAGTAAATTTCTTTTTTTTTTTTTAATTTTTTTTTAATTTTTTATTTTTTTATTAATTTATTTTTTAAATTGGTGCATTGTAGTCATATATCAATCACATTGGAGTATAAGACTTGAGAGGATAAACAAGCACACATCATCCAATTAGCCCTCTTCCAGCCCCCATCCCATTCCCTCCCCCTCCCTCCATCCCCCGCTTCTTTGGTGATTTACTTTGATACATTTGTTTAAGTACCTCCTGCGTTTTAAAGAGGCTCCGTCCTCCAGTATTACATACCCTCTGATTGGTCACATTAGTTGCTTCACTATAGGGCCCTTTCTATAGCTCAACCTCTTCCTGTTGCCCTTTTCCTCCTAGTTATTGCTGATTAAGAGAAGCGTCTGATTTATATTTTCTGCGATATTTCTCTGTGCATGCTGCGTTGCAAGTACCGATCCCACTCTTGATGGTCCTAGTAGTGGCCTGGCTACTCAGTGGACAGATCCAGACCTCGCTGGCTCAAGCAGCGGCCTTGCCTTATGGGAGGCCCCAGTTCTGGTCTCGCTGGCCCCTGCACCGGTCTAACCCCTAAGCTGGCTTTGGTCCCGGCCTTGGAGGCCGCAGGAGTGAACTTGCCTCACGCCAGGCTCCGATGCTGGCCATTGGCCCCGCACCGGTCTAACCCCTTGGCAGGATTCCAATCCCGGCCTCGGAGGCCCCAGCACCGGACTAGCCTCACGGCAGGCTCCAATGCCGGCCTCGTTGGCCCCAGCCCCGGCCTAACCCCTCGGCAGGTTCCGTTCCCGGGTTAGGAGGCCCCAGCACTGGCCATGTGAGACAGTAAATTTCTAAGCCACCCAGTTTGTGGTACAGTTAGCTCTCTATATCCATGGATTAGAAACCAATCTCAAATTGAAAATATTAGGGGAAAAATTGCATCTGTACTGAACATGTAAAGCCTTTTTTTTCTTGTTACTGTTCCCTAACAGTGTGGCATGACATATTTACATAGCATTTATATTGTATTAAGTATGACAAGTAATTGAGATGATTTAAAGTATTTGGGAGGAGGGTGTATTTATTTGAGTCACCCCTCCATGCCACTCTGGCATGGGGCTGTATTTCTATTTTCTCTATTTCTATCTTTCTAATAAACTTCTTTAAATCTTCAAAAAAAAAAAAGTATTTGGGAGGATGTGTTTTGGGTTCTATATAAATATGTAAATACTACATCATTTTACAAAAGATGTGGGCATCAGCCAGGCCAGGTGGCCTAT
Organism: Muscardinus avellanarius; assembly: GCF_963383645.1. Classification (NCBI taxonomy): domain Eukaryota; kingdom Metazoa; phylum Chordata; class Mammalia; order Rodentia; family Gliridae; genus Muscardinus; species Muscardinus avellanarius. Next base: position 115,203 of record NC_137805.1, on the reverse strand, counting down.
GCCAGCTACTCAGGGATGAGCCAGGAAGATTGCAAGTGAGAGGACCATCCTGAGAGCCTTGTACTCTCTATAGAGATGGGACTTGAGCTGCTGCTGGGGGAGGGCAGCCCCACAGCAGGTCCTGAGGGTGGGGACCTAACTGCGGCTTTTGCCTGTCCCTTGTTTTGCTGCCTCTTTCTCAGTTGCAGAGGATCTTGACCTGCCAGCGGAGTTCTAGCAGGTTGGGTGCTTTGGTGTAGATGGGTAAGGAGTGGTGTAGAGTGTAGTTCTCGCCTTTCCCAAAGCCAGCTTGGGATTTTGGTTCAGTCACAGTGTGTCTGCCTTCTACTTCCTGTTTCTTCTCCTAGTTGTTCTGTTCTTCTATACTTGCCTTTCTTTTCCTCCTAATCCAGTTTGTTTCTACAGTCTTAATAGGGCTGTGAAGGTAGTGAAACTGGATGCTTGTATTTATTTTTTATTTATTTACTTATTATTATTTTTTGTGGTACTAGGGGTAGAACCCAGGGGCTTTCTACCTCCGGGCTATAATCCCAGACCTATTTTATATTTTATTTGGAAACAGGGTCTCACTAAGTTGCTGAGAGCCTCACTAAGTAGCTGAGGCTGGCTTCGAACTCGTGCGATCCTCCTGTCTCAGCCTCCCAAGCGTTGGGATTACAAGCCTGTGCCACCACGCCCCACTGGATTTAACCCCTAACTTTATGTGTTGTATGTGTGTGTGTGGTGTTGGGGATTGAATTTATTTATTTATTTATTTATTTATTTATTTATTTATGTATTTATTTATTTTTGTTGTTGTTGTACTGGGGGTGGAACCCAGAGGCTTTCTACTTCCAGGCTATACTCCCAGACCTTTTTTATATTTTATTTGGAAACAGGGTCTCACTAAGTTGCTGAGAGCCTCACTAAGTAGCTGAGGCTGGCTTCGAACTCGTGCGATCCTCCTGTCTCAGACTCCCAAGCACGGGGATTACAAGCGTGCACCACCACGCCTGGCTTTGAAATGTGATTTTTATTACCAATCAGTATTTAACATCCTGTCATTTTTTCATTGTGTGTGTGTGTGTGTGTGTGTGTGTGTGTGTGTGTGTGTGTGTGTGTGTGACTGAGGATGGAGCCCATAAGCAGTCTACCTCTGAGCTAAAACCCCAGCTCTTTTTATTATTTGTTTTAAAACAAGGGCTCAGTAGGTTGCTGAGAGTCTTGCTAAATTGCTGAGGCTGACCTCAAATCTTTGATCCTCCTGTCTCAGCCTCCCAAGTACTGAGATTACAGGCATGTGCCATCACACCCAACTTTGTTTTTTTCTTTTTAACCCAAGAATTGGTGCTTTTATTTATTTTCTTACTTTATGCATTTAATTATTTATTTATTTATTTTAGTTTCCAGGTAGATTTTTTTTTTTTTTTTTTTTTTTTTTTTTTTTTGCGGATCTGGTGATGGAACCCAAGGGCATTCAACCTCCGACCTACACCCCTTGCCCCTATTTTTTTTTTTAATTCTTTATTTTGAAACCAGGTCTCACTGGGTTGCAGAGGGTCTCACTAAGTAGCTGAGGCTGTCCGCGAACCACGATCCTCTGGTCTCAGCCTCCCCAGTGCTGGGATTACAAGCGTGTGCCACCACCCCCGGCAAAAATTTTAAACTATCTTTAGTAATGGGGTGTTATTTATTTATTTATTTACATATTTACTTACTTACTTACGGTACTAGAGGTTGAACCCAGGTTGAACCAGTACTTGAAAACTAAGTTCTTGCACTTAGTTTTCCATCACTCTTCTGAACAACATCCTCAGCCCTTTTTTTTTTTTTTTTTTTGAGACATGGTGTCACTAAATTGCAAAACCTATCTTGCAGTTTGTGATCCTCCTCCGTCTGCCTCCCAAGTAGCTGGGATTGATTTTATTTCTGATCACATTATGTTGTAGGAAGAGAAAATACTCTGTGTGACTTTTTTTTAATCATAAAGAAAGTTACATATTCTATTTTTATTCTTTTATAGGTCCTAACTTAAGGCATGCTTCTTTTTCTTTTTCTTTTCCTATTCTGGTACTAGGGATTGAACCCAGAGGCATTCTGACTCTGAGCTATACCCCCAGCCCTACTTTTTATTCTTTATTTTGAAACAGAGTCTCACTAAGTTGCTGAGAACATCACTTAGTAGATGAGCTGGCTTCAAACCTGCAATCCTCCTGTCTCAGCCTCCTGAGCACTGGGATTACAAGTGTGCGCCCCACACCTGGCTTTGTTCTTTATTATTAAGTTTATAATATTGACATATGGTTGTCTCCCTAAACAAAAAAATACCTTTGCCTGTGTTATATCTTTTGTGTTGCTTGCTTATTTAAATGATAATGAACCAGTGGGGCATGGTGGTGATGCATGCCTGTAATCCCAGTACCTGGGAGGCTGAGACCAGAGGAGGCCCTCGCAACTTATTGAGACCTGTTTTACTTTTTTATTTTTATTTTTAATTTTTTGCAGTATTGAAGATTGAAACCGGGACATATTACCTCTGAGCTACATCCCCAACCCGATTTTATTCTTTATTTTGAAACAGGATCTCACGAAGCTGCGGAGGACCTCACTATATAGCTGAGGCTGGTTGAGAACCCAGATCTTCCTGTCTCAGCCTCCCAAGTACTGGAATTACAAGTGTACGCCGCCACACTTGGCTTAGACCCTGTTTTATTTGTTTGTTTGTTTGTTTGTTTATTGTACTGGGGTTTCTGGAAGCCCTTCTACATCCAGGCTACACTCCCAGACCTATTTTTATATTTTTATTTGGAAACAGGGTTAGACCCTGTTTTAAAAAATGAAAAGGGCTGGGGATATAGCTCAGAGGTCAAATGCCCTTGGGTTCAATCCCCATTATCACTACAAATGATAGCAAATCTCTAAGTTGTTTATTCTCCTTGATTTCTCATTACTTTTTCCCTAATTATTTTCTTGCTGGACTAATTCCTCTAACTGTTCTTTAAGATATAGTTTTTTTCAGATATATATGTGTGTGTGTATATATATTTATTGGCGCATTATATTCATACATCATATTGGGGTAAAAAAAAACTTGTGTGTACATACATGTATACATCACTGATTTAACCCCCACCCAATTCCCACCCCATTCCCTCCCCATCCTTCCTTCCCTTGCTTGGCTTAGTGGTTGACTTCGATATGTTTAAGTACATTGTGTGTTTTAGAGATTTTCCTCTTCCGCTCTCCTTTCTCCTCCTTTAGGTTGCCTTGTTTGCTCCTCTATAGGATTTCCTTTTTCATCTAGAGTTCCTCCTATGACCCATTTCTCCCTAACTCTCACATATTAGGGAACACATCTGATTTCTTATTTTTTGTGACTGACTAATCTCACTTAGTTCCATCCATTTCGTCCATTTCCCTGAAAATGATATAATTGAGTTTTTTTTAATGGCTGAGTAAAATTCCATTGTGTACATATCCCCCAGTTTTGTAATCCATTCATCTGTTGATGGACATCTTGGCTGGTTCCACACTTTGGCTATGGTGAATTGTGCAGCTATGAACATAGATACACATTCATTAGTTTGGTAGTTTGGTTTCTTTTCTTTTGGGTAGATACCCAGAAGTGGTATTGCTGGATCAAATGGTAGATTTGTTCCCATTCTTCTGAGGATTCTCCATACTGTTTTCCAAAGTGGTTGCACTAATTTGCAATCTCACCAACAGTGTCTTAGAGTTCCCACTTCTCCACATCCTCGCCAGCATCTGTTGTTGTTTGTGTTTTGAATGATTGCCATTCTAGTTGGAGTTAGGTAAAATCTCAGGGTAGTTTTGATTTGCATCTCTCTGATTGCCAGTGATGTTGAGCATTTTTTCATGCATTTATTGGCCATTTGAATTTCTTTTGTGAAGTGTCTATTTAGTTTGCCTGCCCATTTTGTTATTGGATGCTTTGTTTTCTTAGTGTTGAGTTTCTTCAGTTATCTGTATATTCTAGATATTAGCCCTCTATCGGAGGTGTAGGTGGCAGAAATCTTCTCCCATTCTGTTGGCTCTCTGTTGAGGTTCTTGACAGTTTCCTTGGTTGAACAGAAGCTCTTCAGTTTCATGCAATCCCATGTATTGATTCTCCTTTTAATTTGTTGTGCCTTTGGGGTCTTGTTGAGAAAGTGTTTATCTGTGCCTATGTGTTGCAATGTTGGACCTATGCCGTCTTCAAGGAGCTTCAAGGTCTCTGGTTTGATTTCCAGGTCTTTGATTCATCTTGAATTGACTCTTGTACAGGGTGAGAAAGTGGGATTAATTTCCAATTTTCTGCATATGGTTAACCAGTTTTGCCAACACCATTTGTTGAAGAGGCTATCTTTTATCCAGTGTATGTTTTTGGCCCCTTTGTCAAAAATCAATTGATACATATATATCAATGTGTGTGTGTGTGTGTGTGTGTGTGTATTTTTTTTTTTTAATATATTTTTACTGTACTGGGGATGGAACCCAGGGGAATTCTACCTCCGAGCTACACCCTCAGCCCTGTTTTTCTATTCTTTATTTTGAAACAGGGTCTCACTGAGTCGCAAAGGTTCTTCACTAAGTAGCTGAGGCTGTCTGAACCACGATCCTCCTGTCTCAGCCTCCCAAATGCTGGGATTACAAGATGTGCTACTATGCCCAGCTTTCAGATATATTTTGAAAACTTGATGTTTATGCTATCTTCATTTTATTCTTACATTTAAATGATAGCATAGCTGAATATAAAATTGTAATTTTGTTTTTCCCTTTGACATTTTGAAATTACAGTTTCGTTTCTTGTTTCTTTGTGGCTTTGTTTTTTTTATTCTCCCTTCTGGAGTGTTCAAATTTTTCTCTCTCTCTTTTTTTTTTTTTTTTTTTTTTGTGTGTGTGTGTGTGGTATTGGGGAATGGAACACAGGGGCTTTCTAGCTTTGGACTATACTCCCAGCCCTATTTTTTATTCTTTATTTTGAAACAGGGTCTCACTGAGTTGCAAAGGGCCTCACCACGTAGCTGAGGCTGGCTGCGAACTGCAGTCCTCCTGTCTCAGCCTCCCAAGTACTGAGATTACAAGCATGCACCACCATGCCAAGCTTCTTTTTTTTTTTTTTTTTTTAATGGTTATATTAGCAGGGACGTGGAGGCATTCTACCCCCAGTCTAATTTTATTTTTTATTTTGAAACAGGATCCCACTAAATCGTGGAGGGCCTCACTAAGTTGCTGGGGCTGGCTGTGGATTATAGGTTTTATATATATATATATAATTATTATTATAACTAGGATTATAGGTCTGCATTACCAGTCCTGGCTTTTGTCTTTGTATTTTATCTTAATGCATTCTAAGTGTTTTTGCTGTAATTTATCTTGCTTGACAGCTCTTAAGTCGGAGGTGTCTTTTGTGCTTCTTGGCGTTTGTCCTGCTTAGTGTTTTCTGAGCTTCCTGGATCAGTGGTTTGCTGTCTGACATGAATTAGGTGTTGCTGTTGCTACAGATATTTCTTTTTCTGTTCCTTTCTCTTTTCTTTTGGTGTTCCCATTATGCTTATGTTACACCTTTTGTAGTTGCCCCACAGTCCTGGGCCTTTTTTTTTTCTCTTCAGTCTTTTTTCTCTGCTTTTCAGTTTGGGTTTATTTTTTAATTTTGGTACTGGGGATTGAACCCCCAGGAGCTTTCTACCACTGAATTACAACCCCAGCCCTATATTATTTTGATACAGGGCCTCACTAAGTAGCTGGGCTATCCTCAAACCAGCAGTCCTTCTGTTTCAACTTCACAAGTACTGGAATTACAAACATGTAACGCTATACCCAGCCAGTTTGGGAAAATTTTATTGACATATCTTCAAGCTTAGAGTCTTTGTTCAGACTGTGCAGGCTACAAAGGAGCCTATCATCAAAGGCATGCTTTCTTTCTGTTATTGTGCTTTTTTTCTGTGTGTGTGTGTGTGTTATCTCTGAGAATTGGACCAGGTTCTCATTGTGAACAGCAAAGGGCCACCAGCAGAAAGGAAAAGAAACCATTCTGAACTAGGACGAAGCACTCTGTTCTTTTTTTTTTTTTTTTTTTTTTTGTGGTACTGGGGTTCCTGGAAGCCCTTCTACCTCTGGGCTACACTCCCAGACCTATTTTTTATTTTTTGAAACAGGGTCTCTTAAGCCAGTGCGGCTGGCTTCGAACCTGCGCGATCCTCCTGTCTCCTCCTCCCAAGTGCGGGGATTATAAGCATGAGCCACCACGCCTGGCAAGCACTCTGTTCTTCGTAGTCCCTGCTCTCAGGAAGAATTATTTTACCAGAGCCTAACTGCAAGAATAGGTGATATTCAACTCTAGATCTCTATCCCTCCAGATGTTCTATTGTTTTTTAGAAAAAACAATTTTATTGTTTTTTAGAAAAAACAATTTTCAATTTTACTGTTTTTTAGGAATTTTTTTTGTGTGTGTGTGGCACTGATGATTGAACCAAGGGGTATTCTACCTCTGAGCTACACCCTTGGTCCTATTTTTTATTCTTTATTTTGAAACAGGGCCTCACTAATTTTGGAGGGTCTCATTAAGTGACCTTCCTGTCTCAGCCTCCCAAGTACTAGAATTACAAGAATGCATCATCACACCTGGCTCTGTTTTTTAGAATTTTTATCCCTTTGTTTAAAATACTTAATTGTTCTTGCATTGGTCTACTTTGTTCAGTAGAACCCTTAACATATCAATGAAAGTAGTTTTAAATTCTCAGTGCAGCTGGGTGTGGTGTCGCACACTTGGGAGGCTGAGACAGAAGGATCACACGGGTTTGAAGTCAGCCTCAGCTACTTAGTGAGGCTTTCAGCAACTTAGTGAGACCCTGTTTCCAAATAAAGTATAAAATAGGTCTGGGAGTATAGCCCAGAGGTAGAAAGCTCCTGGGTTCCACCCCCAGTACCACAAAAAAAAAAAAAAAAATTCTCATTGCAGCTTGGCATGGTAGTACACGCTTATAATTCTAGTTCTCAAGAGGCTGAGATCGTAATACTGTAGGTACCAGGACAGCCTCAGCAAGTAGTGAGACTCTCATAAACCTAGTGAGACCCTGTTTCAAAATAATAAAATAGCCGGGCGTGGTGGCGCACGCTTGTAATCCCCGCGCTTGGGAGGCGGAGACAGGAGGATCGCGCAGGTTCGAAGCCAGCCGTGCTCTGGCTTAAGAGACCCTGTTTCCAAAATGAAAATGTAAAAATAGGTCTGGGAGTGTAGCCCCGAGGTAGAAGGGCTTCCAGGAACCCCAGTACCACCAAAAAAAAAAAATTAATAATAATAATAAAATCGAGCTGGGGGTGTAGCTCAGAGATAGAATGTCCCTAGGTTCAATCCCCAGTACCACATGCAAACACACAAAAATTATAAATAAATAAATAAATAAATACAGAAATTCCTAGTCCAGTAATTTCAACAACCCTGTCAAATCTGACTCTGGTTCCGAGGCTTATTCTATTTCTTCAGACTGTGTTCTTTGCCTTTAATATGCCTTGTAATCTTTTGTTAAAAGACAAACATAATGTTTTGTGTCAGAGGAACATAGTAAATAGGCTGTAGTGGTATAGGAGGTGGGTAATCCTGATGAGATTTCAGTCTTTTGTTGGTACTGGGGATTGAACCAAGTGGTGTTCTACCTATGGGCAACACCCCCAGCCCTGTTTTATTTTTTATTTTGAAACAGGGTCTCACTAAGTTGTTGAGGGCCTCATTAAGTTGCTAAGGTTGAACGAACCTGCCATTCTTGTCTCAGCCTCACAAGTACAGGGATCACAGGTGTGCACCACGCTGGGCCAGCCTCATCTGTGGCGAGCCTGAGCCTGTGGCCATTTGCCTCTCACTCCTCAGTTTTTTGTAAGTGGGTAGAACAGCTGGAGGGATGGAGATCTAGAGTTGAATATCACCTATCCTTGCAGTTAGGCTCTGGTAAAATAATTCTTCCTGAGAGCAGGCATTGTAAAGATCAGAGTGCTTTGTTTTAGTTCAGAATGGTTTCTTTTCCTTTCTGCTGGTGGCCTTTTGCTGTTCACAATGAGAACCTGGTCCAACTCTCAGAGATAACCCTTTTAAGACTGTGGGGTTCGCCCTGGATTTTGAGACTTGTCCAGACTTGTCCTCCAGTAATTTGGCAGGTAGAGTTGCAGTTTTCCTGTTCCTAGTCTGATTTCTGTGGAGGCTTCTGTTCCAGTAAGCCGTGGTTCTCTATATCTACCAGTCTTAGTGCTCCAATTTGGTGTCAGGAGTGTGCTGATTGCACAGTTTTGTTAAAGACCTGAGAAGAGCTGATCTTTCAGTTAGTTGAACTTTTTGCATGTTATTGACTCCTCATGCATCAGCCTGTAAACCAGAAGCCTCATATATGGCCTTCACCTGGGAAATTCTTCATTATTGTTTCTCTTAAACTTCTTTATTAAGCCAGGCATGGTGGCACACACTTGTAAACCCAGCATTTGGGAGGCTGAGATGGTTTGCAGACAGCCTCAGCTACTTAGTGAGGCCCTCTGCAATGCAGTGAGACCCTGTTTCAAAATAAAGAATAAAAAATTGGGCAAGGATGTAGCTTGGAGGTCAAATACCTCTGGGTTCCATCCCCAGACACGCAAAAACAAACCAACCAAAACAACTCTTACTGCACTTGTTCTTGTTCCGTTCCTACACGACCGAGGGCCCCGGAACAGCAAGCTCCAGTGTGGCTCTCAGGGTGAAGTCCACTAGTTCTGCTAGGACACTCTCTAAAGGAACCAAGGCTACGTCTAGCTACAAAGGGCCTCTAGCTATTGGGACTTGTTTTACGTATATAAATCTACATCACTCTCATTTTTGTCAAATTTGCTCATTGAAAAAAAGTCATATTTCAAAAAATCTATTCACAAGGATAGCAGTAATTAGACTTTATGGCTCTTAGAATAACTGGATATAAATTGTTCTATTGTTCTTATATTTTCTCCTTGAATTTAATGCTGGTTAAGATTTAGTGAATGGGTCAAAGGTATAATATAGACCAAAGGAAGACTAAAGAAACTGTAAATCCAATGTTAAGTCCTGCATTTCACTTACTTAAATGGCTTAAGATTTTTAAATAAATTCAATTTTTAAAATCTTTTTTTTTTTTTTGTACTAGAGACTGAACCCAGAGGCATTCTGTACCTCCGAGATACATCTCCAGGCCCTTTATTTATTTATTTATTTTTTTGCGGGTCTGGGGATGGAACCCAGAGGCATTCGACCTCTGAGCTATACCTCCTGCCCTATTTTTTATTCTTTATTTTGTGGGTTTTTTTTTTTTTTTTTTTTTTTTTTTGTACTGGTACTGGGGGTGGAACCCAGATGCTTTTCTACCTTTGGTCTATACTCCCAGACCTATTCTATATTTTATTTGGAAACAGGGTCTCACTAAGTTGTTGAGAGCCTCACTATCTGAGGCTGGCTTTGAACCTGTGCAATCCTCCCGTCTCAGCCTCCCAAGCACGGGGATTACAAGCGTGCGCCATCATGCCCAGCTTATTCTTTATTTTGAAATAGGGTCTTACTAAGTTGCTGGGGCTGGCCTTATATCGGAGACCCTCCTGTCTCAGCCTCCCAAGTATTGGGATTACAAATGTGTGCCACCACACCTGGCTTTTAGAATCATTTTAATTTTTTAAAAAATCATTTTGACTTTATTACAATTGGAGTTTTTCTTTATTTAGTTTTAGGCAATGGTACCTACAAAGTTTGTATTGAAACTTGTTTTCCAATAAATAATGCAAAAAAATACCTAGTTTCTATCACATGAAAATATTTCAAGTCTAATTATATATGAAAATTGATGAATCTTGGGATAATTTTATTTTTGTATGACTGTTGTTTCTTTCACATAGACTGCCTTGCCATCCAGGAAAGAATTTCGGCACCAGACCACCAAGTTTTTGTATCGCTTGGTGGGATCAGTAGACATGGCAGTGGACCAAAGTATTGTCAGCCCTTACACTTCTCGAATTTTGAAGCCTTATATCAGGTATACGGAGAAGAGGTGTTATGTGATGTCAAGTGTGTCATGAGGAGTGATGTTTGGTTTCTTCACCTGTACTTCTGTCGGAGCAAACAGAGACCAAGAGCTGAAGAGATAAGGGTGGTTTCTTCACACGCGCATTCATTCCTTGATTGTTTCAGCTCTTCTCTTACGGACAGGGTGGTCCTTTGAAAGAAATATAAAAAGCAAGGATAAGCTGTTTGATTTCCTTGTGATTGTCATAATCACTGTTGTATTTTAAATAATAAGGTTGTATATGTCGAATAGTCTGTGAAATGAAAAGATGTCTCAACTGAGCTAGTATCCACCGCACTGAACGTTGGGACGGATTTTGAGCACCAGTCCTGCTTTCCAGGCAGTGAAGTGAGCTCGGGTACTGGAGAGGTCTCTGGTAGTGTCTGGCTCCAGGACTGAGAGCACGGCACCTTCATTGTGCCACACTTGCTCTGCAGCTTCATGGCTGCCCTGACCCTCTGTGCCTGTACCCTGTTCCAGGCACACAGTGGGAAAGGTGGTGTGTGAGTCACGCCGGTGGCTCTGCCCCTGGCCATGCTGGACCTGTCCGCCCGTCTGAGCACTCGGGGCTGATCCACCTAGTGCTTCTTTCTCCTTGCTTTGGGTTCATTAAGGCTCACTGCCCAGGATAGGCCCTGGTGGGCACAGAGGGTCTTGGTCCCATGAATGTTAGTGAGGTGAAGCTTAGATTTCATACCAGAGAAGTATTATAGCTAAAATAATCAACTTACAGCTGGGTATGGTGGTGCACACTTATAATCCCAGCATTCGGGAGGCTGAGACAGGATCGTGGTTCGTGACCAGCCTCAGCTACTTAGTAATGCCCTTTGTAACTTGGTGAGACCCTGTTTCAAATAAAGAATAAAAAATAGGGCTTGGGGTGTATGTAGCTTGGAGGTAGAATGCCCCTGGGTTCCATCCCCAATACTGCAAAGAAAAATATAAAAATAAATAATCAACCTATCATATAGAGCAGTGCAAATTAGTTTAAAATTTCAAGCAGATCAAAATATATGCGTCCAATAGCAAGGGATAATACTGGATATTTTTCTTGACTTGAATTTGTTCATTTCCTATGGTACTGGAGGCGTGATTATGAGACAAAGCCACCCAAACTACAGCTCCTGTCACAGATTCGTTCTCATCTGCATAGGAGTGACCCTCACTGGATACCTGAGCCTGACGCACCTCTCGATTACTGCTATGTTCGACCAAATCACATTCCAACGATCAACTCTATGTGTCAGGAGTTTTTCTGGCCTGGTATGTTCCCCCTTTCAAACCAGGCAATACAGCCCATTCGAGTAATTTTTTTAAATTACTTTATGCCACATGACCCTAAGACTTTTATTCACATGATTTTATTAGTTTATCACTACTAACATAGAAGTATTAAAATATAAATGCCTCACTTTCAAGAAAGAAGCCAGCAATTAAAGTAATCAACAGTATTTTTGTTTGTCTCTCTCCCCTGTTTGTCTCTGCTTCCAGAATAAAAGATTCATCCTGTTTTGCTTCTACTATGTTTAGATACCAGGTAATGTCTATCAAAGATACATAGACTGGTAGCTGGGGCGAGTTTGGACAGTTGTTTTTGGCTTAATAATCCCTTTTGCTTTGTTGATCTACCTGTTCCTTAGAGTGTTAGTACAGCCAAAAAGTGTTTTAATTTTTTTTCCTTGTGGTACTGGGGATGGAACCCAGTACATTCCATCCCTGAGCTATATTGCCAGCCCTATTTTTTTTCCCCTTCTGTACTGGGGATGGAATCCTGGGGCATTGTGCCTCCAAGCTACACCCCCAGCCCTATTTTTTAGTCTTTTTTATTTTCAAAACAAGGTCTCGCTGAGTTTCGAAGAGCCTCAGGTAAGTAGCTGAGGCTGTTCATGAGCTGCCATCTTCTGGTCTCAGCTTCCCGAATGCTAGGATTATAAGCGTGTGACACCACGCCCAGCTTGCCAGCCCTATTTTTATTCTTTATTTTTAAACAAGATCTTGCTGAGTAACTGAGGCTGGCCACAAACCTGCAATCCTTCTATCTCAACCTCCTAAGTACAAGTGTGTGCCACCTTGCCTGGCTCCAAAAGGTTATACCCCGAGCTCTATCTTTCATTCTTTATTTTGAAATAGGGCCTCACTAAGTTGCAGAGGGCCTTACTAAGTACCGGAGGCTGGCTGCAAACCTGTGATCCTCCTGTCTCAGCCTCCCATGTACTAGGATTATAACTCTGCTCCACCATTCCAGGCTGTCCAAAGGTGTTTTTAAAAAGCCAAATACCCTAATCATAGACTGAGAATAAGAGTAAATCTATTATGATTTGTCATTTTAATTAGCTTTAAAAATACCATCGATTAGAGGAATACATTCTAATTGCTAAATATAAATATGTTCTTATGGATCTGCTTTGGAACTTAAAGGAAATAATATATATTTTCTAGATGTTAGAGAATATTTCCTCAAGATTAGAACATTGTTATGTTTAAGCCATGTGTGGTGGTGCATGCTTGTAATCCCAGTGCTTGGGAGGCTGAGACAAGATCGCACAGGTTCAAGCCAGCCTCAGCTACTTGGTGAAGCTCTCAGCAACTTAGTGAGACACTGTTTGTAAATAAAATATAAAATAGGTCTGGGAGTGTAGCTTAGAGGTAGAATGCCCCTGGGTTCCATCCCCAGGAACACACACACACACACACACACACACACACACACACGAGAGAGAGAGAGAGAGAGAGAGAGAGAGAGAGAGAGAGAGAGAGAGAGAGAGAGGGAGGGAGGGAGGGAGGGAGGGAGAGGGGGAACACATTGTTATCTTTATTGTCTAAAACATGTATAGTGCATGTGGTGGCAGAGTTGTGCTCGCTCTTCTGGGAGTGGTATTGGGAGCATCTGCCACTTCTGCTCTTACGTGCAGTACCTTCCATGCATCATGCACCAAATTGCTTTTTATTTTACTTCTTTACTGTGAAAGGTAGCATTCATGCAGAAGTCAGACCTGTACGTGGACACCCTGGCATCTTCACCCAGCTGTGCAGGTCTAGGGATGCTCCTCCTTTTACACATGTAGGAAACAAGGCTCTGAGGCATTTTGAAGTGCGCCAAGTCACATGCATGGCAGAAGAGGCTGAGTTAAAGCCATGTGTCCAGGTCTGAACCTGAGCACTCTCTCCTGTCCAGTTTGTCCTTCCTCTCTTCTCTTAACATATGTACTTAGAAAAGATTATGTTAATTTTGATATTTTCTGACATTCATTTTCATGATCTGAATGTGTGGTATCTATGGTAATATCTTTGCCTCCAATTTTGTGATTTTTTTAGCATGCAGGTATAAGTACAGACAGAACAGCTTGGCATTCATTAAATTATAAAAGGCACACAGTGTGAGTCTATTTCTTTTCTTTAGGCATTGACCTGTCTGAGTGCCTGCAGTATCCAGACTTCAGTGTTGTCGTCCTTTATAAAAAAGTTATAGTTGCCTTCGGCTTCATGGTTCCAGATGTGAAATACAATGAAGCATACATTTCATTTCTGTTTGTCCATCCTGAGTGGAGAAGAGCAGGGATTGCAACCTTCATGATCTACCATCTGATTCAGGCAAGTTGTCTGTGTTTATGATTTACCCTGCATGCTGCCCTTTCTGCTCCTGTCTACTGCAGCCTGGTGGCCATGCCTCGGAGAACAAATGAAAGGAAGTCCATTGTTACTGCCTGTGAGGCTGCGAAGGCCCAGGGATGGACAGAAGCCTCTAAGCCTAAATAAAATTACTGTTTAGACCCTGGTTTCAAAGAAGCCCGTTGTGAAGTCCATATTGGTAATTGTTACTACTCTTGGAATCAGACCCTCACAAATCTGAGAAGTGGGAGTAGAGCTGTATTTTTTCTTTCTTTTTCTTTCTTCTTTTTTTTTTTTTGGCAGTACTGGGGATGGAACCCAGTGGCATTCTACCTTCGAGTTACACCCCCAGCCCTATTTTTTATTCTTTATTTTGAAATCAGGTCTCACTGAGTTGCAAAGGGTCTCACTAAATATAGCTGAGGCTGTCTGTGAACCACCATCCTCCAGTCTTAGCCTCCCAAATGCTGGGGTTACAAGTGTGCACCACCATGCCTGGCTCTTTTCTTTTTTTACAGTATTTGTAAACATTGTAACCCAACTGTACTAATAAGGAATACTTAGTCTGTTACTGCTATTTGTTTTGTGTGTGTGTGTGTGTGTGTGTGTGTGTGTGTGTGTGTGTGCGCGCGCGCACGCACGTGTGCGGGCACATGTGCATAGCAATGGGGATTGAACTCAGGGACATTCTACATCTGAGTTACACCTTCAGCCCTTATTTATTTATTTTTTAAATAGGGTCTAACTAAGTTCCTAGGAAACAGAGTCTTACTAAGTTTTTGAGGCTAACTTTAAACCTGTAATTCTCTTGTCTCAGCCTCCCAAGTATTAGGAATACAAGTGTATGTCTCCGTACTCAACTTTATTACTGATTTCTTTTTTTTTTTTAATTTTTTAATTTTTTAATTTTTTGGTACTGGAAATTGAACCCAGGGCCATTCTACCTCTTGAGTTACACCCCTAGCCCTTTATATTTTTGTTTTGAAACAGAGTCTATAGGTTGCTGAGAGTCTCACTACATTACTGTCCTCATATCTGTGATCCTTCTATCTGAGCCTTCCAGTTACTGGGATTACAGATATGTGCCACCACACCCGCCTACTGCTGATTATTTCTAATTTTACTGTCATTGTGTAAGCTACTGTGACCTTCTAAGACTTGATTCTAATATCAAATTCACCTTTTGATATAGTATTTTCATCTTTTATTAAAACACACTATGTACTTATATATTCAACCAAAAGAAAAGCAAGGATTTTTTTCCCCCTTACCAACTGTTTTGTCCCAGAATTTTTCTGATAACCATTATTTAGGTTATTTTAGGTCAGATTGTATGTAATCTTTTATGAACAAGCTTTCCTTTAAAGAGAAGCTGGAAATGATAAATTGTTGTTTTTCTAATTTTTAATGAGACTTTTCCAATTTTAAATAAAACTTGCTTAATGATTTTTCAATATTGGCAGGATCCTTGAAAAATCACCTTCCTAGAAATTGCTTTCTTTTCAGACAGTGACTGCATATATCACCTCTGGCAGTTAACAAGTGCTGCCTTGTGTTGTTTCAGCTAAGACGAAGTCAGTTATTTCTCCCACATGCGTTTTCTCTGCCCCATCCCACCCACAGAATTGGTCTTGTCTGTTCATCTTTCTGTCCTAGCAAAATGCTGACCAGGGGCAGAGCAGTGCTTAGACTTCAGTGTGAGTGTCCCCAGGGTCTAACGCAGGGCTGGCATGGAGGGGTTTCTTGCTGAGTATCTGCTGGGTGGATGGAGGAGTAGTTCATCCGTGTATCCGAGTAGTTCATCCGAGATGATACGTGGCTGACAAACAAGTTATTTATGTAATTTTGGGGTACAATTTTCATGTAGCTGATTAGAGAATCTAGTGACTTGCCTTGTGTTCACAGAACAATTATTACTTTCTTCCCCCAAGATTAGGCCAATGCTAAAAACAGAAATTTCAGTTCTGGGAAGCTAATTCTGTCCATTTTGAAAGGATCGAAAGTGGATTTAGGGATTCAGAAAGTCTCTGCAAGGCCCTCCGGCTTTGTAATTCAATTCTTAATATTTTCTATGTGCACCTTTCCTAGCAGGTCTAAGAGGGGAATTTTTACAAGTTTGGGGGATGGGGTATAAAATAACATTTCGTTTTAAAAAGAGCAAGACATGTTTCTTCCATTTTGTCATAGTGTTGGTGCTGATATGTTTGACTTATTTATTTATTTATTTATTCATTTATTATCACTGGGTATTGAACCTAGAGGCATTCTACCTCCAAGCTACTCAGGGTCTCACTAGGTTTCTGAGAGCCTTGCTAACATTGCTGAGACTGGCTTTGAACCTGCAATCCTCCTGTCTCAGCCTCCCAAGTACTATGATTACAAGTGTGTGCCACCATGCCCGGCTTGTTTTGACATATTTAAATGTATAGAAAGCCAGGCATGGTGGTGCACAAATGTAATTCCTACACTTGGGAGGCTGAGATGGGAATATTGCACATTTGTGTTTAGCCTCCTCTACTTAGTGAGGTCCTCTGCAACTTAGTGAGACCCTGTTTCAAAATAAAGAATGAACAATAGGGCTGGGGGCGTAGATCAGAGGTAGAATGTCCCTCAGTGTCATCGCCAGTACCGCAAAATAAGTAAAAATAAAGTAATAGAATTACAAATAAAATAACAAAATTGACAAGATAGCCAGGCACTGTGGTGTATACCTGTAACCCTAGTAATTGGGAGGCTGAGACAGGAGGATGGCAGAGTCAAGGAGTCTCAGCAAGTTTGAGACTTTCATTAACCTAATGAAACCCTGTTTCCAAATAAAAATAAAAGGGCCTGGGAATATAGCCCAGAGGTAGAATGCTCCTGAGTTCGACCCCCAGTGCAAAAAAAAAAAAAAGCTGACAAAGTATCCCTCAATCCCTTGCTTCAGAAAGAAAACACACTCAGATTACCATCACTTTCCTTAGTCTTGGGAAGGTTTAAATCAGCAAAGTGTTCTTCAGTTTTCAGGCCTTGCTGGACCCTGCAGCACCCTCACCTCAGCCCCTTGTTCCCTGTTTCCATAACTAACTGTGTGCACTAGAGGAGGTGCTCCACCTACTCATTTCCCCTTGGGCCTTTCTTTTCATCTTGTACTTTTCCACTCTTTTGGCAGACCTGCATGGGCAAGGACGTGACTCTTCACGTCTCAGCAAGCAATCCCGCTATGCTGCTATACCAGAAGTTTGGGTTCAAGACTGAAGAGTACGTTTTAGATTTTTATGATAAATATTACCCACTGGAGAGTACAGAGTGTAAACATGCGTTCTTCCTGAGGCTCCGGCGCTGACGGGAATTCAGCTCTTCCACAGAAATGCGTGTGCTGCAGAGCGCGAGTCCTCAGATCCACAGGCACTCGCTCATCACCCGGGCTCGGCCGTCACCCTCCCTGCGGGTGAGCGAGTGGTGGAGTGAGCTGAGCGGCCCTTCGCAGTCACTCTTCAGTCCTTCTTGGAGCCACCTTCCACCAGCCTCTTGGATGCCAACTAACAAACTGAATGCTGCTGCTGTCCTCCTGCCCGAAGTCTGTGAGAGCAAAAGAGCTTCTACATTGATCTTGGTGAGAGAGAATCTGTCTGCCCTAACTTAAAGGACAGTAAAACATGAGCACTATTACAGCGTGCACGGCACTCCAGAGGGCAGTGTTCTGAGACGAGAGATGAGATTATTAGAGAGGGTTCTGGCCGTGTGCGCAGCCAGTGACCTGCTGCCACTGAATCCAGGAGGAGCTCTCAGCACTGACGTTGTGTGTCTTGCTGACTCTGGTCACTGTCGGGAAGAATAAACTAGCGTCTTTGTCTGCATGTCCTTTATCTGTTGTATTTGTTAGCATCTCCTTGCAGGGACTTTGGGTGGGAATGAAGGAGCACCTTCTCCCTGTGGCTTGAGAAGTTGGTTTGGGATTGCCTTGGTTGGACTGGCTGCCATTTTGTTTGCCTTCCCTGGCCCTCTCCACACCCAGGACAGTTGCAGCACAGGAATGGAGGCGAGGGTGGTGCCCATAGAGCCAGCCGGGGACATAACCTGCTCTTATCTGCAGGACAAGGTGCTTGGTGTGTTTGTGGATTTTGGAGAGGGACTGTAAGTCAAATGTTTTTGGGCTCAGCAAGAGCATTTTACAAAAGTATCAGATGTTCTCAAATAAAAATCTTTTTGTAACAACCCATGGCCAGAGATTCAGTATAGTCAGTTTGTTTTCAAACCTTCTTTAATTAAATTTAAGGGATATGGATTGATGTGAGAACCCAGAGAAACTTGCCAGGTGTGGTGGCACAATCCTGTAATCCCAGTACTTGGGAGGCTGAGACAGGAGGATCGCAGGTTTAAAGCCCCAGCCTCAGCAGCTCAGTGAGGCTGTCAGCAACTTAGCAAGACCTGTTTCCAAATATAAAATAAAATAGAACTGGGGTAGAGTACCCCTGGGTGTAACCACTAGCACCATAAAACAACTAAACAAAACAAAAAAGAATCTAGAGAAACCTGACTGCTGTATAGAAAACTACACATGCAAGAGTTTGCACCAGGGCTCTGTGGGCACTTGCTAGATCCTCTGCTGTACTTGGAGCCAGCTCCCATCCCTTTGTTCAGGGGGAGGGTGTTGAGCTCCCACAGCGAGACATTCTGTATGTTGTCACCATCTCATTTGTGTGAGTACTTGTAGCAGCACTATCTCATATCTGGTTTTTTCCTCCTCCCTTCCTTCCAAGAGTTTTCTACCTTTTTTCCTTTTCTTTTTAAATTTCTCCCTCCCTCCCTCCCTCCCTCTCACCCTCTCTCCCTCCCTCCCTCTGTATCTCTCTCTCTCTCTTTCTTTCCCCCTCTACCTTTCTTGGTACTGAGGACTGAAGTACCTTGTAGCTTGAAAGCAATTACTTCCAAGCTACACCTCCAGCCCTTTTTATTTTTTATTTTGAAACGAGGTCTCACTAAGTTGCTGAGGTTCTCTGAGTTTCTGAGGCTGGCCTTGAACCTGTGATCCTCCTGTCTCAACCTCCCAAGTACTGGGATTATAGTCATGTGCTCCACAGCTGGCAAGTTTTCTACCTTTTAAAGGTATTTGTTGGCAAAATGATTGTAAGCCCCATGAAGTAAATTGAGGAAATCACATTTTTCCAGACCTTAAAACCAGCTTATAACTGTTGTGTGTGAATGTTAGGCATTTATTGCCCAAAGTATCTCAGGCAGTTGTCTCTATAACTTCATCGAGCTAAAGAAGGCTGTGATAATTTTAATTAACTGTTTTCCTCTTTCTTTCTTTCTTTCTTTCTTTCTTTCTTTCTTTCTTTCTTTCTTTCTTTCTTTCTTTCTTTCTTTCTTTCTGGTGGTACTGGGGTTCCTGGAAACCCTTCTACCTCCGGGTTACACTCCCAGGCCTATTTTTATATTTTTATTTGGAAACGGGGTCTCTTAAGCCAGCACGGCTGGCTTCGAACCTGCTCCATCCTCCTGTCTCCGCCTCCCAAGTGCGGGGATTATAAGCACGCGTGCACCGCCAGGCCCGGCTATTTCTTTTTTTCTTTTTTTTTTTTTTTTTTTTGTGGTAGTGGGGTTGGAACCCAGCGGCATTCTACCTCTGAGCCACACCCCAGCCCTATTTTTTATTCTTTATTTTGAAACAGGGTCTCACTGAGTTGCAAAGGGCCTCACTGAGTAGTAGCTAAAGGTGTCTACAAACCACGATCCTCTTGTCTCAGCCTCCCAGATGGTGGGATTACAATTGTGCACCACCATGCCCAGCTTTACTTTTTATTTTGAAACAGGGTCTTGGCAAGTTTCAGAGGCCCTCACTAAGTTGCTGAGGTTGGCCATGAACCTGCAGTCCTCCTGTCTCAGGTGCCTCTCAAGCAATGTGATAATAGGTGTGCGCCACCACACCCAACTTGTAATTATAAAAATTTTCAGTCATACAGAAAGTCAGAGAATGATGCAGCAAACCACTACCACCCATACTGAACCCTTATAAAAACCTTGAGTCTAGGCCGGTGCAGTGACTAAGACTTGTAATCCCAGTACTTGGGAGGATAAGACAGGAGGATTGAAGGCTTGAGAATAGCCTCAGCAAGTAGTGAGACTCTCATCAACTTAGGAAGAACCTGTTTCAAAATAAAAATAGTGCTGGGGAGCCTGACGGGTGGCACATGCTTGTAATCTCAGCATTCGGGAGGCTGAGACAGAGCATCTTGGTTTGTGGACAGCCTCAGCTACTTAGGCCCTTTGCAGCTCAATGAGACCCTGTTTCAAAATAAAGAACAAAAAAATAGGGCTGGGAGTGCAGCTCAGTGGTAGAATGCCCCTGGGCTCCACCCCCGGTACCTCAAAAAAAAAGAAAAAAAATCGAGCTGCGGTGTAGCTCAGAGGTAGAATGCCCAAGGGTTCAATCTCCAGTGCCCCACCAAATAAATAAATAAATAAATACATAAATACATAAATAAATACATAAATAAACTGACTCATTTGCTTCATTTTTCTCTTTCTTTGCTAAAACTGTTGTAAAGTCAGTCCTAGATAGTATATGATTCCACCACTACTCACTTAGGTAGATAATTTCTAACAAGTATGGCCATTTTCTCTTTATTTCTATTAGCATTTTAAAAAGTAATTATCCACTCATTTTTTAAATTAATGTTTTTTACTGTGACATTTCCATACTTGCATATATTACTCTTTAGTCATCTCACTTAAGGATATTTTCTTGTATCAATGCTTATTGCCCCTGATTTGTCAGAATCCAGACAGTTGCCCTGTGAAGTATCCACGTTGTGGCCTTTCTGCCCGCGTGGTGTTCTTTGTGGGGTGAGACTGACTGAGCGAGGCTAGGCACAGCCTGACCTGTCTCTTCAGCAGGAGGCCTGGGGAAGTCCTGTTATGCTCCGAGTGGAATGTGTCTCAAGCCGGGCGTGGTGGCGCACGCTTGTAATCCCCACACTTGGGAGGCGGAGACAGGAGGATTATGCAGGTTCGAAGCCAGCACCACACTGGCTTAAGAGACCCTGTTTCCAAATAAAAATATAAAAAAAATAGGTCTGGGACTGTAGCCCGAAGGTAGAAGGGTTTTCAGGAACCCCAGAACCACCTTCCCCCCAAAAAATTTGTCTCAGTACTGGGAATGGCAATGGGTCACAAGACTTACTCCTACCTACTCACCTCACATACTTGGTGAGTTCACTATTGTACACTTGACTCTATAAACATGGTTATAGAAACAGGTTAGCAGTTAAGATTGTCCTTTAGCTCCTCATTGTAAAATGGGGTTGAAAGCATCTCCCAGGTTTATAGTGACAGGCACAGCAATGTCAAGAAAATAACAAATGGAGGGCCTGGACTGGAACGCTGGCAGTCTTGTGCCAGAGGCTGTAGCCTTCCCTGCCAACTAGACCCTGGGGGGGGGGGGTGCTTGTGCTTGGCTGACTCTGTCTCCAGAGCCCAGAATTGTGTTGGCACAGAGCTGGAGCTCCATATACCTGGAGGGAGGGAGGGAGGAGAGAAACTACCAGGAGCTCGGGGTGGGGGATGAGAAACCTGTTTGAATTTTTCACTCTTCAAACTTCATAAACATAGAATATGTTTGTTTATCCCAAATTACATCTTTCTTACCACATCTTGCTCTAACTCTGCCTGAAGAGGTGAAGACAACTGAATTCTTAGAAATGTATAACATACAGGTTCCCTTGTGCCTGAAGAGCCCCTACCCAGTCTGTAATGAAGTGGATTGTGTGAGTCTAAGGAACCGTTTCTCAGGTAAGAAGCTGGATGTTGCCTGTGGCTGTGCTGTCCTGGTGTTCTGGCTTGGATGTGGCTTGAGGGTGCCCCCTAAGGTGCAGTATTGGGAGGTAATATGGGCCGAGTGGGAGGTCCTTAGATCAGCTGGGGACTTGCTCTGAGATTCCAGTCTCTTAGTTCAAATTTCTCTTCCTCCCATTCACACTCTTACACTTGTTTTGCCATGAAGTTTTCCCCAGATTTGAGCTGATGTTGGTATGGCATGCTTTATAAAACTTCAGAAGAGTAAGCTAAATCCCCTCTTTTTGCAAAGCTACCCAGTCTCAGATACCTTCTTATAATTAACTGACTAGTATAGATGGAATGGCTTCGGGCAAGCCCACGTGTGTAGACAGTGTTGACCATTGATAGGACGGGGTGGGGAGAGGGGCATAACCAAACCCTGATGTGTGGCATTTGCTGATTTTCATAGTGTAAATATTCTCACCAGAGCCAGTTCCAAGCCACGTATGTGGTGTGCTGTCCCTAGACGAGTTGGAAGGACATGTGCAGTGGCCACCATCACTGCAGTGTTTCTATCCTACAGATACAATGGATGGAAATATCTTTGAGAGCACAGATAATAGTAACAAGTACTAAAATACTGTGAGTTTTGAGTATTAGCTCATTTTCTCTGATTCACTCTTGTGTATATGTATAGTGCTGGCAATTAACCCTGGGCCTCACATGTGCTACATACTGTGCCCTGAGCTACACCCCAGCCCCTAATCTTTTTATGTAATCAACTTAATTATAATTATATATAATTTTTTAAAAATAATGGCTCGCAAAATCCTGGGAAATTTCATCACTCCTACGTGCAGTTGCCTGGGACCTGTGCAGAGTGGGATCTAGTGGCCCCACAAACAGTACCTGAGCAGCTGGTGCTGCTCAGTGTGTTGCCCTTGGTCTCCAGGCCAGGCAAAGGAGCAGCTCTGTCCACCCCAGGACTCCTGTGCTGTCAGGAGCAGTGGTGGGTGGCTGGCAAGGGCAGAGGCCCCTGGGAGGATGTGTCAATTGGTGTATCCAGTGTTTGCGGCTGCTGTGACCTCCAGGTTGGTTTCAGGGAGACCCAGGACTGTGGCACACACCCTGCTTGTTAAAGCTTCCCTATCACCATGAGAAAGCTGGTAATTTAAAGGAGGGGTGCAGCCGGGCGTGGTGGTGGACACTTGTAATCCCAATACTTGGGAGGCTGAGACAAGAGGATTACGCAGGTTTGAAGCCAGCCTCAGCTACTTAGTGAAGCTCTCAGCAACTTAGACCCTGTTTCCAAATAAAATACAAAATAGGTCTGGGAGTGTAACCCAAAGGTAGAAAGCCTCTGGGTTCCATCCCCAGCACCACAATAAAGTAAAACAAAATAAAATAAAATAAAGGAGGGGTGGGCTGGAATGCAGCTCAGTGGCAGAGGACTTGTCAGCATTCATGAAACCCTGGTAGAGTTCCATCCCCAGCACAGGAAGAAGGGAGGAAGGGAATTGTAGGATCACATACTGCGTCCTTATTCCTCCTGCCAGTCAGGACTGTGTTATGTTATTCAACCTCCGAAATATTCCTTGATTCTGGCCCCTCCTTCCAATCATTCCTTGATTCTGGCCCGTACTTAGTGAGGGCCTCCAGAACTTAGTGAGAACCTGTTTCAAAATATAGACTAAAAAATAGGGATGGGGGTGTAGCTCAGAGGTAGAATGCCCTTGAGTTCAATCACCAATCCCTGCTACAGTCTGAAGATTTGTGTCCCATAAAAACCAAACTGGGCATTGTGGTGCACATTGGTAATCCCAGAACTTGAGAGGCTGAAACAGGAGGGTCGCGGGCTTTCGGCCAGCTTCAGATATTTAGTGAGGCCCTCCACAACCTGTTCCAAAATAAAGAATAAAAAATAGGTCTGGTGGTGTAGCTCAGAGGTAGAAGTCCCCTGGATTCAATCCTCAGTACTGCCAATAAATAATAAATAAATAAATAAATAAATAAATAAATAAATAAATAACAGAAATGTTGAAACCTAATCACCAATGCAATCATCTCTCCTAGAAGGGAGAAGAGTTGATTCTGAGAAGATTCCAAAGAGAGGGGGTGTAAAACTCAACTCAGAACTGGCAATATCCTTGGCTTATGTGACAATTTCAGCATGCACCAGAGATATGGCAGAAATAGGATTAGTGCCTTCATAAAAGGCTCCTGTAAGAACTGGGCGTGGTGGTGCATGCTTGTAATCCCAGCATTTGAGAGGCTGAGACCAGAGGATTGTGGTTTGCGGTCAGCCTCAGCTACTCAGTGAGGCTCTCTGCAACTTAGTGAGACCCTGTTTCCAAATAAAGAATAAAAAATAGGGCAGGGGGTGTAGCTCTGAGGTCAAATGCTTCTGGGTTCCATCCCCAGACCCGAAAAAAAAAAAAAAAAAAAAAGGCTCCTGTGAGTACAGAGTAACAAGGTGCTGCTGAGCCAGTGAGCCCTTGTGCTTCCAGCCTCCAGGCCTCCGAGTAGTAAATGCCTTAAACCATCCGGTCCATGACACTTTAATAGCACCTGCCCTCCCTGTTCTGTAGTCTGCTGCCAGATGGTTGTGTTTCTTTCAAAAAAAAAAAAAAATTAAGCCAGGCATGGTGACACACTCTTATAATTCAGTAGTTAAGGTGGACGTGGTGGTGCATACTTGTAATCCCAGTACTTGGGAGGCTGAGACAGGAGGATCACAGATTCGTGGACAGCCTTCAGCTACTTAATGAGGGCCTCCAGAACTTAGTGAGACCCTGTTTCAAAATAAAGACTAAAATATAGGGCTGGGGGTGTACCTCAGAGGTAGAATGCCCTTGAGTTCAATCACCAATACAACAACAGCAACAACAACAACAATAATAATAATAATAATAATAATAATAATAATAAATTCTTCAGTAGTTGAAAGTTGAGATGGGAGGATTACAGGTTCAAGGTCAGTATTCACAATAACTTAGCAAGACCTTGTTTCAAAATTAAAAAATTTTAAAGGCTGAGGGTATACCTCAGTGGTAGAGCACCCTGAGTTCAAAAAACCAAAACAAAATTCAACTGTTTGGTATATAAGTCAACATAAACATAATATAGAAAATATTTGAAATAAAGGAAAAAAACCATAATTTTATTCTCTAAAATTGCTTTTGTTTTTGTCAGCTTATTTTTCAATTGTAGTGTAATCATAGTACACAGGGTTTTCATGTCCTACTTTTATCACTTACTATTATATCACAATTTTTCAAATTCTTAAATATTTTCATAACCATTTTTAGTGGCTCTATTTCTTACTCTTATATTGTTTCTTATTAAGATTTATGTATAAATAACACTACAATGGATGTATTTGTGTTTTAGTTTCAGGTTTTTCTTCTTTTTTTTTTTTTTGTATTGGGGATGGAACCCAGGGGCATTCTACCACCGAGCTATACCTCCAGCCCTATTTTTTATTCTTTATTTTTGAAACAAGGTCTCAGTGAGTTGCAAAGGGCCTCACTAAGTAGCTGAGGCTGTCCGCAAACTGTCTCAGCCTCTCAAATGCTGGGATTACAAGCATGTGCCACCACATCCGGCTTTTCAGTTTCTTACCTGTAATGTTGAAATTGAGTTGGGGGTTGTAAAGGAGGCAAAATCCAGCCAAGGAGTGTGAGACCAGGCCCCTTTAATCAATTTTCACTCCCGAAAAAGGTCTGCAGACCATTGTTGGGAGGCTATTGGTCAGCAGAGTCACACCCGAGAGAGTGAGTGTATATATGTAGCCAGGGTCTTGGGGTTGGGCTAGCAAGGTGGGAGAATGCTGGTCCTCTCATGATATTTGGAGTCTGCCCCACAAAAACTGGAGTTTGCCCCACCACTGCTTCTGGCTTCCGGGTCTCCACCTCCGGTCTCAGCTGGTAAGGGGAAGGGGAAGGGTCCTGACCTATCATCCCAGCCTTTTGGTGATATTGGTCAATGACCAAGTCAATAACTACTTTCTGCTGTCAGAGGGGATGTCGTTATAGGGGCCTCTTGGCCAGAAGAGGTCGGGTCATTCGGATTTGGACAGGCGGGAGTATGGCTGCAGCAGTTGACTGAAGGTTACCCTGAACAGCTCGGTAATGTGCATCTGAATGAACTTTAGCAGACAAAGGCTTGTGGTCAGTCCAGTGTTTTGTGGAGGGGGGCAAATACGTCTCCTGCACGGCGAATTTCCAGACATAAACATGTGGGCCTGCTGAAATAAAAGCATTAAAGAGAAATATGCCCCAACACTGTACAGGAGAATTTGTCATGAGGCTGTTGTAACAGAGCCCTTTTTAGCCGAGTAAGGTGATGCCAGTTAGGGTCCCCCAGCAGTTTGGCTGTGGTAGGTGTGGTGAGGATCATTGTGAAGGGCCCAATCCACCGTGGTTGGAGATAATTTGGTTGAAGCAACTTGAGGACTTGGTCTCCCAGCTTAAGGGCCTTGGCTGCCAGGTGTGAAGCCACTTTATTGGTCCCAGGTTGGGGAAGATATCGGTCAGTGTGTTCCTTAAGGAGATGCCTTTCCTGATGACTGTGGTCAATATGGATTATGGAGCTTCAAAGAAATGCCAAGGGCCTATGCCACCTCTTGAGTAACCTTAGGGGAATAAAAGCTGG
The DNA here is from genome assembly GCF_963383645.1 of Muscardinus avellanarius. NCBI lineage: Eukaryota > Metazoa > Chordata > Mammalia > Rodentia > Gliridae > Muscardinus > Muscardinus avellanarius. Next base: position 89,158 of record NC_137805.1, on the reverse strand, counting down.
TCCATTGTTAGACTGTAAGGAATAAAGTAGTCCAAACCAAGAGATAATATCCAAGCACAGAACACTGGCCACTGTGCTGACTGTCTCGTCCTTTGAGGGGAAAGCCTCTACGCAACCTGTTAGTGTGTCGACCATGATAAGAAGATATTATTTTTTGTGAGAGGGTATATGGGTTAAATCAATTTGCCAGTCCTGTCCTGGCAAATGTCCTTTCATTTGGTGGGTAGGGAAAGAGGGACATAGGCCTCCTTGGGGAGGAGAACAGGAGGCACTGACTTTGCTAATCAGCTATTGCAGGAGGGGAGAATAAAACAAGGGGTTTAGGAAATGTTTAAATGCCATAGGCCCCAAGTGTAGGGAATTATGTATTAGGTTAATGACCTCTTCAGCCGAAGCCTCAGGCAGGGCAATTTTGTCCTGTATCATGAGCCATTCATCACTTGTTCTGGATGCCCCAAATTTGGTTAGGTGTTTTTGTTCAGCTAGGCTGTAATTAGGCATCATTGAAGGAAAGAGTTAAAAATAAGACAGGTTCTGGTGGGCTTGGTTGGGGTTGTTGTGACAGCCGTTTTGCCATTTAATCAGCTTTATTGTTTCCTTTGGCAACCAAGGAGGAGTCTGCCTGGTGGCCCTGACAGTGGATGATGGCCAGCTGAGATGGCAGAGAGAGGGAGTGTAGGAGCTTTTTAATTAGGGTAGCATTAACAATGGGTGTGTCCCTTAGTGGAGAGAAATCCCTGCTTTCTCCAAAATGAGGCATGGTGGTGTGCTATTAAAAAGGAATATTTGCGGCTGGGCCTGGTGGCGAATGCTTGTAATCCCCGCGCTTGGGAGGCAGAGACAGGAGAATTGCGCAGGTTTGAAGCCAGCCTCGCTGACTTAAGAGACCCTGTTTCCAAATAAAATATAAAAAATATATTTTTTATATATGGTCCTCTGAGAGTGTAACCCGGAGGCAGAAGGGTTTCCAGGAACCCCAGTACCACCCCCCCAAAAAAAAAATTTGGATTCAGTATATATGTTTGCCTACTTGTTCTTTGCTAGGTTGTAGAGCTAGAGCTCAGGTTAGGGCAATCAGTTCAGCCTTTTGAGAGGTGGAGCCATCCGGTAACCTAGCAGCCTCAGTAACTTGAGTTAGGGTGACCCCTGTATAGGGAAAATAGTGGGGTCATGGAGGACAATATGAAATGGGGTGTGGTGGGTTGCTACAACTGGAGTAGTGGTGTTCCATACAACAGGGTCAACAAAATCTCTAGGGTGGAGAGGTTTGGCCATCTTCTGTAAAAACAGCCATTAAAAGTATATTGAGAGAAACAGAAGTGGTGGGGAAACAAAATGAAAGTTTGGCCCCAATTTTGGTTAAAAGTTTCTACCTAAAAGGGGAGTAGAACAGGAAGGGACAATCAGGAATGGATGGGCAATTGTAAGATTTTCCAAATGGCAAAAAAGGGGGGCTGTAGTGCATGGGCAGGAGGGCTTACTGTCAATCCCTTGTACTAAGATTGGAGAAGGAAAACTGGGACCCGAAAAGCATGTAAGAACTGAATAGGTAGATTTCATGTCGACCACAAAGGAGATTGGCTTACCTGCTGCCTTGAGAGTTATCCTGGGCTCAGCAGGGAGAACAGGATTGATGAGCCCAGGAAACATCAGTCTTGTTACGTTTTGGGGAACTGTTACCATTTGGGTGAATGGTCCTCGGGGACCTTTATTAGGCTCCCAGAACAATTCCCATAAAACTGAGGGTTCTTGTCCCAACTTAGGACAGATGTACACTGGTCAGGACTCTTGCTGAAGATTTAAAGGAGTTTATTAAAAAGATAGAAATACTGAAGACAGTTACACCCTCATGCTACCCAGGGATAACTGAGGGCATGCTTTGAACAAAGCCACTAACCCACAAAACCCGGAACCACTTTTATAGACATGACATCCTCCATCTTGTTCTCCTATGTAATTCTGACGTAGGTAAAGCCTGTCCCCTTAATTTTTCCCGCGCTAACTTTGGTTTAGGCCCATGTTTCTCCTTTCACAAAGGTTGATTCCCTCCTCCCATTTTCTTAACTAGATGTTAATTATTATGTAAACCTGTCTTTAGAAATCTGGAGTCCAAAGTTCCACCTCTCCTATCGACTTGCTAATTACTTTTAGCAATGATACTTTGCATTACAATAGGTGCTTGCTTCCTGGCTGAAACCAAGTCCTGACTTGCCCTAGTATGTCTGCACATTTAATGTCAGCCTTGGCATCTCTCAATGAGACCCTCAGCAACTTAGCAAGACACTATTTCAAAATTTAAAAAGGAGCCGGGCGTGGTGGCGCACGCTTGTAATCCCCGTGCTTGGGAGGCTGAGACAGGAGGATCGCGCAGGTTCAAAGCCAGCCGTGCACACTGGCTTAGGAGACCCTGTTTCCAAATAAAAATATATATAAAAAAATAGGTCTGGGAGTGTAGCCCAGACGTAGAAGGGCTTCCAGGAACCCCAGTACCACCAAAAAAATAAAAAAAAATAAAAATAAAAAAAGACACATGGAGGAGACAGAGTGCCCCAAGTTTCAATGCTCACAACCCCCCACCAAAAAAAAAAGTTAATAGGTAATTCTGAGTAATCAGTATACAGGTATTCTTTTATTTTTGCAACTTTCTGTAAGTTAGTAATTATTTCCAAATAGAAAATAGATACAAAGGAAAAGCTGATAACTTCTCTACATTTTCCAGTCCTCTGGGTTTGGATCCTCTATACCTTCTCCATAACAATACAAATATATACTAATATTATGCACTTAGATGGATTTTTTCCTAAAAATAGTATCATTCTCTGCACATTGTCATGCAGTTTCATTTTACTCTCATAACACATCATAGACATCACTCAAGGTCAAAAGACAAATTTGCTTTTAAAAACATCTACATAATATTTCCATATGTGCATGAGTATCATGATTTCTTCAATCATCTCCTTGGTGGATATTCTAGTAGCTTCCATTTTTTTTTTGTTTGTTTTGCCAAAAAAATCCCTGTACCTATAATAATCCATTATATTGGTGCCAGATCCATAAATTTCTCTCTCTCTCTCTCTCTCTCTCTCTCTCTCTGTCTGTGTGTGTGTGTGTGTGTGTGTGTGTGTGTGTGTGTGTGTAGTGCTGGGAATTGAACCCAGAGGCATTCTACCTTTGAGCTACAACTATAACCCCCAGCCCAATTTTATTTCTTATTTGGAAACAGGGTCTCACTAGGTTAATGAGAGTCTCACTACTTGCTGAGGCTGTCCTTGAACCTGCAATCTTCTTGTCTTAGCTTCCCAAGTATGGGATTACAAGCGTGTGCCACCATGCCCAGCTTACATGAATTACTTCTGAAATTAGAATTTCAACCAGAGTCAAGAAGCACAACAAATTCTTCAAGATCCATTAAGCTTCAAATGTTTTGTGGTGGGTATAAGAGTGATCTACAGAGGCCATTTCAGATCCAGTCACAAGCAAGCCCAGCATTTTCTGGAGGGGGGCCAGAGCATTCTCTAGGATGCTGATACCAAGAACCCTCTTTGAATGGGAAGAGACTGTTTCTTTATGGCAGTTCCCAATGCCTGGAAGGTGTGTATAACATTACTATAGGCCACATCTTAGATTGTTTAAACAATTTTGCAAGCCAAGTATGGTGCACACTTGTAATCCCAGTACTTGGGAGCCTGAGACAGGAGGATCACAGATTCAAAGCCAGCCTGAAAAACTTAGTGAGGATCCCAGCAACTTAGTGAGACCCTGTTTCCAAGTAAAAATAAAACAGGTCTGAGAGGATAACCCACAGGTAGAAGGCTAGCTGGGTATTGGTGTGCCACCATACCCAGCTAGTAATTCTATTACTTGGGAGGATGAAGCAGGAAGATAACAGGTTCAAGGCCAGCCTCAGCAACTTAGTGAGACCTTTCACAACTTAGTGAGATCCTGTTTCAAAATATATTAAAATAATAGAGCTGGGGATGTAGCTCAGAGGTAAAATGCCCCTGGGTTTCACTCCTAGAACCACAGAATAAAAGATTTTGCTAGCCACATGTGATGGCTTATGCCTTTAATCTCAGTACTTGGAAGGCTGAGACAGAAAAATAAAAAATTCAAAGCTAGTGTGTGGTAACTTAGCAAGACCCTATTTCAAAATAGAATAATGCTGGAAATGTAGCTCAGATGTAGCACTTTTGTGTGTGTGGTACTGGGCCTGGAACCTAGGTGTACTCTACTTCCGAGGTACACCCCCAGTCCTATTTTTTTATTCTTCATTTTGAAACAGGGTCTCAATGAGTTGCAAAGAGCCTTACTAAGTAGTAGATGAGGCTATTTATGAACTGTGATCTTCCTGTCTCAGCTTCTCAAATGCTGGGATTACAAGCGTGAGTCACCATGCCTAGCTTAAGCACTTTTTTTTTATAGACCATCTCATTTAATTTCCTCCATAACTCTGTGAGGTACAAGAGTTATATAACTTTAAGCCAGATGTGGTGTGCATACCTGTAATCTCAGTATTTGGGAGGCTGAGACAGGAGGCTCACAGGTTCAAGGCCAGCCTCGGCAACTTAGACTCTCAACAACCTAGCAAGACCCTGTCTCAAAATAAAAAATGAAAAGGGCTGGGGGCGTAGATTGGAGTTAGAATGTCTCTGGGTTTGGCCCCCGGTGTCACGCACAAAAATAATTAAAAGACTTGTGTAACCCTGTTCTATCGTCACTTGTCTATTACCACAATTCTGTATGAAACTACCCCAAACAAGCAAAGATCATTGATTATTTGCTTGCAGTTCTGTGAGTAAGGTAGTGTACGTTTAGCCCTGCAATCCTGGTTTTGACTGCACTCTTTCGTGTGTCTATGGCAAGGTCAGCTACAGGTCAGCTAGGCACCTTGCCTTCTGGGGAGGTGGCTGCCTGTTGGCTGGAGTGATGGGATTTATGATCTATGTGGCCTCTTACACTCCAGCAGGCTAGCCTGGGCTTATATGTATATGTAGAGAGGTAACAAAGGTGGAGACAGATGTAGAAGAAGAGAGAAAATCAATGGGCATCAAAGCTTATGGAGGTCTACCTAAATATTGGCATATCCCTTGGCCACATTGTATTGGCCAAAGCAAGCAATGGGCCAGCCCAGGTTCATAGTGCTGAGAAACAGAACTTCCCTTTTGGGAGGAGCTGGTAAAAATATAGCCAAAGGCTAGTATACAAGGAAGATTGAAAGTTTGTGGCCATTTTTGTAATTTGCCTGACCTGTTTCGCAGGTGAGCCGAGTGAGGAACTGAAAAGTTGTTTAATTGCCTAAGTTCACAAAGTGAACAGGTGGCAGCAGTGAAGCTGGACTGTCTGACCCCAGCATCAGCTCTGAGGCCCTGCCTCACTTTCTGTGTCTGGGAAACTCTCTGACTCTTGCAAACCTCTGTGATCTCACTTTCTCTAAAAATCCTGAGCACACTGTTGAATCCAAGAGAAAAATTATCTCCAAAGACCACTAGTTCCTTGAAGGAGAGGTGTATGACAGAAGCTGGAGGGTGTGCTGGGAGTTTTGTGAGCAGATGTTAAACAGACAGGTGGTTGAGTGGACAGGTGAGTGGATGGGAAGGTGACTGGGTGAACAGGTGGATCCATGAATAACTCTTGAATGGGTAAGTGGGTGATTGGATAGGTGGATGGATGCATGGGTAGATAAATGAGTACAGGGGTAGTTGGGTACATAGGTGGGTGAATGGATGTGTTTTTGGCACACAGATACTACAAGGGGCTAAGGATAGCTTCATTCTCCTCTTTGCGCAGATTTTTTTTTTCCTTGGTACTGAGAATTGAACCCAGGGGCATTCTATCTCCAAGCTATGCCCCAGCCCTATTTTTTAAATTTTTTGTTTTGAAATAGTTACACTAAGTAGTGGAGGTCTTCACTAATTATCTGAGGCTGGCCGTGACCCTGCAATCCTCCTGTCTCAGTCTCCTAAGTACTGGGATTACAAGTGTGCGCCACCACATTCAGCTCTGCTTGGGTTTTATTAAAGTTGAATAGCAGAGATTAAAGAAGTCTGAGCCTCCAGGTACCATCCCTTGGAGCCTGAAGGCTAAGGACCTTAGTTAGGTCTGAGGCCCACACCAAAATGAGACAGCCTTTCCAATCAGGAGGTGCGAGCAGCATGGAACATCTGAGCTGGGGTAGTGAGTGCAGAGCAGAGCTTTTTTTCCTTGGGGAAGAAAGTGACTAGGGTCAATTTTTATTTTTTCAGTACTGGGGATAGACCCAGGGGTATTCTACCTCCAAGAGATACCCCTAGCCCTATTTTTTATATTTTTTATTTTTTGAAACAGGGTCTCACTGGGTTGCAAAGTGCCTCACTAAGTAGCTGAGGCTGTCTGCGAACCTGGAACCTCCTGTCTCAGCCTCCCAAATGCTGGGATTACAATTGTGTGCCAACACACCTGGCTTAGGGTCAATTTTTTTAAAAGTATTTTTGGTCCTAACGTGTGACAAATTTTCCATGTCTAGTCCTATTCGAGGTGTTGGCATTTCCAAGAGGACCCTTATTTAAAGAAGCTTACAACCTGGGCCTCACCTCACAGGACCGCAGGGTCAAGTCCTTACCAATGGACACACAGAGGCCTTCTTTTTCTCTTTGTGAGTCACCTGAATAATTGTTGTGGACCAATGTCTGTGGCCAGGGTTTCTGTCAAGGACCCCAGCCCTACCCAAAGAGGTGTGTGGGAAAGATCTCAGCTCTGACAGGGAAACTGAGCTGTACCCTAAATGTGGCCAGGAGTGTTGGACTATAGCTATCATGCCATTGTCTGTGACCCCATTTCCTCCCTGTAGAGCTGAGGAGATGGGATTGGGGCGGCTATGACACCTTCCAAAGGAGGCCTTGGGGAGCTGCAGCCTGAGCAGCTGCTTCCACACCTGAGTCCACACCTCCCAACACCCTCCCAACACCCTCCCAACACCCTCCCAACATTAACATGTTCCTTTTTCTTTTGAATTTTCATATGTGAATTTTTTGAGTCAGCTTGGTGACTTTTACCTGGGTATACCAGATGTCTAAATAAAGGTATCAGCCATTTTGACTTTTATGAAAGTTGCTCTGTGCCTTTCTAGTCAGTACTCTCCTAGGCTGCTACTTTTCTGACCTGTATCCCCATACGTGACTTTTGCTAATTCTTGACCTTCCTAAAAATTGAAGCATCCTGCTTTTACCTGCTATGTTTATTGTTAATTTTCACTGGCCCTTTTCTTTTGGGTTGGAGCTCTCTGACGGTAAGACTGAGTTTTATTTTAATCATCTATTTGAACCCCACCCATCACCACCTCCTCCTCCACCAGCTCTCAGTGGACGCCGTGGATGTCCATTCAGTGGAGGGCAGCAGAGTCTGGCTAGGAGTACACGTTGCTGCATTCGAACCTGGCCCTCTCACCTATCAATCACTGCACTTGGTCCTTAATCTCCACTCTTACTTTCTTTACTTAGACCAAGGAGAGGGCATGGTAAATAGGGGTTGGAAAATAATTTCTGAGACAAAGGGTAGAGTTACAGACAAGTTTGTTTAGGAAGGCAAAAAATACACATTTAAGGGGGAACGTGGGCCATCTCCAGAGTGAGAGACACATTGTGGGGTTCATAGCTCTTCTTATAGGACACTCTCAAGAGGAGTTGGTAAGAGGAAGTATATGAGGATGACATCTGGTTGGTAGTCACAGACGATTCAGAGTGTGTTGGTCATTTTCTGGGTCCTGATGCAGCCTTCAAGGACATGTTAGACTCTTACTTTGATTGTAACATTTCTGGGCTTGTGATTGGGTAATATCCTTGGAGTTGAGGCTCTTTGTGGTCACTCTTGAGGATCTCTGAAGTCTGTCCTTGGCTGCATCCCAAGGTTAAGCAAGGCACCACAGAGAATAATAGTACTTGACTTCTAGGGTCATTTGATAATTAAATGTACCTTTTTTTAAGCCAGGTATGGTAATGCATGCTTGTAATCTTGGTACTTGGGAGGCTGAGACAGGAGGATCATTGGTTTGCAGCCAGCCTCAGCTACTTAGTGAGGTCCTCTGTAACTTAGTGAGACCCTATTTCAAAATAAAAAATAAAAAAATAGGGCTGGGGCATAGCTCAGAGGTAGAATGCTTCTGAATTAAATTCCTAATAACACACACACACACACACACACACACACACACACACACACACACATACAGGTATATTGAGCCAAAAGAACAAAATTCAGAATATTTTATGGTTTGTACTATTTATGTTGAAAGGGGAAAAATGCTTATACATTATTATTTATTACATATATGCAGAACAATACTCCCTGCCAAGATATTCACATGCTAATCCCTTAGACTCTGCATGTTATATAGATGGCATCAGGAGTTAAGGTTGCTAGCAGCTGACCTGGAGAGGGAGCGATTATACTGGGTTATAGAAGGCCTCTTATCATTCCTGGAGGTCTCACATTATCCTCTGGAGGGAGAGAGGGATACAAGAGAGTCCCATCTGAGTGAGGCAGCAGAAGAAAAAGTCTTCCCACAGTGGTTGGCTGGGAGGTGGAAAATGAGGGCCTAGCTAAGGAGTACAGGCTCCCTGGCATCTGGAAAGGGAGGGACACATCCTCCCCCAGAACTCTATAAGGAACTCAGACTTCCTGACCACAGCTTGATTTATCCCAGTGAGCCCCAATCCAGGCTTATGGCCTCTGGAATCATAAGATAACGAATGTGTTGTTAAATTTATAGTAATTCATTAAAGCAGAAATATAAAGCATATTTATATAAAAACATAAAAGAAGCCAGGTGTGGTGGTGCATGCTTGTAATCCCAGAGGAAACTTTTGATCTCTTTATCTCTAACATTTGGAAGTTCTAGTCTCTTTTCAGGAGCCCTGGAAGTTAGCATTTGTTGCCTCTCAGGAAATGAGGTTTTCCTACTGTGGCCCTCAGCCCTACCTGCCTACTTCTTTTCTACCTCCTTACTATTTTCTTGAGGGTGAACTGTCAATGATGCCACCATAGAGCTTCTTGGTCTCCGTCAATGTGTTTCTGCCATTCGCGGTTGGGTGCATTCAGGATGGCTGCACCACATGCCCAGAGGACTTCTTAGTAGGTGACCTGGGAGTAGATTTTCCCTTCTGCTCGCTTGACCTCCACCCTCAAGCAGAAGCTCTACTCTTCAACCTTCATGGTGTCAAATGATTTCCTCAATGAGTTGATTTTTGTGTGTGTGTGTGTGTGTGTGTGTGGTACTGGGGTTCCTGGAAACCCTTTTACCTCTGGGCTACACTCCCAGACCTATTTTATATTTTTATTTAGAAACAGGGTCTCTTAAACCAGCAAGGCTGACTTCGAACCTGCGCGATCCTCCTGTCTCTGCCTCCCAAGTGCGGGGATTACAAGCATGCGTCACTATGCCCAGCCTCAATGACTTGATTTTCTGTAAGAATATTCATTCAGCCAGGCATGGTGGCGCACGCTTGTAATCCCCGCGCTTGGGAGGCGGAGACAGGAGGATCGCGCAGGTTCGAAGCCAGCTGCGCAGGCTTAAGAGACCCTGTTTCCAAATTTAAAAAATATATAAAAAATAGGTCTGGGAGTGTAGCTCAGAGGTCAGATGCCCCTGGGTTTTATCCCCAGACCCGCCAAAAAAAAAAAAAAAAAGAACTTGTAGTTTTAGCTGGGCGTGGTGGTACACGCTTGTAATCCTAGCTATTCGGGAGACTGAGACCTGGAGGATTTCGGTTTGTGGACAGCCATGGCTACTTAGTGAGGCCCTCCGCAACTTAGTGAGAACCTGTTTCAAAATAAAGAATAAAAAACAGGGCAGGAGGTGTAGCTAGGAGGTTAAATGTCCTTAGGTTCCATTCCCCAGACCCCCCCCCCCAAAAAAAAAATTTTTTTTGAAGTTTTTTGTTTGCTTTGGCAGAAGATTGCCTTTTTTCTTTTTGGTATTAGGGATGGAACCAAGGGGCATTCTACTTTTGAGCTATACCCCAGCCCTAATTTATTATTTTATTTCTGAAGCAGGGTTTCACTAAGTCGTTGAGGGCCTTACTAAGTAGCTAAGGCTTGCCATGAACTTGGAATCCCTTTGTCTCAGCTTTCCAAGTACTGGGATAACAAACGTACCACCACACCCAGACTGCCTTTGTGTGTGTGTGTGGTACTGGGGAGGGAACCCAGGGGCATTCGACCTCCGAGCTACACCCCCTGCCCTATTTTTTATTCTTTATTTTGAAGCAGGGTCTCACTGAGTTGCAGAGGACCTCACTAAGTAGCTGAGGCTGTCCGCGACCCGCGATCCTCTGGCTCAACCTCCCGAATGCTGGGATTACAAGCATGCATCACGACACCAGGCTTGATTTAATTTCTATAAGGCAAATGGATCAAAGAAGTATTAGGGAACACTCTGATCACTCTCTCCCCAAATCAGATATGTCACAGACATGCCATGTCATTGTGGTAAAAACTAACATCCTGATAAATAAAGTACCAACAGGATGGGTGATAATGCCTATTCCTACTTAAGTTTTTTTTTTGTCTGACAACTGGTTTCTCTAAAGTTTAGCCCAATTTTTTTTTTTGTTTGTTTTGTTGTTGTTGTACTGGGGATGGAACCCTTCTACCTCCAGGCTACACTCCCAGACCTATTTTTATATTTTTTATTTGGAAACAGGGTCTCTTAAGCTAGCGCGGCTGGCTTCGAACCTGCAGGATCCTCCTGTCTCCGCCTCCCAAGCGGGGTGATTACAAGCGTGCGCCACCACGCCCAGCTGTTTGTTTGTTTGTTTGTGGTACTGTGTGTGAAATCCAGGGGCTTTCTACCTCCGGGCTACACCCCCAGCCCTATTTCATAATTTATTTGGAAACGGGGTCTCACTAAGCTGCTTAGAGCCTCACTTAGTAGAGGCTGTCTTTAAACCTGCGTAATCCTGTCTCAGCCTCCCAAGTGTGCGCCACCACACCCGGCTTCCAACTTTTTATCTTATGTTATGTGATTTCTCTTGTATGTGGATTATATGAAAGCATTTCTATATAGTAGTAACTCAAAAATTACTGTTCTGATGAACTTCTAAATTATTAACTTCTTAAAGTTTTATTACCTTGTTTGACTATAATTTTTTTTTTTTTTTTTTTTTTTTTGGTGGTAATGGGGTTCCTGGAAGCCCTTCTACCTCCGGGCTACACTCCCAGACCTATTTTTACATTTTTTTAAAAATTTGGAAACAGGGTCTCCTAAGCCAGCACACGCAGCTGGCTTCGAACCTGCGCGATCCTCCTGTCTCTGCCTCCCAAGTGCCTGGATTACAAGCGTGCGCCACCACGCCGGGCTTGACTATAATTCAACACTTGAATATAATTTAATGTGGTGGTGACTTTCTAAACATTGTGATAGTAGAGAAAATATGCTATGATAAAAATTTAATTAAAGACAGTTTATATCCTGAAATTGGAGCTCACTAACCTGAGAACTCATATAGAAAATCTGATGCTCTAAAATTTAAGTTTAACTAAGTATTTTATTAAACTAAAAAATATAATAAAAGGGAAACTGAGGAACAAAACCCATATGAAATAAAACAAATATCAAAATGGTAGCCTCAAATCTAATTATAAGTACAACAAATGCAAATGAACTATATATTTCAATTAAAAGGCAGAGATAATCAGACTAAATATAAAAGCACAAATCATCTATATCCTACTTATTAAAGATGCCTTTAAAATATTTTTGTATGTATGGTACTAGGGATGGAACCCAGGGGCATTCTACCTCTGAGCTACATCCCCAGCCCTATTTTTTTTTATTCTTTATTTTGAAACAAGGTCTCACTAAGTTGCAGACAGCCTTACTAAGTAGCTGAAGCTGTCTGTGAACTGCAACCTGCAACCTTCCAGTCTCAGCCTCTCAAGTACTGAGATTGCAAGCATGTACCACCACACCAGCTGATATTTATGTTTAATTAACACACATGGCTTGATATATATAATTTTTTTTTTGTGGTACTGGGGATGGAACCCAGGGACATTCTACCTCTGAGCTACACCTCCAGCCCTATTCTTTATACTTTATTTTGAAACCAGTTCTCACTGAGTTGCAAAGTGCCTCACTAAGTAGTTGAGGCTGTCTGTGAACCGTGATCCTCTGGTCTCAGCCTCCCAATGCTGGAATTATAAGCGTGCACCACCATGCCTGGCTATGGTTTGATATTTTTACCTGGAAAAGGATAGCATAGAGTGTCCAGGTCTTGGCTATTGAAGGTTAAATTATCAAAATTGAGCCTATTTCTTTAAAAGTAGTCAAATTTAAGGGAAGAGACACAGAGCCCCCACCTCAATAGGAGGAGGGTCAAAGAACTGTGGTCATTAAAAAGTACATGCCATAGCCGGGTGTGGTGGAGCACACATGTAATCCCCATGCTTGGGAGGCTGAGACAGGAGGATTGCAGAGGTTCAAAGCCAGCCTCAGCTACTTAGTGAGGCTCGTAGCAACTTAGTGAGACCCTGTTTCCAAATAAAGTATAAAACTAGGTCTGAGAGGATAGCCCAGAGGTGGAAAAGCCACTGGGTTCTACCCCCAGTGCCACCAAAAAAAAAAAAAAAACAACAACAAAAAAACCATGCCACAAGATTGCTATAGTTCGGATCTTGTATGTCCTCCAAAAGCCTGTGTGTTGAAATATTACTCCCCAGCCCATGGTGTTGTTGGGAGATGGTGGAACCATTAGGAGGGTAGAATGAAATTACATCAGTGGGGTGTGCCTATGAAGGGGTTTGGACCTGTGACCATCCCCTTCTTCGTTTTCCTTTTCATAAGATGAGCAATCTTCCCTCTAACACACACTCCTACAGTGATGTATTGTGCTATCATAGGACCAAAGCAACAGGACCAAGTAAACACAGACTGAAGTCTCTGAAACTATGAACCAAAATAAACTTTTTCCTTTATTAATTTGATTTTTTCAGGTATTTTGTCACAATATCAGAAAGTTGGCGAACAAAAAGATAAAACTGCCTATTTCTTGGTTTGTTATGAGAATTGGGATTGGACATAATGCAGATATTGGGCACATGAACAAGTAGGAATTATTTTTACCAGTTAATACAGTGAATGAAGCTAGCTTGGTGGTATACTCCTGCAATCCTAGTTCTTGGGAGACTGAGGCAGGAGGATCACAGGCTCAAGGCCAGTTTCAGCAACTTAGTGAGATTCTGTTTCACAATGAAAGGGTTGGGGATTTAGCTTGAAGGTAGAATGCCTATAGCTTCACTCCCCAGTACCAAAAATAAATAAATTGCCTGGAATGGTAGTGCAAGGCTGTAATCCCAGTACTTGAGAGGCTGAGATAGGAGAAGTGCAGGCATGACCAGCAACTTAGTGAGATTCTCAGCAACGTAGAGAGAACTTCTTCCAAAATAAAAATGGCTGAGGGCTTACCTCATAGGTAGAATGTCCCTGGATTCAATCCCTAGTACCCCAAATCAATTTAAAAAAAAATCAGACATGGCAGCATATGCATGTAACCTTAGTACTTAAAAGGCGGAGACAAAAAGATTAGCAGGTTCGAGGCCAGTCTTGACAATTTAGTAAGACCCTGTTTCAAATTAAAGGTAAAATCAGGCTTGGGGTATATTGTTGGGGTAGAATACCTTGCGTTCATTCCTAGCACCAGCTGGGCGTGGTGGCGCACGCTTGTAATCCCCGCGCTTGGGAGGCTGAGACAGGAGGATCGCACGGGTTCGAAGCCAGCCTCAGCTACTTAGTGAGACCCTGTTTCCAAATAAAAAAATATAAAAAAAGGTCTGGGAGTATAGCCCGGAGGCAGAAAGCCTCTGGATTCCACCCCCAGTACCACCAAAAACAAAACAAAAACAAACAAACAAACAAAATTCCCTAGCACCAAAAAAATAAAAATAAATTAAAAAACTTAAAAAGCTGGGTGTTGTGGCACATACTTGTAATTCCAGCATTAGGGAGGCTGAGACAGGAGGATTGCAGTTCGTGGACAGCCTCAGCCACTACTTAGACCCTTTGCAACTCAGTGAGACCCTGTTTCAAAATAAAGACAGGATAATTGCAGGTTTGAGGGCAGCCTCAGCAAGTAGTGAGATTCACATCCACCTAGTGTAACTCTATTTCAAAATAAAAATAAAACAGGGCTGGGGATGTAAAATAGTATCTTGGAGGTAGAATACCACTGAGTTCAATACCCAGAACTCCCCTCCCAAATGCCTTAGGTTCAATTCCCAGTACCAACCCCCCAAAAACAAAAACTCTGCTATGAGTCACTATGACATATAATTATATTGTACCAATAAAAGTATATTAAAAAGAAATCTCAGTCATTCTGGCATTGAGACTGAGCAAGAACCATCACCTGGCATATGGGCGGCAAGGTGTTTTGGCTGGGCCAGCCGGCCTGGCGCCCCCAAGCCCCTCATTGCCAGTCGCAGGACATTCCCACTGTTGCTCTGATCCTCCTGCCGTTCTCCCTGTTTCCCATTCCAGGTTCTGCAGCGAAGGTCGGGAACCAAGAGTTGTTCTGAATATTGGACTGAATATTGCTCCAACTGTATCCTCCAGTATCCTAAAACAAACAGAACCAAACCAAACTTAGTTGCTTGGGTAATGCTTCTCAGGCTTAGAAAGGAAAATGATAGCGGGGACCAGGTGTGCTAAGAGAGGTTAGGTTCCTTGCAATAGATGTAATTGTTTTCTTTACTGTTTATGTACTGGGCTCAGGCAGCGTTGGCTACAGAGTGGTTATTTATTCTACACATACTTATTGGGCAGCTATTCTATGTCTTGCATTGTTCTAGGAATTACTTAGGTGAACAAAAAATAGAATAAAACCATAGTATCTAAGCTAATTATGGGGTTTCTAAATGTTCATGATGTAAAGGCTTGGGAGGTTATCACAGTTGTACATATACATAACAATAATTATATTTTATTTTCTTCATGATTAATTACACAGCAATATCACTTGCACTTCTATTCTAGGGCTGGTTTAGAGAAGACTCAAGATGAGACTGAAGCATTTTTTGATGCCAGTAAATAAGGACATTTTGGGAAAATGGGTAGGGACATGGAAGAGCTCTTAATGGCCAAACCTGGAACAATTTAAGGATAAATAAATAAGCCAAGTGTGGTGGCACATACCTATAATCTTAATTCTTGGGAAGTTGAGACAGAAAGAGTGCAGGTCAAGGCCAGCCTTAGCAATTTACAGAGGCTCTCAGTAACTTAGTGAGACTGTTTCAAATTAAAGGTAAAATAGGGCTAGGGTTCAAAGTTAGAACAATCCCCAGTACCCCCCATACTAAATAGATAGATGAAAGATAGATGGATAGACAGCTAGATCACAATAATGTTGTGTCATCGCCCATGGAATAAAATAAACAATCATGAGTCCATACTGATGTAGTTTTTAAAATCAGTAAGTAAGCCGGACATGGTGGCGCACGCTTGTAATCCCCGCGTTTGGGAGGTGGAGACAGGAGGATCGTGCAGGTTCGAAGCCAGCCTTGCTGGTTTACGAGACCCTGTTTCCAAATAAAAAAATAAAAATATAGGTGACAAAAAACCCCCACAAAAACCAAACCAAAACCAAAACAAACAAACAAAAAACCAGTAAGTAAATAAGTAAATAAATAAATGGGAAAGACAGTCTCTCTTTATAAAAGAATTGTATTAATATATGTAGAATGAATTAGGAAAACTAGAAAATCACTTTGAGAAAAGCATAGTAGTGTTTGCTGGATTCATCATTAAATGCTAATAGGCATGGAGATACATGCTTGTAATCCCAGTACTTGGGAGGCTGAGACAGGAGGATCGCAAGTTTGCAGCCAGCCTCAGCTACTTAGTGAGGTCCTCTGCAATTTAGTGAGATCCTATTTCAAAAATAAAGACTAAAACGTAGGGCTGGGGGTGTAGCTTGGAGGTAGAATGCCTTGGGTTCTAAATAAATAAATAAATAAATAAATAAATAAAAATAAAAAATAGGGCTGAGGGTGTAGCTCAGAGGTAGCAATCCCCAATATCACACACACACACACACACACACACACACACACACACGAATAAAAAATAGGACTGAGTGTATATCTCTTATATCTTGGAGGTAGAGTGCCCCTGGGTTCAATTCCCAGTACTGCAAAAAAAAAAAAATTGTAATATACTCTTTTGAGAGCATTTTAGTCTCACACCATAATGTAGTGCAGAGTGCTGGGACATTCATGCATGTAGCACTTGGTGGGCTTCCCGCCAGCTCCCTCCCCCAACCCTTCTTCACACATGATACTGAGATTGGCATCGACGTCTTCACATATCAGTGGGCATACACCAGTGGGCATCCCCCACCACTCCACGGGGGTTCCTCATCCACTATCTGAAGCCCCTCCGACATCCTGCTTACTCCCTCGCTTCCACTTATGAGAGAAAACACATGACCCTTCACCTTCTGTGACTGGCTAATCTCCCTGAGCACAATGTTCTCCAGGTCCATCCATTTTCCAGCAAATGACATAATTTTGTTCTTCTTTATTGGAAATAGAATTCTATTATATGTTTATCCCATAGTTTTATAATCCATTCATCTGTTGATGGACATCTAGGTTGGTTCCATGATTTAGCTATTGTGAATTATGCTGTGTATAAACATGGATATGCATGTGGTACTGTAATATTCTTATTTTAATCCCTTTGGAAAGATATCCAGGAGTGGAATAGCTGGATCATATGGTGGATCCATTGGAGAATCCATTTCCAGTTCTTTCTTTTTCTTTCTTTCTTTCTTTTTTTTTTTTGTGGTAATAGGGATTGAACCTAGGGGCAATCTATTTTGTGTGTGTGTGTGTGTGTGTGTGTGTGTGTGTGTGTGTGTGTGTGTGATAGTAGAGATTGAACCCAGGGGCATTCTATCTCTGAGGTACATCCCCAGCCCTAATTCATTCATTCATTCTTTCTTTCTTTCTTTCTTTCTTTCTTTCTTTCTTTCTTTCTTTCTTTCTTTCTTTCGCAGGTCTGGGGAGGGAACCTGAGGGCATTTGACCTCAGAGCTGCACCCCCTTCCCTAGATTTTTTATTCTTTAATTTGAAAATGGGTCCCACTAAGTTGTGGAGGGCCTCACTAAGTAGCTAAGGCTGTCCACGAACCACGATCCTCTGGTCTCAGCCTCCCGAATGCTGGGATTACAAGCATGTGCCACCATGCCCGGCCCTATTTTTATTCCTTATTTTGAAGCAGGGCCTCACTAAAGAGCAGAAGGCCTCACTAAGTAGCTAAGTTTGGCTGTGAACCCATGATCCTTCTGTCTCAGCCTCCCAAATACTAGAATTACAAGTGTGTGCCACCATGCCTGACTTCATCCCCAGTTTTCTGAGGAATCTTCACAGCAGCTGCTCTAATTTGAAATTTCACCAGCAGTGTAAAAGAATTGCTATTTTCACAAATCCTTGTCAGCATTTATTGTTGTTTGAGTTTTTGATGATTGCCATTCTAATTGGGGTTAGATAGATTCTCAGTAGAGTTTTGACTTGCATCTCTCTGATTGCTAATGATATTGAACATTTTTTATATATTTATTGGTCATTTGTATTTATTCTTTTGTATAGTGTCTATTTAGTTAAATTTCCTATTTCTTTAGGGTTTTTTTATGTTTGTTAAGTCCTTCATATATTCTAGATATTAGTTCCTATGAGAGGAGTAGCTGGCAAAGATCTCCTATTCTCTGGGCTCTGTCTTTAGATCTTGTTTTCTTTTACTTACACAGAAACTTTGAAAGGTAATGTCATCCCATATATTAATTCTTATTTTAATTTCCTGAGCTTTGGAGATCTTACTGAGAAAGTTTCAACCAGTCCTTATATGTTAAGAGTGTTGGTCCTGCTGTCCTCTGGTATTTTCAAAGTCTCTGGTCTAATTTCTAGATCTCTGATCCAAATTGAGTTGACTCTTATGCAGGGTGAGAGGTTGGGGTTTAATTTCATTTTTCTACAAATTGATAACCAGTTTTCCCAACACCATTTATTGAAAAGGCTGTCTTTTCTCCAACACATGTTTTAGGTACGTTTGTCAAAAATCAAGTGGTTGTAAGTGTGTGGGTTTTAAATCTTTAATTCTGTTCCATTGGTCTTTTGGTTTGTGCTTCTATAATATATCCATAAATTTTATTGTTTCATATTTCTTGAATATTTGGTTGTGTTGTATTCTCCAATATGGTTGACTGTGTGGTCAGTTTTGAATGAACTGTCTTCTAGGAATGAGACTGTATTTCCATGTGGTCTAGTCTGCTAGTAATGGCTTCTACTTAGGATCTTATTCATTTAATGTTTCCTTCTTCTTGTGCAGGAGGTCTTTTTTATTCTTATTTATAATATAAATTTATTGATTGATATGTTCTTCCATATCCTGTACACTCTCTCTTGATTTCTTTTCTAAGGCATTTGATCATATTGAAAATCAAAATTCTGAATTCTCCTGGTATTTTCTGCAGCTCTGTGTTGGTGATCTTCATCATTATGAAGTTGTGGGAGTTTATTGTTTTCTTGGTGATCTTTGTTCTCATGTTTTCAGGATTCAAAGGTTTGTATCTTTGTTGTGTTGTATCTCTCTGTGTGGGAGCCCTTTGTCTACTCATTTTCTCTTTATAATAAGTCCTGTGCTGGGAATATATATTTTCCTCAATGAATCTGTCTCATATAACCAGTTTTGAGTTAGTCCCCTAGAACCTCTTTAATGGGATATAATACTTCACCAGTGCAGGCAAGTAGAAGTCTGATTTCCTGGTCGCTGTGCTTTCCTGGCCCAAACCCAGCAGTGCCAGGGACTGTAACATCCAAGCCTGTGGCCTGGCTGGCTGAGCTCTAATGCCCCAAGGACATCACCACTGATCTGCTGGTTGCAATTGTGTGAACTAATGCTGGCCGCTGGTATCCATGGTTGCCAGGTCCAAACTCAACAGGGTCAGAGATTATGGTATTTTGAGCCTGTAACCTTGATGGTTGAGCCTTAATGTTCCAGAGGCATCACCACTGCTCTGCTAATTGCCATCAGATGAAATGCTGCTAGATGCTGGCATCCACAAACACTGGGCCCGAACTCCGGCTAGCATTTCCAGCCTGTGGCATGGCTTTCCAAATTAAATCACCCCAGGCCCACTGCTGCTGCTTTGTCAGCTGTGAACACATAAAACCCTGCTGGCCCCCAGCCACCCTGCTTCCCAGTCACAACCTCTGCTTAGGGAGAAATTGTACAGTTCTGAGCCTGGGGCTGAGTTATTTAGTCCCAGAGATACCCACTGCTGCTCTGCCAGCTGTAATCACATGAGACCTTGCTGGTGCCAGTCTCAGTGTTTGTGGCACCCACACTCTGCTGGGTAAGAAATTATAGCCTCCAATCCTGTGGCAATGGTGGCTTAATTATTTCACCCCAAAAATTCTACCACTGCCTGTCTCATGGAGATCGTTGGAGACCCTGCTTGGTTGGGGTAAACTGCTTACTTCAGGTCCTGCCCAAGTGTCCCTAGGGACTGTCTACTAATTCATGTTTCTGCTGTATCCAACTGTAGCCTCTACCACCACCTTCACAGGAATGGTCTACAATCTCAGACCCTACTGGGGCAGTTTATAAATTCACAGTCTTGATGAGGCTGGTGTAGCCAGTTGGGTCCCTGCAGGAAGGGTATGTAGTTTCTTGATCCCAACAAGTTCAGCTGCAGCCACAGGAGTTTACCAGGTGAATTGGCTGGGCATTCTGGAGATTCACGGTCTTGAGGTTTTTGATTGTGGAAAGAAGAAGAATGGGATTGATTGATTGATTGTGTGTGTGTGTGTGTGTGTGTGTGTGTGTGTGCACGTGCTGGTGATTGAACCCAGGGACAGTCTACCTCTGAGCTACACTTCCAGTTCTGTTCTAATTTTTATTTAGAAACAGGTCCTTACTAAGTTGCTGAGGTTGGCTTTATTTATACCAGTGATCCTCCCGTCTCAGTCTCCCAAGTACTGGGATTACAGGCATGTACCACCATGCTCAGCTGATGCAATTCCTTTTTTTTTTTTTTTAATTTTTATTTTATTGGTGCACTGTATTCATACATCATAGTGGGATACAAACTTTTGTAGACATACATGCACACATCGCCCAGTCAGCCCCCACCCGATCCCCACCCCATTCTCTCCCCATCCCTCCCTCCCATACTTGGCTTAGTGGTTGACATCTAGTATTATAGCAATTTATCCAAAATTAAAAATGATAATCTCACATAACAGTTTCATTTGTCTGATGCCAAGCTTTTGATGACTTAAATATAACATTTCAATATTTCTTTTTGCTTTCTTTCTTACCAGAGAATATTTTTTTCTTTTTTTTAGGTGAAACTATCATATATTTATTTTTCAGAAAAAAATCTATCCTGATATGGAATATGGACTCTAGATACCCAAAACAATCTCGAAGCAAAAACAAAGCTAGAAGATGTATATTTTCTGATTTCAAACCATATAAAGCTACAATAATTGAAACAGTGTAGTACTGTTCTAAAGGCAGATATATAGACCATTGGAGTTAAATACAAGCCTAGAGCTAACTTCTTCCCTATATTGTCAAGTTATTTTTGACAAGGTTTCCACGAAGATTTGGTGGTAGAAATATAATCTTTTAACTAAATATTGTTGAAAAATAATAATTACATGGAAAAGAATAAAATTGGACCCTTACCTAATCCCACATACAAGTATTAACTCAAACTAGATAAAAGACCTAAATATAAATCTTAAGACTATAAACTTTTAGGAGAAAATCTGGGTCATAAAACCTCACAACATTGAAATTGGCAGTGATTTCTTGGATATGATTTCAATGGCACAGGCAACAGAAGAATATACAAACTCCCTAAAAAATAAAAGAAAATATTGTATATCCAAAGACAATGTAAACAGAGTTAAAAGTTACTAATAGAATTGGATAAAATATTTCCAAATGCTATATCTGAAGGTATATTAATATTCCAACTAGAAATCCTAAAAATTAACAACAATAAAGGCAAACAATACAATTTAGAGATAGGTAAAAGACTAACATAAATAATGAATCTCCACAGATAACCAATCTTAGTTGTCTGTTGGATGGAAAACCTTGTTTCTCTGGTTCTGGTGAGTGTTACCTATTTCTTCTTTGTAGTTAATCTCTTTGAGTATTTTCTCTAGCCCTGGTTTTGAAGACATAAATTCCTTCAGTTTCTGTTTGTCATGGAAGCTTCTTATTTCTCCATCTAATTTGATAGAAAGTTTTGCTGGGTAGGAAATTTTTGGCTGGAAGTTGTTTTCTTTCAGAGTTTGGAATATGTTACTCCAAGCCCTTCTGGCTCTCATGACTTGGTTTGGGAAGTCTGGAGTGATTCTAATTGGTTTGCCTCTGAATGTCACTTGGCCCTTTGTTTTTGTTGCCTTTAAGATTCTCTGCTTGGCTTCCACATTGGTCATTTTGACAATTATATGGCGTGGGGATCCTCTTCTCCGATCCTGTCTAAAGGGAGTTCTATAAGTTTCCTGGATCTGTGTATCAACCTCTTGCTCTATATTTGGAAAATTTTCTGCTATTACTTCCTTGAAGAGATTGTTGATCCCTTTGGTATCACTTTCTTTTCCCTCCTCTATTCCAATTATTCTTAGGTTAGCTCTCTTAAGATGGGCCCATATTTCTTCAATATCAGATTCCTGCTGTTGGATATCTTTTTCTAGATTATAAACTATGCATTCATTTTTGGATTGCTCATCTTCTAAGAGCGAGATTCTGTTCTCCATGTGTTCTAATCGGTTGTTTGTGCTTTGAATTGAGGCCTTTACTTCATTAATTGCATCCTTTATCTCTTTTTGGCTCTCTCTGAGTTCTTTTCGAAGCACCTCTATTATTTCTACAGTTATTTTCCTGATTTGATCTTCTAGAAATCTCTGAATTTCTGTTTTAATCAGGTTCTGATGTTGTGGGGTTGTGCACATTCATTACTTCAGTGTTATTCCTCTTTCCCATGATTTCGGAGGTTTGTGCCTTCTCTGGGTTCTTCCCTTGGGTCACTATGGCTTCACTTAAGGTGCTCTGGATCTCGAGTCTGTATTATCTCAGACCCTACTACTCCTTTACTGGGTTGTATCACAGAGTCTCCGACCCAGGGAGTCGATAGAGGCTGCTTTAGACTATGGGGGGTGCCAGGTTGCACGCTCTCCTATGGTGTGATATCTCTGCCACCACCACTCCCTCACTGGGTCAAGTCCCAGGAGGCACAATACTGGGATTTCTCCTCTGTGGCCCGCAATTTGACTCACTGTTCTTGAGTACGTAGATGTAGCTGTACTGGACTCGGTGAATTCACTGCTGCTGCCTCCGCCGGTGACAATATGGCGCCTCTGCCACGCCCTCGGCCATGAGGCTGGCGTATTTTTTCTTCTCTGGTTTTGATTTCCACTCTGAATCCCTGCAGCGTGTGCTGAGCTCAGCCACTGGGAGCTTTAAATGCTGTCTGCGCTGAAAGATCCCGCCTGGCTGTTCCGCATCGGCTCACCTGGGCTTGCTGTAGCCGTCCGCTGAGTTCGCCGCTGCCGCCGGCAGTATGGCGCTGCTGCTGCGTCCTCGGGCGCGTGTGTCTCCTCTGTGGCTCTGAGCTCTGTTCTCAGTCCGCTTTCTCTCTGGAGCCTGGTGGTTTTTTTGTTTTTCTGGTGATGGTGTTTTCTGGCTATGAAAGGCGCTTTTTTTGTGGTAATGGAGATTGGTTGTTAGCGGGACTCTTAAGCCCCGCTTTTCTCGGTCGCCATCTTCCCGGAAGTCTATTCGCAATTCCTTTTTTTGTCTTGATTCTCTGCAATCACTGGTTCTATTATCTTCTTATTTTATTTTACTTTTTCTGTGCTACTGGGGATCAAACCAAGGGTCATTCTACCTCTGAGCTATACTTCCAGCCCTATTTTTTATTCTTTATTGTGAAACAGGGACTCACTAAGTTTTGGAGGACCTCACTAAGTAGACTGAGGCTGTCCATGAACTGCAATCCTCCTGTCTCAGCTTCCCAAGTACTGGGGTTCCAAGCGTGCGCCACCCTGCCTGGCTCTCCATTAGCTTCTTTACTGAAGTTTGTGTCCACCAGCTCCTTTCTTTCAGTTTGTTTATGGTTGGTTATAGAAATACAACTAATTTTTCCATGTTGGTTTTATAGCCTGCTCTATCCCTTGCTTTTTTAAACATATGGATTTTTTTGTACAATCAACACAGATGAATATATTTTCATTGTATTTGCCTCACACATATCTGCAGGACAAATTCCTAGGACAGGAAGAATTGCAGCATCAAGGAATACATGCATTTTTATTGATTGATTGGTTGATATTCTGAGGATTTTTATTTTTTGAAACAGGGTCTCGCTAAGTTGCTGAGGCTGTAATCCTCCCTGCTTAGACTCCCAAGTACTGAAATTACATAAATGCACCAGCACACCCAGCTGCACTTTCGTTTTGGACAGTTAAGGCACTAGGAAGAAATTATAGTCATTTTTCCAATAATCAGCAGTGCTTCTTTCTCTACATATTCAGAGTATGAATTATTGATCTTTTAAGATCTGTATTGCCCCATTCGACAATGCCTCATTTAACAATTTGTATTTTTTAATTATGTTAGGTTGAGCATATTTTTATTTCTAAAATATTCATTCTTTTCTTTTTCTTTTCTTTTCTTTCTTTTTTTTTTCTTTTTCTTTTTTTTTTTTTTTGCGGGTCTGGGGATGGAACCCAGGAGCATTTGGCCTCCAAGCTACACCCCCTGCCCTAGTTTTTTTATTCTTTATTTTGAAACCGGGTCTCACTAAGTTGCCGGGGGCCTCACTAAGTAGCTGAGGCAGTCCCCGAACTGCGATCCTCCTGTCTTAGCCTCTCAAATGCTGGGATTACAAGGGTGGGCCACCACGCCCGGCAACAATCTTTTCTTTTATGGCTTCTGGGTTTTATGTTTTAAATAAAAAGTTCTTCGCTATTTGGAGATGATTTTTTAAAACTCTCATGTTTTCTTTTGGTTCTTTTATGTTTTTTAAAGTACTTTACCATCTGGAACTGACTTCGGTGTAAGGAGTAAGACATGGCTCCAGCTGGTAGTCAGCTGTCTCAGAGCCATTTACTGAATAATCTATCTTTTTTTCACTACTTTGAAATGCCACCTTTCCATATATACAATTGGGATCTAATCTAATCTGTTTAATTGATCTAGCTGTACATTCTTTTGTGTGTGTGTGTATGCGCATGCGCATGTGTGGGTTACTGGGAATTGAACCTAGGGACATTCTACATCTGAGCTACACCCCCAGCCCTATTTTATTTTTATTTTTGAAATGGAGTCTTGCTAGGTTGATGAGCATCTCACCTTGCTGAGGCTGTCCTCAAACCTGTAATTCTCCTGGGATTATAGGAATGTACCACAGTGCCCGGCTATTTAATTATTCATTCAAGTGCTATTTCAAGCTTCCTTAATTCTCTATTGTTTTACCATTATTTCCAAATATGCCTTTTTTATTATTTGGAATAAATAGCTCCACTTTATTCACTTTCTACTGTAGAATTTTCCTGGCTATTTTTGCACGTTTTACCTTCCATACAAACTTTAAAATCTGCTTGTGTAATACAATCTTGTCTGATGGAATTTCACTGAAATTGCATTACATTTTTGGATAAATTCAAAGAGAAAATTAGTTCATCTTGTTTAGAAACAAGGTGTGTCTTGCTATTCATTATTTAAAAAAATTATATCTTTGCTGGCTAGAAGTTTTGGTTTATAAATTAGTTAAGTTTATTCCTAGGTATTTTGTGGGTATTATAAGTGAATATTTTTTCTATTATAATGTGTGCGTGCGTGTGTGTGTGTGTGTGTGTGTGTGTGTGTGTGTTACCATTGATTGAATCTAGGAGCATTATATCTCTAAGCTACATCCCCAGCCCTATTTTATTATTATATTTTTATTTGGAAACAGAGTCTCACTAAGTTGCTGAGACCCTTACTAGGTTGCTGAGTCTGGCTTGGAATCCTCCTGTTTCAGCCTTCCAAGTACTAGGATTACTGGTGAGTTCCAGCTACCATGACCAGCACTTCTATTGAATTTCTAGCAGGTTCTTAGCACATCAAAAAGAAATTTCTGCCAAGCACAGCAGTTCATACCTGTAATTCCAATACTTGGAGTGCTGAGACAGGAGGATCGCAGGTCTGAAGCCAGTGTGCAGTAAATTTAGGAAGTCCCTGTTTCAAATTAAAATAGGGCTTAGTGTAGCCCAGAGGTAGAGCACCTCTGGGTTCAATTCCCAGTTACTAACACACACACACACACACACACACACACACACCCTTTGCTAGCCAGGTGTAGTGGTTGTAAGCCTGTAAAACTAGTACTTGGGAAGCTGAGAGAGAATCGCAGAGTCAAGGTCAGTCTCAAGAATTTAATGAGGCCCCCAGCAACTTAGCAAGGGTCAATCCCCAGTGCCAAATAAATAAAATAATAACTTCATTGTTAAATTTTTTCTCTATTAATTTTTCAGTTGATTCTTGTGGGTTTTCCAGACAATCACATCACTCACAGTACTAATAATTTTACTTCCTCCTAAAAGTTGATTACATGTGTCCTTGTACTATAAGATTTTTATTGCAAAGCTATGAAATATGTGTCCTTCTAGGAATCTGTAATGTTGAAATTGAGTTGAGGTCACAAAGGAGGCAAATCAACCAAGTTTTTGTGTGAGACCAGGCCTCTTTAATTAGCTGGCATCTTTGGGTGAGGTCTGCCAATCATGGGGGAAGGGGTCAATGATCAGTCAGCAGAGTCACACCACAGAGAGGAAGTGAGGGTATCTATGTAGCTGGGGTCTTGGGGATGGGGGCTAGTGGCGTGGGAATGCCGGTCCTCTCACGACAGCTGGAGTCTGCCCCACAACATCTGTAGTCTCACCACATTTATACTTCTGGCTTCTGGAGTTCCACCTCCTGTCCCTGCTGCGGAATTCCATGATGGGAGGGGAAGGGACTGAGGAGGAGGGGACAGAGGGGGAAGGATCCAACCTCTCATCCCAGCCTTTTGGTGATATTGGTTGATGATCAAGTCAATAACTACTTTCTGCTTTCAGAGGGGACATTGTTATAGGGACCCGTTGGCCAGGAGAGGTCGGGTCATTCAGAAGTGAGCAGTATGGCTGCAGCAGGAGTTGATTGGAGGCTACCTTGAACAGCTTGGTAATACATGTTTGAATGAACTTTAGCAGACAAGGAGTATGGCTGTCTGGCATCTAGAGAGGGAGAGTACTGTGCTGATCCCACCTTGTGGTCTGTCCAACGTGTTATGAAGTGGGTGGCAAATAGGTCTCCTGCATGGTGAATTTTCAGACACAAACAGGTGGGTCTGCTGAAATAAAAGCATTAAAGAGAATTATGCCAAGAAAAATGGAGCTTATTAGGCCCCAACATTGTTCAGGAGAGTTTGTCATGAGACTGTTGTAATGGGGCCCTTTCTAGCTGAGTAAGATGATGCCAGTTGGGGTCACCCAGCAGTTTGGCCACAGTAGGTATAGTGAGGATCACTGTGAAGGGCCAGTCCACCGTGGTTGGAGATGTTTTGGTTGAAGTGACTTGAGGAGGACTTGGTCTCCTGGCTTAAGGGCCTTGGCTGCCGGGTGTGAAGCCACTTCTTTGGTCCCAGGTTGGGGAAGATATTGGTCAGTGTGTTCCCAAAGGAGGTACCTGAGAAAAGATAAGGGAGAAAGAAAGCCAAGGGAGGGGGATCTGAAGGGAGAGAGTGATTAAGCAAAAAAGGGTGACCATACAGCAATTCAAAGGGACTCATGAAGGTGGGGCTTTGAAGGGTGGACCATACCTGGGCCAGAACCAGTGGTAGGAGTTGGGGCTATGACACCTACAGCTCCAAGGAAGTTTTGTTAGAAGGTTTTTAAGAATCCCATTCATTTTTTCTATCTTTCCTGATGACTGCAGCCGATATGAGATGTGGGGCTTTTAAGAAATATCAAGGGCCGGTGCCACCTGTTGAGTAATCTTAGAAATAAAAACTGGTTCATTATCAGACCGTAAGGAATTAGGGAGTCCAAACCGAGGGATGATGTCCAAGCATAGAGCACTGGCCACTGTGCTGGCCGTCTCGTCCTTTTAGGAGAAAGCCTCTACCCATCCTGTTAGGGTGTCGATCATGGTAAGAAGATATTTTAGTTTTTTTGTGAGAGGGGATATGGGTGAAATCAGTTTGCCAATCCTGTCCTGGCAAATGTCCTCTTATTTGGTGGATAGGAAAAGAGGGGCGTAGGCCTCCTCAGGGAGAAACGGTGGCCAAGTAGGGGAGAATAAAACAAAAGGTTTAGGAGATGTTTACATACCATAGGCCCAACATGTGGGGAATTATGTATTAGGTTAATGACCGCTTAGTCCTGAGCCTCAGGCAGGGCAATTTTGTCCTGTATCATGAGTCATCCATCCCCTGTATAGAATGCCCCAAGTTTGATTAAAAAGTCTCTACCAAAAAAAGGGGGGTAGAGCAGGAAGGGATAATCAAGTATGGATGAACAACCATAAAGTTGGCAAAAAAGGAGGCCTATAGTGCATGGGCAGGAGGGCTTACCGTCAATTCCCTGTACTGAGATTGGAGAAGGAAGACTGGGACCTGAAAAGAATGGAAGGACTGAGTAGGCAACCAAAAAGGAGATCGTCTTACTCGCTACCTGAGAATTACCCTGAGCTTGGCAAGGGTGATGGGGATGATAAGTCTGGGAGCCTTCAGTCTTCAGCCAGGTCAAGTAGGGTCAGCAGTGGGGCCTAGTGTGGAAGGGTGGTCCCCCTGTGTTGAGGCACCTGGGGCTACTGCCTTTTCAAGGAAAGCACTATATCAGTGGCCCTCCTGGCCGCATGCCAGGCAAAGTCTGGTTGGTGGGCATGTCTGAGGGCAGTGCTTAGCCCAGTGTCCTTCCTTGTTGCTGTCCTTCACCCCTAGGTGGCGCTCGTCATCCAAAGGGCTGCTACCAAGGTGCAGGCTTGCAAATCTGCCTTTGGAATAGTTGGATTGTATACTCCATTTCAGCCTGTTCCTCTTGGGAATTAAAAACTTTAAATGCCATGCTCATCAAATTTCAGATAGGGATCTGAGAGCCTTAAGGGAGGATGGTGGTGGGGGGAAAGGAGAGTGTTAGGGTAAGAGGCTGTTGGAGGGGGCTCTGATGGTGGGTTTAGATAAGAGAGGAAGGGGTAGATATGGGGAACCAGGGGTGCGGAGATGGACCCTGGTGATGAAGGGAGATTAGCCGTAGGGTAAGGTGGTGGTCAGAGCAGAGAGGAGAGATCCTGGGCATCAGGGGTGGAATCAGAAGTTGACGCCTGTAACTTGCAAAGTCACAAGATGTCGACTGTGACTCAGCAGAGTTAGAAAATGGTGGCTGAGCCGGGCATGGTGGCGCACGCTTGTAATCCCTGCGCTTGGGAGGCTGAGACAGGAGGATCGCGCAGGTTCGAAGCCAGCCTCAGCTACTTAGTGAGGCTCTCAGCAACTTAGTGAGACCCTGTTTCCAAGTAAAATATAAAATAGGTCTGGGAGTAGAGCCCGGAGGTAGAAAGCCTCTGGGTTCCACCCCCAGTACCACCAAAATAAAATAAAATAAAATAAAATAAAATAAAATAAAATGTCGGCTGACAGGGAAGAGGGGTCAGAGGGACGGGAGCACACAAAGAGACTTTTGACCATTTACCAGACCAATCACAAAAAATCCAGAGTTACATTTTTGGGTCGGTTTCCCATGTCTGGTCTGTAGGCAACAACGAAGAACAAGATACAGGCATCCCCACTGTCCTGGTCAACGTCTGGGAACGGGGCCAAGTGGATGGGAGACACATCTCAACTCCCTTCTTGGGGATGAAGGAACCAAGAGGATGGGAGGGCTTTCTCCACTCCTTCTCAAGGCTGGAGGACAACCTCATTTGGACAGAGAAGCCAGAGGCAAGAAGCTGGAGAAGATGACCCACTGACCAGAGAAAGGGAAGGGAACTCACACTGTCCAAGAGTGGTCAGTCCAATTAAAGGTCAAAGAATCCAGGTTCCTGGGAGTAAAGAGGAGGGCTCCCGAGGGGAGTCACAAGGGCTTGGTGAGGGGTTAAGAGAGAGAGAGAGAGAGAGAGAGAGAGAGAGAGAGAAATCAATAAATCCTCTCAGGTTCGGTGGTTTTTGGCGCCACATGTAATGTTGAAATTGAGTTGGGAGTCTCAAAGGAGGCAAAAACCAGCCAAGTTTTTATGTGATACCAGGCCTCTTAAATTAACTGGCACCTTTGGGCGAGGTCTTCTGACCATGGGGGAAGGGGCTGATGATCTGTGAGCAGAGTCACACTGCAGAGAGGAAGTGAAGGTATTTATGTAGCCTGAGTCTTGTGGGTGGGGCTAATGGTGTGGGAATGCCGGTCCTCCCACAACATCTGGAGTCAGCCCCGCGACATCTCCACTTCTGGCTTCCAGGGTTCTGCCACCTGTTTCTGCTGCAGAGTCCTGTGAGGGAAGAGGAAGGGACTGAGGAGGAAGGGTTGGAGTGGGAAGAGACCTGACCTATCAGAATTTGTGTCTACAGTTGGACTATGCCATCTCTGAACGCTACTACTCTACTTTGGATCCTAAAGCTGCAGAAGGCCTGGTCCACAAAGCACAAGAAGATAGAGCTGGAACAGGATAAGGCAGGTTTCTTTATTCACTGGTGAGGCTCCATGAGCAAAGCTCTGGGTCTGAATCCCAATGGCATCAACATACAGATTGCGTAGCCCCAGTGAGATAGGTTTTGATTGGTTCAATACCAGGCACCAATACAGGGGTTTGGGTAAGATTTTGTTTCTGTTTCCTTGAGCTAGATTTCTTGTATTAGCCTCCATGTGGCCAGGACTGGGTGATGCCAGTTGGGGCTGGGCTGAGCCATCTTGCTGGACTTAGCTGCCTTATCTTGTGGTCTTAGCTGCCCAAAGAGGTCCTGCTTTGTTCACCTCAGAGGGAGGCCTACAAAGAAAGCTTTATTCTTCTTTTTTGTCCCTGGACTTTCAGTCAAGAGTCATCTTCAAGGATATAGCTGAGCACCTGCATCACTAAGGAATAATGATAAACTTAACAGAAAAAAAAATCTTTAAGCAGAGGAGTAACAGGTGTGGGTAGTCATACCCATAATCCTAGCTACTTGGGAGGCTGAGGCAGAGACAAAGGGCAGCTGCTGAATTTGAATGAAATAAAGAGTAGAGTCAGCTAAAAAAAATCGTGGTGTGTGTGTGTGTGTGTGTGTGTGTGTGTGTGTGTGTGTGTGTGTGTGTGTTTCTCAGAATTGAACTCAGGGCCTCAAGTATGGGAGGCCAGTGCCCCACCACTAAGCTTACATCTCTAGCCCTTTTTATTTTGAGATAGGATCTCACAGGATCCTGGGCTGGCCTCAAACTTGCAGTCCTCCTGCCTCAGTCCCCAAGTACTAGGATTACAGGTGTCACCACACCTGGCTCAAATAAACTTCTGTTAACCTTTACTTTTGCCCCTTCCCCACACTGAGGCTTGAACCTAGGGCCCTGCCCATACCAAGCAAGTGCTCTACCTCTGAGCTCCTCTCCAGCTAGGGAGTAATAAGCATCTCCAATGCGCTGTTGCTTTACCATGTTATGCCCCACCAGCCGGGGACCATTTCCCACAACTTACAAATGAAGAAACTGGGGCTCAGAGAAGTCACATGCCCTGGTCCCCAGGCCAGCAGGTGGCTGGGGCAGTATTTGGAGGGTTTCAGCTTTCCACTTAAGGGGACAGCTGGCAGGGGCAGAGGAGGGGGCCTGGTGGGGGATAAGATTTCCACTCTGCATATGTTGAGTGGAATGTTCAATAGGCAGGTGGCTCCTCAGGTCCAGGCAGGAGTGAGCCAGCCAGGGCCCGAGGTGGAGATGTGAGATATGTCCTCAGTTCCTGACATGTTGAGCTTCAAGGCTTGCCTCAGAGCCCTCGTTCAGCAGAAGTATCTCCACTTGGAAATGAGACAAGGAGTCCTTGGTGCTGACTCCTTTATAATAATAATAATCTATAAATATAATAATTATTATTATTGTACAAGGGATTGAACCCAGGTGTGTTCTGACTCTGAGCTATACCTCCAGCCATATATATATATATATATGTGCGTGTGTGTGTGTGTGTGTGTGTGTGTGTGTGTGTGTTTTGCAGTAGTAGGGATTAAACCTAGGGGCATTCTAAATCTGAGTTACACACCAGAACTTTTTTTTTTTTTTTTTTTTTTTTTTTTTTGCAGTACTGGGGATGGAACCCAGTGTTGCGGGGGATAGGTTGGGGGGGAAAGGTGTGTGGTGTAAAATAATCCCCCCCCCCCCACCAGACACACAGAGATTCTTGTCCTAAGCTAAGAATAAGTATTCATCGCTTGGACAGCTGCTGCAGATTTAAAGAAGTTCATTAAAAAGACAGAAATATAGAGATAGTCACAGCCCTGTGCCGGAGCAAGACACAGGGGGGCACTTCGAACGAAAATGCCAACAAACTCCAGTTTCCTGAATTTTTATCCTGTCTAAGTTCAGCAGGTCCCTTTGATTTTTGGAGATCATGTTACACCTTATCGCCAGCCCCTGCTCTGCTTCTGTTATCTCTCCAGCTGGGTTTATGGCCTGAAAGGGGGAGACATCTCTGTCTTCAAACACAGGCCCAGATTTATGGCCGGAGGGGGAGGCATCTCTGTCTTCAAACACAGGCTTTTACATTTCGTCTTTTCCCCCACAATGTGTTAAATTGTTCTTAGGAATGCAAGGACATGTTGGCTAACCCTGGCTTTCTTAGTAAAGACGATATGTTTTAAGGTTGGACATCTTTTCCAGGACTGATACATTAATACTTTTTAAACTCTTTTCCCAATACCAGTACACCAGGAGCACTCTACCTCCAAGCTACACCCTAGCCCTATTTTTTATTCTTTATTTTGAAGTAGGGTCTCACTGAGTTGCAAAGGACCTCACTAAGTAGCTGAGGCTGTCCGTGAACTGTGATCCTCCCGTCTCAGTCTCCCAAATGCTGGGATTACAAGCGTGCGCCACCATGCTTTGCTCAGACCTAGTTTTTATTCTTTATTTTGAAACAGAGTCTCACTAAGTAGCTTAGGCTAGATGTGAACCTACAATCCTCCTATCTCAGACTCCCAGGTACTGGATTACAAATGTGTGCCCCACCACACCCGGGTAGAAGTAAGTTTTTGAATATTGAAATATTTTGTATTTTCCATCTTTCTGCTGTTGATTTTTTAGTTTCACTTAACCTGGCCTGATAGTATATGATGTACATTTTCTATTCTTTTAAATTTGTAGGTTTTATCCATGTGTGGTGGCACACGCTTGTAATCCCCACGCTTGGGAGGCTGAGACAGGAGGTTTGTGCCAGTTCGAAGTCAGCCTCAGCTACTTAGTGAGGCTCTCAGCAACTTAGTGAGACCCTGTTTCCAAATAAAATATAAAATAGGTCTGGGAGTATAGCTCAGAGGTAGAAAGCCTCTGGGTTCCACCCCCAGTACCACAAAAAAAAATTTGTAGGTTTTATGATCCAGGTATGTTTTATGATCCAGTCTTGGTTACTATTCCATATGAGCTTGAGAAGAATTCATATTCTGCCGTTGTTAGATGAAGTAAGTAGTCTATAAATATCAATTAGATCAAGTTGGTTGATGGTGCTGTTCTGCTTGACTATATCATTACTGATTTTTTACTTACTGGATGCAAATTACAAATAGACGGGTATCTCCAATTATAATAGTGGATTGGTCCATTTCTCTATCATTTTTTTTGTCTCACTGTTATTAGGCAACAATTAAAGGTTGTTTTGTCTTCTTGTGGAATTAACCCTCTTATCATATAATGCTCCTCTTTGTCCCTTATAATTTTCCTTGCTCTAAAATCTGTCTTGTCACTGGGCATGGTGGCTCACACTTGTAATCCTAGTGCTTGGGAGGCTGATACAGGAAGATTGCGGGTTTGAGGACAGCCTCAGCAAGTAGCTAGACTCTCACCAACCTAGCAAGACCTTGTTTCTAAATCAAAATATAATAGGTCTGGAGGTGTAGTTTAGAGGTAGAATACCACCCCAAAATAAATAAATAAAATTTGTTTTTTCTAAAGTTAATAGATATACTTTATTTTGATATGCATTAATGTGGTATGTCTCATTCCATCCCTTTCAATCGATGTCTTCATTTTCAGAGTGGACTTTTAGGCAACTTGTAGTTTGGTCATTTATTTTTATTTATTCTGTTTTCTTTCTTTTAATTCTTGTGTTTAGATGATCCTCACTTTATATGATGATTGATATAGTTACATTGATATCTATCATGGTTGCACTTGTTTCTCACTCATTGCCCTTATTCTGTTTTGTCTTCTCTTTTTCTGACTTCTCTAGTTTTCTTTTTGCAGTACTGGGAATGGAACCCAGGGTCATTCTACCTCTGAGTTATACTCCCAGCCCTCTTTTTTATTCTTTTAAAAAATTTTTAAATTTAGTTATTAATTTTTTTTTTTTTTTGGTGGTACTGGGGATGGAACCCAGGGGACTTCTACCTCCAGGCTATACTCCCAGACCTATTTTATATTTTTATTTGGAAACAGGGTCTCTTAAGCTAGGGAGGCTGGCTTCAAACCTGCGCGATCCTCCTGTCTCCACCTCCCAAGCGCCACCACACCCGGCTTTATTCTTTATTTTGAAACAAGGTTTCAAAATAGTGAGTTGCAAATGGCCTCACTAAGTAGCTGAGGCTGGCTGCCAACCTCCTGTCTCGGGCTCCCAATCTCGGGCTGGGATTACAAGCGTGTGCCACCACTGACTTCTCTAGTTTTAATTGAATATATTATATGATTTCATTTTCTTTCCTCTCTTGCTATATCAATTATACTAAGTTTGTAACAATTTTTAGTGGAGGCCCTTGAGTTTATATTTCAACTAATCAGAATCCACTTTCAAATAACAACTGTATTTCTATCTGTAACATCCCATGTAATACTCCACCGTGCCTGGCTGCATGTACTATATTTTTATACACACACACACACACACACACACACACACACACACATACATATATATACATATATATATATATATATATTTTTTTTTTTTTTTTGAAACAGGGTCTCTTAAGCCAGCAAGGCTGGCTTCGAGCCTGCATGATCCTCCTGTCTCCGCCTCCCAAGCGCAGGGATTATAAGCGTGCGCCACCACACCCAGCGTACTATATTTTTTTTTAATTTATTTTTTTGTGATACTGGAGATTGAACCCAGGGGCATTCTACCTCTGAGATACAACCCAACCCTATTTTTATTCTTTATTTTTTAACAGGCTCTCACTAAGTTGCAGAGGGCCTCACTAAGTATCTGAGACTGGCTGCGAACCTGAGACCCTCCTCTCTCAGCCTTCTATGTACTGGGATTACAAGCGTGTGCCACCACTCCCAGGTCTGTATTATTTTTTAAAGAAAATTTTATATCTACTAACTAATTTTTTTACTTAATAGTTTACAAACACAGGGTGATTTCAAAATTAAATTTTCATTCAATAGATATTTATTTCTACCATATAAAAGTACAATACAGAAAAAAGATGATTAGTGCCTAGATATTAAAAAGTCTAAATCTCCATGCAAGTTTGGCCTTAGCCTACTTTGTAGTTAGAGTTAAGTGATATCATTGTGCTATGTTAGTATTTTTGAGTGTCTATAATGATTAAAAACATTAAAGTAATTATATTACTTATTCTTTAGTTTTTCTTTTTTATTTTTGTGGTACTGTAGCTTGAACTCAGGGGCATTCTACTTCTGAGCTACACTCCCAGCCCTGTTTTAATTATTTATTTTGAAACAAGGTCTCTCTAAATTGTGGAAGGCCTCTAAATTGTTGTAAACCTGCAATACTGTCTCAGCCTCCCAAGAACTGGGATTACAAGTAGGATCCACCATACCCAGTTTAGTTCCTCTTTTATTGGGGGGGGGGAGGTACTGGGGATGAAACCCAGAGGCATTCTACCTCCGAGCTACACCCCCAGCCCTATTTTATTTTTTATTTTTGAAACAGGCTCTCACTGAATTGCAAAGGGCCTCACTATGTAGGTGAGTTTGTCTGCGAACCAAGATACTCCTCAGCCTCTCAGATGCTGGGATTACAAGTGTGCGCCACTACACATGGCTTAGTTCCTCTTTCTAAACAATTATCTGGGCAGAACTTCTTCTCCAGGGCATGATAAAATGTCTAAGGTAAGGCCGGTTGTGTGATGGTGCATGCTTGTAATCCCAGTATGCATGCACTGAGACAGGAGGATCGCAGGTTCACGGCCAGCCTCAGGTACTTAGTAAGGCCCTCCACAACTTAATGAGATCAATTCAAAATCAATAATAAAACATAGGGCTTGAGTGTAGCTCAAAGGTAGAATGTCCCTGGGTTCAATTCCTAGTACTGAAGAAAAGAAAAGAAAAAAGCTGGGACTTCCAGGAAGATGGCGACGGAGCAAAACGGGGCTTATGAGCCCCGCTAACAACCAATCTCTATTACCACAAAATCAGCGCCTTTCATAGCCAGAAAACACCATCAGCAGAGAAACAAAAAATGTAATTTTAAAGGACAGAGAAAAAGAGGGCTGGAAAAACGAGACACCAGAAACCAGACCGCAGTGCTGTAGCCGGAGCCGCGGCGTGAAGCGGCGGGCGCCATTTTGCCTTGCAGCACCAGGCTCCAGAGAGGAAGGGAACTCATAACGGAGTTCAGAAACCAGAGAGGAGATACGCCGGCCTCATGCCTGAGAATGCAGCAGCAGCGCCTTACTGCTGGCAGCAGCAGGGAGTTCACCGGACGGCACCAGACCAACACACTCAACAGCCTACCAAGCTCCAGAGAGGAGCGGCGGACAGCAAGCTGAGGTGAGCCGCTGCCGAACAGCCGGGCGGGATTTGGCAGATCTCTCGGCGCAGGGAGCATCTAAAGCTCCCAGGGGCTGGGCTCAGTGCACGCTGCAGGGACCCAGAGTGGAGTTCAAAAACAGAAAAGAAATACGCCAGCCTCACGGCCGAGGGCGCAGCAGCGGCGCCATATTGCTACCGGCGGCAGCAGCAGTGAATTCACCGAGTCCACGACAGCTCCATCTGCGCACTCAACAGTGAGTCAAATTGGGGCCCCTAGAGGAGAAATCCAAGTACTGTACTCCCAGGGACTTGACCCAGTGGGGGAGTGGTGGTGGCAGAGATATTACACCATAGGAGAACGCCCAACCTGGCACCCCCCATGATCTAAAGCAGCCTCGATTGACTCCCAGGGTCTGAGACTCTGTGATACAACACAATAAAGGAGTAGTGGGAACTGAGATACCATAGACTGGAGATCCAGAGCACCTTAAGTGAAGTCATAGTGACCCAGGGAAGAACCCAGAGAAGGCACAAACTCCCAAAATCATGGGAAAGAGGAATAACAATGGAGCAATGAATGCCCACAACCCCACAACATCAGAACCTGATAAAACAGAAATTCAGAGATTTATAGAAGATCAAATCAGGAAAATAACTATAGAAATAATAGAGGTGTTTCGAAAAGAATTCAGAGAGAGCCAAAGAGAGATAAAGGATGCAATTAATAAAGTAAAGACCTCAATTCAAAGTACAAACAACCGATTAGAACACATGGAGAATAGAATCTTGCTCCTAGAAGATGATCATTCAAGAAATGAATGCATAGTTTCTAATTTAGAAAAAAAAATCCGACAGCAGGAATCTGACATTGAAGAAATATGGGCCCATTTTAAGAGAGCTAACCTAAGAATAATTGGAATATAGGAGAGAAAAGAAGGTGAAACCAAAGGGATTAACAATCTTTTCAATGAAATAATAGCAGAAAAATTTCCAAACATAGAGCAAGAGGTCGATACACAGGTCCAGGAAACTTATAGAACTCCCTTTAGACAGGATCGGAGAAGAGGATCCCCACGCCACATAATTGTCAAAATGACCACTGTGGAAGCCAAGCAGAGAATCTTAAAGGCAGCAAAAACAAAGGGCCACGTGACATTCAGAGGCAAACCAATTAGAATCACTCCAGACTTCCCAAACCAAGTCATGAGAGCCAGAAGGGCTTGGAGTATCATATTCCAAACTCTGAAAGAAAACAACTTCCAGCCAAAAATTTCCTACCCAGCAAAACTTTCTATCAAATTAGATGGAAAAATAAGAAGCTTCCATGACAAACAGAAACTGAAGGAATTTATGTTTTCAAACCCAGCGCTAGAGAAAATACTCAAAGAGATTAACTACAAAGAAGAAATAGGTAACACACACCAGAACCAGAGAAACAAGATTTTCCATCCAACAGACAACTAAGATTGGTTATCTGTGGAGATTCATTATTTATGTTAGTCTTTTACCTATCTCTAAATTGTATTGTTTGCTTTGATTGTTGTTAATTTTTAGGATTTCTAGTTGGAATATTAATATACCTTCAGATATAGCATTTGGAAATATTTTATCCCATTCTATCAGTAACTTTTAACTCTGTTTACATTGTCTTTGGATATACAATTTTTTTTTTTTTATTTTTAGGGAGTTTGTTTACCCTTTTGTTGCCTGTGCCATTGAAATCATATCCAAGAAATCACTGCCAATTTCAATGTTGTGAGGTTTTATGACCCAGATTTTCTTCTAAAAGTTTATAGTATTAAGATTTATACTTAGGTTTTTTTATCTATTTTGAGTTAATATTTGTAAATATGTTAGGTAAGGGTCCAATTTTATTCTTTTTCATGTAATTATTATTTTTCAACAATATTTAGTTAAAAGATTATTATTTCCTCCACCAAATGTTCATGGAAACCCTGTCAAAAATAACTTGACAATATATGGAAGAATTTATCTCTAGGCTTTTATTTAACTCCAATGGTTTATATATCTGCCTCTGGAACAGTACTACACTGTTTCAATTATTGTAGCTTTATATGGTTTGAAATCAGAAAATATACATCTTCTAGCTTTGTTCTTCTTTGAGATTGTTTTGGGTATCTAGAGTCCATATTTCATATCAGGATAGATTTTTTCTGAAAAATAAATAAATAAATGTATGATAGCTTCACCTAAAAAAAAAAAAAGAAAAGAAAAAAATATTCTCTGGTAAGAAAGAAAGCAAAAAGAAATATTGAACTGTTATCTTTTAGTCATCAAAAGCTTGGTATCAGACAAATGAAGCTGTTTTGTGAGATTATCATCGTTAATATTGGATACATTTCTATAAAACTAGATGTCAACCACTAAGCCAAGCAGGAAGGAGGGATGGGGAGGGAACGGGGTGGGGATCGGGTCGGGGCTAACTGGGTGATGTGTGCATGTATGTCTACAATAATATTTTCTGTATACCATTATGATGTATGAATACATTGCGCCAATAAAAAAAATAAAAATAGAAAAATAGAAAAAAAAGAAAAAAAGAAAAAAGCTAAAAGGCAGATAACAATGCAAGATAGAGAATGCCAAATACAGCACATTATGCTAAGTGAAATGTGCCTGGCATAGAAAGACAAATACTGCCTGAGCTTACTTAGATGTGGAACATAAAAAGTCAACCTTATGGAAGCAAAAGGCAGAATGGTTGCTGCCAGGAGCTGAAGGGCGGCAAACTGGAGCAATATTAGTCAAAGGAAGTAAAGTTTCTGTAAGACTGAATAAATAAAACCTGGAGGCCTACTGTACAGAACAGTGACCAGAGTTAATAATGTATTTATACATGAAAACTGCCAAGGGAGTAGATTTTAAGTATTCTCACTACTCATATACATGAAACGAGAATGTAAAGTGTTAGCTTGATTTAGCACTGCACAATTGCAGTTTATACATATAACATCGTGTCATACACCATAAATACATATATTTATTGTTTTTATTTTTTCTTGATAAAGTTTGGAGAAAATTAAAATGAAATAAAGTGCCTAAATTATTATTCTTCAAGCTTTGAATTTAAGATTTTTTTTATATCTTGGAATTTTAGCTAGGGAAGCAGCAAGCTAGAGTTACAAGAGTGACCTTTACAGAGCCTAGTCAGGCTCCCTCCGCACACTTCCTAACCAGTCCATGTACAGCATTCTCCAGCGGGCATGGATTCCCTAACCTAGACCATATGAAGTTCTGTTTCTGGGGGACAGGAAAAAGAAGGGGTTCTAACTGGGAGTTTGAAACATGTCCAAGGCTTCCGTGAGACTTTGCTCTAGAGTACAGGCTGCAGATGCTTCCCATGCTCCACGGAAGAGAGCTCTGTCTTAGGGCACCAGTACAGGAAAAGATTCAGTTTTCTCTAGAAAGTGTACTAATTTTGTTGGGGAACATTATGATATAGAAAGAACTATATAATTGATCTCTGCCTACACTTCCACCCCCAATTCCTGGCACAGAATCCTTAATGCCTTGTACAAAGGGGGCATAAGGAGAACCTTTTGTTCTAATATGTGGTCTTAGTCCAGAGGGTCCTATCACAGACTCCTAATACCTGTGTAATTTTATGAGTGATAACATCTGACAGAGGGCTTCCAAGTCCCTTGGAACTTCCTAGACGATAAGAGCAGCTTTTGTTCTAATGAGAACCCTCTTGCTGGGCTCCTGGACCGCCTTGGGATGGGGCTCTTTGCCAGATAAATCAGCCATGTCATTAGTGAGCTGAGACTTTCAGTCTCACACCCCATATAGGGGAAGGGTGTGAAGATTCTTTCTCCTAGTGACCAGTGATTTAATCAATCATGCCTATATAAAGAAACCTCCATAAAAACCCCAAAAGACAATGAGGAGATATTTTGTGGAAATTTTTGGGAATTCTATGAATTACTAAACAAGTTAGGAAATCTCAGTTCTTAGAAGATTTATTTATTTTTTGCGATACTGGGGATTGAACCCAGGGGGCATTTTGCCTCTAAGCTATACCCCTAGCCCTATTTTTAGCCCTTTATTTTGAAACAGGGTCTCACTAAGTTGCGGAAGGCCTAAGTAGCTGAGGATAGGAGTCAGGCATGGTATCACACACTTGTAATCCTAGCATTTGGGAGGCTGAGACAGGAGGATCCTGGTTCCTGTGAGCCAGCCTCAATTACTTAATGAGGCCCTTTGCAACTCAGTGAGACCCTGTTTCAAAATAAAGAATTAGGTCCGGGCTTCTGGCCCCGACCCTGGACGGGTGGGCAGGTGCTGGCGGGGCACCTCTAGGCGACCCCCTTCACACCCAGAAGGATTCTGTGGACCAGGCCTCTGGCCCCGACCCTTGGGCGGGTGGGCAGGCGCTGGCGGGGCACCCCTAGGCGACCCCCTTTCCACCCGGAAGGACCCTGTGGTCCAGGCCTCTGGCCCAGACCCTGGGTGGGTTAGCAGGTGCTGGCGGGGCACCCTTCGGGGACCACCTTTCCACCTGAAAAGACCCTGTGGTCCAGGCCTCTGGCCCCAACCCTGGGCGGGTGGGCAGGTGCTGGCGGGGTACCCCTCGGCGACACCCTCCCCACCCGGAAGGACCCTGTGGTCTGGGCCTCTGGCCCTGACCCTGGGCGGGTGGGCAGGCGCTGGTGGGGCACCCCTAGGCAACCCCCTTTCCACCCGGAAGGACCCTGTAAAAAAGGAAAAGAAAAAGAAACAAGGAAAATATTGGAGAGGGGTCAAGGAGGTTGTGGCAGATGCCAGAATACTGGAGATGCAGACAAAACTTATCCAAATGAACTGGAACTTTTGGAAAAATTCCCCGCTAAGGAGGACTGCTTCTTCTCTACATTGTTAAGAATCTTGGACATCACCTGTAAGGAGAGAGACTTTAGTGGAGACCAAGGAGAAAGGCGGTGCTGAAAATGGTCTCCACGTTGGCGGTGGAGACTTGTATTCAGGAGAAGCAGAAATCGGAGCCTACCAACCTTATTTTTTTGGAGAAATTACATCAAAGGTCGAATGCTACCATTGCGCATGCTTAGAAACACTGGACAACATTCAGAGCGGAAAAAGAGCTTGGGAAAGATTTGAAATGGTGGAGGCAGTGGCAATGGCAGTGGCCTACTTAGGGGAGGCAGAGATCTGATGCATTACACCTGGAACCTTTGAAGTAATGACCCCAGAGGCAGAATGCTACCACCACGCACCCTCGAGAATGTGGGACAAATGGTTGGGTGAAGAGGGTACTTGGATTAGAGCCTGCCAAGGGGTGAGGCCGGCGACGGACACAGCAAAGCTGGGATTGGAGCCTGTCGTGAGGCAAGGCCAGTGCTGGAGCCTCCAAGGCCGGGATCGGAGCCTGCTGAGGGGTTAGGCCAGTGCTGGGGCCAGCGGCCGGCATCAGAGCCTTCCGTGAGGCCAGTCCGCTATTGAGGCCTCCGGGGCTGGGATTGGAGCCTGCCGAGGAGTTAGGCCGGTTTTGGGGCCAGCGAGGCCGGGATCGGAGCCTGCTGTGAGGCAAGGCCGGTGCTGGGGCCTCCAAGACTGGGATCAGAGCCTGCTGAGGGGTCAGGCCAGTGCCAGGGCCAGCGTGGCTGGGATCAGAGCCTACAGTGAGACAAGGCCGGTGCTGGGGCTTCCTAGGCTGGGATCAGAGCCTGCCAAGGGGTTAGGCCAGTGCTGGGGCCAGCGAGGCCAGGATCGGAGCCTGCCGAGGGGTTAGGCCAGTGCTGGGGCCATCAGCTAGCATCGGAGCCTGCTGTGAGGAAGGCCGGTGCTGGGGCCTCCGAGGCCGGGATCGGAGCCAGCTGAGGGGTTAGGCCAGTGTCGGGGCCAGCGAGACCAGAATCAGGGCCTTCCATTGGCAAGGCCACTGCTTGAGCCAGTGAGGTCTGGATCAGTCCACCGGGTAGCCAGGCCATTACTGGGGCCATCAAGAGTGGGATTGGTATTTGCAACGCGGCATGCACAGAGAAATATCGCAGAAAATTAAAACCAGATGCTTCCCCTAATCAGCAATAACTAGGAGGAAAGGGGCAACAGGAAGAGGTCGAGCTATAGAAAGGGCGCTATAGTGAAGCAATTAAGGTGGCCAATCAGAGGGTATGGAATAGGGGAGGATGGAGCCTCTTTAAAAAGCAGTAGGTACATAAACATATGTATCAAAGTTAATCACCAAACAAGCATGGGATGGAGGAAGGGGGAGGGAATGGGATGGGGACTGGATGAGGGCTAATTGGATGATGTGTGCTTGTATATCCTCTCAAGTCATGTATTCCAATTTGATGTATGATTACAATGCACCAATAAAAATAAATTTAAAAAAACATATAAAAAAACAAAATAATTAAAAAAATAGGGCTGGGTGTGTAGCCTGAAGGTAGAATGTCCATGGGTTCCATCCCGAGTACCACAAAAATATAAAAAAATAAAAATATAAAAAGGGCTAGGGATGTAGCTCGGAGTTAGATTGTCTCTGAGTTCAATCCCCAGTAGGAAAAAAAAAAAAAAAGTAGCAGAGGCTGGCCACTAACCCACAATCTTCTTGTCTCAGTCTCCCAAATACTAGGATTACAAGCCTGAGCCACCATGCCTGGTGGCTTAGAAGGCTTATAATTCAGAATCCTAACTTATTTTTCAAAGTAGGCTTGGGAATTGCATTTGTTTGATGTACAAGCACCAAGCCAAGCATGGTAGTGCATGCCTATAATCCCAGTACCTGGAAGGCTGAGATAGGAGGATCACAGGTTTGAGGCCAGCCTCAGCGAATAGTGAGATTCTTAGCAATCTAACAAGACTCTGTTTCAAAACAAAAATAAAAAGAAATGGGCATGTAGCTCAGAGGTAGAATGCACCTGAGTTCTATTCCCTACCAGAAAAGAAAGTTCTGAAAAATGTCCATTTTCCAGCCCCACCTGTAATTTTTGCAACAATGAATTTGAGCAGGCAAGACGAGAATGATTTATCTTTTATTTTCAGTAGAATCTTGAATTCTAAGAAATTTAAAATATATAAGCAAGATTAAATTAACTTTTGCACAATTTTAAATAAAAAGTTGGAGATTTATAAAAACTTGACTATTTAATATCTGACCCTTTGCCAGAGCCCATAAATCAATCGTAGAACTCTGGATTTTCAAACTCGTGCTGGTCAGTTTCTTGTCACAGTGACAAAGCACCTGAGATAAATCAACCTATAACAAGGAAAGGTTTGCTTGGGTCACGGTTTTAGTCCATGGTCACTTGGCCTTGTTATCTTTGAGCCTGCGGCAAGGTGAAAGACAGAGTCGGGGCATTCCCCCAGTGACCTAAGCTCCTTCCAAGATGTTGGGGTGAGCTCTCAGCTCAGGAACTCAGGATCTGCAGGGTCCTTGGCTAACATAACGGAAAAGAATATCAGCACATGCCAGTTAGAGACATGGACAGAGGTTTATTTGGGGAAAAGGGAAGGAAATACACATTCAAGAGAGAACGCAGCCACCTCAAGATGAGGAAGGCATTTTGGGGAGTTCAGGGTTCTCTTCTTATAGGGGACTTTCGTGAGGGGTGAGCTAGAGAAGTTACGTGAAGATGAGCTCATTCAGGTGGTCCTGAGACAGTTTATGGTGGGCAGGGGGTCTGGTCAGCCTTAGGGTGGATGAGCTCAGTCCAGTAGTCCCGAGGGGCTTCCTGGTGGTCTGGTGGTTTGGTCAGCCTTAGGGTCTTCAGGCTGACTGGGGTCCTCATTAGCTCATTGACGGATAAGCTGGAATATCCTAAATTATAGGTTTCTCAGAAATATTGTAGTTAACTCTAGGATCTATAGGTTTCCCAGGAATTTTTGGGAGAGTCAGGCCTGGGAAAGAGAACTGGTTTGTGGATTAGAGGTTGAAGCGCTTCAGCTCCAGGTTCTCATATTAAAGCTGTATTTTACTTTTCCTTCCTGTCTGTCTCCTTTCTACCTACTTATTTCTTCTATCTTACATCAAGGAGACCCCACTTTTGGACCCACCACTCCCCATACCAAGCTGAGGACCAGCCTTTCAATACACATTCATTTGGGGGCTAGTCCAAGTCTAAACTGTAAGATCACTGAATTAGTGCCTTTTTTTTTTTTAGCATCTGTCTTTCTAAAGATGTAACTTTACAGTCATTAGCACAGGTCCTTTTATTTTGTTTTGTAAGGCTCCAGCCAAATGGAACCCTAGAGTGTCAAATACACAAAAGAGAAAAACATTCTGGCGAAAGTTCTGATTTTTAATATTTTAGCTATTTAAACATTATTTCCCCCCCCCAAAAGTTGTTAAGCTGACCACTGAGTCATCAGACCATCTAATTATTATCTTTCCATTTAAAACTTTCAACCAACCCTTGAGTTCTTCCTTAGTATCTCAGAGGGA
Source organism: Muscardinus avellanarius (assembly GCF_963383645.1). Taxonomy (NCBI): domain Eukaryota; kingdom Metazoa; phylum Chordata; class Mammalia; order Rodentia; family Gliridae; genus Muscardinus; species Muscardinus avellanarius. The sequence continues at coordinate 44,804 of NC_137805.1, read as the reverse complement.
AAGGCAAGACACAGCACATTTCTGGGAGGGGGAATCTTGGGAAATATTTCACAACCCACCATGAAAAAGATTTTAAAACATAAATTTATAAAAGTGCTCAATAAGTTTAAGGAAGTTGGTTGGGTTTGGGGAAGCCCCATAGAGCAGGCGACACCTGTACAAAAAGGCAGGGACCTTCAGCACAGCATTTTGAAGGAATTCCACAGGGCTTATTGGCAGGGAATGGTGTGGGGTGGGAAGGGAGCAGAGAGAAGGGTGAATGGCAGTGGGATGGAGGGGCGAGCTGGGGTCAGTGAGCTCAGAGTCCAAGCCCGGAGCACTAGACATTTAAAGCAGCTCAGCATAGGTCACTGTTCAGTTCTGATCACAGGAGAGGGAAATGTTCAACAGAGGTGAGGAGACTTGAGAAAGGCTGAATCACTAGCCAAGAAGCTGTGGTTATCAGTTCCTTGGAGGAGGGGCAGGGTGTATGGCTATCCTCGAGGACCAGACAATGGGAACAGAGAGAGCCTCATGCTGTGTGTGTGTGTGTGTGTGTGTGTGTGTGTGTGTGTGTGTGTTGAACCCAGGGGTGTTCTACTTCTGATCTATACCCTTAGTCCTATTTTTTTTGTTGTTTAAAAAAAAATAGGTTTCTGAGAGTCTCACTAAGTTGCTGAGGTTAGTCTTAAACTCATAACCTTCCTATCTCAGCCTCCCAAGTACTGAAATTACAGGTGTGTGCCACCACATCTGGAAAACCCTGTGTATTTAAAAATACAAAGGAGGGCTGGGCGTGGTGGCCCTCGCCAATAATCCCAAAACTTGGGAGACTGAGACAGGAGGATCAAAGGTTTGAATTCTCCCTCAACAACTTAGTGAGATTCCATTTCAAAATAAAAAATAAAGCCAGGCATGGTGGTGCATGCTTGTAATTCCTGTGTTTGGGAGGCTAAGACAGGAGGATTGCACAGGTTCGAAGCCAGCCTCAGCTATTTAGTAAGGTTCTTAGCAACTTAGTAATATCCTGTTTTCAAATAAAGTATAAAATAGGTCTGGGAGTAGAGCCCGGAGGTAGAAAGCCCTTGGGTTCCACCCCCAGTAGAAAAAAAAAATAGAGCTAGGAGTATAACTCAGAGATAGAATACCACTAGGTTCAATCCTCAGTGCCACAAAACAGACAGACAGAATGTAGAGGGGGAAGTACATGCTTGGGCACTGATGGGAAGTCAGCAGAAAAAAAAAAAGAGTCCAAGAAGATTATCATTTAGAAACTGAGTAAGAGACATGGAATCCATGGAGACCAGGGACTGTAGGAAGAGGAAGGTTTGGAAAGGGAGAGAATGCTTGAGATTTGTATGAAATATCTTAGGCAGATGACAGTGAGATGCCCTAAGGAAGGGGACATCTATTACTAATTTGCACAGAGATAATGTCTGGGCTACCAGAAACTCCTTCCCTGATGAAGATGGTTGGCTGGTATGAAACATAGGAGAATTAACATGTATCCATGCCACCAGAAATGCCACCAGAAGGAAGAAAACACAATCCATTTACCCTCCAGTTCCTGAAACCATACGTTAAACAACAGCCTGAAATTCAGTCTTTAAGCAGTACAAACATAATTTGAGATATAATAAGGTTTAAAATCTTATTGCAATCAAAGGCAGTGTTATTTTAGCAGAGGAGAATGTGAAGCATTTCTAGTTTTTGTTTTGTTTTGTTTTGTGTTAGGGATTGAACCAGGGAGGTTCACTCTACCTCTGAGATACGCTCTCCAGCCCAATTTTCACTTTTTGAAATAGTGACTTGCTAGGTTGTTGAGTCTCACTACTTGCTGATATTGTCTTTGAACCTGGGATCATCCTGTCCCAGCCTTCCAAGTACTGGGATTACAGGCATATGCCAGCACACCCAACTTTCTGCCTATATCTTGTAGAAGTAGAGAAGGAAGTCAAAAGATATCTTCAATTATCTAGTTTTTCCTAAGATTCATATATCAGCTCCTCAAGTGGAAGATGTTTTCTTACTTAAACATATATCATCATGAACAAATTGTATTTTGATACTGTTAAAGTTAATTCCAAAAAAAGAGATATTACTTATATCTAATATACTTAAACTTGCTTATTTTTTGTGTGTGTATTTTTTGCCTGACATTCTCTTGGAAATTGTAAGCTCCTGAGAAGGCAGATGCTCTGATTATTTAAACCAAGACCTTAGTGTCTACAATAGAGATGAGCACACAATAGGTGCTCAAAAATACTTTTTGACCGTCTAAGCAAGCTTTTCAGCCTTTTAAAGTGTTGTATACTGCCAGAGCAAGAATTCGAGAAATCACAGGAGTATACAGGTGTAGCCAATAGAAGCCTTTATTAAGCTCGCTAGTGGCGACTCTCTGTATCCAAAATGGACACTTACAAGAAGGTGTGCCATTCAGGGGTTAGGCAGGGTTTATAAAGACAAAAATCTCAAACGTTACATAAAGGACAATAGCAGGTGCTCATTTCAGGTGAGGTGGCTATCAAACCATGTCGGGCACTGACTGGCTATGGCCAAGGTTCAGGACTACATGGTCTGGGAAAAAGAATGTTGGCTAGTTCTCCAGGCCCCCTGGGGACCTGGCCTTCAAGTTGATTGGATGGTGAGGGTTACTGCAGGTTGAAGGCAGGGGTGAAGGCAGGGGCAATATGGAGTCACTCTTGTTTCTAGGCCTTAACCTTGTGGTTTTTACAGGAACACAGGGGCACTCAGAGGACAAAGATGGGGTATAGTTAGGTTAGATGGCTTGCCTTTTACAAAAGTAAAATTTAGAGCCGGGTATGGTAGCACATGCTTGAAATCCCAGTACTTGGGAGGCTGAGACTGGAGGATCGTGGTTACAGCCAGCCTCATACTTAGTGAAGTCTTCTGTAACTTAGTGAGACCGTGTTTCAAAAAAAAAAAAAAAAAATAGGGCTGAGGGTATAGCGTGGAGGTAGAATGCCTCTGGGTTCCATCCATCCCCAGTACCGCAAAACAAACAAAAAAACAAACAAAAAAACAGGAAAAAGTAAAAGTTATTTATTTCTTTTGGTGGTACTAGGGGTGGAATCCAGGGACTTTCTACCTCCGGCCTATACTCCCAGACCTATTTTATACTTTATTTGGAAACAGAGCCTCACTAAGTAGCTGAGGCTGGCATTGAACCTGTGCGATCCTCCTGTCTCAGCCTCCCAAGCGCGGGGATTACAAGCGTGCGCCACCACGCCCGGCGTTAAAAAGTAAATTAAAAAAAATTTTATTGGTGCATTGTATTTATACATCATAATGGGGTAAAAACCTTGTGTAGACATAAATGCACACATCACTCAGCGATCCCCACCAAATAAAAAGTAAAATTTAAAAGAAGGTGAAAAGAAATAAAGAGCTGGGCCAACTTAAAACCATCATGATAACCATATTGAAGAACATGGTTAATATTTATTTACTGAGCAGCCTGGTGCAGTGGTGCACGCTTGTAATCTTAGTTCTTGAATTTTTGTGTGTGTATGTGGTGCTGGGGATTGAACCCAGGGGCATTCTACCTCCTAGCTATACCCCAGCCCTATTTTTTGTGTTTTATTTTGAAACAGGGTCTCACTAAGTTGTGGAGGGCCTCACTAAGTAGTTGAGGCTGGCCTCAAACCTGCAATTCTCCTGTTTCAGCCCCCTAAGTACTGAAATTACAAGCTTGTGCCATCACGCCCGTCTTGAGACAAAAGGATTTTATGTTTGAAGCCAGTTTCAACAACTTAGTGACCTTCAAAACAAAAAATAGAAAGGGCTGGGGTGTAGCTTGAGGGATACTGCCCCTGGTTCAACCCCCAGTGCAAACAAAATCTTTTTTTTATTCTCTTTCTTTCTCTTTCTTTCTTTTTCTTTTTTCTTTTCTTTCCTTTTTTTTTTTTTTTTTGGTGGCACTGGGGTTCCTGGAAACCCTTCTACCTCTGGGCTACTCCCAGACCTATTTTTACTTTTTTTTTTTTTTTTTTTTGAAACAGGGTTTCTCTTAGGCAGCGCGGCTGACTTTGATCCTGCGCCATCCTCCTGTCTCCACCTCCCAAGCGTGGGGATTACAAGCATGTGCCACCACGCCTGGCCTTTTATTCTTTAGTTTTGAAACAGGGTCTCATTGAGTTGCGGAGGGCCTCACTAAGTAGTCGAGGCTGTAGGTGAACCGCGATCCTCCTGTCTCAGCCTCCCCAATGCTGGGTTACAAGCGTGCACCACTATGCCTGGCTCAAAAAAAAAAAAAAATGTGGGCAGCATATTTCTAGAATCTGCTGCTCCCCGCATATAGGTCCTTTAGTTGTCATTAGTTCTTTCTTCCTCTGGTCTGGGAGTGGAACCCAGGGGTATTTGACCTCCGAGCTATACCTCTGCCCTATTTTTTATTCTTTATTTTTGAAACCGGGCCTCACTAAGTAACTGAGGCTGTCTGTGAACCGCCATCCTCCCGTCTGAGCCTCCCGAATGCTGGGATTACAAGCGTGCGCCACCACGCCCAGCTATTGCCATTTTCTCAATTACCACATTTTGCTAGCAGAAAAAAATTCCTGAGTAGCAGCTGTCCAGCGCCCGAGCAGTTTCTTTTGGACACTACGTGGTGTTTGTAAGGTCCACGCTCTTGATTAGTTGTTAATTCAGATATAGCTCCACAGATTCAACCCAAAGCCTGAAACTACTTCAGTGCCTCATTTTGAAAATGCTCAGACCAAGGCGGGGCGTGGAGGGCACGCTTGTAAGCCCAGCATTCAGGAGGCTGAGACAGGAAGATCGCGGTTAGCAGACAGCCCCAGCTACTTAGTGAGGCCCTTTGCAACTCAGTGAGACCCTGTTTAAATAAGGAATAAAAAATGAAGAGAAGAGAAGAAAAAGAGAAAAAAAAAGACTAAAAATATAGGGCTGGGAGTGTAGCTTGGAGATAGAATGCCCTGGATTCCATTCCCAGTACCGAAGGGAAAAAAAAAAAAAACAGCTCAGACCACACAAGCTTTCACAAAGTTATTGATTTGTGAATGCTGAAAAAAAAGGGCAGTTTACACATAGTACATCCCCCAAAGATACTGAGTAACGAACAAACCCGTTTTCTAAGAAACCTGGGGTAATTTGTGAACATTTCTTCCCAAAGAGAATGGCTGTACTACTTACCTGAATCTTACTTAAGAGTAGTAAATTAGTATGAAATGACAGAAAGCCTTTTTTTCCCTGTCTTCTTCAATGATCTTCTTATTTAAAATACAATTATAAGTTTCAGTTTCACAAATATTTAGAAAGATGTGTAGGCAGCACCCCCAACCTCCAGGCCTGAGCTCCCTGCCTCTTCCAGAGCAAAAGCTGGCCTCGGGGACATCTGAACCTTGATGGTTGGCAACCTGGTCGGCTTCACCTGGATTTCAGAGAGAGAGGTCGCCTTGTGTAGGGCGCCCCCTTCTGTTGAAAGGAGCACAGGGAACCCGGAAGAGTCTTTTGTAGGTCAAAGACCAGAATGCCACAGACTCTCCTTCCTGGAAAGGACGCTCAAGATGAGTAGTTCAAACCCACATATTAAAGGGGAGAAAACTGAGGCCCAATAAGGTCAAATGCCTTGACCATGGTCAACGCAGTCAGTTAAATCATGGACGGGAAGAAGCTGGATTCCCTGACTTGAGCCTCCTGTTAATGAGGGGATACCAAACTTACAGCCCAGTCTCTTCTGTCTTTGTAAGAATGAACAATACTTAATCACAAATCCATTGTGCCCCTTTCTTATGTTTTATACCTTCAAATTTTTGTAATGTGAACTAGTCACATGTTTTCTACCTCTGGACTATACTCCCAGACCTATTTTATACTTTATTTGGAATCAGGGTCTCACTAAGTTGCTGAGAGTCTCACTAAGTAGCTGAGGCTGGCTTCGAACCTGCATGATCCTCCTGTCTTAGCCTCCTGAAGCGCGCCACCACGCCTGGCTCTTTTTTCTTTTCTTTTCTTTTCTTTTTTTTCGGTACTGGGGATTGAACCCAGGGGCATCCTACCTCCGAGCTATACCCTCACTAAGTAACTGAGGCTGGCTACAAACCCGCGATCCTCCTGTCTCAGCCTTCCAGGTACTGGGATTACAAGTGTGTGCCACCACGTCTGGCTTAGTTTTGCTTTTTGTGTTCCATCTAGGAACTGAGATTTCTTTAGTGATTCATACAGTCGTGCATAATGCATTGCAGAGAATACTGGAATCAAGAAGCTAAAAAAGAAAAATCCGTGGCTAGTACTTTAAAGGAATACAATTGCCAAGCTGATCTATAGAATACACTAGAAACCCATGTTATACACCTTCAGTAACCTAAGTTTTCTAGCTTGTGCTTTGGGTTTCCTCACAATTGTGCATACTGAGATTGACGCTGGTGTATTCACATACATACACATAGTAGTATTTCCACTAGTGAACCTCAGTCTTCCCACATGCAACTCCCAAGCATCTTTACTAAAATATGTTAGCATGTTGGATTATACTCCTTCCAATAACATAAGTTTTCTAACATGTGCATTCGTTTTTCTTACAATCACGAATGTTGGCATTTAAAAAAATGCTATTCCAAACTTTTTTAAGGGGAGGGAGTGCCATAGAACTGGGGATGTTATCACCAGCTCAGGACAGTGGCCCCTACTCCTGGAGAAAACAAGCCAGTCTGACCTCTGCCTAGGTGTGTGCGAGGCCCTGAGGTGGGGCCAAGGTGCACGTGGGGCCACACAGGATTCACCGCCATTGTGCAAGAGGGGGACTAGGAGCTTGAGTGTGGTGAGGCCAGGGTCCCTCCCCTGCATGGTGCCATGCACCTGGGCTCAGTTTTCAGCCCAGCACCTCCTTGGAGCTCAGTGTTGAGCCCTAAAGGGGCATTCGTTCTAAGTGATAAATTTTCATCCAGTTCACCCCAGATACTAAACAGCCTCCATTTTCTTTCAGAACCAGACCAAGATGTGGAGGAAAGGGACAGGAGGGGGAAAGGCAGGCCCAAAGACCAGTTGCTTTACAAATCCAAAAGCCAGCTCCAGGTTGCTCCTCTGGGAGGTCCTGCCCCAAACAAGCTGCCAGGTAAAGCAAAATCTGGAGGAGACAAAGGGCCCTGAGGCCCCTGTCCTCTATGCAAATGGCAGACTGTTGGAGGAGAGACTGCCTCACAGAGCACAGGTGCCACAGGCCAGACTCTCCATTGTTGACCCTGGACTAAGAGCCCTTCATCCAGTTGTCTCCCACATCAGAGATCACTATAGAAAAGATGGAACCTGGAGCAACCTGGTGTTACAGATTTGGAGAGTATGGTTGTGGGGAAACTGTTCCTGGGGACCCCTGTTAGGGTCCCGGACACAGTTTCCCTCAAACCACAACAAAACCCAAAACGACCCCAAACAGAAAAAAAATGTGGGTTCTTGTCCTAAGCAGCGAATAAATATGCACAGCTTGGACAGTTGCTGAAGAGTTAAATAAGTTTATTAAAAAGATAGAAATACAGAAGATAGGTACAGCCCCATGCCACACTGGCATGGAGGGGTGACTCGAAAGAATACACCAAAGGGATCACACGTGGACTTGACCTTTTTATACACATGACCTCCATCTTATTTGCATAATTCTGACTAGTGAATGTCCCTGTAAGCTACCTCCCCTAGCAAGGTGTGGCAAGGTGTCTCCTTTCATGAAGGTCGACCCCTCCTCACCCCCTCCTCACGGCCTAGCTAGCTTATCTAATCTTGTAGATCTGTCTTTAGATAAAGGCCTAGTTCTCCTCTCCTATTGACTTGCTAATTACATCTAACTAAGTCAATCTAAGTTTCAATAGCTTTTTGCTTCCTGACCAAAGCCAAGCCTTTCTCTCTCCAGGTCTGCCGCCATTTTGACACAATTATTTTTGAAATATATTAATAATCAGAGCTTTCTCAAATCTTCCTAGGCCATTCCCAATACTGGTACACTAGGACATGGCACATTTCTTTTTATAGCACACCAAATTTCTTTTAAATTCAGGACCCGCCTACTCTCCATGCTAACTTCCTATTCTGGAGTCCTTTCCTCTCTATATCCTTCCAGGTGATGGGTGTGAATGAAATATGAACAAAACGATAATTTACACCTCCCTGTTTATTTGTGGGAGAACTGCCTCTTCTCCCGTCATATTTTAGTTATGCCCTACCCTTTTCCTGGGAAGGTTTATACTTTAACAGCTAAAAGCTCATTTGGTCTTCTCTCCCCAGACAAGATAAAAGGCTATTTATAATTAAGGGACTCTTTAAAATTGTGTAGTAAAAAACAAATAAATAAAAAAAATAGGGCAGGCAGTGTAGCTTGGAGGTCAAATGCCCCTGGGTTCCATCCCCAGACCTGCAAAAAATAAAATTAAATACATACATAAATAAATAAAATTATGGAGTATATCAGATATGCCATCTTCAGGCCCCCAAACAACCCCTACCAGGCCTCATCCCTGGTTCAGCCCATAAGCTTAAAGGCTCTTATCCAGGGAAGACTAACAATTAGACTTTACAGTTATCCTCCTGCAGAAGCTATACATTTCTTTATTGGTACCTTCACAGGTCAGTTAAAAGGCTTTCCTACCCAGAGTATACATAGGAGATATCAAGTCCCTACTCAAGGAAATTATTCCCAGATTTAGACTGTCTGGGTACCTCCAGAGTAATAAACAGCATATGTTTATATGTCAAGTCATCCCAGCAGGTGGCAAAAACTTGAGACTTAAATGCTTCCTCCATTCTTCTTAGAGACCTCCGACTTCTCGTAAGGTTAAAAGAGCCAGCCAACCTTTAAAATGTACCTTAGCTGTGCTTGTTTCGACAGCACATATACTAAAATTGGAACAATAAAGAGCAGATTAGCATGGCCCTGCGCAGGAATAACACGCAAATTCGTGAAGTGTTCCATATTTTTAGACTTGGATATTAGACCAGAGACCTTGAGGCTCCTTGAAGAGGGCATAGGTCCAACACTGCAACACAAAGGCACAGATAAACACTTTGTCAACAAGGCCCCAAAGGGATTGCAAGACACTGAAGAGCTTCTGTATAGCAAAGAAAACTGTCAAGAACCTCAATAGAGAGCCAGCTACTCCTCTGATAGAGGACTAATATCTAGAATATACAGAGAACTCAGGAAGCTCAGCACTAAGAAAACAAATAACCCAATCAAAAAACGGACAAGTGAATTAAATAGAAACTTCATGGAAGAAGAAATTCAAATGACCAATAAATGCATGGAGAAATGCTCAACATCATTGGCAATCAGAGAGATGCGAATCAAAACTACCCTGAGATTTTACCTAACTCCAACTAAAATGGCAATCATTCAAAACACAAATAACAATAAATGCTGGCAAGGATGTGAAGTGGGAACTCTAAAACATTGGTGGGATTGCAAATTAGTACAACCACTTTGGAAAATAGTATGGAGGATCCTCAGAAGAATGGGAACAAACTTACCATTTGATCCAGCAATACCACTTCTGGGTATCTACCCAAAAGAAAGGAAACCAAACTACCAAACTAATGCATGTGTATCTATGTTCATAGCTGCACAATTCACCATTGTCAAACTATGAACCAGCTAAGATGTCTATCAACAGATGCATGGATTACAAAACTGTGGGATATGTACACAATGGAATTTTACTCATCCATAAAGAAAAACACAATTACATCATTTACAGGAAATGGATGGAACTGGAGGACATTATGCTAAGTGATATTAGTCAGTTACAAAAAAGAAGAAATTGGATACTATCCCTAATATGTGAAAGCTAGGGAGAAAATGGGTAACAGAAGGAACTCTCGATGAAGAAGGAGATCCTATAGAGAAGCAAATAAGGGGATCTAACTGAGGGGATAGGAGGTGAGAAGAGAGAAACTCTTTAAAACACATGATGTACTTAAACAAATATGTCAAAGTCAATCACTAAGCCAAGCATGGGAAGGAGGGATGGGGAAGGAATAGGTTGGGGATCGGGTATGGGCTAATTGGATGATGTGTGCATGTATGTCTCCACAAGTCTTTTATCCCATTAAGATGTATGGCTACAATGCACCAATAAAAAATAAAATGAAATGTACCTTAGCCAGGCGTGGTGGTGCACACTTGTAATCTCAGTGTTTGGGAGGCTGAGACAGGAGGATCACAGGTTCAAGGCCTACCTCAGTTATTTAGTGGGGCCCTTCTCAATTTAGTGAGAACCTGTTTTAAAATAAAGAATAAAAAGTAGGGCTGGGGATATAGCTCAGAGGTAGAATGCTCTTGGGTTCAATCCTCGGTACCACCAAAAAGTAAAAAGTATCTTAGGCAAGCTCTGTCAGAAAGCTTCACTAACCTGGCTAGAGCTTCTTACCAAAGCTCTTCTCAGACTCAGAGTTGCTCCAAAGGCTTGTCTCCGGCTTAGCTCTTTCGCATTCTGAGACAAGCCACTCCTACAGATTGACCTGATGCTTGATACAGAAAGATCTGGCCTAACCAATACATACCTGCTCTATGTCGATTCCAACAGGCAATACACGCCTATGGAGAAGGAGGAGGTAAAATAAGCAGAGTAGCATCTTGACAGGGCCAAGTCCTCATTAAGACATGGAAGGATGGATCTCCAGGATCTTAATTAATCACCTCTTGAGGACCTCCTTTACTGTTCTCTTCTTTACTCTAAAAGCAAAAAGGATGCCCAGGATCACTAGCTAGATCTCATACAAAATTTAAGCCTTTCCCACAGAAGAAAAATCTTGAATTTCAAGACCAAGCCAAAACTATGTGGAGCTGTGAGCCCATAGATGATTTAAGATTTCTTTTTAGAAAGGAAACAGATAAGTAACCCGCCCATACATTCCTAGTTCTGGCTGCCTTCCTCGGGATCTAAGTCATCTATCCTGCCAAAAGTCACTTTACTTCTGGCTAAACTAACCAGTCAGACATCACAAATTAGGGAAAAGACAACCTAGGGCTGATTTTCTTTTTTCTTTTTTGATTTTTTTATTGGTGCATTGTAGTCATACATCTTAATGGAGTATAAGATGGTAGAGGCATATATGTACACATCACTTAGCCCTTCCCCAGTTCCCACCCCATTCCCTTCCCCTCCCTCCTTCTCATGTTTGGCTTACTAATTGGCTGATAATGTTTGTGAATGTACATCATGTACATTAGGAAATTCCCTCTTACTCTCTCCCATCCCCCTCAATTAGGTCACCTTATTTACTCATCTGTGGTTTCTTGTCTAGAGTTTCTCCTATGACCCATTTTCTTTTTTTTTTAAATTTATTTTTATTGGTGCATTGTAATCATATATCATATTGGAATACAAGACTTGAGAGGATATACAAGCACACATCATCCAATTAGCCCTCATCTAGCCCCCATCCCATTTCCTCCCCTTCCCTCAATCCCATGCTTGTTTGGTGATTAACTTTGGTACATTTGTTTATGTACCTCCTGCGTTTTACAGAGGCTCCATCATCCCCTATTTCATACCCTCTGATAGGCCACCTTAATTGCTTCACTATAGGGCCCTTTCTATAGCTCGACCACTTCCTGTTGCCCCTTTCCTCCTAGTTATTGCTGATTAGGGGAAGCATCTGTTTTTTTTTTTTTTTTTTCCTGCGATATTTCTCTGTGTATGCCTCGTTGCAAGTACTGATCCCACTCTTGACGGCCCCAGTAGTGGCCTGGCTACCCGGTGGACTGATCCAGACCTCGCTGGCTCAAGCAGCGGCCTTGCCTCATGGGAGGCCCCGATTCTGGTCTCGCTGGCCCCGACACTGGCCTAACCCCTCAGCTGGCTCCGATCCCAGCCTCGGTGGCCCCAGCACTGGCCTAACCTCAAGGAAGGCACTGATCCCAGCCTCGGAGGCCTCCGTAGCGGCCTTGCCTCATGGAAGGCTCAGATGCCGGCTGCTGGCCCCCGCACCGGTCTAACCCCTCGGCAGGCTCTGATCCCAGCCTCGGAGGCCCCAGCACCGGCCTTGCCTCACGGCAGGCTCTGATCCCGGTCTCGCTTGCCCCTGCACCGGCCTAACCCTTCGGCAGACTCTGGTCACGGCCTCGGATGCCCCAGCACCGGCTTTGCCTCACGGCAGGCTCTGATGCCGGCCTCACAGGCCCCAGCACCGGCCTAACCCCTCGGCAGGCTCTGATCCCGGCCTCAGAGGCCTCAGTAGTGGCCTTGCCTCATGAAGGCTCCAATGCCGGCCGCTGGCCCTGGCACTAGCCTAAACCCTCGGCAGGCTCCAATCCAGGCCTCGGAGGCCCCAGCACTGGCCTTGCCTCACAGCAGGCTCCAATACCGGCTGCTGGCTCCGGCATCGGCCTAATCCCTTGGCAGGCTCCAATCCTGGCCTTGGAAACCCCAGTAACGTCCTTGCCTCATGGCAGGCTCTGATGCTGGCCATTGGCCCCGGCATTGGCCTAATCCCTCGGCAGGCTCTGATCCCGGCCTTGGAGGCCCCAGCACCAGCCTTGCCTCACGGCAGACTCTGATCCCAGCCACACTGGCCCCGGCACCGGTCTAACCCCTCGGCAGGCTCCGATCCTGGCCTCGGAGGCCCCAGCACTGGCCTAATCCCTCGGCAGGCTCCGATCCCAGCCTCGGAGGCCCCAGTAGTGGCCTTGCCTCCTGGCAGGCTCCGATGCCGGCCGTTGGCCCCGGCATCGGCCTAACCCCTCGGCAGGCTCTGATCCCGGGCTTGGAGGTCCCATCACTGGCCTTGCCTCATGGCAGGCTCCGATCCTGGCCTTGCTGGCCCCGGCACTGGCCTAACACCTCGGCAGGCTCCAATCCCGGCCTCGGAGGCCCCTGCACCGGCCTTGCCTCATGGCAGGCTCCAATGCTGGCTGCTGGCCCCGGCATCGGCCTAACCCCTCAGCAGGCTCCGATCCTGGCCTTGGAGGTCCAAGTAGCGGCCTTGCCTCATGGCAGGCTCCAATCCCAGCCTCACTGGCCCCAGCACCGGCCTAACCCCTCGGCAGGCTCTGATCCCAGCCTTGGAGGCCCCAGTAGCAACCTTGCCTCATGGCAGGCTCCGATCCCGGCCACGCTGGCCCCGGCATCGGCCTAACCCCTTGGCAGGCTCCAATCCCAGCCTCAGAGGCCCCAGCACCGGCCTTGCCTCACGATAAGCTCCGATCCTGGCCTTGCTGGCCCCGGCAATGGCCTTAACCCCTCAGCAGGCTCCAATCCAAGCACCCTCTTTGCCCAGCCATTTGTCCCACATTCTCGAGGGTGCGTGGTGGTAGCATTCTGCCTCTGGGGTCATTACTTCAAAGGTTCCAGGTGTAATGCATCAGATCTCTGCCTCCCCTGAGTACTGGCCACTGCCATTGCCACTGCCTCCACCATTTCAAATCTTTCCCAAGCTCTTTTTCCACTCTGAATGTTGTCCAGTGTTCCTAGGCATGCGCGATGGTAGCATTCGACATTTGGTGTAATTTCTCCAAAAAAAATAAGGTTGGTAGGCTCCGATTTCTGCTTCTCCTGAATACAAGCCTCCACCGCCAACGTGGAGACCGCTTTCAGCACCACCATTCTCCTTGGTCTCCGCTAAAGTCTCTCTCCTTACAGGTGATGTCCTAGATTCTTAACAATGTAGAGAAGAAGCAGTCCTCCTTAGCGGGGAATTTTTCCAAAAGTTCCAGTTCATTTGGATAAGTTTTGTCTGCATCTCCAGTATCCTGGCATCTGCCTCGGCCTTCTTGACCCCTCTCCGATATTTTTCTTTTTTCTTTTTTCTTTTTTTTAATAAGAGAACACAGTATGTGTGGTTTGAAGAGGTAGTGGGATCAGGCACTCAGTAGCACTGTGACCCGGCCCGGTTTCCCCATGGGTCCAGCGTGCTCCACACTACTCTGCCTGGGGCCCAGAGTCCTGCGACCTGGGCCCCAGCTCTTCCAGGGGTCCGGTGTGTCCCACCTGACCCCTGCCCAGGGCCCAGGACCTTGCGTCTGGGTCCCGATTTCTCCAGGGGACCTATGACCATTTTCTCCCTAGCATCCTGTGCCTATGTGTTGCAGTGTTGGACCTATGCCCTCTTCAAGGCTGCGAGGTCGCTGGTCTGATTTCCAAGTCCTTTTTTTTTTTTTTTTGATGGTACTGGGGTTCCTGGAAGCCCTTCTACCTCCAGGCTACACTCCCAGACCTATTTTTACATTTTTATTTGGAAACAGGGTCTCCTAAGCCAGCACGCGTGGCTGGCTTCAAACCTGAGCGATCCTCCTGTCCCAAGCGCGGGGATTACAAGCGTGTACCACCACGCCCGGCCTGATTTCTGAGTATTTGATCCATCTTGAATTGACTCTTGTACAGGATGAGAAAGTGGGATTTATTTCTATTTCTCTGCATGTGGTTAACCAGTTTTGCCCACACCATTTGTTGAAGAGGCTATCTTTTTTTCCCCTTTGTCAAAAATCAATTGGCTGTAAGTGTGTGGATTTGTTTGAGTCTTCTATTCTGCTGCATTGGTTTATGTGTCTGCTTTTGTGCCAATACCATACTGTTTTTATTACTATGGCTCTGTAGTATAGTTTGAAGTCAGGTATTGTGATGCCTCCTGAATGGTTCTCATGACTGAGAACTACTTTGGCTATTTTGGGTTATTTTGTTGTTTAAGTGAATTTAAGGACTATCTATGTCTGTGAGAAATGACCCCCGTAATTTAATGGGTATTGCATTGAATCTGTAGATTACTTTTGGAAAAATGGCCATTTTGATATTTATTCTGGCTATCCGAGGGTATGGAAGAGCTTCCCATCTCTAAGGTTTTCTTTGATTTCTTTTTTCAATGTTTTAGAATTTTCTTTGTAGAGGTCTTTTAACTCCTTGGTTAGGTTTATTCCTAAGTATTTTATGTTTTTTTGTGGCATATCCTGAGTAGAAGTATTTTCTGTATTTCTTTTTTTCAGTGGCTTTATTGTTGGCATACAGAAAAGCTTCTGATTTTTTAAGATTGATTTTGTATCCAGACACATTGCTGAATTTGTTGATCAGTTCCATGAGTATTTTAGTTGAGTTTGTTGGGCCTCCTAGGATAATACATGTCATCTATAAATAGAGATAGTTTTAGTTCCTTTCCTATTTGTATTTCTTTAATTTTCTTCTCTTGCCTTTTGCTCTAGATAGAGTCTCAAGTACTATTTTGAAAAGGAATGGTGAAAATGGACATCCTTGTCTTGTTCCTGTTTTTAACAGGAATTCTTGCAGTTTTTTCCTGTTTAATATGATGTTGGCTGTGAGTCTGTTGTATATTACTTTTATCATATTGAGGTATGTTCCTTCTATTCTGATTCCTGCAGTGATTTTAGCATAAATGGGTATTGAATTTTGTTGAATGATTTTTCAGTGTCTATTGAAATGATCATGTGATTTTTGTCTATGTGATAAATTACATAGATTGTGTGGGTTTTTTTTTTTTGTTGTTGTTGTACTGGAATTCCTGGAAACCCTTTTACCTCCAGGCTATACTCCCAGACCTATTTTATATTTTTATTTGGAAACAGGGTCTCTTAAGCCAGCAAGGCTGGCTTCGAACCTGCGCAATCCTCCTGTCTCCACCTCCCAAGTGCAGGGATTACAAGCGTGCGCCACCATGCCCAGCTCTTGATGTGGTTTTGAATGCACATTGCTAGTGTTTTGTTTAGTAGTTTTGTGTCTATGTTCATCAATGATATAGGCCTATAGTTTAATTTTCTTGAGCTGTCTTTATTTGGTTTTGATATTAATGTGATGTTGGTTTCATAAAATGTACTTGGGAGAGTCCCATTTCTTTCTATTTCATGGAGTAGATAGAGGAGTATTGGGATTAGTTCTTCTATAAAGGCTTAATAAAATTTACTTGGGAACCATCTGGTCCTGGGCTTTTGTTTGATGGTCGGCTCTTTATTGCTGTTTCAATCTGTTTGATTGATATTGATCAGTTTAAATTTTCTATATCTTCTTTGTTGGGGTCTGCTCAAACTGCCTGACAGAACTTCCTATAAATTAGCTACATGTAGCGCCAAGCGCGTTGACGTCTGCTCAACCGCCGGATTACAGGTAGCGCCAAGCGTGCTGGCCACCTGTCAAAACTTTCCGATGAATGGGCTACATGTAGCGAGCGTGCTGTCAATGAATGGGCTACATGTAGCGAAGGCCGGAACTTCCGATGAGACCAGCAACAAATAGCGCCGAATGGATGCAAGGGGGCGTCTCCTTGCCTCCGCTACCTTTAGTTTGACAGATTAGAATAGTTTCCTGATGGGAAAATCCCCCCTTGTCTTTTGCTTTAAATCGGGTTGCCTAAAAGAAAATAAACGAGATCTTGCTTGACAAATCTCCCGGCTCCATGTGGTGATCGGGCCGTTGGTGCTTATCTTCTCTCTAAGCCCCGCCACTGTCGGGCTGGCCCCGACACTTCTTGACTCAGTTTAGGAAGGTTGTATGTATCTAGAAATTTGTCAGTTTCTTCTAGGGTTTCCATTATTTGGAGTATAGTTTTTCAAAGTAGTTTCTACATTTCCATGGTGTTGGTGGTAATATCTCCTGATTTTCTTAAAGGAGACTTGGTCTTGTTTTCCCTGATTTTGACCTTCATAGGCCTTTTTTGTCTTATTACTCCTCTTTTCCCTTGGCCCAGATCTCCTAAACTCACTAACAAAATTTCTTTCCTTTCAACTTCAAGCTATCAAACATCAAATGAGACTCAGGACAAACTACCAGCCTCTCTGCAATTGACACCATCTACTCTGAGGCCTGTGGACTGGCCTGCCCTCCCAGTGCATGTCTCACCTCAACAGACCCCACCCGCAGAGAGCAAGGGTGAGAAGTCCTAGTGTGTCCACATTTCTGTCCCGCTGAAACAGCTATAGAAGATGGAACATCACCCCTAATGACTCGAGGGCCTCTAGCTCTTGAGGAGGGATGGATGGCAAGAGCTGGTGCTGTGGTCAGAGTTATCACAGTCATAATCTAAAGACCTGGCCACGGGATTTAGAGAAAAGAAGATGTATTTTCTTAGTTTCAGGCTCAGTAAGAGTGGGGACTTCAAATCTCAGGGAATGGCAGGAGGAGGCAGAGAGAGGAAGAGTGCATGGGCTGTGCTCCTCACATTGCGAAGGCCAGAAGCAAGAGAGACAGCCGGGAAGGAGGAGCCATTTATATAATCCCAAGGCCGCACCCCCAGGGACCCACCCCAGCCACACCCAGATCAATCCACTAGGAAGGATTTATCCAATGCTGAGGTTAAATTCCCGGGGACTCAATTATATCAGCGACAAACATTAATAAATGAGCTCTTTAGGGGACATTTTATATCTAACTATAAGAGGTACAGTAGAGATGAGCAGGGCAGGGAAAGGAATGAGAAGAGATAAGTAGACGCACTACCCAGCTGCAGTTGCCATTTCAAGACGTTGGCCTGTTCGGGCTTCACTTAGGCACTTGGGGAAAGTTTCCATCATGGCTGAAACAGTGCAGGTTCTTTAAGCTGTGGCATGAATAGAGATGATTCCTCCCCCAGTAGCATATACATAAGGGAGAAGGCTTCCAGAGCAAACGAGTTCCACAAAGTGGAGAACCCAGTGTCTCTCTCTAATTTTGGAAACAGACTGATCCAGACCATTTATCTGGAACTCTCTGGAACATACCCCTTATCATAGCCTTCCCTTAAACTGTACCCCTACTTCCCTAAATAAGCCTCTTTTAAATTCCCCTATTTGTGCTTTCCATTTGAAATCTTTTGTTATAGGGCACCCGCCAGAGAAGACCATTCAGA
Source organism: Muscardinus avellanarius (assembly GCF_963383645.1). NCBI lineage: Eukaryota > Metazoa > Chordata > Mammalia > Rodentia > Gliridae > Muscardinus > Muscardinus avellanarius. The sequence goes on along the minus strand of NC_137805.1, from coordinate 27,041 downwards.
CTTAGTTTAAGCCGAATAGAAAGTTTTTATTAGCTGGCTGGTGACTACACTGCAGGGTGTTTAGTCCTGAGTGCAGCCCCAAGCCATTTCTCAGGGCTCCTTTTATACATCAAAATCACAAGCTCAGGAGTAGAGTTTAGGTTCTCACAGATATGGACAACTCCCAGTAGTTTCTTTCAGTGGGTGTGCAAGTCAAGCAGAAAGTACAGAAGCCAGGAACAGCACTGCAGGAGCTCAGCAACCCGCATCTGTCCCTCCTAGTTGTCCACCTTTTGACTGTTTTAAGGATAGGAAGTTCCTAACTTCGGTTTTTCTCTCTGCAGGTGCAAGCTGAGCAGGTGTTACAGAAGCCAAACAGGCAGTTATGAGTGACTAGCAAGGTACCTGGTGATGAACATTAGTTCTCAGGCTGATGAACATTAGTGCCTTGGGGTCACCTAGGGTAACAGCATGGTGTTACTGAAGCTACGGCCTAGGCTCACCTCATCACACTTTCAGGAAGCAAGGACCGAGAGATGACCACACTGTAATATTTATTTCTAGGAGAGATTATCACCTTTTAACACTAGAAAGGGTTGTGGAACTAGAAACTGTACAAAGGATGACTGAACCCTGCTTCTTCTGAGAAAGTCCAATCTATATTCAAAATGGCTGCCAAAGTTGGGTATGATGTCACAGGCCTATAATCCCAGTACTTGGGAGGCTGAGAAAGGAGGATCACAGATTCAAGGACAGCCTCAGCCATGTAGGAAGACTCTCAGCAACTTAGTGAGACCCTGTTTCAAAACAAAAAATGAAAAGGGAGTGTAGCTCAGAGGTAGAAAGCCCCTGGGGTTAGTATCCCAGTAACACACACACACACACACACACACACACACACACACACACACACACACACACACACTTTTGGGTTGGTCTTATTGTAGCACCGTGGCTTGGGGGCTGGGAGAGAGCTGGAGGGGCAGCAACTTACTTTGACCTTGTTGGGATAACATTTCAGACTTTACCTCTGGCAGGACCCTCTGCCCTGGAGATTAGGGCGATGGTCTGGCAGGGCTCCACCATGCTGCTGCAGGTTTCTCCCTGCAGGCCCACAGGGGGTGGCTCTTTCTCAGATTCTCCATGTCAGAACAGGAGGAGTTCAGTGTTGAGGTCTTCCCTCCCTCCCCAGGACCTGGCCTCTAGTCCCTTCTACCTCTGGGCTACACCCCCAGCCCTATTTTTTATTTTGAAACAGGGTCTTACTAAGTTGCAGAGGGCCTCACTAAGTAGATGAAGCTGGCCATGAACCTCTGATCCGTCTGTCTCAGCCTCCCAAGTACTAGAATTACAAGCATGTGCCACCACACCCCACTTTTTCATCCTGGAGAATTCTTATTCTGAGAATTTATAGCTTCCCACTTATAAAACTCTACGGGGCGGGGCCTAGTAGCACATACTTGTAATCTCAGTACTTGGGAGGCTGATTCAGGAGGATCCCAGGTTCATGGCCAGCTTCAAGTACTTAATGAGGTCCTCTGTAACTTAGTAAGATTCTGTTTCAAAAATAAAGAATCAAAAAATAGGGCTGGGGTATAACTTGGAGGTAGAATGTCCCTGGGTTCAATCCCTAGTACTACAAAAAAAAAAAAAAAAAAAGAAATTCTAGAATGAACATGTTCCTGGGCTCACCACTGCTCATAGGACAAGACACAGATGCTTTTCTTGATCTGACTCTTCCTATCTCTTCAGCCTCATTTCTCACCATTTCTCACCTGTCCTCCCAATCCTATTCTTTCTCCCACACTCTCTGTCAAAAATAAATTCTGTTTCAGATCCAGGGTTCCAGCCATGGCCTAAACCAACAGAGTTTTCACAATGTACTCTGACTATTATCCTGCTTATAGAAAACCTTCAGCAATCATCTTTAATCTAATCAACAAAACATAAGCATATCAGCACAGTATGTAGTACCTAGAAGTTTTAAAGTGTAGCCAAGCTCTACCAGCTACCTGATTTGTACTTGATACTCTTCTAAGTATTTCACATGTATTATTTTATTTTTTAAAACTTTTGTATTAGGTACAAATATTATTTTTGTGGGGGGGTTACTGGGAATTGAATCCAGAGGAATTCTACCTCTGAGCTACACACCCAGCCCTTAAAAAAAATTGAAACAGTCTATACATCAAGAAGAACCATTGGAGACGGGCGTGGTGGTGCATGCTTGTAATCCCTGCACTTGGGAGGCGGAGACAGGAGGATCACACAGGTTCGAAGCCAGCCTCGCTGGCTTAAGAGACCCTGTTTCCAAATAAAAATATAAAATAGGTCTGGGAGTGTAGCCCAGAGGTAGAAGGGTTTCCAGGAACCCCAGTACCACCACCCCCCCCAAAAAAAAAAGAAAAGAAAAGAAAAGAAGAAAAGAAAAGAAAAGAACCATTGGGAAGCCAGACAGAGAATAAAGGAAGAATGGAGAGAGACAAAGGGGAGAGTTCTCTCCCTAAGGCAGGGCAGGGAAACTGGCATTTCACAGCCATTCCCTCATTTCTCCTTCCTGTCCCTCTCTGGTCTTAGTCACAGCCCACCATCACTAGACATTTGCAGAAATGTGCTCTATCGTGTGGATGACAGCAGACTAATGATTTCCTCAGACTTTAGGAATCAGCTATTCCATGCCAGGACCTGTTCAAGTCCAGTCCTAACTGGTCCAGTTCAAAATGCCAAAATTACCTCCAGTGTAGTGCCTGCCTCCCGTCCTGGCACTTGCCCAGCGCAGACCCGCAGCACATCCCTGCTGGGGCATCTGGAGAGGTGCAGGTGGGCATCCTTGGTAGTTCCTTTCTCACCTGAATTGGTCCCTCTATCCTCTGCTATGTTGAGCTCTGGAAAGGGAGCCTCTCACTCAACAGGGCTCTGTTTGCCCTGGGATCTAGCTGTCTCCTGGGACCCAGGCATGGATCCTGTGTGCACCTGTGTATAAGGTGCATGGTCACTCCTGTGTGTGGTCTGATGCAGCCCACAGCACCCACCTGGAGCCCTGTTGTGCCTTTTGCACCCAACTCTCCTGCCAGCAGCCAGTCCTCCCCAGGGGCTCCAGGCTAGGCCGCGCTTCATCAAGGACTCACCACTAGCTCCCGCACAGAGGAAGTCCAGGCTGCTCCTTACCACCACATCCCTCTGCCTGGTTGTCTTTCTCCAGTTCCCTTTTCTCCTGTGCAGGCGTGGGGGTGGGAACATGAAGGTAGATCAGCAAGTCCGCTGATCTGCCTCAAGAGGCACCTGGGAGAGAGGAGCTTACCTCCTCCACCCACAAGCACCTTCTTAGAGTTATCTTCTTGCAGTGCTGGCTGGGCTGGAAAGGAGGAGGGAGCTTCCATAACAGGCGATAACACCTTTTGATCCTCTCTCCTAGAGTAGCTGAGTGTACATATCAGCAGAGCTGGGATGGTCTGTGGGGGCTGGCTGGGCCTGAGAACAACCCCACGGTTATGGAGCTCCTACTAAGCACCCAGTTCTGTGCCTGGCCTCTGGCAGCAAATTGTACAAGTCTGTCTATACATCAAGGAGAGTCACTGGAGGCCAGACAGAGCGAGTAAAGGATGGGGAGACACAAAGGGGAGAGGTCGTTTCCCTAGGCAGGGCAGGGAAACTGGCTTGGAGCCTACTAGACAATTCTAGGCAGGGAAATGCCTGTCTGACATTGTGCCAGGGGCTGGGCTTCCGGGTCCCTGCTCTGTCCTCACTGTATCTTCTAGGTTCCCATCATCCACTCTTCTAGGACTGTGCCTGATCTATGGCGTGTCCCCAGAAGCCGTCCCTGGGGCGGGGACAGGGCAGGCTCTCAGCAATATCTGCCCAGCATGGAGGAGCCTCCCACAAGAGGACCCCGAGGCTCAAGGTGCCGTAGGCGGGCTCTGTGGGCTGAAGCTCTATGCAGAGCTCAGCCCCTCCCCAGCCTGGCTCATGGGGAACCAGAGCATCCAGGCAAGGCAGGGGACGCCTCCCAGGCTGTGGTTAGGGTTGGATGCAGAGCCTGGCCACAGTGACCACTTCTCTCCGTGTGGCTCCAGCTCTGCTCGGGTGCTGCCTGGGGTGGGCACCAGGGAGTATAAAGCAGCCCAGGCTGGCAGGAGACCAGGCAGTGGCTTCAGGGCTCACACAGCATCCTCCATCCAGGGCCCTCGCCCAGCAAAGAGCAGCAAAAAGCACAGCTCAATGCTCACCATGCCCGCACCTGGACAGGCCCTGGGCAACCTCCTGTATACCCTTCTGCTGGGACTAGCAGGTGAGTCCTGAGTCCTATCACAGAGCCCCTCAGGATGGGGGAGGAGGCCCCCAGGGATTCCCAGACCCAGACAGCTGATGTTCCAGGTGGGAAACCCAGGCTGCAAGGACCCAAGCAGCTGTGTCCAGCCCCGTCTGGCTGGCTTGCACTGCCTTCTCCATGTGGCCCATGTGGGAAAGGGGAGAAGGTGGGCACTTGGGGACCAAAGGAGGCACATGTGACAGGGTGCAGGGCTGGGAGCTCAGGGCGAGGGAGGAGCCCTCCCGGTGCTGCCTCTGGTCTGAGTAGCTACCAGATCTGGCCAGGGAAGCTGTGAAGGCAGGAAAGATGGAGAGCAAGACAAGACCCCCCAAGTGATCAGTCCTGAACCCAAAGTGGGCAGGCCTGCTGGCACTCTCTTCTTTCTATCTTTTTTGTACTGGGGATTGAACCCTGGGGACATTCTCTCTGAGCTACACCTCAGCCCTCTTTTATTATTTTGTATTTGGGAACAGGGTCTCACTTAATTGCCGAGGCTGGCTTTGAACCTTCGATCTTCCTGTCTCAACTTCCCATGTACTGGGATTACAGGTGTGCGTCACCACATCCAGTGCCAGAAAATCTTTCTGAGTCTCTCTCCTTTTCTGACAAGTGGGGATGACACTGCCAGCCCCCCACAGTTGGGATGTGGGTAAAAATGGTCACACACACACCTGAAAGTGTTTTATAAACCACAGGTGCTGTAAGGGAGGGGCACAGTGCTAAAGGTACCAGTGCTGTGGGCTAAGATAACCTCTACCCACCCCCTCAAGCTGCCCTCCCACATCTGTCACTGTGTCTCGTTGCTGGTTTATTTGCTGTTCCCCCTGGCCCTGATCCTGGCCGCCTGGCCTGATGCTTCTTAAGAGCAGGGGTCCTGTCTCTGCGGCCCCAGCACCTAACTCACAGCCTGGTGCAAAGCAGACGCAGAGAGGCCCCATCCTCAGAAAAGGGACAACCCTCACCTGCGACTCGAGGAGACAGGTCCTGGGAGGGGAAGGGAGAGCTTTGTTGTAGTCTAGCTGCATGGGGGATGCAGGGAGCCTGCTCTGCTGGTGGTGAGCAAGCAGAGGGTGGGTGCCCAGTGAGGAGTGGGCAGGAGGAGCCCGGTCAGGAGTACTGACCATCCCTGTTACGCTGATTCTTCACACTCAAGTTCCTGTCCACTCCTGTCCAAAATGAAAATCATAACTGCCCATCTCAATTTGGTCCTTCTCCAGTTCTTCCCCACCTCCAAAATAGAGCCCCCACACAGATGCTCAGAGAAAGATCCAGGGCTCATTTGCCCATAATTCCTTCTGCCCCACATCCCTCGTCCAGCTCATTACCAGTTCTGTGGCCTGGATTTTCCAAATGTCTCTCAAGCCCCTGTGTCACCAGCCAAGGCCAGGTCATCATCACGTTGGCCTAGAGGCCCGTGCCAGCCTCCCTGCTGAGCTTCTGCTCCCATCCCACCCCCTCTCCAGTCCAGGCGTCTCCTGAAGAACGTAGGAGATGCCCACTGTGTAAAGTCTCGGACAGCTTCTCGCACCCAGTATAGCATCAGGATCTTTGCCAAGTCCCCCAAGGATGCCCTGGATGAGGCCTTGTCCCACAGGCCTCTCGGCTTCTCGAGCCCGCCTTCATTTTTTTTTTTTTTTTGTGCGGGTCTGGGGATGGGACCCAGGGGCATTCGATCTCCGAGCTATACCTCCTGCCCTATATTTTATTCGTTATTTTGAAACCTGGTCTCACTGAGTTGCAGAGGGCCTCACTAAGCAGCTGAGGCTGTCCGCGAACCACGATCCTCAGGTCTCAGCCTCCCAAATGCTGGGATTACAAGTGTGCGCCACCACGCCCGGCTCGAGCCCGCCTTCCTACCTGCTCTTTCCACCCCCCAGAGGGGCTTCCTATGCCCCCTCTTATAGCTGGCTCCCATTTTTTCCCTGGCATTAGCTAAAAATGTCCTTCTCTAACCACCTTCTAGAAGAAGTCCTCCTATTATTCACTCTTTGGGTTCACTAAAGACGTTGAGCCCCAATCCCAGCCATCTTTGCATTTGCTGCTCTGTTCTGTCTGTCTGTCTGCTCCCCGAGTCAGGAGCAGACATGGTGCACCACAGTTCCTCTGGCCTGCAGGCTGTGCGCCCACTTACAGACTGCTGCGGGCTGGACTCACACCCGCATGGGCATGCCGTTACAGCCGCTCTCTTTTGCAGTTGGGCAGCCCCTCATCACTCTGACCGGCCCCGCTCAGAGGCTGACCCCAGGCAGCTCGGTGCCTTTCAACTGCACCGCTGGCCCCTTCAGCTCCCGGGACCTCAACGTCACCTGGCTGAAGAACAGTGATGAACATCCAGCTTCCGCCCAGCACCTGGTGGCTGATGACAGAGGTTTGTACTCTGTCTCCAGCAAGGCATGGGTGGTGGTGACAGGAAAGGATGTCTTGTCACAGATCACCTGCGAAGTGGCCCACAGGGACCTGGCTGAGCCCCTGCAAATCACCACGAACCTCTCCCGGGTGCTTCAAGGTGAGGGGGCAGTTGGCGTGGTGGGTGATCTCGACAGCGTGGGCTTTCAGGGAGTTTGCCCAAAGGCCTGTTTCACAAATGGGACCCTGAAATTCCTCCTTGCCAGTCATATGTATGGACATTAAATACATCGGTTCCACAGTGGTCTGAGTTTTCACCTCGCTGTGTTTCTGTACAAGGTGTATGATCTCGGGCACATTCCTTAATTATTTTATGCCTGCAGTCCCTTGTAAAATGGGGGAAAAATAAGCCTATGGTAGATTTTCTTTGAGGATTAGATGAGTTATTATAAAATATCTAGAGCAAGCTCCTCCTGAAACAGGAGGATCACAGGTTCAAACCAGCCTCAGAGCTGGGCATGGTGGTGCGACGGCAGGTCTGTGGCCAGCCTCAGCTACTTAGTGAGACCCTGTTTCAAACAAAGAACAAAAAATAGGGCTGGGGGATGTAGGTTGGAGGTAGAATGCCCCTGGGTTCCATCCCCAGTACTGCAAAAACAAAAACAAAAACAAAAAACAAAAAGACCCCCAAAACATAAACAAAACAAAACCAGCCTCAGTAATTTAGTGAGACCCTGTTTCAAAATAAAAAATAAAATAGGACTAGGGGTGTAGCTCAGAGGTAGAACCTGGAGTTCAATCTCAAACACCCTAAAAATAAATAAAACAAAACACCTAGAACAATGCCTGGCACACAGTAGGTTGCTTATGAATACCAGATCTTTTTGCTATTGACTGGCTTCGGCCTCCCTTTCCAAACATCTTTGTCGTGTTAATATCATTGCTACTCATTTTAAAATTCAAAATAGTTATTAATCATTCAATTAAAAATGAATTCCCAGTCAGGCGTGGTGGCACATGCCTGCAATCCCAGTACTTGGGAGGTTGAGACAGGAGGATCGCACAGGTTCAAAGCCAGCCTCAGCTACTTAGTGAGGCTCTCAGCAACTTAGTGAGGCCTTGTTTCCAAATAAAATATAAAATAGGTCTGGGATTATAGCCCGGAGGTAGAAAGCCCCTGGGTTCCACACCCAGTACCACGAAGAAGAAGAAGAAGAAGAAGAAGAAGAAGAAGAAGAAGAAGGAGGAGGAGGAGGAGGAGGAGGAGGAGGAGGAGGAGGAGGAGGAGGAAGAGGAGGAGGAGGAGGAGGAGGAGGAGGAGGAGGAGGAAGACAACGAATTCCCACTGTGTGCCAGGCACTGTTCTAGGTGCTATGGATATAGCAATAAACAAGAGGAAGTCCCTGTCCTCCTGAATATGGATTTTACTGTGTGGGGGGGTGGGGGTCACTGGGGATTGAACCCAAGGGCATTCTACCTCCAACCTACGCCCCTAGCTCTTTCATTTTTTTTGTTTTGAAACTGGTCTTGCTAGGTTGCTAAGAGCTTAGTTACATTGTTGAGGTTGTCCTTGAACCTGCATCCTCCCATCTTAGCCTCCAAGTATTGGGATTGCAGGGTTGCACCACCACACCTGGCTGTATTTTATTAATTCTTATAATTTTACTTTATGACATGAACTATTTCAAACATACAGAAAAGACCAGACACCCATGTACTTCTAGCCACGAATAGTAACATTTAGCCCTATTGCCTTACACTGAGTATCCAAGGGAACCCTATTTCTTTAAAAAGAGTGGGAGATCTTGAGGCTGGTGTCTGCGGGTAAAGCCTGGCGCTGGCGGCCAGACGGGGCCTGATTTCACGAGCTCTGGCCTTCTCCTCTGTCTAGTGGTCCCTACCCTGAGGATCACCACCGCGCCCTCTGGGACTCATCTCCACCTGCACCAGAAGGTGAACCTCACTTGCCACGTGAGCCACTTCTACCCCTCCCGCCTACAGCTCACCTGGATGGAGAACAGACACAAGATCCTGACGGTGGAGTCCCCTCAGGTCACAAGAAACCCAGACGGGACCTACTCCCTGGAGCATACTCAGCAGGCAGAAGCCACCCTGGAGGGCAGTGAGTTCGCCTGCTGGGTGGTCCAGGACGAGCGGCCCCCGGTCCAGACCAACATCACCCTGCAAGCTCAGGGTCCCAAAAAGGGGAAAGGTGGGTGCAGTGTCTGGGCCAGCCCCTCCCCTCGGCAGCGAGGTCTGGACAGCCGGGGGCTCGGGGCTGCACTGGGTGAAGGTGGAGGCCGAGGCCTCGCTGGTGAGAACCCCACACCTCACCAAAAAGAGAAAGGGGGTTTTCCTCCCCCATTGCATCACCCTTCATACTGAAACACTTTATTGCAAGAAATGGGAGGGATTAAGGACTTCTGGATTCCTCTAGGAAGGTTAATTAATCAAGACTCGTTCGTTCGGAAATTTCTGAAAGTCAACTATAAAAGAGAAGCCAGAATTCCTGACTCCCCCAGGCTGGGCAAGGGAGACCTGGCAGGTCCCACATAGAGTGTGTGTAAATCTCTTCCTCCCTCCCTCCCTCCCTCCCTCCCTCCCTCCCTCCCTTCCTTCTTACTCTCTTTCTCCTTTGCTTCTTCACTTTCTCCTCACCCTAATTTCCTCCTCTTCCTATTTCACGCCTTGTGGCCTCAAACAAATCTGTCCAGCAGGGGTCGCTGCCCACCCCGCAGTTCAGACGCAGAAAGGCGCGGGCATCTTCGCTTTGCTTCTTCTGGGAACCACTTGGGAGAAAGAATTGCCGGGCTGGGGGCACGTGAGGGACGCTGTGGTGATTGGCCTGAGTGAGCCGGGGAAGCCGGGAAGGGCCTGGCGGCTCTCCCGGAGCGCAAGGAGTGGGGAAGGGCCAGTTCCTGCAGTGTGTGGGTCTACTCCTCTGTGGAGGAGGCAGGGTGGAAGGGTGCTGGCTTGGCAAAACCCGCCCACTTCGTAGCTGGGCTTCCACCTGCCTTCTGTCTGTCCTGCTGCAAGAATTCTCCGGGGCAATAAGCCCGCTCACCTTTAAATTTTCCTGCGCCCCTGTCCCTTGTGTTGCCCAGAAGAAATAAGAACAATGTCCCACCCAGCAGGATGAACAGGTCTGTGTACAAATCCCAGCATACTGGAGGCTGAGACCAGAGGATCGTGGTTCGCGGGCAGCCTCGCTACTTAGGCCCTTTTGCAATTCAGTAAGACCCAGTTTCAAATAAAGAATAAAAATAGGACTGGGTGTGCAGCTCGGAGGTAGAATGCCCCTGGGTTCCATCCCCAGTACCGGGGGGGGGGGGAATCCAAATGGGTTCTTTCTTTCTTATTTATTTATTTCTCTCTTTTGGTACTGGGATGGACCCAGGGACATTCTACTTCTGAGCTACACCCCACCCCTATTTTTATTCTTTATTTTGATTTTTTTTTTTTGAAACAGGGTTTCACTGAGTTGCAAAGGGCCTCACTAAGTAGCTCAGGCTGTGGGAGAACTGCGATCCTCCTGTTTCAGCCTCCTGCATGCTGGGATTACAAGCGTGAGCCACCACAACTGGCAAACGGGTTCTTTCTGATGGGAAGCAAATTACCGTTTTTTAAAAATTGACTTACACTGAGTTTTCTTCCTGTCTTATTTTTCTCTTTCACCTGCATCCAGTGATTCTGGCCCATCTCAGCAGGACCCACCCCTGAGGTAGGATGTTCCTCTGCCCTGTGCAGAGCGGTGGTGGCCAGGGTCTGCAGGGGAATGGCAGCTCCTTCCTCTTCCAGCAGCCAGCCTTCTTTCTATTGTTGTTATTATATCTTTGCAGTAGTACCTCCTCCGCCAAACTCCTTCATCAGTCCCCCAGTGAGCCCCCAGAGCCCTGTCATGGACTGGTCCTTGTACTCTGCCCGATGCGCCCCGTTCCCATTTGGTTGGCAGCTTAGAGCACTTACAGTAGCAGGGTCCCCACTGCATTATCTGAGCTTATGGCTGGCAGCAGAGCAACCCACATCTCCCAGGTCTCAGGTCGAAGCGCTGTGCTTAGGATTCAGCTCTCTGTTCACAAATTCTAGGCTTTTCTGAACTTCCCAAGAACACAAACCTTAGTCTTGTCTCAAATTCCTTTTCTTTTTTGTGGTACTGGGGACTAAAAGCAAGGGCATTCTACCTCTGAGCTACTTCCCTAGTCCTATTTTATTTTAAAATAGAGTCTTTCTAGGTTGATGAGAGTGTCACTACTTGCTGAGGCTGGCTTTGAACCTACGACCCTCCTGTCTCAGCCTCACAAGTACTGGGATTACAGGTGCTCATCACCATGCCTGCCTCAAATGCCTTTTCAAATCTCTATCCTAAATACTTTTATTTCTGACACTCATTTCTCCTGAACTACCTTATCTGTCCATACCATTCAGTTCCCGCAACTAGCACTTAAATTGCGGGGCTTCCTACAGTGCCCTGGCCTGGGGATTTATCCCATTTGGGCCTCTCCTCCATAAGCAGCGCCCCGCATCCTTGGAGCAGGGAAGCTCTTCTGTGGGGAGGCGGCTGAGTTGTGGAGTCAGGCCAGTGTCCGCGGCAGGGCTGCCACTGCCTGTCAGGGCGACCTCGGGCAAAGCGGCTCCACTTCTGAGTTGTTTCCTCATGTGTGGAGTGGGATGTAACAGCTGCGCCCCTCAGGTAGCTGAGGACGTGCTGAGTTCCAGAGGAGCCCACAGCAGGGCGTGAGGCACAGTATTGCTCTGGTCCTCTGTGATGCCTTGTCTGGCTTCTGCTGTGGGCTACTTAGGCTAGCTCACAGCAGGTCACACCCGAAGCCCTGTGGAAGAGGAAGCAGCAGTTTCCTCAACAGGAATGCTGGAGATCTGTCTTCCTGAGAGTGAGGCCCCTTTGTACCCTCTCATAGTCTCTTCTTGCAGGAAGGGCCAACATCATCTCTAAACATGTGGACGGCCCCCTGCATCGGTCGGAGCCCGGCACAAGCATCCAGCTGACGTACACATTCTCTGGATTACACACACGGCAGGTCACTGTGACCTGCCTCAAAAACAGCCAGGTGCTCCTCCAGCCGCAGATTGGCGTCTTCCCTAGTGGAGACGCCTACAACGTGACCAGCAGTGTGCGGGTCTTGCTGGAGGCCGATGACTTGCGGTCTTTTGTCCTCTGCCAAGTGGAGCACAAGTCGTCAGTTTTCAGTAAAGCTGCCCGACTGGACCAGTATCTTCGCGGTAAGTATCTCTCTGCTCAGTGCAGAGGTGGGCTGTGACTTCTCTGAGCGTCAGCTTCCTCACTGAGAAATGGCCTTACCTGGTTGAGGTGAGGATTCAGGGAAACAACTGCGAGGTGCTTCTCACAGTGCCTTGCTCCTTTGAACCTCTCAGAAGCAGCATCTATTGTTGGTGCAAATTATTATCATTCCTGCCTCTCAGAACTTACTTCCCTCATTTGTAAAACGGAGACAGAAGCTTTCTCTTCTGGGAACTTGCTTTTGTTTTTGTTACTTTATAGGGAGAGGACTGAGGATTTGCAAACTCCCAAATTTGGGTATCATGATATCTTTAGACCATTACTCCAACTGGATATGGGACTAATTTTTCATCTAAACTTTTATGTTTCTATGCTGAACCAATGCTTGGCAGATTTGTGAGATCAGTTAAGGCATAAAGTGTCATGCCGCAGGGCGTGGTGGCACACGCTTGTAATCCCAGCATTTGGGAGGCTGAAACAGGAGGATCTCAGACAGCCTCAGCTACTTAGTGAGGTCCTTTGCAACTCAGTGAGACTGTTTAAAAATAAAGAATAAAAAAGAGGACTGGGGCTGTAGCTCGCATGTAGAACGCCCCCGAGTTTCATCCCTAGTACTGCAAAACAAAAAACAAAACAAAAAAAACAAAAACGTAGTGATCACCTGTTTATGACAACTCTAAAGCCCCAAGAAGGCAAGTCAGTGGTCCAAGGTTGAAGAGCAGTACAATAAATATTTTTTTGAGTGGCTATCTTTTTATTTATAAAAAATTCCTATGAATTCTTTTTTTTTAAAATATTGAGCTGGGTGTGGTGGCGCACACTTGTAATCCCCGCTCTTGGGAGGCGAAGACAGGAGGATCACACTGGTTCGAAGCCAGCCTTGTTGGCTTAAGAGACCCTGTTTCCAAATAAAAATATAAAAATGGGTCTGGGAGTATAGCCTGGAGGTAGAAGGGTTTCCAGGAACTCCAGTACCACACACACAAAAAAAATTATTGTTGCAAACCAGGCATGGGGGCACACATTTGTAATCCCAGCATTCGGGAGGCTGAGACAGGAGGATCACTGTTCACAAACAGCCTCAGCTACTTAGTGAGGCCCTTTGAGACTCAGTGAGACCCTGTTTCAAAATAAGGGATAAAAAATAGGATAAAAAGTTAGTGAGACTCTGTTTTTTTGTACAAAATAAAATCAGACTGGGAGTGTAGCTCAGAGGTAGAATGCCCCTGGGTTCCATCCACAGTACCACAAAAAATATTATTGTGTAATATGAATAGATGTGGTTTCCTCCTAGCCCCATCTCACTACCCTTCCTCTGTTCTCACACGTGCTAGTAAGGTGCTTAGTGATGACTTCATAGATGGACATAATACTATTTGGTCTGTTTCCTTCCTCAAGCCTCTTCTTTCCCTTCCCTTCCTCTCTTCCCCAGACTCTTCCATTAGTCTGCTGGCCTCACTCCTTATTAATAAAGTTCCTTTTCCTTACTATTGTTTTCCTAGCTCCCACATATATGAGAAAACATACAATCCTGACTTTAAAGGAGATTGAACTTTATTAATTAATTTATTCATTCATTCATTCATTTATTGTACTTGGGATGGAACCCAGGGACATTCTACCTCTGAGCTACACCTTCAGTCCAATTTTATTTTGTACAAAAAACAGGGTCTTACTTAATTGCCGAAGTTGGTTTTGAACCTCCATCCTTCTGTCTCAGCCTCCCAAGTACTATGGTTACAAGCCTGTGCCACCATGGCTGGTTTGAACTTTAAAATTTACAAAATATTTTCCTCTTTGTTTTCTCATCTACCAAGTGGAGGGAGAAGTGTGCCAGTGTCATGAAAATAATCACAGTATTTCACAAGGAGTATCTTGGTATTACTGTCTCAAAGCACAGAGCCGGGCAGGGTGGCCCACACCTGTAATCTCAGCACTTGGGAGATTGAGACAGAAGGGTTGCAGGTTCAAGGCCAGCCTCAACAACTTAGTGAGACCCTCTTTCAAAATAAAAAATAAAATAGGACTGTGTGTGTAACTCAGAGGTAAAACGCCCCCAGTTCAATCCATTCTTAGACACACACACACACACACACACACACACACACACACACACGGAGCACATTTGTGGGGGTTCACTTATTTAATGGGTATAGCCAACCTGTATTGTTTTCCTGTTTGTGGCTTACAGAAGGCAACAGGTTCAAAGACTTGAAGGCTGCCCAAGTTGTCGGGCTGGCGAGCAAGGAGACTGTGCCATGAATTCAGGCTTCTGCCTCTGCCGTCCAGTCCAGCTGTGGGTCCCTGCAAGTTCCTACTGTTTCCTCAGCCTTGCTACCCTTGGCTGTCAAATAGGAAAATGATAATTCGGGGGGGGGGTCCACCTTATCTGAGTATTTGTTATATATTTTCCTGGAGCTGGGGCAATTGTGCAGAGAAGCAAAAGTCATTAAAAAAAAACCCACAAATATTTACAAATGAATTGATGACATGAAATGAGCTGCTACTTCAGACCTCTCCCTGCCCAACACTCCAGTTGGGTTTCCTGTCATCGGAATGTCTTTATGGGAACCTGAAACCGGAACCCAGGGCCCGGGTGTGGGGAGGTGGTGCTGAGAGGGACAGGCAGTGACCACTTAGGGGAACAACCAGGAAGGGGTGGGATATGATATGGGGCTGGGTGCCCCCGTGGATAACTGGGGCCTCATGGCCCTGGGAACCCTCCAAGGAGTTATGTAGACTCCGCCTCAGAGCTATCCCACAAAGGAGGGGAGACTGGGTCGTGCCGCATAGGCTAGGTGGCGCTTCAGGGTCAAAGAGGAATCCAAGGTGTTTGGGGAGCTTGAGGTGGGACCCAGCCCCAAACCTCCTGCTGCGGCAAGCCGCTCTGCCTTGATTGATGTCAGTATCAATATCAGACCAATGGAATCCACATTCATAACAAAGTGAAACTGGAGCTCTGGCAGAAGTTTCAGGAACTTGATGCAAATGAGACTGGGGAAAATCTCTGGTGATGCTGCTCCCCTGGGCACTTCAGAAGAGAATTCTTTGAAAGAGGCCCTGGTGAAAACTGATAGAACACTCTAATCATTTCAAATACTTTTTTTTTTTTTTGGTGGTACTGGGGTTCCTGGAAGCCCTTCTACCTCCGGGCTACACTCCCAGACCTATTTTTTATTTTTGGAAACAGGGTCTCTTAAGCCAGCGCGGCTGACTTCGAACCTGCGCGATCCTCCTGTCTCCGCCTCCCAAGCACGGGGATTACAAGCGTGCGCCACCACGCCCGGCCAAATACCTTTTAAAAATTAGCTTTTAATGATTATGTTGCGATGATGAAATTTGAAATGAAGGATTTGTTGGTACTTTAGTTTAAATTGGGGTAAAAAAAATGAATGATGCCAGCTTTCTCGCACTCCTGACTCATTCCTTCTGAGTTGGTGCACCATAGCAATTATATGCTATGTCTAATTCAAATGTGAATTTAATAAAATTATCTTGGTAATTTAAATGGTTTTCAAGATGAAGGGCAGCCAACTCCTGTTTGGCAGTTTCTGTGAACTTGGGGCCTGAATTTGCATAGCTTCCTTCTAAGTGGTGCTTCTCTTTTTCTGTGTTCCTCTTTTCCTTTGCTTGCCTCATTTGGCTTTGCATGGAGTAAGAAAATGCATCGCACTTCCTCAGACAATGCCAGTCAGCTCGTGGAGGCAGCTGTCACCAGCTGTGTCCAGGTCTGTCCTCCTGTGCTGCTCTGCACACCATACCACCAGAAGAGCTCATTGCCTCTGTCTCCCATGGGTACCACTGCGTCAGCCGACTCTCCCGCCCTGTGTCCTCCTTCTCAGGCCTTGCTCTTTGCTGGGTGAGAACCCCTGTGCTGGGCTGAGCATCAATTGGCAAGAGTGAGCGTGGACAGTCAGCTTCTGGGCCTGGTGTCTCGCCTTGGCTGTCTAACACAATGGCAGCAGCACTGATAGACTTTACAGGTCTAGGATGGTTGAGGACGAGGATATGGTTTGGAGGATCAGATACCCTCAGCTCCTTCAAAGTGCACTCCATAAAGATTTACTCTCTCTACCCTAGACCAAGAGATGAAATCTCTTTACTAGACCCATGAGAGCTGATTTGATATTAGGGAATTTTTTAACTTCAGAGCCTTGGAAACTGAGGGAAAACGACTTGCACAAGGTCTTGTTGGCTAAGGTGCCATGGCAGGACCCAGAATCCAGATCACTCACATCTTAGCTTAGTATTGCAATTGGACCCTGCTTGTGTGGTCATATGAGACCTGCCAAAATGTGTCATATTTTACAGAATCCCAAAATACTCACAGTATTCCTCACTGTGAATACATTTTATTGTACAGCTGAAAATATAGTTTAAAACATCTAGAAGCTACTAGATCTCAATATTAGAAACCAGGAATCATATTTTCTTATAGTCTTATAGTTTGGGTATCAATAGCATAATGGTAAAACATTCTGTGTCTGGTATAATCCTAGCTCTGCCACTTGTAAATGTGATAAAATTACTTAATCTCTCCAAACTCAAGTTCCTTCCTATGTAAAATCTTAGTATCTTCTTTCTAGTCATAGAGTGAATCAAAATGATTTGTTGCTTCTTAATTGAAATTTATACCTCGTCTTTTAATATTTAATTGTCAGGAATTATTGGGATTGTTTTTATTAATCCCGCTTAGTCTTCCATCCATCAATCCATTGATCCATCAATTGATTATTGACCCATTCATCCATCCATCCACCCATCCACCCACCCACTCATCAGTCTATTCACCCACACATCCTCCCATCCATTCACCCACAAATTTTGCCATCCATCCATCCATCCATCCATCCATCCATCCATCCATCCCTCCCCATCCAAACATGCCTCCCGGATGCATTTGCACTCCAGTCCCATCATGTATTTCCTTGTGTTAACCATCCCCAAAGAGCTCCTAGTGGACTTCCCACCGTAACTGTTTGCTTTTTCTGGGATTTTTCAGTTTCCCCTGCCGTGACAATATCCCAGTCTCCAATCTCCGCCAGCTCAGTGGCTGTTACCTGCCATGTGCAGAGATTCTATCCACAGAATGTGTACCTCACCTGGCTGGAGGACTGCCATGTACTCAAAGGAACCAATCAGCCCAAGTTCAGGCAGAACGATGATGGGTCCTACACCACAGAAAGCTTGGTGAACGTGTCCATGCAGAGGTCTGAGAGAGTGCTCACCTGTAAGGTACAGCACGAGGAGCAGCCTCCCATCCAGGCCAGCCTCATACTTTCCACAGTACCCCATACTGCAAACAAATCCACTGAGAGCCCAGGTAAGCTCATCTCTTCTCTTGTGGGCACCTGGGGTCACCTCCATATCCTGAGAGGACTCTAGACGCCATGGGGGGAGAGAAAGTGATCATCATCGAGGTCCTGTACAGATTAATTTTGTAATTCCTAAAATAACCCGAATGGTATCTAGCCAGTGGCTTCCTTTAGACATGGCCATCCTGTGAGGCTCATGCATTTCTGTGCAATGAGCCCAGCACAACCTCCCTGAAAGTGAGGGGGTTCCGCTTAGTGTTCATGTACGAGGGACTCTGAGATGTTTGTCAGCAATGCTCTTGTTTGAAATAGTCTAGTTGAATGTTACGGAGGTGAACGTGTCATACACTTGCTCAGACAACTTTACCTGTGGGCTGCATGTGTGTGCTCTGTCAGAGCGGGTTCTTCCACTCAGTTCTCCCAAAGACATACAGCTTCCCTGTGCTCCAATTTTTTTCATGTGTAGATAGGATCTAGGAAGTTTTGTACTTCATAGAGTCCTTATGAGGATTAAGGAAATTGGTATATGTATACTCTACATGTAGTCTACATGCCTGTCTATAATAAATGTCAGCTACTGTTACTATTAATTGAAATCAGGCAAAATTATTTTTAATTTAGGTTTCAGTAATATACCTGTGTAAACTTAGGCAACTGAATAAATTATCCAAGAGACTTGGTTCTCTCATTTATAAAATGTTGCTAACCGGCATGGTGGTGCATGTCTGTAATCCCCGTACGTGAGAGGCTGAGACAGGAGGATCAGAGCTTTGAGGCCAGCCTCCACACCTTAGTGAGGACTTGTTTCCAAATAAAAAAAATTTAAAAAGAAAAAAGAGCTAGGGTGTAGCCCAGAGGTAGAATGCCCCTGGATTCAACATCCAGTATAAAAAAAAATGCTGCTAATGCTACCAACTTCCTAAGATTATAGCAAAGGTTACATTAAATGACCACAGGCCTTGGGGAGATGACATTGATTGTACTCAGGTTTGTACCTCTCAAGACTGACACATTGGTGGATGTCAGATACTCAAATCAACATTTATTAATCCAAATTCAAGGTGCATCTCATAGGTCAAAGTCATCTCTTATTTCCAAGAGAGCAAAGTATAGAGAGAAGCACTTGGGTTAGACTCAGAACCAGATAGGACTTTCTAGCTCTGGAGCTTCCCGTCTACCGACCCCAGATAGGGCGTTTGAACATCCAGAGCCCCGTGTGATGCCTTCTCTGCTCTGTGGCATTTAGGTACAGAGACGTCATCCTTTATCTTTGTGGCTTTCCTCCTGGGTCTCAAGGTGCTGCTGGTGATGGGTTGCACAGCCACTTACATCTGTAGGTGGTGGAGGCTGCAACAGGTGAGCTTGGGGTGGGCCTCCGAGGGGTCAGGACCACTGGTAAGGGCTGCTAAGAGGCGTTCAGGGCACAGTGTCTTACAGGGTGCTCATGAGGGTGACCACAAGTGTGAGCCAGCCTCAAGAGAAGGTCATAAAAATTCATTTTCTCCAAATGTCTTTTGGAATCCTCAGAGGCTTTCAGGTATACTTTGTATTAGAAGATGTTCAAGTTATATTCCCTGGGGCCCTGTATAGATGGAGGTCCAAAATGCAGGAGTGAGCAAAAGTCAAGACCCAGACTCCAAAGAGTCCCCCCATACACCATTAGATATTTTAGTTTTTATATGACATATCTTGGAAATGAATTAAGCAGGTATTCCTAAGATCATCAATACCACCCACAGGCAAGTTGTGTTAGGGCTGTGGGATAGGTGGCTGAGATACCAAAGAAAATACCCAGTGAAGGTGTAAAAGACATAAGGTTGAAAAATGCTCCTGAGGATGGTCCGGTGGTGACGGGTTGGTCAGATAGCACCTCCATCCCTTACAGTGCTTCAACAAAAAACAGCAGCTCTGCCCCTCGTGCTACCTTGTCCTGTCCAGCTGGATGAGCAGTGGCCATCCTCGCAAAGGTGCCCTCCACTCCACACCAGTTACTGCAAGGAGAGAGGTTGTACAGGATGGGCTGCAGAGGCAGTAACATCATTAGTTTGATTTGTTCCTTGTCTGCTGGAGTCCCAAGGCGGTGGTCGTGTTGTATGTGCAAGAACTCGGCTTTCCTCAGACACTACCTTGTCCAGATTCCCAGCGCACATGGGAAAAAGCCAGAGTCCTTCCACATCATATTTATCTGGACATTCTGGCCCAGATTGATTCTCACTGTTCTGTTCCTAGTGAAGGAGAGGGCATTTAAGGGACACGGTGTTTTATTGTTCTCCTTTTCTCTAAGGGTGGCACATCAACTAGTAGAACATATCTGATAGACTGAGAGGTTGTTCTGCATGATGGCGAAGATCAACGCAGGCATGGAAGAGAATTCAGAGCCCAGGAAGAGGTGTTGAGTGGAGTTAGTAGGGGCTTCATTTTTTATCTGCACCTTAAACTCAGACCAAGAAAAGTGCCTGCCACATAGTAGGTGCTTAATAAATAATGTGGAATAATGGATGAATGAAAAAATGGATGTATAAATGATTTTTTCTCTGTAGCTCCTGCATTGCCTGTAATACGTTTCCTGCTTCTCTCTCCAACAGGCTCGAGTGGAGAGAAGAAGCTGCAGGAACCTGTAGATGGTCTCAGATGCTCTGCCAGTACCACACAGTAGGCTCCTTCCATGCGCCCTTCTGAACTCCCTTCTCTCAGAGCTATGGAACCGAGTCAGGGATGGACTTGGGTCTGGGGACTTGGGAAAATCTCAGTCCTGGTGTCCTGAACTTCAGATGGCTGTTTCCACCCCAAAGAGAATCAAGTCATTCCTGCGGGTGATCATGAGCAGCCCTTAATTTTCAGAGCTTTTCCTTTATCCAAGGTTCTGCAAGTATGATTTCAATACATATAAAATTTGAAATTACTGATGTGCTGAGTAAGCAGTATTCTATTCTGAAATGTATAAAATACCACATAAAAATATACCTGAACCTATCACACTATCTTTGCAAAATATTAACATTTTGCCAAACGTACTTTCATTTCTTTCTAAAAACTGTCTTTAATTTGTTGTTTATCATTCACATGCATGGTTTTATACTTTATAATATACATATAAATACTTATACAATATGTATTATTATTTTGCATGCTTTAAATTTTATAAAGATGCTATTACACTGTACAAAGCATTTTTGGTACCTAATGTTATTTCTATGCTCAACACAGTTTGTGGATTTCTTCATGATGGCACACAAAGCTCTGTTTTATTAATTCACTGATCTATGGTCTTCTATTGTAAAAATATGTCACAATTCATTAATTCTTCTCACAGTGGATATTGAAGCTTTATTCATTGTTTTTCTACTATAATTTTGTGACAAACATTCGTGCATTTGTTTCCTTGGGAACGTGTGGGAGAGTCCCTCATGTTCCTGTGGTGTGATCCACAGAGCTGTAGTAGCAGCTGGTTATTTTTATTACACAAAAAATAAATTTTCAATTTTTACTCATTATGTTCTTTCCATTTTGTCTTTCTTTCTTTCTTTCTTTCTTTCTTTCTTTCTTTCTTTCTTTCTTTCTTTCTTTCTTTTCCTCTCTTTCTTCTTTCTTTCTTGTGATATGAGGGATGGAACCCAGGAGCATTCTACTTCTGAGCTACATCCTAGCCCTAGTTTTTATTCCTTTTTTTGTGTGTGGTACTGGGGGTGGAACCCAGGGGCTTTTCTACCTCCAGGCTATACTTCCAGACCTATTTTATACTTTATTTGGAAACAGGATCTCACTAAGTTTCTGAGAGCCTCACTGAGTAGCTGAGGCTGGCTTCAAACCTGTGTGATTCTCCTGTCTCAGCCTCCTTAGCGTTGAGATTACAAGTGTGCGCCACCACGCCCAGCTCTTATTCTTTATTTTGAAACGTGGTATCACTGGGTTGCAAAGGGCCTCACTAAGTAGCTGAAGTTGTCTGCGAATTGTGATCCTCCTGTCTCTGCCTCTTAAATGCTAGGATTACAAGCATATGCTTCCACTCTTGGCTAGCTATACTATTTTTTATTTATTTTTTGTTTTTTAATTAGTTTATTTTTGGTATATTTGGTATGGGGGATTGAACTCAGGTGTTCTACCTCTGAGCTATGCCCACATCCCTTTCTATTTTTTAAAATTTATTTTTATTGGTGCATTGTAATCATACATCACATTGGAATACAAGACTTGAGAGGATATACAAGCACACATCATACAATTAGCCCTCATCCACTCCCCATCCCATTCCCTTCCTCTCCCTCGATCCCATGCTTGTTTGGTGATTAACTTTGATACATATGTTTATGTACCTCCTGCTTTTTAAAGAGGCTCCATCCTCCCCTATCCCATACCCTCTGATTGGTCACCTTAATTGCTTCACTATAGGGCCCTTTCTATAGCTCTACCACTTCCTGTTGCCCCTTTCCTCCTAGTTATTGCTGATTAGGGGAAGCATCTGGTTTTAATTTTCTGTGATATTTCTCTGTGCATGCCGCATTGCAAATACCGATCCCGCTCTTGATGGCCCCAGTTGTGGCCTGGCTACCCGGTGGACTGATCCAGACCTCGCTGGCTCAAGCAGCGGCCTTGCCTCATGGGAGGCCCGATTCTGGTCTCGCTGGCCCCGACACTGGCCTAACCCCTCAGCTGGCTCCGATCCTGGCCTCGGAGGCCCCAGCACCGGCCTTCCTCACGGCAGGCTCCGATGCTACCCGATGGCCCTGGCATCGGCCTAACCCCTCGGCAGGCTCCGATCCAGGCCTCGGAGGCCTCAGTAGCGACCTTGCTTCACGGAAGGCTCCAATGCTGGCCGCTGGCCCCTGCACTGGCCTAACCCCTTGGCAGGCTCCGATCCTGGCCTCCGAGACCCCGGCACCGGCCTTGCCTCCCAGCAGGCTCCAATGCAGGCCGCTGGTCCCGGCACTGGCCTAAACCCTCGGCAGGCTCCGATCCCGGCCTCGGAGGCCCCAGCACCGGCCTTGTCTCATGGCAGACTCCGATCCTGGCCTCGCTAGCTCCAGCACCGGCCTAACCCCTTGGCAGGCTCCGATCCCAGCCTCGGAGGCCTCAATAGCGGCCTTGCATCACGGAAGGCTCCGATGCCGGCCGCTGGCCCCAGCACCGGCCTAACCCCTCAGCAGGCTCTGATCCCAGCCTTGGAGGCTCCGGCACTGGCCTTGCCTCATGGCAGGCTCTGATCCCGGCCACGCTGGCCCCGACACCGGCCTGACCCCTCGGCAGGCTCCGATCCCGGCCTCGCTGGCCCCAGCACCGGCCTAACCCCTCGGCAGCCTCCGATCCCAGCCTCAAAGGCCTCAATAGTGGCCTTGCCTCATGGAAGGCTCCGATGCCGGCCGCTGGCCCCTGCACCAGCCTAACCCCTCAGCAGGCTCTGATCCTGGCCTCGGAGGCCCCAGCACCAGCCTTGCCTCACGGCAGGCTCCAATCCCGGCCACACTGGCCCTGG
Organism: Muscardinus avellanarius; assembly: GCF_963383645.1. Taxonomy (NCBI): domain Eukaryota; kingdom Metazoa; phylum Chordata; class Mammalia; order Rodentia; family Gliridae; genus Muscardinus; species Muscardinus avellanarius. The sequence goes on along the minus strand of NC_137805.1, from coordinate 4,365 downwards.
CAATGGCCTGACCCCTCGGCAGGCTCTGATCCCAGCCTCGGAGGCCCCAGCACTGGCCCTGCCTCACGGCAGGCTCCGATCCTGACCTCTCTGGCCCCAGCACCGGCCTAACCCCTTGGCAGGCTCCAATCCCGGCCTCGGAGGCCTCAATAGCGGCCTTGCCTCACGGCTGGCTCTGATGCTGGTCGTTGGCCCCAGCACCAGCCTAACCCCTCGGCAGGCTCTGATCCCAGCCTCGGAGGCCCCAGCACCGGCCTTGCCTCATGGCAAGCTCCAATCCCGGCCTCGCTGGCCCCGTCACCCATCTAACCCTTCAGCAGGTTCAGATCCCGGCCTCTAAGGCCCCAGCACCAGCCTTGCCTCACAGCAGGCTCCGATTCCGGCCTCACTGGCCCCAGCACCATCCTAACCCCTCGGCAGGTTCCGGCCCCGGCCTCGGAGCGCCAGCACCGGTCTTGCCTCACGGCAGTCTCCGATGCTGGCTGCTGGCCGCTGGCCCCAGCACCGGCCTAACCCCTCGGCAGGCTCCGATCCCGGCCTCGGAGGCCCCAGTACCGGCCTTGCCTCACAGCAGGCTCCAATCCCGGCCTTGTTGGCCATAGCTATATTATTTTTCGTGTGTGTGTGTGTGTGTGTGTGTGTGTGTGTGTTATAGGTGATAGGAATATTATTTTTTACAAGAATAAATTATTTGGCACTCACTGATAGTCGATGGAAATCATGCATCTTGGTGGGAATTGCAGATTTTATTTTACCATGAAATCCTAAAGTTGAATGCTCTGTTATATATTTTAAAGTGATATTTAAATCAAATGTGCAGGACTTCTTTTATCATTTTTAGACATTTAGATTAATTACTTAGTAGTGTTTCAAAGGCTGAAATATTTCTAAAATTTGATAATGAAAGCCACCAAGAGAGCATGCTAGAGTCTTCTATTTCTTGAAAGGTGGAGCACACAGATATTTTGCTATTTCCCCAACTATGTACAAACAAACAGCTTGGTCACAGTGAAAACAACTATAAGACTCTAAAGAGGTATAGATATTTCTTCTATGTGATCACCACTATACTTTTTAAAATTGTGTGTGTGTGTGTGTGTGGTACTGGGGGTGGAACCCAGGGGCTTTTCTACCTCCAGGCTATCCTCCCAGACCTATTTTATACTTTATTTGGAAACAGGGTCTCATTAAGTTGCTGAGAGCCTCACTCAGTAGCTGAGGCTGGCTTCGAACCTGTGTGAACCTCCTGTCTCAGCCTCCCAAGCACTGGGATTACAAGCATGCACCACCACACCTGGCTCACCACTACACTTTGAATATGGTTTGAGCATGTCCCCAAGAGTTTGGTCCCCTATATGGCCACATGAATGATGGTGGCATATGATGGGCCCCTTCCAAATTCTGGCTCTGGAGTTGCACTGTGGTCTCTTCCTGTTGGGCTTGCTCCTGACTATGTGGTGACATCCACTATGATGGCATGTAGTCAGAGGAGCAGTCACCAAAGCAAGTGTGACTCTGTTTGGACAATCTGAGGATTTTACCCTAGGCTCATTTGCCAAACAAAAACGGGAATTTGCATGAAAATATGGTAATTTTCAATTTCACTGGGCAGTTATGCCTGACGTGATAAACAGATTAAACTGGCAGAGGAAATCTCAAAACAGCAAAGTATCTAAAGTGCATTATAGATATTGATAGCTGTATTCAGAAATTGTGCACCAAATTTCAGGTGCAGAAAGTAAAGCATAGAGACTTTATAGATCTGAAGTTTGGCCAGAAAGGTGTGTATAAAGATGAGGCCCAGAGAAGTGGTGCTATGAGGGACTTCCGGGAAGATGGCGACCGAGAAAAGCGGGGCTTAAGAGCTCCGCTAACAACCAATCTCCATTACCACAAAAAGAGCGCCTTTCATAGCCAGAAAACACCATCACCAGAAAAACAAAAAAAAACCACCAGGCTCCAGAGAGAAAGCGGACTGAGAACAGAGCTCAGGGCCACAGAGGAGACACACGAGCCCGAGGACGCGGCAGCAGCGCCATACTACCGGCGGCAGCGGCGAACTCAATGGACGGCTACAGCAAGCCAGGTGAGCCGCTGCGGAACAGCCAGGCGGGATCTTTCGGCGCAGACAGCATTTAAAGCTCCCAGTGGCTGAGCTCAGCACACGCTGCAGGGATTCAGAGTGGAAATCAAAACCAGAGAAGAAAAAAATACGCCAGCCTCATGGCCGAGGGCGTGGCAGAGGCGCCATATTGCCACCGGCGGCGGCAGCAGCAGTGAATTCACCGAGTCCAGTACAGCTACATCTGCGTACTAAAGAACAGTGAGTCAAATTGCGGGCCACAGAGGAGAAATCCCAGTATTGGGCCTCCTGGGACTTGACCCAGTGAGGGAGTGGTGGTGGCAGAGATATCACACCATAGGAGAGCGTGCAACCTGGCACCCCCCATAGTTTAAAGCAGCCTCTATCGACTCCCTGGGTCGGAGACTCTGTGATACAACCCAGTAAAGGAGTAGTGGGGTCTGAGATAATACAGACTCGAGATCCAGAGCACCTTAAGTGAAGCCATAGTGACCCAAGGGAAGAACCCAGAGAAGGCACAAACCTCCGAAATCATGGGAGAGAGGAATAACACTGGAGCAATGAATGCCCACAACCCCACAACATCAGAACCCGATAAAACAGAAAATCAGAGATTTCTAGAAGATCAAATCAGGAAAATAACTGTAGAAATAATAGAGGTGCTTCGAAAAGAACTCAGAGAGAGCCAAAAAGAGATAAAGGATGCAATTAATGAAGTAAAGGCCTCAATTCAAAGCATGAACAACCGATTAGACCACATGGGGAACAGAATCTCGCTCTTAGAAGATGAGCAATCCAAAAATGAATGCATAGTTTCTAATCTAGAAAAAAATATCCAACAGCAGGAATCTGACATTGAAGAAATATGGGCCCATCTTAAGAGAGCTAACCTAAGAATAATTGGAATAGAGGAGGGAAAAGAAAGTGATACCAAAGGGATCAACAATCTCTTCAAGGAAGTAATAGCAGAAAATTTTCCAAATATAGAGCAAGAGGTTGATACACAGATCCAGGAAACTTATAGAACTCCCTTTAGACAGGATCGGAGAAGAGGATCCCCACGCCATATAATTGTCAAAACGACCAATGTGGAAGCCAAGCAGAGAATCTTAAAGGCAACAGAAACAAAGGGCCAACTGACATTCAGAGGCAAACCAATTAGAATCACTCCAGACTTCCCAAACCAAGTCATGAGAGCCAGAAGGGCTTGGAGTAACATATTCCAAACTCTGAAAGAAAACAACTTCCAGCCAAAAATTTCCTACCCAGCAAAACTTTCTATCAAATTAGATGGAGAAATAAGAAGCTTCCATGACAAACAGAAACTGAAGGAATTTATGTCTTCAAAACCAGCGCTAGAGAAAATACTCAAAGAGATTAACTACAAAGAAGAAATAGGTAACACTCACCAGAACCAGAGAAACAAGAGTTTCCATCCAACAGACAACTAAGATTGGTTATCTGTGGAGATTCATTATTTATGTTAGTCTTTTACCTATCTCTAAGTTGTATTGTTTGCCTTTATTGTTGTTAATTTTTAGGATTTCTAGTTGGAATATTAATATACCTTCAGATATAGCATTTGGAAATATTTTATCCAATTCTATTAGTAACTTTTAACTCTGTTTACATTGTCTTTGGATATACAATATTTTCTTTTATTTTTTAGGGAGTTTGTATATTCTTCTGTTGCCTGTGCCATTGAAATCATATCCAAGAAATCACTGCCAATTTCAATGTTGTGAGGTTTTATGACCCAGATTTTCTCCTAAAAGTTTATAGTCTTAAGATTTATATTTAGGTCTTTTATCTATTTTGAGTTAATACTTGTATATGGGATTAGGTAAAGGTCCAATTTTATTCTTTTCCATGTAATTATTATTTTTCAACAATATTTAGTTAAAAGATTATTATTTCCACCACCAAATGTTCGTGGAAACCTTGTCAAAAATAACTTGACAATACAGGGAAGAATTTAGCTCTAGGCTTGTATTTAACTCCAATGGTCTATATATCTGCCTTTAGAACAGTACTACACTGTTTCAATTATTTTAGCTTTATATGGTTTGAAATCAGAAAATATATATCTGCTAGCTTTGTTCTTTTTCAAGATCGTTTTGGGTATCTAGAATTCATATTCCATATTAGGATAGATTTTTTTCTGAAAAATAAATATATAAATATATGATAGTTTCACCTAAAAAAAACAGAAAAAAATATGCTCTAGTAAGAAAGAAAGCAAAAAGAAATATTGAAATGCTATCTTTAAATTATCAAACGCT